>NC_141691.1:1566562407-1567987407 GCF_964263255.1 Lissotriton vulgaris | reverse complement strand
ATAGATGGATAGATAGATAGATAGATAGATAGATAGATAGATAGATAGATAGATAGATAGATAGATAGATAGATAGATAGATAGATAGATAGATAGATAGATAGATAGATAGATAGATAGATAGATAGATAGATAGATAGATAGATAGATAGAGTGAGGGCAATAGATAGATAGAGTGAGGGTGATATATACATAGAGTGAGAGCGATAGATAGAGGACGATAGATAGATAGAGGGCAATAGATAGATAGTGTGAGGGCGATAGATAGATAGAGTGATGGCAATAGATAGATAGAGTGAGGGCGATAGATAGATTGATAGAGGGCGCTAGATAGAGTGAGGGCGATAGATAGATAGAGTGAGGGCGATAGATAAATAAAGTGAGGGCGATAGATAGAGGAAGGGAGGGCGATAGAGAGATAGAGTGAGGGCGATAGATAAATAGAGTGAGGGCGACAGATAGATAGAGGGCAATAGATAGTTAGAGAGAGTGAGGGCGATAGATAGATAGAGGGCGATAGATGGATAGATAGAGGGCGATAGATAGATAGAGTGAGGGCGATAGATAGAGTGAGGGCGATAGATAGTTAGTGTGAGGGCGATAGATAGATAGAATGAGGGCGATAGGTAGATTGAAAAGCAATTTGTATTGCGCGACTAAAACCCGAAGGTATCAAGGCGCCTACCAAAACAGATCAGAAAAGGCAAAGCACAACTACAAATATGCCCGCACAAAGAGACGGGTTTTCAGGGCATTTCTAAATAACTGAAGGGTGGGAAGGGACCTCATAGACATTACAGCTCAAGAAATCACGAGCTGACCTCCAAAGACTGTTCGAATCCGTGCCCAGAGCGCGTTTCCTCTGGGGATAATATTATAGTTAATAAACATGTACCTGCAAGCTGCTGTCTGCCCTTCATCACTTCAAGCCCTAAAATAGATCTGTAGTTAGGGAGGTTTTCTAAATTAATCAGCTGAGAACAAAGGAGCCCAATTGTTAAGGCAGTTAGGTAGCTGAACAGTATAAATTGAAAGTAGTGAAATATTGCTTAACTGTAAACAGTTGACCTTGGGAGTGGACAGGACAGTTCATCGGAAATGTAACTAGAAGAATTTGAACGCACATTGTAAACCTGTAAAAGCAGGACCTGAAACATTTATAGAGCTGCAAATCATTCGAGAGTGCTTCGGCGAGCTAGAAACGTGAATTGGGAGCACGTGCGAAAGCAGTGGAGTTTAACAAAAAAAAAAGGCAATTAATTGAAAGGCAACTATAGATGCTGAAAGTGTATTGGAAGGAGGAATGTGTAAATGCTTTGAGGAAAAAAACAGCTGACATTTCGAAAGCAGGATAATGGAAACAATACAAAAAGTGAAACAGAGCACAGCGCTGAGCCACGTGGGCTCCAAAACCAAATCATTAATTAAAGTTTAAACTAAAAGAAGGCGCAGTGTCAAGTGGAAAGTATAAGCACACAGAGGTAGAGCGTGCAGTGCCCGCGAGACCAACTACGAAAGAAGCAGGGGCCATCTTGGGGTAGGGGGGGTGTAGTATTGTAGGCTGGGAGGGGCATGAGGAGCGCTAGTGAAAACTACTTATAGAATAACGGGTGTGCAACGTTAACCGACGCTGAGTGTGAGCTAAAGAAGCAGATAACAGCATCACGTGGTCTGGGGTTCAATATTAACGCAAGGGCACGGGGCATTGTAGAAAGACTGTGGGAGGAGCAACTGAACGACGGAGTATGTCCTAACGAGCAAGCTGGTGACTTTGGAACTGGGACAGCATGTTCGACTCTCGGCTCCGCTCCACCGCGATACTGGGCCAATGGCGTAATCCCTCCTTGTCTCAAAATAAAAAATGCTTTCATGTTGTCTGGGCCTCATGTAAAGCGCTCTAATGTCCTTAGTTTAGGACTTCACACTATATGAAAGCTACCTTGAAAATAGGAGACGGAAGTTCAGAGGTGACGTGGAAATCTGCATACTAAAGGATAGCTCTGATGTCTAAGGTCCGAGTTGTAAGACATGGTCAGTGACAGCTACCGCCACCTCCCTGTGGACCCACATCAACCCAGAACACATTGACACGAAACATAATTATCTTTGGAAGGCGGGGGATCGCAAGACCCCCCGGCCGTATTTATTAAGATACAAAATAATAAAATTGTTAAACAAAAGATACAAATTTATGCAAAAACATTCAGGGATATTAGATACAATCATATCAACAAGTATGATAGGCTAACCTTACCAAGATTCTAATACATCTTGTTTCCTAACCGAATCTAACATCCTCCTCTGAAATTTTGCATACTAACATTTCTGGCCATATGGCAAGGTCGCTAAACGGTGTCAGGTGATACTAGCTGCGCCCTTACAGCAGGTGTGCATGCGCAGTCGAGCCCGTTAATTACTCGGTCCACACCATTAACTCCATTTACCCACTGAAGGAGGGCCCTTACTCGCGCCATTCACTGACGTCATGAGTACGTGTGGGGTGGCTGCCAGCCTAAGGACAGCGTGACTCCCCTACCCGCGCCCCTTTGATGCACCAGTTATACCTGCCCTTGAAGTTCTAGGAGGGGCCAGTGACCCCTCACCCTGGGCGGACACCTCCAAAGGATGATGCCGCCACCTCAGACCTTAAAATAGCTGCTCACCGGTCATGACCTTACCGCATGTCCATACCCTAATAAATACGACGACCTGTGGAAAAAAGATCTAAAGGACAACTACACTATCTAAATCAACATGTCATGACATACCATCGTCAGGCTACTAGGGGAAAAAAGGCCTAAACAAAATTGCAGCCGACATTTATAGTACAACACCACTTTCAAAACGGGAATTAAGCAATTATTGCACGTCAATACACACAATAAAACAGGTATACAATATGCACAAACACCGCAAAGTTCCAGGGATGGTGGGTGGGGAAAATTAGGAAGTCCCGAGCGCGGGGCACGACCAGTGTGGGGGAGCGTCCAGGCAAGAAGGGGCCACCTGAGCACTCCCCCCTCCTTTATTCCTGGGACCGCCCTGACCAGTTCAGAAGCGGCCGCTCCCTTTGCCCTGCTGCCTGCTCCTGTGTGGTATCGTTATTTGGATGTGCATTGATTAATATTTTGACTGCATTAACTTGATCTGCTTGCATAGCGCTGCAGCGCGAGTGCTGCCACACGCATTTGGGACTTTTAAATTACTTCAGGGGAGTGCTGACTCGGCGCTCATTGACCTTTTAAATATACTTCGGAACGCTTGGGGGCACTGTACTATCGGCGCTCTCTCTTTGTACACTTATTTAAACAGGACGCTTCAGCTGCAAGCATAGTCAGTTACATGAGCCTCAGCATAACGCAAGTAGCGCTTTATACATAGCTGCCGCCATCTTACGCTTGTTGTTGTTGTTAGTGCCCCAGAGACCGGCCCCCACAGCCCGCCCGCCTCCCTGCTGACCCTCCCTCGCCCCTCCCCCTCCACCATCCATATATGACAGAAGCATTCTCGTGCAGCGGTCAAGCGCAGCGGTCGCGCCCAATTCGCGCCGAAGGTGCGCCAAAGGTAAGCCCGTCTACGCCCGTCCGCGCCAAGCCCGCACCCAGCGCCAGACCCCCTGGCCCCCGTCCCTCCCGCATTACATACGCCGCTTCCACCCTCCTAGCCCTTAACCCAGGCCGACTCCCCTACTGCGCCCAAGCCGCACCTGGACACACCCATGGACCCTTCACATGCAACTCCTGCAAGTTTGACTGCACCAAGACCAACTCCTCATCCACGAACACCAAACAGAGCTCTAACACCAACCACCTACAATGCATCCTGCTCAACACCCGCTCGATCCACAGACACGCCATCGACCTTTGGAATCTACTAGACACCATCTCTCCGGACGTCGCCTTCCTAACTGAAACATGGATGAACGCCTCCTCTGCCCCAGACATCACCATTGCCATCCCGGAAGGCTACAAGATCATCCGAAAAGACCGCACCAAGCAAACTGGAGGAGGAATCGCTATCGTCCATAAGAATTCCATCCGCATCTCAACCAACTCAGACGTCAACCTCGCTAGCGCCGATCACCTTCACTTCCAGATCCACACCGACCCCAATACCACACTCAGAGGCACCCTCCTCTACAGACCACCAGGATCGCGTGCACAATTCAGTGAAGAAATCACTGACTTTATCACCCCACACGCCCTCCCCTCCGAGGACTACATTCTTCTGGGAGACCTCAATTTTCACCTGGAAAAAAGCAACAACATCAACACCACCTCCCTCCTGGACAATCTCACCAACCCCGGACTCAAACAACTTGTCAATACCCCCACTCACTACGCAGGTCACACACTCGACCCTATCTTCACCTCCAGCAAACATATCTCCTTCAGCCACACCACAGCTCTCCATTGGACGGACCACAGCTGCGTTCACTTTATCTACAATAAGACCACAACCCACAACCATCCTCAACCTACTCTGCGAAGAAACTAGAACAAAATCACCATCGACCAAATCTCTTCATCGCTTCTTCAAAACCCCCCTGCCCAATCTTTGAACCCCAACCAAGCAGCCATTAACCTCACTATATGGCTAACCAACAGCGCCAACAACCTAGCACCCCTGAAAAAATGTCAAATTAAACCAGGCAGAAAAAACACTCCCTGGTTCAACGATGATCTTAAGAAATCCAAGAAACTCTGTCGCTCCCTCGAGAAGACCTGGAAAAAAGACCCTAACACCAGCCCCAGGGACGCCTTCAAAAACGCCACCCGCATACACCACCAACTGATCCGGACTGCCAAGAAAGCTGCTTTCAAAGACCGACTTGACAACAACGCCCACAACAGCAAGGAATTATTCAACATCGTCAAAGAGTTTACCAACCCCACTGCCAACTCCAACGACATCACTCCCTCTCAAGCCCTTTGCGACTCCCTAGCTTCGTTCTTCCACGACAAAATCGCAGACATCCACAACAGTTTCGACAACCAACCCAGAGACCAGCCCACCCTAACTTCTGCCATACCCTCACCCCCCTTGACCATCCTTAATGACTGGAACCCAATCTCCACGAGGACACCATTCGCCTAATGAACTCCATCCACTCAGGATCCCCCACAGACCCATGTCCTCACCACATCTTCAACAATGCTGACTCCATCATCGCACCCCACCTCCGAGATGTCATCAACTGCTCCTTTAACTTCGCCACCTTCCCGGAAATCTGGAAGCACGCCGAACTCAGCGCCCTTCTGAAAAAACCCACAGCTGACCCCACCGAACTCGAAAACTACCGCCCCATCTCGCTCCTACCATTCCCAGCCAAAGTCATCGAGAAGGTGGTCAACATCCAGCTCGCCGCCTTCCTCGAAACCAACAAATCCCTAGACTCCTCACAATCTGGCTTCCGAGCAAAACACAGTACTGAGACCGCACTCATCGCAGCAACAGACGACATTCGAACTCTACTGGACAATGGAGACACAGTCGCCCTCATCCTCCTCGACCTCTCCGCAGCCTTCGATACTGTCTGTCATAGCACCCTGTTACAGCACCTCAGAAACATCGGAATCCAAGGAAAAGCAATGGAATGGATCACCTCGTTCCTCGCCGGAAGAACCCAGAGAGTCCACCTCCCACCATTCAAGTCAGAGGCCACCGAAGTCATCTGCGGCGAGCCACAAGGATCGTCACTCAGCCCCACCCTCTTCAACGTATACATGAGCCCCCTCGCGGCCATCGCTCGCCAACACAACCTCAACATCATCTCCTACGCTGATGACACTCAACTGATCCTCTCACTCACCAAAGACCCTAACACCGCCAAAACAAACTTACATAAAGGAATGAAAGAAGTAGCCGAGTGGATGAAGCACAGCCGCCTGAAACTGAATTCCGACAAAACTCAAGTCCTTATCCTAGGCACCTCCCCCTCCGCCTGGGACGACTCGTGGTGGCCAGAGTCCCTTGGAAAAGCACCCATCCCGACGGACCACGCACGGAACCTGGGCGTCATTCTGGACTCCTCACTCTCGATGACCAAACAGGTCAACGCCGTTTCATCATCTTGCTTCAACATCCTTCGCATGCTCAAAAAAACATTTCACTGGATCCCCACCGAAACTAGAAAAACGGTCACCCACGCACTGGTTACAAGTCGCCTGGACTACGGAAACATCCTATACGCCGGCACCACCGCAAAACTTCAGAAAAAACTTCAACGCATCCAGAACGCATCAGCCAGACTCATACTAGACATTCCGCGGAAAGACCACATTTCTAATCACCTGAAAAACCTCCACTGGCTCCCCGTCAATAAGAGGATAACATTCCGCCTCCTAACCCACGCACACAAAGCACTTTACGAACTCGGACCCGAATGCCTCAACACACGACTTTCCTTCTACACCCCCTCCCGCCATCTACGCTCCTCCCACCAAGCCCTTGCTGCTATACCCCGCATCAACAAAACCACCATGGGAGGTAGATCCTTCTCCTACCTGGCAGCCAAAACCTGGAACTCACTTCCCACACACCTTCGCCTCACTCAGAACCACCTAGCATTCAGAAAGCAACTTAAAACCTGGATATTCGACAAGTAATTCCCCACCCTTCTCCAAGCGCCTTGAGACCCTCTGGGTATGTAGCGCGCTATATAAATTAATTGAATTGAATTGAATTGAGGGGGTGGCGCGTCCCCTCCCCCCGCCCCCCAGCCGCCCGTACCCCCGACCCGGAAGTCTGCACACGCCTTCCGGGTCAGAGGTCGGGCGCCAGCCAACCAGTGGTGCGGCACGCACCCCCGCGTCATCACTGGACGCCGGGAGGTCACGCCCCAGCACCGGGAGGCAAGGGGAGAGGGGGTTGCCCACTGCCATGCGGGCGGGGGGGCTGAGGGCCCCCCCTTTTCATATGTAAAATAAGACAGATAGCTCTGCTATCCGAGTTCGAGCTGTAAAATATGTTTATTCTGACAGATAGCTCTGGTGTCTAAGGTCGAGCTGTGAGATATTCGTAACCAAAGAGATAGATAGCTCTGCTGTCTAAGAGACAGCTATAAGATATGTGCAGACAGAGGGCTAGCTCCGCTGCTGAGGTCTTATATTATTTGTGGCCCTTGGAAGAACTATTTTATCTAATGCCCACGCATTCAAGCCACTTTTTCTGCTTGTAGTCTGAAGTCCAACATTTCTGTAAGGTTTGTAAGCATTTCCAGACAGATAAATGGAGGAGCAACTGAACGAGTGAGTATGGCCTAACGAGCAGAGCTGCCGACTTTGGAACTGGGACAGCATCTTCGACTCCCAGCTCTGCTCAACATCTTGTGATTCTGGGCAAACGGCGTAATCTCCCCATGTCTCAAAATAAAAAAAAATGCTTTTCTTATTTTGTAATGTGATTATGCAGGGTCTAACTGCAGCCAAGTATACAAATGAGGGGCAGGGATGTAGAAATAATGTTCCAAGTACACTGCTTACAGCAGTCAGCTCTGTGTTTGCTGCAAATGAAACAAACACTGGGATCTTCTGTTGCTGCCAAGATTACGATTGCAGATATAAATACATTTAGATGTTTATAGAAACGAGCTCCCGCTATGGTCATCTATTCCTCAAATGCAGATGATCCACCTACCTCTCAGTCCGCCCTTCGCATATGCCCCAAACAAGGACTGTCAATTCTGTCTTTGGAAAGAATTGTCAGCCGTCGAGCTTTTATGACAGACGAAGAGGCTAGGCTGCACCTTTTCGCCAGAGAAACGTTCTAAAGCTGCATAACTTGCAGTCCTATTTTGAAAAAAACATCTGAAACTGTTTCTCCACAATCAGTACCCAATAAGTAAAAATTCTCCTTCCTGTTGAAGTGGGACAAGTGTAGTGCACCATTTACACTAAAGCACAAAGGTGGGGGCGGCAAGCAACGGTGGGGACAGACGCAACAGGAATAATGTTGGGTTTTTGTTTTTCAGTTTTATAATGCAAATTCGACTCAAAGGTATTGGAGTGCTTTACATGAGCACCAGTTACATTACACAAAAGACACATTCATATTTGGAAATATTGTGTGTTTGGAGGTGTGATGTTTGTTTCTCGCCCCGTGTCACTCCTGCCAGGAATAAGCAGTCAAGTCAACAGCTGTGGAGGTGTGACACAACAGATGGGTAAATAAGGGCAATTGATACTTTACTGTTAAAGAGGCTCCAATGAGTGCCGCTGACCCGCACAGTGACAGGCTGGCCATTGATTTCATACCACAGCTGCTTATGATTAATTGCAGCTGTCTTTGGGGCTCCAAAAAGAGAAAGAACGCGTGAGAGGGGAAAGAGAAAGAATGTTGGTGGAATCAGGAAGGGAGTGTGACTGGTTTGCATTTTTTTTGCCACGCCTGCTATTTGTTCCTTAGTCAGGCCCCCACCCCGCCTCTGCTCCCAAAATTGTCTTATGAATGGTTCTGCAAACGCATTAGTGTCATGTGAAGCAATGACACCTTATCAGCTCCTGATGTGCATAGCTAAATAGCAGTGAAAGCATAGCTGCCACTTTAAAATGTGAGCGCAGACCCTCACATACTCTAGACAAGAGTCCATCAAGCAACCGCTCTGCACTGTACCCGTCTGCTATACACCAGACGCCGCCGCACCGAGGGGGCTTGGGTGCACATTCCATTCTAGAAGCTGCATGGCAGACGGCACAAAACTTGATCCTCCCTGACCTTGAAACCTGACGGTGGAATTGTGTATGGGTGCCGCGTGCAAAAAAAAAGTGGCGTGGCCGCTATTACATGAAAGCGCACAACAGGGCGCTTGGTAAACATGCATTGGCCGCGTGGCCGGGCCGCGCAGTAAAATAATGAAAAAATAAATAAATGCGAGTTGTGCACACGCGCGCGAAAGTGAAAGCAGATGCAGCATCTGCTTGTAAGAGCGCGCCCGCGTGCATAACTGCAAGCTCATCGCCACACTGGTAGCATTTTCGGAAGCCCTACTAGAGTCTTGCCAGAGGAGCGCAAGTGCTGACTCAGCGAGACCTAAAAAACGAAGTTGACCATTTAACTGTCCTGGTAAATATCCTTTAAAATTAATTTTTTATCACGCAGACTTTGACTCCGCATACCTTTTCTCCGCATTGTCCCCTACCCCGCATACCATTACTCCGCATTTTTTTACATCACATGTGCATTTATCACCCATGCCTTTACAACGAAAATCGAGAATTTGGGCGATCCACGTATTTGTGAGGAATCAGGATTTTCCGTTTCCTCACATCAATGTGCACCACCCCTGACAGAGAGAGGACGTGATTGAGGAAGTAGAAGCAGAGAGATAATACGAGAAGAAAATGAGAGAAACCACGAGGAGAGAGAGGTAAGGGGGAATGGGCCTGGGGTGGGCGTTAATTTTTAAGGGATTAGGGTAGTGTTTGTGTAGTGTAGGGTAATGTATGTGTAGTGTAGGGTAGTGTTTTAGGGGTTAGGGTAGTATTAGTGTTGTGTAGGGTAGTGTATGTGTAGTGTAGGGTAGTGTTTTAGGGGTTAGGGTAGTGTTGTGGTGTGGGTGTAGTGTAGGGTAGTGTTAGTGTAGGGTAGTGTTTTAGGTTTTAGGGTCGTGTTTGTGTAGTGTAGGGTAGTGTTTTAGGGGTTAGGGTAGTATTGGTATTGTGTAGGGTAGTGTATGTGTAGTGTAGGGTAGTGTTTTAGGGGTTAGGGTAGTGTTGTGGTGTGGGTGTAGTGTAGGGTTGTGTTTGTGTAGTGTAGTGTTGTGTTTTAGGGATTAGGGTAGTGTTTGTGTAGTGTAGGGTAGTGTATGTGTAGTGTAGGGTAGTGTTTTAGGGGTTAGGGTAGTGTTGTGGTGTGGGTGTAGTGTAGGGTAGTCTTTTTGTAGTGTAGGGTAGTGTTTTAGGGGTTAGGGTAGTGTTTGTGTAGTGCAGGGTAGTGTATGTGTAGTGTAGCGTAGTGTTTTAGGGTTTAGGGTAGTGTTAGTGTAGTGCAAGGTAGTGTAGGGTATTGGGTAATGCTTTGGTGTTGGTGTAGTGTAGGGTAGTGTTTGTGTAGTGTAGGTTAGTGTTTTTAGCAGGGTACTCTCACTTACCTTTAAAACTTTTACATTGAGTATACCTTTAACATGCATGCCTTTGCATTGTAAAGGCATGCGTGGTGAAGGCATATTTGTTGTAAAAGTTTGCGTTGTGTTAACTTGCGGAGTGATCGTATTTGCGGAATCATTTTTGCGGAGTGATGGTATGCGGGGTATTTGTATGCGGAAAAACGCCACATAATCAACTGCCCCTGCTTCGGATACATCCATTTCCTCAAAGACTTTTTGTCCCTTTAAGTTTCTCTTTGAGGGTGGGAGGGGTTGAAGTGATTGATGGGAGGCACCTATTTTAGAATGCAGCATTTCTTTATGCATTTTAGCAATAGCTTTGTAACCTGTATTCATAAAGGCTGTTTTAACATTTGTGTTACAGTTGTGTATGAATTTTCATTTACCATACACACAATTTTTCACACTGCCAGAGGGATTATGTCCAATGTGGTAACTTCAGTGATTTGGGGGGCGTGGCCTGGGGCTCTGCAAGATGGCTGCACGGTAGTGTTGCTCTGCCGGCCGCCGAAAATAATCCTACATTTATCCTGTCTTCACTGTGCCATCCGCTTTCACCACTAGTGAAATATTGCTTCTGGCACTGCGACCGCCAGCTTGGTGAGCTTGAGACGTGGTGGGCGCACTGAAACGATATCGCCGATGGGATGCTGGTGCAGGCGCTCATGAAATGGTGTCAGAGTAAAGAGGAGAGGCTGGCCCCGGGTGCCTCACTGCTGCCTGAATCTATGCTGTTGCAGTGCGTGGGGTGGACCGGAATACAGCGGGTGCCGCCTGGCGCGCATTGGTGCCTCAGGTTTGATTTTACGGCTAAGTGGGGCTGGTCCGCCGCCCATGGCAGGTGAGCGGGACTATTGTGTGCTGCATTGGCGGCTGGAGCTACGTGAGCGCCCTGGGCCAAATTGCGAGTAGGCTACAATTGGGCCGTGCGGCCAGAAACGAAGTCCGTCACAGCGATCCCGCCTGGGGGCACTTTGCCAGATCGCCGATTTCTCGCCCCGGCTGCTGTCAGCACCTGATCCTTACCTAAAGTGGGATCGCACCCAGACTGGCTGCCTTGCTTTTTTTGCACCGCAATAGGCACGCATTTCCAGGGGAGACGGCACGGAGAGCTGTGATGTGCCGCATTTACAGGTGAACTGCCTGGCTGTGACCACGTGTGCTGTGCATCCTCGGGAGGGAGACCTACAGCCTGGCGCGGCTTGTGGATTCTTCATTGCGGGGTGGAGTACATGTGCCCCCCTCTGCAACTGATTTTAAGCGTGACAAGATCCTGGGTGACTGTGTACACCCTGCTGGGCAGTTGGCTGAAGGAGTGGTGTGGTAATGAGATTCGGCTGGACAGTGGAGCATTTGTATCACGCCGAGAGGCTGGGCCCGGATAGAAGAGGGTCGGGCTGCTGGTTATTCTGTGCTCCACCGGTCAGTTGGGCATGGAGTTGTGAGGGCTTTGTGTTTGGTGCAGCTGACTATGCTACATACGCCCTGTGATCTATACAGATCTACTGGAGGTGCACCTTCTATCGGCAGGCGGCACACCTTGGGCTGTGGAGTCACGCAACATGGGCTAACCGGAAAACAACCAGCCACGCCTAACTTTTAATCTACGCAAAGGCAGCAAGCCTTCACAAAATGCTGCTTCGGACTCGGAATTAGAGGCGACATCACAGGGGCCTAATACATTAGAAAAGTCGCTGGCTGCCATCCAGGCTAGTCTCCAGGCCATAGATGGGAAAATTGAAGCCCTTAATGGAAAAATGGACCACTTCTCCGCAAAACTAAACAAACAGGCTGGGCGAATTGGGGACGCTGAACAGCGTATATTTCTGTTGCAGAGGATGGCCTTCAGCAAGTGGCTGCAAAGACGTTGGATATCACAAAGCTCCTTGTGGTTATTCAAGCAAAGAATGAGGACATCAAAGCGAGGTCTAGGCGCAACAACATTCTTGTCTTGGGCCTGCCAGAGTCTACTAATGTGGGGCGTCTGGAGGACTACATGGAGGCGATGATCCATTAAATCTGCGAAGATGGCGAACTGTCACCCCTGTTCACTGTGGAGAGGGCCCATCACTCGCTGGTGGCGCATCCGCCCCCAGGAGCCACGCCGGGACACTTCATCATTCGCCTGCTAAATTTCAGGGACCGGGACACTGTTCTCCGTGTGACTCACCAAAAAGGTACAATAACGTACCAGAACACTGTGTTATCCTTCTATCTGGATTTTAATGCTAACGTACAGGCGGCCCAGAAGGAATTTCAGGGCATCAAGAAGGTTCTGCTTAAGAAACAGATTCAACACGGGTTTGGTACTCTGAGGGTAGTGGTCCCTACTATCAGATAAAATGTCATGTGCAGCTGGTGGCTCGTCAGATCAGATGGATGTGCCCTGTTCAGGTGCAGCGCTGTGGGAAATGCGTCCTTTTTTATTGTTGTCCTATACATTCGTTTTGTTATGCAAGGCACAGGTTGGCCACAGTGGAAGTCGTTGTTGCTACTTCGATTCCGAAAAGGGGGTGGTGATGAACAGAGTGTCTGAATTAAGCAGACCACTCTTACCCAGTCCAAAGATCAGGGCTTGATCCATCACCGTTATTTTTCTCACTGCACCATCCCAGCTCAGAACCTGGCTATATGCAAATCAGTCTGTCCCTGGCCCAGTGCATCATGGGAACAGGGCAGACTAAACTACCAAGCCAATTCTTCACCAGAAAGGAGACAAGCTACCGGGGACCGGTTTCTGGCATTTCAGCCTTCTTGGGCCCGGCTTGCTTGAATCCTGATGGAGCAGTGAGAAAGGGACTCATGTCTGAGTATACCCTGCCACACCTATAGTGGCCAAAAACGATTCCGAAAAGGGGGTGGTGATGAACAGAGTGTCTGAATTAAGCAGACCACTCTTACCCAGTCCAAAGATCAGGGCTTGATCCATCACCGTTATTTATCTCACTGCACCATTCCAGCTCAGAACCTGGCTATATGCAAATCAGTCTGTCCCTGGCCCAGTGCATCATGGGAACAGGGCAGACTAAACTACCAAGCCAATTCTTCACCAGAAAGGAGACAAGCTACCGGGGACCGGTTTCTGGCATTTCAGCCTTCTTCGGCCCGGCTTGCTTGAATCCTGATGGAGCAGTGAGAAAGGGACTCATGTCTGAGTATACCCTGCCACACCTATAGTGGCCAAAAACGATTCCGAAAAGGGGGTGGTGATGAACAGAGTGTCTGAATTAAGCAGACCACTCTTACCCAGTCCACAGATCAGGGCTTGATCCATCACCGTTATTTATCTCACTGCACCATCCCAGCTCAGAACCTGGCTATATGCAAATCAGTCTGTCCCTGGCCCAGTGCATCATGGGAACAGGGCAGACTAAACTACCAAGCCAATTCTTCACCAGAAAGGAGACAAGCTACCGGGGACCGGTTTCTGGCATTTCAGCCTTCTTCGGCCCGGCTTGCTTGAATCCTGATGGAGCAGTGAGAAAGGGACTAATGTCTGAGTATACCCTGCCACACCTATAGTGGCCAAAAACGATTCCGAAAAGGGGGTGGTGATGAACAGAGTGTCTGAATTAAGCAGACCACTCTTACCCAGTCCAAAGATCAGGGCTTGATCCATCACCGTTATTTATCTCACTGCACCATCCCAGCTCAGAACCTGGCTATATGCAAATCAGTCTGTCCCTGGCCCAGTGCATCATGGGAACAGGGCAGACTAAACTACCAAGCCAATTCTTCACCAGAAAGGAGACAAGCTACCGGGGACCGGTTTCTGGCATTTCAGCCTTCTTCGACCCGGCTTGCTTGAATCCTGATGGAGCAGTGAGAAAGGGACTCATGTCTGAGTATACCCTGCCACACCTATAGTGGCCAAAAACGATTCCGAAAAGGGGGTGGTGATGAACAGAGTGTCTGAATTAAGCAGACCACTCTTACCCAGTCCAAAGATCAGGGCTTGATCCATCACCGTTATTTATCTCACTGCACCATCCCAGCTCAGAACCTGGCTATATGCAAATCAGTATGTCCCTGGCCCAGTGCATCATGGGAACAGGGCAGACTAAACTACCAAGCCAATTCTTCACCAGAAAGGAGACAAGCTACCGGGGACCGGTTTCTGGCATTTCAGCCTTCTTCGGCCCGGCTTGCTTGAATCCTGATGGAGCAGTGAGAAAGGGACTCATGTCTGAGTATACCCTGCCACACCTATAGTGGCCAAAAACGATTCCGAAAAGGGGGTGGTGATGAACAGAGTGTCTGAATTAAGCAGACCACTCTTACCCAGTCCAAAGATCAGGGCTTGATCCATCACCGTTATTTATCTCACTGCACCATCCCAGCTCAGAACCTGGCTATATGCAAATCAGTCTGTCCCTGGCCCAGTGCATCATGGGAACAGGGCAGACTAAACTACCAAGCCAATTCTTCACCAGAAAGGAGACAAGCTACCGAGGACCGGTTTCTGGCATTTCAGCCTTCTTCGGCCCGGCTTGCTTGAATCCTGATGGAGCAGTGAGAAAGGGACTCATGTCTGAGTATACCCTGCCACACCTATAGTGGCCAAAAACGATTCCGAAAAGGGGGTGGTGATGAACAGAGTGTCTGAATTAAGCGGACCACTCTTACCCAGTCCAAAGATCAGGGCTTGATCCATCACCGTTATTTATCTCACTGCACCATCCCAGCTCAGAACCTGGCTATATGCAAATCAGTCTGTCCCTGGCCCAGTGCATCATGGGAACAGGGCAGACTAAACTACCAAGCCAATTCTTCACCAGAAAGGAGACAAGCTACCGGGGACCGGCTTCTGGCATTTCAGACTTCTTCGGCCCGGCTTGAGAAGTGAGAAAGGGACTCATGTCTGAGTATACCCTGCCACACCTATAGTGGCCAAAAACGATTCCGAAAAGGGGGTGGAGTCCAAAGATCAGGGCTTGATCCATCACCGATAGTTTGGTCTGCCCTGTTCCCATGATGCACTGGGCCAGGGTCAGACTAATTTGCATATAGCCAAGTTCTGAGCTGGGATGGTGCAGTGAGCTAAAAAACGGTGATGGATCAAGCCCTGATCTTTGGACTGGGTAAGAGTGGTCTGCTTAATTCAGACACTCTGTTCATCACCACCCCCTTTTCTGAATCGTTGTTGCTACTTCGGCGGCCCCCTCCCTATTAGATCTGGGAGTGGGATGTGCTGCTACGTCTCCCGATGGATAATGCCCTTTTGCTACGATGTTTGCTATTGTGTTTGTTGGGTGGGAGTTACAAATGGGGTATGTCTTTAGCAGTTTGGGGATGCTGAAGTGGGTGGGGGGTGGAGGGGATTGTTTAGTTCTGATGAGCCTGGGGTACTGTAATAGGAGATCTACTGTTGCTTCGATTTGGTTTATTTATGTGTCTACATGTCTCAGAGTGCTCCTCACCATTAGTTATACTGTCTGAAGCTGAACCTCGACAAGACTGAAATCGTTATCTTCAGGAAGAGCACATCACCATGTGATTCCACCTAATGGCCAACAAAGCTAGGACTGACAGCCATACCCACAAGCCACACCAAGAACCTCAGGCTCATCATCAGCAGAAAACTTGACATGACCATTCAAGTCAAGGCTGTCATTGCCTCATGCTTCTATAGCCTGAAGCGGCTGAGGATGATCGATGCAGGCCAGGGGTCTGTGACCAGGGACACACCTCTTGGGAATCAGGACACACTCCAGCAGAGACAAACCACAGGGCTCAGGCAGGTCCTGGGAGGTGTAGTTGCAGCAGGTCAGCTCTGGAGGCCCAGTATTTCCACCTGGTGCCAGCTGTCATATGGGGGCACTCCCAGTTATACCCACTAATCTGGTACTTGAAAGTTAATCCTCTTCCCCTGTCAAAAGTCCAAACTGTCTGGCAGTGACAAAAGGCAGGGCAAACTGGTGTCAGGTTCCTTTGTGTGTGCTGGAGTCGAAGCCCTTTGAAGTGTAAGAGGGGCAGGGTACAGCTCCTTCCTAGTCATCCAGTCATATGACCCACCCTGTTCATGCCTATCGCCCATTTGTGTCACTGTCTGGAAGCAAAACACAAACCCCAACGGCAGTTATGTGACCTAGTACACTGGCAAAATGGCACAGTTGGTTGGGACAAGAAAACTTTCTAAAAGTAGCAGTTTAAAAAATGTAACTTAAAATCCAACTCCACCATTTAAGAGGATATTAAATTACAATTCTGTTGAGTGTAAACAGCAAATCTCTATCTTCTCCCAATCTAAACTTAGCACTTATTAAATGAAATAAGGTAACCCAGTGTTTAACAATATATATGAACATAAATGATTACTTAAAAGATGCTTAAGAAGCATAACAAAGCTCCACATTACATTCTACTAATACATGGGTAAAAACACCTTTAAAAATATGTACAATTTGTGATGAACAAATTCATCAGGGGGTGATTTTGTCAAGGCAATAAGATTATTCATTTTAAGCACAATACATTGAAAACACAGGGGTTTTAGAAAATGATTCCTCGCCTTGAGCACTGTGTTACATCAGCAGACATATAGTGCATGCTTAATATTTTGAATTTTACCATTGCAGAGATCACATGTACCAGTCTTGACTCCTGTATGTGTCCAGTGTTTTCTTTAATTGTTTAATAAAAGGACTGTTTAATTATAAATTACCTGGTACTGTGATCAAGTGTAGATTTCAAATATCTTTGATGAGACTGGAATATTGAGTTATCGGAATAGAACATGTACGTTTGTAATTGGGAGCAGGGCGCACTATACTGTGTGCAACTTAATCAGGCCATTGCATTTTTTAAAAAAGCTTTAATTGTGCGGGTGTCCAAATTTGCAAGTGAGCAATAGTACATTTCAAGTTTGCTCGTGCAATCTTGAGGTTATTATTGAAAGTGTACCAACCTACCACTCCCTTAAATGTTTTGTACCACAGTAGGTCGCTCAAAAAATCTTCTGATGCATACAGGAGGCTATATGCCCACCTAATCACATTGGCCAGAAATCTTGAGTGAGCACAAGAAACGGAAATCTATAAACGTAGTGCCTGTACAAGAGTTGCTTGACTGAGGGATACTGTCTTCCAGATGATCCTCCCTTTAAACAAAATTAATATGACCACTTCCTTAAGGGTATATATTCTAGTGTGTACTTTTCATATACAATACACTCTGCCCTGTGAACCTTTAGGACCTACCTTAAGGATAACTTTTTACGTAGCTTAATAGGAAGATTTAGTCCTGGCAAAAGGTTCATTTTGCCAGGTCCAAATGGCAATCTAAAACTGCATGACAGTTTGCAGTGGCAGGCCTGAGGCATGCTTTATAAGGCTACTTTAGTGGGTGGCACAAGGAGTGCTGCTGCCCAATAGTAGCATTTATTTTACAGGCCCTGGTTACATGTAGTACAATTTTCTAGAGACTTACAAGAAAATATAATGTAAAAATCCGATACATGCCAATTGTACCATGTTTTAGGTAGAAGGCACAAGCACGTTACCACTTTTTAACATGGAAAATGTGCAAAACGTCCTAATGTCAGCAATAATGGGTTGAGTAACAGAAGGAAACGCCTGGGGTGACCCTGCAAAAAGGACAAACTCCAACATTCACCCACACTTTCAAGGTACCTCATAACAATGGTCCAGCATACCCAAACAGTTGTTCTTCTTCCACAAACCTCCCAGACACCTCTGCTTGTCCGGAGTCCTGGTTGCACAATCCGGCTCATCTGGCAGTCAAGCCTTCTCCTACATCATTCATAAAGTGTGGAACTACCTGTTGCTACTTGTGGAAGCCTCCTCCTTACTTCTGGAGTTCCGCAAGAACTTGAAGACCTGACTTTTCAAGTAGTCCAACTAGGTACAAGTTTAACTATACTAATACCTATTTGGTGCCAGGATTCCCTCCCAGGTAAGAGTGTGCTCTACAAATCTGCATAAAATAACAACATAACAGACTCAGAATCTTTTTTAGGAAGTAGAACATTATAACATAACATAACATGTCTATTTGTAAAGAGCACGTTCACCTGTAAATCTCTTGGCGCTGAATAACAGATGTTTATTGTTACCTAACTCATTGGTACTCATTTTATCGACCTCTGATGGATGAAAGGCTGAGTGGACCTGCCGGGATTTAAACTTGTGACCAAGAAGTCGAACACAGGCCCCTGCAGTGGATGCATTAGTCCACTGAGCCACCAGACCCGGGAAAAGATAGAGTTGTCTCTTTCAAAAAGAAAGAGCATGAAACATATTTTAAGAGCACATTGTGCATGTTATTAGATGTCAGAGGCATCAACCCCACCCCCACACTTTGACAGCTTGAGTATGGAGTGGGGTGTGGGTGTCACTGCAATTCTGTGTACAATTAAACATGAGTGCTGTTATTTATGGCCCCTTCAACTATGCTCAGTGACTCCCAGACGCTAATAAATACTTGTAATCGAAAGAGGGAATGGGCAGAGGGATGGAGAGAAGGAGAGAAAAGAAGGGAAGGATGTTGAAAGGATTGATGGCTGCAGAGATGGATGTAGAACAATATAGAGGGATAGATGGAGGGAAGGATGGATGATGAATGAATGAAGGATGCTCGGTAGAAGACGAAATGGAAAGATATGAAAGAGGGAGTGAGGAAATGAAGGAAGGTAGGATGGGAGGAGGCTTGATGGGAAGCAAGAAGAAAGGATGGATGATGGATGACAAAGAAAGGAAAAAGACAAAAAAGGATGAAAAGACTGAAAGGTAGATAAAAAGTAAGATGAGTGAAGGATGGATGGTGGATGGAAAAGAAAGAAAGTATGGCTGAGTAGTTGGAGGGACTAAAAAAGTGCATAAACGATAGGAAAAAGGAAATAAAGCAAGATGGAAAAAGACAGAAAGTGAGTAGGAAGGACAAAAGACTGACAAAGGAGTGAAAGGAAGGAAAGACATTTAAGAATTTCAGAATATCCTCTTGGGAAGTAATTTCTAGAATGATTTAGATTCACTTCCCTCCCCTTTGCTCAGAGCTGTTTGGAACATGTTTCAAAGTGGGGGGTATCCTAATTTCTGGCTACTCCCTCGGTTTGGGCTTAATTGCAATTGAACCCCAAATCCCAATTGCAATAACGTATTTTTTTGCCGGCATAAGAGTCCTGCCTTCCGCCATAATTAACACATATCTAAAATGTTTCCTTTTGAAATCACATCGCCCAAAAAACAAACTGGCACAGCATGAATAGGAAAAACTGCGAGAAAAAAAGTAACTATTTTTACTCATTCAGAGCAGGAAAGCTCAGAATGATGCAGCAATTGAACACATTGAAATGAACTCACCAAACAGCATCAGGGCCACATTTATGTACAGAGTGCCTCAATGTTGCATGACGCAACGGGGTGCAAGCACAACGCAACCCAAAAAAGTGATTTATCAAACCATGTAACACCAGCTTATGGGTCTTGAGTGGTTTGAGAAATCCAGAGTAACGCAATGCAAAGCAAATTACTGAATTGCAATCCTCTGCCCCAGGGAGGCATTCCATGAGTGGTGTGTGGGTGTTCCATTGCAACAACCAAGGATTTTAATGCATTCCCGGATATACCATTACTGATAAACCTCCTAATGCAACAAAATGCTATGCCTTACCAGGGGAGGCGTATTAATGAGAGATAACTTCATTTTCCTTTGTTATTTCTTCCTTGTATGTGTGCTGCATTCTGCAGCACACATAGAAAGCAGAAACTGCCTCAGGGGATTGTTTCTTTGCAAGAAGGTGCGCTTTCCTGCACAAAAACAATCCTGTTTAAAAGGCAAGTAACCTTGCACCATGGTGCAAGAGTGCCTCCATTGGCGCTAGGCAGCAGACTGTGCGTCAGTGCTGGGAAAAGGCAGGAATGTGCCATATTGTGTTGAATATGGCGTATTCCTACCCTTTCCCTGTCACGCAGCGCAGCAAGGTGACGTTGCTGTGCTGCGTGACTTCTACATAGATATGCCCCCCATTTTTTAACAGGTACAGAATTACCAGCAGAGAATGCCAGCCATTTTATAATGAGACACTTCTAGCCAATACATCACAGCAACATTCTGGAAAAAGCAATAGGTGTAAAAATATGGGACATTTGGTTGTAGTAAAGTAGACACTAATAAAAAATAGAATTATTTGGGGAAAATTACATTTATAAAATTATTTTTAGCATAGTTATGTGCATGGTTCTCCTTACACAAGGATTTTAGCATGTCGCAGGGTGCTGCAACCCCACAGGTTCATTTAATATGAAAAAGGAGGTGCCGCATTATTTGATTGATTGTAACCCAAGCTCAATTTTCAAGGTTAATTTCCAGGATATGAAATCCAATTGAGCACATTAAAATAAAACTGTTGAATATATCAGATTATACAGTTGATTGATTGACTGACTACAATGTGCTTTATGGCAATTACTTTCCACTATTGTCTGGAAATTGATTTTTTGGAAAGGTAACCTAATAGACCTATTTAGATGGCATTTCAAAAGTTTCGAAAATATAACAAAAATTCAAAGGCAAAGACGAAAACATTTTGTAGAGGGAAAATTATATAATTTTGATGGACTATCAATATGTATTATACTCCCCATCGTTTCTTTGCGGCACACGTTTGGTAGATTAATGTTATTTCTTCATGTTCAGTTTGTCTACTTTGTATGAACGCATGAGATATTGATAGAGACGTTTCCCCAAGTTATTGCCCTTCTCACTGCCGCTGTACTAAACATGGCCATGTTAGTAATAACCACAACATGTTGGACAAGACTTTGGGGCATATTATCAAGGGGGTTTATCTCCGCTTTTTTCGGCTTTAAAAGCAGAGATAAAATTATCTCCCTATTACCTAGCTGTCGCTAACACCAGTTAGCGACAGCTAGTAGGAGATAGCGACCATTTTGGGCCCCACTTTGCATGTCAGAGAAATTTATCACTAATGACATGCAAAGTGGGCGTGCCAAGATGTTAGCGACTGGAAACAGTCGCTAACATCGCTTTCTCCTATTACCAACTTTTGGAGATATTAGCGCTAAGCGCGAATATCTCCAAAAGCTAACACCTGCCCTGAGCAGTTCTTAGCCATGTTATCCAATGGGAGGTGGATAACATGGCTAAGAGCATTAGCTCGGTAATGCCTGAATATCGCTGACTTTTCAGCGATATTCAAGCATTACGGACGATTTTTATCGCATTTGTGATAAACCTTGGTAATACCAAGGTTTATCTGAGATAAAAATTGCTGCAGGTCGGCGATACATTTTTGTCTCTAACCAAGCAATAGCGATAATTATCGCTATTGCTTGTATCACTATTGCTTGGTAATATGCCCCTTAGTTCCCATTGTTTTGAGATTAATGATGTAATTACATGGTTGAGAGTTGTCATCACTTAAGAGTAGGGTGAAACTGACATAAGGTTCTGTAACATTTCAATAATATATGAAATAAGAGATCTATCCTTCATTTTTAGGAGGACTGTGTAAACCAACAAAGCACTACAAAGTTGTCCCCTCTGTCGGGTACTCTTGAAACGTGATTTGAAATAATATACACTGCTGCACAATACACAAATCACCAAACCTAAATAAAAATATTTACTATAATTTGTTGTTTTAAAAGGTTTATTTTAAACATATATGATACAAATAACACGTTCAATAAACTCCACATATAACAAATATTTGTACATACATCAAAGTAACAGGAGGCGATCCATCTGGCCACTGCTGAACCCCATTTTTGGCTACATACAGCTTTACCTTTGTTTCAGACAGATATTTCGTTACTAATTCTGAAATGTACATCCTTTGGGCTCAGAGGAGCACAACGTACTCACCATATGTTATTGGTTGTTCGTGTAACGTTCCATTTCATATGGAGTACTTGAAATGCAATACTTGAGGGAAGCATAAATGCAAAATGGGGGTGCGTCAGGCAATGAAGTCCATTAAACTCAGCGTAGTATCAAAACATCCTTTATTTCTACTGTTTTTTTCACAAGATCAAATAGCAAACAATACTCAACCAACGCGTTTCAGTCCCTCTAGGGATACTTCATCAGGGCTTATAGTTTCATCAGTGTACGTCATCAAGTTTGGTTGCTCATAGGTCGCAATCCAGTATATTGTGCTGGAGACCTTGGAAGTTTTCACAGGTATTATACACCAGCATGCATGAAACCGTTAATCAATATGTCCAGCAAAAACTGTATACATCTTTCTCATCATCTTCTTTATCACTGGACTTAGCATCACCACCATTGCCACATCTACCTTTACATCGCTACTATTACAAGTACTACCACCGCCATTACCACATTACTATCACTGCTTTTACCACAACCAGCATATACAACTGCTGCCTTTACTAACAATAATGCTGCTACCATTACTACACCACCACTATTATCACCGCTGTTATTCCCTCCACAAGTGTCAAAAACATCATTACCACTACAGCCCTTGTCACTGTTTCTCCACCATTATCATCCTGAAGGGGATCAATTTGTTTATGTTAAGATGATACAAAATGCTAAATGTTGCCTACACTAAGCAACATTGTAGCTTTAATACATTTAAATGTAAATGTGTCTGACTTTTAAAGCAGGTGACTATTTTGGTATGTACCCCGTTCAGGCCTGAACCATTTGCTCACAAGCTATGTGTAAAGTAAAGCCACATACCACAATACCAAACGTAGCTAATACATGTAATTTTTGTTTTTAAAATTTGATTCCACTCCTGGTTTTCTTTAAAGGGCCTGGTTCCAAATTATTTGTTATGTATTGTGTGAAGAAAAGCACCTGACTCTTAGAGTCCGGCCACTCTCCCTGCATAAAATAACAGGACACAAGCCATGGGGCACATGATCTAAATTCAACCTAGAAGTGGCATGACATATAGAACTTGGAATACTGGCTCATTTTTCAGCAAAAAAATCCCCTTCCGGAATGAATCACACACCCCACTCTGCTGTCATTTTCCAGGTAGTAAATGACTGCAGAAGTATTGCTGCTGATTGGGGGCCGAGGGTTAAGTAGACCGTGTTGTGGGCACAGCAGTACTAGGAACATAAATGTCTGCTCTACCAGTGGTGCTGCAGGGGCCGGTTAAAGGCCCAGATGCCCACAGCCCCTGCTCACAGTTTCACTCAATGTGGACCTAAATGTGGTGGAACTGGGTCCTGTGCGTTGGGACCGAGCATTATTAGGATAATCGTACATCTGGAAACACCAGCCCGCGCACAATTACCCTGAGTGGTTTGCCCATGCGGATAGTACTCTGAGTGACTTTTGTCAAAGAGAAAAAAGGAGAATCCAGGCAAGAGGAGAAGAAGGATAATATAGAGGGCATCTGGAAGGCATCTGTTTCCACCAAAATGTGAATGAATATCTCTCATAGAACCCAGGCATAATACATTGACAGACTTGGACGTTGGAAAGAGGAGGACAGGAGACAGGAGAAGGTCGAAGTCACTTTCTTTCTGTGCCTCTCTCTCTCTCTCTCTCTCTCTCTCTCTCTCTCTCAATCTCTCAATCTCTCCCCAACAAGCCATCAGGCGTTGACCTATAAACCCTGCCTCTCTTATCACCGCTGTGGAAAATGATCAACACCTTGTTTCAGAAATAGAATCTGACACCTTCTGCTTGCTTCTTGCCAAGAACATTAATAGCAACAACATTTAGGACAAAATATATTGAACATTCTTCTACAGAAGGGTTCCCTGCTCATCTATCCTGTTTTAAGCCACCAACTAGAGAAATAAACTCCACAGCAAATTAAGCTAACAACATTAGGTATAATGACACCAGAAACGTATAATCACCCCAAACAAGAAAGTACAACAAGTTGTAAAAGCTCCCTTTACTTGAATTTGCAAAGTCCATGCTATAACCATTGAATGATTAAGATACATGGAATGACGAATTTCACAAAAATTTCCATTGTAATTACCATAGCAGAAAAAAAATTATCTGCATTAAAATACTGTGCCAAAAGATGGAATTTTCATCGATTTTTCTGTGCCAGCATTACCATCAGAATGGATTATCAGTCACAGGCACGTGCATCAAGCTAAATTGCGCTTGTAAAATTTGCGTTTTGCTAAAAAAGCCTGTTTGCTAGTGCAATTTAGCTACTCCCAATACATGAACCCAGATCTGAGAAAATCCCTGTAATTAGCTAAAATAAGGAATCGCAAAAATAGCAGAAACATATTTAGCGATTCCTTATTTGCAAAATCTTTAATAGCGAATTCCAAATTGCTATTCGCAATTAAGGACTCGCAAACACATGCTTGAAAAAATCGCAAATATCAATTTTCACGCAATTCGCTATTTTGCAAGTGCAATTTAAGGAGGATCACAATCAGGTGGTAACCAAGAGTAAAAAAGCCATACAGGTGCTAATCATCAGAAACCTACTTAAACTGACCCACAAGGCCTCTGAACCTTTCACAATGTCCCATGCTCTCTATGCCACTGGAGTCAAGCTATCCTGGCTGGTGAGAGCTGAACCCTGAAACCGGTCCTAGGATGCTTGTTTCCAGTCTAGGGAGGACTTCGCTTGGCATTTCGGGCTGGACTGTTCCCATTGGTGCAAGGTCAAGACCGATTTGCAAATGGCTAAGTCAGAAATATAATGGCGTGGTGAGCAAAAAAACGATGGATTTAGGCCCAGATCTTGTATTGGGGTGAATGTATGACATTGTTCTGCATTCTGTCCATCAATTGTTCTTTTTGCACCTTTTACAATGGCAGCACTCTACCTTATGGCGATGAGGATGAGGCTCCATGCAGCAGCCCAGAGAAGAATGAGAATACAAAAGCACAGCATCCATAACAAGGACAGGCTAAATGGAGCGTAATCCTTGACCTAATTGCAGAAGTGGAGCCCCTAATGCAGCTCCACACTCGTAAGGCCTATGCCATCCCCAGTCATGTGCAGGTCCTATGTTGCCTACACCTACTTGCGTTCGCAGTTTCCAGGGGGTAGTTGATGTTGATGGAGGGGTGACACAAAGTTCCCTTTCACGTATCTTTAATTCTTTCCTGAACTCCATGATGATAAGGATCCACAACCACATTACCTTCCCCCCAACCCCACAAGAATTAAATACGACTGTTGTATAGCATTTTAGGACCCTGGTGAAAGTTTCCCGATTCATGCCCTTATATAGGTATAAAGTACTGTATCCTTATATAGGAAGAGAAATCATAACCATATTAAGATATAGCTCATACAGTCCTAATACGGCATGGCTACTTCCACTAGTTCCGAAAATCTACAACGATTTCTTGGAAAAACCCGCTTTTAGCAATCAAGGACTTCCCCCTGCTTGAATATTGATTTATCTAAGAACTCATGGAGTTTTCAAAGAACTGAGACCCTTTGATGACGTTATTATGTTCAACCTTACGTCAAACTCGGCACCTTCAAGGTATAAATATGCCCACACTAGCCCAAGAAAACACACAGTGGTTTGGAGCAGTTCGACTATCTACTTGCCCGACGCATCTCGCTGCAGCAAGTGCTGAAGGAAGCTGACCCTCCAGCAGACGCACTGAGAGAGACGCTGTCTTTTCTCCTGCCGAGAAATCCAGCTCCAGTGTTTCCAAGCTACCCTTGAGGGTTGTTGGGAAATCGAGTCCTGAGAGCGGGAGACCAGACCTCCTTCATTCTAAAACCAAGGTACGGAGCAGATTAGACCCTTAGAGAATTCTTGGATAGATTCTTGGCAAAGAATACTGAAACTAAGCTACACCTTACTTACTTCTTCCCTTGTACTAGACCTCGGTTAGGTACACTGGGGTAGGCGTATTTTAGAAGCACCAGTTGAGTACTTTTTTAGTCTTTATTAATGTATGTATTCTACGTGTTTAATGGCTTAGAAACCATATCATGCTTTTACAGTAATATTTTATAATACTCTTCATACTGTATGCATTGTACTTTGCAACCAGTATTACGATTGTAGCAGTTCATTTATTCTGCATGAGAAAGAAGACTGTTCAATAAATACTTTTATTGAAAACGCCCATCTCTATATTTCTCTGCACCTCTGGTGAAATGAAGCATGCATGATTGACTGAGTAAAATAACCATCTAATGTTTCAGTGACTCTAGAGATACATTTCTTATTCTTGGGAAACAAAGTTGTCATGTTTATGCGGATGTCAGAGACTAAACACTTCTTGTGAATTCGAGAACGTTTCTAGTGACATCTGAGCTAGCTGTTACACACACAATTACGTCTAATATATATTCAATAGAGACCTAGTCGACCTCAGTCCTACGTCTAATCAATAGGATATACTATTCCAATGCGCAGAGCCTATTGGGAATATAGGAACTACACTACAAGACCAAACTGGACTTTTACCAGGTAGCCCGGTTTTCACATGTAATAGGTTGCACAGAGTGTACGCAATATGCCATTTGTCCCCCTGAAAAGAATTAATAAATTTTTAGGAACCGTAAATCCTATCACTCACTCAATAAACAAGTAGTCTACAACGCTAACTATATCATAACAAACATTGTGGCTCAATTCCCTGGAAGCACACATGACTCCTAAAAATGTTGACTCAGTGGCATACACACCCATCTGCTCAAGGAAAATTTGGCGTAGGACATCTGCTTGGTAAACATATATAATGATTCCTCTCAAACAATGGCTAAATGGCAAAAATGTATAACAGTCACTAAACCTTTGCTCACAACCCTGTAGATGACAGCGCATATGCAGTTCAAAACTACATATTGACACCATACCTCAACCCAGCCACCCCAAATGAGCAGAGGTACAATGCAGCGCACATCGTTACACGAAATGTCATCAAATGCACATTTGGGCTGTTGAAAAGTCCCTTTTGCTGCATCCACAAGACTGGCAAAGCGTTGCAGTACCGGCTGAGACCTGCTGCAGAATTGTGGCTGCATGTGCCATGTTGCACAATATTGCTACCAGGAGAGGCATATTCATTGAACTGACCAACAGTGAACCTGAGGACAACCAGCAGGGACCACAACTACGACCAGCATATGGGGCAAGCTCAGCAGAAGGGCGAAGTAGACGTGCGGAAATTACACAACAATATTTCTGAGGTGAGTAATGATGAGACACGACAAAGCATGTTGTAGAGAAGTGTGGCTCAATGGTTAGAGCGGCAGACCCTGATGTAGTAGTCTGGCCGGGACCAGGGTTCAATTCCAGCCTCGGCGGGTCTCTGGCTCAATTTCCTCGGACCTGATAATTCTCGCTTCGGTGCCTATTCTAATCATGAGTCCTACTCTGCACCTCTGGGCAATAGCCTGCGTAATCTCTACAACGGCCCCAACAACGCTAAGGATACCTGACTTCACCTTGGGAGTGCCCAGGAGTGGGCTCCTCACAGGGAAAGGCCAGGAAGGGTTCCTCGGCGGTATTCGTACAAGCGCCAAGATGCCTACAGGTAGTCGTGCACTATACAAGTGCATGATCAATCAATCAATCAATGTTTGAACTGTATTGTATTTACCATCATTAAATCATGTTGTTGTGTTAAAGCACACATAGCAGGTGCCAAGTAGCACAGGGATTGCACGCAGAAAGAAATATACAATAACATATTTATAGGACTTGAATCTCAGTCACTAGTAATGGTACTTTCAATGGCTACCTCACCATTGTTGATTTGCTTATCACATGCCTCTCTATCTCTTCCTACCACACACCCCCAAACGCCTTTCGCCAGCATCATCTCCATCCCTCATGGAAGCTTCCGAGTGTGTGGTGCTCCGAGTGGGGACTGACACTGACAGGCTACTGAGGCCTTCTCATTCCCCTCGTCCTTTGTCGCATTGCTACCCCCAGCATTGGCAGCATGGATTTCTTCCAAGGCATTGGCTACCTGGCCCACTGCCTTGGCCACATCCCCACAATAATGGGCCATCTCTATGTACATGGCCACAGACCTATGGGTCAGTGTTGGTGCTCAGGCAATTGTTCGATTGAGTATAGACTTGTAAGCACTGCATTAACTGCCAATGCCTTCTTCTCTGTGACACCTGACCCTCCCGCATCACCTTGGTCAGCTCCTGCATGGCCACATTTGACTGCCTGTTGCCTTCCACCACAGCTGTTGTGACTTCTCTCATGCAATTGCTCATGACTGAAATGTTACTTGCCATCTTGCTGAGTTGGGCCTGCATTGACCTCATATGATTTGCCTGCAGGCACTGCACCCTTAGCATCTGGCCCTCCAGCCCACCCCAGACATTTGTACATTGGTCGTCCTGTTGTGTGAAGCGTAACCTTGATCTGCGCCTCCGGCTTTGGATTACGCTGTGCCAGACCTGTGCTTGGCGTGTCGTTGTGGGGGTACCTCGAGGCTGGCTTGTCTCTGGAGCTGGTTTACGTCATCCTCAGTTTCCATGGTCTGTAGTGGTGGAACTGTGGCCCTGCGTATAGTGAGGCATGGGCTGTGATTTGTGGGACCACAGGTGTTTCAATGTCAGCCACAGCCAGAGTCTCCTGTGTGTCTCCGCAGTCACTGTCCTCAGACTCTCCTGCTTCATTTGTGATGTCAAAGAGTGCAATGTTAAATGTATTTAAGGGTAATGTCATGTCACATTAAGCATACTTTGGGTATCATTAAATTAGTGACTGTCACACAGTGTTCACATGTTTTACCTTCTTATACCGTGTTTGCCTACCAACCTGCCTAACCTGCCTGTAACACCCTAATGCCTTAACCTTTGGCAGGGTGGACCTCTGGATGGGGCGTTTTCGACACTTTGTCAAGCTCTCGGCAACATTCAGTTGCAGCAACTGGTAGGCGCTGCGACGCACAGTGGAGGGCACATCTTGGACCTGGTATTCGCTGACGCTCAAGCAGCAGTGGTAAACGACATCTTAAGCCAGTGCTGGACAGACCACGCACTGGTGGCCTTTTCCCTTGATTTAGGGACCTACCCTGAGGTAGCTGCGGGGGTAGGAGGCTCGAAACTGGGTAGACCCTGGTCTCGTCTTGCTAAGTCATCCTCACTACCCGCACTACTATCAGCCAACTTCTGTCTGAGCAACTCGGTGGAGCAAAGTTATCTTTCCTTATGCCAGTCTATCACCGAATCGTTGGATAAGCTGGCTCCTCTTCGTCAGTCGCGAGGGAGAGTGAACCGGGCTTGCCCCTGGTATACGGAAGAGCTACGACTGCTTAAACTGGGTTGTAGACGTGCTGAACGGGCGTGGAGGAAGCAGTATCTGCCTTCAACAAAGGCCTCGTTTAGGGCTGCTTTGCTGGGGTACAAGGCGCAGATCAAGTTGGCCAAGGCGGCCTTTTTGGAACCCACCTTGAATAAGGCACCTAATAAATCGCAAGCCCTGTTCAAAATCGTCAGGGACCTGTCTCATCCAGCTTGTGTGGCCAACTCGGTCGTGGCGTCGCAAACCCTGTGCGATGCACTGGCGGGTGCCTTTGAGGAGAAGACTGCCAAGATCCTAGAGGGCTTAAAAAACCCTCTGCCAGCAGACCTCGGTCTGGGAGCTCCGGTTAGCCCGATCAGTCGACCCCGGTCAGTCGGGTCTGGTCCTGACCCGGGAGCTCCGAACGGGTCACCCAGTCGACCCCAACCGAATGATGCAGGCCTTATACAGGTTACGCTTGGAGTGGGAGCTCCGGGTGATCCCTCCAGTCGACCCCAGGTGGATACACCTGGTCCCACTCTGGGAGCTCCGGTCGGAACACCCAGTCGACCTCATCCGAGTGACCTTGGTCTTTGCTTGGGTGCTCCGGATATCTTATCCAGTCGACCCCTACTAAGACAGTTTCCCCGTCCCTCTTATGAGGAATTCTGCAGTTTGGCACAAACGGTTGCCTCGGGCTCTCCGCTCGACCCACTACCCTCCCAAATTTTGGAAGGTCTTCCATGCAGAACTCTTTCCACCGTTGCATGCCATCTGTCTCCAGTCTTTGGAGTCGGCTTGGGTTCCTGATTGCTGGAAGTTAGCAGTGGTATCTCCATTGCTCAAGAAGCCAACGTTAGACCCTGCCTGTCTCTCCAACTACAGGCCTATCTCTTTGCTCCCATTTCCTATTAAGATCATGGAAAAATGGGTGACCCGCTCGCTCTCTGGTTTTCTTGAAAACATCGGTTGGTTTGACGAGGCACAGTTTGGCTTCCGCCCCGGGCATGGGACGGAGTCAGCACTGGTTACCGTATTGGACAACCTCCGGACGCGTGTCGACAGTGGACGGGCAGCCTTTTTAGTGCTGCTCGACATGTCGGCCGCGTTTGACACGGTTTGCCATCAAACCCTCATCAGAAGACTGGAGGAGTGCGGGGTCACAGGTAGGGCAAGAGATTGGTTGGCCTCTTATCTGGCCAGCCGGCAACAGCTGGTCTCGCTTCCTCCTTTCCGCTCTGAGCCACGGAAAGTGGGACAGGGGGTTCCACAGGGCTCGGCCATTAGCCCGATACTTTTCAATCTGTATCTTCGCCCCCTAGTCCAGCTTATTAAATCTTTTGGTGTCTCGGCTTTTAATTACGCCGACGACACCCAGCTGGTCTTTTCTCTGGAAGGTAACAACGCGGTCTCACTGGAAACTTTCCATCGCTGTATGGCAGCTACAGCAGATTGGCTTCGGGCCAACTCCCTCCAATTTAACAGCTCTAAGACGGAGGTGCTCCACTGCTCCAGTGACCGAATTCCGCGGGCTCTTCCAGAGAACTTCTGGCCCACTGCTTTCCCGGAACCAGTAGCGGGTTATTTTTGGCCCAAACCTACAGCTCGACCTGCACGTAAACAAAACTATCTCTACGTGCATGATGCTGTTACGCATGTTGCGCAAAGTGCTGCCTCTTCTCCCCGCCCAGGCCAGGCCAGAGGTAGTTCGCAGTACTATTTTAAGTCGTTTAGACTACTGCAATGCGCTGCTTCTGGAGGCCCCAAAAAACCTGGTGGGGAAGTTACAACGGGTGCAGAACATGGCGGCCAAGCTGGCTCTCTCGCGGGCTAGATCTAGCTCTTCCACTCTGGCTTTAAGAGACCTGCACTGGCTCCCGGTGCATTTGCGAGTGATGTATAAGGCCGCGTGTCTGGTGTTCAAGGCCGTACACCAACAGGGCCCAATACCTCTTCGCGACATGTTTGCTTGGTATGCTGCTTCGCGGCCCCTCCGCTCATCTTCAGCCAGCTTGTTGGTGGTCCCGAGGTTCCAGAGAGTAAGAATGGGTGGCCGCTCATTTAGTGTTGCGGCGGCCAGACTTTGGAACTCCCTTCCTCTCTCTCTGAGAAGCCATAAGGATTACCTACCATTTAGGAAAGCGCTGAAAACGCATTTGTTCCCGAAAATTGTTTGAGCCGTGAGTTGTGTGTTTGCCGAAGTTCAAAGCGCCAGGATGCCCTCTGGGTGATAGGTTGCGCTTTATAAGTACACAAAATAAATAAATAAATAAATAATGCATTTGGGTGTGGGAGGAAAATGTAGACTGGAGTTGGTTTCTGTACACTTGAGCTGAACTGAGGTGATGTGCACATTTGAATATGTCTCTTGAAATGGACACTTGCATGCAACTTACCATGTGATGTTCTGGCCGCTCCGGATGCATCCAACTGGGTCACAACCACCACAGCTTCAGGTTGGAGTGTGGACTCAAGCAGGTCCTCCAGGGGTGTATTCCCAGACAGTGTTGCTGGTCCCCCTCAAGTCTTTTTGGCCTGCTTCACCCTGACAGGAATCCTCTTCTTGGCATGGCTGCGGAGGTCATACCACTGTTTTTTCAGGTCATCTATTGTGCGGTGGGTGACCCCCCACTGCATGCACTTTATTCTGGATCCTGAGCCAGATTTTCCTTTTCTCTGCTTCTGGTACCTTGAGAGACAGTTTTCCAAATAGCTTAGTGTGGCTCCAAACAACCTCCACTAGGAGATTTTGAATTTCTCTCTCACTGAACTTCAGCTTGCACTTCCTGATTGATGCACTCTCCCCTGATGCTGATGGATCAATTTTTTAACAATAGGCAGGTCTGCAAGCAAAGAAGTTGGTTGTCCTATTCTGCTCCTGCACTCAGCCTCCTCATCTCACTCTCTCTGAGCACTGAATGATGCATGGACCGGATGACCTCCTATTTGTTATGTCAACAGCATGGATCAAAAGTTACGCGGTATTTGCGATTTTGCTAATAACGATTTCGCAATTTGCGATATTGCTATTACAGTGGTCACAATTAGGTACTTCACTATTTGTGCATCGCAGACGCGTTATCTGTATTTGCGATTGTGATTTTTAGCGATTCAGTAATTAATCGCTAAAACAGTCATGCATTTGAAATAGTGATTTCTAAATAGCGATTCTTTAATTTTTGCTATTTGGAATTCGCTATTTATAAGTTTGATGCATGTGCCCCTATATCATGTATCACGATATTTCATGCAAATACCTTTGGCTTAAGTTTTCTTTTGTGTGGACAGTCATATCATATTTTACAGTAGTTCAAAGAGTCTTAGCATCCAGGATGATGGCAATCCAAGTTAGACTGCTGTAAATACATTCTAGATGTTGCCTATACACATAGTTCTATTAGCGGGGGGATGGACGAGGTCCTCAAATAAGCCATGGTTGCATAATGTGCCATTGTGCAAATATGCCACAGTCATGTTTGCATGTGATTGCTTATTTCACTTGTGGGATAAATGTCCCAGGGATTATGTATGCTATTGATTACAAACAGGTTACATATCTTCCTAATGCTGGCCTCTGATGGCAGAGGGATATTGCAATGGCGTTAGTCCCCATATTCATCTCATACACAAAGTATATATTTAATTCCTAGTTTCTCCATTGCTCAGTAGGCAAAACTCACTTGTTGCAAATTAACTCTCAAGTAAACGCTGCCATAGTATGAAGAGCTGACATTAGATATTATATCTAAAGTCACACATTATCATGTCAATTTCCACTTGGCCATAGTATAAAAAGCATTTATTTCTTAACTGCACATGGGCATTTCAATTTCCAAATCTCCCAAAAAACAGACTGTCATGAAAATTGTTATATTGCCCTACTACAGCAATTGATTTTCATTAGGCTGTAGTAGTGATAAGGAGGCACGCCCTACATATGTCAAAGAAGCTGTCATCATAATCAAGCCAACGGTGTTGGTAACTGGGTGATTGTGTGACCGACAGTGGAAAAGGATTAACAAAGAAAACTATTCAACCTAGAGGGAACAGTCACGGGAAGGATATTACCGGGTTTTTCTGATACTTGTGAACACTTAAGGGCGCATACTGAGCAGATTAAGTGGCGAATCTTCTCCAACTGCCACCCGCCGGGGTGTCCTTTACTTGTACCTCTTTACGAAAGGTGGAATTGAAAAGTATATACTCAACTACCCTAGTCCTGATGAGGCCATCAAATATTTTGGCTGAAACGCGTCAACAGATTTGTTTAGACACCATCGGCCACATGCATCAAAGTCCGTTTTTGCTTTTCCTTATTTGCGATTTTTAGGGAATCTCAAATAAGGAATCGCAAAACGGGATGCATGATTGAAATTGCATAAAATTTGCGATTTGGTAAAAATCGCAATTTTTACCGAATTGCAAATAGTATGCAAATTCTAATTTGCGATTTCGCAATTCCCATTGATTCCTATGGGCCAAAAGGCCCATAGGAATCAATGGGAATTGCGAATTCGGAAATTGGAATTCGCAAAATGTTAATGCATTCCATGGGTGTAGGGGGGGTCCAAAGGACCCCCCCTGCACCCCTGAAAGGTTTTTTAAAATGGATGTTTCACCCACACATGTCCTAAGGACATGTGTATCTGTAACATGACAGTGTTTCAAATGCTCATTTGAGCATTTCAAACCTTTTTTCGCAAATTACCACGAGGTTAACCCTTGTGGTAATTTGCCCCCCTAATTGTGAATTCACAATTTTAAAAACAATCATGCATTGCTTTTAAGGAATCGCAAATTTGCGATTCCTTAGAAGCAATCGCATTTTTGGAAATTGCTAAAAATAGCGATTTTTCCAAAATTGATTGATGCATACTAAAAAGGTATTTAGGAATCGCAAACGGCCGATTTTACCGAATCGCACCGTTTGCGATTCCTAAATACCTTGATGCATGTGGCCGATAATGAAAATGAAATGAGAAGTAAAATTAGTAGAGACCGCCTGATGCAACACAGGGTTTGAATTAATAAAACCTTAAGGTGACTACAAGGATGGTGATTTAATAAAGGAAGGCACTTGGCTTATATTATGTAAGGTGCATCCTGGTATAAAATAAGGGCGAATAGAGGAAAGAATTTTTTTTACTTTTGTGTTTGTGTTTTATGTACAAATGTAAATATTTGTATATATGTGTTGTACAAATGTATTTGACAGTGTTTCCATTTTGAAAATAATATGTTTTGCATTGAATGAAATACAATACAGATTAATCTGAACTCAATACACTTGGTTGTTCGGTGACTACATATATTTGAAAAGTATAACATTTATTGAGAGTATTTAAATAGATAGGAAGAGTCAAATTTATTTTCTCTCTATCTTACTGTTTAGTTTATCTATTGATCCCGAGGCATTGTTATATTTCGGATTACATCATAATCAAGCCAAGCACATACAAATTCCACACAAACGCAATCACATGTTTTCATCAATAACAGAGGTATGCATAATGACATATTCAATGGAGCATAGGCAGGCACACGCACCACACACAGGCAGATCCACACACATTTAAGCATGGGCACATACACATGCCATCAAAAAATGATACACGCATAGACTAAACTCCATGCCAAAGTCAGAATCCTCATGGCAGCACCTTGCCAAAAGGCCTCCTTTTGATAGCATCCACATTGCGTTCTTAATAGCACAGATATTCAGTATGGTCACCCTAATATGGAAAGCGGAATTGGGAGATAATATTGTAGAGAAGAGGATGTCATGGGGTTTACTTACATGAACAAGAGCCTTTTAAACCCACTGCATTTACCATGCAGGAACCCGGGTCCAGAAAAAAGGGGCGTCGACAAAAAGGTTGAAGACTATGTGAGTGTGTGGCCAAGAAGGACAGGACACATGCAAATAAGAAGGCAGAACTAATGGAGAAGCCGAGAGAGGTCAACCAGCGGAGGGACTCAGAGGGCAGCCAGTGGGTACTTTAAAGAAAAGAGTGTGAGCAGATCGGGAAGGACTCTGAAAATAATTGTATTTCTCCAAGGAGAAATAAAATTATTTGTCCTAATTTTTTCAGCAGACATAGAAGTAGCATATCGCCATTATTGATTGTTTATGTCGCACATTAACAATCATTCCCTGCAACACAGCCCCACAAGAATTGAATAAGACTGTTGTATAGCATTAGGACCCTAGTGTAATTTTCTCGATTCATGCCCTTATATAGGTATAAAGTACTGTATCCTTATATAGGCAGAGAAATCATAACCATATAAGACATAGCTCATACAGTCCTAATAAGGCATGGCTACATTCACTAGTTCCGAAAATCTACAACGATTTCTTGGAAAAACCCGCCTCCAGCAGTCAGGGACTTCCCCCTGCTTGAATATTGATTTATCCAAGAACTCATGGAGTTTTCAAAGAACTGAGACCCTTTGATGACGTTATTATGTCCAACCTTACGTCAAACTCTGCACCTTCAAGGTATAAATATGCCCACACAAGCCCAAGAAACACACAGTGGTTTGGAGCAGTTCGAATATCTACTTGCCCGATGCATCTCGCTGCAGCAAGTGCTGAAGGAAGCCGACCCTCCAGCTGACGCACTGAGAGAGACGCTGTCTTTTCTCCTGCTGAGAAATCCAGCTTCAGTGTTTCCAAGCTACCCTTACGGGTTGTTGGGAATTCGAGTCCTGAGAGAGAGAGACCAGACCTCCTTCATTCTAAAACCAAGGTACGGAGCAGATTAGACCCTTAGAGAATTCTTGGATAGATTCTTGGCAAAGAATACTGAAACTAAGCTACACCTTACTTACTTCTTCCCTTGTACTAGACCTCGGTTAGGTACACTGGGGTAGGCGTATTTTAGAAACACCAGTTGAGTATTTTTTTAGTCTTTATTTATTAATGTATGTATTCTACGTGTTTTATGGCTTAGAAACCATATAATGCTTTTACAGTATTATTTTATAATACTCTTTGTACTGTATGCATTGTACTTTGCAACCAGTATTACGATTGTAGCAGTTCATGTATTCTGCATGAGAAAGAAGACTGTTCAATAAATACTTTTATTGAAAACGCCCATCTCTCTATTTCTCTGCACCTCTGGTGAAATGAAGCATGCATCATTGACTGAGTAAAATAACTATCTATTGTTTCAGCGACTCTAGAGATACATTTCTTATTCTTGGGAAACAAAGTTGTCATGTTTATGCAGTTGTCAGAGACTAATCCCTTATTGTGAATTCGAGAAAGTTTCTAGTGACCTCTGAGCTAGCTGTTACACACCCAATTAAGTCTAATATATTCTATAGAGACCTAGTCGACCAAAGTCCTACATCTAATCAATAGGATATACTATTCCAATGCACAGAGCCTATTGGGAATATAGGAACTACACTACAAGACCAAACTGGACTTTTACCAGGTAGCCCGTTTTTCACATGTAATAGGTTGCACAGAGTGTACGCATGTTGCCATTTGTCCCCCAGCAATGAAATAATACATTTTTAGGAACCGTAAATCCTATCACTCACTCAATAAACAAGTAGTCTACAACACTAACTTTATCATAACAAACATTGTGGCTCAATACCCTGGAAGCACACATGACTCCTAAATATTTTGATTCAGTGGTATACACACCCATCTGCTCGGAGGAGATTTTGGCGTAGAACATCTGCTTGGTAAACATATATAATGATTCATCTCAAACAATGGCTAAATGGCAAAAATGTATAACAGTCACTAAACCTTTGCTCACTACCCTGTAGATGACAGCGCATATGCTGTACAAAACTTGATATTGACACCATACCTCAATCCAGCCACCCCAAATGAGCAGAGGTACAATTCAGCGCCCATCGCCACACAAAATGTCATCAAATGCACATTTGGGCTGATGAAAAGTCACTTTTGCTGCATCCAAAAGACTGGCAGAGCTTTGCAGTACCGGCTGAGACCTGCTGCAGAATTGCGACTGCATATGCCATGTTGCACAATATTGCTACCAGGAGAGGCATATCCATTGAACTGACCAACAGTGAACCTGAGGACAACCAGCAGGGACCACAACTACGACCAGCATATGGGGCAAGCTCAGCAGAAGGGCAAAGGAGACGTGCGGAAATTACACAACATTATTTCTGAGGTGAGCAATGATGAGACAAAACAAAGTATGTTTGAACTGTACTGTATTTACCATCATTAAATCATGTTGTTGTGTTAAAGTACACATAGCAGGTGCCAAGTAGGTAATGAACTAATTCCCTTGAGATAACTCCAGAAAAAGCTAAAACATAGCCTCAAGGTAAACTATAGAGTCAAAACTAATGCAATCTCAAAGATAAAATACAGCAAAATGTATTAAAGAAGTAAATAATAAAAACAATTCATATATTACCTATACATAACAAAATTCTCTAGACAAAATAGTTTAAAACTAAAACATACAATTAATAACACAATCTGTTGTGGCCTGCACAATGCAAAAGACAGACAGAAGGTGTAAAACATAAAAATTGTTGAATACATGTAGTACATTCAAAGCGGTTTTATAGTCACACCCATGTTTCATCACAAACAATTTACATATAAACATGGGAGGAAGAGTCTTGAATTGTACAGAAGATAAGCTTTGACTCGTTTCGGTGGTTCTAGGCGAAAATGGGGTCCACCTTTGTCAAGACTATTGTTGGATGTCTGTCGTGTTTAGGGGTCTGAACAGATACCCTATGCCAGGTGTTCATGGAAAGTAATCGATAAACGAAATGACTACATCTCAGCCGCATCAGAAGGGTCTCTTACAATGTTGTGCTGGCGGATGCCGTTTATTAAAAGATATTATTCAATGCGTCTGATATGCATTGGATATATTGGATGTCTCACTGGTGGGTATTATAGGAAAGTGCGATGCCCTTTAAATCCTTGTACGTTCAGGTCTAGTTCAGTCTCCAGAAGTAGGAGCTCACTCTCACCGAATGTGGGTAGAGAGGAACTTGCAAACAGGTTTTCTTACTTTAAAACCTGGAAGCTGAGGGGGCTTGCGGAACCTGTTAAAACAATGATCCGTGGTACCCTCAGGTGGAGCACTAATGTTGTGGTGGATTCAGCCACCACGATAAAGAGGGGAACGAAGGCCTCCTCATATAGATCAATCACGCTGCTTCTGGGGGTTCTAAGATGGAGTTATCTCAAGGGAATTAGTTCATTATTGGGTTGAAAACCCCATTTCCCTTGATCGTTCCAAGGGGTTCCTCTCTTTCTTTTGAAACATTGGTTACCTGGTCCAGTGCCTTGGCCACATCCCCACAAAAATGGGTCATCTCTATCTACATGGCCACAGACCTATGGGTCAGTGTTGGTGCTATTGTTGGATGTCTGTCGTGTTTAGGGGTCTGAACAGATACCCTATGCCAGTTGTTCATGGAAAGTAATCGATAAACGAAATGACTACATCTCAGCCGCATCAGAAGGGTCTCTTACAATGTTGTGCTGGCGGATGCCGTTTATTAAAAGATATTATTCAATGCGTCTGATATGCATTGGATATATTGGATGTCTCACTGGTGGGTATTATAGGCTCAATCCAGCCACCCCAAATGAGCAGAGGTACAATGCAGCGCACATCGTCACACGAAATGTCATCAAATGCACATTTGAGCTGTTGAAAAGTCCCTTTTGCTGCATCCACAAGACTGGCAAAGCGTTGCAGTACCGGCTGAGACCTGCTGCAGAATTGTGGCTGCATGTGCCATGTTGCACAATATTGCTACCAGGAGAGGCATATTCATTGAACTGACCAACAGTGAACCTGAGGACAACCAGCAGGGACCACAACTACGACCAGCATATGGGGCAAGCTCAGCAGAAGGGCGAAGTAGACGTGCAGATATTACACAACAATATTTCTGAGGTGAGTAATGATGAGACACGACAAAGCATGTTGTAGAGAAGTGTGGCTCAATGGTTAGATCGGCAGACCCTGATGCAGTAGTCTGGCTGGGACCAGGGTTCAATTCCAGCCTCGGCGGGTCTCTGGCTCAATTTCCTCGGACCTGATAATTCTCGCTTCTGTGCCTATTCTAATCATGAGTCCCACTCTGCACCTCTGGGAAATAGCCTGCGTAATCTCTACAACGGCCCCAACAATGCTAAGGATACCTGACTTCACCTTCGGAGTGCCCAGGAGTGGGCTCCTCACAGGGAAAGGCCAGGAAGGGTTCCTCGGCGGTATTCGTACAAGCGCCAAGATGCCTACAGGTAGTCGTGCACTATACAAGTGCATGATCAATCAATCAATCAATGTTTCAACTGTACTGTATTTACCATCATTAAATCATGTTGTTGTGTTAAAGCACACATAGCAGGTGCCAAGTAGCACAGGGATTGCACGCAGAAAGAAATATACAATAACATATTTATAGGACTTGAATCCCAGTCACTAGTAATGGTACTTTCAATGGCTACCTCACCATTGTTGATTTGCTTATCACATGCCTGTCTATCTCTTCCTACTACACACCCCCAAACGCCTTTCGCCAGCATCATCTCCATCCCTCATGGAAGCTCCCGAGGGTGTGGTGCTCCAAGTGGGGACTGACACTGACAGGCTACTGAGGCCTTCTCATTCCCCTCGTCCTTTGTCGCATTGCTACCCCCAGCATTGGCAGCATGGATTTCTTCCAAGGCATTGGCTACCTGGCCCACTGCCTTGGCCACATCCCCACAATAATGGGTCATCTCTATCTACATGGCCACAGACCTATGGGTCAGTGTTGGTGCTCAGGCGATTGTTCGATTGAGTATAGACTTGTAAGCACTGCATTAACTGCCAATGCCTTCTTCTCTGTGTCACCTGGCCCTCCCGCATCACCTTGGTCAGCTCCTGCATGGCCACATTTGACTGCCTGTCGCCTTCCACCACAGCTGTTGTGAGTTCTCTCATGCAATCGCTCAAGACTGAAATGTTACTTGCCATCTAGCTGAGTTAGGCCTGCATTGACCTCATATGTTTTGCCTGCAGGCACTGCACCCTGAGCATCTGGCCCTCCAGTCCAACCCAGACATTTGTACATTGGTCGTCCTGTGGTCTGAAGCGTAACCTTGATCGGCGCCTCCGGCTTTGGATTGCGCTGTGCCAGACCTGTGCTTGGCGTGTCGTTGTGGGGGTACCTCGAGGCTGGCTTGTCTCTGGAGCTGGTTCAGGTTCATCCTCAGTTTCCATGGTCTGCAGTGGTGGAACTGTGGCCCTGCGTATAGTGGGGCATGGGCTGTGATTTGTGAGACCACAGGTGTTTCAATGTCAGCCACAGCCAGAGTCTCCTGTGTGTCTCCGCAGTCACTGTCCTCAGACTCCCCTGCTACTTCATCTGTGATGTTAAAGAGTGCAATGTTAAATTTATTTAAGGGTAATGTCATGTCACAGTAAGCATACTTTGGGTCTCATTAAATTAGTGACTGTCACACAGTGTTCACATGTTTTACCTTCTTATACCGTGTTTGCCTACCAACCTGCCTAACCTGCCTGTAACGCCCTAATGCATTTGGGTGTGGGAGGAAAATGTGGACTGGAGTTGGTTTCTGTACACTTGAGCTGAACTGAGGTGATGTGCACATTTGAATATGTCTCTTGAAATGGACACTTGCATGCAACTTACCATGTGATGTTCTGGCCGCTCCGTATGCATCCAACTGGGTCACAACCACCACAGCTTCAGGTTGGAGTGTGGACTCAAGCAGGTCCTCTAGGGGTGTATTCCCAGACAGTGTTGCTGGTCCCCCTCAAGTCTTCTTGGCTTCCTTCACCCTGACAGAAATCCTCTTCTTGGCACGGCTGTGGAGGTTATACCACTGTTTTTTCAGGTCATCTATTGTGCGGTGGGTGACCCCCACTGCATGCACTTTATTCTGGATCCTGAGCCAGATTTTCCTTTTCTCTTCTTCTGGTACCTTGAGAGACAGTTTTCCAAATAGCTTGTTGTGCTCCAAACAACCTCCACTATGAGATTTTGAATTTCTCTCTCACTGAACTTCAGCTTGCGCTTCCTGGTTGATTAACTCTCCCCTGATGCTGATGGATCAATTTTTTAACAATAGGCAGGTCTGCAAGCAAAGAAGTTGGTTGTCCTGCTCTGCTCCTGCACTCAGCATCCTCGTCTCACCCTCTCTGAGCACTGAATGATGCATGGACTGGATGACTTCCTACTTGTGATGTCATCAGCATGCATCAAAAGCTACGCGCTATTTGCGATTTTGCTAATAGCGATTTCGCAATTTGCAATATTGCTATTACCAAGGTCACAATTAGGTATTTCACTATTTGTGCATCGAAGACGCGTTATCTGTATTTGCGATTGTGAATTTTTAGCGATTCAGTAATTAATCGCTAAAACAGTCATGCATTTGAAATAGCGATTTCTAAATAGCGATTCTTTACATTTCGCTATTTGGAATTCGCAATTTCTAAGTTTGATGCATGTGTCCCTATATCATGTATCACGATATTTCATACAAATACCTTTGGCTCAAGTTTTCTTTTGTGTGGACAGTCATATCATATTTTACAGTGGTTCAAAGAGTCTTAGAATCCAGGATGATGCCAATCCAAGTTACACTGCTGCAAATACATTCTGGATTTTGCTTATACACATAGTTCTATTAGCGGGGGGATGGACAAGGTCCTCAAATAAACCATGGTTGCTCAATGTGCCATTGTGCAAATATGCCACAGTCATGTATGCATGTGAATGCTTATTTCACTTGTGGGATAAATGTCCCAGGGATTATGTATGCTATTGATTACAAACAGGTTACATATCTTCCTAATGTTGGCCTCTGATGGCAGAGGGATATTGCAATGGCGTTAGTCCCCATATTCCTCTCATACAAAAAGCATATATTTAATTCCTAGTTTCTCCATTGCTCAGTAGGCAAAACTCACTTGTTGCAAATTAACTCTCAAGTAAACGCTGCCATAGTATGAAGAGCTGTCATTAGATATTTTATCTAAAGTCACACATTGTCATGTCAATTTCCACTTGGCCATAGTATAAAAAGCATTTATTTCTTAACTGCCCATGGGCATTTCAATTTCGAAATTTCCCCCAAAACAGACTGTCATAAAAATGTTTATATTGCACTACTACAGCAATTGATTTTCATTAAGCTGTAGTAGTGATAGGGGGGCATGCCCTACATAGGTCAAAGAAGCTGTCATCATAATCAAGCCAACGGCGTAGGTAACTGGGTGTTTGTGTAACCGACAGTGGAAAAGGATTAAGAAGGAAAACTATTCAACCTAGTGGGAACAGTCATGGGAAGTAGATTACCGGGCGTTTCTGATACTTGTGAACACTTAAGGGCGCATACTGAGCAGATTAAGTGGTGAATCTACTCCAACTGCCACCCGCCGGGGTGTCCTTTACTTCTACCTCTTTACGAAAGGTGGAATTGAAAAGTATATACTCAACTGTCCTAGTCCTGATGAGGCCATCAAATATTTTGGCTGAAACGCATCGACAGATTTGTTTAGACACCATATGAAAATGAAATGAGAAGTACAATTAGTAGAGACCACCTGATGCAACACAGGGTTTGAATTAATAAAACCTTAAGGTGACTCCAAGGATGGTGATTAAATAAAGGAATGCACTTGGCTTATATTATGTAAGGTGCATCCTGGTATAAAATAAGGGCGAATAGAGGAAAGAATTTTTTTTACTTTTCTGTTTGTGTTTTATGTACAAATGTGAATATGTGTATATATATGTTGTACAAATGTATTTGTCAGTGTTTCCATTTTGAAAATAATATGTGTTGCATTGAATGAAATACAATACAGATTAATCTGAACTCAATACACTTGGTTGTTCGGTGACTACATATATTTGAAAAGTATAACATTTATTGAGAGTATTTAAATAGATAGGAAGAGTCAAATTTATTTTCTCTTCATCTTACAGTTTAGTTTATCTATTGATCCCGAGGCATTGTTATTTTTCGGATTACATCATAATCAAGCCAAGCACATACAAATTCCAGGCAAACGCAATCACATGTTTTCATCAACAACAGAGGTATGCATATTGACATATTCAATGGAGCATAGGCAGGCACACGCAGCACACACAAGCAGATCCACACACATACTTAAACATGGGCACATACACATGCCATCAAAAAATGATACACGCATAGGCTAATCTCCATGCCCTAGTCAGAATCCTCATGGCAGCACCTTGCCAAAAGGCCTCCTTTTGATAGCATCCACGTTGCGTTCTTAATAGCACAGACATTCAGTATGGTCACCCTGATATGGAAAGCGGAATTGGGAGATTATATTGTAGAGAAGAGGATGTCATGGGTTTACTTACATGAAAAAGAGCCTTTTAAACCCACTGCAGTTACCATGCAGGAACCTGGGTCCAGAAAAATGGGGCGTCGACAAAAAGGTTGAAGACTATGTGATTGCGTGGCCAAGAAGGAGAGGACACAAGCAAATAAGAAGGCAGAACTAATGGAGAAGCCGAGAGCGGTCAACCAGCGGAGGGACTCAGAGGGCAGCCAGTGGGTACTTGAAAGAAAAGAGTGTGAGCAGATCGGGAAGGACTCTGAAAATAATTGTAGTGCTCCAAGGAGAAATAATTTTATTTCTCCGAATTTTTTCAGCAGACATAGAGGTAGCATATCGCCATTATTGATTGTTTATGTGCAGGAAGGGATACGTTCCTGCACATTAACAATCATTCCCTGCAACACAGCCACCCTTGCACTATGGCACAAGGCTGTCTGTGTTGGTGCTAAGCAGCTATTTTCAGCACCAGCATAAGGAAAACACAGGGTGTGCGTATTGTTGTAAATACAGTGCATCCCTGCATTTTTAAATGATGCAGCAATGCGCTACAAACTTTGCTGCAGTGACACGCAGTGCAATTTCCTTGTAGATTTGCCCCAGAGTACTTTAGAATCACAGGACTTCATACGAGGGGTGAATTACCATGAAAAATTATACCTCATTGCTGATGTTGCAATAATGTATCCACAATCAATTAACCTTTAATACCTCTTGCTATTCCCACTTTTCACATCGGCATCTATCATCACTAGTTCTCTTACTATGAAACAGGAAAAAGATACAGTAAGAAGTTACTTAAACACAAGGGTCAGATTAAAAATAATTTACTACATGTCATTATAATGTTAGGCTATGTATCAAGGGGAATATATGCAATTTATCCTTTACCACACAGTCACACTTTCTAATGATGCGTTGCTGATTGAAGCGTCTCTTTTCTCTGAGTACAGCAAGGTTCAAAGGCTTTTCTAGGTGCATTGTTAAGTAGAGTTGAAAATTAACATTCAATGGACCTTGCCCGACCTCATTTCATTGATCCTCCACCTTAAAATAATAATTCTGTTGTCTTTATTAACTAATATATTTTACTCTTTTTTTTATATAAATCAGTGTGAGAATGTTAACTCATGTATTTTTTTCTTTATTGTTATTTGGAGTGTTACTTCTGTTGATGTAACAGACGCATTGCGCTTGGATTGATACAGTCTTGATACTTGTGTCAAGCAATTAAATGTGTTTTTAGTATATGTTACAGAAATCTGTTCATTTCTAGACATGGAGGTAAAGACTCAAATAGTCCTCAACTTCAAGGGACTTGGCTAACAGACTGACAGAGGGGCATGGCTGACCTGTCAATCAATGTAGTCGGGGCTAACATGTCAGAGAATGAATATTGGGTCATGCTTGGGCCATGCTGAAAAAAGCAGTGGCAAATTCTGCATTTTAAACTCAACAACAATTAAAGGAAACATTTCTGTTGATTTGATACAATAATACACTCTAATGTTCTATGAAAAAATAACAGAGTTTACTGAAAATTGAGTTAAAAGCAGCTTCAGGAACGCAATAGAACCAATTTTCACAAAGCTGTTTCAAGGCAGTGACGATGTTTTCCAATTTCTACATAGACAACTGAAACACCATTCTGGAGATGATGTTGTCAATGGCAAACATTTTTAGCAGGCAGTATAAGTTAGGATAAAAGTCAACATGAGAATCACTTCAGATATCCATTATATTGCCTGGTTTTTCTTCAATATGTACCTTCTGACATGTCATTACTCATATGCCATTCTCATTATTGAGATCCTCAAGTGTACGAGGTAAATTGTCCTCATGCAAGTCTTACAAAGACTGCTGGTTCACATACATTAATACCAGGTACTGCATTGTGCATGCCTTTTTCACATGCTGGCTGAGTTTCTCTGACAATTCATTCAATAAATTGTCTGAGAATGTTAAAAATATTGAAATCCAATAAAAGGGCTCAGGATTGCTGGTCTTGCTACTGGCCCATTGTGTCTGTCTGACAGTAAGGCATGACATGGTCAGAGGTTTACCTGCTGTGGCTTGGACATTCACAAACATTTCATAAAATACTTTTTCAGCTTTGCCTCAGCTTTCATGAATCACCTGTTTGACTTTTTCAATCTTGTCTAGTCTCTCAAACATATCAGTGTTAGAACTTTGGAGTGCAACATGAACAGGAAGCAGTAGCCAAGAAAATTGTGCCAGGATGTGCAAAGCTACAATGAGGCATTGTGATCTTGCCAGTGTGAGATTTCAATCAGAGTTAACTACAGCAGGATAGCAACAAACCTGATGCATTCCTTTCAACTCACCTTGTCTCACATAACCCACGTGACAATCTGAGGACAAAACTGTTTTGACCATTTCCACTTCTGTCTTTGGCATATATTGGAATATATAAAGACAGTTTGAGGCAAAAGTAACATCAATTGTCCAAAGGTGTCCTTCGATAGCATTTCCAAACCTACCCCAGTCAATGTGCCTATGTTGTTTCCACTACAGTGCACAATCATGAGGTCAGGATGTTGGATATGCAAACAGGTTTTAACCAAAGGCAACAATTGGTACCACTTCAATCCTCTCTGTGCAAACCATTTCGGGGCAGATTTATGATGCCCTTGCGCCTCTTTGCGCCGCAATTGCGTCACTTTATTTGATGCAATGGCGGTGCAAACAATGCGCCCTATTTACAACTTAATGCATCCAGGAGATGTGTCACGTTGTAAAGCCCTGCGCCATAAGGAGGCGTTCCTGCGCAGGGGGGGCGTTCCTGCGCAGGAACTCCTCCTGAAAGTGGCTGAGTGAAATCTATGAGATTTCACTCAGTCACTTTCTGGCCAATGCTGCGTCAAAACCCTGCGCCTGCTTGAAGCAGGCGTAGGTCTTGACGCAGCATTGTGAAGATGGGGCACCCCCAAGCCTTGCTGGAGCTGCGTCGCGCTTGCGACGCAACTCCAGCAATGCGCAACATTTCTAGCACAGATGCGTCGCGCATCTGTGCCGTTTTTGCACCATGGTGCGCCGCATTGTAAATGCGGCGCACCATGGGTGGCGTAGCTGTGGCGCACTGTGGCGACATCAACTGGCACATCCCTGGGGATGCGCAAGTTAACATAAATCTGCCCCTTCATGTCTACATTTTGTAAACCTAGGTCTAAGTCAATATGTCTCTGTTCTGCATACCTCTTGCACCAGCAGTAGATATGTCCTACGATCCACACTAGCATTTTGAAGGTATGGCTGGAAGGTATGGAAAGATGTCTGTAGCTCATGCAGTTCCTTCGTAGAATAAGAGATATGTTTAAAGATGGGGAACTACTTTTTTTGCCATACAAAACGATACCTGATTGGGAGATGAAAAGCATTGTTTTTTAGAAGTAAGGTGCACATTAGTTTTGTGGAAAAGCATCTTTGTGGTTGGTTAAGCAAAAGCAGTTTCAACGTGGAGTACATATCATAGGATAAAATGTGCTCAACTCAACCACACCTGCTACTTGCTTTTGGAAGGCACTGTTCAAACTTAAAACAATCATGAACTTTTAACCTGCACATGCCGATAAATGTTCGAGAAAATGTTGCAAAAAACATATCGTTAGGTTTTAAAAAATTGATGAACTTTTAACCTGCACGTGTTGTAGAATGTTATAGAAATTGTGTTGATAAAATAGGTTGCACTGCTTACTTCTATGTGTCATTGAATATGAAAAAAACTGTTATATGGAAATTTAAAAAGAAACTAATCGAGAGATGTTTCGAAAAGTAAAAGAATCAAAGAAGTATTCCAATTTGTTCTTTACATGTATTTATGTGTGGAGAAACAAAATTATAGAAATAACAGCGCCAGGAAGAGGAAGAAGCAAGGAGTGGGGGGACGGGGGGAGATGGGCACAATGACACACATGCACAATCAAGTACAGCACAAGTATAGACACACAATGGCCAAAATGAAACACACCAACAAGGAGCACAGGTCACACAACCCACCAACATCACACCACGCAACGAGCATAGAAGTGAAAACAACGCTGCAATCATACAGGATGCGTACAAAGGTCGGCCGTGGGTGTTGTGGGATGTCTGCGACCGTGGTCATCATGGATGAGATGCCCAGCACATGGCACATAGGCGGGCTCACTGAATATTCGGGCATGTCCTGCGGCATTCCAACTACACCATAAGAGTGCCGTTTGGTGGTGGTGCATGCCACTTTAAAACATCATCTGCTGCGGCCCTTGTGGCAGGCCACACCAGTGCACAGAGACACACTTACCGCAATTCCTGCACACAGACATGTCCAAGACACCCCATTTCCCTTGCCGGATAGGCACACCCCTGCGCTGACCTGTATATTCCGGACCAACACACACCTGTTGTGCATGCAGGAGGATGCGTGAGTAGCTACATGTCCAGGGTCACTACCAACGCTGAGGTGACATGGTAACGTCTGCTGAAGACAGCACACTGTGATGTTGCAGGACCCATGCCTATCATGCTAACACAATGACCATATGGACACACTTATTCGGATGCCGGTTTGGGGGGGCATTGGAGGTCCTAGGGTTGTTGCGATGAGTCTTGTGACTCTCTTGGGTATCCCTGTATCATGCTCATTGACTCTATGACACATGTGGGTGTTCTGGTGTTGCTCTTGGCTGTGTTTCCTTTCATGCTGCAGGTAATTGTCCTGCTTAACACCAGCAGAAAGCAGGTGTAAAATCCTTGGTGGTAATGTGACTTATCGCCGGAATGTGTTTCGCATTGCAGTTGCTGTGAAAGTTGTGATGTAATTTTTTCATGTGCAGAACAATATACAAACTGGGCAGTGTATCCTGATAAGATCTAGTACCTGACGCACTGTTCCCAATCAATATAAATACAATGAGATTTCTTAATTGATTTTGTGGGTACACTGTAAGTGCAGCCACTACCTCAGTGCAATTCAATACAGGATTTTAGTATTTAGAATAAATCGCAAAGGTTCATCTTGTGATTTTTTGCATGGGAATGGCTACTCTGCATTGCATAATCTGCACTTTAATGCAACTAAAGTTGAGATAAATCTAACACAGTATTCAGAAGTTGGTGCAAACTGCAGACATCACCAGTATTCCTGCAATAAGTGCCCCAAAATGTAACACCATGGTGGATACCACCAAATAACAGCAATAAGAACAAGAAAGAGTCACACAGCAGTGAAGAAAACAACCAAAAAAGTTAATAATTTCTTTTGTCAAACTTTTAGTTTATAAACATATATAAACGATAAAATATTTTAGGTTTTATTTTTTATTAACATATATAAATATATATAAAATAAAATAATACATAAAAAAAAAAATAGAAAACTACAAGGCAGATGACTCCTGTGGGGACCATGGATGTCGACGACAGAGCCTGGAAAATAAAGCACAAAATAAGGACGTGTGTAATGCACATATCAAGGACTGAGAGAGATAAACAGAGAAGGAAATACAAGCCAGAGAGAAAAAGAGAGGGAAGAAAACAAAGGATGTTCGAAACGGAGACGGGAGAGAGAGATAGAAGGAAAGGAATGAAGAGAGTGAGGGAGAGAGTGAAGAGAGGGAAGTGAGAGAGAGAGAGAGAGAGAGAGAGAGAAAGAGAGAGAGAGACTGTTGTGTCTGCCCATCCATGAGCAAATAATTACCTGGTGCCACCGGAGTGTGCAGCAGTGGGCGTACTCCAACTTTCTGTCAAAACCCTGCCGATCTCAGAGGTGTTGCTGAGGCCTGAGTCCTGAATGGCAGAGACCACATAAGCTTCTCTGCGGATCTCACGGATGTCGCGGAGTCCTGAATAGCGGAGGCTACATCAGCTTCTCCGTGGCCCGGCAGATCTCACACATGTTGCTGAGTCCTGAATCATCAATGACGGAGACAACTTCAGCGTTTGGTGCCTCTAAGCCTGTGGATCTCAAGTCCATGCCTCGTGGTGGTAGGTCCCTGTTGGCCACATGAGCTTTGGGTGGCACCAACGCTATGCTGTGCATACAGATGAGGGAGCGACTAACCTTCTGCACAATTATTTAATGACTCTTTATGGTTGACACATGTGGGGTGTCTGCCAGCCAGTCAGCAAGTGCAATAAAGGATTTTGTGATTCAGTTAGTCAGCTGGCATCTGTCCAAGGCATTTGTGAAAACATATTGGAGTTCTTTCTGCGAGAGATACATCTTTGACGCTCCCTCTCCCCACATTACTAGGTAACGCACCCTCTTCCCACATTACCAACATACCCCCAACAACCTTCTAGGGCCCAAGTATCCCTGTATGGTTGGACAAAGAAGAATCTTAGTTATGTATAGATTGACATATAAAAAAAATATTTAAAGAAAAGGACAACAAATAAGACTAAAGGGAGGCTGGTGCTGTGGTTGCTGTCACAAAATTGGGATCACTGCCATTCAGGACTCAGGACTCAGTTACACATGTGGGATTGGTTTGTGTTAAATAGGTTTAATGGCACCAGAAGCATTGCGACTGTATGAGCCTGTAATGGTGCTTGGTGTGGACGGCCTCACTGGTGGAATTGTGTGTTGCCTACTGTACTGCGTAATGTGGTAGCGGTACTCCATCTGAAATGTGAGGTATGCTGACAGTAGTGTAGGCCAGAGGTAGCGATGAGAAAGGGCCCACAGCCACGTGCATAAATTGGTGGCCCTATCAGCCTGCAAAGTGCAGGTTCAGTGGCACCACTTGTTGCCAGTCTTCAATATGAAAATACTTCTCACTAATCGAAGGTGTCTGGTGCTGAGGTCATGGCCACGAAGTTTTGGGTCACTGCAATTCAGCACTCAGGACACAGTTACACATGTGGGATAGGTTCATCTTAAATAGGGTTAGTGGCACCAGAAGCATTGAAGCTGTATGAGCCTGTGATGGTGCTTGGTGTGGACGGCCTCACTGGTAGTAATGTGTGTTGCCTACTGTACTCTGTCATGTGGTATCGGGACTCTATCTGAATTGTGAAGCATGCTGACCGTAGTGTAGGCTAGAGGTAGAGATGAGGAAGGGCCCACAGCCACGTGCATACATTGGCGGCCCCATCAGCCTGCATAGTGAAGGTTCAGTGGCACCACTTGTTGCCAGTCTACAATATGAAAATACTTCTCAGTAATCAAAGGGAGTCTGGTGCTGTGGTCGCAACCACAAAGTTTTGGGTCACTGCCATTCAGGACTCAGGACACAGTTACCATTGTGGCATTGGCTTGTGTTAAATAGGGTTAGTGGCACCAGAAGCATTGAGACTGTATGAGCCCATGATGATGCTTGGTATGCATGGCCTTACTGGGAGTAATGTGTGTTGCCTACTGGGCTGCGTCATGTTGAATCGGGACTGTATCTGAATTGTGAGCCCTGCTGACCATAGTGTAGGCCAGAGGTAGCAATGAGGAAGGGCCCTCAGCCATGTGCATACGTTGGTGGCCCCACCAGCCTGCGTAGTGCAGGTTCAGTGGCACCACGTGTCGCCTGCCTTCCATATGCAAATACCCCTCACTAATCAAAGGGAGTCTCGTGTTGTGGTCACTGCCACAAAGTTGGGGTCACTGCCATTCAGGACTCAAGACACAGTTACACATGTGGGATTGGTTTGTGTTAAATAGGGTTAGTGGCACCAGAAGTATTGAGACTGTATGAGCCTTTGATGATGCTTGGTGTGGACAGCCTCACTGGGAGTAATGTGTGTTGCCTACTAGACTGCGTCATGTGGAATCGGGACTGTATCTGAATTGTGAGCCCTGCTGACCATAGTGTAGGTCAGAGGAAACGATGAGGAAGGGCCCACAGCCATGTGCATACGTTGGTGGCCCCACTGGCCTGTGTAGTGCAGGATCAGTGGCACCACTTGTCGCCAGCCTTCAATATGCATAAACTACTCATTAATTGAAGGGAGTCAGGTGCTGTGGTCACTGTCATGAAGTTGCGGTCACTGCAGTTCAGGTCTCAGGACACAGTTACATATGTGGGATCAGCTTGTGTTTTTAAGAGGGTTAGTGGGACTATTTGTTGCCTGCTTTGCATATCAAAATATAGCTCTCTGATCAAAGGGAGTGTGGTGCTGTGGTCGGTTCCACGGACTTGGGGTCACTGCCATTCAGGACTCAGGACACAGATACACATGTGGGATCGGCTTGTGTTAAAGAGGGTTAGTGGGACTGCATGTCGCCGGCTTGCATATTGTAATATGTCTCATAAATCTCACAAATTGAAGGGAGTAGGGTGTTGTGCTCTGTTCTACGTACTTGGGGTCACTGCCATTCAGGACTCAGGACACAGTTACACAAGTGGGATCGACTTGTGTTAAAGAGGGCTGGTGGGACTACGTGTCGCCGGCTTGCATATTGAAATATGCCTCACAAATCGAAGGGAGTAAGGTGCTGTGGTCGCTGCCACAGACTTGTGGTCACTCCCTTTCAGGACTCAGGGCACAGTTACAAATTTGGGATCGGCTTGAGTTGAACAGAGTTAGTGGCACTATGTGTCGCTGGTCTTGCATATTGAAATAAGCCTCACTGATCGAAAAGAGTAGGGGGCTGTGGTTGCTGCCATGGACTTTGGGTCACTGCTATTCAGGACTCAGGACACAGTTACACATATGGGATTGGCTTGTATTAAAGAGCGTTAGTGGCACCACATGTCACCGCCGTTGCATATGGAAACATGCCTCACTGATCTAAGGGAGTCTGGTGCTGTGGTTGTCTCATGGATTGGGGGACACTGCCATTTAGGACTCAGGACACAGTTACACATGTGGGATCGGCTTGAGTTAAACAGAGTTAGTGGAACCACGTGCCACCGGTCTTGCATATCGAAATAAGCCTCACAGATTGAAGGGAGTCTGCTGCTGTGGTCCTTGCCACGGACTTGGGGTCACAGGACACAGTTACACATGTGGGATCGGCTTGAGTTGAACAGAGTTAGTGGCACCACGTGTCGCCGCCGTTGCTTATGGAAATATGCCTTACTGATCGAAGGGAGTCCGGTGCTATGGTTGTTTCATGGATTTGGGGTCACTGCCATTCAGTACTCAGGACACAGTTACGCATGTTGGATCGGCTTATGTCGAGCACAGTTAATGGCACCATGTGTCGCCGGTCTTCCACAGTGTAGGCCAGAGGTAGCGGTGAGCAAGGGCCCACAGCCACGTCATAGGTTGGTGGCCCCACCGCCCTGCATAGTGCAGTTTCAAGGGCACCACATGTCCCCAGCCTTCCTTATGCATATACCCCTCACTGATCAAAGGGACTCTGGTGCTATGGTGGCTGCCACAATGTTGGGGTCGCTGCCATTCAGAACTCAGGAACCAATTACACATGTGGGCACGGCTTGTTTTGAACAGGGTAAGTTGGCACCACGTATTGCCGGTCTTCATCAGTGTAGGCCAGAGGCAGCGGTCAGCAAAGGCCCACAGGCATGTGACGTTGACTTGAGCTGCACAGATTGGGAGCATTTGGTCATCTTAACCCATTATAGTCCCTTACACAATTTGCGCAGCTACTAATCTTAAATTGTGAACCTTGGTAACCCCAGTGTAGGCCAGAGGCAGTGGTCAGGATGGGCACACAGCCATGTGGCGTTGAATTGCGCTGTGCAGTTAGCGGCACCTGGAGCACTCAGCGTGTGCATACCCTGCAACGATACGTGGTCCCGGTGGGCCGCACTGGGAGCAATGTGTTTTGTCTAACGAATTCTGCCTTAAAAAGGGCATGTGGCAATGACTTGTGGTGCTGTGAGTTAGTAGCACCTGAAGCACACAGCGTGTGCGCAGCCTGCGATCATGCATGGTATGTGCCGCACGCACTTGGGGCAATGTGTCTGTCGTACTGGACTGCATCATCTGCAATCACCCACTGCATCTGAATTGTGAGCCCCGCTGTTCGCAGTGTAAATTGAAGGCATTAGTCGGTACAGACATAAGTCTGCGCAGCTGTGCCGTTGGGTTCGCAAGGGCCTGTGTTGAGGATGCCCAGGGACCAGCCTATTTAATCATACTCCTACGCTGGAGTGGCGTACGTTAGACCAGCCCACTCCGCTTCTATTTCCAGGGGGGGACAACACAGCTACATGACCGAGATCTTCCCCATTGCGTGAGGTAACATGGTTGCGTCCACGGTGTACTACACTACAAGTATCAATGGTATATCTCCGCATGGAGAGGTTTGTGCTTTGCATAGTGAGGTCTGTGTAGCACACTTGGCATTTTCTGCATTATTATTGATGGGCGACTTGCCTCCTTCACACATAATTGGTTGCCACATCTCCCAACATTCAGCTATTGTGCGGCTGAGGGGCCATTACATTTTGGGAAGGTCTGTTGTCCTGTTTAGCGCTGCCTCAGTGGTAGTAGGGGGGGTGGTCCAGGGGGGAGGTTCTGGGGTGGCGCTGGGTGTTGTGACCTTGTTGGGTGTCAGAGCTGCATGATCTGTAGCTGTTTCACGTGTTGGTCTTTAGATGTGGCTGTGACTTGGGTCCAATTCACGCTGTAGATACTCAACCTCCATACACCAGTTAAAGGTTGAGGTTAATTTGTTACCGGTAACTCGGCATATCACCTGTTTTTGGATTGCATTGAAGATTTGGCTGGTCGTTGAAAATATGGGGAAGTCGTTTTTTAGTTCTTAGTTTCCAAGTGAACGCTTACTTTGCATATCATTAGCGTTAGTTGTGGGTCTCTTTTGTGGCAATTTTTTTGGGCGGAAGGTATCAATGGAAAACTTGTGAGATTTGCAGTTTTCACCAGGTTGAGAATGGTATGATAATTTAAAAACACAAAAAAGAATAGGTTTAATGAACATTATATTTAGAAATTAGCATTTAAAAAACCTTTGAAATTCCCTGAAAAAACCATAGGTTTTAGGCACGTTATAGTTAGAAATTAGCATTTAAAAAACTATTGACATTCACTGAAAAAAAAGAGGTTTCAGGGACGTTATAGTTCGTTAGGCATTTCACTCAAACAAAACAATAGAAATTCCCCTGTTATAGTTATTTGAGCTAACTATAACTCGGCCCCCGCGCAGCACTACTGATGATGTCATATATTATTACAAAAGCGGCTGGTGATGGACGGAGCATCTGAATCAATCAAACACTCACACCCAGTCAAAAGATCTGGGTTTAATCCATCACCGTTCTTTAGCCCACTCTGCCACCCCAGTTCCGACATGGCTATATGCAAATCAGTCTGACCCTGTGCCTCATGGGAACAGTCCAGCCCGATCTGCGAAGGTATGTCTTCCCGGGACCGGAAACAAGCTTCCGAGGACCGGTTTCTGGCATTCCAGCCGTCTTCAGCCCGGCTTGCTTGAATCCAATGGCAAAGTGAGCAAGGGACTCACGTCTGAGCATACCCTGCCACACTTATGGTGGGCAAAAGTGGTACAAAAGGGGGTGGTGAAGGACGGAGCATCTGAATCATTCAAACACTCACACCCAGTCAAAAGATCTGAGTATAATCCATCACCGTTCTTTAGCCCACTCTGCCACCCCAGTTCAGACATGGCTATATGCAAATCAGTCTGGAAATATTCATCAATTAATTTACATTCCCTCACTTTAACCCTATAATTCCCACAACCCAACAGCTAAAATTAAACTGTAAAAACAATGACTGCACAATTAAAAATTATTTTCAATTAAAAAACCAATTATAAAGAAAGTAAAATGTATTTACTCCCACCATATACTCCTATACAAGTAAAACACACACACACCAAAAAATATAAACATCTACCCTAATTAAATATCAATAAATTAATTAATATTAATGATCGACTTATTATTATTTAATTAAACATAAATGACTTCCCAACCTTTACCCCATTACCCACACCTAAAATTAATTGCATAATTTCCATAATTAATTAATAATATTTAATAATATATAACAACCCATTTCTTATTAATTAAACAAAAATTACTTTCCACACTTTACCCCTAAAAACCGCACATAAACCGTATTACAAAATTTCCATAATTAATTTACAATAAATTAAATAATATAAATTAACAATGAATTAATGATTAATTCAAAATAAATTACTTCCCACCCTTTACCCCTAAAAACCTCACAACATGCACCTAAATATAATTAAACAATTACCACTATTAATTACCAATTACATAATTGAAAATAATTAACAACTAATTAATAATTAATTACCTCCCACAATTAACACTATAAAATCTCAAATAAATAAATATTAATTAATAAAAAATAATCATTAATTTATTATAATTAAATTACTTCCCACCCTATTCCCCTATGAACTCACAGCCGACTACAGAACAAAAAAAATCAAAATGTAATTTAAATAAAATTGATAACCACAAACAATTTAACACGTGTATTAAAAAACAAACAATACCTACACAAAAAAATTATAAATCACATACATTTAAAATAAACTAAAATGCACAACACTAATTAAAAAATCGATATTTTAAACAACTATATTTTTGCAAAAAATATTAAAGACTTGTATATTTTTTTAAATGATACTTCTTACCTTAAATTCAATATTCTTGACCATGATATTCTTGCTGTCGATATTTCTGTGTCATGATATTTTGAACTCGATATTTGTGTAAGTCGACATTTCCAACTCAATATTCTGTCTGAATACAGTATGCAGCACCAGCAGCACATGAGTTGTCAGCATGTGTTTGTTGTTCAGTGGCCTTTGTCCTAGGTTATTTGTTGCTACTATAGCCCCTAACCCGTCATCGTCTTACCCAGCAATGGCCACTGCACGTATGAGGAGTGGAGTGGTGGGGCCGGCTCGGGGGATTACGAGAGACAACCATGAGGGGAAATTAATTATTTATTTAATTTTCCCTTGTGGTCATCTCTCTACATCCCTCCGAGTCGGCCACGCCGCCCCACCACTCTTACCTGCAGCAGCCGCGGCTGGTCTTACCACGGTCTCTCTAGCTGAAAAGGAAATACAGAATTAAACATTCCTTTTTTCATCATATATTGCTCTTCGATTAATAACAGCAAACAATGACATCAAGTAGTGTCAGCCATGAGTTCAAGTGAGGATTTATCTCTTCTCTCAATGCTTATGAATATCTGGGGAGTGACTCAGACATGAAGAGACACTTTGTCACCATGGACCTCCTCAATACTAGCTATTCCTTTTAGTTGTGTTTATTTGTTAGGCCATCAGGGTCAGACTGGCCTATGGGGAAATCAGGCAGTGCCTGATGAGCCCATCTGACAAACAGGGTATGGGCTGGATTTCTGAACAGTTGGTGGGCCTATTATATGATCAGTTGTGCGTGTTACTGTTGATTTTCCTGATATTACTCCAAACATTGTCTGCAGCAAACACAAATGCATACCCTCCCCATACTTTGTAAAATACTAGCCTGATTTTCAAATGTAGGCCACTTTTTCAGTTATCAGGTTCACTAATGGGCAAAACTTTTATTTTGGTGCCCCAGCCGATTTTTTTGTCCTAGTCCAACCCCCGGAGGCCAGTACCGCTAAGTACTGCTTCTTCTGGAAGAGTAGAACACTTTTAGGGCCATTTAACCTCTCTTCCCTCAGCAGTGAGCAATATACTTTGAAAAAGAAAACAACAAAAACAAGGAGACCAGGAAAGAGAGTTCACTGTTATACCTAATTTTATCATATCACCAATTGAGAGATAAGTGCAGTAGCTATTTCTAGGCATGAATCCCAAATTTAGGTACCCTACTAAGGTTGCTGAGTAAATTACTACCACAGCATTGAGTGTGGGTCTCAATGTCTTTTAACATGCTTCGCATCCCTTAACATCGAGACCTGCCTGCATAGAAACTACGTCAGCACATGTGAGAAGTTGTGGTCTATCTATAGTTGCATGTGTTCCAAAGAGCAAAGTCAGTGTCACCTGTTGCAGAGGTATGCGCCTTTCACCCCAGAATCCGTACCTTGTGCAGTGCTATGGACTAACTTTAGCAACATTCTTAAAAATGACATTGGTGTTGTTAGAAAATATTTAACCCAATGGCTCTAAAGCTGAAAAGTTAATTAATTGCATATTTGTGTGTTTTATCATAAAAAGAGGTCTGATTTTCCCACGGAGCAGCACAGAGGTAAATTTGAGAAGAGGGAATATCCAGCTTCATTGACTCAGTGACTCATTTGAGAAAACCTCCCCTCTGGTGCAAGCTCATGGGGCCTGATTATCATTTCCTGTAGTATACACATTTTTTCACCAAGGGGCGATTCTACCCCTATGTTCAGACCAGCGTATTTTTGCTGTGTAATTTTGGAAGATAAGCGTACTACATATAAAAATTACATTATATTTAGTGTGCAGTAGAGATCATATTAGGTCATGATGAGTAAAGCAGTGTGGACTACTTGCGAAACATGTTGACCCAGTAGAGGGTACTTAATTGGAATACACCCTCTCTACATAATCCTTTTTTATGTTTCCAGCTAGGGAAGTGAATAAAGTTTGTTTTTTATACTAGCCAGGGAATTTTTAAAACCCCCTTTTTGTATCTTTTCACAGACCCTTCCAGTCTCACTACCCACATGACACATAGCCTATTTTTATAAAACCTAGTGCTCCCACGTATTCGTAGGTTGTAGCACGCCCCGCCCCGTGGAGGGACGGGAAGACCCCTATGATGAAGCATGACATTATTGGATTCATAGTGTGTAACAGGTATTTTAAAAACCCTTAGGGGCCCATTAGGATGTCCGCCGGACATCCCATCGTATATAGTGACCACCTGCCAAAAGGGTGGGGGTCCCGTGTCTGCAATTGGGATGCACCCACCACAGTGGCAGGCGCATCCAGCATTCCTGACATTGTGGCGGGCGGTGCACTCAGCACCGCCCGCCACAATACCAGAAAGCATGCTGTGCACTTCCATGCACAACATGGCAGGCACGGCGCGGTGCCTGTCATGTTGTGCATGGAACTGCTAGGGGGTACCATAGGTACACCCCCATGTGCACCCCCACCTCCTGCAGTCCCCGGGGGCCCCAATGGGCCCCCAAAGCAGACTCTGCATGCCTTTTCGTGGCGGCAATGCCGCCACAGAAAGGCATTGGAAAATGCCCATTCTAAAATGGCTGGCGGTGTCTGATAGACACCGCCACCATATAGAACACTTTTCCGTCCGGTCGCAAGGCGACCGGGGCGTAAAAGCGGTGGACGGTCTTTCCATCCGCCGCGGACCCCCCAGCCATAATAATATGGCGGGGAGTCATTCCGGCAAGGATGGCGGTAGGGTCGCCGCCGCCGCCAGGCCGGTGGTGGCTACCGCCGGACTGGTGGGGGCTACCCCCCGCCATCCTAATGGGGCCCTTAGTGCTTTCCCTTGACATTTTCAAGGACCAGCAACACTCACGTATCTCCTAATCACAACAAAAATGAAAAAAAAAAGAAATAATTGCTATACAGGGTAGAATCATATTGTTTATGAGTAAATTAATACCACAGCATTGAGTGTGGGTCTCAATGTCTTTTAACATGCTTCACATCCCTTAACATCGAGACCAACCTCACATAGAAACTACTTCTGCACATGTGAGAAGTTGTGGTCTATCTATAGTTACATGTGTTCCAAAAAGCAAAGTCAGAGTCACCTGTTGCAGAGATATGCGCCTATTACCCCAGAATCTGTACCTTGTGCAGTGCTACAGATTAACTTTAGAAACATTCTTAAAAATGACATAGGTGTTGTTAGAAACTTTTTCACCCAATGGCTCTAAAGCTGAAAAGGTAATTTCTTGCATATTTCTGTTTAACCATAAAAAGAGGTCAGATTTCCTTTCTTATTCACACTAAACTATCTTCTCTGAGAATAGGACAATGCATTATTCATGTAATCCAATGTACTCTTTGACATTTTGAGCCTCTCACATCTTGGTAGGAAGCCCAACACAGGATAATGTTTGCAAACAGTTGACAGGAAGAATGACTTGCAGACATATTCCTGAAGCCAGGATCAATCTTGAGCAAACACACCACAATTATCTATGCAGTGTTGAACTAGCAAAAGAACATTCAATGACATTGAGGTGGTGTTGAAGATGAAACCTAATAAATATAATATGCAACAACTTTAAGTTGGAACATTTGGAGCTGTTAAGGGATGATATTGCTGATTGGAGAATGCCAAATGTAGTGAGATCTATAAAAACAAGAAATAAGAGTGTCGGAGAACAAGCCAGAGTGACAAAGAAGTACTGCTATTAGAGATGACCATCCTTTTTCTCTTTATTGGCACTCCGTGTTGCTCCGGATGGAAGGAAACATTTTTAATTTTCATAATATGGAACCAACTGATCACCAGCACCTTAACCCAAAGGGCCTATAAAAGTATTATTGGCACGCCACTTTGGGTTTTTCCTCTTACTGTGATATGTGGTCATGTATTAAGTAGTAATTCCTGGTTTTAGCAAAGGGACCTAATAGTGCAAATCAATAAAAAAGGGTGATAGGATGCTCTGAAGAATTATAGTTCAATTTTACTTGTGGATGGAGTGGAAAAGTTGTTTCGTAATCTTCAGTCACATAAGCAATTAAGATACAAAAGGCTCATAATAAACTTACACATACCAGCGAAATGACTTTCACTAGTGCTTACCCACTATAGTTACACCTATATGGAATATTTTTTTTTTCACAATGGCCAGATGCCCAGTCTTTCTTGGTTGTAGAAGCAGTTTTTAAAAATGTAGGTTGTGGTTTATTGAGAGCATAATTGAGAAATGTGCTCATCCTGATCTGTTGATTAAGTCAACTTTTCCTTTCTATTTTGTGTAAACTTAGGGCTTGCTGGGAAAATTCACCCCTAGTTTCAAGATTAATGAAGGTGTGAGGCAGGGTAGCCTCTTAGCCACAAATCGTATAATTTGTTTAATAATGATTTACTCTCTGCACTTTATAGAACATTTTCGAATGTAACAGCTCCTAAAACGGTGGCCGTACCATTCCTCCTATATGCCAAATACTTTTTTTTATAATAGTACAAACAGCAAGTGCCCATGTCCAGTTATCTAAATGGGGATTATGCTGTATAAACATTAAACTTCTGCCTAATTTTTGTAATTCTAAAATACCCGATTGGCCAGAGAACATTTTTCTAAAAGCCCGCTCATGATAGTATTGGAGATTAGTGTTATTATTTTATAATTGACTTTGCCATTTTAAAAAGCAAAATCTTAAAACAGCAATGAAAATGTAATTGCACCAGCAAAGTAAATACAACAAACAACACACACTGGAACTCTTTATCAACCTACAAGCCATGCTGCACCTGCTGTTTTATAAAAAGACTACTTGACCTAACGATCCTCGAAATGCTATCAGTTTGACAAACTGCCCACCATGCAATAGCAAACCATAACAAAATGTGAAATCATTGGGTAACACAAGCAAAAGATAATCTCTTCACACATGGCAACACAGATAACAAAATGTGTACTTCCTCTTTTAGCAATTTTTAAATTAGAGAAAACATGACGAATCTTTCTGATTTGTTCAGACCATATTGAGGTACAGTGTTGAGGAATTCCATCCAGAATGCTGCAAATCTATTATTGCCTCCTTGTCAATAGATTCAATCACCTACAGTGCCTAAAAATATATTTTTGAATAGTTAATAACTGTAATAAGAATATTGGTCCCAATCGAAATGTAATGTTTTGGTGATTTTACATTATTCGTTCAAATGTGTGAAAAGTCTTCATTCCACAGTATCCTGACAATAAGTTCAATCAAGTTGACTACAAAAAGAGTAGCTAGCCTTTTGATTGAAACAATGCAGTTCTCACTATCACATGCTGTGTACAGTGTTACATTTACATCCCATCCTACCTGTACTGTCATGTCTCCTATGACTCTCTTTGGAACTCTAGATTTTCCCATAAAGCAACCTACAGCATATAAAGCACAATCCATCGTAACACCCCACAATCTATCTATCACAGAATGAATATCTGACATAGAAACTATGTTGCGCAGGGGTAAAGGGAATTCCAACACAGCTACATTTAGGCAGTTGTCTATATTGACCAAGGTCATGTTCATGTTTCTCCTTTTTAATTTCTTTTGTAAGGTGCACTAAGATCTGACCAAGTATGAGACCATTTTATTTACTTTATCGGTCAACTAATAATTATTTTTCAATGAATAATTTCCTTAAACAATGATTGCTTTGCAAAGCCTTCTGATTGTCGTGAATAAATAGTTCATCATTTCTTATTGTTTTTCTTTCTCCTGTAACAATTCATCTATTTTAATCATACTGGTATTATGCTCTAATGATTCCAGTATTTCCATTTGTTAAAATTATTCTTTGAATGTATTCTTCGATTCAGTCCCTTTTTATTATTCTTTATATCCTTATCAAATGAATGCAAGCTAAATATTCTTTCAAACCTATAGGAATATGTTTTTGTCCATACATGTAGTGATAGTTGTCATGCAGTTATTATTTTACATTATTTCCTTTGTGTATTACAATGTGATTACTAGTAAATATAATTTTTAGATGGAATGCAGCAAAGAGTCATGATGTTTGTCTCAAGTTGTTCTCTCATTCAGGACCGGCTCGAACACACACACACACACCATAACATACTATTATTATGAGGACCAGCCATTAACTGTGATGAAGTGCGTAATTACTATTCTAACTCCATGTAGCACTTTGATAATAGGGAAGGTTATAAAGCGGACCAAGGCAAATCTAACTGCACTTTTAGTTTTTTGATACAGACTCTTGAAAGTACCTAAACGCACTACTGCGACCAATCATCACATAGCACTGGTCCGCACATAGATAGTGTGTATCAGGTTCTGACAAGGTTAACCCATGCTTTGAGGACCGAGTTGGTCCTCACAGCATGGGTTATACATGCCCACACACACGCGCATATATCATATATATCATCACTATAGCAGTGTTAATACAAGAGATTTAAGATCCAATACCGACTATTGAAAATATGTTCAGAAAGACATTAGCTATTGAAAGAGCTACATTTGAGCCAGAAAGGCTCTTTTTACTTGCATATAATTTGTGTTATCCCCCAAAAAGTAATTACAAGTTATTTCAAATAATTGTAACAAAATATTTATTTGCTTGGAGGCGTGGCCACACCAGCGACTAAGATGGCAGCTGTGCGCTGAAGCTCCATCGGCCGTCCCAGTCTTTCTTCATTAACCCTGGTGCCCACAGCAACAATTTCCCAGCACTGGACAGCATTGGAGCGCTGAACATGTCCTGAGTACAGCGGGCCGACTTTGGGGCAGAGAGGTGCCTTCAACACTGGCATAAGGCGCTTGGCTGATGAAGGAGCGGAGTGAAGTACTGCGAGGCCCTGAGCCGCACACGCATGAGCTGGCCGGAGTACGACAGGGTGAGAGGAGGGCGCCTGAGGTGAGCGAAGGCCCGTTGCTGCAGTAAGTGAGCCGGGTGTGAGGCGGCAGCGCTTATTCCCCCACCCTGTGGTTAGTCATCAGCTCAGCTGGGGTGCAGGTTAGCCAGCAGCTCAGCTGGGGTGCGGCCGCATCTGGCGGCACCCGATTCACGCATCCACCATTTCTCTAAAGGCATACGGGGATAGGGCCTTCTGTGTGCCTGGGACGCGCTCATCTGGACGCAGGTGGGTGCAGAGCGGGGGGCAAAACGGTGTTGGCCAGCAATACAGTGCACCCGGCTGCCCAGTGACGCTGTTCCTTCTCCCTCTTGCCCATCTATTGTGCTGCCTGAGTGACTTCAGCCCACCACCCAGCACCTAACAACCTTGAGGCCCACGATACCTGCCGCTGTTCATTGTCTCATTAAAGCACGAGGCAACGTTCCATCCCACTTTGGGCCCCCTCTTTGCACATCTTTGCTTGGCTAGCCGTCTGCCAACGAACACCCACGCAACGCCCCTGGAAGCCTCCCTCCATAGCAGCGTGACAGCCTGGGCCAGGTTCCTGTCCTACATATGGACACAGGGCCCATGCTTCGGCCTGGTGGGAGGCGAGGACCTGTGCCCATGGTCCTGCCATTCACCGGCTACCCTCAGACCTGCAGCAAGGACATAGCTGCCTGGAGGGCAAGACTGAGACCTGCTGGTTGCGCCTGATCCGGGCAATTGCCCTTCTACATCCAGTCCCCAGAGCCCACAGCCATTCATTGTGCTCTATCCTGGTTTGGATGCTACTCATCCTGCTTGCACCCTGACTCATTGCACAGCGCCCCACATTGCGTGATCACCACACTGGGTCTGGCCCAGCACTCCCATAGTAATTATCCCTGCTTTGGTTTTCCTTTGTTAACCTTTTGCTGCGACTTTGAGGCATGGGCCGCAAAGACTCTAACCAGAAGACACTCCCCTTCGAGAAGCTCTCAGATAAGGCTCCTGAGGAAAGTCCTGTCATGGCAGAGATCGGCAAAGGTACGGATCCTGCAAACGACATCCCGGTCTTGTCCATGTCAATGATACAGGAGATGAGAGCTAGCTTCAAAGCACTAGACTGGCGATTTGACACGCTGGACAAGAATCTAGCTAACCTGGGGGCCAAAATCCAAGTGCATGATAGAGGCCTGGATGTGGTCGAGGCTCGCATTTCGGACATTGGGGATGGCACTGCTCAGTCCCTAAAAGGATTGGAGCACCTAGAGCGCATCGTCAAAGAGGTGGCAATCAAGAATGAAGACCTTGAAGCAAGCAGTAGGAACAATAACATTCGCATCCTGGGAGTACCAGAGACCATCGCCACTGGCTGAATGGACCTCTTTGTCGAGACTCTGTTGTCTGACCTGTTCAGAAGGAAGTCCTTTACCCCAGGTTCGTAATAGAGCATGCACATCGGTTCCTGGGACCCCGGCTTCATCCTGGATGCCCTCCTAGACCCATTATTGCACATATTATGAACTTTCGAGACCGCAACACTGCACTGCGACTTGCAACGGAGCGTGGAGAAACTACATGGCAGGGCTCTAAACTATCCTTTTAACCGGACTTCATAGTTATTGTGCAAGACACCTGCCGTAAATGTAATGGGGTTTAAAGCCACCATCAAAAACCTGGGTTTAAATTACGCAATGTTGTATCCCGCCAGGTTGAGGGTGGATGTGGGTGGCCGGGCACGCATTTTCGACTCTCCCACTGAGGTGCAGGAAATTTGTGTACAAACAAAATAACAATCCGACAGAGGTGGGAGGGTGGCACCCCTCCTCCAAACAGTGTTTCGTATACAAGTATTGAACTCTTGTCTGGCTCCGGCACTGGTTAACTCTGTTGTAATGGTCATTGTTCATTATTGTAAGACTACACAGTAATAATGTCCTACATACTTCTGCATTGTTTCCAATGGCTTGCTGACTGACGCAGGTGGGGGGAGGGCACTTCTTATCTCTTCAACGTTTATAGATGTTTGCAGAAATGGTCGCTGTCACAGTTTTTCTCCACTTGCCACTGTTTGAATGCAACATCCTTAATATGTACACCTGATGGCTCAACTGGGTAATGTTGATGGTCCCTCTGGCTTGTCCTTGATGTCTTGGAATGTCAGGAGTCTTAATGACAATTGTAAGAGAAGGCAGGTTGTTCATTATCTACTTAGACACAATGTGGACATTGCTTATTTGCATGAAATGCATCTACCCAAATCAGATCCGGCCCGCTTTACTGCTAGCTGGTGAGCGCACAGGTATTTTGCAAATTTCAGCAATTACGCCAGGGGCATGTCCATCCTTATACATGAAAGGGTTCCTTTCAGCCTCAGCTCCGTGGTGGGGGGATAGTGAGGGAAGATGCATCATTGTCCCTCATGGGACACAGCACGGCACTTGTATGCGTATATGGCCCAAACACGGATTCCCCTGACTTTATTCATTCATTACATGCCCAGTTAGCAAGATTAGAGTTTGTTTGCTCTTGGTAGGCGGAGATTTCAACTTGCTCCTTAACCCTAGCTTGGACAGCACCACCACATCTCCAGAGACAAAACCACAAGCACGCTGTACTCTTTTATATCTCTGTGAGCAGCTATCGGTTGTCGATATTTGCCGCCTGCACAATCCCACCATCACAGACTACTCACATTATTCTGGTCAACACAATACCTGGACCAAAATCAACTTTTGGCTGGTATCCCCAGGCATTTCTGACTGGTTCCAGTCACTCACGCTACTACTGAGGACATATTCTGACCACTCTCCGGTACAGCTGCACCTGAGGGTCCTTCGTCCTGAGGGATTTGAGAGGCAATGGTGGTTTTCTAGTCACACCCTTCACAATGCTCTTTTTAATACAGAGGTGCGCAAAGACATTGAAGACTACTTCTCCATTAATACTGGCTCAGTTGACAAATAGGCAGTCCTGTGGGAGGGTTTCAATGCATACATCAGGTGTGTCTGCATTGCCATACATGCTGGAGTACTTAAAGATCTCCAAAACACACTTTCACGCCTTGAGCGCAACCTTGCAGGCTTAGATACCACAACCCTTAACTCCCCAGATCCGGGTGCGGCGGGATGAAGCTTGGCCCTCCTTGAGGAATTCTGGGAGGCTGCGGACCACGAGCTCTTGTAAGTGGGCCAGTATCAGACAGCAAGGTGGTATGGAGATCATGAGCGACCTGGCAGGGGGCTTGCGCAGATGCTCCGGCCCCTGTATAGCAAGGCCTACATCACCCAACAGCGCTCTTCCACGAATCAGATACTCACTTCCACCTCAGATTCCAAATGAATTATTGGATTATTTCATGGCCCTGTACACGACTAAGGCAGGGAACTACCCCTCTGCCCAGGAATCCTATCTGTCTGAGATAGTACTGGTGTTTCTCAAAGGAAATATGTAGGACTTCTTAGCAGAACCTATATCCGAGGCAGATTTACTCTGAGCTATTATACCATCCATGGGTCCTCGGCCCCTGGGCTGTATGGCTTTACAGGGATTTTTACGAGGCATATAAAGACCTACTAGCTCCACAATTAATAGAGGTTCATGCAGAAGCCCTTGAGAAACAAATACTGCCCCCACGCTTCGGGAAGAGGTCATCATTCTCCTTTCCAAACATGGCAGATCTGTCTCTACGTGGATCCTACAGACCCCTCTCCTTATCAAACTTAGGTTATAAATTCTTAGCCAAGTTCATTGCCAACTGCCTCTGCCAACTGTTAGAATTTGTCATATCTCGGGCCCAGTCGGGCTTCGTTCCCCACTGTTCAACCTTATTAAATCTCAGGACACTCTTCTCTGTTATCCACAGAATTAACCTGGAGGTCCCTGCTGCCGCAATAGTGTTAGACGCTGAAAACGTTTTGGTTCCATGTAATGGCTATTTTTCATCTTGGTAATGCGCCGCATGTGCATGCCCCTGGGATTTGTTGCCACCACCACATTACTATACAGCTGTCCAACAGTGAAACTTCACCTAAACGGCACTCTATCCCAACCATTTTCACTTTCCCGGTCACACGACAGGGCTGTCTCCTATCCCCGCTATTGCTTATCCTGGATATGGAGCCGGTAATCTGCCATTTTCAGGAATTGCATTTACAGGGAGGTTAACAGTTCAACAGCAGGCCCCATCTAGTCTTGTTCTATGCAGATGACACTATTCTCTATGTCAGAGATCCCCAGGTAAATTTAGAGCCGCTCATTAGAGAAATACTCAGATTAGACCGCTTTTCTGGCCTGAGCATTAACTGCCATAAATCAGAGATCTTTCCTTTAACAACCAGTACAGTTCCATGGGAATATGAATATCCCCTGGAATGGTGCAAGGACTGGGTAAAATACCTGAGCATTCACATTTCACTTGGACACTACCCAGATTCTCCGCTTGAACTATGGACAGGCAGTTAGCACCCTCGAGGTACAAGTGGAGAGATGGCTGCATTTACCGCTGTCAATTGCCGGCAGAGTCGCAATTCTTAAGATGGTAGTTCTCCCCAAATTTTTATATCTTCTTAAAAATATTCCTATACACCTCACAAACGTTTTTTGTACATTGAGCGCACACCTCATAAGACTGGTCCTGGGATGTAAGCCGGCGCATTCAGTGGCAGGTGCTCACCCTGCCATATGATAGGGGGGAATATGGTGTCCCGTTCCTACAATTGTATTATTTGGTGGCCCAATGCTGCTAAGCCTGTGCATGGTTCCATCCAGATGCAAGGATCCCATTTCTTTGCCCGGAGGCGGATTTTGTCCTGCCAGAATGGTTGTCCACTGTGCTGTCCAAGGGCGTTCCCAGGGACCTCAATGACATACAGACAGTCTCCACCACCAGCTGGGCCTGGGAAAAGCTGTAGTGGCTTTCCAGCACCACCGCACTGTATTCCTCTGCCTAACCTATTCCCAACGCCTGCTGGCTGCCAATAACAGGGAAAAAACTGGTACAACACAGCCAAATTTGAAATCACCAAACTGGGAGCTTTATACCCAGAGGGGCAGATTTTCTCTGTGTCGGATGGTGCCAGGATCCAAGAAGTCTCTTTTATGGACGGTACAGAACGGGAATATCGTTGCAAAAATATCGACTTACCTAAATATCGCTGCAAAAATATCTACAGGAAGAAATATCGATGACAAAAATATAGTCTGACCAGAATATCGACAGACAGGTAAGTAATATCGATAACATTAATCTAGTTGTAATAAATATCGTTTACAAAAACATAGTTTACAATAATATCATTTTTTAAATAATTATAAGTAATGTAGTGGTTTTAATGAGTATTTGTAGTCAAAGTAGTATTTTTAGTAGTATTTTATTAGTTAATAATGTATTTTATGTAGAAATTAGTATTAATAGTTCCGTAGCGGGTTGTGGGTTTATAGGGGAGTAGGGTGGGAAGTAATTTAAATATAATGAAATAATAGATTAATTAATGTTTTAAATGAATATAAATAGTGTAATAAATAATAGTTAATTAATTTCAATTAGTTAATTGATTAATAATTATGTAATTAATTATGTTAATTTTTTAATTAATTTTAGGTGTGTGTGCAGGATTTTTTTAGTGAAAATGTAGTAAATTAATTACAATTTAATTGATTAAATATTTATTTAATGATAAAAAATTTTTTTATTTTATAAATGACTAAATACATTTAGTAATTTTTACCCCTACGCTATCCAACGCTTTCCCTACTGTTGCACCCTCTGGAGTGGGAATAGTAATTTTTACCCCTACGCTATCCAACGCTTTCCCTACTGTTGCACCCCCTGGAGTGGGAATAGTAATTTTTACCCCTACGCTATCCAACGCTTTCCCTACTGTTGCACCCCCTGGAGTGGGAATAGTCATTTTTACCCCTACGCTATCCAACCCTTTCCCTACTGTTGCACCCCCTGGAGTGGGAATAGTAATTTTTACCCCTACGCTATCCAACGCTTTCCCTACTGTTGCAACCCCTGGAGTGGGAATAGTAATTTTTACCCCTACGCTATCCAACGCTTTCCCTACTGTTGCACCCCCTGGAGTGGGAATAGTCATTTTTACCCCTACGCTATCCAACGCTTTCCCTACTGTTGCACCCCCCGGAGTGGGAATAGTAAATTTTTAACCCTGCGCTATCCAACGCTTTCCCTACAGTTGCACCCTCTGGAGTGGGAATAGTAATTTTTACCCCTACGCTATCCAACGTTTTCCCTACCGTTGCACCCCCTGGAGTGGGAATAGTAATTTTTACCCCTACGCTATCCAACGCTTTCCCTACTGTTGCACTCTCTGGAGTGGGAATAGTAATTTTTACCCCTACGCTATCCAACGCTTTCCCTACTGTTGCACCCCCTGGAGTGGGAATAGTAATTTTTACCCCTACGCTATCCAACGCTTTCCCTACTGTTGCACCCCCTGGAGTGGGAATAGTAATTTTTACCCCTGCGCTATCCAACGCTTTCCCTACAGTTGCACCCTCTGAAGTGGGAATAGTAATTTTTACCCCTACGCTATCCAACGTTTTCCCTACTGTTGCACCCCCTGGAGTGGGAATAGTATTTTTTACCCCTACGCTATCCAACGCTTTCCCTACTGTTGCACTCTCTGGAGTGGGAATAGTAATTTTTACCCTTACGCTATCCAACGCTTTCCCTACTGTTGCACCCTCTGGAGTGGGAATAGTAATTTTTACCCCTATGCTATCCAACGCTTTCCCTACTGTTGCACCCCCTGGATTGGGAATTGTAATTTTTACCCCTACGCTATCCAACGCTTTCCCTACTGTTGCACTCTCTGGAGTGGGAATAGTAATTTTTACCCCTACGCTATCCAACGCTTTCCCTACTGTTGCACCCTCTGGAGTGGGAATAGTAATTTTTACCCCTACGCTATCCAACGCTTTCCCTACTGTTGCACCCTCTGGAGTGGGAATAGTAATTTTTACTCCTACGCTATCAAATGTTTTAACTAATAATATATTGTATATTTTAATTATATGTATGTATTATTGTTGTTATATAAAGTAATGTGTTAAATATATGTATATGTCCACATTTATTAAGTTTATAATTAAAAAGTGTAGTTAATTTGTTTTAAATAGTTAAAAAATAAAAGTAATGTAATGTATTTTGTTAATAGTACTTATATTTATGCATTATTTAATGTAATTTTAATTAATTTAAAAAGTCGATATTTTTTACATCTATATTAATTACAACGATATTTTGGAGTCGATATTTATGTACTTACCTTTTTAAGTATAGGGTGTCGATATTTTTGTAAACGATATTTTTACAACTATATTTATGTCAGCTATATTTTTGTAATCGATATTTTAACACCCTACCTTTATGGACAGCTTCGTTCTAGGGCGAATTTGCTTGGTCCTTCGCTCCACACTGCCCAATTACCCCATTGAACCTGACTTGTTCGCTCCCCTCACATTGATCATTTGAGAGCATGAATGGTGCTCATTTAATATCTACATTGTACAGAGCATGTGCCAATATGAGGCCGGTGAACGATGACAAAGTCCGCAAGGCATGGGAAATCAACTTAGACCGCCCCATTACAGACGAGCAGTGGGCTAAGTGTTGTGAGGTCCCAAAGAAAGTCTCTCTCAACAGCAGGCATAAACTCCTTCATTTCAAATTCTTACGTTGCACTTACTTTACTCCTGCCACAGCACACAAACTAGATCCATCCAGGTCACATAATTGCAAGAAATGCACTGCCCCTCATGCGGATTTTGCCACCTCACATCGATAGGTCCCAAACTGCATGCCAACTGGGAACAGATACACAAAACACTAGGAGCCATGACCAAATTGTCTCTTATCCCTACACCAGAGCTTTACTGGGCTATACAGTAAACTTCCCCAAAAGGCTCTGTGGCTGACCTCAAACTCACAACTGGAGAGGGGCATCGGCCCGGAGGGTGTGGGGTAAAGGATCTCTTTCATATTCTATTGTAACTCATGCCTCTAAAGCCCCAAATTATGCACACAACCTCTTGATTGCTTAGTTCTTTTTAATGTATGTTTTATTTATTTATTTATTTAGTGTTTTATAGAGCGCAAACCAGACCCGTGAGGGTATCAGAGCGCTTTACAGTAGTATCAGGTGGGATACAGTGCAAAGGGGGGAGGAGAGTCCGGGATAAGGGAAAAAAATAGAAACAGTATATGGTAAACAAAACAGTCATAATATTCGATTACTATAAGGGATAGGACCAAAAACGATGCAATAAACTAGAAAAGCAGTCTCATAACCCTGAAGGATTGTCATAGTGCAGGGTGTTTAACATAGGGGAGGGTATCCAAGGAATAGTGCAGTGAAGTCAGGTAAAGTCAGGTTGAGGAGGTGATTGTAGCATGAGCTTTAGGAGAGGAATTTGCCCATTAGGAAAGATTTGGTCACCTTTTTGAAGTAGACTAGAGACGGTATTCTTCTAATCTGCTGAGTCTTATACTCCAACATCTATTGACATGTTGTTCTTTCGATGCTTATATCTGCGGATAAATTACTAATATACTGATGCTGCAATTGACAGTGAACCACCATACATGTATGCTTTGATATGTGGCAAATTGGAAAATAAAGTTTAAACAATTAAAAAAAAAATTGCTTCTTGCACATCATTAGCTTACAGTGTCTTTACCATACATCCAGTTGAATCAATATTTTTGATATTCATGATATAATGGAGTTTTAGCCATTGTCGAAAGATGGAATTTATTCCAGAAACTATGTTTAAATGTTGGGATGCTTAAATGTGTATGGCCCTTTGGAATGATATAGATCACTGTTCCTCTCAATGATTCTTGGAAATAAGAAAGGACATTCTGAAATCAACTCTTCCGCTAGTTCATTAATAACTACCTTTTTTGCATTCTTTTATATTCCCCTGCTGAATTTCCATACAGTTTTCCTGTAATTGGTTTAATCTCAACGGTGATGAATTCTACACCTTAATAAACTCTCTTGACAATAATGTCTTCCTTTTCATGAAGTTTCTTTAAAGCTAGCAGATCTTGTCATGGCAAATTGGAATCTTTTATATTCTTATATTTAATAGTACTTATAACCAGCAATAGTATTTTTTCAAATAGATCAACTCTCTTATCTGTGACTTGTCGTCTGAACTAAGATATGGCTTTAAAGTAATTTGAGTATCTCTAATATTTCCTCCTGATTTGTTGAAAGGAAAAATGCAACCACATTTTTCTCAACAATTTTAAAGCTTTAATCACCATATTACAAAAAGCTGTTTAATGTGGGTATAAACGAGCATTCTATTTGTAACACCTTCTTGTGTTTTTCCTAAATACATTGAGATAGAGGAACTATCATGTGACAATAAGTTATACATTGATTAACACATGATTGAAACGCATGGATTCACAAATTAAGAACTTGGAATGACATTTGAAAACTAGCACAGTAATGTTATAAGGAAGTATCGGGAAACATCCTTTACAACGCAACTTTTACCACGCAGTGCTATTACAACGCAGGTTTTACAAAAAAAACCATTACAACGCATTGCGCTGGGGGGCGCTCTAGGATAGGGAATAGATTTAATTTACTATCCAACACCTTCCCTAGTGTCCACGGGGACTGGAGTTGGAATAGTAAATTAAACTATTCACTATCCAGCACCCCAAAGCGCTATGCATTGTAATGGTATGCGTAGTAAAACCTGCGTTGTATCAGCATGCGTGTTAAAAGCATGCGTTGTAACATCATACATCCGGAAGTATCAGCTGACCAAAGTGTATTCTGTATTAGAGTGCAAAGTGATTCAAGAAGAAACGATTGCCTTTTTGGGTAATAATGTTACAAATATTGGTTTGTCAATTGAATTATCAGAGAATCTGCAACCTGTTGTTTTGCACTAGGCATGGGCGGAAAATCCGTTCCGCTCGCGGATTTTGCGGATTTTCGGGAAATCCGCAATCCGCGAGATTTGCGAATCTCCCGCAAAATCCGCAAATCCGCGAGCAGCGGATTTTGCTCGCACTGTTCGCGTGAGTTCGCGTGAGTTCGCGCCCCGCGAATAAGTGCAAAATTGCAGAAATACGATTTTAGCAAAACTGAAAGTAACTACTTACCAGGTTCAAAAGTTCAGGCTCATCATTAGTAGCCATTTCCTGTAGTGCTTCCTGAGGGGCCCCTCCAGAGTTCAGTTGCCAGTTGAAACTATTATGTGACCCTGCTCTGAACCTCAGAATAGTTACACATATGCCACAAAGGTCCTGAATTACAGCTAAGGGAGACAAGCAGGAGCCAGGCTGGAAGTTAAAATCCATTAATCAGCCCCTAATTCATTATTGTCAGTTGGGGCAGGGCAGGTGTTGTAACTAATTTTGCAACAATGAAAGCACTTAGCAAGTGCAAAAGATCACTAATCAGGGCGCACTAAGGAAGCAGGTGCCAGCTAAAAAAATATTCTGTGACACATTAATCAGCCCCAAATTAATTCAGGTCACTTGAGGCAGGGAAGGCGTGCTTTGCTTTGCCGAAAATAATGTACACTGGACAACCAGAGGGTGTGGTGATGAAACAGAGGGTGGCATGGGTGGGCCAGAGGGTGGCATGAGTAGTCAGAGAGTGGCAGTGGTGACAGAGAGTGGCAGTGATGAAGAAGAGTGTCCCAAACAGGCTGGACACGTAGAAACAACAAGTTCGCGAAACTTGCGACCCGACAGGTAAGTTCGCAATTTGCGAAAGTGTACAAAACCCTCGCGAACTGGCAGAAACACGGGCGAACACACAAAAAAAAAAATTCCGCAAATTCGCGGGAATTCGCGGATTTTGCGGATTGCGAATCCGCAAATCCGCAAAATTCGCGAACGTGAGATCCGCAAAATTCGCTCATGCTTATTTTGCACGTGGTCCTAGAAATAAATGAGCGGGACATTGAAGGGCAGCTCTATTTCAATGCAATTTATGGATCATAGGACGTCCAGACCATTTCCCTGCATGATTCAGCTCCAGCCATACAACTGTACACCCACTGCACCACCCAAAAGCCAATTTGGTTTCTTGATTCTATTCTCATACTTATTCTACATTAACAATAACTGTTTTTCATAAAGCGTATAAATACACCAATATATGCTCTAAGTGCTGCAAAACACAAGACAAAATTCAGTGGTAGTGAGTTCACTGGCCTGAGATAGAATTAACGGCTTAATCACAACAGCAGGGCAGCAGTCATAAAAACTAAGATAAAACCTTTGGGGATAGATCAGCAGGCACCTCTCACATACTGACAGGATACAGAGTGGTCAGAGACACTACCATTCACATGTTGATATTGCCAGCTCAGTCCTTGCTGGTGGTCAAACAAACCCCGCTATTTCGGAATCGTTTGGTGGCACTCGCTAACCACCTTTAACATGGCCTAGTGGGGGGAAGGACGTGAGTGGAGTGTGATGGGGCCATAGTATCAAGGAACAGCAATAACATTATCGCCGCATTAGCGGCAGGAAACTGCAGCTAAAGCGGCGATAATGGGCTTGATAATATGCTCTTGTGAATTCCCATCGAAGCAGATGTTCTGGTGTGAACATGGGTTTCTAGGGGAATTCACAAGGACATATTATTAAGCCCCTTATCGCCGCTTTAGCGGACGTTTCCTGCTGCCAAAGCGGCGATAATTTTAACACTGTTGTTGATAATATATCCCGTGGTGCCTTCCAGCATGATCTATTAACTGGAAATTTAGTGGAGAAAGACCGAGTTGGGTTCAACAAGGTGACTCAAGGGGCTGCCGAGTGCAACAGAGGAATAAGCAAAATAGTGCTTCAGCCATCATGCAGATGTTTGTCCAGTAATTTGTCTGCCATGGCACATTCACCTCTGTAATTGCAGCCATGGAAAGAAATGTGGTTGGTTGGTGAGAAGATTACGTGTGAGTGAAGGTGATATCTCCTCTTGGATCTAAATATAAGTTTAATTTCATCCACATTTTCAAATGGGATATTGCTCTTCTAAATCATGTTTTCTGTTACTTGTTACCAGAGGAATAAAGCGCAGTGTCTACGTTTGCCCGCACTTAGGGAGAATTTCAAACACAGCTCTGCATCACAGCAAGTATCTCATGCTTTTTCAAATATAAAGGACAATAATTGTTTCTGCTTCATATTTCCACATATTTTTAAGTGAAAGAACAAGGAATTGGATTTTTCCGCAGAAACATGATGTAAGTGGAGAGAATTATTCATAATACTACACAGAATAGATGGTTCTTTATTTGTGGTAAAAAGAAAGCCACAGTACTTGCATGTCATTTTTAATTATTTCATGGCAAAGCGCGAATTGCTAAAGTACTCTGCTTGTAACACTAAAACACTGACTTTAAACTAATTCTAATGATAAATGTACACTAAATCCAGATAAAAACTGTGCAATGCAGATGATAGTAAGAACACTTGTTTATGCAGTTTGTAATATGGCAGCATAAAATATTCACTATGAAGTTGAAAAACCAAATGCAATCTATATGATAATATAGTAATAGTGGATATAAAATATTAGCACAAAACACGCTAGTTAATATAACTAACCACTGTGACATCTAATGTTTCACAGTTTGCAGTGTTCTCAGGCCAAGAGTGCAGCGATGTAAGGTGGTACTAAATCGCTGTGCCATCAGCCCTTCAACCTCTTCTCTTGGAAAATACATAACTCTGTCCTCAGCTTTTTGAAAATGTGATTCATAATCTTAACTATGCTTAACTATGAGGCATATTAGCAAGGGCCATTTCGCCGCTTTAGCAGCACTTTTTGCCGCTAAAGCGGCGATATTTTTATTGCTCTATCAGCAAGCTGTCGATAACAGCCGTTAGCGACAGCTTTTAGGCGATAACAACTGGTTTGGGGCCCGCTTTGCATGCCATAGATATTTATTGCTAATGTCATGCAAAGTGGGCATACCCAAACTGTTAGCGACTGAAAGCAGTCGCTAACACAGCTATCGTCTATTAGCAAGACAGGCAAAGGGATAAAAAAAATCGCTATAATCTAACGCCTGCTAAAAATATGACTTACCTGTTTATGCAATGGGAGGTGGATTTTCAGGTTAAGTCCCCATTGGCGTTAATGCGGGAATATTGCTGGATTTCCAGCGATATTCACGCATTTTGCCGCTATCGCTGGATATTTTAGCACAATGGAGAAAACCGTTGCTAATAGCATGTTTTTACCGCTAACATATCCAGAGATAGGCAGCAAGAAAAAAAAATACACTAAGCGCATTTTGCGATAAATATCACTAGTCCTAGCTAATATCACTCCAAGTTCGATAAAAAGACAACATTTCTTTCCAGCTGTCTAGTTGCAGTGTGGAGGGTTACTGAGGAGAGTCAGCACTCAAAGCACTGAATGAATTATTAAAGGGGAGTATTTCTGCTTGCCACCCATATCTGCTGAGTTGGATTGAGCAAGGGGGAGCTGGGTGGCTTCAGCCTAGGATTCTCTAATGATCTTTAATCGCATCCTCCCTAATGCAGAAACAAATACAAAGCTTCCTTTAATGCAGTAACGTATTACAAATACATTTTACTTGATGCTTGTTTAGTCTCAGGATGTGAAAGGCCAACTGATGTTGCTTATTTGTAATGTGAATCATTGTCATAATTAATATGAGTCAAAATATCACAAAATATTAATTTGACTTTTATCAGCTGATTTTAATTTGCATAAAAGAAAATGCTGATGTGTATGCATAAACACGAACATACTACTTCACGCAGACGCACACATATATGTATATATATAGATAGTATATATATATATATATATCAATTCAAACAGGAAAGCCCAATCTGGAGGAGCCACACAGCAGGTAATTGAAGCTTAGATTTCTTTAATGGTGGCTTGTCGTATACAGGAAACAATCCTTGCTGCTTGTATGAAATAATCCTTTACATCCGACGCGTTTCATGCTGGTTGCAGCATTTCATCAGGGACTCGGGATTCTGCACATTGCGAATGGCATTCTGTTTAAAACACATGTTCGGGATTAAAGGTCCGCCTCAATGGGCGTCGCCACATCAGTGGCATCATGGTCCTTGTAGTGTTCTTTTCTTTCCTCAGTGGGCCAGGTGCCATCAACAATTTCTTTTGGCATTGTATCACCCCCGTGGGCTGCGGCTAAAGTCATTTCCTTGTACCGGCATATTGTAACCTCCAAAAACCGCTCCTGCTCCTTGCGCGGTTCCGCAGTTTACACGTTGCCGCAGGTCTGTGTTTCGACAGCAGGGCTCCTCCGCAACCTAGGCTTGGCCGCTAACATCATTTCAAACAGGAAAGCCCAATATGGAAGAGCCACACAGCAGGTAATTGAAGCTCAGATTTCTTTAATGGCGGCTTGTCGTATACAGGAAACAATCCTTGCTGCTTGTATGAAAAAATCCTTTACATCCGACGCGTTTCATGCTGGTTGCAGCATTTCATTAGGGACTCGGGATTCTGCTCATTGCCAATGGCATTCTGTTTAAAACACATGTTCGGGATTAAAGGTCCACCTCAATGGGCGTCGCCACATCAGTGGCATAATGGTCCTTGTAGTGTTCTTTTCTTTACTCAGTGGGCCAGGTGCCATCAACAATTTCTTTTGGCATTGTATCACCCCCGTGGGCTGCGGGTGAAGTCATTTCCTTGTACTGGCATATTGTAACCTCCAAAAACTGCTCCTGCTCCTAGCGCGGTTACGCAGTTTACACGTTGCCGCAGGTCTGTGTTTCGACAGCAGGGCTCCTCCGCGACCTAGGCATGGCCGCTAACATCAATTCAAATAGGAAATCCCAATATGGAAGAGCCACACAGCAGGTAATTGAAGCTTAGATTTCTTTAATGGCAGCTTGTCGTATACAGGAAACAAACCTTGCTGCTTGTATGAAATAATCCTTTACATCCGACGCGTTTCATGCTGGTTGCAGCATTTCATCAGGGACTCGGGATTCTGCGCATTGCCAATGGCATTCTGTTTAAAACACATGTTCGGGATTAAAGGTCCGCCTCAATGGGCGTCGCCACATCAGTGGCATCATGGTCCTTGTAGTGTTCTTTTCTTTCCTCAGTGGGCCAGGTGCCATCACAATTTCTTTTGGCATTGTATCACCCCCGTGGGCTGTGGCTAAAGTCATTTCCTTGTACCGGCATATTGTAACCTCCAAAAACCGCTCCTGCTCCTAGCGCGGTTCTGCAGTTTACACGTTGCCGCAGGTCTGTGTTTCGACAGCAGGGCTCCTCCACGACCTAAGCATGGCCGCTAACATCAATTCAAACATGCATTTTCTATAGACTTTTTTAAGACAGGCTTCAGCAAAAACTGCTGAATGTAATTGCACTAAATATGACAGGAAGCTAGATCTTGGTCTGTAAATTGTGCTTTTGTGATTTGGTGTAAATCTGTTCAGTAATACTGAGAGTCTCGAGAGATTCTTGTGGGAGTGCCCATTTAAAAATAGAGCATTGGGTGCGTGACCAAGATGGTGGCGGAGTTGATCTGGAGAAGGGGGACATTCCTGGGTCATCAATAGATGATACAGCCACACGCGGTTTGCAAAAACCAGGAAGACATCAAGGGACCAGGGGCCTTATTTATGAAGGCCTTGCGCCACCGGTGCGTCAATTTTTCCCATGTTAAAAGTGACGCACCGGTGGCGCAAGGCCTTCATAAATAAGGCCCCAGATGTGAGAAGCATTCGAAATCTATGGCTAAAGAGAGTTAGAAAGAAAGAGAGGCGCTGCTCCGAAAGATACAGAACCGAGTGGGGGCTGGGGACAATCTGACCGTCTAAGCTCCGGTTCTACAGTTACCCTCTATTCTTGAGCCGCAGAAAACACCAGATGTGTCCAGGAACAAAGAAACCCTGTCTTGGCGGAGAGGGTTCACTCTCGTCGATGAGGTAACCAAACACCAGACATATGAAGCTATGCACGATAGTGCACTCTACGCCAAGTTGATGGCAATTTCTAATTGTTTGGTCATTTATTTGCTTTCTGCACTTCTCTTCTCCTCTTCTTTCTCTTTCTCTAGATACGGGGCCTACTGCTACCAATACCACAGGTGGAGAGGACTAGCAATAAGATGGTCAGAGGTCACATACAAACAGAGAGGGAGTTAAATCATGAACGGGCGCAGGTCAAAACCAGGGTAATGGGGGGTGCCTCTATCCCAAGTGGCTCACTGCTCAAGAGCATGGGTCACTATGTCATGCCTTACACATTCGCTGGGACAAGGAAGGGGACATTGTCACGAAGGTCACCGAAGCTGGGGGGTAGTCCGGGAGAGAAGATATGGAGAGATGCCTGTGTCTGTGTGCCATATCAAATCCTGGGGCCCGGGAAAGGCTGTGGGCAGAGTAGGCAAACCCCAGATTTCACACGACCCCAGAAGAGGATCCCTACACATCCCCTTAAATACTGTCCACAATTAAGATCAGGATAATGAGCTTCAACGTCCGAGGACTCAATGCACCTGTTCAGTGAAGTGTGCTCCTCCTAATGCTTATAGAGTCCTGTTGCAATATCTGCTTATTGCAAGAGACCTCTAATAACAACAGGGGGTACCCAATCAACCAATAGGCATCTGGGTGAATATAAACTAGCAAAATACAAGTGATGCCAATGGTATTCAAATTTAAACGTAATTATTTGAGGAAACAGATACCATCAATTATCTATCTCCACCATACACATTTATACTGACTAAATCAACTGTCCTATTTTTATGTTCATCTTATGGCTAATTTTCTAAAAAAACACAAAACACATATGTAGTACTCTTTTAGTAATCTTTTAAGAATCTCTTTAAGATCTTCAGTATTTTGGTGATACACATCAAGGAATCACACAATATATATTCTTGTGTCGAGCAATTTTCAACAAGACATACAAGCAAAAAAACAAATAAAGTTGAACAATCGTTGACCCTTAATCAATGGGTTATGTCTGAAGCCCAATAGCTTGCAAATAAGGAAAATTGGTAATGTCTCCTATAACCTTAATTCCCTTTTCGAACACCAAAAACATATATATGAGTAAGTGAAGCACAACTCAATGTTTTTATGGCTTCTCAAGTCAATCCAACTCCTAGGGAATATATCCCATATTGCTTCCAAATCAAACAAAGGGTGTCGAAATCAATGGTAAACTGTCGACGCGTTTCGGCCTGTCAAGCAGTTTCAGGCCTCATCAGGACAATGGGCAAACAAAACAAGCAGTACTTTACCGCATTCAAAACCGGTAAAAATCCCAGCCTTGTTTCAAAATCGTCTTCACAATTATATATCACACCAAGCGTATAATATGGCAATTTTCCATATTGGCGAAACAACCTTGCATCCAAAATGCGTGACTTCTCCAAATGTTCGGGTCCGCACGGAGACTTAATCCAAAAAGCGTCTGCACCGAAAAGCGTCTCTGAATCACGCCAGATAGTATCCTTTCACTCGTTCCTCACAGTCTCCCAGGGATTAACATACCGCTAAGGCAAGAGACCCACTTGCTGCAAGCCGATTGGAAACGCCTATACTCCAAATGGTACGATAGACAATAGTTCTCCTCGACCAGGAGGGAGAAGGCCAGAGTGGCTATTCACATAGCTTCACAATTCCCAGGAACTGTAATGGCGTGCACGCAGAAATACCGGGCAGGATGTTGGCATTGCGAGTCCTAGTGGGATTCCACATGTATACCATAGTCTCTATATACAGCCCTAATGAACACCAGGAGGTCTTCCTCTGAGATACGCTAAACGTCATTGCGGACTCTCAGGATGAGGACTTAGTGTTAGGGGGGATTTTAGCATAGTACCGGACTCACAGCTAGATAGGTCAGTAGCGCAGATGGGTCACTCAAGATTTCTTTCAGAGTCTATGCTCCAGAGACTTGTGGAGGTGGGGCTGACAGACGCTTGGAGGTACCGCAACCCCACCACTTGGGAAACACCTTTTTTTCAGCATCCCATCATAAATTAGAGTCGAAAAGCATTGGTGTTTCATTGATCGCGCAATTGCAGGAATGCACATATGAAAGGTTCCCTGGATCCATAAACAGAATAGGCCGGTTGGAGCTTATATCACGCCGGTACTGAGGGAGACCATTGGGGTGTGGGACAGGGTACAGAAGCCCCTTGATGTTTCAACCCTGTTTCTCCACTGACTACTTTAATAGGCAAGCCAGACTTCCCTTTAGCAATGAAAGGGACTAGGTATCTAAAATCCAAGAAGCCAACTGTAAAATTATAGGTGACTCATTCGATGAGAAGGGGATTATGGATTTTCCCGTGTTGGTATCAGGTTTTGGTTTTCCCCGAGATACTTACTGGCTATGTTTAGCGATCTGACACAGGGTAACACAACCTCAGGTGTAACCCCATGCTGGCCACCCCTTCACAAAATTTGAGCTATGATTCATCACACATACTTTGGACAAGCACTTGCTGTCAAATATCGACTCCTTTTTTTAATAAACCCAAACATATCTTTAAGACCCCAATGAAGCGTAGATGGGAATCTGAGATGGAACAGGAATTCTCCCCTAAAGAATGCCCGGATATCATCCAAATATAGCACACTACTGGGACTACACCCTGGTTAGAACTGCAAAATGAAAACCCAGTGGAAGCGATTTGTGTTGGCTAAACTTTGGGCAACAGGGCACACTCACCCATATTCTATGGCAGTGCCTGAAAATATAGGCTTATTGGAACACAGTCCTGCAGGACTTCGTTTCTATCCACCTCACCCAAATACCTAGATTTCCCAGTTACATCCTGCTGGGGCTGCCAAAACTCATTACTTACCCTCTTAATTCATGTAGGGAAATGGCCATCACTCTAACAGTAGGAGTCGTTAAGCAGGCACTTCTGTCCCGATGGGGAACTGAAGAGGTTCTGACTAAAATAGACTGGCTGTACAAGGTATGGGAGATATTGGGCATGGAAAAGATTACAGCTGGTTTGTCTCGTAATCTACCCAGAGTTGATAAAACAGGTGGTATAACCATCTAATTCCTTTCCTCCAAAGTTATGGAACTCACTTGCCCAAAATACCTCCAACTCCCCACCATAAATTCCCACCCAGGAGACCACCCCCAGACAGGGGATTAATACCCCCTGTGGCTACCTGTCAGCAATGTGTAATCGGAAACCCTTTTTAGGCACCAGAATATACTTTCGACTCTTGCTCCTTTTCTTTAACTCTCTTTTGAAAAATCTCTTTTCTTTATTGCTCCCCACCGGCCATGGGATGTAGGTGGTGGTTAATGTTATTCTATGCATATTCAAAATCAATTAAAAAAAATTAAGCCATAAAATTAGAGTGTTCTGATTGGCCCAGAGAGCTGTATTTCCCTTCGGTTACATTGCTCATGCGGATGTCATCTGCCGCAAGAGTAATGTAATGTAATGTAATGTAATGTAATGATGTCTTGTAAAGCGCATGAATAACCCCACATGGGGTATCTCCGCGCTGTAGACCGTTGGGGAACCCGTCCTGGCTTTCCCTGTGAGATGGTCCCTACTGGGTATCTCCAAGGTGAAACCAGGCATCCTCGGCGTATGTGGGGGGCCGTTGTGGAGATGAGGCAAGCTAATGCCCAGAGTTGCCAAGTGTGATCCCTGGTTAGAGTAGGCACCGAGGCGAGAGTTATCGAGTCCGCTGACCCTGGCCCACGACCCTGCCGCGTCGGGAATTGAACCCTGGTCCCGGGCCTTCCTCTGCTTCTGGGTCTACCGCCTCTAACCAGTGAGCCACACCACTCCACTAAGAGTGAGTACTCTGTCTGCCGTCAACATGAGAAAATGTTGCTGCCACCCATTGCAGGACTCAGGGACTTAGTCCCCTGTCCTGACAAGTAATTATTTGTTATATATAAGGGGTAGGTGTAGGGATATTTTGACCCCCTAGTCCCAATGGGGGAACCTGGAGGGACCCCCCTCAGGATGAAGAGGAAAAAATTAGGCAAAATATACAATGATCTGAAAACTAAAATGGCACCTGGCCCTCATTTACTGTGTGTGCCCCAGGAAGTCCACTCCTGGGCTGTATTCTTAAAAGGGAGGGGGCTGCGTAGCCCCCTCGCTGAGCCTCTAGAGGTCCCGGCGAGGCAAACCCTGGTGCTTCTATATGGTGTTTATATGGGGGAAGGGGATGTGGGCCCCCTCTACAATCCTCAATAGGACCCACAGAGCCTAACCTAGGGACAGAATGTAACACAATGGGGAGAGGGCCATGCAGCCACTGTCCCTTAGACATTAAAGGACAAAATGGGGAGAGGGCCAAGCAGCCACTGTCCCTGAGACATTAAAGGCCCTGGGGTAGCCACCCCTAGGCAGAAATGTAACAAAATGAGACACTAATGGCCTGGGTCCCTATCTTCCAGGAATAGCTCACAAGCTATGCCTCGGAGAGCCAACTCCCAGGACATAGCAGTTTCCCTGCCTGCACCGCATGGGTAGGGAAACCTGGGTTTGCTCTTGCTTGGCGGGAGCATTTTAGAAAACTCCTGCCAAGTGGGAGCAAACACAAAGTCTGCTCCCAGTGGGTGGAAGCTTTCAAAATGCTCCTGCCCAAAAATGAAATGAAAAATAGGTTTATAAAGCGCTCAATTGCTGCAGCGTCTTCGTGCTGGAAAGTGTAAGAAAGAGGAAGCTCTATTAGTTCCTGCAACTTATTTGGGAGGGAACAACCAGGATTTGAGCGATTTCCTCAAATGTTGCCTGTTTGGCTGCAGCCTCATGGCCATTGTGCCGTATTGTAAATAAGGCGCATTTATGGAGGACTCAATGGTATTTTACGCAGGCGCAGGGAAACTGAAGCATCTATACAGATGTGTCAGTTTCTTGTAAATCTGCCCCAGGGTGTTTCTAAGCAACCTGAAACTCTGCATACAGTCTTATCTATAGTTCTCTTATATACACTTTCAACATAAAGACTCCTGTCAGACCCAACCAAGAGCTCAAAATTGTGTTCATTTTCTTGCTAAATATATATTTTTTTCATTTTGGAAGTCTGCAGCGACATCACGTTCACGTCATGACATTCCAAAACAAAAGTAGACATTTAAAAACCACCTGCACATTCAAAAATGTTAACTTAAAAAAATCATTTCAAGTATTACAATTTACAAATTGATAACTTCATCATTGCTTGTATTTGCACACATATTCTTCTATTCATTTTTTTTTTATTATTTGTATTTGAGCCTTACTTTCTGTCTGCAATTACTCCGAGAGGAGTGCTAGTTTCAGTAACTGTGACGGCTGCGCCTTTTTATAGAAAGTGTAAAACACATATATGCACACTTTTTACAGTATTTTAGACACTGGGGGTTTATTAGTTCCCTGTTTAAAATCATATTTTTCTAGGGGATTTGTATAGAACCCATCTTTAAAACTGAATCTGCGTTTTCGCAATGATTCCAGGAGCTGCAATGATATTGGTATCTGCGATCACTGCGAACACAGCGCGAAATGACGAAATAAAAGCAGACATTCAATAGCCTTCACCACATGCAAAACCTATATATGCAAAATAGATCATAACCAACACACTAAACATATTAATATCTAAAATAATCTATATTAGCATGTATAACTTCCTTAATATCTCTAAAACTCAGTGTGTAACCCTTACAGTGGAATCTTCACTACATGCATCAATGTGTCAGTGTATGCATCAATCAGTGTATCAGTGCATGCATCAATGTACCAGTAAGTCTCTTATTCACTGTATCAGTATTTCAGTGGACCTGTATTCACTGTATTCACTGTATCAGTAGACCTGTAAGATGGTGCATCAGTATATCAATGGTTCTGTCACACACTGCGTGACCCTCTCAGTGCATCTATGAGTGGGTGCATCAGTGTCTTAATGATTCTGTGATTCATTGCATGAGTCTCTCGGTTGATCTGTGAGTAGGTGCATGCATGCCTTTCTACATTTGTAAGTAAAAAAATTGTCTGGCAGGATCTGTGAGTGCATACATGAATGTCTAGGTGCATGTCTCAGCGGGAGAGTGAGTGGGTGCATGAGTGTCTGAGTGGATCTGTGACAAACCCTGGGCGAAGCACTACGCTACACTTGCGGAGTTTGCGAAGTTTGCGCAACTTCCCACTACGCGAGCTGCACGTAGCACAGTGTGAACACGTGTAGTGCAGCTTAGCGTAGTGCAGCGGTTATTTTTCACCTGTTCGTGGTCCTCAACATCATGTTCGCGACTGCGAGCAAGCAAAATGACATCCCAGCGGGATTCTCAACGCGGGGAGGTCAGGTTTCTCATTGTGAGTGGTTGCGCATGCTCGTGACCGCTCTCAATGAGAAACTACCAGTTCACGTTAAGAAAGCTGCTGCTTGAGTAATAATCTACTCGAGCAGCAGAAAACTACAGCTCGCACTGTGCAAGATGCCGTTTTCAATGATTGCACAGTGGCGGATGCTTGTCCGCACTGTGCAATCATTGAAAACCATCTTGCACAGTGCGAACATGCTACTATGCAGCTGGCATAGTGCTACGTGAAGTTCGCGTATTGTGAAGTGCACTTCGAGTAGCTTCGCGTAGCGCTACTTCGTGAACTGTGCCCACCCCTAACTGTGACTGAGTGCATGAGTCTCTCAGTGGGTATACAACTGGGAGAGTGAGTATATGAATGGTTCTGTGAGCGGGTGCATAGCCTGGGTCTGTGAGTGGGTATATGGGTGTCTAAGTGGATCTGTGAATGGGTGTATGAGTGATAGCATAAGTCTCTGAGTGGGTGAGTGAATGGGTGCATGCATGAGTGTCTGGGTGGATCTGTGACGGGGAGGGTGAGTATCTGGGTGGGTCTATGAGTAGATGTGTGAGTTGTTGACTGGGTGCATGTATATCTGAGTGAATCTGTGATTGGGTGTGTGAGTTTCTGAGTGTACGAATGGGTGACTGAGTACATACATTTCTAAGAAGGTATTGACTGAGTGTGTGAGTAACTTTATGGGTGTGTGAGTAGATATATGAGTGTCATAGTGGATCTATAAATTGGGTGTATGAGTGTCTCAGTGCATCTGTCAGTGTGGGTGTGAGTGTCTCAGTGGGTGTGTGAGTACATTCGTGAGTGTGTGAGTGGGCTTGTATGTGGGTGTGTGGGTCTCTGACTGGGTCTGTACATGGGTGTGAGACTCTCTGATTGAGTCAATAAGTGGGTGCATGAGTGTCTGAATGGGTCTGTGAGTGGGTGTAAAATTCTCTAAGTAGGTATGAGACTGTGCGCATAAGTCTATCAGTGGGTCTAAAAGTAGGTTTTTGAGTCTCTGAGTGGGTCTGTACATGGGTGTGTCACTCTCTGAGTGAGTCTGTAAGTACGTGTATGAGTACCTGAATGGCAAGTTGAGTGAGTGCATGAGCATCTGAAAGGGTATGTGACTGGATGCTGAAGTGTCTGAGTGGGTTTGTGAATAGGTGTAAAGTGTCTTAGTGGTTTTGTGAGTGTGTACATGAGTCTGTGACAGTAAACGGCGAGTGTGTACAAATATATATATCATGAACAAATTGAGAGAAAACAATAACATACTGATATGCAACTCCAACAAGGGTGGAAATATTGTGATCATGTCAAAGGATGAGTATACCAGTGAAGCTTATTCACAGTTGAATGACAGACTTTGTTACACAAAGAGTAACGTATCCAATTTAAAATCAATACATATGACTTTCTACAAAAAACTATTGGCATGGAAATGCAAAGGGCTACTGGCGGAACAAGAATACTGTTTTCTTAAGAAAGAGCACCCAGTGGTGCCCAAGATATACTTCATTCCAAAAGTTCACAATAACCTCCTGGCAGCCCCATCATTTCCGCCATTCTGTTAGAACACTTATCTCAATATGTGGATTTTTTTATTCAAGACCAGGTGAAAGCTCTACCTTCATATATGTGCAATACTAGTGACTTCCTGAGGAAAATTAAGGATTACTACTGTTAGCGTTGGATGTCAGCTCACTGTAACCGAGCATAAGACACTTAAATGGTCAAAATGCTTTGAAGTACTATCTAAACAAGAGAGTGGACAATACGGAGAAACACAGTATGATGCTAATTGAAATGGTGTAATTTTGTTTGAAAAACAATGTATTCATGTTCAATAACACTGTGTATCAATAGGTCAGGGGTGTGGCTATGGGGACCAGCTTCTCTCCCAGCTATGCATGTCTTCACATGGGCTGGTGGGAGGAGCTGTTCCTCAGAACCGAGCACAGCCAGTTTGACAGGACCAACATCAAGTTGTGGTTGAGGTTTATTGATGACCTGTTTGTGGTGTGGGAGGGCACTATGGATGAAGCTACTAATGTGATCAATGTAATTAATGTGAACAAATTGAACTTACATTTCACAGCAACCATAAGTACAACTGAGGTCAGTTTCCTAGGTACACTGGTCTACATAGTTAAGAACAAAATAGAGACCAAGCTATATCGGAAGAAAACGTCTGGAAACTCCACACTGCACGCCAGCAGTGTACACCCACAACATTTGATCCATGGCATCCCCTATGGGGAAATGATATACCTCAAACGCATACACAGTAATGATGAAGATCTGATCATAGCACAAGAGGCCAGCAGACAGAAATTCATGGAGCATGGATGCTCTGGCAAAATCATAGACAGTGCCATATTAAAATCAAAGGACCAAGACAGACACTTGTTATTAAAATTCTCTTGTCCTGATACCATCCCTCAAATGACAAAAGACAGAGCAAAATCTAAAGGAAAGGACTTCAGGTTAATTTTACAGTTCAGTAGGGAACAAAAACAGTTACACTCTATTATAGTTAGCAACTGGCCCATGGTATTGAACAATCCTATTATTGGTCCTACACTACCTATCCGACCATCTATAACCTATAGCAGAGGCAGATCTATGCGGGATGACTTAGTCAAAACTAGTCCGGAGGTACTAGATGGGACCAGCTGGCTCCAAACACATAGGGTTTTTTTTCAAATGTAAAATTTGTAAAGCCTGCCAGCATGGTGAAAATAGGACCAGATACATAACTCCATTCAGCCAAAGAGCCTTTGATTTGAAATAACTCAACTTTTAACCTGTAAAACTGAGTTTGCCGTCTATTTTTTATCCTGCCCTTGCAATGTATTTTATGTGGGCAGTACTAAGTTGCCGGTGCACAAAAGAATACTAGAACACTTACAGGCAATCACCAACCAGGACAACACCTGTCCCGTAGCACAGCACTTTAAGACCATACGCAACTCTTTGTACCAGGTCCTCCGATACTTTGTTATAGACTCAGTACCGCCCAGCAGAAGTGGGGGCAATAGAGAGCTTAGACTGCGCCAATGAGAAACTAGATACATTCTCCAACTAAATACTAAGCAACCGGGCGGTCTTAACGTATCGGAGTATTTATACACGTGCCTGTAAAATTATCAATCAGACCACTCATGAACTAAGGTATACACCCTGGGAATTGACTATCTATACTGTTTCTTTCACTCTAATAGGTTGATCTTATAAATAAATATTTAGGAAATTTAGAGGATGCTTTTAATGTTTCAATTTTAGTCTTTTATCTAGTATTTAATGTTTTAAAATAAAACAACATATTTATAATATATTTATATATTTTATGTAGTGTAGATATTAATTGTATTTATACATTGATGTTTTAACATTAATACACTGGAGAAATGAAAGACTAAAGTAATTTCAGCAAATACTCATATACAGAGGATATCCTGGTTACATACATGTGAGGCGTCTTTCTATTTATTTGTCTATCTATTTATTTATTTATATTTATATATGCAGGTGTCCATTTATAGTTGAGAATTGAGCCAACAATCATTGAACAATTCATCTCAATATGTTTGGGTATTAATACCAACACAATGAGCATCCATAACTGCCACCCGTTATATTAAGTATTGAGTACTGCCAATGACCAGAGAATATAGAGACTGCGCAAACCCAACATAACAAGTGAGAGGGGACACCACTGGTTAAATTAAATCAATGAAAAAGAAAATTTGAAAAAACAAAAAAGCGAAAAATCAACATTCTAAATGTAGCATATAAGTGGGATATTGGGGATCCGATATCCTTGGCATCAAGCACAATTTGCTGATGTTTATGAGCAAAATTAGATAACGATAACGAAAAAAGCTGTTTGACTATACTGTACTATAAGACATACTTCACTTTACTTTTTATTTATTTATTCATTGTCTCTCAAGGCATTTTTGCACATTAGCACTTTTTTGGCATATACGATTCAACAACTCAGAATGTCGTCCACAACACTGCAGTTCAATGAGGGCAGAAATTCCATTTCATAAACTCTGTTTCAATTTTGCGATAGTAGGGAACATTATGTAAAGCTATCTAGAAATGTATTGACAAAATGATCAGTAGGTTCTTGCGAACAAGAGCAAATGTAATATAATACAAATGGACGTATATTTTAATCGCACAAAAGTCAGATTTTATATGTAATCCTGTTAATACATTTTAGCAAACAATGTTCAGGCTATGCATAACAATTGGCGGTCAGTGGACTACAACAGAGGGAACTACAAATGTGAATACGTTGTTTATTTCGAAAGTGTGTCGTCACGATTGGTACTTGCACTTGTCACTTTAAAAACTTCCGGGAATGGTCCAACTACTGTTATGTGACCAAGGCTTGCGGTAGAGACGAAACGACTAATACCAGAATTGCAGAATTGCACTGAAATAAAATCTATTAAGCACCATCATCGTGGTCTGTACCTGTTTTTCAACCTGCAGCTGGCATCATCGTGGTCTGTACCTGTTTTTCAGCGTGCAGCTGGTGAGAAACGGTAATATGAGTAAATATATATATACAAAATTTTTTGTCGGATATATATATATATATATATATATATATATATATATATATATATATCACGTTAAGCTCCAAACTGTTTCACAGGCAACCACGGAGAGAACAGACACTTGGATGCGCTGAAAGTTGCAGGTGATATTTATTTCATATTTTCAAGTGAATTGCTTTGTGGAAAGTCGAAAGACGCGTTTCGGCGATCCCAGTTGCCTTGTTCACAAAAACTCTAGTGAATTGTTAACAACAAGCATTTGAACCCACCCAGACCATCATGTGATAGATGAAAAATGGACATGGTATAAAAGGCTGAAAGTTAAAAAAAACATTTTATAACAGTAAAAATACAGTAACCAGGTCATGTGATCGCTCTTATAAACAGTTGATAGAATATATGATTAGCTGATATCAGCTACAGTATTATTGTTCTTTGAATCTCATTGATTGGATAAAAGTCTCATCACTACCTTAGTACTCCCACTGCACCTATCATGAAAATCGCAGGTATGTTGACCATACATGTGGAGAAGTGTGGCTCAATAATTAGAGCGGCAGACCCTGATGCAGAGGTCTAGCCCTGGACCAGGGTTCAATTCCCCGCCTCGGCGTGTCTTGGACTCAAAATTCCACAGACCTGATAATTCTCGCCTCGGTGCCTATTCCAATCATGGAGTCCCACTCTGCAACTCTGGGCAATAGATTGGTTAATCTCCACAACGGCCCCCACAATGCTAAGGATGCCTGGCCTCCACCTTGGGGGTGCCCAGGAGTGGACGCCTCACAGGGAAAGCCAGGATGGGTTCCACAGCGGTATTCGTACAAGCACCTTGAGACCCTTGCGGGTGAGTAGTGTGCTATACAAGTACAAGTATCAATGTTACAAACTCTGTAGCTTCCATATTAGGGTTGCCCTGCCTTCAATAGACAGACGTGCAGTGGATAAAGTGCAAGTGCTAAAAATTGAATTTTCATAAATCCTGTCCGTGGACAGTAAACGTGAACTAATAGATGTTGTACAGGGAGAAAGAACGAAGGTATCGGCTATTAAGTTACATTAATTCCAAAAAGGATAATTTGTCAAAAAGAACCCAAATCAAAAAATCGAAACATCGCTGGCAAAGTCAAATAAAACCATCATGAACCAAGAGAGCCCCCCTGACTATCTAATTATAGAGTTCCCCCTGTGTAGCAGGCGCATGTAATAATGCACACGCCCTAAGGAGTATATATCATATTGAATCAGACCCAAATGACAATGATCCTGTTATAAATCTGTGCAAAATGCGCCAATGAATACTATAAAACCACCCATTCATATCATGAATATAAATAAACGGTAAAACACATAAAAACTGGTCACATAGCAAAGACTAAAATCATTAAAAGCATTTGGTCTAAAAGCGTAATCATTGGGGATAAAATCCATGTAGAACTAAAGTGCATCTCAATTGTAAACATGATCCAAGTACTCGCTGAGCTATCTGACTAGAGATCTTAAGATAATGATGCAAATCATCACAAATATTGATGTCAAGCTCAATAATGTATTTGGTCTCTAACTGTCTCAGGATCTTTTCCCTGTTGCCACCCCTTTTGTTCTGTGGTACACTGTCAATTACAAAGTATTGCAATACATTGAGGTTGTTGTTATGTTCCATTTTTATGTGTCTGGCAACAGGGTAAGTCGGATCCGAGTTTACAGTAGCCCGAAGATGTTGCAAAATGCGTGAAAAGACCTGAGGTTTTGTGCTCCCCACGTACTGTAATCCGCAGATGCATCTGAGAACACAAACTGCGTGATCAGTAGGACAGGTATAATGTCCAGTTATTTTGCTTGGGACATCAGAAAAAGCAGTGGTATACGAATTAGTGTTCAGACCAAACTTGCAAGCACAGCATATGCTGCATTTAAAGAAACCTTTTGGGGGGAAAGCCAATTGCTTTTATTGTAAACTTCAGGACTGGTCCTAACTAGATCAATACACATGGAATGCTCTTTCCAGTAGGTAAAATTAGGTTTGCTCGGGATAACTCGTTGAATAACAATATCCGTGAGTGTATGGGCCATTGGGCATGGATAATTTTCTTAAAAGTATGAGATTGTCTACTGTAAGTGGAGATGAACCTACATGGTTCTAACCTAGGCCCTCCTTGATTCACAGCATTTTCAGTAGTTGATGGGGATGTAGTTATTTCAGTGGTGACCTTGGGAACTGTGTGGAGTAGCTCTGATCTGTTTTTAAGGTTGACTTTACTCAAAGCTGCTTCCAATTCATGTGGATTATAACCCCGTTCTTATAGTCTGAGCTTCGCTGCTTTTTGAGCCTCCACCAAAGCAGATCAGGAACTGCATGCTCTGCGGATTCCTAAAAACCCCCCATAAGGCAAACTAGCGATTGTATGATGGGGATGGAAGCTCGAGGCGTGTAAAAGTGTGTTGCCTGCCGTCGGTTTCCTGAACAAACATGTTTCAATTGCACCATTTTGCACTGAAACTGTGATGTCCAGAAAATTGGTGGTAATGGGGTTGATATGTGATGTAAAATTTAAATTGTATGCATTAACATTGATAAGATCCACAAATCTGTTAGCCTCCTCTTGGGTCCCTCTCCATACAATAAATAAATCATCAATGTACCGCCACATTTCAATCATATGTTGTTCATAAAGTGCCATGTGTTCCACCTTGAGGACATGCTCCTCCCTTCAACCTACATGTAAACATGCATAGTTGGGGGAGAAGCATGCCCCCATTGTCACACCCTGTTTCTGCTTGTATATATTTGGCATCAAACAAGAAAACATCACTGAAGAGGCACCAATGTATCATCCTCAACAACATCTGGTTATGTCGATTCAACAATTCAGAAGTCGTCCACAACACTGCAGTTCAATGAGGGCAGAATTCCATTTCATATGGCCGAGATACCCGCCACCCCCTCTCAACACAATCCCCAAAGGAGGGAAACCGGAAACAGTTCTTGAAGTTTTTGGAAGTGGGAGGGAGTGACCCTCCCGGCCGTATTTATTAAAACAAAAAATTAAAACATTAAACATTTCATATTAATGTACAATTTCATTACCACATTGCGATGTTTGGCTAACCTTAACAGATTCTCTAATACAGAGGTTCTCCTAGCCGAACTAACATCCTACAAACATTTTCTTGAAATATTGAAATTGTACATCCTAACGTTTAAGGGCCAACGGCAAGGTCGTAACCGGTGTCAAGATCCCTAACCAGACATACCCCCCCCCACTTGGGAGGGGCGACAGCACTGAGGCGTACTCAAGTGCAACTACTACCAATTTCCCTTTGACTTGACGGGGGCACCTATTAACTCGACGCCAGTTAAAGGTCGTTCGAAGACTCGTGTGAGGTATCTAGAAGGTATCGTGGACCTCCACCCCAACCCCACACAACTTACCGCATCTGCCGTCGCAGATGTCACTGGCCCCGGGAAATTCCCCAGGAGGGGACTGTAACCCCTCCTACACAGGAAGGGGCCTTGACCGCCTTTCCTTTTCTTTCGGCGACCCATCCTTAGAAGGGACCGCCTCCCCGTTGAGGGGCCAAAGGCCACCTCTCCCGAGCGCTCCCATCCGTGTTGGGTGACGCCCACTCATAGGGATCTTCCAATTAGTGCTCACCGATCATGACCTTACTGCCCGACCAAAATAAATACGACAAATGCTAACTAAAATAAAAATACATTGGCCACTATGACCGAAAAGCATGTTTATAAATGGACGTCAAATCCGAATTTCTCTAATCATCAAACTTACAAAATTAGACCAAACTTTATTACATATTCGACATCATACGATACTAACACAACCTGTAACGAAATGGAATTATCGATCAATTTTATTAAAACAACTGGCTGTCTTCAGGGGCTGGTGGGTGGGTCAAAATTGGCTCTTCGTTCCGTCTCGAGCTCACGTGCAGCGAGGAGGTGCAGCTTCAGAGCACAGGAACAAGAGGATGTCTTCTGGTCTTGCGTCCCTTTTTATCCATCTTCAGGGCGGGCGTAAACCCGCCCCTGCCTGCCCCGAGGGCGTGGCCAGCCGCGTCAGTGTCTAGGCCAGCCCACTCTAGGGCGGGAAAAAGCGCGCCCCGGCTACGCCGCTTCGGGCATACCAGCCGAGACGCACCTCCCGCCCAAAATGGCTTCCCGGGGGGATCGAGGCACTCTGCCATACGTTCGGGGGGACCGAGTGGTCGCCCCTTTCCATATGGCCGAGATACCCGCCACCCCCTCTCAACACAATCCCCAAAGGAGGGAAACCGGAAACAGTTCTTGAAGTTTTTGGAAGTGGGAGGGAGTGACCCTCCCGGCCGTATTTATTAAAACAAAAAATTAAAACATTAAACATTTCATATTAATGTACAATTTCATTACCACATTGCGATGTTTGGCTAACCTTAACAGATTCTCTAATACAGAGGTTCTCCTAGCCGAACTAACATCCTACAAACATTTTCTTGAAATATTGAAATTGTACATCCTAACGTTTAAGGGCCAACGGCAAGGTCGTAACCGGTGTCACGATCCCTAACCAGACATACCCCCCCCACTTGGGAGGGGCGACAGCACTGAGGCGTACTCAAGTGCAACTACTACCAATTTCCCTTTGACTTGACGGGGGCACCTATTAACTCGACGCCAGTTAAAGGTCGTTCGAAGACTCGTGTGAGGTATCTAGAAGGTATCGTGGACTTCCACCCCAACCCCACACAACTTACCGCATCTGCCGTCGCAGATGTCACTGGCCCCGGGAAATTCCCCAGGAGGGGGCTGTAACCCCTCCTACACAGGAAGGGGCCTTGACCGCCTTTCCTTTTCTTTCGGCGACCCATCCTTAGAAGGGACCGCCTCCCCGTTGAGGGGCCAAAGGCCACCTCTCCCGAGCGCTCCCATCCGTGTTGGGTGACGCCCACTCATAGGGATCTTCCAATTAGTGCTCACCGATCATGACCTTACCGCCACAGGCCGGATAGTTGACCGGCTATCCGGACCCCCCACAAAACTCCTACCTAAAGGTCATGTGTCAACGATTTTAACCATGCTAAGAAGTCTCCCAAGAGTAACTCCTTCCCCACCCGAGACAAATGCACACCATCCCCCAGATACATACTGTCATCATTAATACAGCTGTGAGAAATAGAATGCAGTGTCCTGGAACGGAACAACCTACTCACTTTGTTGTTAAGCTTTCTAACAGAATGATTCAAAGCAGGAATAGAGATAGCCCCCCGCCACACCTTTCGTGGAATCAAATGGGACCATGCAATTGTGCACCCCGGAACTCTCCTCGCCAACCAACTTACCGTGGAAAGCATTGCCTCCAGGAGTAGTCGTCTACCGGTGGTGACCAAATCATTGCCCCCTACATGTACTATAACTATAGACGGCGGTGACCTTGTCCGCCCTAACAAACCCTCGAAAAATGTTTGAAACTGGTCAATACAGAGACCGCCTCTTCCGTAGAAGGACATCCTGTACCCGTATTCCCCAGCTACGTGAATCATGTCACCTGCTTTGAATACGTCTGCGGCACGCCTCACGTATGAGTGGCCCACGACCCACACCTCCTTTTTCACAGCCGGTGACGTCTGACCGCTGGCCCGGTGTAGGGTCGACTGCATAGTCCGCCCCGCCTCGTAGGCTTGCGTAACTGAAAACCAAACAAAACAAGAAGCGTGAGTACATCATTACAGCTTCACAACATGTGCAACCGCACGTATCTCTTATAACAATTGGAGGACCAACGCCCCACTCGTTTCACTTGCTCAACATTAAGACCCCTGGCTGTAGCTTCCGTAGCAGCCCCTATCCGAAAGGAATGGGTCCCAAATTCGCCCGGGTTCAAGCCCGCAGCGGCAATTGACATCGCAAGCACCCGCTGAAACTGGAATTTCGTCAGTGGGGTGGCGTCTGCGTGTCTTAACAAAGTCCCCCCCCATGATGCCACCCTTCGTGCTAGGTAATCTTCTAAACACTTCACCGGACACATGGAGGACCCAGGAATCCTGCGTATGATGACGCAGTCACCCATCCCATCTTGATCAGTCTTGGACCTTACAAAGGAGACAGTCATTGTTTCTCCCTTGATCTGAACGTGTTCTTGGCACAAACCCCCCGCCACATCCAGTTTGCTCCTTGCAACTAGTTCGCTTACCCGCATTGCCCCGTGAAATGCTAGCGTAAAAGCGGCTCGGAACAGCACCGCCTCAAACTGAGATGAACATGTGGCCGGGAGTGTGGCCAACAACTGGGACAATCTATCCAAACCTATCGGGCGCCTTTCATCTACTCTGCGACCCTCAAGGCGTTGCCACCCACGCAGCGCTTTCTGTACAACGAAAGACGCTGTCGGGTCCTGGATAGCGTGTGCTCTGGCAACAAAGGAAATGGCAGCACGATGCCTCTGGGCCGTAGCCACCGATTTCCCAGCCCTACGTAACGACATCAGAAAATTCACTACCCATTCCTCGTGACCCCAAAGCCGCTCTCTATCAGTCCCCAAAAAGGCTAAATAGGCCCGAAACGCCCCTTCGTATGCCTTCCTCGTCCTTGGTGCTAGACTCTCTCCCACGAGGTGACGAAGTTCGGGGCACCGAGAGACCAGAGAGCTTCGGGAAAGGGTGCCGGCTCTGGGTCCGCTGAGGGGAGGAAACCCGAGAAAGCCTGTATTTGAAAACGAGACAATGCGTCAGCCGCCTGATTCATCACCCCTGGAACATGCTTTGCTCTGAATAGCACGTTCAACTGCATACAAAGTAAAACAATTTCCTTAAGCAGTCTTAAAATCAGTTTACAACGTGCTGCCTGACTATTGATACACTCGACCACGGTCATATTGTCAGACCAAAATATGACAGAGTGATCTTTGAACCCTTCGGGCCATGTTCTCAGTGCCACCAAGATGGGAAACAGTTCCAGGAAAGCAATATTACTCGTCAGACCATTCTCATGCCACCATGTCGGCCATCTTTGTGCTGACCACTTTGTGCCGAAGATGGCGCCAAAACCTATGCTTCCTGCTGAATCCGTCCATAGCCCTAGCTCTTCAGAGGACACGGCTGGTTTATTCCAGACGACGCGACCGTTAAAGTCTGCCAGAAATGCTAACCAAATACGCATGTCCTGGCGGACCTCAGCCGATAGTCTCGTGCGATGATGGCCCTCTCTTAGGCCGACCATCGCCTGGGCAATTGAACGAGAAAAGGGGCGGGCCATTGGTATCACCCTCAGGGCAAAATTCAACTGTCCCACCAACTGCTGTAACTGTTGCAGCGTAACTTTAGATGCCGTTATACACACTTGCAGTGCTGCCCTGAACTTCAACACTTTGTCAGCTGGCAAACGGAAACAACCCCCACTGGAGTCCAACTCGATCCCCAGAAACTCGAGGCAAGTCGTAGGACCCACTGTTTTACCCGGCGCCAATGGCACACCAAACTGTTTCATTAACACACAAAATTCGGCCAAGGCCCGGCCACATTCAAGATCCCCGGCTGCCCCAAGAAACAGAAAATCATCAAGGTAATGCATTACATGTTCGAAACCCGTTTTCTTTGTGAAGACCCATTGAAGAAAACAACTGAATTTCTCGAAATAGGCACAGGATATAGAGCACCCCATTGGCATACACCTATCCATGTAATAACAACCCTGAAACATGAATCCCAGGAGACGCTGGTCGTCTGGGTGTACCGGGAGCAATCGGAACGCTGACTCGATATCTGACTTCGCCATCAGCGCCCCGGGCCCCAGGCGATTCAAAATGGCTACGGCCTCATCGAAGGATGCGTACCGCACCGAACACACTTCTGGATCGATTGCATCATTTACGGAAAGCCCTCGTGGAGCTGACAAATTATGAATCAGTCGGAACTCTCCCGGGTCTTTCTTGGGGACTACCCCTAAGGGAGAGCAAACAAAATTCTGAACCGGTGGTACACTAAACGGGCCGGCGACCCGACCTCGTGCAATCTCTTTACGGATCTTATCCTGTACTACGTGCGTATGCTGCAGGACGGAAAGTTGATTTTTGCACTTCTCCACACCCTGAAAGTCCCCTACCGGGATGCGGAAACCATACGAAAAACCGTTCCGCAGCACCCCAGCAGAAGTACGATCCGGGTATTCACTGAGCCAGGGAATCATCGCCAGGGTATCAATCGGGGTTGGTAAAGGCGCCCCTCGGACTACGTTAGACCTGTTTGGCGCCTCCTCTCCCCCCGTTATCACCCGTTCTGGCTCTGCACATGGACTCAGGATGGGACGACCCGCAACCACTACATTCATGTTTGAATTTACATGATCCCTGGGGTCTAGTACATTTACCTCTGTTGAAATTAAAGCAGAAACCCCTTTTTCCAGTATTGCCGGCAGGTTTCGAGTAATCGTCGGTACCCGTACCTGATCGAAAGGGCGTCCCCGCATATTGCCGGGAGGATTCGCCAACATTACTTCCTACCAACTGCATTTTTAACATTCCTGTCTCCTTCATTTTATCCCAAGTCAAAGAATCATAACAATCCCAGGTTAAACTTTTATTATGCTCCTTTGCCTTTCTGAAAAGATTATCGTAACAGAACCAATGGTTACCCTGGTGCGATGTCGAGTACCCCATGATTCGTGATTGATAGATTGGAAACTCGGAAAGCAACTCAGGCCTACGCTCCCCCAAGATTGACGTAAAAATTCCCCAAGCATTGCCCCAATTGCCAATATTCTCATTCACTTTAAAGGCGGCCATTTTTGCGCGCCAAACACTCGGGTGCATGAGGTCCTTCTGACTCTTAACATGCTCCACCTCATAATGATCAACAAGCAACGAGAAAATGTTCACATACTCCCCTGCCCAAATCTTTTCCTTAATTGCCAATGGAACATGTTGACCCAACTTTTCTCTACGAGAGGGTGTTGACTCATCCCTCGCTATCGGCAATGGCCGCTTACCTGCACCGGACGCCGCCTCTGTGGTCGTACTCGTCCCTTGTGGCTTGTCTACTACTGCAGCCGGCGCGGACACCTTGGCTGCATCCCGTTTATCGCGCAATTGTTTCATTAGCGCCTGTGCCTCGGCAGCCGTGGCGCCCTCACTACTGTCGCCCAACCACGCTGCAAGCTGTGCCGCCAGCTCGGGCGGCATATCCTCTTTGGACACGGGGGTGACCACAACGGGAATCGGATTCCCCTCCTCCGGCACGGGAGCTGGTGCCTCGAGCGGGGCACTGGGACCCGGGATGTCTTCTCCCACTGCTCCCCTCTTGGGCCTCTTGTTTTTCCCTCCCGGGGCTGCTCCCGCCAAAGGACGTTTTGGTCCCCCTTCCTCGTTCTTATCCACCCGCTTCTTTAGTTCGGACATCTCCTTCATGAGAACACGCAGCATCTGTTCAGTAGTCATGCGTTTTCCCACCTTCTTCGGCATTCTCCAACAGAGTAACTGTAAAACAAACAAGAACGATTAAAACGCTCAAAATTGGCTCTTCGTTCCGTCTCGAGCTCACGTGCAGCGAGGAGGTGCAGCTTCAGAGCACAGGAACAAGAGGATGTCTTCTGGTCTTGCGTCCCTTTTTATCCATCTTCAGGGCGGGCGTAAACCCGCCCCTGCCTGCCCCGAGGGCGTGGCCAGCCGCGTCAGTGTCTAGGCCAGCCCACTCTAGGGCGGGAAAAAGCGCGCCCCGGCTACGCCGCTTCGGGCATACCAGCCGAGACGCACCTCCCGCCCAAAATGGCTTCCCGGGGGGATCGAGGCACTCTGCCATACGTTCGGGGGGACCGAGTGGTCGCCCCTTTCCATAAGCTCCGTTTCAATTTTGCGATAGCAGAGAACATGATGTATAGCTATCTAGAAATGTATTGACAAAATGATCAGTAGGTTTTTGCGAAGATCAAATGTGATATAATACAAATGGAACGTATATTTTAATTGCACAAAAGTCGGATTTTAGATGTAATCCTGTCAATACATTTTAGTAAATAATTTTCAGGCTACGCATAACAATTGGGGGTCAGTGGACCACAACAGAGGGAACTACAAATGTGAATATGTTGCACTTGTCACTTTAAAACTTCTGGGTATTGTACAACTACTGTTATGTGATCAAGCATCCCGGTAGAGCGGAAACGCGTAATAACAGAATTGCACTGAAATAACATCTATTAAGCACCATCATCGTGGTCTGTACCTGTTTTTCAGCGTGCAGGTGGTAAGAAACTGTAATTGTATATATATATATATATAGCCTACTGGCGGTTGCCAGTAGGTAGTTATAATTAGGACCTAGGGCCAGATGTAGGTAAATGTAATTTACCAATTCTTAAATACCGAATTTTACCGATTCGGTATTTAAAAATCGGTAAATAAGATGTAGGGAAAAAATCGGTATTTTTTACTGATTCGGTAAAATTCGGTATCTGATTTTCTGTAATTACCAAATCAGTATTTACCGAATCGGTATTTACCGAATCAGTATTTCCCATTCATCCCTATGGGCCAAAAGGCCCATAGGAATGCATTGGAAATACCGAATCGGTAAATACCGAATCGGTAAATACCGATTCGGTAATTACCGAATCGGAAAGGAAGCAAAAGTGAAACTCAATGCAACAGCCAATCAGGTGCAACCATCCTCCCCCTTCCTACCAGGATGTGGTTACACAGGCAGCTGCAACTAATTAGAAGGTTCTGGAGAGGCAGTTGGAGCAGAGAGACTGGGAGCAGCAGCAGACAGAGTTTGTGCACTTTTGAATCTCAAACATGGCAAGCAGCAAGGACACAGAGCAGACAGACAGAAAAAGAAAGCTGCATGGAGCTCCAGGTTCTTGTGGAGGAGGTGGTAAAGGTGCACCACAAACTTTTTGGAAGGCAGACCCTCACTGTGCCTGAATCAGCAAAAAGAAAGATTTGGAATGAAATCCTTAATAAAGTGAATGCAGTGAGAGTGACCACCAGAGTCACTGAAGATTTAAAAAAAAAGGTTTTATGACCTAAGGAGCCTCACCAAAAAAGAAATTGCAGACCACCACAAACAGGCCTCGCTAACAGGGGGAGGAAAGAACACAGCACCCCCCCCTCACTGACCTGGAGGAGATGGTGGCCACAACCCTGGTGTGGCTCAAGTGGTTGGAGCGGCAGACCCTGATGCAGAGGTCTGGCCCGGACCAGGGTTCAATTCCCCGCCTCGGCGGGTCTTGGGCTCAAATTTCCCCGGACCTGACCATTCTCGCCTCGGTGCCTATTCCAATCATGGAGTCCCACTCTGCAACTCTGGGCAATAGCTTGCTTAATCTCCACGACGGCCCCTCGCAGCGGGATGCCTGGCTTTCACCTTGAGGATGCCCAGTAATGGGTTATCTAACAGGGGAATACCAGGACGGGTTCCCTAAGCAAGCGCTTAGAAACCGGTCGGTGATACAGCGCTATATAAATCAATCTACAATCTACAATCTACAATCTACAACCCTGGAGCCAGAAAGCGTCCATGGACTGGGAGAAGTGGACAGCTCGGCGAAAGCTGCAAGTAGAAAAGGTAAGATGCATGCACAGCAATCCCCCTCACACCCTCATCTATCCCTCACCCTTTGTAGCTAGGTTACTCCAGTCCCAGTGTGTCTGTGCAAACAGTTGCAATGCATCATGGTACATGTAGTCAGTAAATGAAAGACCATGTCATACAGCACAGTAACCACCAAGGCAGGCAAATGATTGCAGACACAATGAAGGGCAGGCAGCATGTAATAAGTGCAATTTCCCAGGTTTAATTGTAGTGCCTGTGAGACATTTGCACCTAGCTGATATGCGCTCATATGTCCACAGGTCACACATCCAGAAGGCAGTCACAGGAGGCAGAAGGCACGGCACCCGAGAGGGCTAAAAGTCAAGATCCAGGTCCCAGTGCATCACAGGACACAGGTGTACTGAGTGGGCAGGTACCTTCCCAAGAACCTGACATCAGTGAGGAAATGCAGCCATCCCCAAGACCTTCACAGTCCCCACTATTGGTATCTTCATCAGAAATGCCAGCATCACAGGAAATAGAAACACCATTGGCACAACCTACCAGGAGCCATGTCGTTTCCCCACTGATGGAAATGGAGTCAGCTGCTGGGGAAATTGTGGGTGAAGACTCACACAACTTGCCAGGAGCTCACAACTCTGCCACATTGCAGCCCAGCGCAGAGCCTGTACCTACTATCACTAGACGCCGCACAGTACAAGGAAGGAGTGTAGGTGCACGTGGGGAGGGGTCCAGTGTCTTCCAAGGCCTGGAGAAATCCATGGTGAAGATTCAGAGGATGCAGGGTAAGGGCATCATGTCCTGTCAACGACAAATGCGCAAACTCAACATCAACATGCAGGAAATTGGCAAGGGCATCAGGGAACTGGTGGAAGTTAACAAAAACATAGCCACTGGTATATATGACATGACCCAATCCATGCAGCAACTGTGCACTAAAGGCGCAGGGAGAAGCAGCATGCACAGAGAACTGACAAAGCCATTCACCGCCTGGCAACAGCCACATCCCTGCTATGCAGGCGTAGCATGACCATTCAGGAAGTCTTGACTCAAAACAACAATCACCTGACAAGTGGCGTAGCCGGAATGACCGGTGCGCTAGAGGCTCTACTCAATGCTCAATCTGCACAAACTGCTGCTATTGACGTGCAGGAGAGTGAAGGCAGCACCAGTAGGAGCAGCACGCCAAGCGCCCATGTCGTAGAGACAAGGAGGAGCAGCAGGCGACAGGGTGAGGCTACAGTCCAAATGCCCGGGGAACAGGGTGAGCCACATACTTCTGCCAGTGCAAAGCGTGGCCGCAAATGGCCACTTAATAGTATGGGCTGCTGCCATTGGACACACAAGTTTGAAATTTGAAACTCTTAGTTGCACATTTGTGCTATTGAAACCTGCGTAGTGACTTTATACAACTACGGTGGGTGCATTCCACACCTGTCTGTGTGTGTTTACTCACTGTGAGCATTGCAGTGAAATGCTTACTGGTGCACTTTTGTTCCTTAACATACCTACATTTGTACTTTACTAAACGAAATGTTGTGCTTACATTATAGGTCTCAGTCTCATTACTTACTCAGAAATAGTTCTGTGTAATATCCTCACGTCTGTATCTGCCATCACTTGGTGTTGACACTCCAGCAGGTTGTGTTTCAGGCACAGCAATGTCGTCGTCATGATCCTCATAGTCTGACAACTCCACCTCAGTACCCTTCTTCACAGCAAGGTTGTGCAACATAGCACAGGCAGCAATGATCTTACAGCAGGTGATGGGGGTATACTGCTTGTAGCTCCACTCTTGCGCAAGCACCTGAACCTGCTTTTCCAGATACCAAACGTACGCTCCACTACATTTCTTGTGCTCTTGTGGGCCCGGTTATATCTCCTTTGGCCGGGTGTTGAGGGGTTGAGGTAGGGGGTGAGTATGAAGGAGCGAAGGGCATATGCACTGTCACCTAAAAGGAAATGGGAATACATTACTCGAATGCATACATGTTGTTCTTGCAGGTATAGGCGTTATGGGTGTCGCACACTGTGTCTTACCTAGCAGGTATCCTTCACCAAATTCCCCTGCAGTCAGCCGTGCATAGATGCCGCTGTTTTGAAATATGTAGGAGTCGTGGGTACTCCAAGGGAATTTTTCCAAAAGGTCAGTGATGTGGCACTTTGCATTGCAAATCACCTGCACATTGATGGTGTGCGTTGACTTCCTATTCCTGTATATATATTCTGTGGCAGCAGGGGGACAAATGGGAATGTGCGTGCCATCAATGTAGCCAATTATATTGGGGAATCGTGCCATCTGGTAAAAGTCAGATTATGTTTGCACCAGTTCAGCATGGGTTGCAGGAAAAGATATGTAATGGTCCATCCTCTGTAACATGGTGTCAAGGAATTTGTGGAAAAACCTTGACAGGCTGCTCTGAGTTACCCCACCTAACGCAGCAACCACACTCTGGTAGCTACCAGACGCAAGCAGGTGTAGGCTGCACAGCACCTGGACGTGGGGTGGAATAGCGTGTGCCCTTGGGGTAGTATGCTCCAACAGTGGTTGGCGGTCCCTGATGAGGTCCAAGATGGTGCTCCTCTCTCTGCCATTCCCTCTCTCCTTCCTCCTGTAGCCGTAGCCGTCTTGCAATGACATAAAATGCCGCCATTGTGCAAGAAGAATTGCATTTTGGGTCCATTTTTATGGGTTGCACCTGGTTACCACCTGGTTCCAATCCATGGTAAATACCGACTCTTAAATACCGAATTTGAAGCAAATTCGGCATTTCAGTGCTTACCTACATCTCATTCTTCATTTTTACCACTTCTTATTTACCGATTCAGTATTTTACTGATTCGGTTACTTTACCGATTCGGTAAATATACCAATTCGGTAAATTTTCCGATTCTGTATTTTACAGATTCTGAAACTTTACCGATTCGGTATATTTTCCGATTCGGTATTTTACCAATTCGGTAAATTTTCCGAATCGGATGATTTTCGGACTCCTGCATCCCAAATGCTCAATACCGGTCGGTAACGGCCGAAAATACCGATTTTCGGCCGTTACCGACCGGTATTGGGCAACCTACATCTGGCCCCTAGTTTCCACAGGAAAAGCGTTTTTTTTCTGAATATCTTTGGCGCCCCTTGATAAATCTGCTCAAAATTTTCAAAACCAGTGGCCCGCTCCGGTCAGCTCCTGTCTTGAAAGTTTTGGGGTGATTCGACAAGCCTGGGCTGAGAACAAAGGGGGGTCCCAAAACGTGTTTTCCCCAATAATGATGATGATCTCCTTGGCCAACACATCTGGCTTCTCCTGCTGCTGCTATTTCCTGCCAACATTGATGGCCTCACTGAGACATAGTTCAGAGACAACTCTGCCTGAGACACAGCTTGTTGTCTTCCTCAGTGTTATCCCCAAACCTTTTTGTTTTCTTCTGCCTATTTTTCTGACCTTTTTTGTTGACTTTAGTACTCTGGCCACTGTACCACTGCTAGTCAGTGCTGAAATGCATGTGCTCTCTCCTCTTAACAAGGTATAATTGGTTTACGCCTGTTTCGCATATTTGATTTACTTGCAAGACCTTTGTAAAGTGGTATCCCATATACCTAGGCCTGTAAATTAAATACTACTAGTGGGCCTGCAGCACTGATTGTGACACACACACAGAGGTAGCCATTCAAACCTGCCTCAGGCTTGCCAATGCAGGGCCCGGGTGCGCGGTTTACTGCCACTTTGACTTGCCATTTCAAACTACTTGCCAAGCCTTAAACTCCCCTTTTCTGACACATAGATCACCCCTAACGTATTCTGCAGGTAGCCCTATGGGCAGGGTGCTGTGTAAGTAAAAGAAAAGACATGTGCCATTATATGTGACATGTCCTGGTAGCGACAAACAACTTATTTTGCTTCTCACTGCTGTGAGGCCTACTCATTTCAAAGACTGGCATTGGGAATTGCCTTCTATAGTTTTAAGTGATAATTCCTGATCAGAAAAGAGTGGTGCTGCCATGTTTGATATGTTTAGAATGGTAATGGAAAATCCTACTTACTGGTGTAGTTGGATTTGACATTACTATTTTAGAAATTCCACTTTTAGAAAGTCAGCATTTCTCTTTATTTATGACTCTTTGTGCTTTGCACTCTGACTCCAATAACTTCCTGACCTGGTTGACAGCTACACTTGGTGCATACTTTCCAGACAGCCAGAAAACAGGAAGTCTGAACGTGACAGGGTTACATCTGCATACTGATGGTCTTCCTGGCATGGGAGAGGGAGAGGGTGATCACACTTTACATTTGAATAGGCAGTGTCTTGCCCTCCCACAAAGAGCTGATTTACCTCCTGCTGATGTCCAGAGTCAGGGCTAAGTTGAAAGGGGATTGTTGTGTACTTGAAAGGGTTTCTATTGAAGTCACCCCTTGAACAAAGAAATCTTTGAGTATAAGTACAGGGGCTCTGACCCCATGATTTCAGGCACCGCATAGGACCTGTAAGCAGACACACTGGCTCTTCAAACTGCACCATACCAGTGGACTGCTGTGCTGCCAGGAGGAACATCCATTAGGAATATCTGCTTTGTTGTGCCGGCCTGCTGCCAGTTGGGCTGCTGGGGGGACTTCCACTTTGCCAAGTACCTGTATCTGCTGGCCTGCCTGCATGCCACAACTCCCTGTACCCTCAGTGCTCTACAAGGGCTTATTTCTGTTGCTTAAACACAAAATAACTTGGTTAAAGTAAGAAACTAGAGGCATTTGATAAAACAGGAACAGTTCACCTAATTAAACAGAGAGGCCGGGAGAACAGTTACAGGCGCAGGGTCTGGGGACTGTTTCAATTTACAATCGGTTTGAGACCTCTTTCTACACAGTTCATCGTAGACAATAAAGTATTTCCGGAGGTCCATGTACAGTAAGGAATGCAAGTTGCTGCCTTTGGAGGAGTCATAAATTCATTGTCTAATGGAAAGTACAGGAGGGCTTTGACCTTGCTTGGACACAAAGTGGCCAGTGGGTAATGTGTCCAGATGTCTGACATAGGGAGAGCCTAATCACTGTGTGTGCTGTGTCTTGATTGGCCGTATGTTCTTAACTCATGTGGCATCTGACTTTATGGTGTTTCCTTACAATTAGGAATCACCCTTTCCTTTCTAGCCAAGTGTAATCCCCGACCTCGGTGTCCCATATTTCCTGACAGGGGATGATTATGCTCTCATTCATTCCTCCCCCTGTGACTGATTCCCCTTCCAATCCTCAAGCTGGGCATTCCTACACAGAAAATTCATATCAAAGGATCATTATTTGTTGAAGAAGACTGTCCAAGATATGCTAAGGGCCACCCTCGGCCCACTGATGGATGAAGGAGTGGATGTGTTTGTGCATTAAGTTGGGGGTTTCGTTATCCCAAATAATTTTCTCTGGGAAGTCTTGGGTCAAACAGTATCCTTCCCAATAGTGCCCTTTAGTGCACCCTGTCTAGCTTTGTTTGAATGTCATTAGGGTCAGTAAAGAGGTGTAGTGCAGATAGGTTCGTTTTGTATCATGTGAAATTTACTATTACCCTCTGTGGCTCTACCTTGCTAGGTTGGATATTGGCCCATATTCTGCATAGATATAGGCGGATAAGGCATTTTACTTTCTTGGGCTACCTCTTGGGACAAGTAAAGCCTGTCTGCACCTACTGCATGCAGAATCAGTGAACAGACGTAACATTCCCTGGTGAATGTTTGGCAACCAACTGCGGTCATATGTTGGTACCATGTGTTGTGCAGGAGGGCTCTATGTAATTTGTGTGGGATGCAGTTGTTCTGATTAGTGTAATTGTAGTTGGTATTGTAGAGGTACCTACGCAAGCACTGTGGTAACTTTTGAATAGGGCAGTTCCTTAGCAGTGAATAGGTGCGGTACCACCCATAATAGACAGAGGGCATATAACAATGTAGTAATACATAACTTGTTATTAGACATTGCAGGTCTTTGTATGGATCCCTTGGGAGGCATCTGTGGTCCTCCAGTGGCTGTCGTTCCCCTTATTAGTCCAAACAAAATGTTTGTGGTGTTAGTTCAAAGGTCTTAAAAGCAAACTTCTCCTCTGGGCTGGGGTGTTTTCTGTGGCAGCTGGGGGTTGGTGCACTTGAAGATTCGGTGGCAGGCCTGTTTGGTAAAGAGCTTGGTTCATTGTTAACTTAAAATATATCACATGTGTGCTGTAATCTTGGTTTTTGTATTTTTTTTCTTTACCTAGGGGCGTGTCTTCCACACTCGACTATTCGCTATTTTGTGATGCACCGGAAGGTGTCCCTTGTCAGGTATTGTTATTACAATCTTGAGAGAATAAAGAGATTGTTGGTAATCCAGGCAGTTTAATCTCTTTTATGAGCTGTTGAGCCCCCCTCCACTGTTATTCCTAAATGGATGCTTCAATTAGTGTAAGATATTTGTGGGGTGTTCTCAGGTGCATTGGGGTGAATGGCATCATGATCCGTTGGGAATTCCGAGGGCAATATTAGTTCATCCGGGGATTTGTCGTGCTTGTTTGATCATGGAGAAGCTGCTGATGTGAGCTGCGTCTTTTAGCCTAAATGAGCCCAGAAGTATGTAATGGGGGCATGTCACTAGTGGGATATTGGTTGCATCTGCTAGGGTTTTTGTTGGTGGTATTGTTATTACTTTGTTAGTCCACTGTGAGTTTTGGTTCTAAGATTGTGTGATGGGGCTATCTCCCCATACGATTACCCCTCCCATCTGGGGCAGTGGCCCTGGTCTCTGACGCACTGAATTCCCTGTCTGAGGTTGTTGCTGCCACATGTTCATCCAACTACCTGACACCTGCTGCAGGGGTGCAGTGGATGGCGGACCACCCTAAGGTTGAGAATTGGGTGCATTCTGATTCTCCTGGGCTTCGTTTTGTGAATATACATTCAGGGTGTTTTGGGGTGGGTGCCCCTGACCTATCGATCTCTGCTAGTGGTAGTGCTTTAACCAGCATCTGTCTGACAGGTGACCCAGCCTGGGTGGTCTTTTTCAATGTGTGTTGGATCAATTTAGTGGCATCTCTGTGGGCTTGCTCCTGTTTTTCTCTAGCTTTTTCTTGCTTTTTGTGTGGTAATATAATATGTGGGCTTGTATCTCCCACCAGGGTTTGGTATCCCACCCAACCACACTGCCCAGTCCACTCTGCATCTTAAGGGGTAACCCCTTTTTGAGAATATTGTTTCAAGAATGCAACCTGTGGGCCTACATCGATCTATGGTTGTCCTGTCTCTTGTTCCCATCATTCCCTCAATTTTTCCAAGAAATCTTTTATGCTCTCCCCAGTCTCTGCCATTAACAAACTTACATCTGGGCAGTCAGGGACCATATCTCTCAGGTCTGTCCACATCCAGTGCCTGTATGAATTGACTGTGGACCCGTCATGTTTGGTATCTGTTAGCTTGTTTTCTGGAATGTGGGCTAGGGCGAACACCGCATTGGTCCGTTCCCCAATAAGGCTACTTAACAGGCTCTTATCACCTATTGCTGGATTGAGTCCAGTGATGTTCTTCTCGAAACAGATCTATTTTCCTGCTCTATACAACAATGACAGTAACTTATGTCCTTAGCCCCTTCATCCATCTGAGCCCATGGCACATATATGGTCCCCAAAGTGCCCTTCTCTAGTAATAGGTACGTTTCTACAGGTGTCTCTTGGGTTTCTCCTTTACATGGCATTCCAATCTTTTTTTAGCTATAGCTATATCCTCTGGCTCGAATGGCCTTCCTCAGGCCAAGGTCTATCATATTGGCCCCTTTACTCAGTCCAGCACGCTAGTGGGTAGCAGAAAGTGCATGCAAAGATCTCACCTTCCTCTGTTGCTACGATCTCTTTTGGGGTTAACTCTCTTTTATTGTGTGCTCTTATGGAGCAGCTCACATTCTTGTCGCTGCTTCTCCTTGCGTGAATGCAAAGATACCATCTTATTTTTCCTGCCTCTTGGCTAGGCAAGTACCAGCCTGCTTTAATCTTTTCTGGTCAGCCCCTCTGTTAAATGAGTGGTGAGGCTATGATAACTGCTAAAAGCCTCTAATTTAATTCTGCCTCTGATTCTGCCTCTGATTTTTCCCAATTGGTGGCCTCTATCTACCCTCACTTCACTTATATAAGGAGTGTGCTGCCCTGTGTTCTCTCTGTGGTTCCTGTGTGCATGCTCTTTATCTCTGTTCCCACAGCTCACACCTTTCTTTTGTGGCTCGTCTAGTTTACCTCCATTTCCTCAGCCACCTTTACAAATCCTGCAGCCTCACCCTCGTTAGCAGTTCACATGGAACTATTGCTCCCTTCCTCACCCCCACTTGCGGTATCCACAATCTAGAACCATCACAAATCTCCCTGTCACTCGTGTAAGTTTATTCGAACAGTGGGCGTGTGTGTTGTCCATACTGCTGGGGTTCAATGTGTTGGACGTGGTAGATAAGGAGTCAAGCTTTTGAAGACTTTTTTGAGGGACTTGAGTTGACTGGAATTGCCTGGGCATGCTGGCCTGTTAGTTTCTCATGCCTGGCACTATCTGTCCATCTTTTAATGGGGTGCCTGTCAGTTCCTACTATTGGTGGTTTGGAGAGCTGGCGTGAGCCCCTCCATTCCTGCATATGGTGGGTGAGGTGCTAATGCCTTGCTTGCTATCTGTGGTTTATCGATCTGGGCCTCTTGGAAGATTGCTCATTAATCTAGTAATGCATCTCTCATGTCTTTCTTTTGACCTGTGTACTTAGTTTGTATGTGTGTTTTAGTACATTCAATTGAATTAGTGTCAAAAGTTCCCTCCCTAGGCCAGGGAAATGTGCTTGCGTTTGTGTGTGCGTGCCATTTGTGGCAACATTTATTACGCTTTTTTGCTTGTGTCGGGAACATAGTTTCTGTGGGTTTAAATGAGGAATCAAAGGTAACTCTAGTGATTTTGTGGACGATATGCTGCAGGATCTTTTTGGGAGTCTTTGATGTGAATCTAACTGTGGGGTAAAATAAAATGTATGTAGCACTCTCTTACAATTTTACGTACTATGAGCTCAATGCTAGCTACAGATGGATCAACATTTCAGCATGGAAATTTCAAAAACACAAATCACAATGCATATGAAGAGTTGGGACATAGGACAAAAAGATGCAATGAAACAGTATCTATAAAATGTCAACCTTTCGCAAAATACAGTTTTGAATGAACAACAACCCCCTCATAAGAAGTATAAAATCGTAGGTGACAAAACATGTAACCTTAGGGAAGTATCTGCATGATATCAACTATATACAATTTGCAATAAATAGTAGCACCATAACATCATATGTACGTTACCAATCGAACAAAAAGGCTGACAGCAAAAAATTATAGCTTTGTCAAAAGTCTCTTACCCTGCTCCTACAGCATGTTATCCTGTGACCAGGGGAAGCTCTGCACTGTACAAGGTACTAAGTGAGCCTGATAGTCTACCAATATTGCCACTGAGACAAAGATAATGGTAATAGATACGGAAAAAGAAATAACTTGAGAACCACAGGCCCCTCTTGGCCACACACAAGTTACACCTAGTATCTCAAGTCCAATTTGTTTTCCCTATTTGTCTATATTGCACCCTGTGTCACACCCTAGGGTCAAGAGTACCATCTGTCTCATGCCCAGTGGTCCAAGCAAATAACTCCTCTCACTCCTTTGTGATACTCGTGATGTTAATAAACCAGTGACACTGAGAAACCTTTCTGAACTAAAGAATACAAGATTGAGGTGCCAAATCCCCTCAATCAGGATAGCTCTACCACATAAAAAGTGTCTGGGGAGTAATCAAGAGCTATGCAATCAATATTCACCATTCCTAGCATCCTATCAATAAAAGGTGACTACCGCAGAATTGCCTCCGAGGTGAGCTTGCGACTACTCAACTACGACATATAAAATAGGTAATATGTCAGATTCTGTCAGTGACAGGGCACTCAGGTTATCTCTTTACTCTTCTCCCTAGTTTACCACATGCCAAATGCTTTAACTTACGTTCTGTTATAGTCTCTTACCCTCTGTGATGGCTTCTTCAGGATGGACCTCTGCCCAGTGCATTCATCAGAACTTTCAATCAATTCCTGTATCTGCTCCCTTTCCTTGATGTGAATCAATCTGGGCAATCTCTCCTTTCTTTGACTGCAGTCAGGTTCAATGTATCAATCAGCGCCGGTGGTGGCTCACCAAAATGTTGCTTGAACATTAAATGCCATGAGTCCAAGGGGTCGCTGTTTAGGCTAATACTCCTGGCTTGAAGACTTGCTGAAGGGCCCCTGTACCCCTCTTCCCCCCACACATGCCAGCCCACCTCTCACTCACCTCTCTGGCACCTCAAACCTGTTGCGTGAACAATAAATACCTTGAAAAAATAAGAGGCATTTGACAAAACAGAAAAAGTTTGTTTCATTAAACAGAGCAACCGGGAGAAGAGTTACAAGCACAGGGTCTGAGGACTGTCTCAATTTTACAATCGAGTTGCAGCCTCTTTTTATAAATTGTAGACAATAACGTATTTCCATAGGTCCATGTATGGTAAGGAATGTAAATTTCTTCCTTTGGAGACATACATTTATTGTCTAATGTAATGTGCAGGTGGGTGTCAACCTTACGTGGACACAATGTGGCCACTGGGTAATGTGCCAGATGTCCGTCATGGCGAGTGTGTGATCACTGCATGTGTTGTGTCCTTATTGGCTATATGTTCTTAACTCATGTGGCATCTGACTTTATAGTGTTTTGGGAGCACTCATACCCCTCCAACCAAGTATGCTTTATTGGGGCCAATAACAGTGGACCATTGTAGTATCAATGCGCCTATCTTTGGGATTGATCTAGGGTTCCTGTTTGTGCGTTTATCTGCTGGCTACGTGCCACCTCACCTGTGGCCTGTCAATCTGTGACCTCGGGCCTATGTCTCAGAGGCACATTTAATAATAAAGATGCATTTCCTTCTCACACATGAATGGACCATTTTTCATATTGCTTTTTCCATATTAACATGTGCTTGCCCCCTGTTCTCCCCAAGGTCTCAGAGATAAAAGACCTTGTGACTTGCTGATTCCAGTATCGCACTGTCCTGCAAGTGCTGCACTTCCTGGGAGAGTAATTAATAGCCAGTTGGTGTTACTGAGCCCGGTGCTTGCCTCCAGTTCCTGAGATCGTTCTGTGAGTGACAAACTCTCCACCTTGAGAACCTTGTATATGGAGACGTTTCTGTTGTGCTCAGCACACTGTGCCTCTCATTCGGTCTAATCGCCTGATGCACTCTGAGAACTCCCCTCACAGGGGCTCCGTCAGCCAGACGGCTGTGTCAGATACAAAATTTAGGGCCAGATGTATCGAGATTCCGTTTTGCGAATCCTAAATAGCGATTTTTTGTGAATCGCTATTTAGCATTCCCAAAATGGAATGTATGTACAAAATCGCAAATTTTTAGCGATTCCTTATTATTCTTCATTTGCGAATTTGCATTTTGCGAATTCGCAAATAAAGAATAATTTCCAATGCATTCCTATGGGCCAGGAGGCCCATAGGAATGATAGTGCAATAATTCTCAAATTGCGAATTCGCAATTTGCTAATCGCAATTTGAGAATTATTTCAAGGGTGCCGGGGTGTCTCAAAGACACCCTGCTGAACCCCTGAAATCTACATGTGTGTGCATGTGGCACACATACATGCCCTATGGGCATGTATGTGTGTCACATGCCACCCTCACAAATGCCAATTAGGGCATTTATAAAAGAAATCGCAAATTACCACCAACTACAAGTTGGTGGTAATTTGCGATTTCTTAACACAAATTCGCAATTTGAAAATGTTTCATACATATCATTTAAGGAATCGCAAAATTTGAGATTCCTTAAATGCTATGGCAAAATAAGGAATCGCAAATTATTGCGATTCCTTAAATTGCGATTTTTTCATACATATGAAAAAATGCAAAAAGGCCGTTTGCGAGTCGCAAAGGCCGAAATTCTGCGAATTTCGGCCTTTGCAAGTCGCAAAAGCCTTGATACATCTGGCCCATAATGACGAGAACCCACAGCACAGTCCTTCCTCTAGAGTGGGTGAACAGGGAGATACAGGTGGAGTCAGCACTTTCTCTCCACCCCAGCCCGAGGGGCCGGAGTATAACACTGTTAACCCCGGACAGGAATGAAGGTGCAGTGAGTGAGGGGAGTCACTTGAGCCCCTCTCGCTGCACACTGCCATGACACTGAGAACTCTTGGTCCGGGCCTTTATTTCCCCTCAGTTGTAGTCATTGTTGGTTTGGAATGTTACTCCCCGCCTCAGTGGATGACCTTGGGGAGTTTTACTGCCATCCTGCACTATCTTTGCGGGTGGCACTGATCTGCCTGATAACCACAAAGATGTGCCTGGGCTATCAGCAGTGTGCTTCCCTCCAGAACCCTTTTCTTTAATTCGCTGAAGGACGCGCTTTGGGGGCATCTTATTTTAGTATGCTGGGCTTATGGAGAAGCCTCGATTAATGCCCCCAGTTTGGCATTAATTACTGCAAAAGGTCTAATAGGAACGTAGGTGCTCATTGGCCCTACATTCCTTCTGGAGATGAGTCTTTATTACTATAATGCATGTAACTGCTTACGTGATACTCCTGCAATGCCTTTCATTTTGTAGCTGATATTACTGCAGTTCCTGTGGTGGTGTGGTTTGTACTGCTATATGGGTAAAAGTATGTTTCGATGTAATTATCCCGCATTCAATAGAGAGCTCACAAAAAACGTAGCACGTGTAATAGGTTCGCAGGTGCCTCTGGGCCCTATGCTTGGTACCAAATTACTGGATACGGTTTAATGGGAGAACAGGCGCCCCTTGCTCTATGGTTACATGATGATTCATGTGTTTATATTTCATAATCTGCAGCATCTCATGCCCTAAATATTCACTGATGTTATAAGGTATGCTGTTTTGATTCTTACATGAGTACTTTCTCAGTGTTTGTATAGTATGCACAGTACTTAAGATTCATGTCATTTTGGTCTATGTTATGTACAATATTATATATTTTGATTTAACGTCATGGAGTCTCTTCTGTGGTGCATTCAGGGTGTTTCTGGGTGAGTGTGTTGCCCAAACACTTTGCATATTGTCTCTCGTGATAAGTCTGACTGCTCTGCAGCAAGCTACCAGAAGGGTGAGCATGGGTTATCTTTTGTGTGTAACTTAGTTGCTCTGACTAGATTGATGGGTTATGCCAGGCGTAGGTGCATACCCTAGCCAACCAGAAAACCCATTTCTAACAACCCCCCTCAATCAATAATCCAATTTCTTACATTGGTGGCAGCAGTGGGATCCAGTACTTGTGTTTGTGCAGTGACACTCAGTAATTCTGTGTAACAACAAAATCCCAAAAATTAATGACATAAAATTCTTAATTTTTGATTTAGTTAGTTTCTCTTTTTTCCAAATGTAAGTTGCCTCACATCCTTTCTGACCCCAAGTGAGATGGAGCTGATCAATGTTGATGACTTCCGCAGAGTGGAGCTGCAGAGGTTCTTCAAGGAGAGGGGGCTGAATGTATCCGGGAAGGCCACGAAAGTGGACCTGCAGGTATCCCTCTGTGCCTTCAAGAAAGCCCGAAGTATGCAAAGCATATCAGAGGAGCAGGAAGAAGGTTGTCCCGAGGTGGAGCAGTTGCTCTTTTAGGAGGAGGAAAAGGAGGAAAATGTACTGGCCCCAAGCACTGAGCTGAAATAGCACGAGGGGGAGGACCACCTTCCCACCAGAGTGCGGCCCCCTGCCAGGGCAGAAGGCAATTTTTCCTCCCACAGTCTGTCACCTGAAGAGCTTGCAGACAGGAAAGCCAGCTACAGGAGACCAACCTCAGAATGGAGGAGACGCCTGCACAGAGTGCCTTAGAAGATACAACCTGTTTCTAGAGGAGAGGAGAATGGTTCATGAAACAGGTCTTACAGAGATGGACATAAAAGTAAGAAAAGCAACGTAGTCCATTAGCAATGGCCGCAGCAATACAGTATCACGTGGAGAACTGAGGGTCCAGGTTCCCTAAGACCGGGTGCCTTGATATGTGGTGAGGGAAAACATGAGTGAAGTACTGATCTTCGGGAAGAACACCTCCTCTTGGAACAACTCCTGATGGCCTTCTGAACTAGGACCTTTTCCAACCTCCACACACCACGCCCGGAACCTCAGCATCATCCTGGACATCAAACTCACCATGAGGAACCAGATCAACACAGTCTCCTCTGCCTGCTTCCTCATGCTGCAAAGAAAAGAACATTCCCTTGGTAGACTTACTTCATTTGAATACACTCTATGCTCATGAAGAAAAATCCGTATGAACACTGTGCCCTGCATACTATTGTATACCCACACACAAATTCTATCTTGAAAAAAGTTTATTCTTGTTTTTTATATATAAAAGGACCAACGGTCTTATTCACGGATTTTCACTTTAAAAACAGTAGCACAATTTTGTGCCCACAATTTAAAATTACACAATTTAATCTACACAAATGTATACACATGAATGGTTAAAAAGTACATTGATTTACAAAATTCCTCAACACAAATATCTAAAAAACAACATTAAAATTCACAGAAATGAAGGGAATGACATACAAAGACATAATGAATGGCCATTCAATATTGCACATCTGAGAACCTAACAATACTCAGAATCAAACCCTGGGCCCGTTTTAATTTTGTCTACAGGATAGATTCGTTCTCTTGATTGCGCAGAAGTAGCGTCGACGCGTTTCGATGGCTATTCCAGATTTACTGCCATCTTTGTCAAGACCAGATGATCAGTCTCTCCTAATTTCTGGGCACTGGTTGGTTGCCATTGACAGGATTTTTCCTGGTTACATTAAAGATTTTCTATCCTCAGGCGATCGCTCAAGAGTTCGCTTTTTCAGAGGATGGAGCCTCGAACGTGATACATTCCTTTAAACAGTTAAAATCTCTCATTGAGTCCGCCCTTTCTCTTAGCCCTCTCTTTTGTCCGGTTCGTTACCTTGTCTGAATATAGTTGGTCTTTAGGGTCTATACTGGAGGGCTCTATTTCTTATCGTCTTATAGTTCCATCCGGATCCTAGCATCTTAACAGGCGCTCATCACGTGTTACGCTTTTGCAGTTAATTTCAGGGAGTGGAAGAAACTCTGTGGCTTTTTTGGGCGTTGCTCTCTCGGCGTTCGCTTCGCTCAAAATCTTCCACTCCCAATGGCTCCTACAGCTCTTCCTGTTGCAGTTGCACCAACCCAAATCAAGAAAGGGGTCCAGATTCCCTAAGACGGGTGCCTTGATATGTGGTGAGGGATAACATGAGTGAAGTACTGATCTTCAGGAAGAACACCTCCTTTTGGAACAACTCCTGATGGCCTTCTGAACTAGGACCTTTTCCAACCTCCACACACCACGCCCGGAACCTCAGCATCATCCTGGACATCAGACTCACCATGAGGAACCAGATCAACACAGTCTCCTCTGCCTGCTTCCTCACACTGCACCTGCTTCAAAAGATCTTCAAATGGCTCCTAGTCCCCACCAGAAGCACCGTCACTCAAACCCTCATCACCAACCACCTGGACTAGGGCAACACACTATACGCAGGAATTACCACACACCTCCTGAGGATACTGTAGATCATTCAAAACTCAGTGGCCAGACTCATCCTCAACCTTCCCAAATGCACACACATCACCCCTCACCTGAAACAAATCCGCTGGCTCCCCTTCCACAAGAGATGCTGATTCAAGATCCTAGCTCACACCTACACGCCCTGCACAACCAAGGAATAGCCTACATCAAAGACCATCTGAATTTCCAGCAACCCTCCAGACTCCTGTGATCCGCCTCCCTTTCCCTCATCCTTCCCTGAAGCAACAGTGGAGGACTCTCTTTCTCCCACCTCGCCGCTGTTTCCTGGAACAGCCTGCCCCTCCATCTACGGACTTCACCCTCTATTCAGAAGTTCAAAAGGGGACTCACGACCTGGCTATTCAAGGGAGGCCACCTGACCAGCTTGGACCCCTGGATACAGTGATGGGTGAGTAGACATGCTTAACCAATCCTGTTTTGATTGTATGCCAAAGATAAATATTTTTAGCCTTTGCTGTTGCCCTGAGAATACAAAGGGGACCCGAGGAGGATTGAGGGGCAAAGCTCTAGAAACACATGCCTACTGTGGTCAGGGATTCTCTGCTCACATTAGAATTAGGGGGCAAGAGGAGGTATACCTCATTAAGGCCATTTTTATCACTAAGTTTGGGCTCATCCCACAGAAGTACCACATGAGATTTATGGACAGCCAAAAGTTGCCTGACCAGCCTTGGTTGGATTTCCTTGATTATTGCACTAAGACAATGAGTGGCTGGTTGAGGGGCAATAAAGTGAGTGATTTTAATAGGCTGTATGATTTAATTTTGAGGGAGAACATGCTGAGAATATGCTTTACAGATTTGCGTCTACACCTAATTGACAGCAAGTTCCCTTCATGAAGGGAGCTTTTCCAGAAAGTGGACCTCTGATTCAGCACCAGAGTGTCGAAGAAGGTATCTGCGGGGAATCATCCAAAGCGTGGATAGGATCCCCAACAGAAGAACGGTGGGGGGGTCAAAAATAACAGCAAGGAGTTCTCTCAAAGCTCCCAAAGTAGTTTTCAAGGGAGAACCTGACAAAAAGAGAATGGCTTCCCTGACAAAAGTCCTCAGGCTAGTTCAACCACAAATGTTATGAGTGCTATAAATATGGGCACATGAAGGTGCGGTCCCCTACTCAGCGTCCCCCCCCAACCATCAAAGACTTCACTAAGATATCATCCAACGCTCCCGAGTGATGACGACTCCTCCTCAGACACAATCTGCTGCCTTGCCCAGCTAAACTCTACCTCCTCCTTAGAATTTCTGCTAAATCTGAAGGTAAGCCAAGATCAAGCCTAATCCACCTCTTGTATTCGAACTATGCTCCATCACGGCTGGCCTTTACTTTGACTTTGCCCCGGTCTTGCTTGACCAGGTATCCGTGTTTGGTGCTTTAATCTTTTTTTTCACAACAAAGTTTAAAACATCCTTACTCAGGTTCCACTGATCTAATTCATTTTGTGTCATTTTACCTATGTACATTTTCTCAATTTCTTTAAATTGGTGTGGGAGCTTCCTTGTGTTGTGTTTTTATTTTATTACTCTTTGTGTGCTGCATAAATAATTTACACATTGCATCTAAGTTAAGCCTGACTCCTTTTGTGCCAAGCTACCAGGGGGTTAAGCACAGGTTAATTTAATGACTTTTCTGGTTCCCCCTTACAAGGATTGTGGTTGTTACTTAAGTAGGGTTTTCACCACCCTCAATCCATAACGCTGTTTCTTGCAGAACCTCAAATCTATTGGCTTTACCAATTCGAGTAATCTAGCTCTCACCTTCTGCTTGCACCTAGTGCAACTAAAAATGCAGCCAAATATTAGACACATAAACAGCGCTATGAAAAATGTGGCACGGACATCTTATTGGAGTAACCTTGTGAAGCCCATTATACCAAACGGCAGCTGTGTGTCCATATTAATGTTTTCAATGGTTGCTGTCAACCAGGCGCATGTGCTGAGGCTATACTCGAGGCAAGCCTTTTAATGCTGTCGGACTCCTTCGTGATTTTTTTATTTTTCGTTCTTCCATCAAAGATCTCACTTTCAGAAGAGAGATACAAAAGAGTTATAACACCTTGGAGGAAACTCTGCAGAAATGCACTCATCCTGCTGGAGTTTGATCAAAGATTTCAGAAAGTACAAAACTCGCAATGCCCACAGCTGTAGTACTCGGCCTAGAAGCCGCCACCTGGCTTGTGGGAGCGCTTTATCAAAATAAAGCAATGACATTAACACATCAAATGCGTTTAGAAAGCACTTTATTGCTTTAAAGTGGCTTTCGCAATCCAGAGGGTCTCACTAACGAGTTTGAATGAGTCACTTAGTAACTGCTTTAGGCACGCAAGACTGCAGGACTACCTTGGAACTGCTCCTACTGCTTGAAATAACGAAGTGTTGTAGACATTTACTATGTGGAAATGGTGAAGTGCCCACCAATCACGTTTATGGCGTGGAGGCAAGAAGACCCAGTGAGCCTGCTTAATAAACCCTCTCCATTCCCTTGAAGGGGTACCAATGAGTGTGGGCTTGCAGTGTAGTCCTCCATTGAGGTCCTTCCGGCCCACGTGTAATCCACATACGGCCACCTGCGAGGAAGCTCGGCCAAACAAAACCCAAAGAGGTCCATGCAGTGACCCTGTGCCCTATGCTTGACCAGTTAAAGGTGTATACTCAGCCGATGACCCTTGAGCTCCATGGTATAAATTCAAGCCAAGGCTTAATTTGGGGCCAGCTGAGCATGCTAATAAACGGAAGCATATCATCTTACATTTAGTTGATGCTTCCACAATGTGGAATGAAAGTAAGCAAACCGGTTTTGCTGTCAAGTACATCGCATTTTGGTTTTGCAGCATGCCAAGAAGGCTGACCAATGAGCAAATTAGGAATAGAGCAACATAATTTTCTCGCACACCTGGGGCCTCATTTATGAAAAGTGACGCATCGCTGCGTGAAAACAGCGATGCATCATGTCGCAAGGACTTACAGATACGTCAGTATTTCTGACGCATCTGTAAGCGCAAAAGTGACGCATTGCTGGAGTGTGTCACAAAAGTGACCCAACTCCAGCAATGCGTCCTTTCACATGGGGAAAGCCCCATGTGAAAGGGCTTGCGTCAGTCTTACGCCTGCTGTGAGGCAGGCGCAAGATTTTGACGCAACAGCATCCTAAAAGTGATGCAGTGAAATCTCATAGATTTCACTGCGTCACTATTACGAAGCTTTTTGCGGGGGGGAACGCCCACTCTGCATACATTATACCTGACGCAGGTATAATGTGGTGCAGGGGTTTAAAAAGTGACGCATCTACCTAGATGCGTCACTTTTTAAATATGGCGCAACAAGGCGCATTTTGTACGCCGCTGGTGCTTCACAAAAAGTGACGCAATGGCGGCGCAAAACTGACGCAAGGCCTCATAAATAAGGGCCCTAGTTCCAATGTGGACATACATAAGTGTATCCAAATGTACCCCTTACAGTTTGTACATGCCAGTTAAATACATGTTTGCAGACTGGATTTCCCCATTGTTTTTCCTGCTGGCCAATGTCACACATTGTGGTTTTGGTAGTTTAGTGTTGCTTTTACCACACATAACTCTATTTTCAGCATTTATTAAAAGCCCCTTATGCTGCAAAGCGCCATGAAAATGTATGTTTTTTCTCCTGCAAACATGCACGGTAATGGCTGCTCTGTACCTGCCTAATGGGGCTGAACTGATTCAATTGTCATACTGTCCTTGATGGTGCCTTTGTGAAATATAGAACTCCTGCTGTTTCACTGCAAAAAAACATCTTTACCCCTTTACTCTTCAGGGAGAACTAATCATTATTCCATCATCTGAACATGCTGCATGCCTATTTTGATTTTAATTGGCATAAGTTCTCTTAATTAAGCGCATTGCTTTTAACACTGTTGTTGAAATGCTGGGTTCTGACATTGTTCGATTTGCTGCCATTTTCAGAGACAAAAATTGCTATTGTGTCTTTATAAATATCTGCTCTAGTGTCAGTAATTCACTAAAAGGAACTGAGAATCTAACGCATATTCTATAGCAGCCGTTCATGCGACTGCCAGGGCACAGTCTAAATCTGGAGATAGGGTGGTATAGCTGTCGAGGTTTGGAATTCTCAAAACAATGCCTCTTCTGTGCATTAGTCCGCGTCAATTCACAAGCGAGAAGTGCAAAACGTACGTGCTAGTGTAGTTTAAAAAAACTGCAACTTTCAAACTGATTCCAGCCACAAACTAATCCGCATGGCTGGGATTTACATTTTTTTCTGTTCAAATAGCCGGACAGAAAGCTATAGGGGAGAGGTGTAATTTCAAGTGTGTCAATGATGATGACATGGTATCTGAAGGGTATACAACGTTTAGCACGCATTTTTTACAACGCACTACCATTACAACGCAGGCATTACCACGCATACCATTACAACGCATTGCGCTGGGGGGTGCTCTAGGATAGGGAATACTTTTAATTTTATATCCAACACCTTCCCTAGTGTCCACGGGGACTGGAGTTGGAATATAAAATTATACTTACCACTATCCAGCACCTCAAAGCGCTATGCGTTGTAACGGTATTCGTTGTAAATACCGCGTTGTAAAGGTATGCGTGGTAATAGTATGCGTGCTAACGTCATACATCCCATCTGAAGTGTAGTACCTAGTTCATTGTGCTCCTCTTCAGAAGTATGTTGTATTTGAGGTAATAGTTATCTCCCAGGACAGCTTAGATGCTCTATTTGAACCCTTACTATCATACGGTGAATACTGTGGGCCTGATATAGAATGCCCTTTTGCGGCAGCAAACCCTGTGACTCAAAAAATCACTCGGTTGTCGGCTGTAAAGGTACAGGGTGTAGCAAACCCATTTTGAGAGTGGGAAAAGCATTTTCAACTTACGACATGGATTTAGCGCCCCATACTGAATCGCAATTAGGAAAGCTGGTGAAAAGAGTGTTGTCACCCAAATATAATTCAGTATGATATATATTAATAGTTTACAACTGCAATTACAGTTGTAACCTATTAAAAATAACCGACTTCTGAAAGGAACTGATAACTGATTTGCTAAGGGCAATTTATCCTCCTTACACAGCTTCCTTTTTTTAGGAATCATGTCGGGCGATATTGATGCACAGGCAGCTGTCCTGGAGACCAATAACTGCCCCCCTGATGTGCTCCCAAATGGCAAGCTTTTATGTTCTTTAAAGCATCACCGCTTCCTTTAAAGAACACGCGCTGCTTTAAAAAAGTTTCCAATTTGAGAATGCAAATAAAGGGACGGTAGTCCACTGTTCCTTGCAGGCCACCATTTGTGCGTTTGTAGCCAATCACAAAGGGTGTCAAAAGTGAACCTCCTAATTAATATTTACTAGGCAGGTTGCTTGCAATCCTCTGCGAATGGAGATTTTCCAATGCGACCTATTAGTATATAGGCCTTACTGAAAATTAAAGAATGGTCACAAAAACTTGGTGTGCCATTTGCAACCCCTTTTTGATACTATTCTGTCCGTAAATCCTGGCATATCTTCTCTAATGACTATTATACCTCCTTTATGTTCATAGTCCCCCACTCAACGAGTTTCACAATTATTGATATGGTCTTTTTTGCTGTGTTGATATGGGTTTTTGCCACCCAGGGTCAAATCAGGACATAAAATAGATCAGCACATCAAACTATATGTGGCTCCTATTACTGAATTAGATACTTTAAAAAAATATATATATAAACTTCATTGTTGCATAGTTCTAAATTTACACAGCTTTTTGCCTACAACCCTGGGGCCGGCAGCATGTCCACATTGTTCTAAACACAGCTTTTTTCGCCAACATCCCAAGGGGCAGGCTGCGATTATTAGCCTGACATGTCCATGGTTCTTGCATGCATATATGCAATCCCCCTCTCCCCGCCACTCGTACAAATCTTTCTATCAGCATTTTTCTATCCGTGATTTCTCTACTCTTGTATATTTACAATTCCATGCCAACATTTGCATCCACCAACATGTTCTACCTCCCATTTGCATGTGTAGCAGAGTGTCTGGCCCGTGAAGTCCATTGTAGACCCAAGGACATCCTACCCTCTGGCAATTACTATTATTTCACTACACTTAGACATTTTGGAGATCTGTTAAACCCAGTCTAAGAAAGTCAGCGAAGGGTTCCCATATATCTTTCGGTCTGGATCTGCTTGGCATTAGCTACCAGTAATGGTACAGTTGATCTCCATAGTAAGTGACTGCACTCAACCATTCGGCTATCTTAGGAGGATTTAGCTTTTTCCAATGCATGGCAACCTGCCTCTTTGCCAATAACAATAACATTGCTGTGAGTTTACATTGATTTTTCGGTACCTCCTGTACATATCCCAGTAGTGCTATCAATGGCATAACGGGCAGCAGGTTATTGATGATGTGGCTAACGTGCCTAAATACCTCTGACCAAAATTGAGCTATTGGTCGATGATTCCATGCTAAGTGAGCAAACGTGGCAATCTGAGCTCCACATTTCCAGCATCTAGTATCAGGGCGCAGTCCCATGCGGTTCAATTGTGGTGGTGTTCAGTATACCCTGTGCAGAAAGTTAAAGTGAATCAGTCTTAGTCTATAGTTTGGTGAAAGCCGTTCTAGCTGGGTACAGGAGAACTGCCATTGCTTGTCTGTAATAGTGAGATCTATGTCTATCCCCCATTCTGCCTTGGAGGCGGTGATGAGGATCGGGAATTCTCCCTGCTCTATGCTGTATATGCGTGTGATCAATTTGCGGGAGATGAATTGGACAAGATATTTTCTAAAGCCATCAAAGTGGGGGGTGCCTAGGGGAATTTGTTATATGTAGCCCGGCATAACGTCCTAATCTGATAATATAATAGCATGTCTGAGGCTGTAGGTGTCTGTGCTTTGCACATCTGTTGAAGTGTTAAAAATGTGCCATCTGGGAACAGGTCACTCCCCTTTTTTAAGTCATGAGACTTCGCTCTCAGCATGGTCGCCATACCCTGTAATGGGGTGAGGAGTCGATTTCCGCATATAGGCATGGATGGTGCATACAGCACCGTCTGAAATGTCCTTTTTGCGATACCCTGCCGAGCCCACTGCATTGTCTCTACCGTGTCTATTTCCAAATGTGGTCGTTTATATGGTTGATAGACTGTTGTGTTAAGTGGTAGAGGTGCCACCCTGTCTATTTCTATTGCCACATGAGGTTGGTACGGTGTAGGGTGCTGCCAGAAGTGCAGGAATTGTGCCTCTGCACTGTACGCGTATAGTTAGAAATCTGGAGCTCCCAGACCTCCCTGTGTGAAAGGTAGTGTCAGTAATTTCCACGAGACTCGAGGTTGCTCACCTGCCAAAACTAATTCTAGTAAGTTAGTCTGTAGTCTTTTGAAGAAGTGGGTGTTCAGCGGCATTGGAATGTTTACGAATAAATATAATATTTTCGGTAATATGACCATTTTCGTAATTGACATGTGCCCTGTTAAGGACAGCGGTAGTTGTTTCCATCACTGCATTTTACTTTCAAGCCAGTCCATTACTTTCCAGTAGTTAGCCAACCACAGCTCCTGCATAGATCTGCTGATCCATATACCCAGGTATTTGACTTCCCCTGTGGCCCACTGTATTGGAAATTCCATGTCAAATTGAGCTGTGTCGTCCGTAAGCGAAAGCAATGTGGATTTTGCCCAGATGATCTGTATTCCAGTTAGCCCACCGTATTGTATCAATTCTCTCATTACTATATCAAAGTTATCTTCAGGATTCATTAAGTAAATCGTCATGTCGTCTGCATACATTGATATCAATAGGCTCTCTAGATGTAAAACCAATACTCTTTTGTGTGTGAAAGTGTCAGAGTCTAGCTGCCAGTGGTTCAGTAGCTATTGCGAATAATAATGGCGACAGTGGGCAGCCTTGTCTTGTCCCTCTTGTGATATCAAATGTGTCTGATATTTGCCCGTTAACTTTGATTCGCGCTGTCGGGCTCGTATATATCAGTTGGATAAAAATGGGGCTAAGTCTCATAAGGGTCAGTAATGTGAATAAGAATTTATTTCCATTCTAATGAATCAAATGCTTTTGTGGTGTCTAACAATGCCGCTACTGCGTGTACATGTGGAGCCAAATAATGTAGAAGGCCAAATATTGTTTTTAAGTTGTGCGCAGTTGGGCGGCCTGGTATGAACCCTGACTGGTCCGGAAGTGCTATCATAGGGAGCATCAGTTGTAATCTATTGGCTATTAGTTTAGAATATATCTTAGCGTCTAAGTTAAATAGAGATAATGGCCGATACGAGTCTGGTTTGGTTGGATCTTTGTCTGGCTTCAGTATTGTAATAATAATGGCCTCACACAGTGTCGGGGGCAGGATACCTGTTTTCATTGCCTCCAAATACACCTGTAAGAGCTTTAGGGCAAGCAGTTCTGCCTATTCTTTGTAAAAAGCTGCTGTGAACCCGTCAGCAACTGGGGCCTTATCCGCCTGCATGCTGTTGATTACCTGCTTAATGTCTTCAACTGTGATTGGCAACTCCATGTATTCCCTGGCCCCCCTGTTGAACCAGGCAAGTGCCATGGTGTCTAGGTAGTTTATTATGTCAATCTGGGACGTGTTGGTCTGTGTGGTGTATAGTTGTTGATAGAATTGGGACAATTTTCCTAGTTTGTCTGATGGCGTTCTGACTATCTCTCCTCTGTCCGTTTTTAGTTTGGTTATGTATGTTGACCCTCTTTGTGTACGGAGTAGTCCCGCTAGCGTTTTCCCTAGCCTCTCTCCCTCCCCATAGCATCTCGCCTGTACATACATATTCATATAGTTAATTTCCCTTTCCTCTTCCTCCTGGAATTCCGTCAGTTTTGTTCTCAGTTGTGCTGTTATGTCAGGAGAGGGGTCACTGAAGTTAGATACTTAAAAAAGTGGCCCATGTAGGCAAATTGTAGTAGTGTTGAAGTTGTAAAGACACACTGTCTAAGTATTTTTTTTTTTTTTATTAAATTTGTACTTTATTACACCTTTGCAATTGCACACAGCCTTCATCGCCTACAACCCGGAGGCCGGCGGCAACAGTAGTTCACACCCAAATCCCAGAGCAGAAGCCACAAACAATGTTCGGTGTGCAAGGGCAATGCAGTCAGTTCACATGTGTAAAGTCAACCCTTAAAGACATGAGGATAAAGTCTCCTGGAAGGGAGACATGAAAAGGTGCAGTAAACCACAATACCGAACCAAAGAAAAACTCAAACCCCCACCCTACAAACTAGCCAGCCTACCCATACCCGTGTCCACCTGCCCACCTGCACTAACCTCCACGCATATAGCCAAACTTAGAGCCCACCGCCACGAACCCAAGGGCCCAAGGAGAGCAAAAGTTGAGAAGGACTATGCAATTCACCATTCAGCACAGCTGTCATAGGCATACACACATCACACTGCACAGGTGAGACTCGGGCGGGGACCCCCACCCACCTTCAACATGTAAGTTCTCAACCACAAGTCTCATCAAGTTCAACCATCGCCACCCCACTCTCCTGCAGTTCATCTAACTCCTCCCCCTCAGGATCTGACTCACCATCCCCCCGAGCGCTGCGGAATTCCTTATATAACCCCCAGAAGTTCTTAGGGCGACTTTTTGGGGGAAGCAGTTCACTATACACCTCCGATTGCGTGCAACAGTACAGCAGATCCGCCTCCCAGCGCTTTCTAGTAGGGACCGGTCCCCTCATCCAGCACAACGCAACCAGGCGCTTGGCCGTCAGCAACGCCATATCAGCAAGTCGTCTCAATGCCACCGGCAGCGGTTTAGAGAAACCCAGCAACGCCAGCGCCGGGCAGGGCAAAATCTCCACACCCAGGATGGAGCTAAGTTCCGTGAAGACCTCACTCCAGAACTTATGAATACTGGGGCAAGTCCAGGACATATGTAGAAAATCAGCTGTAGGGAAATGGCAGCGCTCACATTCCGCAGACTTCCGCAGCCCGAACCTGTATAGCCTGTCCGGCGTATAATATACCCGCTGCAGGTACTTAAAGTGAATCAAACGGTGCCTACTATTAAGTGAAATTTTCCTAGTGTTCGCGCAGCAATAGTGCCACATCTCGTCCGAGATCGGAGACTGAAGGTCGCACTGCCAGGCCAATCTAGCCTTGGAGGGGGGGCACTGCCGGTGCCCATCACCAAGTTTCTTAAGAGTGGACACCAATTTACGGGAAGAGGGGGTTTTAATTACATACGTGAGCTCAGGCACTTCCTGTGGCTCCGTCAAATCCGGGCCCAGTAATACCAGAGCAGCCCTACGGACCCTGTGGTAGTGGAAGCTATGCAATAGTGTCGCCCCAGGGTGGGACTGGAGAGCCTGCTGCAGCGTCTTCATCGTGCCATTTAAGAAGAGGTCCCCCATCTTGTCGATGCCCAACTCCCGCAACGCTTTCAGGATGCCTTTTTCCGTTAGCGGGGCTAACCAGACTGCCTACTCCAGTCGCAGTAGAGGAGAGTACAACAGCACACTCCAAGTTGCCGACCCTCCGATCGGCCGGATAGCATATCGTGGCCGGAAGCGGTGCTGGGTCTGCAAAGAGACGTTCCAGTTTCACATGCGGGATGCCAGGGTCCCCGTGGATCCATGTGTGGAGATGTGCCCACTGCGCCATCCTATAATACCGCTCCAGGTCCGGAGCCCCCAGACCCCCACGCTCATAGGGAAGAAGGAGCGTTTGCCATTGAACCCTTGGCTGTTTGCCCCCCCACGCAAGTTTAATAAGTGTTTGGGTAAGCTGCCGAAAAAAGGCTTTAGAGAGGACTACAGGTATGTTCGTGAAGAGAAACAGGAATCTGGGAAGCACCACCATTTTCATAAGCGCTATCCTACCCATTAGGGACAGCGGAAGCCTGCACCACACTTCCACATCATCAACCAGTTTGGAATAGGCAACCCCGTAGTTCTCGCGTATCAGGATCTCAGGGTCAGTGTGAACGCGGATCCCCAAATAACGTATGGAGTCTGTAGTCCATTGTAATGGGTACTCCGAGTCAAAGGGGAGAGTTACCGGAGTCAGAGGCAACGCCACTGACTTGTTCCAATTGACCCGAAGGCCCGAAAGGGCCCCGAACCTCACTACTTCCCGCAAGACCGCCGAAAGATTCGTCTCTGGGTCACGGACATACAGCAGTGTGTCGTCTGCATAGGTTGAGATACCGATCTGGTAAGAAGGGAAGTTAATCCCCTCAAATCTGTGATATTCTCTTATGGCGCAGGCCAGGGGCTCCGCTACCAGGGCATACAACAGTGGGGAGAGGGGGCAGCCCTGCCGAGTGCCCCTGCTGATCTCGATTGGGGCAGTGACCAGGTTCCCTATCTTTAGCCGCGCCGTGGGTTTATAGTACAGGGCCCCCAGCATCTGCAGGAAGGGTTCTCCGAGCCCGTACTTACGAAGGACTCTGAGCATGAACGACCACTCCACTGAGTCAAAGGCCTTTTCCATGTCAAGGAAAATGGCTACCGCCTTATTTTCTTGCCTGACATGTTGAATGGTGCCCAACACAGTGCGGATGTTATAGGTTAGGTTACACGCAGGGACAAACCCCGCTTGTTCCGGGGCAACCAGGTCCGGGACCAGAAGAGCCAGACGTGTCGCCAGGACCTTCGCATATAGTTTCGCATCAACGTTAATCAGCGAAAGCGGCCTATAAGAGCCACATTCGTTTGGGGGTTTGCCCGGCTTCGGAATGGTTATGAGCAGCGCCTCCCTCATAGATTTCGTCATGCTGCCCTGTTGACAAATATCGTCAAAAAGAAGCATCAGGTATGGGACCAGCTTATCCTGAAAGGCTTTGTAAAAGGCCACCGTAAGGCCATCTGACCCAGGAGCGCTACCCGACCTCATGCCCTCTAGCGCCTCCGTTATTTCCTCTTTCTGGAACGGGGCCATCAGAAACTCTCCTTGCCAATCGGCCAAGAAGGGCATCTGTATGTAACTCAAGTAGTCGTCGATTTCCTCCTCAATGTGGCCCGATTTCGATGAGTACAGTGCCGTGTAATAAGCATGGAATTCCGACAGGATTTCCTGCTCCTCCGACACCACCTCACCAGTAGCTGTTACCAACTCCTCGATCGCTAAGGGCGGCCTGCTGTTGCGCATCAGTTTGGCAAGAAGGGAGCCAGGGCGATCTCGCTCCCCATACGCGCGCGCTGTGGCATATTTACCCATATGCTTAATCTCCCTGTCCGCCTCCTCATGAAATTCCTCTAACAGGGGTTTAAGCTCGGCAGTGACGTCAGCAGAATCCGTACCTCCCGCCCGCTGTTCCAGCTCAGTCAACTGTGCTTCCAGCAATTTCAACCGTTGCCTGATGGCCTTGAGCACCCCCGAGTGTTTAGCCATCGTCATCCCCCTAATATACACCTTAAAGGCATCCCAGAGCACCTGGACACTATCCACCGACCCCACATTAGTCGAGAAATACACATCTATGTCCTCGGCCAGTTCCCCTCTAAAGGCTTCGTCTAGGAGTGAATACGGGGGGAACCTCCAGGTAAACGGGGGAATCCTCCTAGGTGGGGCAACCAGTTGTAAAAGTAGTGGCGAATGATCAGATAGCGTGCGAGGTAACACTGCGCACCCTTTCACCAAGTCAAGAAGGGATCGGGAAATGAACCAATAATCAATCCTCGTGTGCAGGTTATGGTAGGCTGAGTAATGGGTGAATCCGCCCTTCCCAGGGTGCCTATGGCGCCACACATCAAGCATATCAAGTTTCACTAGTTCCGTTAGTAGGAGCATTGCTGAGGCCGCCGGGGTCCTACGGGAACCAGCCGACCTATCCAATTCTGGGTTCAAAACAAAATTGAAGTCCCCCCCCCCACAGCATCCTAGAGCCCACATATTGCCTACAGCTGTCCGCTAGTGAGGTGTAGAAAGCAGGGGTGTCATAATTGGGGCCATACACATTCACAAGCAACAAATCGTGTCCTTTCCCCACACATCGAGCAACCGAATACCGACCCTCCGGGTCCACTGCAACCTGTTGTAGCGACAACTGAGATTTGGGATTAGCCCAAGTGATCATCCCTCTTGCATGCGTAGTTAACCCTGCAGCAACACAAGCGTTCCCAAGACCCATCGCCTGCAGCATAGGACTAGACAATGGCAGGTGGGTTTCCTGCAGAAGAGCAAGATCAATCTGGTGTCTCTGCAAGTAGGCCAGGACCTTCCTAAGTTTTCGAAAATTGTTTAGTCCCCTCACATTCCATGAGAGCAGTCGAAGAGAGCCAGGGCTGCTCTCCGGCACTAGGGTCTCAACATTCGCCATTGTAAATCAGAGAGCACATCAGAGTAGAACAGATGGCCTGGCAGACACATTCCAGGAGCTGGCGCAATCAAACACCCCCCCAACAGTCCCCGGACAGCCCACACTTCATGAGCGACAATAGAAAAATAGGACAACCGTCCACCCCCCCACAGCCGACCAACCCCAACCCGGTCAGACAGAGCACGCCACCACCCACCCTGAACCCCCCCCAAAACAACACACTACAAACCCAAAGACCCTCTGGAGGGCCAAAAGCCAAAAGCACAGGGGCAGAGGTTCCCAGCCAGACAGCAATACAATCAAGCAAGAACCAGATACCTCAGTAGCCCCCCCACCCTACCCCCCAGGATCGTTTGGCACCCACCCCAGCCCCAGCATAAGCAAACTGACAAATAACAAACCCCTCAGTTGGAAGAGAGCTCCCCCCAGTCCGAATACCAGGCAGCAAACCAAGGCAATATTACATCCCTGCAGCATGTCACAAGCAGCAAAAATCACACCCCACAGAGTCAAGGAAGTGGGTTCATAGGACCTGCAGTAGAACCTGACATGCACTCGCGACCCAGCCAAGCTGATGATGGGGTCGCAGGGTGGATCACCCTCGGCTGTCCATAGAGGCGACCTCCTCCTCATCCTCACGTTGACCCCTCGGGCTGTTACGTTGTTCCTTGGCCCACTCCTTTAACGATTTTTTCAAGTCTGCTGGGTCCGTAAAAAAATGCGAGTGCCCCTGCTTGTTAATCCTGAGTCTCGCTGGGTACAATATGGCATAGTCTAGCCCCATGTCTCTCATTTGTTTTTTGTACAGGCAAAGCGCTTTCTTTCCTCCTGTACTCTTGCGGTAAAATCAGGATAGAGGGAGATGCTCATGCCCTCGTATTGTAGGTTCCCTTTCTCCCGTGCCAGCCGGAGTGCCAAATCACGGTCCCTATAGTTCAAGAGTTTTGCAATGATCGGCCGCGGTGGCAGGCCAGGCTGCGGCTTCGGTCCCAGGGTGCGATGGGCCCTCTCGACAATGAACATAGGGGAGAAGATGTCCTCCCCTAGTAGTGTACAGAGTAACTTCTCCACAAACAGCTCCATCTTGCCAGTATTGGTAGACTCCGCCACGCCCGTGATGCGGACGTTGGAGCGCCGTGAACGGGCTTCCAGGTCCTCCGTCTTGTCTTGTATAACCTGGAGGAGGCGACTGAACTGCTTTCGATCTTTATCCCATTCCGTTTGGGCCTCCTCCGCTTCTGTCAGCCGCCGCTCCGCCATATCCAGCCTCTCAGCATGTTTGTCCACCCGTTCAGACATGCGGTCCATCCTGAAGGAGAGAGCATCAATTTTCGTGCCGATTGCCGCCATACTGTCCTGCAGGCCCTTCTCCATGGTGCAAAGCATTTCGCGGATATCCGCACACAGCGTGCTATCAGCAGTCGCAGGCTGTGTTGAGGTCTCCGGAGGCGTCCCCTCCGCACCCTTCGGCTTCCGCTGATCGAACGACAGTTTCGGCTGATTTCTATCTCCCTTCCCCATAGTGCACTCGATGGGTCGGTAGCAAGGCGCCCCTCGGCCAGCCAAGGGGGCGCCAGCCAGTGCCGATGTGATGAAAAGGGGGGGGGGCGCCGGGAGAGCGAACTCCGTGAAGCAAGTTGATGCGTAGCAAGAAATGGAGCCAAGATGGCGGCCGCAGGCCGTTAGTTACTGATAGGCCCGGGGAACAGCGAAGCACACCACCGGGCGTGCACAACAGGGCAGGTCCCACTGTCGACAGAGGAATATCACCTTCTCACTCCAGCGCACCTCCAGACCACCATGCCACAATGGCCCCAAAGGCGTGTCGCAGAAGGAGGCGATCGCCGGCAAATGTCTACGGGAGGGTGCAGCTTCCCGCCAAGGGGCTCCGGAGCCTTGCCGGTGCACCTCCAGGCAAGGGCAGTTGGTCCACGGTTAACACCCCTCCGACAGCAGGGCGACCTCGTCCACTCCCTAGACCTCAGCTCAAAAGCACCCAGCAGGAACTGCAGATCAAACGCCGAGCCGGCAGACCGAGTCCACTCCGGTATCACACGCCACACGCAGCGTGACGTAGGTCGGGCAGCCCCGCAGGATAGGCCGTGGATTACGGCCTGGGCCGTCACTTCGCCCTCCGCCGACTAGCGGAGCGAAACCTTAACCGATTTCGACCGGGGAAAGCCCCCTCACCAGCACCGAGGGCAGCTAAGGCGATACCCACAGTACCTAGGGCCAGCCAGGCGCCAAAAGGATAGTTTTGTCGGATATTAAAGGGGTTCAGGCGAGGAGCTCAGCGCTCACACGTCTTTCATGGACGCCGGCAAGCTCCGCCCCCCACAGTAAAGTATTTTTCACAGTAAAGAAAACTGCATGGATTCGAGCTTGCTGTAGGCAAAGTTTTTTTTTAACATCAGAGAAATCAGCTATACAAAAAGGCCCAACAGACCATAAAACAGCTGTACAAACAGCCCAAAAAACGACCCACACTCTGACCTGTAGCTCAACTGTCTATGCCTGATTTCCCTGTAAGTTAGACCTACCCTACTGATACCTTTCTTTCCCATCCCTTCTCTATACATGACTGATGTCACCTTTTCTCTCTAGTTCGCAAGCACATCTACTTCGTCTACAAATTCTTAAAAATGTCTTATCAATTTATACAATAATGATGTAATTATGCATTCTTGATTAATTTACTGCATGTTTATCACTCTTTCACTATCAAATGATATTATGTTTCCATGATTATTCTGTGAACTTGTTATGAGATTTAGATCTCTGATGTATTGTTATGTTATATTGATTTGTATAGTGCACTGATATCCCAAGAGGGTATCCAGGCGCTTGGGTAGATGTGCAGTTTTGTGGTCCCCAAGTTGCTTATACAAAGAGCTAGGGCTTCAGCTTCTTGCGGAAACTCAGATAGTGAGTAGTAGATTCTGATGTATAGTGGGAGGTCCTTCCAAATCTTGTGAGTGCTGTAAGAGAATGAGCGACCTCCAGTTTTACTTTTGTGGAAGCAGGGAATATGTGTTAGTGAGAGTGAACAGCGCGTAGGTGTCTGGTGGGTTGGTAAAAGTGTATGCTGCTGCACAAGTATTCTGGTTCTGTGTTGTGTAGGGCTTTGTATGTGAGCATGAGAAGTTTAGATTGATGACTTTTGTGCCAGGTTTTCTTGATAGAAGACTTTAAATAAATGACACACACTTAGCAATTTGGTACATTGAGTGAGAAAAAGTATATATTTTGAGCCGTCCATTTAAAGCGCAAAAGGAACTTTTCTGAATGCTTGAAACAACATTGGGCAGGCCCTGACACAACAAATGCATATGATGCAGTGCTTAATTTGTCAAAAAATAAGTGTGAGGGCTCTCAACAGGAGGCCACTGCAGCTATCACCATACGTTGCCCCTTCCATGCTGCTGATGATAGATACAACACAACTACTAACCAACCATCATACTCCTACAAGTGTGATAATTAGGAACATTTCAGGCCCTTGAGCTATACGAATGGCTTGGGCAGTAGGTAATAGTAGTTTTTAATGTATATTGAAGTAATAATTAACTTTTGTTGTGGTCATCTCTAAATTTACCAGACAGCGTCACCTTGTGGCAGACTGTCACATGCACCTACGTTAACAATTAAGTGCTGGAGCAGAGAAAATGAAGCATCCAGCTGACATTAAAAACTGATTTGATGGGTGCATCCTTTTGTTTAGTAAGAAAACAATAATCAAAAGCATCTGTTTAAAAGAAACAAAGGCCTGCATTAGAAGTGATGCAGAAATAGCTCTTAACTAATTTGGTGTGGTAGATGGCTCTATTCCATGCTCCACACAGTACTCGTCTGCCAAGGATGGCTGCAAGCCGTCCTTGCACACAAGGCAGTAAATCCCTCTGGTGTTCACACCAGAGGGATTCCCTCTTTTTTTATTTTAGCCTCAGGAGCTGGGGAAGAGTTTACCTGCAGAGTTCGGCTTATTTAATTTAATTTTTCACTGCATTGGTACTCTGGGGCATATCTCAGCCCCCTATGCACCGATTCAGATGAGGGAGGTGTAATTGGAAATTGAGAATCTCCCTTTTCCAATGGTACTATACCCCAGTTGATCTCTGCTTGAGGATTGCTGTAGGAGGGAAATCCTCTTTCAAGGATCCACCCACTAGACAATAGGGAGAGGGGGAGCAGCCCCCTGGTCTGGGGTTTGTGCTCCCCCTTACTGTTTTTAATGCAGTCTTTCTGCCTCCCATGCAGGGCTCCATTATTGTTGGTTTAACCTATTCTTGTTGCGGGCAGTTGGCCCAGCCACACAAGTGGGGCAGCGTTTTTATCAGGACAAGTGGAGCAGTGCTGGGTGATAGGAATTTTGAGGATTTTTGTCATTCACAATTTGGATTTTGAGTGGAAAACGTCATGTATCCATGTTGCATTTTGGACCTTTTCCTTTTGTGTGCACTGGGCCTACCCACACAAATTATGTACCATTGTGATCAGAAGATTTAGGGGAATGCTGGGTGGAATGATGTTGTGGCTCCCCACAGGTAGCAGCACTTTTCATCACGGAAATGTGAAGAAAATGTGTTTTTTTAGTAAAAGGTTGAGGATGGCATGGGCTTCTGGGCAAAACAAACTGGTGAGAGCCATGCAAGTCACCCCGTGCTGGACTCCCTTAGGTGTCTACTTTAAAAAAAAATGTACAGGCTCGCTAGGCTTCCAGAGGTGCCTTCTGAGCTAGGCCCAAAATCCGTAGCTGGGCACCTTGGAAAAAAAGAGTCAGTTTTGAGTGGGAAAATGCGATGTATCATTGTTGCGGTTTGGGCTTTTTTCTGTCACAGGCACTAGGCCTACCCACACAAGTTTGGTACCGTTTTTAAAAAAAGACTTGGAATAATGCTGGGCAGAAGGACGTTTTTGCTCAACATATATCCCAGAGCTTTCCATCACAGAAATGTGATTAAACTTGTTTTTTTAGTCAAAGGTTGAGGTTTGCAAGCGATTCTGAGTAAAACAACCTAGTGAAAGCCACACTAGTCACCCCATCCTGAATTACCCTAGATGTCTAGTTTTGTTGAAAAAAAATGTGCAGGTTTAATACGTTTCCCTATGTGCCGGCTGAGCTATGGCCCAAAATCCACAGCTAGGCACAATAAAAAAAATGGTCAGTTTTGACTGGAAAAATGTAATGTGCTCTCAATGTGTTTTGGGGCCTTTCCGATGGCGGGGTACGAGCTCTACCCACACAACTGTGGCACCAATTTATTGGGAGACTTAGGGAAACACAGAATAGTAGAACACATGTTATTACCAATGGTATTTCTCTGCATTTGTGCCTTCCAAATGTAAGCCAGCATCTAAGAAAGAAGACATTTTGAGAAATGCCCTCAAATTCACATGCTAGTATGGGTACCCACAAATTTGGAGATGTGCAAATAACCACTGGTTCTAAACTCCATATTTTGTGTCCATTACAGAAATACACAGGTTTCCCTGATACCTAATTTTCAGTCTTTATATTTTACCATATGAATTGCTTTATGCCTGGTGAACAATGAAAAACCTTTGGAAGGTGCAGCTCAGTTATTGGCGCTGGGTACCTCAAGTTATGTGAAAACCCCCAAACCCTATTTGCCACCACAACCAAAAGGGTCATGCAGATGTAATAGTATATTTATTTTGTAAATCAGTGATTGAGATGAGAAGTTACAAAATAAATATCACAAATGACTGTTTTTCCTACTCATTTTCAATATTTTCAAACACTTTGTTTGAGAAAACCATAACCCCTTCGCTGCGGCGGCTATTCCGCCGCAGCGCTAAGGGGTGCGGGGCGGCCGCACGGCGGGTCCATGCTGGTGACGGAACCGCTCCGTCACCAGCCGCGGTTGAGCTGTGCTCATGACGGTGCGGTTCCGTCATGGCACCGCCCGCTCAATAGAACGCCCAGCGCAGGCGCGGAATACGCGCCACGCAGTCGCGTCTGGTGGGCCATGACGGAACCGCTCCGTCATCAGCACAGCGCCACCGCGGCTGATGACGGAGCGGTTCCGTCACCAGCACGGAAAGTGTTAAAGGATCTACAAAGATGATCTCTTGATACATTCGGAATTTTGTCTAGATTTCAGAAATGTGTACCATGGGTTCCGTATCCATTTCCACCACAAACTGGAAGGAGGTTGAAAGCACAAAAAAATTGGAAAATAGGCTATCTGCCAGTAAAATGCCAAAATGTTATGCCGTTTAGAGGGACCATTTCTGCTGCAGCACTTTTTTCAATTATTGCTACCTTTTCGTATACCATTGTGTACACTTTGCAAACAGAGTACTAAAGCGGCTTAAATCTAAACCTGGTGTCATTTTTAACCCCACCTTGAAACATCCAGCCGACTCCTGGTAGTAAATTCAGTACACTCAGATGTATATCTGTGACGTTATGAACATATATGATCATCGCCCTGGCGCGCTGTGTCAAAGGGTGAGGAGGAAGCAGTGCATGTAATGAGAGTCAGCTGCCGCATGGTCAGACAGGGGGACAGAGGGCAGTGATTTAAAAGGGGGCCCTTCTGCTCCATTTGCCGCTGTGTCATTGTAACTGCACTAATTGCGGTAGGCCTCGCAGTATTTCTTCTCGTCGGGATTTATTCGCCCTCCCTCCTCCCACTCCACTCCCCTGCCTCATTGTCCCTGCTGGGCCTCATTAGCATATCATCCTTTCAAGGGAGAGCCTGAATAAAAGATGACTGTCTGACCTCAGAGAGGTGCTGTAATAATCATTCCAGTCGCACCCTTTTATGCAAAACCATGCGTGGGTCTATCAAAGGGGGATTGGGCACAAAACTGTTAGGACAAACGTTAACAGTTCCCCTTCATGTTTGCTTGGAAGTGCACATCAGCCCCCTTTCCTAGTTATCTCATGGAAAAGAAAGAGTGTCAAGACATTTGTAGCAGTTTCAATCCTCCTTGAACCTTTCTTGTCACTTCTTTTGATGGTGTTTAGCCTGCTTCATGCATACTGTTTAGATAGCGCGCCTACTTTTGTTGCAGTGACGTATATTTACATCATAGGGCATTGCCACACTACTTCAGGATGCTGTTTCGTTTGTATTCTTGATCTGAATTTGTCGCACGACTCCTCGGCATCGGTAAGCAAAATAGGCAATAACGCAGGCATGTTATTGAAATATGAGCACAGTACCATTTTAGATCATAGTAGGACATGCTATCATATTCACAAGATCAAAGGCACAATACCGCTCCTTTTGTGAGCCCTTTCAGCATCTTTCACGAAGGCGCAGAATGTGTGACTGTCCGCAGGGCATCTGTTTCAATGTGATTATAGAGGTGACCACGTGACACATCCTTAGAAGAGTGTGGATTTATTAACGGAATACCCATAAGGAGTCGTGTTCTCACATTCATTGTGCATTTCACATTTCCATTCAGAACTTTTTATTGATTTTTTTAAAATGTGTTCTTAATTAGCTGTCAGAATTTAGGCTGTAAGATATTCATTTACTTAACCATTCTTGGCAAAGATTAAAAAGATAATTTGGAAAATACAGTAAAAATGCCTTTATGTACCATAGCTTCAAGTATTCCCCAAAGTTTTTTTACTTCACTTCTCCTGTTTCGCTGAATTCCTTTGTGTTGGCTGTAGTACTCTGCACACTTTATCACTGTAAGGACTGCTAAAGTGCTTGTGCTCCTTCTTTCAAATATGGTAAAATTGACTCACATCTAAATGGCATTTAATTTTCTTTTAAGTACCTAGTAAATGGTGTTACAAGTACCCAGGGCCCGTAGATTAATTGTTACGAGTGGGCTTGCAGCACTCATTGTGCCACCCACTGATGTAGCCTTTTAAAACATGTTTCAGGCCTGTCAGTTTCAAACTGCCATGTTGACTTGGCAAAACAAGTAACTCTGGGCGGAGTTCGCGGAGTTGCACTACGCTGAGCTACACGAAGTGCAAAAAAACTCTGTTGCACTACGCGGAGCTCCGCAAGCAGCGAAGTTCCATTGAAAAATGCCGTTCGTGGTGATTGCACAGTGCGGATGCTTGTCCACACTGTGCAATCATTGCAAATGGCACCTTGCGCAGTGCAAGTGGGTCCCTTCTTTCTCTTTTCTGCCACTCGAGTAGATTTTTACTCGAGCGGCAGCAGGGCCGGAATGGAAACAACAACCGGCCCTGGCAAAGTGCTTGGTCAGCTCCCCCTCCCCACTCAGGGGGAGGGGGGGGGGGGGGGGTTGGAGGTGCCGCTGAGCTCTTTGCTCAAGCCGGGTTTTGGCCAATTTTGGCACAGGGCCGATTTTGCAAAACGGCCTTGTAACAAAAATGGCCCCCAGGGGCCCAAAACCGGCCCCCACCTGTGTGGCGCACTGGAGGATTGCCCGGTGTGCGGTATGGCCAGTCCGGCCCTGAGCAGCAGCTTTCTCAATGTGAACAAGCAGTTTCTCATAGCAAGCGGTCGCAAGCATATGCAACCACTCCCAATGGGAAACCTGACCAACCCACGTGGAGAAATCTGGCCGGGATGTTTATTTTCCACGCTCGCCAACTTGATGTTGCCGGAAGGTTGCTTTTCCATGCTCGCGTTCACCAAAGTCAAGTTGGCAGGAATGTATGACGTAACAACACATACATTTACAACGCATGCCTTTACAATGCAGTTTTTACATTGTAACATCCTTTCCAATGCACTACATTATATTGCATGACACTACACCACATTTTTAGAAACTACCTTTACAACGCATTCCATTACATCACATTATACCTTTACAACACATACTATTACATTGCATGTAAGGTAAGTATTGGATAGTATAGGGGTAAAATGTACTATTCTAACTCCAGGGGGTGCAACAGTAGGGTATGTGTTGGATAGTGTAGGGGTCAAAATTACTATTATAATTCCAGGGGGTGCAACAGTAGGGTAAGTTTTAAATAGTGTAGGGGTGCTATGCGTTGTAATGGTATGCGTTGTAATGGTATGCATTGTAATGCCTGCATTGTAGTGACATGCGATGTAGTGTCATGCGATGTTGTGCCATGCATTATAATGCCTGCGTTGCTGTGACATGCGTTGTAAATGATGTTGCGATATAACGACTGCGTTGTAAGTGTAGTGCGATTTAATGGTTGCATTGTAAAGGATGTTTCTCAGTTGGCAAGTTTTTTGTAACTCCGCGAGCTCTGCATACCACGGAGTGGGGAAACTGCCGCACTGCCCAGTCTTAAAAATATGTTTGCCTTACTAGTAAAGTCCCTAGTGATGTGCACTGTGTGTTCCAGAGCTAGTAATGCAAAGGCACATGGAGAAGGAAACTCAGCCCTGCAGTGTTGGACCTACGTGCAGTTTGCTAAGTTAACATGTTGTCCTGACAAGTGCAACCACTTGTCAGGTCTTACTTTCCCTTTTGCATACACATTGACCACCCCTCTGGTAGGTCCCGGGTAATCCCTGGGCAGGGTGCAATTTAGGTAAAAAGCAGGACATATACTAAGGTGTGTTTTATGTCCTGGCACTGAAAAACACTCCATTTTGTTTTCCATTGCTGAAAGGCCATTCTGCCCATAGGACAGAATGGGTGAGGCTGAGTGTTCTGTTTGTTAGCCTAGTTTCCTGTTAGTTTATAAAGAGAGGTGAAGTTTAGTATGTATGAACTCACAGTGTCATAACACATCTTTCTGTGATGGTGGTTTTGGCACTGTGTGTTCAGAAATCACTCTCTTACAAAGTGGCTGAGTTTTGTGCTTTAGGTATTTCTGTGTGTCTCTGCTGAAATGTGGATTGACTGTCTGGATCTGAGAGGTGAGAGGAGCTGGGAGAGGTCTTGACCCAGGGAGGTGTTGAGATGGCACCAGGCTGCCCTGCATTTGGAGAGTAGGGGAAGGAGAAGCCTGGGAGGTAAAAAGGCCTGGGCTGTTGCTATAAATCAATTGACCCATCTCCTGCTGAGTGATTAAGTACCCAGACCCCCAGTATCAAAAGGAGAAAGGTGACACTGGGAAGGAGACACCCAGAACTGATTTAAGGAGAGGTCAGGGACCCCTGAGCACAAACTAACTTCAAATACATTAAGGGGTATAACTATGAGAGCTGAAATCCCTGAAAATTGGAATGAAACAGAAATGGATTGAGACTGAAAAGGCTTGGACCCATTCTGTGGTCAAGAGGAACCTCTGCTAAAGAAGGAGCAACTGAAGAGACTGCTGTGGAAAAACCAATCCTTGCTGCGTGATCTGGGGCTGGTCTGCAGTTTGCTGTTCTAACCAAGGGTGAGGTTGTTGGGACTGTGCTTGGAGGCGCTGGGTCCCCCTGCTTAAAGAAGACTGTGCTTTGGGCTGTGTCTTGTTACCCCAAGGGCCCGAGCTGAGCTGGCTCCCTGTATGGAAACACAGGAACATAAAAGTTTCTGGAGAAGTCCCAAGCAACGCGGTGTGCGCATGCTTTTGCAGCTTGAGTCATCATGAGCATCAGAGAAGAGGTGTGTCTCGGACACGCATGTGTGTCGAGGTGCAACCAGAGGCACCTGTTGAGGAGTGCCTGGGTAGTGTGTGCATCGAATTTGAGTACTCCACAGTGCTGAGGGCAGGTCTCGGTGTTCATTTAGACCGCCGGAGGGAGGACCAGGTCATTGGGCCCTCAGAGAGAAGCCCAGAGGAGCTGAGCCACCGGCCCGAGCTCGCCGTACCCATTGACGGAGTTCTAGATCAAGGCCCAAGTCACTGAAGTAGGATAGGAGCATGGGGTCGTGCCCCTCAGGTAATGTGGATCACCACCTGCAGTGGGGTCCGGGCCCGGAGGGACACTGTCTCGGCCTCTCGCTTCAGTCAGCTGCGCAAGCCTGCTGCTTTGACTCAGATCTACTATATGAGAAAGACCAGGGTCCTAGACCTCAATTTGTACAATGTATAAATCAATCCTCAGTTGATTATTCAAATGAATTCAGAGCTTATCAATCACCAGCTCATAGTAATAAATACAAAACGAACAATAAAGCAATGGAGTGAAATATTATCAAGCAATTTTAATTCATTGCTACATCCAAATGTTTTTTCTTATTCGAGAGCTATAAAGATGCCAACTCGATTCTTATCAAAGGATCACAACAATATAATCAATATATACATAAATAGATAGATGCACAAATTAGCCTAACCCTAGTCTTTTATCACCTAGACTTCTTGTAGCCTTGACAGTGGAGGAGAAAACCTTTCCAGAACTAGAAGTGGGGGTAGGAAAGGTAATCCCCCACTTCAAAGGGTGGCATAGGTAAAGATATTGGACCTCATGACTCACGCTACAGTGCAGTCATGGATTTGTGGACATTAGAGAAGAGGACTGCCTTGTTCCCCAGATGACAGCCCTGCTGCCTGATGCTTGCCTTATTCCTTATAGAATTGCCCAGAGGCTCGAGGCCTGCCTTGTTTGCCAGAGGACTGTCCTACTGCCTGAGGCCTGCCCTGCTCCCTTAATCCCAGGATACTCTAAGTGACTCCAGGGATCAAGTGGCTAACCTCTTGTCTGAGCTACACTGACACAACAAAGTCCAGAGACCTCCCTGAAACTACCCAGCTGACCTGCTGTACTAGACCTGCCTGGACCTGCCTGAGCCCTGCTCATCTCTACTGGAAGGTGTTCAGACAGAGTATAGAAAACAGAACTATTGTGGTCAGCTCCCCCTCCCCAAATTTTGTATCAACAATATCCAGGACAAAAATATTGTGAATTTAGGTTTCTATAGGTAAGCAAAGCTTCACTATCAATTAATCATTTGTAGAGTGCACTAATCACCCATGAGGGTCTCAAGGTGCTGGGGGCGGGGGGGGGGGGGGGGCGGTGTGCAGCTACTGCTCAAACAGCCAGGTCTTGGGATGTCCCCTGAAGGTCAGCAGGTCTTAGGTCTGTTGCAGATGGGTGGAGGAGGGGATGTTCCATGTCTTGGCAGCGAGCGAGGTAGGAAAAGGATCTGCCACCGGAGGTTGTCCTGTGGATGCGGGGGATGGTAGCGAGGGTGAAGTCGGCGGAGCGAAGCTGGCGGTTCGGGGTATAGAAGGTGAGACGTTTGTTGAGGTATAATGGTCCGGCATTGTGGAGTGTCTTGTGTGCATGGGTAAGGAGCTTGAAGGTGATCCTCTTGTTGACTGGGAGCCAGTGCAGGTCTTTCAGATGGGCTTTGATGTGGGTGTGGTGGGGGATGTCGAGGATGAGGCGTGCAGAGGCGTTCTTTATGCGTTGGAGTCTTTTCTGGAGTTTGGCCATGGTTCCTACGTAGAGGGCATTGCAGTAGTCTCGTCTGCTGCTGACAAGCACCTGAGTGACCGTCCTTCTTGTTCCAGTGAGGGTCCACCTGTAGATCTTGCGAAGCATGTTGAGGGCTTTGACCAGGAGGAGGAGACAGCGTCGACTTGCAGGGTCATTGAGAGCAATGAGTCCAGGATGAACACCAGATTGCATGCGTGGTCCGTGGGTGTAGGTGCAGCTCCCAGAGTGGCTGGCCACCAAGAGTCGTCCCAGGCAGAGGGGGTGGAGGCGAGGATGAGTACCTCTGTCTTGTCTGAGTTTAGTTTCAGGCGACTGTTCTTCATCCAGTTGGCGATGGCTTTCATTCCTTTGTGGAGGTTAGTTTTGGCTGTGGCGTGTTCCTTGGTGAGTGGGAGGATCAGCTGGGGGTGGTCTGCATAGGAGACGATGTTAAGGTTGTGCAAGTGGATGATGTTGGTGAGCGGTGCCTTGTAGAGGTTGAAGAGGGTAAGGCTGAGGGATGATCCTTGGGGCACGCCGCAGGTGATCTTGGTGGTTTTGGAACCGAATGGGGGAAAGCGGACCCTCTAGGTTCTGTTGGTGAGGAAACAGGTGATCCAGTCCAGGGCTTTGTCACAGATTCCTGCGTCATAGAGGCGGGTGCATAGGCTGTGGTGGCACACGGTTTAGAAGGCGGCCGAGAGGTCAAGGAGGATGAGGACTGCGGTTTCGCTGTTGTCCAGCTGGGTCCTGATGTCATCGGTGGCAGCAATGATGGCTGTTTCGGTGCTGTGATTGGTGCGGAATCCAGATTGAGGTGTGTCCAGGTTGTTGTTCTCCTCAAGGAAGTTGATCAGTTGCCTGTTGACTATCTGCTCAATGACTTTCACCAGGAACGGGAGCAGAGATGGGTCGGAAGTTTGTGAGGTCCTTTGGGTCCGCTGTGGATTTCTTGAGTTGTGCATTGATCTCGGTGTGCTTCCAGCTCTCCGGGAAGGTGGCTGCCTCGAAGGAGCTATTGCTGATCTTCCAAATTTGGGGTGTGATGATGCGGTTTTATTTGTTGAAGATGTGGTGAGGGCAGAGGTCAGATGGTGAGCTGGAGTGGACATGGGTCCAGGCGGCCAGGAGGTTGGTGAGGTTGGGGGGTGAGGAGGCTGCGGTGTTGGCGGCTGTCGGGAGGAACTGGGTGTTGAAGCTGTCATGGATGTCTGTGATCTTGCGGTGAAAAAAGGTGGCTAGAGAATCGCATAGGTCTTGCGATTGCAAAATGTCGTTGGAGATGGATCTGGGTTTGGAGAGTTCCTTCACAATGTTGAAGAGCTCTTTTCTGTTGTGTGCGTTGTTGTCGATGCGTTCCTTGAAGGAGGTCCTTTTGGCGGCTTGAATGAATAGGTGGTGCTTGCAGCTGGTGTTCTTGCGGGCTGCGTGTTTGTCCAGTGTCTTTTTGTGGTGCCACTTTTTCTCGAGTCTTCGGCAAGTCCGCTTGGATTCCTGGAGGTCAGTGGTGAGCCAGCTGACCTTTCTGTTAGTGCATCCGTTTGAGGGTTTTTTGATCGGGCGATAGTGTTGGCCCAGTCGTTGATCCATTGCCTGAGGTTGTGGGCGGCTGTGTCTGTGTTGGTGGTGTTGGATGGTGGGTTGCGGGCGAAGGTGGGGATGAGCTGGTCTTCGGTAACCTTGTTCCAGCTGCGGTGGGGGAACCGTTGTGGGTGGTGGTGAAGTAAATGCAGTGGTGGTCAGTCCAGTCGAGTTCTGCGCTGTGGCTGAAGGTGATGTGGTTGCTGGCGGAAAAGATGGGGTCCAGCATGTGTCTGGGGGAGGGGGTAGGAGTCTTGATGAGCTGTTTGAGTCTGAGGCTGGTGAGGTTTTCGAGTTGAGTGATGGAGTGGCTGTCGTCGGCGATATCGAGGTGGAAATTCAGATCTCCAATGAGGATGTAATCTGTGGAAGTAAGAGCGTGCATGCTGACGATGTCGGAGTTGAAGTCGCTGAACTGTGGCTGGGGTCCAGGGGGTCTCTAGATGAGGTTACCTCGGAGGGTGGAGTTGGGGTTGATATATATATATATATATATATTCAACATGTATGTGCCTTGATGATGTGTATGTATATATATATATATATATATATATTCACTGAAAAAACCATAGGTTATAGACCATATATAGTTAGGAATTCGCATTTACAAAACCTTATTTTACTCACACAAAACCATTGAAATTCCATATATAGTTAGTTGCACTATCTATATATCGCGCACCCGCAATCCACTGCTGATGATGTCACATATTACATCATTCATGACATGGTCAGTGACATCACTGATGACATCACTGATGACATCTCAAATGACATCACTGATGACATCTCAAATGACATCACTGATGACATCACCGATGACATCTCATTTGACATTACTGATCACATCACTGATGATATCATTCATGTGATAATACGATGAACCTCTTCAGACTCTAATATAACCTTAGATACAATCAGTGTAAGCAGGCACTCACAGACTGTCACTCATCCATGGAGTTACTCACACACCTAGTCAGTCATGCAAAGAATCAATCACACCTCAATTTCCTCAACTATACAGTTATACAAACTTTACTTATTCAAACATATACTAACACATATTTACTCTCTTGTACAATCCCTGATACAAGTTCACAATGATCCATACAGCCACTCACACATTCACTGGCTCTTATGCACAGTTATTTATATATGTCAACTCTCACATGTACTGTGTTTTACATATGTACTTACTTTGAGATGTAGCACTGAGATATCCATTCACTCACCAATACACTCATGCACACAGTCAACCGCCCATACAGCTGTTTCCACATGCACTTTTGAAACCATACATCTAGTGAATCAACTGCTCACACATCCATGCACAGAGTCATACACCTCCCAGCCACCCACACACACACTCAGTCTCCCATACAAATACTTGGGCAACCAATCAATAACCCATATAGTTACTCATATAGCTACTTATCAACACATGCAACAGTTTACAGAACAACAGACATAATGATGCACAAATTAAGACAGTTTAGTCACTAACCCATGCACTCAGTGAGACACATTTAATCACTCACTCATACAGTCAGTCATGCACCTACTAAATCCTTCATCCAGACACTTATACATCCACTCATTCTTCAATATGTAAGACATATTTTAACTTTACAGAAACATACAGTCACTGGATGTTGTCATCAGTGATGTCATCAGTGATGTCATTTGAGATGTCATCAGTGATGTCATCAGTGATGTCACTGACCATGTCATGAATGATGTAATATGTGACATCATCAGCAGTGGATTGCGGGTGCGCGATATATAGTTAGTGCAACTAACTATATATGGAATTTCAATGGTTTTGTGTGAGTAAAATAAGGTTTTGTAAATGCAAATTCCTATCTATATATATTCTATAACCTATGGTTTTTTCAGTGAATTTTCAAGGTTTTGTAAATGCTAATTCCTAACTATATATGGTCTATAACCTATGGTTTTTTCAGTGAATTTTCAAGGTTTTGTAAATGCTAATTCCTAACTATATATGGTCTATAACCTATGTTTTTTTTCAGTGAATATATATATATACATACATATTTAAACATATATCATCTGTATATCTATATAAATACAAACATAAATGCATGCCTACATATACTTATATGCATACAGATGCATGTTATTTACATGAAAGTTGAAAAAACACTAATAAAAGCAAAGCTAAAAAGCCACCTCATTACAAACAGAATGGCTTTAACTTAAACGAGGGCGAGATCTATTGCATTTTCAATGCTTGTTTACTTTGGTTCCATCAAGAAGGCATTCAGATGTGTCACACATTTGCCATAAATTCTGAATGTTAGCACTCTAGTTGCACATTAGATCACTGAAGTAAAGCTACTGCTCACCAGGGACGTCTGCTGCTGGTATTCAAAGTGCATGTTTCAGTCTGCATGTCAGAATTTTTTTAATGAAATTGAAGAGGGTTTGAGAAGTCACTCAAAATGTGCCCTAATTTTTCTTTCTGCAGCACTAATCATAATTCATATGGCAAAATATACCCCCTCATTTTGTTCCTTTTTAAATTAAATGTTTTAAGAGTTACCACTTTATTCCAATCAAGATGGCTTCAGGTGTGCCATACCTTTGTAATAAGTAGGACTGTTAGTGCTCTAGTTGTTCTTTAGAACACTCTGGGACATTCTGTCATTGGGCTATACTTGGGCTACATCTGGGTGATATTTGGGCTACATTTGGGCTCTTTTGTCTCTGGTGGCCATTTTGGGAGACTGCATGTCAGAATTTTTTAATGAATTAGAAGAGGATTTGAAAAGTCACTCAAAATGTGCCCGAATTTTTCTTTCTGCAGCACTAATAATACCTTCTATTGCATAATATACCCCCTCATTTTGTTCCTTTTTAAATTAAATGTTTTAAGAGTTACCACTTTATTCCCATCACGATGGCTCCAGGTGTGCTATACCTTTGTAATAAGTAGGACTGTTAGCGCTCTAGTTGTTCTTTAGAACACTCTGGGACAGTCCGTCATTGGGCTATACTTGGGCTACATCTGGGTGATATTTGGGCTACATTTGGGCTCTTTTGTCTCTGGTGGCCATTTTGGGAGACTGCATGTCAGAATGTTTTAATGAAATAGAAAAGGATTTGAGAAGTCACTCAAAATGTGCCCTAATTTTTCATTCTGCAGCACTAATCATACTTTCTATGGCAAAATATACCCCCTCATGTTGTTTCTTTTTAAATTAAATGTTTTAAGAGTTACCACTTTATTCCAATCAAGATGGCTTCAGGTGTGCTATACCTTTGTAATAAGTAGGACTGTTAGCGCTCTAGTTGTTCTTTAGAACACTCTGGGACAGTCCGTCATTGGGCTATACTTGGGCTACATCTGGGTGATATTTGGGCTACATTTGGGCTCTTTTGTCTCTGGTGGCCATTTTGGGAGACTGCATGTCAGAATGTTTTAATGAAATAGAAAAGGATTTGAGAAGTCACTCAAAATGTGCCCTACTTTTTCATTCTGCAGCACTAATCATACTTTCTATGGCAAAATATACCCCCTCATGTTGTTTCTTTTTTTGAAATTAAATGTTTTAAGAGTTACCACTTTATTCCAATCAAGATGGCTTCAGGTGTGCCATACCTTTGTAATAAGTAGGACTGTTAACGCTCTAGTTGTTCTTTAGAACACTCTAGGAGGCTGCAGTAGAACACAAAGGAATCAACTGACAGTCTCTGTCCTTGTTGGATGTACATGTTTTACTGAGAATGTCAGTCTTCATTTTCACATGACTGAGAAAGATAATGTGAATTTACAGAAAATATGCTTTCAGTTTAGCTTATAGATCCCCTTCCAAACCACTGTGGGAAAATAATGAGATATTAGTTTTCTTTCAAACAATATTCATGATATCACAGCAGAAGGTTTTTTCACATGGTAAAATCACCTTAGAACCCACCACAATTCCTAAAACGAGTATGGTACCATCAACAAATGATTTATAATGTAACTAAAGTCCTAAAACCCTCTATTAACTACAATGCTTTTTAATGAGGTGCTATCATGTATATTGGTCCCAAGATGGCTGCCAACACTTCTTGGATGAAGTGCTGACAGCCAATCAGATCAGATGTGTGGTTAGGCTCCGCCCAGATATATATCTTTTTTTGAACCTAAATTACTCAAGATCCACTGGAGCACATATATTGAGACCTAGCAAAGGCACATCGGGCTAACAGTCCCTACAATTTTGCCAAGTTTCGTGCAAATCCATTCAGCCGTTCGAGCTAAAAGTGAGGCCAACCGCCCTATGGAAATTAACATGCGAAAAACGCGTTTTGGGACCCCCCTTTTTTCTCGGCCCCCCCTTGATGAAACCCCCCCAAATTGTCAGGGGCTGCTCAGAAACAAAATGTTCCATTTTCCTGAAAATTTCAGCCAATTCCGTCCACAAACGCCAAAGTTATTAGACATAGAATTTTCAAAAATCCCATAGAGAAAAAATCCTAACTATATATACCTACTGGCGACCGCCAGTAGGTAATATATATATATATATATATATATATATATATATATATATATATATATATATATATATATATATATATATATGGGGGCCAGCTTCTCCCCCAGTTATGCCTGTCTGTTTATGGGCTGGTGGGAGGAGTTGGTCCTCAAGGAGAAATATCACGACATCTGTACAAACAATATAGTATCTTACCTACGGTACATTGATGATTTTATCATTGTGTGGAAGGGCAGTAAACAGGAGGCGCAGACCTTCATAGATAACATCAATGTTAATGACATCAACTTATGTTTTACATCTGACATAAGTGATAAACAAGTTTCCTTCCTGGATGTCCTAGTTAAAACTGATGAAGGCAAGATAAAGACCACCCTGTACAGAAAACAGACTGCAGGGAACACCCTTTTACACGCTAGTAGCGCACATCCCAGCCATCTAATCCACAGCATCCCCTATGGGGAAATGCTGCGGTTACGTAGAATATGCAGTGATGAAGGGGAGCTCAGGAGGCATCAACAGGAGAGTAAGTGTAGGTTCCTGGCAAGAGGCTACAGTGCCAAGGTAATTGATGCGGCAATGGCCAAATCAAGATTAAAATCGAGAGAGGAACTCCTACAAAACGCAGAAATGTTGACGGTAGAAAAGACTAGTAGCACAACAATGTCTGACGAGGCACCTAGACTTATTATGAGCTACAACCGCCAGCATAGGGAACTGCGAAAAATCATCCAACGCAACTGGCACCTTGTAAAAGAGGATCCGGTTATTGGAGACTCTCTTCCAGAATACCCCTCTATCACCTACAGAAAAGCAACATCGATGGGGGATGTACTAGTAAGATGTAGTCCAGAATATAAGGACAGTACAGGCTTGTCCCTAGCGCGCAAAGGGTTTTATAAGTGCTCCAACTGTAAAGCATGTTCCTATGGAGTGAATAAAACTTCCTTCCTAACAGCTTTCAGCTCCAAACCACAACACATCAAGTTCCACTTGACATGTAAAAGTGAATATGTGGTATATATACTTGAGTGCACTTGTAATTTAAAATACGTAGGCAGTACTAAGCTTCCAAGCCACAAGAGGATATTACAACACATCAGGGCGATCACCAACAACGACCCTAATTATCCCGTGGCAAGACACTTCCACGAAGTCCATGGTGGAAATCTGAAAGACCTAAGATATTACATCATAGACACAGTCCCCGCGCAGAGAAGAGGAGGGGATAGGGAAGGCATGCTTCGCAGGCTTGAGACACATTACATCCTGTCCTTAGATACTAAGCAGCCCAAAGGTCTCAACATGACGGAAGATCTGTATACATTTTTAGAATGAGTACTGGACAGTATTAGCTTATAAGAAATAGCGCATTCTTGCACATTTTTCACCAGTTCAACATACTAGGATATATAAGTTTGAATTTCCATTGGTTTCGGGTTGTAAATATCTAATGAATTGATTTTGTATTGTAAATAATGAATTTTACATGACGATAAAGACAAATGTATATATATATATTTTTGATACTCCGAAAGGGATTTTAACTATTTATGCAATTTTAATGAAACCATGAGTGGATTGATCAAACACCATTGTACATAACTTCGGTAATTGTGATCAATTGTGGGAAGCACTCGTATGGACATTTGTATTGAGTTGCATTTATCTATTAGGTTAGAACCCTTGGAGAGTGAAAGACGTATATATGATATTTCCCTGGTATTTGTCTTGTAACAATATAAGAAACAACTAAGTTTTTTTCTGAACTGCTTTTTGGAAAGGTATCTATATGTGTTTATAATAAGTTTTTGAAAAAATATTTTCTTTATGCACATGGGTTATCAGTTTTGTTTATTGCAAAGGAGTTTTTTCCTTTCTATCACATTTTTGAAAAATGTTTTAGCATAAATTCTCTTTAGTTAGATTCACGGTGATGCACTACAGTATTAAGTGAATGGACATTTGAAAAATAGTATATATTATCTTACTGTATTATACAAGAAACACTTTGTAAGAATGAATTTTCATTCTTTTCAGCAAATGTATTTTACAATTATTTTCTGCATTTTGTATTTTACGTACCACACTATGATAATGATGAAGAAAGACGCAAAATAGTACTTTTTCTATGTCAATTTTTACGCACTGGCACTTTAAAAGGAGGTGTATTCCACGACACTGTTGTCATGTGATCAAGGCAGGGATCTGCCGAAACGCGTCGTGGCTGACATGGTTGCACTTTTAAGCTAAATAAAAGAAGAAAGCACGAAAACTGGGTCTACCTCGTCTTTGCTGGTGTGTGGCTGCTGTTCTCTTGTAGAGACGGAGGCGAGCTCTTGCAGTATATATATATATATATATATATATATATATATATATATATATATATATATATATATATATTCACTTAAAAAACCATAGGTTTCAGGCCTTATATAGTTAGGAATTAGCATTTAAAAAACCATTGAAATTGCTCCTATATAGTTAGTTGTACTAACTATATTTCGCACACCCGCAATCCACTGCTGATGATGTCACATATTACATCATTTATGACATGGTCAGTGACATCACTGATGTCATCATTGATGACATCTCAAATAACATCACTGATGACATCTCATTTGACATCACTGATGACATCATCCAGTGACTGTGTGTTTCTGTAAAGTTTAAATATGTTTTACATATTGAAGAATGACTGGATGTATAAGTGTCTGGATGAAGGATTTAGTAGGTGCGTGACTGACTGTATGAGTTAGTGATTAAATGTGTCTTACTAAATGCATGGGTTAGTGACTAAACTGTCTGAATGTGTGCATCAGTATGTCTGTTGTTGTGTAAGCTGCTGCATGTGTTGATCAGTAGCTATATGAGTGGCTATATGAGTTATTGATTGGTTGCCCAAGTATTTGAATGGGAGACTGAGTATATGTGTGGGTGGCTGGGAGGTGTGTGACTCTGTGCATAGATGTGTGAGCAGTTGATTTACTAGGTGTATGAGTTCCGGAGTGCATGTGGAAACAGCTATATGGGCGTTTGACTGTGTGCATGGGTGTGTTGGTGAGTGAATGGATATCTCAGTGCTACATGTGCAAGTAAGTGCATATGTAAAACACAGTGCATGTGAGAGTTGGCATATATAAATGACAATACATAAGAGCCAGTGAATGTGCGAGTGGCTATATGGATCTATGTGTACTTGTATCAGTGATTGTATAAGAGAGTAAGTATGTGTTAGTATATGTTTGAATAAGTAAGGTGTTGTGTGTATAACTGTATAGTTGAGGAAATGGAAGTGTGATTGATTCTTTGCATGACTGACTAGGTGTGTGAGTAACTCCATGGATGAGTGGCAGTGTGTGAGTGTCTGTATAGGTGTATGAGTGCATATGATAGTGTTGTATTGATGAGTGACTGTATGTATGAGTGATTCTATGGATGAATGAGTGAATGTGTGTGTAGACCTAGGAATCAGTGAGTGTGTATGTAGTAACTGGTATTGGTGTGTCAATGGTTTCAAGAATGGTAGTCTGTATTTAACACTGGGTGCATCAAAGGATATATTAGAGTGTGAGGAGGTGCATCGTATTACCACATGAATGATATCATCAGTGATGTGATCAGTGATGTCAAATGAGCTGTCATCAGTGATGTCATTTGAGATGTCATCAGTGATGTCATCAGTGATGTCACTGACCATGTCATGAATGATGTAATATGTGACATCATCAGCAGTGGAGTGCGGGTGCGCGAAATATAGTTAGTACAACTAACTATGTAGGAGCAATTTCAATGGTTTTTTGAAATACTAATTCCTAACTGTATAAGGCTTGAAACCTATGTTTTTTTAAGTGAATTTGCAAGGTTTTTAAAATGCTAATTCCTAACTATATAAGGCCTGAAACCTATGTTTTTTTAAGTGAATTTGCAAGGTTTTTTAAATGCTAATTCCTAACTATATAAGTCCTGAAACCTATGATTTTTTAAGTGAATTTGCAAGGTTTTTTAAATGCTAATTCCTAACTATATAAGGCTTGAAACCTATGTTTTTTTCAGTGAATTTACAAGTATTTTCAAATGCTAATTCCTAACTATATCAGGCGTGAAACCTATATTTTTTATCAATAAATTTCAAAGGTTTTGTAAATGCTAATTCTATTAGCGGATAACGTTTATATATGTTATTATCCTTCTGGGACCACCTGAGCAGCCATCTTGTTTCTCAAGAGAAGTGAGGCACAAGAGAGCACAAAACAAGAATGGAAAACGCAAAAGGGGGGAAGGGTTGAGACCCCCTGGCCCCCTAGCCCTTCTCAGGGGGTCCCAGAAGAACCACCAAGTGCAAAAAAAATGTCTTTATTTTAAATTGTGGGGTACGTGCACGGTATGCGTACCCTACGCGTACGGTGCTTGTGCCCCGCGATTATTATTTTTATTATTTTTTTTTGCCCTTGGGGGTCCTTTTGGGACCCCCTGAGAAAGGCTAGAGGGTTGGGGGGTCCCCTTTCGTGTTTTCCACTCTTGTTTTGGGCTCTCTTGTGCCTCAGTTCTCCTGAAAAATAAGATTGTGGCCAACACTTCCTGGTTTGTACAGTTTGGAATGTTGACAGTCGACTGCCAGCCAATCAGAAACTCGCTCGCGCTCGCGCACGTAAGGGTACGCGCACGTACGCGTATGGTACGCGTACCGTAATCGTACGGTGCGCGTACGGTGAGCGCATATAGATATATAATTTGATCAAATTAAATTTTCTCAACAACTACTGGAGGGATTTTCACCAATTATAGAAAAGGCACTACTGCATACCTGTCCCTACCATTTTGCCAAGTTTGGTGTAATTCCGTTCAGCCGTTCGGGCTGTAGCCGTGTCTAAAGGTCCCATAGAAAATGCCATTTGAAAAATTTCAAATTCAATTTTCTCAAGAACTACTGGAGGGATTTTCACCAAACATAGCAAATGCACATCTGCATACCAGGCCCTACCATTTTGCCAAGTTTGGTGTAACTCCATTCAGCCGTTAGGGCTGTAGCCGTGTCTAAAGGTTCCTATGGGAATATACATGGGGAAAACACATTTTGGGACCCCCCCTTTTGGCCCCCGCTTGACGAATCCCCCCGAAACTTTCAGAGAAATGGAGCAGAGCGCAGCTGGCCAAAATTCTGGAAAATTACACACAGATTCCGCAATCGGCGCTAAAGTTATTCACAATCGAATGTTGGGCGCTTATAGATATATAATTTGCTCAAATTCATTTTCTCAACAACTACTGGAGGGATTTTCACCAAATATAGAAAAGGCACTACTGCATACCTGTCCCTACCATTTTGCCAAGTTTGGTGTAATTCCGTTCAGCCGTTCGGGCTGTGGCTATGTCTAAATGTCCCATAGAAAATGCCATTTGAAAAATTTCAAATTCAATTTTCTCAAGAACTACTGGAGGGATTTACACCAAACATACAAAAGGCACTGCTGCATACCAGTCCCTACCATTTTGCCAAATCTGATATAATTCTGTTCATCCTTTCGAGCTGTAGCCTTGTCAGAATGTCCCTATAGAAATTAACATGGGGAAAACACATTTTGGGACCCCCTTTTTTCTCGGCCCCCTCTTGACGAATCCCCCTGAAAGTTTCAGGGAAGGAGCGGAGTGCAGCGAGGAAAATGTAAGGAATATTACAGGTAGATCCCTCCATCGGCGCGAAAGTTATTCCCAATTGAATGTTCGGAATTTCCTATGGTAACTAGGTCCTAACTATATATACCTACTGGCGACCGCCAGTAGGTAATATATATATATATATAACTTCAAGGTACGCAGATGTGGATTTAATGTTATACTATGTGAATTTGTAGGGCGCAGCTAATCACCCATGGCGGAATCCAGTTGATAAGTAGGGCAGGCCAGGTTAGGGGAGGAGAAGATCATATCTGTTACATATGGAGGAGCCATGTCTTGAGGTTACTTCGGAAGTCATGTGGGAGGGAGACGTTCTGATTTATTCTTGGAGGTTGTTCCATGTCTTGGTTGTGAGGAATGAGAAGGCTCATCCTCTGCTTCTGCCCTTCTTGATGCGAGGGAGGTGTTCCCTTGCTCGGGACACAGATTGAAGGTGTCTGAAGAGTTGGTAGAGAATGAGGCAGTGGTTGAGGTAAACTGGACGGTGTTGTAGGGAGGTTTGGAAAGCATGGGGGGGATAATTTGAATTTACTTCTTTTCTGGACTGGGAACCAGTGCTGATTGTTGAGATGTGGTTATTTAACAGGACTTTCAGAATGATTTTGGCAGCAGTGTTCTGCGGGGTTTGGATTGCTGAAGGACATGGGCTGGGATTCTGATGTAGAGAGCATTTCCATAATCAAGGCTACTTGTGATAAGAGCTTTGGTGACCATTTGTCGGTTCCTCAGTGGGATTTACTTGAAAATCTTGCAGAGCATTTGCAGGATTTGAAAGCATGTTGAGAACAAGACAATGATCTGTCCGCTCATGGAGAGGTTGGTGTCCAGTATTATCCTAACATTGTTGGCATGGTTTCTGGGGTGGGTGGAGGGTCATCTTCGGAGGGCCACAAGAGGAGTCCCAGGCAGAGTGGTTGTTGCTGGATGGGACTTCAGTTTTGTCTCTGTCGAGCTGGGGGAGCTGCTTTTCATTGAGTAGTGACATTGCTCATGCACTTAGGCGAAGTTTGCTTTGCCTGCACTAGTTGAGTTGATAATGAAGAGGATGAGCTGTGTGTCATCGGTGTAGGATAATATGTTGATGCCATGGAATCTGATGATGTACACAAGTGGCAATATGTAGATGTTGAAGAGTGTTGGGCTAAACAGCGATCCTCGAGGAACTCTGCAGATGAGTTTATTGGGCACTGCGATGTAGAGGGGAAGTCTAACTTATTGAGTTCTGTCTGTAAAACAGGAAGATATCCACTTGAGGGCAGGTCTGCAAATACCCAAGTGCTGAAGCTCTTGGATGGGTGACTTGTGGGAGACAGTATCAAAAGCTGCAGAAAGGTCAAGGATTATGAGTGTGGCCATTTCCCCATAGTCGAGAATGCTTTTGATGTCATCGGTGAGCGATGATAAGGGCGGTCTCTGTGTTGTGGTTGGTGTGAAAGACTGATTGAGAGCTGTCTAGGAGTCGATGGAGTGCTAGGTGGTCTGCAAATTGTTTATTGATGACTTTCTCTATGACTTTATCTGGAAAAAGCAGGAGCGAGGTGGGTCTGTAGCTGCTGAGGGTGTTGAGGTCCACTGTTGATTTCTTCAATAATGCATTGACTTCTCAATTTTTTCAGCAAAACAGGAAGGTGGCAGTGGTTACAGAGATGTTGATGATAGGGGTGAGTGCAGGGGAGATGATGGTTCTTCCAAAATTGTATATTAAGAGGGGGCAGGGGCCCGAGGGGGGGTCCAAAGTGGATGGTATAGCATTGCCTAACTACTGTTGGGTTATAAAGGAGATGACTGCTGGTTTGAGGAGTTTGTATCAGTATGCTGTGGCATGTGCTGTAGATCATGCCAATCTTCTGTTCAAAGATATTTGAGAGAACATTGCAGAGTACTTGGGATGTTGGCAGCTGCAGGATTAGAGAACTCCTTGACGATGATGAAAAGTTCTTTGCCATTGTTGGGGCAGGCTTCGAGTCGGAGAGTTAGGGCCTTTTTCTTTGTGTCTCAGTGTTGTTTGTGGTAGAGGTAGGGGTTGAGGATAACTTTTTATGTGGATCTTGCAGTGGTGTTTTTGTCGAGTCTCCATTTTTTTCCTAGTTGTTTGCAGTAGGGCCTGGACTTCCTGAGGTTGTTTGTGCATCAGCTGGGCCAGTTGTGGTTTTTGTAGGTCTTTTTTTGGTGGGAGCAGTGGAGTTGGCGCAGTTGCCTAGCCATTTATTGAAGAGCTTGGTGTCAAAATCAAGGTTCTCGGTGTGGTTTTGTCGGCATTCCTGAAGGGTCTTGGTCCACATTTCTTTGGATATTTTGCCCAGTGTCTTGATTGTGCTTTGGGTTTTCCTGGTGCAGTGGCTTGGGGGTTAGGTATCTTGAAATGTATGATGTAGTGGCCGGACCATATGAGACTGGTCATGTAGGTGGTGGTGATCCTGTTGCTGGATGGGAAAATGTGGTCAAGGATGCGACCTGCTTTGTGGGTTGGTCCTTGGATGAGCTGGGTGAGTCTGAGGTTGCTAAGAGGTTGAGGAGGGTAGTGAAGTTAGGGTCTGTGGTGTCTTCCAGGTGGAAATTGATGTCCCCAAGCATGATGTAGTTCAATTATCTGAAAGAGAGGGGAACGATGAAGTCTGCAATGTGGTTACAGAATTTTGCTCGGGTTGAGTAAGGAAGGATTCCCCTAAGGCTTGTGTTGTCTGTATTTTAAATTGGAGGTGTTCCATGAGCTTGGTATCCGAGTCCTTGGAGGTGGTGCATTCAATTGTGTTTTTGTAGATAAATGCGAGTCCTCGGCCTGGTTTGTGGGTTGAGAATAGTCTATGAGTAGTCTTATCTATTTGCACTTACCTTTGCAATATTTTGGTCCTCAATCCTTGCTGACTCCTGGACACTTGTTCTCATCCTAATTACACTTCCAATTGTAATGCAATTACCCGCAATCTGCCTTCATCGACATAAAAAGATGAAAGTATGCTGAGCCCTGACAGTCAGAAAAAATCAAACTACCTTTTCCCACTTTAAGACTGGTCACAATGTCTCAGCCTAGCCTTGCTAATTCGTTGGCACTTGGTCCCATTCTATTATCCTTTCACTTGCTAAGATTGACCGTGAATCTGCAGGTATTGGTGTTTGAAGATGAACGTTTTTTTTAGCCCTGCTAATCAGGAAAAAAAACAGACTTCTTGCTTTACTGCTGATTTCACTGTCTTGGGCTATGTTTGTTGATTCCTGGGCACTTGGTCCCAGTCTGCTGATCCACAACAGTGCAGAGATGTCAACCGAAACATGCCGTTAGCAGCATTTGAAGGTGAAGTATTTTGTGCCCTTACCAGTAGTAATTTTATACGCCTCTAACTTTAACCAGAAATGTCTTGTCGCAAGGGTGTCTGTTGGTGCATTCTTCAGAACTGTGCTGCTCATGTCTTGTCTTCAGGAGAGGAGCATTTTTCTTACTTGCAGTATTTGATTAACATGTAAGAAAAATAGAAACTTCGAACAACTCTTAGCATGAAGAAATCATGATTTTTTTTATTTTATAACATTAAAATATTATTTATACAATATTTATTTTGACCTTTTTGTATAGCTTGTGCAACATTGATAAAAGGCAATTTTAGATTTAATTGTACAGAGGTCAATTAGGGAAGAGGTGTTGGCCTAACGGCTAGGGCAGTGTACCGCAATTCTGGGGAGCCTGCTTCGAGTCCCGCCAATGATGCTACATAACATTTTGGGGCAGATTTATGTTGGACTTGCCCCACACTTGCGTCACGCAACGGCGGCGTAAACGTGGCGCATCCCTGCGACCCATTTACAATGTGACACATCTAGGCAGATGCCTCACCTTGTAAAGCCCTGCGCCACATGTGGGGGTTCCGGCGCAGGGTGGGCGTCCCGGGGCAGGTGCGCCTCGCAAAAGTGTCTGAGTGAAATCTACAAGATTTCACTCAGTCACTTTTAGGCCAATGCTGCGTCAAAACCCTGCGCCTGCTTGAAGCAGGCGTAAGGCTTGACACTGCATTGGACAGATAGGGCACCCCTGAGCCTTGCTGGAGCTGCACTGCGCTTGCGACGCAACTCCAGCAATGCGGCATCTTTACGGCACAGATGCGTCACGCATCTGTGCCGTTTTTGCCCCATGGTGCGCCGCATTGTAAATGCGGCGCACCATTGGTGGCGGAGCTGTGGCGCACAATAACTGGCGCATCCCTGGGGATGCGCCAGTTATTGTAAATCTGCCCCTTTATTCTTAACAAATCACTTAATCTCGCCGTGCCTAACAAAATGAATGTATCCTCATATAACGTAACTGGTGCTATGTAAAGCGCTCGGATACCCGATACCGGGTCCAATTCGGGCTATATAAAACTCCGTAGGAAAAATGTATGAAAATGATAAGGAGAATTCTTTTTTTTTTTAATAAACACTTTATTTGGAAACCTCATACATTACGATAAAACACAAGTTTTACAAAGGGTTCTGTATGAATGTTGGAGGCACGGATATTGCCTGTTTTTCCGCCATGATTGCACCTCTGACCTCTTGGGCATTGCTGCAGGAACAAAACAAACTGTAGCACAAACAAGTCCGAATGTGTATCTTGGCCAAGCAACTGATCTTGGATCATGAACGCACAAATATAGGACTCAAATTTGTTTGCTGCTCTCATTAAAATGGAAACAGAGCCTTCCACTAACATTTCTGAGCTTTACATCAGTGTAAGCTAGGGCTGGATGTTATGCTAATTCTACTTTTTTATTGTTCCAGTGACTGTTATTGAACCGGATCACCTGTCCTAAAGGGCCTATTTACATTGATGAGGAAAGGTCAGGAGAAGCCGTATCAAGATCAATAATACCGAACTACTATGATGCTACATCCACTAAATCACCTACTCCTTTTCCTGATCAAGGATATTTACACATTTACTTACCTGTACTCGCCATGTCATGGAGTTGTTAAGTTAAGGTTAGTGGATGCAAACGTATTAGCATACAATGCAGTGAAGGTATTCCAGAGGATCGGGTTAAAGACAAGATCCATGAGATGGCACAAGATGTCCCCTTCCTATGGGGTGTAAAACCACCTAATCTCAAACAGCGTTGCTTGGCAGATAGAAATATCTGCATCCAAATCATAGTCATCCCAAAAATATAATTCTTTACATACAAGCATCGCACTATCCACGCTGTCAAATACCATGGTTATGCTTTGTAAGATCAAGCAAGGAGAAGATCTTTCATAGAGCAGAGAGTAAGCTATCCACAGAATTCTAAAGATTACTTCAATGCCCATTCAAAGGCCGTAATACAAGTTGGCAGATAGGCAAATTATATGAAACAAATTTGGAGAGTATCCTACCTAAAAAAGGCAATTTGTTAGAGACCTGTCATTGCCTGAGAGTTGAGTGTCCTAATAGACACGCGTTGAATTGCAGTTTACCTTTTTTCGAAATTACAATGAAACAGATCGAGGAAACAGCAAATAACAGACTTACAGGCAGCACTGAAAAGCATTGACAAATGCAATAACATGAAAAGGGGTACAATTAAGCATTACTGTGTTTGTATGTTTTACGTTATGAGTACATTGAGCTAGATTTGAAGCAGGAAACGCAAAAGTAAAACAGAGAAAGGCTGGAAACATATTTTTTTAACACTTTGTAATAAAAATGTGCATTTTCACCATGCACAGTTGTGAGGTACTCGTACTGTGCATTGGGCAGAGTATATGTTTGAACGGAATAAGAAGGGTAATGTAGTCTGAAATACACTAAAATGTAGGAAAGTAAGTCAGCATTACATATAAAAGCGAGTATCCCTACATTTCTTTTTCAAGACCAACTGGAACATGTTTTCCCATTGTTACTAATGAGTGCATTCCCAGTTGTGAACATCCACAAAAACAGTTTAACCACAATTTGATTTCATCACGTGGGCTGGTCCTATATCTGCTTTCTGCAAGATGGCAGGTTATGGACACTGGGGCACTGCTAAATAGCTAAGAGCAGAATATCACTTTGATAAACGTGATGTGCATGTTTATTATTTAGATTAGCATTCAAGCACTTTTTATGCAGCTGATCTAGGACACGACATTGCGCACATTACCCCAGCCTTGCATTATCTCTCTTAACCAATTTTTCAATAATACATTTCATTATTAAGTACCAGCATTACACAGGAACATCAGAGTAATGAGGGCTCGTGGTATAAAGCAGGAAATCAGAGTTGAGAGTTGAGTGGCAGTCAGTTCTAGGTAAGACCGAAAAAAAGAAAACCAGGTACGCCCACCCACATCAGAATCATGCAATGCAAATCATACCCTTCCTCCGTGGGTTGACATAGAATATTACTGTATTAAGAAAACACCCCAAAGCAAGCTCAGTAAGCTAGTGATGCAGCGGAATTCTAATGCAGAATTTTAGCTGTGCCCATAATTGTCTTATTAATTAATTTAACTATCTTATTTAGTTTAGGTTTTCCTTCATTTGGTCCGCCGATGGATCTTGCTCATCTCATTGAGGGGTGATGAAAATAGGATGTCAACTATTGGTCACTCACTGAGGACCATGAGTTGGTAGCCAACTTACAAATTAGAGACCAAGTTCAAATGCACCTCACTCAATACCATGCTGTAAATGTATACGATGGCGACTGGAAGTTCAAATCTCCTGAAGAAGTTAGTTGGGTCAAAATCGAACAGACTAACAGTTTAGCTACGGTCGTTCAGAACAATAGCAATAGGACTTGCTGTTCTGAAAACAATCTGTGACTATCTTTGCTATACACAGTTTCTGCGGAAAGAATATTAGTGAATTTAAAAGACACTGACGTTTAAGATTTCATTAGTGTTGTATTAAGCAGTAATATAAATCAAGGCAATAATCAGCATTCAAAAGGTTCAGTCACGAATCTCAGAATACAATTACAATGATACATTGAATAAGGAAGCAATTCCCAAAGTCCATAGGGAAAGAACTCTAGAAAACACACATTTATGGGGATATCTCACAAGGTATTTGTAAAGGTATGGTACGGCAAAGGAGTTCAAGGAAAGTCCCCTAGTCAAGGAGTTCCTGCCACCAACAAAGGCAGGAGAAAGTTTACAAAGTTCTTTCAGTGGGCATAGAGTCTGGTCAGAGGCAAGGCATGAGGGAACTAGAAAGCTAGCAAGTCTGCCAGCATAAGTCCAAGTGGTAGGCGAACCAAAAGGAACAGCAACTGCTCCGATTTCCAAACTTAAAATCTGCCCATCCGCATCCCTCCAGGAAAGTAGTCAATAATATAGTTCAGCAAGTCCAGAGATGACATCAGCCGTGTCATCATTAACGTCAGGTACTCATAAAGTCTTCACTGCTCTCAAGATCCAAAAATTGCAATATTAGCATTCTTTTTCATACTGTTCATGGGAATCAGTCGTCCATCTTGGGCACACAGGTTAGTCCACAAAGAACAAATCATTACTGAACCTTCTCATTTGCTGGTAGCAAGAGTTCATATCACATAGTAGTATGCATATACAATTTGTAATATGTTTCCTTTTGGGCCAGAAAGCCGTGGAAAAGTAGAAGAAAGGTACATGAGTGTGGAATGAAGTAAGATTCTTTCTCATCCTCATGAGAAAGTAAAGGCCTAAAGAAATTAAGTCAAGTAATGCATTAAAGTCAGTATATGAAATACATATATGCATATTAGATATAAGCAAATGTGATTCAATTAATACATTAGTCAAGTAATCAAGTGTAGTAAATCATTTCATGAAAATATTCTTTAGTGAATGTGGCCTACTATCACATTTTCAAAGTGTATACATGCAAACCATACCCATATTTTTATATACATTTTTTATTTTAGGAAAACAGATTCTCTATTGTTATAAAGGTTAATTGTAAGGAATTCAGATTTCTAATCCTTGGCACATACATTTTGCATCAACTTTTCATAGTCAATTGTGCATTACAACGAGAAGAAAAGAAGACGGTTTCCATAGGTGCAAAAAATACATTTTCATTAGTTTTTATTTCAATGTGGTAAAATATTCTACGAATTCAACTGTTAAGCAAGACAACACACTCTAAACCCTTTTCTAAGGTGCTTGTGCTATACATTTCCTTCCTTGATGTTTCTATACCGTTTGCAAGATGCACATACATTTTATATGCATTTTTTCATTCTCAATTTCCGTTTATGTGGCCTGTAAAGAATAACCAGCTTTTAAGCTGGATCACTAGAAACGTAAATTACATTACACTCATATTTATAAGGCGAAAATAACAACTGAACCAATACAAACATTAAATATGCATATGAATAAACAGTGCAAAGCTCAATTTTTCTTTAACCACATTAGTGCTTTGGAAACACTTGAGGAAATTAAAGAAATGATTTACCCAGATGTAGAGTTGATCATTGAAACAACCAGACCACAGCAGAAGGTTTTCTTTTTAGATGAGAAGTACGTTTAAACAAGGAGACCCATGGTATAATAGATGCAACCAGAGCGCAAAGCAGCAGCCAACTCCCCAACACCTAGCAACATGTCATATTAGCATTCTACACATTCAGCGCTCCAAATTCTAGTGCCAGCAGAATAAAGGAAATAGAAAATATATCAATAACTTGAAAGCAGATCCTAAAGTACCACACCAGAGTGGACAAAATAAGATAAGCAAAATATAGGCACCTTCACAGTGAAGAATTTCAGAGTAAGCATTATTGTCATATTCAACAACACTTGTGATACAACTAACCCAATGAAACTAACGTGCATTTGACAATGTCGGAGAAAGAAGTGATAGAAGGAAGTACTGCCAAGGAAGTTACCTTTTAATCATGAAAGAACGACATGATGCTCAAGATGTCAAGCAGCATAGTCTGGCTAAAAATTACAAGAAACCACAAGGCAAACAATGTGGATGCTTTGAAACTGCCAGGAGTCCATACTCCTCTGAGACAAGGGCAACACTCCCAATGAGTATTGATCCCATAGTGGTCATGACATCTGTTTGAATCAATGGGCCAAGTTGCCTGATTGTTGACACGAAATGAAAAAGAAAAACAGCCTGCCACTGAATTTGATGTATAGACCTTTAGTTGGGGATTCAACCCCAAGAAGTTATCGAGACCATTTGACTACCAGAGGGTCCGTAGAAGGCATCCCCTCCCACCTGCTACTCATGCTATATAGTGAAGGATTCATTCCTGCTTTGTGGGACGCGCAGATCTCCAAACTCCAAGCTCCAAACATTTTCTGGACCGTTTTGGCTGCTTGCAGGGGACAAATGAGGTGGGCCCTTTCCACCTGCACCTTGCGCTATAAAAGCGCCTGACACATTCCCAATGCACGGGACATGCCTGGTCAAAGCCTGGCCCAAGGGGGGGGCCATCTTTGCCCATCCTCACCCGGAAGAGACAGGGCTGTACTCCATCAATCCGCTCATCCAAGTTTTGTGTTTTACTTCTTTCCCACTCATGGTTCAAGTCAAGTCACTTGCTAAGTTTAACAAAGACTTTAAACTGTTGATTTTTTAGTCGAGATGTACAACATGAAGCTACAGTGTTATGGTCTCCTTAACTTCTTATAATGACCATACAGCAGTTATTGAAAGATGTAAAAGTATTTTTGTGACATTTTGTGGTAAATATAATTTACCTATGCGGAATTTCTATGCGGTAAAGTTCAATAAGAATAACTTAATCAATAAATGAGAGGCAGAGTCCGTGGCATCTGAGTTTATAAGGGTTTTATTCCATAAAATAGAATTGGTTCGAACCAGGTGTCATGTTCCATCACCACGAAGGTTCAGGAAGGGATAGACAATGCTTTATTAACAGGGTACAATATATATAGTAAATGCATTTAATGGTGATGGATACAGAAGGCCTAACAGCTGAGAGAAGAGAGATAAGAACACATGTACGTAACAGAAGGCGTGCACGAGGGCGTACACGGAGGTGTGTGCTAGAAACGTCACATAAAGGTGTCACAGATGGGTGGATCCATAGACGAATCCTGCAGTGTCAGCAGAAATATATGGCAGAGATGCGCGCGCAGCAGCATGACGTGTGATTGACGTGGAACTGGAGGGTGAAGAGGACTTGACATTTAACACCATATGGGGAGACAGAAGTCTGGCGTGTCAGAACAACCTAAACCCAAATCATATCTAATATCTTGTGTTTGAGAAACTGTATTATCTAGAAGGAAAGGTCTCTCGGACAAAGGCTATTCTATACTGACTGCTAGTGCGTGCATATGTGACTACGTGTCTACGTGTTAATGCGAGGGGGCCATGGGCCTACCATGGTAACAAGAGCAATGAATTACTTGCACGGAGACAGAAAGGCCGGGCCCTTTGCTCTGCAGCTGGGGAGATGTTTACCTAAATCACTAGACAGGAATGTATTTTCGAGGAGCGGAGCAGATAACTTGAAGGTAAAATACAGTCTTGGCAGGCAAGCAGGCCGAGCCAGGCACCGCTCGCCGCACAGGGAGTAGGGTAAGGGTCATGGATGCGGATCCAGGCTGCAGCTTTCAGAGACAGAAGGCAGAAAGGGCTCGATGGCAGGAATCAGGGCCTAACTCGCCAGAGCCAGAAAAACGTGAAAGTGCACCATGTAAAGACGGTGGCACGGCATACTTAGGAACTGAATATTCGACCCATTCATGGTGGATCTGAAAGAGAACATGTTAACGTTGGACGCAAATGTATTTGCGTCTTCATAGCTGGCTGTGGAGGGAACATACATGTACTTGAAGCACGTACATGGAGCCATTGGGGTCTACGTTAGGGGACACAATTGACCATAAAAATTCATATTACCTCATTCCCTCCTTGTCCCCTACGGACCCTTCATGATATATCGATCTTCATTAGTCTATCAATTTGTTCATATAACATCATTTACTCTTCCTTCTTCTGGCGGGATTTTGAACGTGGACTTGAATGGGGAATACATGATGTGGCGCACAAGCCGCAAATCGCTGGCCCACACTGTAAACATAGGCAACAACTGAATACTATGAGAAGGGCTATTCCGAGGAAGGATAGGACTTTCCATCCCCAGGCTGATAGCACGCTCCAGAACCAACCGGACCAAGTCCAGGTGCCTGGATTCTGGTGTATCTGACTTGCAATCTTATGGAGACGGGTTATGGCTCTATATACTGATGGTGCGTTTTCTGGAATGAAAACACAGCAACTCGATCCGATGACTCTACAAGCTCCGCCCCTATCGGCCAGGATGACGTCAAGGACAAGACGATTTTGAAGAACAACAATCCGCATAGCAGACTGCTCCTCTGTTAAGTTGCCTAGGGCGGAAGTAGTTTCATTCACTACTGCCTCGAGGGTTCTGGTTAATTTACGTATCAGTTTACTATTAAAGACAGCACCTAAATAGGGAAAGAAACCTTTATTAAAGTCTGTATACTGCTCCCATGCCGTTTCAGTATAGTCGACAATCGGGAGATCTCTCTGGGGTCTAGCGTGTACCAGATGGGAGTCCCTATGATAATCAGGGGGGGCTAGGAAAACAGGTGGCAGTAGGAATGCAATGTAACAAGTACCATCCCAATCTAGAGGTAAGCGTATATATGCTGTATGACCACAAATGAAATAGGAATGACGGGAAGCTTTAAATGTAGACTTGCCTTTATCACTGAATTCGATCACAGTAGTACATCTACTATGACCCAGGTGTACTGAACCATTCTTTCTGACACATAATTCACCTTTGACTGGTAATACTGACATTGCGGGCAAGACTGGTTCGGTTTCGGACTGTACATTCAGTATCATGAGGTTAAGTGTAAAATTACCTAATCCATATACTTCGTTTTCTAGATCTGTCCCTGTCCTTTGGGGAAGACCCTCCTTGTCAGGGAAACATACTTTATGCAGAACTGTGTTCAGATTTCCCCATACCCAATTACCCTGGTAAACTACGGAATCAGAATCTAAAGAGTTCATTAAACTAAACCATGCACCACAGGAACCATTGTGTGTGAACGGGTACGGAAAGAGGGGCAGAACTCCCTTGTATTTCTGATAGGGAGGGAGTCGGCCACATATCCAACAATTGGTAGCATTGCTGGTCTGATGGGAATGATGTAACATACTGATGAATGTATTGTTGCGCAGTGCAAGTCGGTAAGATAACTCGTGCGGGGGTAGTTCACTGAAAGTATGTTCGACAGTGACATTTGAAGAAGAATGTGCACGTTTGAAAATAGGAAAGTACATGTGAAGCAGTATACTTGCAGCAATAATCATAAGACTCAGAAAAAACATAATCAATAATGTCACAATGCAGTGACTACGGAGAGATTTACAATATTCATGTTTCTTGATCTGTTTCTGTCTATCTCTCTCTCTATTGGGGTCTAGCGGATACATGTCAGGAACTTGTCTAACCGATTCACCTAGGGGAGGACTTAAACAATTAAACTGTCTGACTTGCTAGACCTCAACTTCATGCGAAATTCCTGGGAAGGAGTTTTCTCTACCAAAGGGAGTTTAGTATCAGTCTCTGGAAGGGGGCAGGGCTGGGAGTCTAGTTTCGGAGGCAGTCCATAGTGTCTTTTCACGTGACTCGAGTGGAGCCAGCCCTTGCGGCCCTCCACCTTGACCGCGGTCCTTGTTGTTAATAACACGAGCTTCGGCGCCTGCCAACGGGGCTCCAGCGGACTCCTCCTGTCGAAATTCCGTACAAGAACCAGGTCACCAGGGATGATCTCATGGGGCTTCACCTCGGTGTTGTCGGGAAAGGCTGCAACCACCGGTGAACGACATGATTGTAGTGCAGACATCAAGGAGGCAAGGTAATCTGTCAGCATATTACAGTCAAAATCCGTTATTTTACGAGGCAGAGGCGTCCCCCACATATTCGGTGGCCTACCAAAGACCACCTCATACGGGGATAGCCCTGTTCTTGAATGTGCGATCATTCTCATGTAAAAGAGTGCAACTGGTAAAGCTACTATCCAATCAACGCCTTTCTCTCTACAGATTTTGGCAAGGCGAATTTTCAGGGTCTGATTATGTCTCTCTACGAGACCTGCTGCTTCGGGATGTCGGACACAGTGGAACTTCCACTGATAACCTAGCAGGAGTGATACCTGCTTCATAAGCTCGGACGAAAATGGCTGACCATTATCTGAGTACACGACACGGGGCAAACCATACCTGGGGAAAAATTCACGTACCAGCTGCTTGGCAGTGGTCGGAGCAGTGTAATCTGGGACTGGATATGCTTCTGTCCAACGGGAAAGTGCACATACAACTACGAGGACATATTTGAATCCTCGACAACGTTCCATCTGGATATAATCCATCTGGAGGACTTCAAAAGGGTGATCGGGAGGATGAAATCCACTTTGCTCTATGGGAATGTTTTTACCTGGGTTGAACTGACAACAAATCATGCAAGTACGCACTTTCTGTTTGGCTGCTGCTCGTAAATGTTTATTGAACCAAAGGTTTTGAATACTGTCTAACATGGCTTTTTCTCCTAAATGTGCAGGACTGTGTACTGTGTTAATGATAACTTGAACCATAGAGTCGGGGAGAAACCATGTGGCTTTCCCCTTCGTCATCCATCCTTGTTCTGTCTGGATCCCTCCTAGTTCAATCCATTTCTTGATTTCGTCTGGTGTAGCATGTGTCTGTATGTCAATTACATCTAGGGCGGGATCTCTAACTGTCATGCAATGTGTTGGTGTTGGAACTATTGTCTTTGTCAGGTCAGTTGCGTGAGTCTGAGTCCGAGCTGTATGCTTGGCTGTTCGGTCTGCCATGTCGTTACCCTGGGAAATGGTATCTGTGACTTTCGTATGTGCCTTACACTTCATGATGGATATCGCTGTAGGCAAATGTATTGCGTCTAACAGAGCTTGGATGAGGGGACCGTGCTGGATTTTGGCTCCATGAGAGGTCAAGAAACCTCTCTCTCGCCAGAGTACACCGAAGTCGTGTACGACTCCGAAAGCATAACGTGAATCTGTGTATATGTTAACTCTTTTGTTCTTTGCTCGAATACAGGCTTGAGTCAGAGCGGTGAGCTCTGCTGCTTGGGCTGACAGAATGTCAATACAATTTGTTTCTATGACTTCAGTTTCTGTTGTGACTGCATATGCGGCCACTAACTCTCCTGTACTTGTTCTCATACATGAACCATCCACATAAAGTGTCAGGTCTGGATCTGGTAATGCAGTGTCTGTCAAGTCTTGTCTGGGTTTCGTCGTAATAGTAATGACTTCAATACAATCATGTGCCAAAGGGTCTGTCTCACTTAATGGCAGAAGTGTAGCAGGGTTCAATGTATTGCAGCGTCTGATTTCTATGTGTGGCTGAAACAATGTCAATTCGTAACCTGTCAATCTTGCTATAGTCAAGTGCTGAGTCTGTGTTCGGTTTAAAAGAACTTCCACGGAATGTGGAACTTGTACTGTCAATTGGTGTCCTAACACTATGGAATCACTTTGTCTGATTGCTAGAGCTGTTGCTGCGACTGATTTTAAGCACGCAGGCAGAGCCTGGGCTACTGGATCTAATGTACTAGAAAAATAAGCACACGGTTTGTGTGAACCTGCTTGATCCTGGGTAAGTACTGACAATGCAGTACCTTCACGTTCTGTGACAAAAAGTGTAAAAGGCTTACTGTAACATGGTGTCGCTAAAACTGGTGCTTGACATAGGGCTTTCTTTAAGTCGTCAAAAGCTTGTGTATGTTCCTGAGTCCAAGGGAGGACAGTCGATGTCGCTGCCTCCTGAGTTGTCAACTGTATGAGTGGCTTTGCTAGAAATGCATACTGAGGAATCCATTATCTACAGTAAGAAGTGAGGCCTATAAAGGCCCGTACCTCCTTTTGTGTCTTGGGCTGTGACATGTTTACAATTAACTGGATACGGTCAGGTGTTAGCTGTCTCCCCCCTTTGGACAGCAAGTACCCAAGGTATATCACTTGCTGAACACAGAATTGCAGCTTCGAAGGAGACACCTTGTGTCCCTTGTCAGCCAAGAAATGCAAAACCGTCAGTGATGCTTGTTCACATTCTGGTTCACTTCGGGCGGTGATCAATAGATCATTGACATACTGCAGTAGGGCAGTGTTGTCAGGCATATGAATACTGTCAAGTTGTCTTTTCAGGGCTTGGCTATAGATGCTGGGGCTTTCTGTGAATCCTTGAGGTGCGCGTGCAAATTTGAAGCTTCGGCCATTTAAGCAGAATCCGAAAAGATATTGGCTTTCCGGGTCGATTGGGACACTAAAGAAGGCGTTCTTCAGATCAATTACAGTAAAGAACGTTGCCTCTGAATCAATAGCTGTCAATAATGAAGAGATGTCTGGAACCACAGGATACTGTGGGACAATGCATTTGTTCAATCCTCGTAAATCGATCACTAATCGATAAACTGGAGGTGCATTTGGATCTGTACGTTTAAGAATTGGAATGATAGGGGAATTACATAGATTCGAGTCGGTTTCTACAACCACTCCTTGTGCAATGAGCTCGTCAATGATTTTCAGTAAAGCCACTACAGCATCTGGGGGTAACTTGTATTGTCGGATTCGTGGTAGTACTACTCCTGGCTTGAGTGTGACACGATATGGAGTGATGTGCATACAACCTACATCAGTGGGGCCTTGTGCCCACAAATGTGCAGGAACATTCTGTAATCTGGGATCAATATCTCTCAACACATAGTGACCCTTAAAGTCACGCAAAAACAATCTTACTCCTTCCGGAGAACAGCAGATTACAGCTCCTAGAGCCTTCAGTGTCTTGATGCCTAATAAGTTTTCTGGACATGATTTCGTGAGCAATAAATCTGTAGTGCGTGACAACGGACCAACTAAAAGAGGAACTGGTTTCGATACTTCATTTACAATAGGCTTGCCTGAAAATCCAAGGGAAACATTCTGTGAGCCTGAGAGGGGTGCCCCTGGAACCTCGTTGTGACTGATTGTTGTTCTGCTTGCCCCTGTGTCAATCAAAAATGTTCTATCTTTTCCTAATACTTGACTATGCACGTAAGGACCCTCTTGACCTACAGGAACCTCAATAAGAGGCAAGCCAACCTCCCTCTCTAGGCTGTTTCATGTATATCGCTGATAATCGGGGTAATCGGTTTGTGCATACTGGTACATCTGCTGAGTTGCATGTTGTGTTGCGGCAATCGGTTGGGGCTGTGGTACCGCTACGGTCTGTACTGTCTGTTGTGGAGCATGCATAGGCTGTACATTCTGTGGAACGTGTTGTTGGGCCTGGTCTTGTCTAGGTTGACGTGGTCTTTCTTTAGTTTTACCTGTAGCTATATTATGTTTCAAAACTGCACAATCGTTTATATAGTGGCCTGGCTGTTTACAATAGTTGCATGTCCCTTTAACAGGAGCTGCTGAATTATTGGACTGTGTCATGCCCTTTTTCTGACCGTCAGCTGGAACTGACTGAGCAACTAGCATTTTCATTTTCGTGTCTTTCATACGTCTTTGTTCGTGATCATGTTCTTCTCTAATCCTGTTCTGGTGGTACTGTAACATTTGTAACATTTGTGAAGGCGTGTTTGCTTGCCATGTGCTCCCGACTTTCAGCACACGATTCTTAACTTGGGGCAGAGAATTCTCGACTAATTTGGATACAAAAAGGTGCGGGTATGACTCGCTACTTGCTTTCAGGCCACTATTATGCGGGAGCTACATCATCCAAGTAGGATGAAATAAAAATGTCTGCTGCGGTCTTGTGACGTAATTTAGTCGGAACCAATGGAGGGGGCAGATTTTTCTGTGTTTCCGGGGTCGCCTTGGGCAGGCCCTCGGCCAGGACTGGATACAATCCTGTCATAATTGCGTTACTCCGTCTATCGTGTTGTTCCATTCTAACTCGTTCCCCTTCTTCTAGTAGTTCTTTTTCTTTGGCTTTTTCAGAATCCTCTCTACTTTTCTCTGCTTTTCTGAGTGCTTTCTCTGTCCGTCTGTGTGATTCTTTACGCCATAGTTCAATGGCATCTTTCTGCGACTGTCTGGCTTTCTTTTTCCATAATGCTTCTTCTACTCTCATGATGCAATCGGCATCCCATGTCCCTGTAACGGGCCATCTCTGATTCTCTGCTAAATCCTTGGTGTAATCCACCCACAAGTCGAGATATAATACAGCGTCTAAGCCGTGTTTGTGGTACATAAAATATCCTGGAGTGTCCCTGGGTGGGATGGGAACAGCTTCCTCGAGTATCCCTTTTCTAGTTCCTATCTGTTTCAGTTTAGAAAACAGCGGCATTTTTAGCCGTGATACTTGATACTTGATACTTACTCGGATTTGGACACCACTAATACAATAAACACAGTAATGAAAATCAAACAATCACTCATACCACGACATAAAAACACATTAAAACATTTCGGAAAACGAACAATAACTTGATATACTGCTAAACAGTACAGATACACTGCTAAACAGTGCAGACCGGGTCTGTGTACCCAAACCCGTCTTGACCGGACACAAATTAATGCACCCGTCTAGATGCGTCCCCAGCAACGGTACTCACCGGGAAGCACGGAACGGAAGGCCTCGGAAACTCGACACTGGACTGGACCGGACTGGACTCGACTCGTCTCGTGACGTAGGTACTTCGGAACTTCGGAACTTCGGAACTGGTGGGCCTCTGAACACCTCGGACCTTGCTCTCTCGGCTGGGCTCTGGTCGGGATCCTCCGCACTCCTCACCGTCTCGTCTGGGTGTCGATCGCAGCCTCAGTCACCTCCGTTGGCCTGAGGGAGATACAGGAAATCCTGCGGGTACGCGTAGTTGTCCGTCACGGCTGTGGCAGGGGACCAGGCCTGCAACGCACCGCCGGCGCGTAAGGTGGGGGAGGGGTCCCTATTCGGGCGCCAATTATGTGTTAAATATAATTTACCTATGCGGAATTTCTATGCGGTAAAGTTCAATAAGAATAACTTAATCAATAAATGAGAGGCAGAGTCCGTGGCATCTGAGTTTATAAGGGTTTTATTCCATAAAATGGAATTGGTTCGAACCAGGTATCATGTTCCATCACCACGAAGGTTCAGGAAGGGATAGACAATGCTTTATTAACAGGGTACAATATATATAGTAAATGCATTTAATGGTGATGGATACAGAAGGCGTAACAGCTGAGAGAAGAGAGATAAGAACACATGTACGTAACAGAAGGCGTGCACGAGGGCGTACACGGAGGTGTGTGCTAGAAACGTCACATAAAGGTGTCACAGATGGGTGGATCCATAGACGAATCCTGCAGTGTCAGCAGAAATATATGGCAGAGATGCGCGCGCAGCAGCATGACGTGTGATTGACGTGGAACTGGAGGGTGAAGAGGACTTGACATTTAACACCATACGGGGAGACAGAAGTCTGGCGTGTCAGAACAACCTAAACCCAAATCATATCTAATATCTTGTGTTTGAGGAACTGTATTATCTAGAAGGAAAGGTCTCTCGGACAAAGGCTATTCTATACTGACTGCTAGTGCGTGCATATGTGACTACGAGTCTACGTGTTAATGCGAGGGGGCCATGGGCCTACCATGGTAACAGGAGCAATGAATTACTTGCACGGAGACAGAAAGGCCGGGCCCTTTGCTCTGCAGCTGGGGAGATGTTTACCTAAATCACTAGACAGGAATGTATTTTCGAGGAGCGGAGCAGATAACTTGAAGGTAAAATACAGTCTTGGCAGGCAAGCAGGCCGAGCCAGGCACCGCTCGCCGCACAGGGAGTAGGGTAAGGGTCATGGATGCGGATCCAGGCTGCAGCTTTCAGAGACAGAAGGCAGAAAGGGCTCGATGGCAGGAATCAGGGCCTAACTCGCCAGAGCCAGAAAAACGTGAAAGTGCACCATGTAAAGACGGTGGCACGGCATACTTAGGAACTGAATATTCGACCCATTCATGGTGGATCTGAAAGAGAACGTGTTAACGTTGGGCGCAAATGTATTTGCGTCTTCATAGCTGGCTGTGGAGGGAACATACATGTACTTGAAGCACGTACATGGAGCCGTTGGGGTCTACGTTAGGGGACACAATTGACCATAAAAATTCATATTACCTCATTTTAGTACATTGTGTGCCATACCTATATTTGTTAAATTGACATAATGGGGAAAGGAAGGCAGTTGAGGTACCATTGGACATAGCCAAGTCAAAAAATGTGCCAAATTCAACACAAAAATGTGCACCTGAGATGAAATTCACAATTTTTTTGAGGAAGTAGAGTCAAAAATCTGAAACAAATGCACAACTAAAGATCAAACGTCTACAACGAAAGAATTCTAACAAAAAGTGCTACCCTTAGTGCATTTTAATTCTCACAAATCAACTACAGTTGTAATGGTAAGTCACAAAAAATGAAGCGGCTGGCAACTCAGGGGGACCATACACAACCTCCAAATTCAAGTTCTTTTTTATTGAATGTACTTTGTCAAGACAGACTTACGTTATGTGCTCTTGCTGATGAAACCCTTTTCAATATTGAAGGAAAAACTCAAACTAATTATACACATAATAACAAAGAAGGTTCCTTGCTTGACCTTATTTTAGAGCTTAAGAGAAGACAAAGACTCCATGATCACCAAATCAATATACTAGATCATGAGTATTTGCCATTGCTACTCAGTGAGAAGGTCAGCCATCTTGGCAGCGAAACACCACATAACTCAAGAAGCTGAGTATAGTGGTACCAAATTATTAATATCTGATGGAAAATAACTTCTGGTTTTGTGACCCAGTGTAAGAAATGGTTACTGGTTGACTGGGGTGTGAGCCCTGGTCAAGCAGCAACCACATTCCTTGTCAGGGTAGGTCACAAGCAAACCCCAAATTAACCTGTGCTTAACACCCTGGTAGCTTTGCGCAGAGCAGTCAGACTTAACGTAGAGGAAATGTGTAAAGTATTTGTGCAACACTTCAAATAGTAACTCCGTGAAAATACCACGTTAAAAAAATCAGGTTAGAAAAGCAGAGCAGAAATCAAAAGTTCAGGCCAACCGTGATTGAGCACGGGTCAGATACAGTCCCAGATTAGTCCTGTGGAGGTTTTATCTTCTCAAGTGTTGTGCCAAGAGTTCCCTTTTGCATTAAAGAGGGTCACCAGGAGCAAGGTCAGTTCCGCAGGCTGCCATTAGCATGGCACAAAGAGCAGGCTGGGTATTGCAGACAGGCGGGCTGTAGCTTTGTGTTGGCGGTCCTTCATGTGCTGCCAATGCTGCTCTGCAAAAAAGACGGGCTGATGCTAAGCATGGGCGAATTTTGCGAATTCGCGATTCGCGAATTTGCGGATTTGCGAATTCGCGATCCGCAAAATTCGCGAATTTGTGCGAATTTGCGGAATTTTGTTTTTTTGCGTGTTCGCGGGGTTTTTTGCGTGTTCGCTGGGTTTTTTGCGTGTTCGCGGGATTTTTGCGTCTTCGCGAGCCGCTTGCATAGCGAAGTTACCCATGCAGTCTTTTATGGGAGAGGGAGAGAGAGATAGATAGATAGATAGATAGATAGATAGATAGATAGATAGATAGATAGATAGATAGATAGATAGATAAAGAGAGGGAAAGAGAGAGGGAGAGAGAGAACGAGAGAAAGAAAGATAGGCCGGATCTCTGAAGGGCCAGATTCCTGAGTTGCCCCTACAGAACATACAGCTTTTTATTTTTAGCAAAATGCATATGAAAATTGTGCTGTAAAGGTCTCTTTTAGTTTAACCCCTCCTGACAACTCAAAATGGGTGTATTTGCCATCCTCTCCCTTCTTCCTGTTTTTTATATCTGTAAGTGCTTCCTGATGAGGTTTAATTCCCTGGACAGGTGCCTCGTTGCCTACTTGTAACTATTCTCTGACCCTGCTTCAAGGGTCAGAGCAGGGTCAGAGAATAGTTGCAAGTAGGCAACGAGGCGCCAGGAAGCAATTAGCAGCAGGTGTCCAAGTTGAAGTTAATTTGTTTGTAACCCTTTTGTAAAAGGTTACAAAGAAATTAGGTTAAACTTTTGCACCTGCTGCTGTAACCCTTGCTTGGCTGAAAATTCGTCCCCGCTGATTCGCGGATTTTACCGCGATTTCGCGAGATTCGCGGATCGCGAAATCGCGGAAAATCCGCAAATTCGCCCGCGAAACGGATTTTACGCCCACCCTTAGCTGATGCCAGCATGTGCTAATTTTTCAAGCATGTGTCATGGTTCTGGTGTGAACAGGCCCGTTTGGAGTTGTGAAGAGCCCAAGAGCTTCATTTTATGAGCTCGAGCAGCACACCAAGGGTCCGGGACCTAAGAGGCACCACTTGGGGGTCAGGAACTCACTGAAGGCTAGTTCTCGAGCTATTGGGGAGCCTTTTATGCTCCTGAAAATCATCTCAGGAGGCTAGCAGACTTGTTCTTTGAGTCACTCTAGGGTCCTATGTTTAAGATAAAGTTGCATATACAGTTCTTCTTCCCCAGGCAAGAGAGCAGCAGGCAGCCATTTCTGTAGAACAGCAGTCCAGCAGAGTTGCAATCACTGTATCAGCTCACCATTCTTCTTACTGGCAGAGTATCCACAGGTCCAGAAGTGTACTGAAGAGTTGGTGTCTGTGGTACAATTGTTATACCAATTGTGATTTGAGGTGTGGAAAAGCATCTAGATACATGCCTTTGGAGTGCACAAATGCACTGCCTTCCCTGCCCCAGCTGTAGACTCACTTTACTGGGTATGCAGCCCATTGTGTGGAGGCAGGACACAGTCTATTCAGGTGTAAGTGAGGCTGGGCCCAGCTCCTTCTGCCCACCCTGCCAGTGAGGTCCCTTACATTCACTCCTAAGCTCCCATTGAGTTTGGCTGTCTAGAAGGAATACACAAAGTCTAACTTCTAACTACACCCAATCTTGTGACCAGAGACAGGCAGTAGGCAGCAAATGTCTAAGGCACAAAAATGCAATATTTCTAAAAGTGTCATTTTCAGAATTGTAACCTAATCTGACTTCATCATAAGTTAGCATTTTAAAATAGGATTCCAGAGACACCAAACATGAAATGGTTATCTCCTCCCATTTGGAAATTACACTTACAAAATGTAATAAGGCAAATCCAATGTTATCCTATGGGCGATATAGACCTTGAAGTAGTAAAAAACACTTTCAAGAGTTTTTCACTACCAGGCCATGTAAAACTTAAAAGTACATTTCCTACCTTTTAAATACAATACACCTCGCCTTTTGGGCTGTTCAGGCCTACTCTAGGGGTGACTTAAATGTATTAAAAAGGTGTGTTTGGGCCTGGCAAAAGGTTTATTTTGCCAGGTCAATATCAGTTTGACCTACACATACAATTTATGCAATGGCAGGCCTGAGATGTTTAAAGGACTATGTTACAAAGTAAGACTCTTCAGGAAGTCAGGTAGTTGGTTCCAAGTAGTAACTTTATTTGTAGGTAAGTTACAGGAAGCTTACATAAGCCAAGATGGAAATTAAGCTGTAAAGTATGCCCCACCAGGAGCAGTATATCCTTACTGCTCAGCCTGCTAAGATCAACTGCCTATCCCCCCGCACACCACATTCCATGCAGTCATCACCTTCTATAGGCAACTAGGCTGAACAGGAGAAAAGAGCAAAGGAAGAAGAAGAGCGTGAAGTAACCTCTCAACATACTACTTACTACAATCAGTACTACAAGCCAACTGGTAGAATTTAATTTACAGGCCCTGGGCACATGTAGTGCCACTTGGATTTACAAGTAAATTAAATATGTCAGTTGGGTATAAGCCAATTCTAACATGTTTCAATAGGAGAACTGAAGCACTTTAGCACTGGTGAGTCCAAAAGCCAACAAAAACAAACTCAGCAAAAATGGGAGGAGGAAGAGAAAAAGTTGTGGATGAACCTGCAGAAAGGGACACGTCCAATACCCCAGATCTTCGCTCTACCCTATTGTGACTAGTTTGATTTAGGTACAGCTGCCTCATGAGAGAGTTCCTTCAATCAATCGTCAAAGTACCCAGTTTCCATCATGGGACATAGATCTGGTGTTTTACTGGGGTAGAATGACTAAGGAAAAATACTATGCACACATGTTAGCATTGATTATTAGGAATTCAGCCACATTGATCCAGATTGTTGATATAACTGTCCAAATGAAATAAAATGTCTTTTACATATACAGTATAGAACACAATATATTGACAAATGTTTACTCGAGCAACCTTGAAAGTACACATAAATAGAAGCCATGAAAAAATATTTTTTGGTCTGATGGTACACGCAGCAGCGCATAAGTATGTAGTAGCACTGTTGTTAAAGTTTTTATTGTCTCAAAATTAATTTGTTTACAGTACAGTGGTACTCCTAGGTGACTAAAGTATGCAAGCCTCAGAATCAAGGGAGCTTTACTTGGGTACAAAACATGAGGCAAAATATGTTCTACAATTTATGGGAACAATAGTAAGTATACTTACTTGTAGATGGCTAAAGTTCCAAAAGACATACTGTGCGAAATCGGTCAAGCCACAAAAGTCAGAAAATTAACCTGTAATTAACCATCTGGAAACGTGGAAAAAAAGTAGTCGTGCTTAGCTTAGAGGATAAGTCTAAAGTATTTATGCAGCTCACAAACAGTAATAAATTGAAAACACCTCACAAGAAAATCCAAAACCAATCTAGAACAAAAGAGTGAATTTTAATAAATAAAATGATACTAGGCCAACAAAAATCCAACCAGTACAACCAGAGATTTTCAATTTTAAACTTTTAAGTGACAATAGCGCCTTGAAGCACAAAGAGCCAACTGTGGTTATCAGGTCATGCCACACCGGGACAAAGTCACAAGTTCAGTCAGACTGTAATGGAGTGCAGGCCAGATACAGGGACCGCATTAGTCCCACTGAGAGTTGTACGGTATGTCCTTGATGTTAGGCTTTGCATTGTTTTGCATCGGTGCCTATCAAGAGCTGCACAGTGCTAAATATGAAGTCCTGTTTTGAGTTGCATCGCTCTGCATCAGTTTTGATGAGGAGCTGCTAGGGCTGTAATGCGTGGTTCAGTGTCAAGTTGCATCACACTGTGTCTGTTCCAATGAGGAGCTGCAAGGGCTGAGAGCGCCGCTATGTGAGCTCCTGTGTCAAGTTGTGTTGTGCACTGGCAGAAAATATGGCAAACCCAATAATCCCCCAGGGCACTGGGTACTGTTCTATGCCAAGACACAATTTCCCCTGAAGGAGGATACATGTTTTTACTTAGATTGATTACTCTAGGCAAGGAATTTTGAGTTAAGCAACATCCAATCGACATACAAATGTGACAATAGTATTTTTCAGGAGTGTTTCTGTATAGCCATTTTTCGTCTTAATTGCCAATACTTTACTTACAACATGATTTCCAGACGTCAGATTGACAGCACAAACCCTATGTCACCCGATGATCACAAAATACATTTCATCATTAACAACAAGTGATCTGAGACAAATAGGGCAACCACCCAACCATTCCTCAACTGTCCATTATAGTTCTTTTCCTGTGAAAAGAGGTTTGACAATTAGGTCCATTTATAAGCAATTGTGATTAATCTGACAACTTTTTCGTCTCCTTTTGTCTAAACAGTACACAAGACCATTTTCAGGACAATGGGCCTGATTATGATGTTGGTGGCACCACCACCGTCAGGCCTTCAGTGGTTGTCTCTCCACCATCCAGCCCATTGGTCCGACCTCTGCGTTAGGATGCTGCATTTGGAGCTCGGCTGTCAGGGGGAAAGACCACCACATCCGACTGGATCAAAGATCCCGTCAGAGAGACGGTCGGACTCCTATTCCCTGCAATGAGGGCAGTGCCTGCTCAGGCACCGCCATATAGGATTAGGATGTCCCTTTCTGCCTGCCCTTTCATGGCGGTTCACCCTGCATGAAAAGGCAGGTAGAAAGTGACATTGGAGTGGCACATGCCGCAATGCAAAATATTCACATTGCGACTGCCGTGAAGTCGTTCACATCTTAATAAGAGCAGTGGGACCGTCAACTTCTAGTTCGGTGGTCCCTGTTTTCACCACGGTGCCGGTCAGATGAGAGTCCAACCAGCATTGTAATCAGGCCCAATGTGTCAAAGATAATATGCACTGTAGACCCCTTACTTACAATAATACACCCATATAGAATACAATAGGAAAGTGAAAAATTACTATCAGATAAAATCAAGTAAAATCATAAGCACACCTCCACTAAAAGCAACTCCCCACCCTTAATACAACATTTTCAGAAAGGTTTGAAAGTCAAAGCCGTCAAAACATCAGGTGCCAGTAGAGAAAATCTGCCGCTGGCAATCACAGTAAGCCTGCAGGGAAGTGAGTAACTGACATCATAAATATCCGCATACAGGATGGCCGCCTGCCATCTTGTAACTGCATTTGAAATCTCTAGTAGATACCTAACACACACTTTAGCAGATACTAGAGGAAACAGTCTTCAATATAAACTTTAAAGGAGGGCAAATGAACAGACTCACAAGGAACAAATTGTCAATGATGAAAACAAAGCGATCCTGGTAATATGTAATTACAATACATGGAATTCTGTAATCTCCGTATAAACAGCGGTCACTAGTTTCTTTTTAATTGGTGACTTGTGAATCACCAAGTTGCTCATTATAATGAAATAACTTCAGAAATCGACTATTATGAGGTTATTACAGTTCTGATGTCAGAATGCTTGCTTCCAGAGTCAGCAGAAGGGAAAGGCAGGTCATGTCAAGGAGAATAATTGATGCAACTGTTTAAAGAAACTAATGGAACATTGCTATTCTTTCTTATATTAAATTTTTATAGCTTATAGTGAATGATAAGCAGAGAGAATATCTTTAATTTTTTCACTCCTTAGATAGAGAAAAGCTAGAATCTTTCGGCATGTTTCTACATGTTCAGAGCTAACAGCCCTGCCAAGTACCACGCATCAGGCCTTAGACTAACGCATTTCAGTGCGGAGGTCCACATCACCGCACTGAAATGCGAAGTCAAGCATTATACGTCTCCTCAGCTGTCAAGCAGGAGGCTGCTATAGTGCACCATGACTGGGCTGTAGTGTGGCAGAGTGCTGTTGGCGCTGCTCCTGGTGGGTTCAGGGACTGTCTTGTGATCTGCTCAAAGCTTTCTCTGTGATAATGTATCCTACCTAACAAAGACACCCCACCCCCCAGCCGGGGTCAACTCCACCCGGCATTAGTGATGTTACAGGAGTTAATGCCCAATGGCTTGGCTCCTAAGATACTTAACCAAATTGTGATAGCCACTTTAATCTTTAATATGCGGGGCTTCGGTTGTCTCAGAGTAGGTATATGAATGACAGCACAGCTCCTTCTTGCTGCACTAACCTCGGCGGCATGGATGAGGAATCATTCCAGCAAATGAAGCCAGTGAAGTGGGCCTAAAACTAAGCCACGCTAAACGGAGTTCCACGTGCAGGAGGAGTATTGCTTGCCCACAGCTACCGCCGATTTAACACATTGATAATGGCATGCATGGGCCGTGTAGAGCTGCTTTTCCATATCCCTGTACAAATCATTTATCGCCACACCATCACTAGCAACAAGCAACACATACAATGCTAATTAATTTAGCATCGCTTTCCCAGCGTATTTAATTACCAACAAATATCTTGCTACTCCTTCCAAATCCCTTCACACACAGCCTTGTCAATCCTTGTTGCCTCCACAGACCACACTTCCTTTGCACCAATTCCACCCCACACACAACCAACAAGAGAATGCAGTAACACCAGTGACAACCACAAGCAGAAAAACACAGGGAAAAGTTGCAAAGTGGAATTGGGCAGGCGTCTTCCTCACCCATTTTGACGTTGTTCACTGCTGGGCTGCCCCTGTTACTGTAATGGGGGACCATTGTATTGTCATACTTGTAGTTGAGCTGCCGGTATATTGATGTGGCTCCTGCAAAGAGTGCGCCACGTCTGGGGGCAGCCGGTTCTCGAACGGCTCTGCTGATCCTGGCTTCAGAGCACTTAGCTAATAAGTCTCTTGCAACAGAGGAAACAGCTACAAAAGTTACAGATCTCTTCTTGGGTGATTGGTGAATGACTAAAGGTGGGGTAGACTGAGGGGCAGTTCTTATCCCCTGCACAAAGCTTGCCCGCTGCCACTCTCCGGTACCAGCAAATTGTGTGAGAAGGATGCTGCACTTTTTCCCCCCACTTGATGCTCACAGGGTGCAAAGAGTCAAGCACATGCCTATATCACATGAGGACATGCACACATGGTGGTGCGTGTTTCCTAGGAGATCCTGTTGGCCGCTGTTCTCATCTTTACTATTGTTGTCTGAGAGACGCAGTAATTGTGTGTAGGGCCTGCGCTTACCTCACAGGGTGGGCAGGCGCTCTGGCAAACTCCGCTCCACCGGTGGTTGCAGAGCTTTCAGCCGAAATCCAATTTCCAAACTGAGCACGAAGGGGCAACACTCTTACTGCACACCCTTACTGTAAACCTGTACCACATCATGACCCCACAATCATGTTGTCACGCTGGCCCAGGAGTCAGAAAATAGTAATTGTGGGCTGGCTCCCAGGTGAGGCCCCGTCTCACCTGTTGCTTTGATGCCGCACGCCTCGAGAAGTAAGTGCCAGGGAGAGAGAGAGCTGTGTGGGGGTTTGTGGGCCTGGCTGGGCCTATGTCGCTGCGCAGCAGGTGCAGGCTTAATGAAAGGACACACACACCGTTACTGTGCTGGTGTGGACAGGAAGTGCCGAGCCACTCCCGTCCCTTTATTTAAAGCTTTCTGGCCACGCCTGGCCAGAAAGTGATACAATGTGGGTAGTGCTTCCGGGGGCTCAACCTGAGACCCTCGGAGCACTAGAGCGCTACAAGCTGGTATCAATCTGTCCTAATGTAAACTTGCAGTTTGCCAGTAATGTTAGAAACATGAATAAACAGACCAGTAGGGAGCCGTTTAGATGTCCATTTTGAATTACTAAATAGATCTGAAACCCAAGGGAGATGCAGCCTGCTTAAAGCCCTGCCTCGTATTGTCCTTACCCTCTGTGCCCTAAGCGCCTCACGCAGTGCAATAGTCCAAAAGTTCCTTTGTAGCCAAAGAGCTCGACCTATTGGTCCGTGTACCCTGAGTCCCCTGACCTCTCTGTCAGTGTACATTAACTCCTCACCTTGGGGCATATTAATCAAGAACGGCATTAAAAATGATCACCGGTTTAGAGGCAGAAAACTGCGGCTGAAACGGCGATAATGGTCTTGATAACAAGCCCTTGAGAATTCCCATGGAAGTCCATGTTCTGGTGTGAGCATGGGCTTCTATTGAAATTCTCTAGGCATATTATCAAGCCCATTATTGCCATTTTAGTTGCAGTTTTCCTACCGCTAAACCGGCAATAATATTAACGCTGTTCTTGAAAATATGCCCCAAGTCTCATGGCTCAAATGCTTCTCACACTGTCCAATATCTAATCCCTGTCAAGAATGGCCTCGGGCAGTGGAGCTCTAGTATCGTAGGTTAATTCAAATGCATGAATCTTGCCACCACCACGGTAGGGGAGTGAGGTGAGAACTGGGGAGGGTTTTTCTTTTTTAGTTTCAAATTATGTTCACTCTCGAGGGGGAGGAAATTTAGGTTATGACTATATGTTCACTACGTGTAGCGCCATTCAACTGGGAGGTTTAGGAAAGTTACCATGGCAGAAAGAAGATGAAACACATCCAGAGTTGTTGTTCGAACTCTTTTCTTGAAAGACTGAGCTCCAAGCTCCGTTATTATCAGAAGCTGCTCCCTCCAGTTAAGCCACTCTCTGAGAAAGGAGTTAGATTTAGGGTGGGCAATGCACCTTGTCAAATCATTTGTTTTTCTGCCGAAATATGCTGCTACCCTGCGAGGGAGGTTGTGTTGGTATTGTTTCAGATTAATTGCTGGAAAAATTCAATAATGGCCTCGGAGAAGAGTGCTCAGAGATCGCTGAAAGAATAATCCGATCCCTCCACCTAGAAGGTAGACGAAGGAATCAAGAGTCCGGGTCTGTGCTGAGGTTAGCATTTTATGTTGATGTGTTTTTTTGGAACGCACACGAAAAAAAAACCACCTACCTGCTCTCCAACCAGCTGCCTGTGTAATGTATAACAGAAATTACACTGACTAATTTCAAAAGTTAAATAATTCATGATCTCCTACTGTTGCACTGATTTGCTATACTATGAAAATGTGCTTTTGCTGGCAAAATCACGTTTCTCAGAAGGGTGAAACTTCTGATATTTATTTGTTTCCCTCGTTTTAATTTCTTGATTTCACTCGCAAGAAAATGTCACTCGTGGTATTTCAAATGTCACTAATAATTACACTTAAATTATCTCCAAAAACATGAAATGTGAAGTTCATATTATTATTTATAAACATATATGGTCGACCTATGAGTCTGATTTTAAAATGAAAATGTAGCTAAAAGATGTTTAAAAATTAATTAACCGAACAAGCCATTTTTTTTTAAAATATCCTAAAAATTTCTGTTGATAATATTTCCAACAGTCAGTGTATTCACAATCGATAATTCTCTAAAGAAAAGAAAATTCTTTAAGGAATTCAAGGACAAAAAAACATTCATCCTAATTGCACATAACTTTTTTAGGTGAGTTGTATTTTTCAAAAATACATTAGCTTCAAATAACAAGCATTTGCAATGCAATAGGTCTCGCATTAGGAAAGTTTGAGCTATTGGTATTGTAAATGGCAAAGTTTTTATTTATGTTTTTTTTTAAATACCTAAATTAATAGCTTTGTCATTTACAATGCCAATAGTTATAACTTTCGCAAATGTGATACCTATAGCATTTGTAATGCAATATGTTTTGTATTTACATGACTTAGATGTATTGATATTACAAATAACAATGGCATCCACGTCAGCTTTTCACATCATCATCATTATATAAATCTCGACACAACGATTGTAAATGGATCTCTTTTTACCTGTCCAAAGGTTACCCGAAAATTCTAACGCTTACAGCAGATCAGTAAAGCAGCAAGTTCTTGGGGATCATTCTAATGAAAGTCAAGAAGAATCATGGAGTGATGGGAAAGTGATGGTGAGGGGTTAAAGGGGAGGGTTGAAGCATCGGCAGGGATTATGAAAAGTAAATTAGATTTTGTGAATCCTTAGTAATGAGTGGTTTTGTCCTGGGCCCATGGGATTACATTTTAGGTCTTTGGAGCTCCTAAGCAGGCCACAACGAGACATTTCCTCCCTCAGCAGAAATCAGCAGGCTCTGGAAATAATTATTTCCACTGACAGCTTTCAACAAACCTTAAAGTGTTGAGTCTATGCAATATTCCCAATAGTACATCACCTGCATCTTATCTAGGAAGAGTTCGAAAAAAATGAGACTAGTAATTATATGCAGATTAGACCAAGCAGTCGAGAGAGTACTGAGAAAATAAAAAAACAACACCACCAGACTGTGAACAGCACTCCCCTGGCCGCCTAAATAAGATGCACAAACGAATGCCCTCTGGTCCAGTGCAAATTGCCGAATAAATGAAACAGTGTCAGTCGCAGGAAATCGAGGACACTTTTGTGAGATTGCAGTTTATGTTTGACCTACCGTTTGTTCCTGTTAATGAATGGATGAGTTTTAATATGGGCATTCAGTGGGCTGTTTCATTTATTTCAATCTAACGCATGAGCGAGAAATTGCATCTTCACCCCTACAGCGAGATTCACTTGCAACTTAAGCTCGTGCTGCAGTCCGCCGCCGGCCTGCGACCAGGAAGTCAGGCAGGCCGGGCGGGACAACCGGAAGCAGGAAGTAGGAGGGTGGGAGCCTACCCCGCCTCCCACGGAAGAGCCGCGATTGTTTGGAGCACCGGAGCAGGCAGGAGCCTACCCTGCACCCCGGTGCCGAAGAAGGGAGCAAGAGTCCTGCTGCCGGTGAGAGCCGCTGCACCAAGGAAGCCGGTGAGTGGGGCTTCGCCTTGTTGCTGGGCTGCGAGGGCGGGGGCATGTGTGTGCGCGCGTGCGGCGGCGGGCTGTGTATGTGTGTGAGCGTGCGTGTGTGTGTGTGTATGTGTCTTGGAGTCTGTGTGTATGCGTGTGTGTGTGTGTGACTGTGGGGGGGGGGGGTGGGGTTGCCTGTCTGGGTGCCTGCGTGTCCGTGTAATTGTAAATGCGTGTGCATGCATGCGCGTTAGGCTGACTTGCTGGGAGTATGGGAGGGAAGTGCATGGCGCGGCGCAGGACGGAAAGTGCGCGTTCGCGCACCCAAATCTGTTCGTGACAGTTTCTTGTCCTCAATTCCCCCGTGTCCGATAGCTATAAGTCTCCGACCCTGGACGCATCCTTCGGATGGGAATTCCAGGCCGAGACCTAAAAATCACAATATAAACATATCAAATGTTCAATTTTTTTTTAAATTACTCAAACAGATCTGAAGAAAAAAGACACACTTCCTACGAACAAGAAGGAAGAGATATCTTCTAAAAAAAGGTATAATTTTCAAATAATTATATTTAATATAATATGTCTTTTTCAACATGAAGATGTTTACTTATAGTAATGGGTTTCTTTTTTTCAAAGAAAAAAAGATTGTACTCGTACCACATATTAGAAACAGTAATCAAAATAATATCCACGTTTTAATCCCATTTTTTTCAATATTATCTGCAAGGTAAAAAAGCTATATTTTTCTGATGTTATGCCATTTTTTTTACATGTCTCTCTCTTTTAGAAAAGTTGTCAATTTTTAAAGAGAAGGTGAATAATGAAACTTGTAATGAATAAAATCATGAGCATTACTGCAAGATTTCCATAAAATCACAATATATTAAATATTGATTAATTGTATTTGCTTCATTATTTCTATATTGTTAACCATTTCATTCTTGTTCCACTTTAATAATGCATGTTTTAAACGTAAAAGATCATCTGAATTCCAAATCTAATAAAAGGTATGTTTCATAACTTTCCACAGATTTCATCCATAAAAAACGAGCTCTTTCGAAATCCATAAAGCAACTACTTTGCCAGGCCTTCCTTTCTAAATTTCGAACATCTTCAGAACCTCAAAAAGAATTAGTTCAGGTAAGATCTTGATAAAAATGTATATTTAAATATATAATTACACCTTTTTCTTCTAAACAAACAACATACAGAAAATGTTTTTAAAAATTAACGAAACAAATATCCTTTTCTCTTCCAGATTCAAATATTCTATACTACAAAAAGCAAATTAAAGATCAACAGAGACCAATTAGAAGCCAAAACTACCAAACCAAAAGGTATAATGAGCTGAAACCAATTCTCTAATGTATTATTTTAAATAAATCAGTTTGCATTTTCATATGAAAGCATAAAACAATGAAAGCAGATAATTTCCATAATTCAATAAAAGCATTTGGAAAAGTAAAAATAAAAATGAAATTAGAAAAAAAAAATGGAGAAGCGAGTACAGCTGTTGCAGTTGTATACCACTGGTAAGATAAGACAGGAATATTCAAGGCGGGGACACCGGGCAGCCTAGGCTTGCCACGCTAACACTGATTGGGACAGTAAGAGGCCTATGAGCTCTTGCTATCATTTCCCTCTTTGTGATGCATTGACATTTCTGCACAGTATTGCACTGAATATCATGTATTTGGGTTTTTTGCTCTTCCCTATGAATATCGATAAAAACGTTTGAAACAAAATATATTTAAACATAAAAAAACGACTTTTTCTTATCTTTTCAGATAATGTCAACTGACAAGACAGCACATTACATAACTTCGAGCAAGGGAAACCGGTTCTTAAAGCATGCAGGGTACATTTATTGCAAGGAGAGACTAACAGAACCAAGGTGTCATTGGAGGTGTGTGCAATACTACTCAACCCATTGCACAGGCAGAGCGGTTACTCTGGGTGAGTCTGTTTTAAAAACTACAGATCATAACCACTTTGCCTCTGCAATGGAGATTGAGGTGAGAGAAACTATCAATGAAATGAAGGATATTGCATGCACCTCCAATGACTCCTGTTGTTCTATTTTAAGGGAGGTTGCACAACATTTCCCAAGTCATGTTGCCAGCAGTATGCCCATTATACCCAATCTGAGACGAATTATACAACATAAAAAACAGGCAAGTAACACACAGAGAGTTACACCCCAAACTTTTTCTGGCATTCTTATTCCTCCTGAGCTCTCTGTATCTGTTTCTAACAAACCTTTCTTACTACATGACAACTAAAACCCTCATAAACAAATTCCCATCTTTAGTACTCCACGTAATCTAGTTAAGTTGTAGAATAGTGATGTTTGTATGATGGATGGGACGTTTAAAAGCACGCCCCATCCTTTCACCCAAATATACACTATTCATGCCAACATTTCTAATACAGTAGTCCCCTTAGTATACAGTTTTCTACCTGATAAGCAATTCTCAACTTACACTGAACTTTTAACAGTGTTAAAATCTAAAACATCCAACAAAAGTCCTAGGAAAATAATATTTATTTTGAATTTCAAATGATTAATGTTATTTCCAAAACGTATGTGGATACCCAAATTCAAGGATGTTTTTTCCACTTTTCCCAGGCATTTTGGCGTAAGATACAAAAAACATCCTTAGTTGTGGATTATGTATCGGATAGCAAACTGCAATTCGAACTAAAAAAACTAACTGCACTTTGCTTTGTTCCTCCTGAGAGTGTAGACGAGAACTACACTTCAATTACTGAATCTGACTTTTATACAACAATCAAAGAAAAATTGGCACCCTTACTAAATTATTTTGAAGACACATGGATTGGGCATCTAAGCAGGTCGGGCCACAGGAGGAAGCCACGTTTCCATGTGGAGTGGTGGAACTGCTACTCGAGCTGTTTAGAAGGAGAAGCAAGGACAAACAATGCCATAGCGGGTTGGCACAACTCCTTCAACCAGACAATTGGAACAGCTCACCCTAACTTTTATAATTTCTTGGAAACTTTGAAGAAGGAGCAAAGTTTTCAAGAAATGAGAATGAGTCAAGCATTAACAGGTAGTCTGAACCCACGAATTAGCAAAAAAACTAAAGAGATGTCTGAAAGATGATTGGCAACTTCACAACAATGTTTGTTGTGTGCGGCTTCTGACTACCTGGATAATGTTGCTCACATTCTACATTACTAGTACTCACTACACTTTTACTTTCCTGTTTTGACCTAAATTTTACAACTCTATTAAATTGGCATTTTATATTAACAATATATTAAAATTAAAAGTCGGGTCACCGTTCCCTGGATCTATTCTTTTTTCAAGTCTTTATCTTTCAAATCCATTTAAAATATGCATTGCAATAGCTTGCTTTGTATCGTTATTCTATCTAAACATGTGACCCGGCGTGGGCATACTGTAAACGATTCGGTGCTGGTGGGATTAACAGTGAAGGGCAAAAGACGGGTCTTGGTGATAACGGGTTTTATTGTACTCAATAAATGGTCCGAACAAGTCTTTCTCAGGACGGGGGTTCTCCTGGGGGATCTGCTACGGGACCTCCGTCTTCCATGGTGTTCGAATTGCGACGTCCTTCGATAGCCGGTCAGGCTCCGTCGGGCTGTGGTATCGTCGGGGACCGTCGTGGCCTCGCCCCCTCCCAGGGACCAGAAAGAAAACAAAACAAAGGGCACTCGTGAGAGCGATGTCCGGCTAAGTCAGCCTGATTAGGAAAAGGGAGTGAGGAGTCAAACCCACGCGTGCTCCCGCTCTTCTGTACCAGTGAAGGGGGCGTGATGGGTGTTAAGTGCTCGGGATGGGGAAACCGGGACCCAGGGATATCGGCTAAGGTACCGCAGGACCTCCCTTTCGTCCCACCCAGCCCCTGAGACGATTACGCACCTGTACGAGCCACGCACCTCCCCCGGGTGAGTGGCTGGGCGACACGTGGGGTCGTTGGCCTCCTGGCGTCTCTTCGTCAGTCAAGGCTCCTCGTCCTCTCCTTTGCGCGTCTTCCGTCTCCTTCGATCCGCTCTCTCTTCGTCCACTCTCCTCTTCCTCCCTCCCGGTGTACAAGCACACCTCGTCGTTCCGGACTTCCTCTTTTGACGGCGCGCCGTCGTTCCGTGACTCCGCCCACATGTCGGCACCTTGATAGTTAAAGGGCCAGTCACTCTCCGCCTCCTGAACCACAGCAAAGTCCTCCCCTGACCCTCGATAGTCTGTCTGCTGAGGGATAGAAGAGGGGTTAATGCCATCACGTTGCCGAGACTCAAGCATAGGACCCGAACCCTGAACGGGGAGCCAAGCCCCGGCCACCCCGTTACACATACACTAACAACATGATTTGTGACATGTTACGATTTAAAATTGTAAACACTTTATTTATATCTAGAAACCTCCCTCTTCTCTCCTTGCAATAAAAGTCACTCATGCATGATATAAATGGACTTTTAAAACGTTCTTAACCTTTGAGCAGCTCTCCCTTGCTTCTGCTCTGTCCGGCAACGCTCCTCAAAATGGCTGCCTTCATGTTTGACGTCCATGCATAAATGTCATACCGAACTAAAAAAAAAAACACAGACAATTTTTTTTATCATTAAGTTTATCTTACTTTAAGTAATAAACTGTATGTATTTGAAATGAAAATATTTTTTTCATTATATTTACATGATCACAAAATGCCCAATACCACCATACAAAGTAAGACCACCCGTAATCAGCTAGTAACCCCACACATGAAAACCTTAAACCTCTCGAAAGCTGCCAGAACTTTACGGAGTTCTTACCATAGAGTTGGGCCAAACAAAGAAACGTCATTACATAAGGGAATAGAGGTTAATTATGACAATATGTCATATAAAACCAACCATCTACATTTGCCACCAGAGGCCGCTCCTATTGTGTGCGTCCTCTCAGGAGTACCAGAACTCCTAAAGGGGAAACACGAAAGACATCAGGACCTAAGAAACAAGTTAGTGTTCTGGCTAACCAGAAAATAGACCTCTGCCACCCAACATCGATGGCACCATACTAAGCGTTAGAAGGGTGGGCTGGCTAGGACCTCTCCCAAAAGATATTGCGGGCGATTTAGTACTTGTAAAATTCAGGAATAAATATGTCGTCCCATACCTCCAATCTTGGCAGCCACAAATAGGAGATGGGCCTATATCTATCTGGAGTCTAAGTGAATTCTACCCTAGAACATTATATGTCCCGTCGCAACGCCAGAAAACACAGAGCAACCACCAGATGGGCAGAAGTGGTCTTGTACCAAGTGGTCACTTCATCTCCATGTTTAATCAATTTGATCTACTTCTCGCTCTTCAATGATTAGCTGATTTATTCTATTGATTTAATCTCATTTTAACAGATGTTACTTTTTTATGAAATTAAATGTATTGAAGTATTGGTGTATATTTATGTTGCATCTGTAGATTAAGTGCTGGATAGTGTAGGATTAACAATTACTATTCTAACTCCTTGTGGGTACAACAGTAGGGTAAGTGCTGGATAGAGTAGGAGTAACAATTACTGTTCTAACTCCAGGGGGGTGCAACAAAAGGGTGAGTTGAGGATAGTGTAGGGGATAATATTAATATTCTAACCCCAGGGTGGTTCACCAGTAGGGTAACTGCTGGATAGTGTAGTGGTTTGAAGGGTGAATTAAAGTCCTGTGCCGAAGACGAGGGACTTCAACAAGCTATCCTGACTTTATTAGCTGGCTTAGCCCAGCAAGGAAGGCCGATATGACTATTAAAACATTCAACAACTAAAGAGTAGTAAGTTCTAACAAATAAAACAAAATGCTCTCCAGGCTCGTTTTGATTTATATCCCCTCATGCTTTGTGACTCCTTTGTAAAACATTTGAATGTTGCTCTGTGGTCCTTTACCGGCCCATAGAAACATGGAGCAGTCCATTTTGTAAAATGTAGGTCACAACTTTCCTAAATATATATTTTATTTAATTCAACGATAGCTTTAAATATTATTTCTATTTACGTACCATGCATTACACTTTAACTCTTTCACATATCAAGTTGCACCGAACCATGAACCCTTCGCATATGAGTCGAGAATCTTTCACTTACACATTTTTTTTTACGTTGTGTGTAATACTGCACCTCGCAATCTTTGTTTTTACAAACACGCATGTGTTTTGTTCCAAGGCGTGGTTGAAAATTCATTTTGTTTTCTCTTTGTTGTTAGCAGCCATTCCCTTCTCCTGAGCGGAGTTGCATGGACATCTGATTTGCTCGTATTTAGAAAATAGAAGCATTCAGTGCTTATTTTTCATTGGTTGTGAACCATTTTAAGAAGAACTATTACCAACCATTCCCTTCCCCTGCACGGAGTTGTAGAAACATTTTCTTGACTACTGTGTTCTTAACTGGACCTTTCTTAGCCTAATGTTGATTGGCTTTTTTTTATGTGACATTAGCATTCTCTCACCATCTACGTAGCCATTTTGTGACACACTTTAAATTACAATGCGTGAAAAAAACAAGTTGTGGGAAGGTATTTTTCACTTAAACTTTCTACACTGCTTACGAGTTGGTGGACTGTGAAGGTAAAAATAATAATTTAATTGATAAACTATAATAATTGTGCTGAGTTTTCTCCTTTAGCGTTGAGTACTATTTACTCACATTAAATGTATAAGTCTTATTACACTCTTGAAAAAATAGACATTGTTTGATAATATTTTTATTAAGTCTTTTAAAAACATCACATGGGTGACATGCAAAATCGATTTTCAAAACAATTGTCTTACGCATTGGCACACATTCCATTTTCTTTTCCTAAACCAGTATTTCCTTATGTAAACATTTATAAGTGTTGCCCATTCATCTTTATATTATGATAGGGCTTGTTTTTCTTTCACAGAATAGAAGTGCTACAAGAAACACTCATTATCTTTTTCTTAAGTACATTTAATTTCAATTGAACATTTTCTAAACAGTATGACTTATGAAAAGCATTATTATTAAACTATTAAATTGACAATTATATTTATATTTTCATGTTTACTGCTTGCGAAGATTATCCTCCAGTTCATCATGAGTGTAAATTGGTAAAAGCACTACACAATATAAATACTTTTAAACCCATTTTCACTCTGGAAGAAAAAGAGTAATGGTGGTATTTTTTTTAATAATAATTTGTACATAATTCTAAATCCTATATTCTTTGTCTCTTCGTGATTTTTTCTTTTTGCGGCGATAGTTGTTTAAGTGATCTTACATCATGTCGTTAGTAAAGTACATTTATACCTAAACATACTACTTTTTAAAAATCAGTTAAATATACTTTCATTAAAAAAAAATATCAATCATAAACTTATAGCATTAATTTCCCTCACTTTAAAATTATTTTCATCTTCCGTCGACATTCATCCAACTCCTCTGGAGGAAACATAGGGCCCAATGTAGGTAATCTCAATTTGCTGATTCTTAAATACCGAATTTTACCGATTCGGTATTTAGGAAGCGGTAAATATATAGGTAAAAAATCAGTAAAATTGACTGAGTCTGTAATATTCCTTATTACTGAATCGGTAATACCGATTCGGTAATAAGGAATATCTTTCCATTCATTCCTATGGGCCTGGAGACCCAAAGGAATGAATGGGAAGCCATTTACTATTACCGATTTGGTATTACCGAATCGGTAATAGCGCGAGCATATTCAAGGGTGGCAGGGTGTCACATTGACACCCTGTTGCACTCCTGAATCGTGCATGTGTGCACATGTGGCGCACATACATGCCCTATAGGCATGTATATCTGCTCTATGGCACTTTGAAAAAAGCAAACAATTTCTTTTTTAAAGGTATTCGGTATTTACCACCAACTTGTAGTTGGTGGTAAATGACGAATCCTGAAAGAAAAAAAGCACTGCCTTAAATGCTATGTACATAAGTTTTAAGGATTCTGTAATTTACTGATTCCTTAAAATAAGGAATCGGTATTTTACCGATTCCTTAACACCATCGCTGTTTGAGGTATTCTTCTTCTGTGCTAAGGGTCAATATAAATGTGTGTGGTCATAACGAGCTGAGCTCCTCATGAGCACACGAGCACCGTGCCTCATGACGAGCTGAGCTCGTCATGAGCACGGAAGGGGTTAAAATAAGGAATCGGTAAATTACTGAATCCTTATTTACAGCCTCTTACATTAGGATGTGCTAAATACCGATCTGTAACGGGAAATTCACTGATTTTCGGCTGTTACCGACCGGTATTTCGCTACCTACATCTGGCCCATAATGTTTTATGTATTTCTAAATATACATTAACAATATATTCCCTCTGAGGAAATGAAAGATAATCTCACGGTGATTCCGTTGCTTATAAACTTTACCTTGCTCGTAGTTTCGTCACCCGTTACTGCTTCTCTGAAATGAAACTAATCATCCCACGGGTGTGGTTTATATACTTTTTGTTTAGTGAAGTCTCTATGGAATCAATTTACTGCTCCTCCCCCTTTTGGCTCACTTCTTTCAGTTTACATATGCTCTCATTTCCAGTGTTTAACTTAATCATGTGTTTATTTAAACGTGCATCTTGTTAAACAGTTTTAGTTTCGATTTATTTCCTCATTCGTTTTCGCAAACATCATTTACTTTTAATTTGCTCTATCTTTTATTATACGATTATTAAAATGTATAAACGAGTATTATTTTTTAATTCGACTATTTTTATTATTCTGTGTGTATGGTTTTTGCCTACATTTTAATACACTTCTCCACCCAAAACCCCAATGTTCCCCGCATCCCTTGCCAGGGGTACAGTTTTTTATTATACGAGTATTTAAATTGATACCAGAGTATTTATTTTTTAAATTGACCATTTATATTGAACAGTGTTTATAGATTCTGCATACCTTTTAATACACTTCCCCACCTAAACCCCCTATTTTCCCTGCATCCCATGCCAGGGGTACTCTCTTTTATTATATGAGTATTACAATTGATACCCGAGTATTCATTTATTAATTTGACTATTTAATGTAATTACTGTCTTATGTTTCTGCCTACATTGTAATACACGTCCCAACTCAAAACCCCTATTTCCATGCATCCCTTGCCAGGGGTACTCTCTTTAAATAAACGAGTATTTAAATTGATACCTGAGTATTAATTTATTGAATCGACTATTTATTTTATTCACTGTCTATGGTTTCTGCCTACATTTTAATACACTACCCCACCCAAAACCCCTATTTTCCCTGCATCCCGTGCCAGGGGTACTCTCTTTTATTTTACGAGTATTGAAATTGTTACCCGAGTATTAATTTATTAAATCAACTATTTATTTTAATCTGTGTCTATACTTCCTGCCTACATTTTAATACACTACCCCACTCAAAACCCCTATTTTCCCTGCAAACCGTGCCAGGGTTAATTTTACAATGTATTTAAATATGGTGCAAGGTATATATTTTATGGTATTATCGTTCTAAATATAATAACTGAGTATTATTTTTTTAAGCAAATACTTTTTTTTGATTAAAAAAAAGAATGCGTTGTAATGGCATGTGTTGTAATGGAATATGCGTTGTAATGGCATGCGTTGTAATGACATGCGTTGTAATGACATGCGTTGTAATGGACCATACGATGTAAAGTTGTGTTGTAATGGCATTACATTGTAAAAGTTGCGTTGTAATGGCTGTCTCCCCTTCTTGTGTGCCCTGCATTGAATAATAGATGTTAATGTTTGTTAAAACCATTGAAATATGAAGCCTTCATAGCAAAAGATGCCATGCAATTCTTATTTGATCTAGTGAAAAAAATTATGTGTAATCTTTTTGTAGATATATATTGATTATGCATTTGATGAATCTCTGTAAAGTAGATCTCTTTTATAGATCTGTATCTTATCAATAACATTGAATTGAAATTGGATTCTTGGTCCCTAACGCTGTCACTTATAAACTGTGAGCTCCAACTGAAGTATACTCGTCTTGCTCTGCTGTTTGATGGCACAGGCAATGGCCATTGAGAGATATAAAATAATTGTATTTTCTTTGAGCACAGCTTTGTCAGGTTGGCGAGGGGATAGGACACTGAGAATTTTTATGCATATTTTTGTTAGGGAAGTGGCAGAATATTGCAGTTGGGGTGTAGCTTGCTGAGGTCAAACAGTAAAGAGAATGAGGTGCTATTTGTTTTCCAGTATGGGCCGATTACAATGACGGCCAGAGTCTTTCCAAGCCTCATTTCAGTTTCAGTTTCGACCGCCACATTACAATGCAGATGGTCGAAATCTAAACCAGCCTTTCATTCCAGCAGGATTTCGATGGGCTTGGAGACCAGCACGCAATCCCAATGGATGGTGTTTCTGCCATTGGGATTACGATCTTGATTTCCGACAAGCTTTCCATGCTGGGCTTTCCGACATGGAAAGCCTGTGGGAAAGTGACATTGGGGGACACTGCAGGGTCCCCTTCACCCTGAAGTTTCCGGTAGGGGGGCGAGGGGGCGACAGGCACCGGTTTATGGCCACAGCACAAGCTGCCCAAAGGAAATTGGAGTTAAGGTCGCTTTGTAATTTGGGATGTGGAACCGCCGACCAATGGTCTCTTGCTGATACTGATACAGTCCGCCAACATCGTAATAAGGCCCTATGTTGGGGTTATATATTAGAATGGCACAGCTGGCATTGGATAGTATTTTTTAGGATGTGTTGAGATAGGGGAGTTAGTATTATGGGTTTTCATTGTTATTTAAATCATGTATTGAGGTTAGGGAGAAGGTCGGATGATCCTTAAATATTTTTGTTATCTTCAAAATCTGTTAATACTATCTATCACTTCTTTCTTACATTTTCTGTCAATTTTTAAGTTATCCATAATAATTTCAAAATGCAAGAAGAGGTGACTCGGTCTTCTTCCTTGATGGAGAGATTTAGTTGAATATGCGTGATTACCTGGATATTTGACATTACATATACCAACGGTGATATCTGTTAAGGTGAAATTTGAATCCTGTGCAACCCACTTAGCCACCTTAGTCGAAAAGGCTGAAGAACCGGGTTTTAGAACCCAGCGGCACAAGGGAAAACGCCCGATGTCTTCGAGTTCCCCTGCCTCGGCAAACAGAGACACAGGACACTTCTTGATGACGTCAAAGACCAAAGTTTATTGGCTGCAACCAGGAACAGAGGTCTACGAAGCACACACGGGTGGTTCGCTAGAGACTGCACAAATTCAACGAGCGGAGCATGGTCTTTTATGCCAAAAATCACATTCCAAAGTAGCATCAATTACTTACAAACTAACCAATGACAGTATGACATTTCAAAAGTAGCGTATGACGACAATCCCATTTTCCGTTGTCCAGCCCACCAGAAATGACCAAGCACATTCCAATATCCTGTTCGATCAGGCCGGACAAACCCATCATAAAACCTCAGCCCAAATCAGTGATTATGTCATAAAGGAAGGAGCAGAAACAGATTGGAAGCAAGATAGAAAGGTGGGAGCAGTGTACTGTAAACTTCGGCATGTCCTGCTCTTTGATCTTTATCTGACCAGCTGTTTAACAAGGAACTGGCTCAGCGAGGTCAGCCTCGGGCAAGGGAGTCAGTTCGGTCAGGTCACTCAGAAGTCAGCTAAGGTGTATGTGTCCCAAGGACTCGCTCGGCCGCAGTCATCGGCCTATGTGAGGGCAACCACACAAAATGGCTCCCGAAGGTTCAGACGAAATCCCTGAATACGTAGTGTTCTCATTGATCGATTAAGACAAAAACACTCGTACACACCGCATTCGTGATTTGCGGTCCGCTGACACCAAAATCGTCTATTTCCGACGACCTTTATTGAACGGGTTCGGAATCACCGAACCACAGACCCTCAAACTGCAGAACTACAGACCCTCCTTTTGCCCTTACATAGGCAATAAACCCAAACCCATGTCAATCTGAATCTAGGTCTATCTTCATCAGATCATCGATATGCTGCTGTAGCATCACCCTAGTACTTAGTACTTCTCTCTGGACAGGTCTCCTTGCACACGAAGTAGCACAGAGGCCACAAATAGCAGGAGCACACTGTACACAGAGACAGAGCAGGAAAAGGATAGCTAAGATCATCCCAATGACCATCAGAATTTTCCATCTCCACGTAGATATCAATCCCCAAAACCATCCCATCAATGTCCAATCTCCTTCATCTATATGTAAAGAATCAGAGATCTTATGTAGCCTGGAAATGGCCTGAAAGACTGACGGAGCGTTGTCTGGAATGAAAACGCAGCAGCTCGATTGAATCAGTTTACATACTCCACCTCGGTCTGCAAGTATGACGTCAAGAGCAACTCTATTCTGAAGTGTCATAAGTCTATCCGACTGGAGCTCAGCAGTCAAGTTACTAAGGGCACCGGCAGTTTCGACTATGGTGGACTCAACCACTCTCGTCAACTGGCGAATGTTCCTGCTGTTAGCCATCGGTCCCCAGAACGGCAGAAAACCCGTAAAGAAATCTCCCAACTCTTGCCCTGCAGTATCTTCCTGACTGAAGACACCTCTAGCAGCTCTCGTCTTATGGTAATCTGCCGCAGCTGTAAAAGTAGGAGGCAACAGGAACGAAACAAAACATGTGCCCGAAAAGTCAGGGGGCAACCATGTATATGCTTTGTCGTAGCAAACAAAATAAGTACCCTTAGCTGCTAGAAATGCTGGGGAAGTCTGAGACGTAAATACATAAGTCTCAGTGCAGACACTCTTCCCTAGCTGAGCTTTCGGATTCTTGCCATTACCCTGCAGACAATAGCGACCCTGATGGGGCACTATCCAAATCGGTGGAGAACTTTTCGCTCGCTGGTTAACACTCAGACTAACTCCATATCCAGTAACGTCCCAACCACTATATGGTTGTCTCTCATCTTTCGGAATAGTCTCAACTGCATTAGTCCCTTTAACCATGTCGACTATGCCTCTAGCTAAAGCACTATTCTTCGGATTGTCCTTCGGTGAACGTAGGGGATAGACACTATGGGCATAGATGAACTTAGTTCTATATGCCCAAATAGAATCATTAAGGCTGAAAGGCAAAACCAAGTAGGGAATACCTTTACAAGTCGTATGGGGCATTTGGCATTAGGCCACAAATCCAACAATTGATAACTAACTGGTGTTGGTGCAAAGTTGAATAAAGGAATTATTAGCAAATTCCATTCTTCTGACTATTTCATGTTCGGGCAGAGGGTGAAAAGAATGAGAAGAAATAGTGGGTGGAGGTGTAGGTTGCACAGTGGGAATAAACGTCACTTTAAAAAGAATGTCACATAACCAATTAAAAATATCATTAATCTCAGTAGCATAAATAAGCACAATATTAAAAATCTTTTTCGTGTCATCAGTTTGTGTATCTTACTTCTAAAACTCATTGTCTCTACAGGTCTCTCCAACTCGAAGAAATCCATCCTCACTAAATATGCTGCTCGCGGTGGTAGGGTGTTCTATGCTAAGGAATGCCTCTGTCAACCCAGGGCAACTCCCTTAGGCCAACCAGAACCGTCGACCTATTGTCTCAGGCTTGCACTCCAAAGACTTGTCTATCGCGACCCTACAGCTGAGGATGGCAGTTCGAAAAACAAAAATGAGCAGTTCCACGGAGGAGAGTTAACCTGCAAACAGAAAAATCATAAAAACTTCATCTATCTTTTATTTGTCCATGACTCTCGGTCGCAAATTATAAAGATCTTTTCCAGGCAATGTCTGTTCTCTAAACAAGAGTTCAGGCTCGGTAGTGTTCAATCGATTCAAAGGAGGCACAGCTTCTTGCAGAAGATCGTCGCTTTCTTGTTCAGTGTTCGTTCCAATCAAACGGGCATCGCTGAATGGCAAAAACCGTGGCACAGTTTCAGTTCCAGAGTCTGGAAGTCCCTTCTGGACCCACCGGTTGTACGGTAAGGGCAAAGGAGCCCGTTTGCAGTGTACGCCGTGGATCCAGTTCTTCTTGCCTTGCACTCGAACTGCAGAACGTGTAGTCAATAAGACCAGGCGCGGTCCTGTCCAGCGGGGCTGTTCGTTCTTGCTCCGCTGAAAATTCTTCACAAAAACCCAGGCACCGGGTTCAATGGCATGGCCTGAATCTTCAGAAGCCTGTGGCAGACTATCGTGAACCTGTTGATGCAAGACACGCAGTTTAGCCATCAGTTTGTACAAGTAATCAAGTAACACAGGGTATTCAAGCTCTCTGAACCTTGTCATTCTTGGCACGCCCCAAATATTCACCGGGCGACCAAACACAACTTCATACGGACTCAAACCCATTTGTGAATGCACAGTCATTCTTGTGGACAAAAAGTGCTAAAGGCAAAGCATCTGGCCATTATAAACCAGAGCTCGCTTGAATTTTGGCCAATTTTAATTTCAAAGTACCATTATAGCACTCGACTAAACCAGCTGATTGGGGGTGATTTGCAGCGTGGAATTTCTGCCTAATTCCTAATCCCTCACATACTCCCTTCATCACTTGACCCACAAATTCACTCCCATTGTCACTCCAGATAATTCTCGGCAATCCAAATCTAGGGAAAAACTCTTTGATAAGGGCTTTCGCTGTGGACAAGGTAGTATTGTCCTTCAAAGGGTAAGCTTCCACCCATCTAGAAAAGGAGCAAACAATCACCAACACATATTTCAGGTTGTTGCACCTCTCCAGGTGGATGAAATCTAGCTGCAAATCCTTGAACGCATATGTAGGAGGAGCAAAATGACCAGCTGGGGTTGGAGTTCCCTTACCAGGATTGTACATCAAACACACAACAGGGAATTGCGGAACAACGATCTTGTTCACCTCGCGAAGATTGATCACGAACCTATATACAGGAGGCTGTGAAGAATCTGTCCTCTTCAGAACAGGCAAAACCGGACTATTGCACACATTACCTCTCGCTTCCTCAATCACACCCTTTTCGATCAGATCGTAAATGATCGCCAAAAATGCTCTCTCCGCATCACTCAAGATACGATACTGTGGAATACGCGGTAACTTAGCATTCGCCTTCAGTGTCACAACATATGGCGGAATCTCCAAGAGGCCTACATCGTTCGGACCAATAGCCCAAAGCGAATCGGGGAGGGAAGACAATTCAGGTGGAAGTCCATCTTTAGATATATACATCGGAGAGATCACTCTCTCACCCAACGTAAGATGTACTCCTGACGGAGAACAATACAGCGTCGCATACAATCTCTTCAACAAATCCAATCCCAACAAGTTCTCACCACAACCTGTAGTCAAAATGAGGGGTGCTTCAAATCGACGAGGTCCAACAGAAAGAGGCAACGGAATAGAAATCGGATTCGTAACCGGGGCGCCAGAAAAACCTACGAAAACATTCTCAAAGCCAGACAAAGGTGCACCAGGGAGTTTAGAGTGCATAATAGAACTCTTTGCAGCACCAGTATCCAACAGAAAAGGCTCTGACACACCTGATGCAATCACTTCAACATAGGGTCCACTCTGATCTACTGGAACTGAAACAACTCCCTCTCTTTGTCCATGGCTGTCCTAGCAATCATTACCATCCACTTCCTCACCTTCAACATAGTAATCGTCCATATAGTACTGAGCGGTCCTACCAGATGCACCATTCTGGTGATCAAAACTATTCATAGTATTCTGTGGAGGCCAAGAACGCACATTCTGACCACGACCTCTACCTCTAGGCGCTTGTTGAACACCTCGACCTCTCAAACCAGAAGCACCATTTATGCACTGTAACAAAACCGGACAACTATTCTTGAAATGGCCCTCTTCTTTGCAATACGCACACTGATTAGGCCCATAAGGAAAACTTTGTTGAGAAGACTCGTTCCTTTGCGAGTTTCTTGAATATTGCTGATTCTGCTGATAATCACATTGATTATTGGTACGGGGTGGATAAGCTTGTTGTAGAAAAACTTTAGTCTTCAATTCCTTAGTCTTCTTATCCGCTTTCTCTACGTCATCTTTGTGCCTATTTTCATAGTACTGGGCGGTAGCTAAAATCTGCGCTGACGTGGAAACAGCCCAAGCACTCTCAGAATCTTTCAACTTACTACACAACTCGGGAAGCAAATTATGTACGAATTTGTCGACGAACAATCTCTGGCCACCCTCAGTAGCCATGTCCTGACCACTATGGTCTACAAATGTCTCTTCAAATCGCGTGAAAAAGTCGGACACCGTTTCATCTTTCTTCAGCTTACACGCAGACAACTTGTCCCAATTGACATGCACTTCAGGCATTAGAGTCTTCATATAAGTAATAATCCTATCAGGAAGTTCAGAAATCAAATCCTCAGGCTTAGCGCCACCTACTTGTCGGCATCTCTAAGGTGTGCCCATGTGTCACCTAATTCATGTGCATGATCTGTGTGACGAATCTTACCCCAAATAGGCTGTGGAACAACATTCCCAAACAACATATCTATATCTGCCAAATTCATGACACACGAACCCACAGTCTGAGTCAGCTCTTTATAATATCCCGCCAGATTTTTGCGTGGATCAGGCAAAGTCTGTTTAAGCGCTAAGACTTCAGCACGCTTCCAAGGAACATGTACCCAGACACGCTGAAAGTGTGCAACAACAGGTGGAGCAGCATTGGGATCAGCAGGTCTCCGAACTGGAGGAACTTCACGCATTGGATATGGACGCGCTGCTCTCCTAACTGACGAATCAGTTTCAAACAGTCGCTCAGAAGGAGTGTCACTACGAAATGACAATAACGTCGCAACTGCTTTCTGAATATCGAGAGGACCCACAATGTTCCCTTTCGCAAATTTGGAACGTATTCGGTACAACTCAGAAGGAGCTTTACCTACTTCTTCAATCCACTGTTCATGAAGGAACAGGCACATCATCTCAAAGTTGTACCGTTGCTTTGGTGCTTCCCATTGATGGAAAACATCCATAATACCCTCAAGATCATACTGTGTAGCATATGTAACCCATTTACGCGCCATGTGATCCAAAACCGTACGTTCATTAGCATCAGGCAACTGACTATGTGATTGTCTACGCTCGACAACAGGAGACGTACCCAATGATCCCAACAAAGAAAAAAAGAAACTAGAAACTGCAGCAGTCATTCTCTGTCTAGTAGAAGGAGAAGGTGAAAGAATAAGAGAAGATGGAACAACATTAGAAGAATCCAAAGTCGGAACAGAAGGAGTATTATAGATAGGCGTAGGAGTAGTAGACGAAGGAGGAGGCAAAGCTGGCGGCCCCTGAGGAGGCTGCGCCAAAGGAATAGTAGCCAACGGAAGAGGAGCTGGCTGTGGAGGAATCGCAGGTGGCAAAGCAACCGGAGGTTGCACAGCTACAACTGGCGGTGGTGGCGCCGTAGCATTCTGTGCATAAGGGGGTGGCAAACTCAATAGATGCAACATCAAAGGATCTTTCACAAGATCTTTCTTCTCTTCCTGCTCTTTAAGTGGCAAAGCTGGGTAGCACTTATCTACTGCTAACTTCCTAACCCTAAGCATCTGTTCGCTCTCTTGCTCTTCCTCATTATCCCTAAACGCTATAGCAGCTTGCACCATTGACAAACCTCGTTCTCTTTTATTCTTCTTCGCTAATTTAATTTCTTTCTGTTTGGCTTTTTTGCGCCATATGCCGAAAGAGTCAAACATTGCCGGCCGGGCTTTCTTCTTGAACAGTTTAACTTCGAGATTGTCTAAAATCTCTGTTTCAAAGCTACCATAACGGGGCCACTGTAGGACACCGTCTTTCCTCGTATATTTTACCCAGATGTCATTATAACCGATGGGGCCCACACCATGTTTTACGTAAAGTTCATAGGTCGGAGTTCCAATCGGAGGAACCGGACACGAATCCTCCAACCAGGAATCCCTAGAACTACCACAACCAAATATCTTTCCAAGTCTGCTAAGACCAGGCATCTTCGCTCACTAGTCTAGCTTCAAACTTCAAGGGAAATCTCAAAAATGATAGTCTTGCGAATACACGAGTCCCTTGGCTTTGGGGCCTGCAGGTTCCAAAATCAAAGCAATCCTCGAAGGGATACAAAACAAACTAAGGACTGAGAGATGCTCCACTCATACTTAACTGAAATGTCGATGGCGTCACCAGAAGACCCGTCTATCGTCTCGCTCTACAAATCGTCTATGGCTCCAAGACAGGGCGACAGTCAGGGCAGCAGTCCTTCGTAGCCGTCAGAAAGCGGGGAACATCGCAGCAAAGTCTTTCGGACCACGACGACATACAGGGGTCGATGAAGTGGCAGGCCTTTCTCCAGAATTTCCACACGAAGCTCTCCACGATCTTGGACCGGTACCGCTGAAGTCGCCCTACGTTGGGCGCCAACTGAAGAACCGGGTTTTAGAACCCAGCGGCGCCAGGGAAAACGCCTGATGTCTTCGAGTTCCCCTGCCTCGGCAAACAGAGACATGTGACACTTCTTGATGACGTCAAAGACCAAAGTTTATTGGCTGCAACCAGGAACAGAGGTCTATGAAGCACACACGGTTGGTTCACTAGAGACTGCACAAATTCAATGAGCGGAGCATGGTCTTTTATGCCAAAAATCACATTCCAAAGTAGCATCAATTACTTACAAACTAACCAATGACAGTATGACATTTCAAAAGTAGCGCATGACGACAATCCCATTTTCCGTTGTCCAGCCCACCAGAAATGATCAAGCACATTCCAATATCCTGTTCGATCAGGCCGGACTAACTCATCATAAAACCTCAGCCCAAATCAGTGATTATGTCGTAAAGGAAGGAGCAGAAACAGATTGGAAGCAAGATAGAAAGGTGGGAGCAGTGTACTGTAAACTTCGGCATTTCCTGCTCTTTGATCTTTATCTGACCAGCTGTTTAACAAGGAACTGGCTCAGCGAGGTCAGCCTCGGGCAAGGGAGTCAGTTCGGTCAGGTCACTCAGAATCCAGCTAAGGTGTACGTGTCCCAAGGACTCGCTCGGCCGCAGTCATCGGCCTATGTGAGGGCAACCACACAAAATGGCTGCCGTCCACAAAATGGAAACCGAGGGTTCAGACGAAATCCCTGAATACGTAGTGTTCTCATTGATCGAATAAGACAAAAACACTCGTACACACCGCACTCGTAATTTGCGGTCCGCTGACACCAAAATCGTCTATTTCCGACAACCTTTATTGAACGAGTTCGGAATCACCGAACCATAGACCCTCAAACTGCAGAACTACAAGGCTTAGGAAATTGCATTGGAATATGAAGGAATGACTAGAACATTTAAAGCAATGTCATTTTGTGATGTCAAGCACAATGGTTGGGGCTAGAAAAACACAACTTTCTTTAATAATTTGTTAATTTATGAAAGAAGCAGCAGCATTAAAAAAATAGCTAAGGTTTTTGCTGTGCTGCACTTTAGTCACTTTTCCTCTATTTAGCAATAAACTGTGAATAAGCTTGGCATTCTGAGGGGACTAGTAGGCTGCATCTAAAGTGGAGCCTGAGATGTTAACCTCAGCCTGGAAGATATGCTGATATGGTAGTATCAAGCCTTTTTCGCACAACCCTCTTTGGGTTATTTGGGCCAGCAGATCGAAACCGATTAGGTAACTTGAGAGTCATTGCTAGATATGGGGCTGCAATCTGGGGTTATAAAATGGATGAGGTGCTCCAGATTGTCGAAAAATAGTTTTTAAGGTTTCTTTTGTCGGTCCTGCAATCTACCCCCACCTATATCATACACCAAGAATTGGGCATTGGCTATGTTTCAGATCTGATACAGCTAGCTCTGGTGGTATGCTGGTTAACTATTTGGCTTAACCCAGAACTCGCTGTGAATCAAGAGATTGTCAGGGATTGTGTTTCCATGGAGAGAGCAAGTAGAATTCCGTGAATCCAGTAAGATCTCTTCGACTCCCCAGAAAAAATACAGAAGGAGGACCTGGTGTGGGTTAAAATAAAAATGTTTCATTTGTTGTCTGCAGAAAGAGAGGCGATGGAGTTAATGAAACCTACAGTGAAATCTTATCTCCTGTTAAAAGCTGTGTTGCAGATAGAATTTTTTACAAAGCCCTCACATCGCTTTCTTTAAACTAGATTTAATTTCTAATCTCATTCACAGTCTATTATCAGATTTGCAGGGATGGAGTAGGGTGAGCGATTTAGGCCCCTGCAGCTGTGATGATTTATTGGCCCAGGACACCATGCATTTTATAATGTTATGGGATAATTTTTCCGATATCCGTAAAAGGTTTTTAATCCCTATTTTAAAGGGAAAAGGTTTTATGCAGGTTAGACCTGCTTTGTTATACTTACAGATATCGATTGATCCCTGTGAGACAATTTATAATGCAAGTTTTTAGTGGCGGTTGTGAGGCGCAGGAAAAAACTGTTTTCTACGACATGGAACCTGTCCACTTATATATGCTTACATGGCTCTGTTTTTATGTATGTTTTTTTTTTCTGAGAAAATGTTGCTGTATATGAAATATGATATGCCCTGGTGTCTGTTGCTATATAGGAATTATTGCCAACCTGTTATTTTTCCTTTTTTAGTATATCTATGTATTTTGCAGCTGAAACGTTTTATTGTGCTATTTGCAGTATGTTGTGTACTTTTATGGTTTTTATTAACCAAATAAAGTGGTTTTGACTGACTAAACTTGAGAGTCAACATTAGTGGGCACTCCGCTCTGACATGGGAGGGTCAATGCTGCATTGCACAATGCACTTTGGGCTATTTTGATCACCCATGGGAATTTTGTTGCGGAAGGAACAAAGCCACATGTATTATCCTTTCTGCATGGAGCACTTTCTTGCATGGAGCACTTTGCCTCTCTCAAGGCTCTCAGTAGAATAGAGGAACTACAAGTAATATGGGTGGTGCATTATTTATGGATAAGAAATTGCAGCTCAGGTAAAACCCAGAGGCACAGCTTTGTTGCATGAAGCACTTTAGGTAGGTACCTCCGACTCTGATGTTCATTGCGGAACTGTCATCCACAGGGGTCCAGAAAGAGTAAACTTATTGACATATCTTTGGGGATTTGCAGGGGGAGATGGGAAGAACATATTGTTTTATGGTGTCCAGGTTCAGTTTGAAGTGATGATTTTTAAGCATATGTATGTACAAAGTGATGTAATGATTGTATCATGCCCAGGTTCTTGATTGAAGAATTGTTTTTTAATAAGAAATATGTGTGACGTGATGCAATGATTTTAATTACTCGAACATCAATCTGTGGTTTGCAAAGCTTGACTTTAACATATTTTAATTTTAACATTATTTCTAGTCCACCAGCAAACAGTAAACTATTCTAGAAATGCCACATCAAAACAAAATTCTTGACTTTATCAAATTTACACTTTTAAAAGGCACATAAACAGATGCGATGACATTTTTTGGGGGGGTCTGATGGTACACTCAGCAGCGCATAAGTATGTAGTAGCACTGTTGTTAAAGTTTGCATTGTTTCAAAATTAATTTATTTACAGTTCAGTGTTATTCCTAGGTGACTAAAGTATGCAAGCCTCAGAATGAAGAGAGCTTTACTTGGGAACAAAACATGAGGCAAAATATTTTCTACAATTTATGGGAACAATAGTAAGTATACTTGCTTGCAGTTGGCTAAAGTTCCAGAAGACATACTGTGAGAAATCGGTCAAGCCACAAAAGTCACTAAAATACCCTGTTCTTAATTGTCTGGTAGCTTGGAATTAAAGCAGTCAGGCTTAGCTTAGAGGCAAAGTCTAAAGTATTTATGCAGCTCACAAACAGTGATAAAGTTAAAACGCAGCACAGGAAAATCCCAAACCAATCTAGAACAATAGAGTGAATTTTAATAAATAAAATGATTCCAGAACAAGAAATATCCAACCAGTAGAGCCAGAGATATTCAATTTAAAATTTTTAAATGACAATAGCATCTAGAAGCACAAAGAACCAACTGGGGGTATCTAGTCGCGCCAAACTGGGACAAAGTCACAAGTTCAGTCAGACTGCAATGGAGGGCAGGCCAGATACAGGGACCCCATTAGTCCCACTGAGAGTTGTACTGTATGTCCTTGATGTCAGGCTTTGCATTGTTTGGCATCAGTTCCTATTGAGAACTGCACAGTGCTAAATATGAATTCCTGTGTTGAGTTGCATCGCACTGCGTCAGTTTCGATGAGGAACTGCGAGGGCTGCAATGTGCAGTTCTGTGTCAAGTTGCATCTCACTGTGTCTGTTCTGAGGAGGAGCTGCAAGGGCTGCGAGGGCTGCGACATGAGTTCCTGTGTCGAGTTGTTTTTGGCAATGGCAGATAATATGGCAAACCCAATAATCCCCCAGGGCACTGGGTACAGATATGTGCCAAGACCCAATTCCCTCTGAAGGAGGATACATGTTTTTCTTAGGTTTGATTACTCTAGGCAGGGGTTTTAGTGTTAAGCTACATCCAATCGACATACAAATGCAACACTAGTATTATAAGGAGTGTTTATATAGTCATATTTCTTTTTAATTGCCAATACTTCACGCGTAACATGATTTCCAGAATTCAGAGTAACCCTTCTTGTTTGAATAGGTAGATTCCTACTCACATATCCAAGATTCATTGAGACCTTTTGTGGTCAGATTGAGGATTTGTTGACAGATAGAAGCAGTGGGGTCAACACACAGTTTTTATTGCTTCGTTCATACATAATTTCTGGAACGTAGTCAGTTTTGTTTTGTAGCAATGCTTTTTCCCTTGTCATACAGTTTTAAAATGACATTCTCTAGTGATGTGAGATTCTGTGAGGGCTCTGTTGCTTATCACTAAAATCCTTGACAAGTGTAATCAAATCTAATACAAAACATATTTCCTCCTTCAGGGGGCAATTTGTGTTGAGTTGCATCAAGCTACATCTCTTCAAATGGAGCTCACAATCAGGCAGAGACAAATACACTCTGATGGCAGCCAAGGGTCAGGACCTGGGGAGGCACCTCTTATAATCAGGAGCCCACTCCAGCAGAGGCCAGCAGACCTATCCTTATGTCCCTGTAGCTCACACAGGAGGACATCAAACCAACCCTTGGAGTCACCGAGGTTAGCTTGGGATGAAGGGAGTTGTCCAGACTTCCTTCTCAGAGAGCAAAGTAGTCAGCATACACAGGGAAAGTCCTCTGGTAGCAGCAGGGCAGTTGTCTGGTGGCACAGCAGCCATTCTGAAATGTCCACAGGTTCCAGGAGTGTAGAGGAGTGTACTGATAAATATCTCAGGAGGCCCAATATTAATACTGCCTTAAAGGACATTAGAGAGCTGATGTGCTGGGGATCCAGGAAGAGAATGTTTTGTTAGAACCTCTGTAGACTGGCACTCTCAAGGGCGTGCCTGGAGTGGAACTCCTGACTCCTGCTGGACACACAGATGTTCTGTAAGTGACCATGAGTCACTGGGGATTGGAGAGTGCATGCAGGGAGTTTAATCTGCATTGAGGGCCATAGGGCACTGCTGAGAAAAGACCCTGGGGCAAGGAGATTACATTCTACTTCTATAAGGGTGCATCTCCCTGCTGGAGATGCATAGAAGCAGGCTATGAGGAACTAAAAGGGCAGAAGGACAGGACTTGAGCTTTCCTTCATTGAAGGGAGAATAGATAAGAAATCAGCTGTAAGAAATGTCGCAAAATCCTAGGGGTCTAACCGCCTCAAACTATCTCCTGGTGGCTGGAGCACACCTTGAGAATCAAAATGCAGTAACCATCATTATGAATAGCCTAACAATCCTGAGAATAAATCATTTAAATGGGCCACTTTTGTATTGGATTTTTGAGCCCCACAAGGCCTGAGAAAAACCTTAAAACATTGAATGGTTTTAGAGCTAAGCCCACAGGGAGTACCAGGGTTCCAGGTATAGAAGGCAACACCAATTCATAGCGTAGTTTGCAAATGACATTCCCGGGCAGGACCAGTAGTGATCCCTGAGAAAGGCCAATGCTCCATGGGAAATGAAAACTTGGAAGTGCAGCACCGCCACTACTGTGTCTGCAGATGCCCAGGAATAGCTAGAATGCCAGGAGTTTGTGAAGGTCTGCTGTGCTACCTTTATAAGAGTTCCACAGGCTCTGAAGCATTGCTATGCATCTCTCTTGATTCCTATGGCCATGTCTGAAGGTATGGGTAAAGCAGTACAAAAGGGGGTGGTGATGGACGGAGTATATGAACAGTCCAGCCCGAACTGCCAAGCCATGCCTTCCCTTGACCAGAAACAAGCTTCTTGGGACCAGTTTCTGGCATTACGCTGTCTTCAGCCAGGCTTGCTTTAATCCAGTGGCTAAGTGAGCAAGGCACTCACGTCTGAGCATACCCTGCCAACTTATTGTGAACAAAGCGGTACAAAAGGGGGTGGTGATGGACGGAGCATCTGAACCAATCAAACACTCACACCCAGTCAACAGATCTGGGTTTAATCCATCACCGTTCTTTAGCCCACTCTGTCACCCCAGTTCAGACATGGCCATATGCAAATCAGTCTGACCCTGTGCCTCATGGGAACAGTCCAGCCGGAACTGCCAATCCATGCCTTCCCTGGACCGGAAACAAGCTTCTTTGGAGCGGTTTCTGGCATTACAGCCGTCTTCAGCCAGGCTTGCTTGAATCCAGTGGCAAAGTGAGCAAGGACTCACGTCTGAGCATACCCTGCCACCGGCGAATTTACATTTAAGCAGTTCCTGAAGGGAGAGATCTTCTGATATTTCAGAGAATTCCGCGAGAACTGATGCAGGGGTTTGATTAGCTAACAGTTCTTCCCCGATATCAGAGCAGTCCTTTTTTGGGAAGGAGGCATAGATAATAGCAATTTTCTCTTCAAAGAACTCGGAGAGTTGGGTACAGAGGGACTGGGATACAGGCTGACGCAGAGTCAAAGCCTGCGGATCAGTAAAAGATTTGACATTGAATATCTCTCTGAAGGAGTTATTAGCTTCATCAATTATATCTGATAGAAAGCTTCTTTTGTGTTTTATGATCAATAAACGGTATTCTTTAAGAGCTGTCCAGTACTTGAACTTACTTTCTGCCGAGAAAGTCAATCTCCAGCAGCATTCCAGTGTTTTGCAGGCGGACTTTTTTTGTCTCAGTTCCTCTGAGTACCATGGGGCTGCTGGAGAAGACCTAAAGGTTTTAATCGGTCTAAGAGGGGCTAATGAGTCAATAGCTTTGCTCACCCACTCGTTAAGGTTGGAGATGCGTGAGTCAAGGTCAGAGGTCAAGGGCGGATTGGAATATTTGAGATAATCGTGCAGGGATTCCGGGGAGATTTTACTCCAATTTCTACCAAATTCCTTAGGGGTTGAAAAGGGTCTATCATGAAGGGTCATGTGGACAATAAAGGGAATAAGATAGTGATCAGACCATATTACTGGTATGGGTTCCTTGACCAAAATGTCGGAGAGGTTAGAGCAAATAAGATCTAGCATGTGACCGGTTTTGTGTGTGGGGAGAGCTACTAGTTGTATGAGATCACAGCCTGCCAATGTGGAAATAAAATTTGAGCTAAAAGAGCAAGTATCATCATTCACATGAAGATTCAAGTCCCCTAGAATCGTAAAGTTAGCATACCGAGTGCAAGCTTGGATGATGTAATCTGTGAGAATTGGTAAATGTGAGGGGCTGGAGTTAGGGGGTCGATAAATCAAAAGTCCAGCACAGGAAATAGACGCAGACAGTTTGATGCAGAAGGGGAGGCCCTCTATGCAGTCAATTCGTTCATAATGGGGTGAAGTAATCGTCCATTTAGTTTTAGAAATAATGGCCACCCCTCTCCCATGTTTGCCGTTATGACGATTGGCACATAATATACTATAGCCTTCTGGAACGGCCAGAGTCAGGGCGGGGTTTGTCTCCTCACTAAGCCAAGTTTCTGTCAGGAATAGAAGGTCCCATACATTATCCTTAAGGGCTGAAAGATGTCCAATGAGTGTTTTACCGATGATCTACAGTTTATTAATCTGTCTTTTAGGGTCACCCCGGGGCCAAGGGATGGAGGTAAAATGTGCCATGGAGGGAAACTATCCCGACTGATGTTATCCCAGGAGAAACCACTAAACTTACATAGGGAGTCCTTACTCAAAGTTTCGGATATATGGAGCATGGTGTGGGGGCACCGTGCAGGTCTAAGGGCAAATAACTCCGTCTGGCTATATGTAATCCTACAAGTGGAGGTAAGTCAGGCAGCATCTCTGGCCCCGGCCACATGATGGTCTCGGACGGGCGCAGACATGCTTTCCTTTGGCACGTCTGCTGCGCAGCCGGAAAAGGATAGCCATTATATGCTGGAGAGGGCGGGAGGGGCCAAGCAAATGGACCTGCACCCGGAGACTTACCCCTAGATGGCAGCTTTACCTTTGTGCACCCCGCGACAGCACCTAGTCGGCTGCGGGGGTGAAATGCGGCAATGCAGTGGGTAAGCTTTGTGCAAAATAATACAATGTTAAAACAGGATTTAAAAATCACCTCCTGACTTTTCCCGGCTTCCGCCTCAGGAAATTAGCAGCTGTCTACTCACAACAAGACATCAAGACAATGCCACACATTCCCCAACCAGCATTGAAGGATCATTACAGACAGCCTCCCTCCCCAACTCCCGTCAGTAGCGTCCAGCTATGGAGATGCATCCTCTATCTCTGGTTCTGGTGGATCACAAATATACCCTCTGTACTTATTCCAGGTACCCCATACTTTTTCCCACTTACGTGGACAACCACCATGAATAAAAAAACGCCTTTTCGGCCACCATTGCTTCATCCATATCCTTGCACCATTGTCAGAACGTAGGTGTTACATCCGACCCCCACAACCTAGCAATGTTGCGTTTAGCGAATATCATTCCTAACATTACCCAGTCTTGGTTCTGGTGAATGAGATCGTTTGCCTCCCAAACATTTAGTAGCCAGTGTCTGGGTTCTGGCAACAGTGCTCATTACCTTGGCCCAATATCCTGCAATCTGTGGACATTCCCAGATTGTGTGAAAGAATGTACCCACCTCCCCACAATTCCGTAGGCAGTATTGATGTGGAGCTTTCTTGATTGCATGGAGTGCTGTTCTGGTGTGGTACGTGCGGTGCAGCACTTTGAGTTGGACCAGTCTGAGGCTCGACGGTATGGCTGTTTCACATCGCGATGATAGTGCCTCATGCCATTCTGACTCTTCAAAGTCGCCCACCTCCCGGGACCATGTGTGTCTCAATCTAGACGTCGGGTCAGGCAAATTGTTGACTAGTTTGCGATATGTAAAGGATGTTGCCCTGCCAGTCATGTGCTCTGTCAGGAGTCTATCCTCCAATGCGGTGGCCTCAGGTAGGAAGCACCCGTCACTATGATCGCCTGGAGCGCATGCCGGATTTGGAAATATCTAAATGCGTGAATTCTACCACCGCACCATTTTTTCAGAGATCAACCACCATGGAAATACCAATATTGTCCCAATTTTGAAACCCTTTACTGTTCCGGAGTCGTCCCAGCCTTTGCGAATCCCACAGGGGCGTCATTTGTGTGATTGTTCCTACATATTTTAATCGGGCCTGTGCTTGGTACCATATATGAATTGTATGTGCTGTTGGGCCGACCAAATCGTTGGGCCTACGTGTGCTGAACAGGTGCGACATCAGTCCGCCATCTTCTAGTTCCTGCCTGTCTGCCTGACATGCGGGCTCGTCCTGTGGGGAATGTAACCAGAAGTTGATTATTTTAAGGTGTGCCGCCCAATAATACAGCTGCACGTTCGGGAGCGCTATCCTCCCATCGTACCAGCTGCGCACTAGTTTGTCCCGGGTGATCCGCGCCGGCTTGTTCCCCATAGTAAACCCAAAACTTCGGCCGCAATAGCTTTAAAATAGGATATATAGGAAACGCGGAAGAAAAATAATTTTATAGAGCGCCGCATTGCCCAACATCGTGATGGGAAGACCATGCCAGGCCGTTACATCACGCTTGAAGCGTTCTAATGGGGGCTTTAGATTTTTTGCATAAAACTTGCTAGGATCAGGCGTTACGTAAATACCTAGGTACTTAGAGGTATCGTTAGTAACGCACAATGGGCAATCTGCCAGCAACAGTGGTGGCGGGCCGGTCAGTCCCCGTTGGCTACTACATGTGCCAGTGGATTAGTATAGAGTAGGTGAATCCAGGCGCAAAACTTTGGGCCAAAGCCCAAGTGTCGCAGCTCTGAGAATAAATACGGCCATTCCAACATATCAAACGCCATACATGCGTCAAGCGAGAGAATGACTGCAGGTTCCTCAATGAAGGACCTCTGAGCCAACACCGCATGCAGTCATCTCAGATTGAGTGCTGTGCTCCGTTGGGGCATGAATCGGACTATTCCGGGTGTACTAGGGACGATAAGTGGGGGTCAGACGCAGCGCCAGGAGCTTGACCAGTATTTTGGCTTTGGCGTTAATCAGAGATATTGGGCGGTAGGAACTGTAATTCTCCGGGGGTTTGCTCCGCTTGTGGATCGTTATAATTGTAGCCAACCTCTGATCGCATGGCAGTTTTCCAGTCTTCAGACTGTCTTGAAACATGTTCAAGAGGAAGGGGGCCGTCAGATGCGCATTTTGCTTGTAGAACTCAATGGGGAACTAGTTTGGGCCCACCTCTTTCCCGGATGCTAGAGAGCTAATCGCCGTCTGCAATTCTTCAACGGAGAGGTCGGCTTCCAGAAGCTGCGCCGCCTCTGAGGTGAGTTTCGACATTGTAATATCCTTAATGTATCCATGTGCTTCCTCAATCGTGAATGTGGAACGTGAGGCGTATACTTGCTCCAAGTGGTCCGCCAGCATTGCCACTATTTCACTCGGGGCAGATACCAGAGAGTCTATGGAAGTGCGTAGTTGCGCGACCACTCTACCTGCCTTCTCTTTTTTATCCAGAGTTTGCCTGTTCTATCCCCTAACTCGTACACCTTGTGACGCGTGGCTTGAAGTCGGGCAGTGACCATCTCTCTCGGATCTGCCACAAACGCACTTTGTTTGAGGCGCACTCTCTGTGCAGTCTGTTGGGTTGGATGTTCTGCATGCTGGCTCGTTGCAGCTTCTAGGTCTGCCTCTATACCATCCAATTCGGCCCCCTTTTCTCTTTTATACCCCGTGACAGAGGCTATGGCCTGCCCACGCGCTACTGTTTTATAGGCCTCCCATAGGACGCTGGGCGAATCCACCGACACCGCGTTCTCTTGAAAAAAAATTGGAGTAGTTTCTGTAAGTCCCTTTAACACCTCAGGTATGTGTAAATAACTGGGATAAATGGGAAAAATGCGGCGTCTGATGGCCTGATGGGTGGAGTAGGACAAAAATATCGGTGAATGATCTGATATGCCCCTGGGGCGAAAATCTACCTCAACCCCCCCCCCCCCCCCCAAGCTGTCCGCTGATACTAAGAAGTAATCAATGCGTGTAAGGCTATCATGAACCCCTGAGTGGAAGGTGTATTGCTTTGGTTATTTGGGTGCCTATACCGCCATGCGTCTGTGAGTCCCAGTGCCTCCAATAGTCCGCTCATACGGTGTCTGCTTGGTACATTTGGCTAAGATGGGTATATATCTATGGTTCCGTCCACGATGTCATTAAAGTCACCCCCGATCATCATCTCCCCTTCCGGTAAGGCAAGAAAGAAAGCAGTAAGTGCAGGGAGCCTAGATTGAACAATTTCCCTTCCCACTGACAGGTAATAGCTGCAAAGAGGCCCTGATCATCTATTCTTGTCTGTTGTATTATTAGCGGGAATTGTTTCTTAATGAGTATGCCAACACCCCTCAACACAGAGGAGAACTCGGAGTGTAACATCATTTTATAGCCCCACCTATCGATGGCCTTGCACGTTGAACCCACCAAATGAGTCTCCTGTAATAGAGCCACCGTAGGTGCGCATCGTTTCAGGTATTGCAGTACTAGACCCCTTTTCACTTTATCCCCCAATCCCTGCACATTCCAAGTTAGCACAGTCAGAGGGGTCCTGGGGTTAGCTGAGTCGTCTGTTGATTAGTGTCATAATGATTTTGTATAGGCATAGGATGCTGAAACAGCCTGTGACTTCATAACAATAGCTTGACAATACAGCCCCATCATGAAAACAGCCATTCGATTCGCCATGTGTGCCCTTAGAAACTGTGCAAACAAACTCCAACACTCCCAAAAAAACAGTACTTTCTCCTCACCACCCTCCTTGCCTCCCTGCCTGATGGATTCTAAACTACCCTCCTCCCCAACCAAGCAGAGTGCTTAATCCCTTTCCCAATTCCAAGTGGACGGGGTGAAAGATAAAAACTATTGCCCCCCAACCCCACATAACTCAGTAATGTCGCTGACCCTTCCCAACCCCCCGACCCAAGCCAACAAGTTATCTACAGGAGGCTATAACAAATGCAATTTACAGCAATCAGAACTGTTCAAGAGTCTCTAGGTCTCCAAGTCTATTGTAAGCCTGCGATATCAAGCAGGCCGAAGAGTCACTGTCAAACTTCTCGTACATTAAAGATTAGCTTTGGAGAAGTCCCTACACCCGAAAACTATCTAGGCATAAACATGTCCATCACTGAGGGAGCATCAAGGTACACAATGAACAAAGGAGCAAGCCCGCTTCGGGCCCCAATTTATGGCCACTGGTTGCCTCCCCCAGCAGTGGTAAACCTCAAATCCAAAACAGTTGGAGCGAAGGTGGGGTCCCCAACCACAAGTTCAGTCATACACCAGTACCCTATGCAGTAGATCAGGTGCGCCAGAATCGCCTCTCAGCACAGGTCCGGCCTTTAATATGGCGCCTCTCCTCACGCCTCTGAGTCGCTTCCCCAGGTCCTCTGAGCCAGCGCGGGATCAGAGAGCTTCTCCTGTACGGAGTTACGTGCTCCTCCGGGTCCCCCTCAGCTAATGGTCTAACCAAATCAGCAGTGTCCTCAACAAGACGGGGCCAGCGCGCCCACTGCTCCTTGCCAGGCCGCGGGCCCCTGGGCTGTCTCCCAACTTGAGGCCCCAGTCGCGCACACCCCTTCAGGCCTTAGTGCTCCTCCTAGCAGAAGACAAGTTGCGGGTGTTGCGCCAAGTCATCACTGGCAATGTTCTCATATTTACCGCATTCGGATGTGTCCCAGCTGCTCCCAGCGCAGATTCAGGAGTGGGTGCCATGCTGCCCCTGCACTCCATTGACCCCGCAAACACCCACTGATTGTCATCCAATGTGTCGCGCCGCCGCCCGGGGACAAGGCTCGGCGATACGAGGTATGTCCGTGGCCACCGAATAGATCGCTGGGTTCACAGTATGATGCCGTACAAGTCCCAGCAGGCCAGCACGGCCCGCGCCGCAGCATATCTAAAGCGTCCACCGCTCCTCACCGCACTGTTAAGATGCAGCCCTTCACTGGCCGGCAGGCCCCGGTAGGCGTGAAAATTGAGGCCCCGGCTTCCCTTGAAGCACCAAGCCCCGGTGTTTTGTGCAGTTAACTGGTTCGGGAAACCCTCCTCGCTCACCGGGATCAGCTCACCCCGATCGCCGAAATCTCAGCCACCACAGCTCCCGGTCAGGGGGGTGCGAAACCGCCGAATCTTTGAGCAGATCGTATGGGGAATTACAGGGAGCACAGAGCCTCCCTAAGCTGCGGCCATCTTCGTCAGCCGTTAGCCATGCCCCCCTGCAGACCATTTTTTAAATTAAATTTGGAATTAAAGGTACTTCCAAAGTAGTAATTTACCATATTTGTACATACAGTCACCCCTACGGTGTCCTCTAGGTGCCCCAGGGGTAAGGGCCATGCAACTTTAAGAAGGGACATTATAAAAAATGTTTTAAAAGCCGTGGTGAGGGAAAACCTGCTGAATTTGGTGTTCCCCACTGTCGATAATTAACTCTATAGGAAACATTGGAATTCTTTTTTTTTTTTTTTGTTTTCAAATATATATTACACAACAGTGCAGTCATTAAGCAGAACATCCGATAATTTAAAGTATATTTATACATGTTATGTTATGTTATGTTATGTTATGTTATAACGCTCTTGTATAGCGCACGGCTACTCGAAAAGAGTGTCCCGGCGCTTTCCACCTGCAACTCAGAATAAAAATAACACAACACAGCAAAAAAGAGTAGGAAAAGAACTGAAACTGAAACAGTAAGAACAGCCTAAAGATTAAAAAGGCAGGTCTTCAGGCTCTTCCTGAATTGGAACAAATTGGCAGTGCTGCGCAGCGAAAGAGGAAGCGAGTTCCACAGCTGGGGAGCTTTGCAGCTGAAAGAGCGCCCTCCCGTGCGGGCCTTCCTCACCCGAGGGACCACCGCTTTGTAAAGGGATTCCGAACGCAAGGAGCGGACTGGTCGATAAAAGGCCAGTCTCCGCTGCAGGTATCCAGCCCCTGATCCAAACAGGGCTTTGTGCATCAAGGTCAGGGATTTAAACTGGATCCGCTTCCGGATAGGCAGCCAGTGTAGCGCCTGTAGCAGCCCGGAGGCTCGGGCTCGTCTACGCAGGCCAAAGATAGCCCGGGCGGCAGAGTTCTGTACCACCTGTAGGCGCTGAACTAGGTAATCAGGGTGGCCTAGAAAGAGGGCATTAGCATAGTCTAGCCTAGAGCCGACGAGAGCCTGCACAGTCATACGCCTGTGCTCCTCAGACAACAGGGGCAGGAATTTACGGAGCATTTTCAAAATTCCATAACAGGTGCCCGCCAGACCCAGAATATGTGTTCGCAGCGACAGCTGGTTGTCCAGCTTGACACCCAGATTTTTAGCCACCAAGGAAGACTGTGCAGGAGGGCTCATGTCGGACGGCCACCAGTGCTGCCACTCCGGATCGGCAACGCAACCGAAGAATAGGACCTCGGACTTGCTTGAGTTGGCCCTTAGACTGTTCCGTTGGAACCAGTCAAAGACCGATGTAAGACAGTCCAGAATTCTCCCTCCATCAAACTCCTGGTCTTTCCCGCATGTGAAGACGAGTTGCGTGTCGTCGGCGTAGGAGACGATCTGGGCCCCATATGCTTCCACCAAGGCCGCCGAAGGGGACATAAAGATGTTAAACAACGTGGGGCTCAACACAGAACCCTGTGGAACCCCAACTCCCAGTGGCGGCATCTCGGCAGAGCTCTGGGAAACCCAGACCGTCTGGCGGCGCCCTTCAAGGAAAGATGTGAACCACCTGAGCGCCGTCCCCCTAAGGCCGATGTCATAAAGCCTCGCTAAGAGCGCCCTATGGGGGACGGTGTCGAAGTCGCCGATAGGTCTAACATGACCAACATGGCCCTCCCGCCGATATCCAGAGTCTCCCTGATGATCTCAGTGACCTCTAGCAATGCCGTTTCCGTACTAAAATTAGGACGGAAACCGGATTGGGATGGGTGGAGCAGATTGTTAGCTTCCAGAAAGCTCGACAGGACACCGTGGACGTGTTTTTCCGTGATCTTCGCGAGGGCCGGAAGAAGTGAAATTGGCCTATAATTGGCCAGAACCTCGGCGTCGAGACCCGGTTTCTTTAGGAGGGGGATCACCATTCCTCTTTTCCAAGAGCTAGGGACCCTCCCCTCCCTCAAAGAGGCGTTGAGGATGGGATTAACCAGCGGGTTCACCACCGTCGCCATCCCAGCCAAAAATTTGGCGGGGCAGGGGTCAAGTGGCGAGCCAGATTTCAGATTGGCCAGCAGCTGCCTGGACACATCGCTGGAAACAGCAGGAAAATCAGACAGCACCGCCGCCGGTGTGTGCTGAGATCCGCACCCAGCCCCGGTGACGCCGCTTCCATCCTCCGGTCCTTCCACAAAGGAGGCCTGAATCGCCTTGATCTTATTAGTAAAGAAGCCAGCAAGATCACATGCCCACGTATCCGGAGAAACTAAAGGGGGCGATTGGGAGCTAGGAGTCGTGAACTCCTTCACAATGGTGAAGATCTCCTTACAGGAGTTCGCAGATGCCTCGATCCTCCTAGCCAAATAGTCCCTCTTAGCTCCCAGGATGTCCCGATGGTAGGCCTTCACCGCCGCCTTATAGGCGAGTTTAGCCTCCCCATCATACAGACGGCGCCAGGCCCTCTCGGCCACCTTGCATTGGCTGCGAGCCACACGAAGCGCCTCCGTAAACCACGGTGCAGATTGCCGTGCCGCCGTGGACCGGGGGGCTGCCTTGGGGGCCAGATCGTCCAGCCTATCAATGAGCCATAGCTGCAAAGCCTCAGTGTCGCTATCCAGATCGCCCGAAAGGTGGCATGGGTGATCCAGAAGCGCCTGTTCCAGCATATCAGGTGTCACTCTGTGCAGCGCTCTCGAGGCAGGTCTAGACAAGACAGAGGCACTGTTATCCGGCCGCGCACTCTCCGGCACGAAAATCTGATCAGCCTGTGATCGGTCCAGAGCACCGGCAGGGTGTCAACCTCCATAAGAGGGACAGATGAAACCACCTGATCCAGGGTATGCCCCTTCTCATGAGTTGGCCCCGACACGAACGGTATAAGACCCAGTGGAGATGTAATATCCAACAGTTTGACCGCATCCGGGTCGTCCGCTACGTCAAGGTGGAAGTTGAAATCACCGGCCACGACGCAGTGCTGTGAGGTCAGCACCAACTCAGAGACAGCTGTCTGCAGATCTTCCAGGAAGGAACCCACAGGGCCAGGTGGTCTATAAACCAACAACCCCTTCAGAGCCTGGCCCGGGGACAGTCTGAGCATGAAGGCGAGCGACTCAGCGCTCCCGATGGAATTCAGGGGAAGCACTGAGCAGGAAACGCTCTTTTTCACCACTACCGCCACTTCCCCACCTCTACCCTTCACTCTATCCTGCCGGAAGATATTGTACGCCGGAGGAATGGCTGAGAAGACATCCGGGTTGGAAGCCTCTCCCAGCCAGGTTTCGGTAAGTAGCAGACATAGGGGATTTTCCCTAACAAGAAGATCGTAAATATGCAGGGCATGGCAACCTACCGACCTCGTATTCAGCAGCAAGCAAAGATGCTGTACGCCAGCTGTTACTGGACGAGGGACATTGACACGGGTCCAGGAAGGCGTCCAGCCACAACCCGGGCAACGTCGTTTACCCTTACATCACATTAGCCATTGACACACTCTTACGTTCAACATCACATTATATTGCAAACCCACAGGGCCTCGAGTAAGTTCATTTCTGAGGTTCTTGCTTAATTCATGGTCACGGGCGACATGAGGTAGGCTGTAACTGGTGCCCATATGTTCTTCATATATGTCTAATTGATCTCTACAATATGCCACATCCTATAGCTGATGATCCATTTAGGGACTACTTTTTCCCCCCATTGCAGTGCAACTTGTCGTTTGGCCAGTAGTGTAGTAAAGGACACACGCATGCAATTGCATGGCTGTAAGGATTTAACAAGACCAAGAAAGCATATTTGTTGGGTGCATTCTACCCTTTCTAATTCTATGTCTTTCAACACCTGGGCTACCTGTGTCAAAAATCGGTATATTGATGGAAAGGTCCAGGCCAAGTGTATAAACTCTGCAGCAGTTTCCCCACATCTGACACACTGGGAGCTGCCACTGAGCCCATCTTTGTGTAGTTGAAGAGGTGTGCAGTGTATTTGCTGCAGATATTTAAAGTCAATTAGTCTTAGATTACAGTTGGATGTGAATCTCCCCTTGAGTGTGCAATATTCCCTCCGGTCCTTTTGTGTTAGCGGCATGTCTCGCATTGCGTTCCATCTGTATAGGGGTGCAGTCGGGCTATCCGGTATTTCCCTCTGTGAAGCATTTTACAATTGTGTTATGAGACCTTTATGTGAGCTACCTGCTGTCGTCGCCTGCAGTGCACCTATTGATGTCAGTTCTTCCAGGAAAAGTGGATAGAGAAAGCTCATAGCTTCCTTTGAACCTTAGATATGTAAATGCCAGCTAGTGGGGTGCAGGGTTGGGTTAAGGAGAATGCTTCTAGCGTCAGGAACGTTCCCTCAGGGTATAGGTCTCCCAGTGTTGTTAGCCCAACTCTTGTTGTTATGGCTAATACTTTAGGCTCTTGGGTGACAAAGATGGCCGGGTGGCACTTCAGGGGTAGTACTTATGCATATAACGGGATCTTATCTGGCCTTACACTCAACCTATGCCTGGCTTTCGGGGTGTTGTATATGGTGGTAATTTCCAGTTGTGTAGTCTCTAATCGCTCATATGGTGTGATGGTCGTAAGAGGCATTGGGTGAGCATCATCACATTCTATCACTAGGTGTGGTAGATACTGTGTCGGAATGTACTAATAATGTACAAACTGCACCTGTGCACACAAACAATATAGGCACATATCTGGGCAACCGAACCCACCTTCTTCATAGGGTTTAGTTAGTTAGATTGCTTTCCAGCGTAAGCCAATGCTATCATGCAAGTTTTTAGGGTATTAAAACATTCATTTTTTAATAGGATAGGAATGTTAAGAAATATATACAGAAAGTGGGGCAATGTAACCATTTTAACCACTGCCCCTCTGTCTGCCAGACACAGAGGTATTCCAATCCATCTAGGTACATGTTCTTCCAATGTTGTAATTGCCCACCCATAATTTTGTACAGCCGCTATCTCTGGATATCTGTGCCCCCATACCCTGAGATATTTGACAGGTTCTGCACTCCACTCACAAGGGAAGCCCAAAACATGGATTGTGTAAGAGGGAATATGGTTGATTTAGCCCAATTTATGCTCATCTCCAAATCTTATTCATATCTAACATATTTACACATAAGAGGAGCCAGAAGAACTTCAGGGTTGCGTACATATAACACCAAGGTGGCATTAACAGAATTGTAGTGCGGCTGCTGCATGTCTCTGCCTAATCACGCACTCCAATGATTAGTGACAATGGGCAGCTCTGTCTTGTGCCCATACATAATTTTGACTACCTCTGAGACACAGCCATTGATGCACACTTTAGCTTCTGGGGCTTTATATAACAGGAGCATCCATCACAAAAATGTTTGCAGCATTCCCATGCGATGCATCACTGTGAACATATACTACCAGGATATAGAATCAAAATCCTTTGCTGTATCTAGTAACACAGCTGCTGCCTTAATCTCTGGGTCCAGTTAATGTAAAACTGCAAAACAATGTTCGCTTGTTGTGTGAGGTGGAGCACACAGGTACAAATTCTGATTGGTCTGGCAATACGAAGCTTGGGAGAAGAGGCTGCAGCTTAGCATCTATTATGTTTGCCAATATTGGGTGTCTACATTGATAAGGGATAACAGTCTGTAGGATTTGCAACTCTCTTGGGCCTTATCTAGTTTCAATAGCATTATTATCAATGCTTCGCAGAGTTTCAGAGGCAGCACCAGCTTTTTATGAGCTTCCACGTATAGTGCAGGTATGGTGCCAACAGGTGTGCATACATCTTGTAGAATTAACTAGGAATCTCATTCCCACCTGATGATTTCCCATGTAGTAAATGGCCTCTTTCACCTCATCTATTGTGATTGGTTGCACCAGAAATATCCACTGTCCTGGGGAGAGCCATGGTAATGTCATCATCAAGAAATGCAGCTGTGTCTGTCACCGCTGCAGCATTGTGTGGTCCATATAGATGTGAGTAGAAATCCATAAACTGTGCTGCAATGGCTGGGGTGTCATGACACTTTTCTCCATTCTGAGTCTCTATTTCTTTTATTTTGGAGGGCAGTGCATGCTCTAGCCTTCCACCCTTCCCATAGGATCTCGCTATCCACATTCTAGACATATGTCGTATTTCCTTCACAGCTGTTTCAGTGTATTCAGTGAGATGTTTTCATGTTTCTGCTAAGGTACTTGGGTCAAGATATATATCATATCTTCTCTCCAAGGTTGTTAGTTTGCTCTCTATACCCTTTAGTTCAGAATTGATAGACCTCAGAAATCCATCCTGTAATTTCATACACTCCCCCGAATAGTAATCTTGAATACCTTCCATAGTGTTCCAACCTCCTCATTTTCCCAAAACTAATCTATAATCACTGTGTGTATACCCTCCCTAAATATTGGATCCAGTAAGGAGGTGGCTTGAAGTCACCATTGATACAGTGTGTGCGTGTGTGTGTGGGAAATGCAAATTCGAACAGGACTGAAGCATGATCTGGCAATGTCCTAGCGAGATGCTTCACTGCAGTTGTCCATGTGCACACCACCTGTGAGACCAATAAATAATCTAACCTAGGCCACATGTTATGTACTTAGGATATAAACGCCCATTATCTCACTTTTGGGTGCTGTACTGTTAGAAACGGGACCCTGGCTGGCCAAGACTCGCGTCGAGGTCAGTCAGGGATCACCATTCCTAAGGTCAGGGCAAGGGAGTTACACGCCAAGATAACCCCTACTCGCCCTCTAGGTAACGTGGCGCGAGCAGCAAGGCTAAACTTGGAGGCGATATGAGTTAAGTATTTGCGCACGCACCCCAGCAACAACACCCAAGGCCCACCACAAAGGAAACTCCACACAAGGTTATATATAACAATAGCCTTTGTATTACACCAAAATACATTAGATAAAACACACACTTTACATTGTGCCAGGGGCACGGGCAGAATTTACAGGGGATATGTACAAGACAGGGCCACCTGGACCACTGTCAGGAATCAGCACTTTTAGAAGTAACACTTCTTAGAAATAGCACTTAGAATGTAAAATTACATTAGCACAAAATAACATACAACCAGTCACTACTGGCACCAGGTGAGCACCACCTATGCAACCCTCACTATCTTAGGAGATTACACTAGGGAACCTGGGCCTCGCTAGTACCACCTGTACTAGCAAGAAGGAAACCACCTAAGTATCGCTATACCTGTAGGGGTGTAAGAGGAAAACACATGATGCAATGCATAACATTCATTCAGAGGTGTAAGCAAAATGAACAATTGCGCCAAACTCACGTAAGTCACCACCTGTGACTGTCCCTAGGCCTTCTGGCCTTGTTGGGGCTAGGACGCCCTGTGTCTCAGAGTCAGGGTCCTAAACGTGGCAGTTGCCCACAAAGTGCTGGGCAACTGTGGAGCAATGCTGGTGGGGACAACGTTGGAGCCTCTCAGGCTCTGAACAATTACACTGTCCCCCTGAGCCTCTCAGGGCTCTAAACAATTGTGGCACCAACGTTGGAGTCCCCCCTCTGGGGACTCGAAATGAATAAATGCCCCATTGAGCCTCTCTGGGCTCGTGAAACACAGATGCAGCCTCACTGGGCTGTAGGGGTCCCTCACGGGGGACCCGGAACACTGGGAGTGCCTCAAGCCTCTCTTAGGCTGGGGCACAAATGCGGGCATGTTGGAGTCCCCCTCCTGGGGACTCGAAGCACAAGGAAATGCCCCCTTTGCCCTCTTAGGGCCTTAAACAATCACTGGCTGCCTAGAGCCTCGCAGGCTCTCAATAATCACAGGCGCGAGGTCGCGCTGCTTGGGGGGGGGCGGACACCGGCAATGTGTCCCGGCGCCCCTCCCTCTGACACTGCCAAACTCACCGGGTCTCTGGCGGGCGGGGGCTCGTCCTCGCTGGCTGCGGCATTGCTGGCGGCCCCGGGGCCCTCCCTCACTCCTGGGAGCCCCGGGCCGCAGGGATTCAGCCGGCTTTGGTTCCAGTTTCCCGGCGGAAGTGGGCAGCCAATCGGTGCGCGGCGGCAGGCGGGACTTCCCTCCAAAACCGGAAGTCCCGCCCCGCGTCAGGCACCGTAGTGCCTGGCTTCCTGTTTTGCGGCGATCGGGCCGCGGCGGTGATTCTCGGGGGCATCTAAGAGGGGTGAGCACCCTCGAAGTGAAAGGATAACGGGGACAAGCTCCCCAATCTCTGGCAACGCCGGGTGGGCACCGGCTGTGGATTGCGGAAGTCGGCAAAAACAGCGGAGTGGGCTCCCGCGCCGATCCTCACGCAAAATGCGTGCAAACAAACGCCGGGTGGGCACCGGCCTCGGAAAACAAAGCGCTCTCAGCGCTAGCGGGACACAAAGCGCTCCAATGCGCCAGGGACAGCACACAAGCGCTTTCAGGCGCCAGAAGCCACCAGTCAAGCGCTCCCAGCGCCACCAGCAGGACAAAGGGCCTCCAGGCGCCTCAGGGGAACACAAGTCCAGCAAAAGTCCAAGCACAGCGCTAGAGGGGAATAAACAGCGCTCCAAAGTCCAGCAAAGCTCTCCAGGAGTCCAGGGGCTGGGGAGGGCCCAGGGGAGGCAAGCCTTCCCCCTGGGCCCAAGCAGCAGCACGCCCCTGGCAGATTCAAGTTGCAGAACAAGAACATTTTCCTGGGGTCACAGCCCCTCTTTTATACACCTTTTCCCTTTTGTCTGTGGGTGCAGGGTAGGGGCAGAACCAGTCACAGCTGGTCTGAGAGCACTGTTGATGGCTCAACTACCCCTTTCATTCATCAGGCAGGCTAGGGTCATCAGTCGCACCACAGGGGGCGGAGCCAGCATTGTGTGGGGAAAACCCAGCCCCATTCAGGACACAGGCGCAGCCCCTCCCTCACATCAGCATGCTAATCTCTCCATTCACCACTGGGGCAGACCCACACAGACTTCCTGGAGCCTGGCATCCCAGCCAGCTCCAGCCAATCACACGCCAGCACCTTCACAGCACATACACAGTCATGTCTAGAAGTGGCGCTTCCGCACAAGACACATACACACCGCACATACCATTGCGCAGCATTCACTCTCCCGAGTTCGCACATACCAAACTTGACCATGCACGCCTCACGCATCAGGAACTACCAGGGACACAGACATTCCCCATGCATTCCTATGGGAGAGCAGGCCAATCTCACACACACACTCAGGGAGAGGACGCACTTTACACTGCGCCACAGTGTCAAAGTGCGCAAAGACCAGAAATCACTAGGCAAAAAGTTCAGGGGTGAACCTGCCAGAAGGGCCAAGTCCAACACAACCCCCTTCCAGCAAAAACGCAGGGGAGAACAATCACCACCGTGATGGACTTCCCTGCTTGGGGCGATAGAACACGGACGCGGGCCCGCACTGCAGGGACACCCTCCGGTTCTACGCCACGTTGATCCAAGCACATACTTAAAAAAAAAACAGGCCCAACTAGGCTACCCCACTGGTACTCCTTAGTTGTCCACGGCTAGGACCAGGCCCTAGGCCACCCAGATACCACTGGTCCTTGCTAATCCACAGAGTGGGGGGTAGTAACCCCTGGCCTACGTAGCCATTCTCCACTCCCTTTCTCAGTGTAGTTCCAAACTACCACTGATTCTTCAACCTAGGGTCCGCACCCTCAGGCTGACCAGAGGTCACGGGCAAGAATGCCCCACCCTACCTCTACTTCTGAAGCACCCTCCAGAACACAACTCTACCACCAGTTCGGGACCTTTACTCCCTCAGCAGCAGTGACCACGGTCAGACCAGCACAAGATCGGTGTAGTGAGGCATTGCACTTTGCGGGTTGCCAGGTGCGGCGCAGGCGGCGGCTCACGGACCGCGTCGAGACGGGGACGGCAAGCGGCATAGGCTGCGCGGCCGAAGGCAGACGCGGCTCAGTGCGGTGCCTACAGGACACCAGGCTGGTCATGACAGAGTCACAGCTCCCCTAACTGGTCTACCACCTGGGATTCGAATTCACTCATCCTTCAGCAGCAAGGCAACCACTGCAGGTCAATCCCCCATACAGCTTACCCGGTTCCTTCTCTTCAGGCAGGAGTTCCTTCAGGACACTACATACAGTTGCCCTTACGTCCAGATCCGGAAACACCGGCTACTGGCTCCCCAACCGAGGGACGTGCCCCTTTGGTCAGATGCCTGGCGCACCAGGACTTCCTTGAGGGTGACACATAACTAATGTGTCGTGTACAAGTCTTCCTGACACTCAGGACAGAAGTGGCATCACCCTGGTCACTCCCTGGCGACACAACCCTTCTGGTTGGCCCCTGACCCACTGGTTACTCCACTGGGGAATCTATCCCCCTCGCACCCCTCCATCTGGACTTCTGCACCCTCCCAACTGGAGCGGTACTGCCAGATAACAGAACTACTAGAGCCCTGCTTACAGGCGCTCCACGTTCTCTCCATGCTGGGAGATCTCCCTACAAGGACGCTCCATACGGACATGCTAGGCTCCCTCACCTGGTGTTCCTAAGAAAAAAAACACCCAGACTACGAAGACCAGGCTTGTGCTCCTCCGAGCCACTTCCACCACACTGGGCTGGAAGACCAGAACCTTTCCTTAGGGTCACTCCCCAACAATTAACACAATAGCACAGGGGCAGGGGAAACTCCCATGAGCTTCAGGCCCACCCATGAAATCATGTTCACTGATGTTCTACATTCTTCAAACACTCTGGGAGATCTTCCTCAAATGACCTATTGGTACAGCCTAGGCCCCCGACCTGACGTTCCCTTCAGAAACATTCTAGGCCCTGACACTGGGTTTCGGGCACCTGGAGACATGCAGTCCCACCCACTCCTTCTCCTCTTGAGACAGGACGTGAGCCCCTACACCGAGACCTAGCTGGGCTACACTTAACCTCTTCCACCACACTGGGCTGGAAGACACCTCAGCCACTCCTTTTGGAATCACTCCATCCCCTATGCCTCTCTCCTCCCAGCACATTACCAACTCCAAACATCTGTCTCTAAATAGACCACAGAAATCAAAAGCCAGCTCCACTGTCTGCAGACGTTCTTGGGAAAAGTTTAACACACGGAACTTAAGTATCTGAGCAAAACAAGAGTACACAAGCATTCAGCAAGCTCCCCTCCAGAGAACTCACACACACGTCCAGTGCCACACACCATTCATCCACACACACCCCTCCCCAGACTGGTAAGGCAGTTTCTACCACCCCTGATTTCTCAACCTGACCACACGTGACACAGGTACCATAACTCCAGGGCAGGGACGGGGACACATGCACTGAACACATTTATGCTGCCACCACTGGATCCCACCCTCATGGTGAATCCAGAAAAAACACTGCACTTAGGGGGATGATCTACCCTCCCGAGCTAGGGACACCTAACTCAAAGTGCACAAGAACACATTTCCACAGAAATGACATTTTTAGCAAAAGCACCATACAATAATCCCCAAAAATGTGGTCATCTAAAATGCAGAGTTTTGTAGTGTGGCCTGTCGCCACTGTGGTACATCGCAAACACAAATCCTCATCCTCACCGCTGCGTCCAATGTTAGAAACGGGACCCTGGCTGGCCAAGACTCGCGTCGAGGTCAGTCAGGGATCACCATTCCTAAGGTCAGGGCAAGGGAGTTACACGCCAAGATAACCCCTACTCGCCCTCTAGGTAACGTGGCGCGAGCAGCAAGGCTAAACTTGGAGGCGATATGAGTTAAGTATTTGCGCACGCACCCCAGCAACAACACCCAAGGCCCACCACAAAGGAAACTCCACACAAGGTTATATATAACAATAGCCTTTGTATTACACCAAAATACATTAGATAAAACACACACTTTACATTGTGCCAGGGGCACGGGCAGAATTTACAGGGGATATGTACAAGACAGGGCCACCTGGACCACTGTCAGGAATCAGCACTTTTAGAAGTAACACTTCTTAGAAATAGCACTTAGAATGTAAAATTACATTAGCACAAAATAACATACAACCAGTCACTACTGACACCAGGTGAGCACCACCTATGCAACCCTCACTATCTTAGGAGATTACACTAGGGAACCTGGGCCTCGCTAGTACCACCTGTACTAGCAAGAAGGAAACCACCTAAGTATCGCTATACCTGTAGGGGTGTAAGAGGAAAACACATGATGCAATGCATAACATTCATTCAGAGGTGTAAGCAAAATGAACAATTGCGCCAAACTCACGTAAGTCACCACCTGTGACTGTCCCTAGGCCTTCTGGCCTTGTTGGGGCTAGGACGCCCTGTGTCTCAGAGTCAGGGTCCTAAACGTGGCAGTTGCCCACAAAGTGCTGGGCAACTGTGGAGCAATGCTGGTGGGGACAACGTTGGAGCCTCTCAGGCTCTGAACAATTACACTGTCCCCCTGAGCCTCTCAGGGCTCTAAACAATTGTGGCACCAACGTTGGAGTCCCCCCTCTGGGGACTCGAAATGAATAAATGCCCCCTTGAGCCTCTCTGGGCTCGTGAAACACAGATGCAGCCTCACTGGGCTGTAGGGGTCCCTCACGGGGGACCCGGAACACTGGGAGTGCCTCAAGCCTCTCTTAGGCTGGGGCACAAATGCGGGCATGTTGGAGTCCCCCTCCTGGGGACTCGAAGCACAAGGAAATGCCCCCTTTGCCCTCTTAGGGCCTTAAACAATCACTGGCTGCCTAGAGCCTCGCAGGCTCTCAATAATCACAGGCGCGAGGTCGCGCTGCTTGGGGGGGGGGGCGGACACCGGCAATGTGTCCCGGCGCCCCTCCCTCTGACACTGCCAAACTCACCGGGTCTCTGGCGGGCGGGGGCTCGTCCTCGCTGGCTGCGGCATTGCTGGCGGCCCCGGGGCCCTCCCTCACTCCTGGGAGCCCCGGGCCGCAGGGATTCAGCCGGCTTTGGTTCCAGTTTCCCGGCGGAAGTGGGCAGCCAATCGGTGCGCGGCGGCAGGCGGGACTTCCCTCCAAAACCGGAAGTCCCGCCCCGCGTCAGGCACCGTAGTGCCTGGCTTCCTGTTTTGCGGCGATCGGGCCGCGGCGGTGATTCTCGGGGGCATCTAAGAGGGGTGAGCACCCTCGAAGTGAAAGGATAACGGGGACAAGCTCCCCAATCTCTGGCAACGCCGGGTGGGCACCGGCTGTGGATTGCGGAAGTCGGCAAAAACAGCGGAGTGGGCTCCCGCGCCGATCCTCACGCAAAATGCGTGCAAACAAACGCCGGGTGGGCACCGGCCTCGGAAAACAAAGCGCTCTCAGCGCTAGCAGGACACAAAGCGCTCCAATGCGCCAGGGACAGCACACAAGCGCTTTCAGGCGCCAGAAGCCACCAGTCAAGCGCTCCCAGCGCCACCAGCAGGACAAAGGGCCTCCAGGCGCCTCAGGGGAACACAAGTCCAGCAAAAGTCCAAGCACAGCGCTAGAGGGGAATAAACAGCGCTCCAAAGTCCAGCAAAGCTCTCCAGGAGTCCAGGGGCTGGGGAGGGCCCAGGGGAGGCAAGCCTTCCCCCTGGGCCCAAGCAGCAGCACGCCCCTGGCAGATTCAAGTTGCAGAACAAGAACATTTTCCTGGGGTCACAGCCCCTCTTTTATACACCTTTTCCCTTTTGTCTGTGGGTGCAGGGTAGGGGCAGAACCAGTCGCAGCTGGTCTGAGAGCACTGTTGATGGCTCAACCACCCCTTTCATTCATCAGGCAGGCTAGGGTCATCAGTCGCACCACAGGGGGCGGAGCCAGCATTGTGTGGGGAAAACCCAGCCCCATTCAGGACACAGGCGCAGCCCCTCCCTCACATCAGCATGCTAATCTCTCCATTCACCACTGGGGCAGACCCACACAGACTTCCTGGAGCCTGGCATCCCAGCCAGCTCCAGCCAATCACACGCCAGCACCTTCACAGCACATACACAGTCATGTCTAGAAGTGGCGCTTCCGCACAAGACACATACACACCGCACATACCATTGCGCAGCATTCACTCTCCCGAGTTCGCACATACCAAACTTGACCATGCACGCCTCACGCATCAGGAACTACCAGGGACACAGACATTCCCCATGCATTCCTATGGGAGAGCAGGCCAATCTCACACACACACTCAGGGAGAGGACGCACTTTACACTGCGCCACAGTGTCAAAGTGCGCAAAGACCAGAAATCACTAGGCAAAAAGTTCAGGGGTGAACCTGCCAGAAGGGCCAAGTCCAACATGTACCCTCTACATTTCCACCATCCCATGCCATTCTGTGGATGCAGAATGGATTAGCATTGCTTTGATGTATGTGTTAAGGTCTCCTCCCCAGATTTCCACTGTAGGATGCAGGTCATAGTAATGTCCCTAGACTCTAGTATATAACTGGGGATCATGAATATGTGTCGGTGATTGTCACCATGGTACCCCAGGGGCACCCCTGCACTAAGCGGTACCTACCCTAGTCATTTGTTTTAATGTCTTTTAATGTGTGTACTTCCATCCATCTCACACCTCTTTTTAGCTCTGTGAATCACATTAGATGCACTTTTTGCAGCAGCACCACTTGTACATGATGATGGTCAAGGTATGCCAATACAGGGCTTGTTTTTGGGGGGTTATTCAGCCCTCTGACGTTCCGTGTTAGGAACCTAGTGTGACCCACAGGTTGCGTTATTTCAGCTTAATGTGCATGTGTGGTCTGTGACATAGTGATTGTATTGCATTATAAGATGACATACTCTATGATGATCTAGTGATGTACTGCAACTGTGATAAACAACAAACAAAGCCCCCCAATTTCCTTCATCACTCCAAACATTCTAAAGCCTTCCCTCGAAAAAAGTCAGGACACAAGTTCCAACAATCAAACCTAGAAACAACATACAATTATTCTTTTGAATTCATATTGTGTGACTTTTTGTGGGCAATACCCACGTGGGGCAGCTACAGGTCTGTTATTCCACATGGGATCAATGGGAGCCATCTGGTTCAACTCCTATCTCTAAAACTCCAAGCACACCTGCTGTAGACTCGAGAATCATTTGCACAATGACCAGACACCAGCCATCTATGCAGCCCTCATTAACGCCAGACATAAACACCACCAACTCACCCGATCCACCAAAAGAACTTCGTTCAAAGAATACACACAACAGCAAAGTGCTCTTCAACATTGTAAAAGAACTCGCCACCCCCAGCTACCGCTCCAATGACATACCACCATCACAAGAGCTCTGAAACTCCCTGGCTACCTTCTTCCACCGCAAGTTGCAGACATCCACAACAGGCGCCATCTCCCCTGACTCTATACCCACCAAGCACATCGACCTTCTACTCTCCTGGCACAACATCAACGATGAAGACACCATCAAAATCATGAATACCATCCACTCCGGCTCACCTACCAACCCCTGCCCCCACCACATCTTCAACAAGGCAAGCACCATCATCGCACCCCAACTCCGAAAGATCATCAACTGCTCGTTCGAGACCACCACCTTCCCAGATAGCTGGAAACATGCTGAGATCAACGCCCTTCTAAAAAAAACCAAGGTGGACCCAAAGGACCTCAAGAACTTCCGACCCATCTCCCTGCTCCCGTTCCCAGCGAAAGACATTGAGAAGACTGCCAACAGACAACTGACCAACTTCCTGGAGGAGAACAACATCCTGGACTCCTCCCAATCCGGCTTCCGCAGCAATCACAGCACCGAAACCGCCCTCATCGCCGCCACCGACGTCATCAGGACCATACTGGGCAATGGAGAAACTGTGGCTCTCATCCTCCTGGACCTCTCGGCCGCCTTCGACACCATCTGACACCACACCTTGCACACACGCCTTGCGTCTAGAATTTCATTCTTCTGGGGACTCATAACAAGCCTGTACTTTTGCTGGACATGTCGTGGGTTCTTAACATCTTCAATAAATAACTTTATTCAAGAAAAACCTCTTCAATGTTTCATTCTTAAGAAGACTATTTCTACATTTATTGGCGACGATAGTTCTTCGGACCCACCGACCTTTGAAGTCTTTTCATCTTTATCGGATTTATATCCAATTTTGTGCATATTTGGCATACCTTATCGGATTGAACATTGAACAAACTTACTTGAGACAAACTTACGGTAGAAAAAGAAAAACTTTCCTTACCGTAAGTTTGTCTCAAGTAAGTTTGTCTCAAAGATAATATACTTCTCAATATGAGGGTGCCAATATAAAATGCTCATAGTGAACACATTAGGTGTTTGGAAATATGTTGTAATTGTGTAAATAGATGTGTACAGACTTGAATGAAGATATGTATATATGTACAAATGATGTTTTCTTTTTGAAACCTGTATATCATTGTGTAGCGGTATTATTCAATATGTGAAAAACACTAGCCTTGTATATGTAATGACATAACCTAAACCACAAACTGTTTTTTGCACTGTAAATATAAATTTGTATAAAATACCTTTTAAATATGTTTTACAGAAATACGATGGTACAGTCCTGAGGAAGACACACCTGTGTCGAAACGCGTAGACAGGAAACCATCTTTTAGTATATTCTAATTGTATTTGATAAATGTCTGAATTTATGCATATGCTATAATGCTGAAATATTTTACCATGTATGTATATTAATGTACCAATTTTTATCATTGAATCATGTTTTATAAAAGGAATTAAAATGTATCCTATGTGCAAAAACGTTTGTTGATCACTGTTATTTTGTTTGGCAAATGCCAATATTCATGTGCTAGTAGTTATTAGAGATTTGCCTGGGTATTATATTCACACAAATTGTTTGCCCTGACCCAGGAAATAAATCCATATCAGGGGGTCCTTGTTTGTTTCACAGAGGACCAACACAGTTATCTACATTTGGAGATTATACTATCTGGATTGTTTCTCGAGATTATACTATCCGGATTGTTTCTCCTAAATATACCAGTCGGACACTTTGACGCTTTCAATATATCAGGATTTAATGGTGATACGTCTATGCGCATAAGAGTGAAAGAGGCTCGATGTGAAACATATGGCGTAATTCCTTCGGCGCTTGAATCTTTACCTGTTCAATTGCCGTTGCCGTTGTCTACTTGTTTTTCTTTGAAGCCATACTCCGCTGCGCAAGACTCTGCATTGTTTGAACAGCATTCTTCGTTCGAAGGGTTCCTTCTTCACGGACTTACTGATCGGCCTTCTGGATCCACAGCACTTCAAGAATCCCTCTAGCGGTTATGACGACTTGATGTGCTTTCGTCATTGGCCAACGAAACAAGCTTAACTCGCCTCTAGAAATAAAGCAGAACAACGCCAACGTCAGCACGCTGTCATCACGTAGCAACCATTTTGTTGTTACCATAACAACATATCGGCTGTCTACTTTCCTAATTATCTAGTGCCGATTAAGTTTTCTCCGACTGTGTCTATGCTTTTTATTCAAGCTGTGTTTTTTGGTGGCTACGCATGACCCGAAGGTTCTAAACAGCTCATTTTTATTAAGTACTGTTTATTATGGCTTCGTTTTAATAACATGTTTTGCTTTGTGTGCTTACCATTTCAGTATTATTAGTATATTTTTCTTTTTTAGACTTTATGAATGTACCGTATTTTCTGGCGTATAAGACAACTTTTTAACCCTTGAAAATCTTTTAAAAAGTTGGGGGTCGTCTTATACGCCGGGGTAATTTTATAAGCAAGCAAATATAGCCCAAACCCTATATTTTAAAAGGAAAAGTAGGGGTTCGTCTTACACGCCCAGTCGTCTTATACACCAGAAAATACGGTACTTAAGGCAAGTTTAAATATTTGACTTGTTTATTTAACTTGTTTACTTTTACAGAATGTCTTCCTCTACATTATATATGCAGCCTCCTCCATTTCTAGACAAACCAGGGAAACCTAACACTCCCTGGCATAAATGGTATCGTAACTTTGACAATTATTTAGCAGCTATTGATGCTTCAGAATATTCTGCATCTCGGAAACGAGTTCTTTTGTTTAATCATTTAGGGGTTCCCACTCCCGCTGGGGTTGTAAATTGCGATGTGTTTTCTGAAGCCCTTGCTAGGATAGGCAAACAGTATGATGATGAACCATCAGTTATGGTTGAACGTCATGTATTTTTTAAGCATAAGCAGAACCAGGATGAATCTACTGAAGATTATTTAGCGGTGTTAAGAGTTCTGGCTGCAAAATGTCAATTTGGTGATTATCTGAACACTGCCTTACGTGATCAACTTGTTTTTAATTGTTAGAACAAAAAGATTCAAGAAAGAATACTTACCTGTAAGAATCCTTCATTAGATGGAGTTATGGACTTAGCACATAGTATTGAGAGATCCGTTGAGTCTTCAAAAATTCTTACTCAGGAATCTCAAAAAGTTACTGATAATTCTAAAGTAGTAGCCTACACTGCTGTCACTGATGTTAATGCGATTGTCAACAAACCTAGACTAAATCGTAGTTTTGAAAAGAAAGGTACATGTTATCGCTGCGGCTCCAAATATCATTTGGGTAACTATGCAAATTGTCCGGCACAAGGCAAAAGGTGCAACACCTGTAAGAAAGTGGGACATTTTTTATTCTGTGTGTAAAAATGTTAAAGTGAAAAGTAAGGTCAACTTACCTAACGTTGATAATGAGGATTCTTATCATGAAATGAACAATTTGTTGTCTTCTATTGAAATCAATGTTTTACAAGAGGATCCTAAGAAATGTAAATGTCCTATCTTTTGTGTTTCAATAGGCAGTATTGACCTTGATATTATGGCGGATTCTGAATCCCATATAACAATTTCAGACAAAAAAACATTTGACAAATTCTGGTCTAAAATTATTCTTAAACCTACTGACGTGAATCCTAAAGCATTTGGGGATTACAACATTGATATATGCGGTTATTTTTCTGACTCTATAAAATTTAAAGATTGCACTATTTATACCAAAGTGTATGTTGCCCTTAATGGTAGAGACATTCTTGGTTGGCAGGATCAAGCTAAGTTTGGGATGATTCTACGACCTGGTCATCCTGAACATGTAATTTTAGGCGATCTTCCTTTTGTGTCTTCTGTACAAAATCCTTTTGATAATGTTGAACGCTCTTCGCAATCAGATTTCATATTAAAGAATCTTTTTGCAAAATATTCAATTGTTTTTTCTGATGGTGTAGGATTGTGCAAAGGATTCAAACATACTATCCGCCTTAAGAAAAATGTTGTTCCTGTAGTTCAGAAATGCAGACCTGTCCCTTTGTCAGCTCGTGATGATTTACAAAAGCTTCTTCACCAAATGTGTTTACAAGATTTAATTGCACCTATAGAGTCTTCAGATTGGGTTTCTGTGGCCGTAGTAGCTTGCAAGAGCTCTGGCGCGATTCCTCTATGTGCAGATTTAAGGGTGTTGAACCGCAAAATCATTGTAGATTGCCATCCATTGCCTGGGATACAAGGGATGTTAGCCAGACTGGGTGGTAGTAAGTATTTTACAACAATTGATTTGCGTTCGGCATATCACCAAATTCCGTTATCAGAAGAGTCTCAACATCTCACCACATTTGTGACCCCTTTCAGTGTTTACAAGTACAAACGTTTGCCGTTAGGCTTAGCATCCGCGGCAAGCGTATTCCAACGTCTGATGGATCATATGTTCTCTTGTTGTATTGGAATCCAGGCATTTCAAGATGATATTTTGATCCATTCCAAGACATTGGAGGAACATTATGTGCTCTTGGAACATGTACTTAAGAAATTAGAGTCACAAGGCATGACAATCAATAGGAATAAATGCAAATTCATAACACAGCAAGTTGACTATTTAGATCATAACATATCCATTCAAGGTATAAAACCCAAATCTTCTCTACTCATAGCTATAAAGGATGCACCTAAACCTTTAGATAAAGATTTCCTCCGAGCTTTTTTGGGTTTGAGTGAGTATTATGCACATTTTGTACAAGGCTATGCAATGGTTGTGCAACAACTTAGGAACTTACTAAAGAAAAATACGAAGTACACTTGGAGTGATGAATCACAATCCTCTTTTGATTCGGTGAAGAAATTGATTTTTGAAGCCCCAGCTATTAGACCATTTACACATGGTTGTACAACTATAATAACAGTAGATGCAAGTTCCAAGGGTCTAGGTGCTGTACTGAGTCAATTAGTAGATGGTCATGAATTTACAGTTGCCTTTGCTTCTATTTCTCTAAAGGGAGCTGAATTGAATTACAGTACTATAGAGCGTGAAGCTCTAGCGTGCTCATGGGCAGTTGAGAAGTTCAAGATGTATGTATTGGGTGCCAAATTTATTTTATACACTGATCGCCAAACCTCTTCTGTACATGTTAGGTGATAGCTTTTCTAACAGGTCATCATCTAGATTGATTAGATTGTTGGCACGATTACAAGAGTTCAATTTTTTAAATCAAGTATATCCCTGGTGGAAAGAACATTCGTGAAGACTGTCTCTCAAGGAATTATTGACAGTAGTAAATCTGATGAGGAACATGTTGACGTTGATGATTTTGATTGTGTTTTTTCTGTAACGGGTGATGTTACTCATGAGTTGAAATTTTCTCAAGAAGAGTGGCTCAAAGGGTATGATGAGGTTCTATGTTTGAAAAGGATTAAAACATTCTTAGTTAACAATTGGCCAAATGATCGTACAATTTCAATTCAGGAAAGGTCTTATTCTCAAGTGACTCAAGAATTGTCAATTGTTGATGGTTTTCTTGTCAGACAGGACAAGTTCATTCCTCCTGATAGTTTAAAAGACATAATTATTATGATGGCTCACCAGGGGCATTTGGGCATTTCTTGTACTGTTCGTAAAATCAAAGAAACGTACTGGTGGCCTGGCATTGACTCTCAGGTCAAACTTTTCATTAATAAATGTCCACTATGTTTGTGCTCAGGTAACCATTGTCGTTCTTCTACTTCACCTTTATGTCATGTAGATTGGCCTAAAGGTCCTTGGCAGAAACTTGGCTTGGATTTTTCAGGACCTGATAAAAGGTTTTTGATTGTTTTGATAGACTATTTCTTCAAAATGGTTATATTTTGCATTTGTGAGAAACTCTGATTCCAGCACTGTGATTGATTTTTTTGCAAGGTGTCTTTTTAATTGAGGGTTTGACAAGAGATATTACTGACAATGGGACCCATTGTGTCTTGAACGAATTTGAACATTTTCTGGACAAACATGGTATTAGTCATACGCTTGCACCTTTATATAGTCCAGCATCCAATGGCTTGGTTCAGCGGGTCAACAAAATGTTAAAAGAAGGAGTGCAAACTGCAATTGCAAGCAAATTGGAAGTTTCTAAATACATTAATCAAAAAAAGTTTGGAGTTATAATACCACTCCTCACTCTACCACTGATGTTTCGCCTTATGTATTACTTAGAGGTAGAACGCCTATTTCTTCTCTTAATCTGTCTTGGTTAGTTGATAAAATTGACAATACTACCAGTTTGAATCTAGAAGAAGTCAAGAAACATGTTGAAAGGAAACAAGAATGTTACAATAAAATTATGATCTCAGAAAACATGTTAAAGAGGTGTCCTTATCTCCTGGTGAGTGGGTTCCTATCAAAAAGCCTATGAAGGTTAACTAAAGGTCAATCAAAATTTACTGAACCAGCTATAATGATCAAAGTAGCTTGCATGGCTGTGATGTTAGAAAACTATGGTTGGTGGAACCACAATGCTTTAATTAAATTAACAAAGGAACAAGCTAAAATCATTCAGGATAAATTTGTGTCACAACCTGATAGGGATTGGTTTGATTTAGGAGAATTAACATCTATTGGTAATCAAAACGGAAATGTTCAGGTTTCTTCATCTTCTTTCCATTCAATGGATAGAGGTGATAATCCTTCTGTTATTGGTGAAAATTCAAGTGCTTTTAATATGAATCAAAATGTTGTCTCTAGTAATATGAGTAATGGTTCTGGTGAATATGTGCAACTTAGAACTAGCACACGTGTTAGAACTTCTCCATCTCATTCTGATGATTTTGTATATTATTGATTATTTTATTAATTGTTTATTTTTTTTTTTGTATAGGAAGGGGGGGCTGATAAGTTGTACAATGTAATGTTGTGGGTTTTTCTATTGGTTGATAATATACTTTGAATTATAGACTCTTGCGTCTAGAATTCCATTCTTCTGGGGACTCATAACAAGCCTGTACTTTTACTGGACATGTCGTGGGATCTTAACTTCTTCAATAAATAACTTTATTCAAGAAATCCATCTTCAATATTTCATTCTTAAGGAGACTAATTCTACACCACCGGTGGAAGATCATTCTCCCACCTCGCCACCAAGACATGGAACACCCTCCCCATCCAACTGCGTCAGACCCAGGACCTGCTGACCTTCGTGAGATGTCTCACGACCTGGCTGTTCGACCAGTAGCTGCTCCCCCTCCCCTCAGCGCCATGTGACTTTCACGGGTGAGTAGCGCGCTCTACACATGTTTGATTGATTGATTGATTGACGTGCATTGTCTAGTTCATCACCACTTAGTGGCTGTCTAACTGATAGCCTTCAATAGGGGCAAAGCTATGCATCTACGGTCTATTGCTTTGTGCACCTTACTTGTCTGCCACGGGCAGTACAATATCAGCATAAAGCTGTATCATCCAGTACGCAGCATCAGCCCAGAGTCTTTCCTCTGGACACAATCACTCTCCATTCCATATTTACAGGTGCTTGTGTCCCACTACCTCATACTCACAGTCTGCAATGTTCGTTGCCCTTCACCTTTAAGCATCTTGGGATGAAATGAGAGATTGTGATGAACTCTTGTGAGGGTGCTGGATTGATTTAAGAAAATCCATTACTACTCTTGGGCTGGTGAAAAACCTCTAGCTCCTGCTGTGGTCAATGTAGAGTCGGGCTGGATATAGCATACAGATTCGCAATGCCTGTTTATCGAACTTGAAGCCATATGATCCACTCTGAGATTCAACAAATCTGTCTTCTTGTCAATTGATTGCAGACTTTGCTGCATTGCCTGGTGTGTAGTTTCTAGCGATGTGGCACCGGCAAGATGGGTTATTCTCTGAATCCAAAAGTTCATGTTGTTGGGATCGGGGATCGGCTTACTCTCAAACATGGGTCGGGATTGCTGCTTTTCTGCTTTCCCCATCTTGATAAGTATCTATCTCTTTCCCAACTGTCATGTAGCTAAGCATGTGCCAAGTGTCCCTAGGCTTCTCAATTGATATTGTGGATGCTTGGGTACCCACAATTGACCAGTGAGCGCCTCCGCACCAGGAGACTATCCTCATCTGCCTCTTATTACAGCAGTCTTTGAGGCTCAGGCCTTCAGGGTTTTCACTATTGTCCAGAAGCATTAGGAAAGGTTGCAGTGCAGTCCAGGTCCCTCTAGTAATGGGCAGTCATCTTCGTGTCCTTAGCTCGGAAGTGCAGTCCCACTACCGATCTTAGTGTCATTTTTCCCTGTAGGGTCCGTAGGGACCCAGTGAATGGTGGCTCAGTGGGCAGTGCATCACACACAAGTCTGACCTCACCCAGGCCTAATTTAGTCAGTGTAGGCCTGAAAGCACACTGCTGCTATGCCACTCTGGAAGGCCCAGGCCCACGCCACTGATCCCTGCTCTCCATCATCTCGTCATTAAAATTCTTCTTGATAGAGTGCTCAACACTTCAGTCCATAGCCATTCTAAGTTCAGCCTCAACTCTGCCGTCAGGAAGCAGGTAAATGCAGACAGTACCAGTTTGTGGGCCTAATGATGTAGTGCTGTTTAGAAGGTCACAGTTATGCCTCATTCACCGGCCACAGCCCGGGCCTATATTCTGTGCTGCCAACTGTCAGTCACATTCTCTCTTTTGTATTTGTTTCCATTATCTTAGCTTTTAATTCTGGACTCAAGAGTAAGTCGCTACCTTCCTTGCCTGTCTTTGGACACTCGGGGCCTCCGCTGCTGTAAGCTGAAAGTGCGCAAAGTGGCCACAGACCACTTCGCTAGGCCATCAGCACCCACTATCTAGGCCACCTTTGGCCACAGGCAATAGTTTTCCCCTACCTACGGTGCCATACCAGGGTCCCCCTGCAGCACCCAGTCCAGTCCTTTGCCTGCAGCACACTGAGAAGGGAGTAGGCTTCGTATGTATGCTCATCTCGGTTTCCCAGCCCCGATCAGTGCAGCTCTGCCATTTTGTCTGAAGCCAATATTCCCGCAGGAAATCTGTTGCCCTCAAAAGTAAGCCGGTCTAGTAAGGAGTTTATTTCAGCCTTGCTTCAGGAAGGATTAGGGCATCGACTACCTGCAAGCTACAGGTTAACAGAGCCAACCAGCATTATATCCATCAAGAAGTTTCCATTCTAGAGTGCGTCCAGTGGACTTTTAAGGATTTGGCCTGTTGAACTGTGGGAATTGTTGTCCCAACATCCCAAGGACCATTTCAGAGATTCTAGAGCCCTGGATTGGTGTTGTGGACACTTTGAACACTGAAGGGGACCTTTTGGAAGAAGAGCTGGAAGTTTAGGAACTTTTTGGTAAAAAGCCCCAGAAGGTGACCGACTTAAAGTCGAGAGTCAAGCCGGCTATCTTCAACCGTGATCGGGCCCGGATTTCAGGTCCGTCCCACTGAAAGCTCCGGTCCTCCAGATTTCTAGGATTTGACTGGGGACTCGCAGAAAACCAAGCCCATGACGTTGACGTGAATCCTGCCTCAAGAGGAGCCTCGCTCTACGTCAAGAGGAAAAGCTCCAGAAAAATGACATAGTGCAAAAGTAACATTTTGACGGAGGCTTCTCGCTTTGTGTATCCAACCAGATCCATCACAGTTGCCTTAAACTTTTACTTTGTCCCGGTCAAGTGCGACCAAATATCCCAATTTGGCGCTATGGGTTTTTAGGCACAAGAAAGTGTTTATTCTTTAAAAAATCACATCTTCGGTTCCCTATATTGCATGTTTTGGTGTCTATTTGTTCATAAAACTATAACCTAGTTTTAGAAATTGGTGTTAGATTTTCATTATTATCTTGTGTCTTACTTACTTAATGTATTGGTGTTTTTTAATGCTTTACAAACCTGTTGTCTAAGTTAAGCCCTCCTGCTCGTTGCGTGCAAGGGATTACTTTATTGAGACCCCCAACTGAATCTTTTATTGTGTTTGCTGCTTTATTACTAGTGGTAAGTCACTACTTATCAATACTAAGTAACCATTCTCCAACAGTGCCTCCTTGGTCACAACCCCGAGTAAATCTTCCTCAAATGTTGTCTTGTGGAGTGGGTCCTGTGGAAGATTTGTAATTGCACAAGCCTGAAACCAGCTTCAATCACAACTTCTACAGCCGTCATTGCTCAGTTCATCCAAGGCTGCTGCCCATATTTCTCTCCATGCAGCCAAACAGGTGGCAGCGGTTCAGTCTAATGCTTCTGTTGGGCATATGACCCGATTGGTCAGTATGTAATATGGCATCAATGACTCCTCGTAGGCATGCAGCTTGTACAGTAGCACATTTTTTTTATTCCCACCTTTGAAAGAAATATAGGTCCAAATGGGAACCTTCATTTAGGGATTACCTATTTCAAGTTTTGGAAAAATAGTTGCCCTTCACAGGCACAGGGTAGACTGCCTTTTTTCCGAGCATCTATAAGCATTTTATGAAGATGCGCTGTTAATCTAGTTGTTGGTCATAAAGCTGTATGGGCAAGCCATTTGGGCCCGTAGCTTGGCATGCCTGCAGATCTTTAATAGCCGCCTCAATAATCCTGTTTTCTAATATTTCAACATCTAATGTTTCCCTTTCTTCCAGTGACAGTGTGGGCAATCACATGTATGTTAGGAATGTCTGTATCTTGTTCGTTGTAAGACATAGAGGTGAAATGGAAAATTAATGAGGGTTTTTGCAACGCTTAAGTTGTCTTTCACTCTCGTTCCATCTAAATGGGGAACAACCATCACAACGCAACTTTTATGAAGCACTACCATCACAACGCAACTTTTACAACGCAGGATCCATTACATCGCATGCCATTACAACCTGCTTTAGAGGGTGTCTTACAGGCTTTTCAACCAGCCATTCTGTATAATATGAGTTAATTTGTGCACAGTATTTAGCACTGTGTGTATTAAAGTGATTTTCTTTTTTATTACCAAATTCCTTAATATTGGCTGAACTCTGAGTCTGTAGCTCACATCACCTCACCACAGTAACTTTTGGACCGCTCTGGCTCTGTCCTGATGTCCATGTATTAAAAAAGTAATATTTGGTTCCGAATTGGAGGTTTCACCATATGGGAGCCTGAGGACAACACTGACAAAAGACCCCATTTGGTACAATGTGTGTCCAGCAAACCTGCTTGCCCTCCAACTCTCCATCCGAAAATGTTTAAACAAGACATATAAGTTAATCAATTCTTATGACTCGCATGACAAACGGAAGCATCCTTTTTGAATTTCAGAATTTTATACAAGTAAAGTTAGAATTAGTCTCTTGCTTTTTCTAGATTTTATACCTTGTGGAATATTACATTTTCCAGAATTTCTATTGAACTCATTGAATGGCTGAGGAGGAATCCTGGTAGTTATGATTATTGAACAACTGAAATGTATTTCAATATTTCATTTTTTTCCTTGACTCACAAATAAATGTAATTATTACAAATTAGCTGTTTTCCATCCCATAAATGTTGTAGATTTTATATACGTATGTCAGCCATAAGAAAGAAGAATCCTCCGACACTGACTAGTCACTCATATGTTTGCAACAACGGCCAAGTAGAGTTCAAGGTGTGGTTGCTGTCTCTGTGTGTATATCAGAACTCAGCTTCCATAGTGACAGTCCAGAGAGTATTGGCAAGAGCTATCCATGCTTTCACTAACTCTAACTGTTCTTCAAAACCTTTTTGTTGTTGTTAAATAATCACCACTATTGTGCCCTCAAAAGCAAGTTAATCACGAGAAGGATTTCTCCTTGGACTTGCCCACTGCTCTTTCCCCATACCAATAATTTAAAGATGGCCCTTCATACCTGGTAATCTAAACATTTCTGTTCTTGTACTCATCTATTATCTTCTTGATGTTATAGGCTTTTTAGTTTGCCTCAGTTTTGAGCGTGCAAAGAGGCCTCATTTTGAAAAGTATTTCCAAATGTCTCTCTTTTTCAGATGATACTGATAATCCAAGATTGGAAGCAGAGTCACCGATGGAGCTCAGATAGTTGAGAGATTTTATGTTGAGTGATTGTACTGTTTTGTAGAGGTGGTTGCTGATGTGGCAGCAGTATTCTGGTGGAGCTAATGCCCCTGCAGAGGCTTATATATTGTTCAGTCGGGTGTACTTCAAGAACTTGATTGGCAAATTGTTGATCTAGAAAAGCCATGTGGGGAGCGCTTTAACACCGCTCCACTCCCAGATGCACAGCATATTTGTGGATATCGAATCCAACCAATTTATCATCCTTTAACACCTTTAATATGTTTGTCCTTTTTTTCACCATTATATTGCCATTCTTTTTTTTTTTTCGAAATTTATCCACATGTTAAACAAATTGTATTTAGGAAACTTTGCGTATTCACATGTGCCCATCCAGTCCTCCTTGGAAATACGATCCCATGCAAACAATAGTTCAAAGCAGCAAATCTTTATTTCAACCCAATGCATTTCGGGCTATTTATTGTTGATCTAGCCAGAATTGCACTGAAAGAAGCAGCAATTTTCAATGATACAAAGACCAAGTGGAAACAATATTTTAGCAGTACTGGTGAATTTCAGCTAATTTGATTGCTGTGGATATGTATCTAAAATTCACAGCGGCGGGGATGAATTGGGGTGGTGGGTCTTGCCCTTGTTATGCAACAGGCAGTCAGGAAATAAATCAATAACATTAATTGGGAAGAACAATGGTAATTTATTACCCACCTAAAGATATTAATAAATACAGTACTCAGGGGCACTCCAAATATTTACACCACCAGACAATATTCGTAAGCATCTCACAAATCACTCTCCTTCTAGAGGAAACACATTTGATCAAGATGGAAGAGACTGATAAGGTCTACTTGTACGAGCCACTAAAGATCTAGAAGATGTGGCCTTCTAGTAAGATGATGAAAAGAGGGAGCCTTTGGACAGTGCCACACTGCCTCCAGATGTCACCACTGATATGAACAGCTGGTATCTCCTAAATAGCTGGCAATTCATGACAACACTTTTGAACTGAGAATATTTCCACAATCAATGAGATGCACTACTATTATTGTTTTCTAGAAGCCTAGAAGCCAAGAGGAAATTGCAAACTGACTGATCCTGGGATACAAACTGTGGAAAGGGGATTGCTCAGCAAGGGCTATTTAGGCTCCATCCTTAGACAGTTCACTCGTTCCAATAAGTAAAGACTCATCCATCTGATAATTCAGAGGTTGAAATGATAATGAGTTCCTTCATTAGACACTTAAAAAGGCTGATCTTAATGCCATAAATGCTGCCACCTCATTAACAAATGGATGAGAGTCTTGTGTGTTACTCCACTGCCACATGTTGGAGCACTTTGGAAGCAAGGGGGTGCATGAGAACATCAGAAAGGGTTGCTTCTGTCCTTGGCACTATTTACAATCTCTTACACTTTCAATAGGAGTCAATCCATTAGCGTAGATACCCGGGACTACATTGGCATGGAGCTGTTTTGTGGAAGGTTGCATGTGCTCTTGGCATATGACAGGCCATTTTTCTTTATTTTCCAATTACTATGTAATTCCATGAGGCCACAATTTTTTTAAACATATATGCAAATTCTGTGATGCAGACATACATGACGGTTCAATATAATCATATAGGAGTATTTCACGTCTATGGAAGAGAGAACAGTCCAATACATTCACTTTAATGTTGCTAATCTGCTCCACGCCAGGTCATTGACATAATCAGGAAGCTCAATATTCTTACAGAATGTACAATCATATCCTTCATAACCCTCTGTTAGGTTTATGTAATGTAATAATGTGGTATTATGATTAAAGTGTCAGGCCTGAATACAGATATAGAATGTGTCATGGACAAGAGGGGAGTAAGGTAATGAAGAAGTCACGAGTGCCTCTGTTAGTTGTTGAAATTGTGGCTCCTGCCCCCTCACCCTGTGTACTCGATTACTAAACTCATAATATGTGGGTTCCATGATTAATCCTACAATTCTCTTAATGTTTATTCATATGGCCTTACATGACAGTTTTAATATTATATGCCCCGACTAATTTAGAATTGGTGTATTTTAAAAAATATTCACCAACAAGTATTTTTAATCTGTACCCATTTGCCAAATGTCCTTTAATCATAACATGTATTATTTTCAGTCCCCCAGAACAACATTTCTGTAAGGAATATGCAAAGAATAGTGAGAAAGAAATGAAATATGATTTTTCCATTTTTACGCATTACCAGATTGATCATGTCACAATGAATCATCTTAACATTAAGAACATTTCCATAAAGGTTACTTTTTGTTTTTAGGCTGTTGAATTTATCATAGCATGCGTCAATGAGATATGTCATATCAAATGTGTCGAAATTGACAAATGACATTTGATACAGTATTTTTAATGCAAGTTGACATATGGCTTTGGTTGTAAATAGCTATAGAAGAGTGGGCAAATGAACATCAGCTGCTATGAAAGAACAGATAGCTGCAGTAGATATTAAAACCTGCTCACATAAAGTGCAACAAATACGTTTTACAAAGCCTACCCTTTATTCATGTCTAGGTGAAAGTGGAAACTGATGGTTTTCACAGAAGTAAATCAAATCAATAAAGAAGGGAACATGGAGGGAAAATAGCAAAGACATATACCCTCCACACACTAAAAAATCACAAAAGATGCTACTTGCTTGGATATTGGTAGCTAACTGAGGGCACTATACAGTTACCACCATAATCCTTTGAGAGCAATGCAGCCAAAGAACGAAAAGCCCCACCAACCCTCAGGTGGCGTGCTTCATCACTGTGCCCATCCTGGGAATACTAGTGGGAGTTGATACCCTTATGAACGGCAGCGTGAGGTATTTTCAAGTCAAAGAACAAGCCGGATGCTTCTCGGAGAGCAGTTGTGGGTGTTGTATGAGGAAATTGGGATGCCAAGGAAAAGGTGCATGAGATAAAACTACCTAATGGTGGAAACCAGATGATTCATTTATATTTATAATGCTATATTAAAAAAAATGGGGTTAGTTCAACCTGTACAAAGAGGTCAACATGTTCCTTCTCAACAGAAACCCTCAAATGGGGTGATCATGTATTCTTCAAGACCATGTAACCTTCTCTGCTTTCAAAAAATCGTAAAGTAACAACTACAAAAAGAGTAATGAGTTACAAAGAGTGGTCAGACGTGAACACGGCGCGTGATCTGTATCAGAAAGGAAACTGACAAGGTTACTCCACGTGAACAAATCAGTGTCTCAAGTACACTATTCAGCCCAAAGTATGTTTAAAATAGTGACGACACTCATGTGAAGACACACAGTAATAGTGAGGACATGGGCACAGCACACATATCCTTTAAAGGGGTAGCATGTCTTTCAGTCTCAGGCATGAATAAGCCCTAATAACGTTACTTTCATTCCAAATTAGAAGTGGCCCACTTGGCAAGGAGGGCACAGGTGTGGTGCAAGCTTTGATTGATCACCAGCACAACCTGTTCAGAGGACCAAGCCAAACTTTCCTTTCAGGGTGACCTGTGGATCTCCTGTGAGTAGCTAGGCTGAACACCAAGATTACATTTGATGTATTTGCTAGATTTGAATAAGGTAATCATGCTTTAGCTATTTAAAAATTGTCAAACATTTTTAAATAGATCGTTAAAATTGAATAATGGATAATGATCTCTTGGCCTGCCTGGCTGTAGATCGGTTAAATCTGAAACAACAAATCTCAAGACCAACAACAAAACGTTGTTGTGTTTCAATTTAGATACCCGAACATAGGTTTCCAGAATCATGCCCTTATATACACACAATTCACATTGCCCTTCTTTAGGCATAGTATCCCAGTCCTTATTTAGACATCAGCCATGCTATCCAAATACAGGCAAGGTCACCTACATCCGTCCATCCCACATCACAACGAGTTCTTAGAAACCAGACCCTTAAACCACAGGGACTTTCCCTGCTTGGATTATTGATTTCGCCAAGAACTCATTTATTATACATGAACAACTATTCCTTAGGGGTTTATTCATGACGTCTTCCTCTGCCCGACTTTACGTCAATGCTCGCATTCCTAGGCACCTTCCAGGTATAAATATACCTTCACTTACCATGGCAAACCACAGCTTGGCTACACAGCTTGATCCAGCTTGCCACAGCAAGTTCGGAAGGAATTTGAGTCCCCGCCTGACGCACTTACCAGACGCGATCATCCTGCTTACAGAGAATCCAGCTTCCAGTGTCCTGACTCCCTTCGCTGGGTGTTAGGGATTGAGACCTGGAAAGAGATTCCCACCTCTCTCAATCTAAGGTATGGAGCAGACTAGAACCTAAAGGGACTCTTGGCATACAAACGCAATACAAACAAAGCTTACCATACTATAGAAAACAACACCTGCTTCTTACCTCGTACTACACTTAGGTTTGGTACACTGGGGTAGAACTAGTTAGAAGCACCAGACGAGTATATAGTCTGTGTTATTTATGTATGTTTATATGAATATGTATCATAGCTATAAGACCATGCTATTGCAGTATTATTTCTTCTTACTGCTTACGATATACTTATTATATTTTGCATACTGTCTTGGGATTATAACAGGTCATATCTCTTACGCGAAAAATAAGACTGTTCAATAAATTTATTTTCTCAAAATGCCTGTATATCTATTTCTGTGTAACTCTGAAGAAACCAAAAATGCACGATTGACTGAGTGAAACTGTTATCTATTGTTTCCATGATTCTGAGGTCTGTTCCGATTCTAAGGGAAGCAAAGTTGTCATGTTTATGCGGTTGTCAGAAACTACTCCCTTCTTGTTTATTCAAGAAGTTTCTAGTGACCTCCGAGTTAGCTGGCAACCAAAGTAATTACGTTTAATATACTCGATAGAGACATACTGACCTCAGTCCTTTGCAAAAACTATAGTGTATATTATTCCAATGTGCAGAGCCTATAAGGGAGATAGTAACTACACTACAAGGGGACAACTCTATCATAAAGATTTACTTAGAAGTTGAAGAGAAATATTAGGAACATTTCTTTCCATAGCTAATCAGTCAGTCAATCAAAGTACTTTATTTTGGTAACATACCATAAAAAGGCTATACATACACAAATAAGCACATCAAGATAACAAAATAAAACTTGTAATACTATGTTAAAAAAAATCTCATATAAACAGTTCCTGCAGATTTTAAAAACATCTGTTAAAACACCAAAATGTCAGTATATAAAAATCTCTAAAATTGTATAAAAATTGTAAAAAAAAGTGTAGCACCTCCTTAAAAGTACCCCTTAGAGCGAGGTATGAGCTTCCATCTTTAGTATTGCACATCTCATGTACCACATAGATTGGATAAATCTTGCTGTGGCAAACACTATCAGGGGGTAGTGTCGTATTTGAGAATCCTAAAGACCTCCCTGTAATCCCTAAAGCCCCTAGCCCTACATAGCTGCAAAATCCATTTCTCCCTTGCCCTGGCGTAGGTGGGGCAGAAGAGCAGAACGTGCAGATCTGTCTCTCTGCCGCACGAACACCCCGGGCAAGTACTCGCCGCTGAGGTGGCATTCCGCCATTTGTGTGTTACCGCCCTCAGTGGCAATGATCCGTGTCTGAACTGGATAAATAGTTTCTTGGCCATGGAGGGCTGGATATCATCCAAAAAGACTTCAAAGAGGGGATAAGCCTTGATATTCAAAATAGTATCCTTTAACCTGCCCATCAAGGGATTACTTATTGAAGTCTCCAGACGGTACCTCCTTAGAGCAAGATTCAGTAATTCTTTGGAGAGCAATGGGCAGGAGTCTTGGGGAGACGACCACAAGTCTCCTCTACCTAAAGCATGACAGAGGTACTTGATGTAATTCAACCAGGGTATTTTCCCCGCAGTCCCTCTCCGCAGGATGTCTTTCAGGTCCTCCCTATAGCTCGAAAGCTCAGGGGTTGCCCAAAGACGCCTCCAATACAGGAGAGGGCGATTTGCTACGATCTTTTGGATAGGTGCCAAGCCCAGGTCCAACCGCAGCGGAATCAAGGGCGAGCTCGTAGGCAAACAGAGGAGGCACCTAATAAAGCTATTTTCCGTAAGCATCAGAGGGGCGGCCGATGTATGGCCCCAAAGCTCTACGCCATAAAGCGCACCCCCTCTTGCCTGGGCCTTATAAATCTCGAGAGGCAGGCTACGAAGTTTCGATGAGGTGTCATTAAAAACCTTTAAGATCCCGCCCAGTGATTGTGCCAACTTTAGGTTGGCCCTAGCCTTGTGGGACCCCCAATCCATCTTATCATTGAGTGTAACCCCCAGGTACTCAAAGGTGGACACTCGGTCCAGCACCGTTTCGTTCATATGTGGCCGTGGGCAATTGGCCGATTTATTATTGTAGACAATAAACTTTGTTTTGGAGATGTTAATCTCCAGATTTCTCAAATGACAGAAGGAGCAAAATGCCTCTAATGTGCGCTGTATACCCCCTGACAACTTTGACACCAGGAGAGTATTGTCAGCGAACATTAGGGAAGGTATCCGTCTCCCCGCTAAACTCGGGGAGTCCAGATCTTTTGCTCCAGAGAGATGGTCTAGTAGCCCTTTAAGAAAAAGGGAGAAGAGGGTAGGAGCCAAGACGTGCCCCTGTCTTACTCCTCTCTTGACCAGAAAGGGGGCAGACAACTCCCGACTCCTCCGATACCTCACCCTAGCATATATGCCCTGGTGCAATTGTTTAAGTAGGTGGCACAGATAGGGTGGCCCACCCATCCCCAGGAGTGGGGCCCATAGCTTATCCCTATGGACCAGGTCAAACGCGGACCGAAGGTCCACAAAAATCAAAAACAAACTACCCGCCCCAATAGTGACCGTATTCCAGTAGACCAACTGTAGTCTAAACAGTTGGTCTATGGTGGAAACCTTTGCTCGAAAGCCCGCCTGAAGGGAGGTTAGGATGTGTTGGTCAACCATCGAACTCTGCAACCTTGATAACAAAAGTCAGGCAAAAATTTTCTGGAGGACATCTATCAAACTTATGGGGCGGTAGTTGCCCGGGTCGAGGGGGGAAGCTTTCTTGTGAATGGGGATTATTTCGGCTCCCAACCAGGTTTCAGGGATCTCCAACCCTGAAAGATGGCATTGAAGTAAACACAGATATGGGGGGCCCAGACCTTTTGTTCGCTACAGTAGAGGTTGCCAGGGATCCTATCCATGCCCGGGGCTTTCCCTAATTATAGGCTTCCAAGGGCTACCCGGACTTCAGGACTGAACAAGGTGGGCAGACCGGGGCCTGGACATCCAAGAAAGCCAATTCTGGGGGGCAAGTTTGCATTATGGCCTCCTCATGGTGATCACTATTGCCAGATGAATACAGGGGCTTTAAGTGATCGAGCCAAGCGTCTTCACTAAGATTAGGGATGATGGCAGACTTCCCCTCGGCCGACCCAACTCGCACAAGATTCCAGAATGACCTAAAATCATGGGTACCCAATGCCGCTCGGATATTATCCCACCTAGTGGCTTCCCACTCGGCCCTAGCCTCCTTGATTAAACTTTTATACACCTCCCTCGCCTTTCTGATGCTGGGAATTGAACCCGATTTGACCTCCCTGATCAAGCACCTCTTCGCGTCTCTACATGCTTTATTGAACCAGTGATCCTGCTTCTTTGTCCCACCGCTCCTAACATCAGCAGAATAAAAGTATCAGGCCAGGGAGCCAAAAAGGTTGTTATGTATGAGTTGCAGCCCCTGGGAGTAAGAAGGGGTGGTTCACTAGCTGCACCCAGGAGGTTGGAGACCTCCGTCAGAGAACTTGCAACGAGTTGATATAATTCTGCCAGCCTCTCAGGTGCCAGCGCAATCGTCTCCCATCTGACTCTTCTCCCTCCCGCTGCTATGACTAAGTTACAGTCAGTGGCAGTCTCCTCACGCCCTTGTTTATTGTGACAGCCAAGGGGAGCTAACAATTCTAATGACAGTAGATTGTGGTCGCTGTCAACCCTTGGGATCACGGTAAAAGCTCTGAGGGAGGTCAAAAACTCTACATTCACCAGTATGTAATCTATTGTCAAACTTCACCCTGATCTATTAAAAGTGCTAGTCCCTGGAACATCTGGGGCCAATCTACCATTACAAGCCCTTAATGAATATAAAAAAAACAGCTTGTTAATCGCAAGGGCCAGTGGTAGTAGGCGTTTTTCAGGGTACATGGTGCAGTCCGGAATGAACCGGCTTTCGTCCTCATTCGAGGATATAGAGGGAATTCCCGAAAGTGGCTCAAAATGACAGTTAAGGTCTGCACCAATAATTTTATGAGCACACGGGGGGGGGGGATTGAAAGAGAACCTCTAGTGCTTCCAGAGTTGATAGGGCCAGCTGGAGAGGATGGGAGCGCAGATATATATTGAACACTGCCAACACAATTCCCCTATTGAAATTCAGTAGAACACAAAGAATGTCCGGGCAGTGAGAGTCTATGACCTTTACCGTGCAACCCAAATGGACAGCAACCCAAGTACATAGCCCCCCAGATGGTCTGCCCCTCAAGCCCTGGACTGCGGAACGTGGAAGGACGCATATCCCTCCCTAACCGGAGGGGTTGGCATCCAAGTCTCTTGGAAGAGACATAGATCGTAGGATTCCATCAGCTCTCCCCACTCCGGATTTGGCAGTTTCTTCCCAAGCCCTGCTACATTCCAAGAGCCAATAAATGGAAAGTGAGTTGGGGCAGGGACCGGGGAGTCTGCCAGTAGTAAAGGCTCAATAGGGCTGGAAGATATAGGATGCAAGAGGTTACCCACTTCCTCTACCAAATTGACTAACCCTCGAATAGGTGAGGGCAGAGCAATAATTGCATTTGCCCCTTCCAGACCGACTATCTGACCAGAGGCACCCTTCACTCTGCTAGAATTCCCCCCGCCCTCACCCACCAAGTGGGGCAAATCAGATCCTTTGAGGGACCAGGTTGATAGTGGTCAGTTTACATTACTTAGGGCAGAGAATCTGTTACCCACTGGGATGTTAAATTCATAATCATGGCCAGCAAGAAAGGGGCAAAAGGGTCAGGCCTGCCTAAAGCTGAAGGTTGTGAGTAGAAATACCCCAAATGGGCAGTGTTAATAGAGTTCAAATGAGGAAACCCTCCATTGTGTAATACATGTTCCACATCCCTTGGGTCCCGAAAATTCACAATCACACAGTCACCACTAATGTCCTTAGGTCTCGTCCCCAACCAACTTACTCTACGTTCAGTGGAGATGTGTGGCTCAGGGGTTAGAGGCGGCAGACCCGGAATCTGAGATCGGCCCTGGACCAGGGTTCAATTCCCCGCCTCGGCGGGTCTTGGGCTCAAAAATTCCACAGACTCGATAATTCTCGCTCCGGTGCCTTTTCGACTCACGGGTTCACACTCTGCGACTCTGGGCAATAGCTTGCCTAATCTCCACAATGGCCCCTCGCGGCGGGATGCCTGGCTTTCATCTTGTGGATACCCTGCCGGGGTTATCTCACAGGGGAATACCAGGACGGGTTCCCTAAGCAAGCGCCGGGAAACCCACTGCGGGTAGCTGTGTGCTATACAAGCTCAAATACATTTACATTTACGTGCAAACATAATTTCCCCCTGCCCGGCACCCATTAAAGGTGTGTGCCTACTTAACCAGAAGATAACTTTGTTCTTCAATTCCAGAAAAGATTCCCTTATATCGCAGGGAGGGGCAGGGACGCCTGTGAGCACCACCACATAGGGCGAGGCTTCTGGAGGAAGCTGAGGTAGGGGAGGAGATTTAGAAGAGCCCAGCCTATTGATATTTCCTGGCAGGCGCTCTAAGAGCCCAGTTGACTTTGTCTGCCGTGGCAGTTCCTTTGCTTTATATCTGGGGACAGATGGAGACATAGTAGGGCGACCAATGGGGCTTGAGCCGTTCGTAGCTGTTGTGGAAATTGGGATCTTAGGGGGGATCAGTGCAGGGGTGGAGGGATTAAGGCAGAGACTGCTGCCCGGGCATTGAGTTGACCCTTCGCAGCCTCGTGAGTGGGTCCTTTAGCCCCTGCCGAGATGGTATTCCCCAGAGCGGTGGCAGGCTGTGCTTTACGTGGGCCTTTGCTATTTAACAGTGAGACCAGTCTATCAATCTTAGAAGACAAGGATTTAAAGTGAGTATTGATGATCAGTTCCATGTGGGCCTGGACATTGGACAGAAGGTTGGTAGCCCAGAGGAGGGGTCCAGAGAAGACACGAGAACTGGGATTAAAGTCACAAGTGCCCTGATCGTAAACTCCACAAGCAGGAGTAGGTACTGGAACCTTAGTAGGTTTCCCCTTTTTCTTTGACTTCTTTGGTCTAGCACCACGCACGTGCTCCTGAGGTGGTACCCGGGAGGGAGAAGGGGAAGATCGAGATTGAGCGCTCTCTACTACAAAATCTAAGTCAGGCCCAATCTGAGTGCCGGGTAGGTCTGAAAAGGAGGGCATAAGGGAAGTCATAAAATCGGCAGAAAAGCTGTGGCCACCGAACAGTCATCCAAAAGAGTAGAGGAGGGCATAGCAGGGGTAATCGAAAGGCGCCTTTCCATGTTTTCAATAGCGTTCACCACACCCCCGATCGTTTTTTGGAGCATTTTATCAATAGCCATAAGGCTAGGTAGGGGTTGCGTCGAAGCCGCTAGTAGCCGAGTCGTAGGGCGGTGAACAGGCGTCTTATCTACCTCACCCATGCTGCTGATAGCAGCCACTTACAACCAATTGGGGAAAAAATAAAATACCTTAAAAATGAGATTATACCAAGAGCAAGAACACAATGAGCTAAACCAAGATGGCCCAAGGAAATATCTTAGATACAACAACTAATGTTATTGATCACTTCGACTGAGCAATATGAAATAATATTAAAACGAGGTACCGCTGTAAAGTTCACCCAGCAAATCTTGAGAGAAGGCTTAGAGGGGTGGCCCAGCCCAGCCTCCGTCGGCCCAGGACGGCCACACATGGTCCCGCCCTTGTCCCGGGCTTAGCCCGGCGCTGCCCGCCCGCGTCCCACGACGTGGAGAGCAAGGTTGAATTTAAAGGGCCTCCTGGCGCGTATTCCCCCGAAAGCGACTTCTGGTCGCAAGGGCACTCCGGTGATGTAGTTGTTGTGCCCCCTCGGCCCCCCCCACTGCGGCAGCAATAGGATTGGAACTGCTGCGGCGGCGGGGAGAGACCGGATGCGTTGTGGGCTGCTCAGGATCAAGTCGGGTCCCAAAGAAAATCTCCCAGCAGGAACGAAGTGCTGCAAGGTAGGCAGAGTTTTACTAGTTAAATTGAGTCCCCGCTCCACCGAGGGCAAGGTTGAATTTAAAGCGCCTCCTTGCATGTATTCCCCTGGAAACGGCTTCTGGCCACAAGGGCACGCGGGAGATGTAGTTGTTGTGCCCCCTTGGTCCCCCCCCCCACTGCGGCCGCACTAAGATTGGAACAGCTGCGGCGGCGGGGAGAGACCGGTTACGTTGTGGGCTGCTCAGATCAAGTCGGGTCCCAAAGAAAATCCCCCAGCAGGGACGAAGTGCTGCAAGGTAGGCAGAGTTTTACTAGTTAAATTGAGTCCCCGCTCCACGGAGGGCAAGGTTGAATTTAAAGCGCCTCCTGGCGCGTATTCCCCCTGAAGCGGCTTCTGACCACATGGGCAATCTGGAGATGTAGTTGTTTTGCCCCCTCGGTTCCCCCCCCACTGCGGCCGCACTTGGATTGGAACAGCTGCGGCGGCGGAGAGAGACCGGAAGCGGTTGTGGGCCGCTCAGGATCAAGTCGGGTCCCAAAGAAAATCTCCCAGCAGGGACGAAGTGCTGCAAGGTAGGCAGAGTTTTACTAGTCAAATTGAGTCCCCGCTCCACCGAGGGCAAGGTTGAATTTAAAGCGCCTCCTGGCATGTATTCCCCTGGAAGCAGCTTCTGGCCACAAGGGCACGCGGGAGATGTAATTGTTGTGCCCCCTCGGTTCCCCCCCCACTGCGGCCGCACTAGGATTGGAACAGCTGCGGCGGCGGAGAGAGACCGGATGCAGCGGTGGGCCGCTCAGGATCAAGTCGTGTCCCAAAGAAAATCTTCCAGCAGGGACGAAGTGCTGTAAGGTAGGCAGAGTTTTACTAGTTAAATTGATTCCATAGCTAATCTCTATTGAAAAGTGCAGAGATTAGTGATTCTGGGAAAAAGTATATCAGATTTGCATAGTAATAATGTTTGGTTCAGTCAAACTGTTCAGGACTAGGTCTAACAAACTCAGTCTACCTTAGAGATAAAGACATACGATCACATTTGTCCAACATTCCTTACATACTGTTCAACAATAGAAACTTTCTACTTCATTTCAAACTTTTTTTTATGTTGTTCGATTAATCACAAATGTCTTGTTACTGCGCCCCTTTACTACTTATAAACAATGTCTACCATGAGCAGGAGGGCTCCAAATGACAATGTCTAGAACTTTAAAGGTGTTTGACATGCAAATTATGTCCCCATCAGACACTGGTGGGGGGCGCTCATCGGGAACTGACCTTCCAAATGGTTGACCAGGATCTACTGTGATGAGGGGGAATGGTGATTTTCTATGTATGCTTCTAACAAAGTTGTAATTCATTGGTACTTTTGCCTTGGGCGCGGCCCGCAGCCAGTGCTTTCCATTTTATGTTCTTCACTCTACTTTACTTTGAAAATGTACTGTGTGTCATGTTTCTTTCCTGAAAATGCATAGTAAAAATGTTAAAAAAAATACAAGCAATTGGTTCCTTAACAGTGGATTAATTCTAAAGAGTAATCCATTGAAGTCGCATCTCTCCGTGATTATTTAAATCCCTCAAAACAACTGAGCAGCTTTACATCACACCAAATAATGCATATATTCTGGGTACGGTTCTATCTTGTTTTCAAGTTTGTTGCTCAGCAGTTACCATAACAGTAGCATTCACAAATTCAAATAGGTGATAAAATGGGAAGTAAATATTTTTTATCCAATAACCCCCCATATTAAATTACTACCAAACAGTCTAATAGAAGATAAAAAATACTTTTCATTAGGACAGAACTACTCAACAATAATTTCATAAACGATATAAAAAATCACATCCAATTAATTTGTTTTCAAGGTATTACTTCTGACCAGTTTTATACATATGTATCTTTTTAAGCAGATGTTTTGTTATTACTGTTTGGCCCTAGATTTGGCACAAGTTTATTTCAGCGATTGATTTTTTTTTAAAGACAATACCCTAGTCAGGCACAGCGGCGGCTCCTCCATGTGGGCGGAGGAGCATCGCCTTACTACTTCCTCGCAGTGCAAAAAGCAGAAACATAAAATGGTATTTTACATACCATTTATTGTTTCTGCTTGTTGCACTGCGAGCTCAGCAGTTACCATAACAGTAGCCATCACAAATTCAAATAGATGATAAAATGGGAAGTAAATATTTTTTATCCAATAACACTCCCATATTAAATTACTACCAGTCTAATAGAAGATAAAAAATACTTTTCATTAGGACAGAACAACTCAACAATAATTTCATAAACAATATAAAAAATCACATCCGATTAATTTGTTTTCATGGTATTACTTCTGACCAGTTTTAGACATATGTATCTTTTAAAGCAGATGTTTTGTTATTACTGTTTGGCCCTAGATTTGCCAAAAGTCTATTTCAGCGATTGAATTTTTTTTTAAGTCAGTACCCTAGTCAGGCACAGGGGCCGCTCCGAAATACAAAAAAAGTACCTGTGGGTCTACAAAAAATCTATGTGTCAAGAAATGACTTGATGTCTACTTGAAATGTATTAGTAGAGCACACAAGAGGATATCGCACTGTATGGGAAGATATCCATCAGTTACTCTTCCTATGCCGCCCTATTCATCATTTGAACCACTTCCCAAAGTGGAGAATCTTTGTTGTTGCCACCCTAGTTGTTATGAATGGGAGTGGCTGATACTATAAAGTGTGGGACATAAAGGAATGAGGTTAGTAACTGAAAGCAGTGCATGAAAAAGATGTGAAAAAGAAAAAGTGCTCTATTAAAATTAGAGAGTGGACGCAAACAACTTTATTGTGGTGCCGTCCACTTCCAATGTCAAAAACAATTCAGTGCAAAAAAGTCAGTAGGTTTAGCAAATAGCTACTGACCAGATGTATTGGTCGACATGTTTCTGCGGAATATAGATCCAAAAGGTATCTACCGCTTCATCAGGACCTATATTTTTTGCTACTGCTTAGAAAGAAAATACAATAAAGTTGATACAGATATCACCTGTTCACTCCTGGTAGTCCTCCTATATGTGCAGGGGATGTCCAGGTACGTAAGTCATCAGACAACATAGACAAAAACATGTACACAAACAAAAATAGAATAACAGTACTATAATTAGTATAAGTCATCTATTAAAATGAGCTTCATTCAAAATGAATGGCTCGTAATATGCGGTCGATTCACCCTTTTACCATGTCCTCTAGCTCACCTAAGGTTCAAGAGGAACGTGCTTCTCCTCACAACAGCTCAAGAAGATAGTGCACCGCTCTAAAATGTAGAAAAGATAAACATATAGAGTCATAATATCTAAACCCTCGCGAGAACGAAACAGGAAAGCACTCCACTTTGTACACAAGTATGTTGGTCTATGGGTCTTCCATTAATGGCTTTTTGCAAACTAACCTTCTTACACTCCATCATCATATCGGATTAGTATATCGTAATCATTAGCTTCATCACTTGAGTGATCTCATCATTTATCCTGAGGTGTTCATTACTGCCCTGTTGAATCAATTTGGGCCATCGACAATGTTGGTGTCTCATCGATAGTTATACAATCAAACAAGGGCATTCCTGTTTAGGGTTGTCATTTGTAGTTCTTATAGTATTTCCAAATGTTTATTATGTTAAAAAAATCCTCATTGTTTTACTTGCGGTCCACATTGATACTAATGTATGCCTTACTTAGTAATCCAAAGTTTTACAAAACCAGACACGCTGTGAAGCCCCTAGTCTGTTTTTAGCAACGAACACAATCGCGAAATTATCGATCTATTTAGTCACACGTTTTCACTCTTCTGAGGTATGAGAGGCCAAGCAACACATGCGCTGTTGTCTACATATTTAAAAATTAACATGAATTCATCTTCTTGGCGTCTGCTTACAGGGGCGGCTCCTCCATGTGGGCGGAGGAGCATCGCCTCACTACTTTCTCGCAGTGCAAAAAGCAGAAACATAAAATGGGATTTTGCATACCATTTATGGTTTCTGCTTCTTGCACTGTGAGAAAGCAGAAGAAGGGTTTGGTTGGGGGCGGGTGGTCCTGCTGCCTTGCAGAGTATGAGTGGCTAGCCCACTGTTGTGGCCGCTGACTGTTTGGTCGACCCCAGGGCCGACCAAATCTGTTATATACCCCCTCCCGTTTTCTTTATGTAGCCTGTATGGAGCTCGTTAGGAGAAAACAGCCTCCCCGTAGACGCCTTTGTGGTCAGTGTCCCAGCCAATCACAACGCTGCCATTGCAGCTTTGGGACTGGCTTAGGGGAGGTGAGGGAGGTTGCCTGCTTCCTGGGACTCGGAATGGAGAGAAAAGTAGATGTGACACAGCAAAGTAGGTGAAGGTAAATTGTATTTTTTTTATGAACCCTTCCTACCCGCTCTGACCCCTACCCCCCACGACTCGTCAGGCGTGCATGTGGAATCCAATAGCGTCTGGATAGGATTATGTTATGCAGACCGTGTTTTGAACTATAAAAATCCTTTTGTGCTTTGATGAATCAGTTTGCTTCTTTTCAGCTATGTTTAAGTAAAGCTTTGACAGGAAGGCTAGGAGGCATACGCTTCAGACCCAGCTTGTTGGTTCTGTTTCAGAGAAAACATTTCAAATTAATTGACTGCAGGGTTTTCAGTTTTCTAAGTCACAGTTCACAAACCAAGCCTCGCCAGCTCGGACGAAGAATTATGTTTGTTTTCAACAACCATGGTTACATGGTTCATAGATAAAATATGACAAATGTAGCTCCGTAAACATTTTCAGTTAAGATGTATTCACTTTTAAGAATGATAGTCCCCAGTCCCTATATTTCTAAAAGAGAAGTCTGTAGCTGTGACTTCCAAAGTTACCGTGAATAAAGATTTTATTTCATTAGAGGTTTAGTTGTGAAAGTCATATGAGGTGAAAAAGTTACATGTCCATCAACTCTTACAAAATAAGTGCATTCATGGCCAGACAAGCATGACCCAAATAGGCAGCTGTTTTAGGGTGCATTGGATATTGATAATTCACATCTTTCGGTTTGCATCTAGCCTACTGATAATTGTGAAATCAGTCCCATGTTAGCCTTGCATGTGATTGAGGGAAAAAGGTGCAGGCAATTTAAATAAGTCTGTTTGGTCTTATTTACTTGCCTTGGAGCCCAAGCTATCGCATACGTCAAAGTCCAGTTGTATACGAGCCCACCAGAGCGAGATGTGAAGATGGGTAAAATTATACAGATTGATAGTCAAAAAGCACACTGCAAACACAAACCGAAAGGATTTCCATAAAGTCGCCAGGTGATATTCTCACAACGGTCTTCTGGTACTACCACGGCACTGATGCATTCAAAGATCTTGCCACAATTTAGAATAATTGGAATTGTTGATGCTTGCTGATTGTCATTGACAATTCTTGCTTTCACTAAAGAAAGGCACCCGTTTAAGGAAACAAAAAATCTAAAAATAAAACATATAAATTATTTAATTATCATACATTTGAACAATATTATGTGAATTTATAATTTAAGTAGGTAAATAACCTTTTAGTACGGTAATAAAGTAACATTTAATTACTTATAATTATCTTTATATTTCGGCTTTAATAATTAATAAAGCATATTAAAACACATTTCTTTTCTTTTTATTTGACAATTTATATTTTAATTTAAACTTCAGAAAAAATATTTCTATTTAACTAAACATAATTAACTTCATTGACGAGTTAATTCAAAATCAAAATATTTTTGCTTTGGCAGTTTATTAATTGTGTTCTACATTTAAAATAAATCAATACAATACATTCACATTCATTTTTAATATAACCATATCTTTACTAATTGTTTTCAAGCTTAACTTATGTATTTTTCCATATCATTTATCATAGAAAGACTCCACAGTCGGGGTGAAGATCTCCCGAAGGTAAAGTATAGGGAAAATTGAAAGAGTTTATTAGGCTTTTAAATAAATTAGTAAAAATGTTTTTAATATTAAAGTTTCATGTAAAACCTTTTTCATATATTTATTCTATATGTAGACAAAAAAGTCCACCAAAGTAATTTTTTATCCTGCGTTATTAATTATTATAAGTGATGTATAGAAATGTAATTACATTTTAGTGAAAATTAATGTTACATTTATTTATAAATTCAAAAAAGTGTTCAGGTCAGATCAGTGGAAACAAGGCTTTATCAGCCACCCTCTGGCTCAGCCGTGAGAGATCCAACACTCTCCCGAGCAGCCTACCCTGACAGCCAGATCCACCTCATCGTCACCAACATAAACATCAAGGAGGCTAAGAGGCACTGATGGCTCATGCAGAGCAGAGGAAGAACAGAGTGGCCAAGCGAGAGCACTGACCAATCAGAGACTCAGGTGTGAAATAGTGAACTGAAAGAAGAAAAGCTGTGTATAATAAAAAGAGTACATGGTAATCTGCACCTGAACCTAATCAGGGTAGATACATAGACCCAGGGATCATAAAGGAGGATCTGGCTATTGATAGTCAGTCATTGGCTAGTATGATTATTTGTTATGTTAATGAGTGCTTGCTGAGTGTTGAGCTCAAACAACCAGACATTACCACAGAGGCATAATAGGAGAGACCCTGATACATCAGAGACATATTATCTCAACCTGCACAGATGTGGCCCAGCTGCTCCTGAGTGACCTGTGGCTCCTTGAAAAGGGTCTGGCCGTGAAGTAACAGATTCCCTATGGCGAAATCACTATACAAACCTGATAATAATCTGTGTCATGCTTCTTTCATTCTTCCTACCCTGGTAATCATGTTCTAAGTGAGTAAGAGAAATATAACTCATTCATATGAACACATGTTAATACATCACCAAAGACCATGGTTTTACTCACACACATAATGTAAATTCCTAGGGCAACTCAAGCTTAATACAATACATGACTATAATAGTTCTCTCATCAATCAAAATAGAGAGAGAGGACTGGATAAACTAATCCGGATCCCCTAGGTTATATGTAGTTTATCAAGAAGGACTAGCTAAGTTGTGTAAAAGGACTCAATGGGTACGTATGTTGGCAAACCATTTGGTTTGGTCATGAAGCCCTCACCCATCAACCTAGTTTGTGGCATGCTTCATCATCGGGCCCACCACAGTGACACTAAATGTGTCCTGGGTGTGCTTTGACTCCAGATTTCTGAGGAGCTGGTATATTTGCTGAGTGTGTAGTGTTGGTGAGTGTGAAAGTGAAATTTTAAAAGCTATACAGTGGATCCCAGTACCCGAGGGTGTATGGATAAACTTTAATTACTGGGCCCCTGGTAGCAACTAAAAAGACAAACGGACACGTTGGAGTAAATTATGACCTCCTTCGTCCTGTGTGGTCTACATGTTTCAGCCAGTCCTTTTGATTACAACTGGCTTTCCTCAGGACCAATGAGTATGTGAAGGTGACAATAAATATTTTAAGTGAATTGTGGTGTAATTAAAAGTGTCGCACTCGCTAAGGTGCGTTATGTGTTAGAGGGGGATTCCCTCTACTTTAACTTGCTGTTTGCTGTTAAAGTTTCCTTGGGTCACCTGGCAGGGAGAAAAGACCGGAATTGCCGATCTGCCTGCTCCTTAGACCTGTTGTCCTGCTGCCGTGTCCCGGGTCAGTAAAATATTGGCAGAAAATCAAGGAGTAGTGGAGTCACAATAACAACTTTCCTAACAAGGAGTTTCTTAAGATTTTTTAAGAGACCCTCAACCACTCAAATTTACTAGTGGCCACACTTCTGACCCCTAGTGTGACTGAGTTGCTCAATCTTTATGGGGAGGGAGCGCTTCTAAGTGAAACTGTCCCTGGGATCTGGATGGTGTATATAAAAGTACCTCAAATATCCCAAAGTGATGTATTCTGCTTCTGGGAATTTGAGTAAGGTTAAACACAAAACGGTATGTGAACTGGGGACATTCAATGATCTACTACATCCACAAACAATCCCTGTGTACATGTTTCAGCCACCTAACCCCAAACCGAGTCTTGTGGATTTCCTCAGGACCTATCTATGGCAGATCTCTGTTCTCCTAAGTATGGGGACAATATCCCACACTTAGTGTATCAGTGATCATTAATTGTGATGTAAAAGTGAAAATTGAAGTCTATGCAAATGCATCCATTCACTTATGCAAGTTACTAACTTACATATTCCCTGGGTACAAAGGCCTGGTATGGGCAGGGTAGACTAAAAGCATTGTAACAAATCATTTAAGTAAGGTAACGATGGCGGTTTTCTGGATATAATGTCTTGGAAGCTAATTTTCATCCCACCAGTACTGAGCACTGCAAGACGAATCACTGACAGAATTTCGACTTCAAAAATATCGACCTACAAGAATATCGAGTCAACAATATCGAGGGCAAAAATATCGACATCCTATCTACAACATGGTAAGTACAAAAATATCGAAAAAAAAATATCGATGTTAAAAATATCGATGTTAAATATATTGTTGTTTTTTTTAATATATAAATGTAAAATTAAGTCTATAAGACTAATAAATAAAAGAAACATATTTAAAAGTATCTAATAATATTTAAAAGTAATAAATAAAACATATATTAAGAATACATTAATTAAATATATACAGTAAATATGTAATATATATACATTGAACAATAAGTATTAATAATTATTTTACGAATTTATAAATTAATGAAATATATTGTAATTTACTAACACATTTACAAACATAAAAAAGTAACATAAATAAAATGTAAGTAATATAAAAAATAAAATAAATATTTGATATATTAACAATTAATTAAATAAAACGTTGCATAGCGTAAGGGTAAAAATTTCTATTCCTACTCCAGAGAGTACAACAGTAGGGAAAACTGACCCTGAACTCAAAAAACACCCCTTTACCCAAGAACTGAAACTGACCCTGAACCCTAAAAATACCCCTTTACCCAAAAACTGAAAACTGACCCTGAACTCAAAAAATACCCCTTTACCCAAGAACTGAAAACTGACCCTGAACCCAAAAAATACCCCCTTACCCAAAAACTGAAAACTGACCCTGAACCCTAAAAATACCCATTTACCCACGAACTGAAAACTGACACTGAACCAAAAAATACCCCCATACCCAAAAACTGAAAACTGACCCTGAACCCTAAAAATACCCCTTTACCCAAGAACTGAAAACTGACCCTGAACCCAAAAAATACCCCTTTACCCACGAACTGAAAACTGACACTGAACCCAAAAATACCCCCTTACCCATAAACTGAAAACTGACACTGAACCCAAAAATACCCCCTTACCCATAAAATGAAAACTGACCCTGAACCCTAAAAATACCCCTTTACCCATAAACTGAAAACTGACCCTGAACCCTAAAAATACCCCTTTACCCAAGAACTGAAAACTGACCCTGAACCCAAAAAATACCCCTTTACCCACGAACTGAAAACTGACACTGAACCCAAAAATACCCCCTTACCCATAAACTGAAAACTGACCCTGAACACTAAAAATACCCCTTTACCCATAAACAGAAAACTGACCCTGAAACCAAAAAATACCCCTTTACCCAAGAACTGAAAACTGACCCTGAACCAAAAAATACCCCTTTACCCAAAAACTGAAAACTGACCCTAAACACTAAAAATACTCCTTTACCCAAAATTAATGATTATTATTTAATTAGCAATTAATTAATAATGAACAATAACATATAAAGTAAATATATTATCACATTAGCTGTAATTATTATAATTTAATAATTAATATTTTTTTCCCAATTAATTAATTAACAGTAATTAAAAATTATATATCAATAAATAACTCTAATTAATGTAACTTATTAATATTATTTAATTACCAATTAATTAATAATGTTAAATATGTACAAAATAATAATAATTAATTAACTAATTAATAATAATTATTTTCCAATAAATTAAATATAAATTTATAAAAACATATATTAATTAATTAATTATTATTAATATACTCCCCACCCCATTCCCCTATAAACCCACATCCCGCTACAGAAAATATATATCAATTAATCAATTAATCTTTTTCCCAATTAATCAATATTAATTAGCAATTAATTATAATTATTAATTAATCCTACTAATTATTAATCAACTTACCATAATTAAATTACTTCCCACCCTATTCCCCTATAAACCCACAACCCGCTACAGAACATATATATCAATTAATAAATTAATTAAAATTATTTTCCTATTATTTTCACATAATTACCAATTAATTATAATTTATTAATAAATCCTACTAATTACTAAACAATTTACCATAATTAAATTACTTCCCACCCTATTCCCCTATAAACCCACAACCCGCTCCGGTACAAAAACATAAAAGTTACGTATAAAATTATTTATTATTAAATAAAATGTATACACATATAATAGTAATTATTTTAAATAGTTAAATTAAACATATAACACATACATAATAAAAAACTATACAATAATACAAATATCGATATTAGTGTCATCGAAATTAGTAACATCGATATATATGCTATCGATATTACTTACTTCGATATTACTTACATCGATATTAATTATTTCGATATTACTTACCTTGGGTCGATATTCTGTCCTACGATATTCTTGCCTTCGATATTATGCACCTTCGATATTTCAGACTCGATATTATGGTAGGTCGATATTTACAACTCGATATTTTGACTGTGTACCCTGCAAGACACTATGAAAATTTCAAAGTTACGTGATGGCAAATGGACAGACGTGGAAACAGACAACATGCATGGAGAAACTTCTTCATGCCAGCCCCACAGGCTAGACCAGAGCTTTCCAAACTGTGTGTCCCAACACACTACTGTGTCGCCTGCAAGTGGTGGGTGTGACGCTGGATGAGGCACTTAGCACGTAACTACTAATTAGGAGGCATTCCTTTGAAAGACTGTCTCAGAGTCAGCCACAGCAGCGCAGACTCCAAGACCCTCTGCTCTAGGGGGGCTGGGAGATTCACAACAAAGCCCCATTAACAAGTAAATGGTCCTTTAAAGACCTGCAAAGTACTCGGGTGCAGCTGTGTGTGCCCGGGAAGCTGGGGTGAGGTGACAGAGCGTGATAGGCAGAGGGAGACAGGTAAAGGGTGGCAGGCAGAGGGAGGTAGACAGTGAGCTAGAGGGAGGAAGACAGGGAGAGGGAGGGAGACAGAGAGAGGGAGGGAGACAGAGGGACGGATGCAGAGGGACAGATACAGAGGGACGGATACAGAGGGACAGAGACAGAGGGAAGGATACAGAGAGAAGGATACAGAGGGAGACAGAGAGGGAGACATACAGAGAGAGGGAGACAGACAGAGGGAGAAAGAGGGAGGGAGACAGAGGGAGGGAGACAGAGGGAGGGAGATAGAGGGAGGGAGAAAGACAGAGGGAGGGAGATAGAGAGAGAGGGAGACAGACAAGACAGACAGAGGGAGGGAGACAGACAAGAGACAGACGGAGGGAGGGAGACAGAGTGAGACGGAAGGAGACAAAGGGAGAGAGAGCGTGAGGGAGACAGACGGAGTGAGTGAGACAGAGGGAGACAGAGGGAGGGAGAGAGGTAGAGAAAGGGAGAGAGATAGAGAGGGAGGGAGACAGCAAGAGATGGAGGGAGACAGAGAGAGGGAGGGAGACAGAGGAACGGAGACAGAGGGAGGGAGACAAAGGGACGGAAGCATAGGGAGACAGAGAGTGGGAGACAGAGGGTGGGAGACAGAGGGAGGGAGACAGAGGGAGGTAGACAGAGGGTGACAGACAGACAGATTGAGGGAGACAGAGGAAGGGATACAGATAGAGGGAGGGAGGTAGACAGACAGAGGGAGACAGACAGACAGAGACAGGCAGAGGGAGACAGACATATAGAGGGAGACAGACAGACAGAGACAGACAGAGGGAGACAGACAGACAGAGACAGACAGACAGAGGGAGACATAGGCAGAGAGAGGGAGAGGGAGAGAGACAGAGGGAGGGAGACAGAGAGAGAGGAGACAGAGGGAGGGAGACAGAGGGAGGGAGACAGAGGGTGACAGACAGACAGAGGGAGGGAGACAGAGGAAGGGAGACAGATAAAGGGAGGGAGGTAGACAGACAGAAGGAGACAGACAGACAGAGACAGACAGAGGAAGCGAGACAGACAGATTGAGGGAGGTAGACAGACAGCGGGAGACAGACAGACAGAGACAGGCAGAGGGAGACAGACAGACAGACAGAGACAGAGAAAGACAGACAGATAGAGGGAGACAGACACACAGAGACAGACAGAGGGAGACAGACAGACAGAGACAGACAGAGGGAGACATAGGCAGAGAGAGGGAGGGAGACAGAGGGAGGGAGTTAGAGAGAGAGGGAGGAAGACAGAGGAAGCGAGACAGACAGAGGGAGGGAGGTAGACAGACAGAGGGAGACAGAGAGATAGAGGGAGACAGACAGACCGAGACAGGCAGAGGGAGACAGACAGAGTCAGACAGAGGTAGGCAGACATACAGAGGGAGACAGACAGACAGGGGGAGACAGACAGATAAAGGGAGACAGACAGACAGAGACAGACAGAGACAGACAGACAGAGGGAGACATAGGCAGAGAGAGGGAGGGAGAGAGAGGAAGGGAGACAGTTACAGTGGGAGACAGAGTGGGAGACAGAGGGAGGGAGACAGAGGGCAACAGACAGACAGAGGGAGGGAAACAGAGGGAGCAAGACCAACCGAGGGAGGGAGACAGAGGAAGCAAGAGAGACAGAGGGAGGTAGACAGACAGAGGGAGACAGACAGAGGGAGGGAGATAGAGAGAGAGGGAGACAGAGGGAGGGAGACAGATGAGACAGACAGAGGGAGGGAGAGGGATGGAGACAGAGGGAGGGAGACAGAGGGAGAGAGAGGGAGGTAGACATAGGGAGAGAGAGGGAGCGAGACAGAGGGAGAGAGAGGGAGGGAGGGAGGCAGAGGCTGGGAGACAGTTACAGAGAGAGAGAGGGAGAGAAAGAGAGTGAGACAGACGGAGTGAGTGAGACCCCCCCCCCCCCATCCCCCCTTAGGTGGTACGGGCTCTCTACGCTTGCTCGCTACACTGCCTTACTGTGTCCCAAAATGATGCATCTCCAAAAAGTGTGGAAAGCTGTGGGCTAGACTAAGCTTTACATACATAGTGACTTGGTGAATAACACACTCATGCAAAGTAAAAGGCTGACATTTTGTTAAATGAGTGAAAAATGAGTACCTGGATACAGGGCTTATGATGGCCCAATGGGGCAGAATATAGGAGGGTAGACCCTCTAGTCACATGCTGCGGAGGTGGTATCAAATCAAGTTCTTAGCAAGGGTTTCATCGTTTAGCAAAAATGTTTAGTTTTTTTTTATCCATCCCCATGAGTGCATGTCACTTACATCATCAAGGATGCTAGCCCTGCCAGTTTACCTATTGCAACATCGATGTCATGCATCTTGTGTCAGACACAGAGAATGCCAGACAGGTGTGGTGTATAGAGACTCTGCCCCCTTATGTGAGGCTGTGCCATCATGTGTCATGGGGTGGGCTACAGTGACCATGGGGATAGTCAACGCCTTCCACCTTTTTCCCTTGAGACATTTTTGAAAAACCTATTTGCATGCATTGGAATACTCAAGACCATATTAATCAAAAAATATTAGTCCCAAATTGGGGGACTTGTATCATGTAAAGAAATTGATAAAGCTTAAGGTTTTACTTGAGTGCAAACACAGACCGGTGACTACAGACAATGTAGGGTAAAGGAATTTAACTATTACCAGGCACACATTTCTCACTAGGATAGGAATTGATGGTTTATACTTCTATACTGTCAAAACCAGACTGTGGAGCTTACTTGTTCTCCCAGATTATATGGGAATCAATAAACTCCAGGGTTGGTCTTTGAGAACTAATGTTATAATGGATGTAGAAAAGGAAGAAGGCCTACTCATGTCAATGAAAGTACCAGCAGAAAGATGTGTACAGATATGCTTGACAAAGGAGAAATACAGGCCTAACCTGTCTTTGGTAGAAGAATAAAAAAAAAGAGCTCAGATGGAGTCAGATACCCCAGGGGGAGAGAAGGAGATAACAGCTTCAGTAGAATGAAGAAATATAATTCAGCATAGTAGAAAGGACGGTCACAGACTTGCATTTCAAGAAGACGTATCTGAGAAAATAGGTAGGTAAGATTTGAATTGATTTGACTTTTGTAGAGTGCAAACAAATACTCGGAGGTGTCTTGGCTCTAAAAGGTGTAGGAACATAGAGAATAGAGTTAAGCGACAAAACATGTTTTTAAGAGTTTGCTAAAATTCCACACAGAGGGGGCTGATTTCATTGCCAGAGGAAGCCTGTTCCAGTTTTGAGTTGTACAGATCAGAAAGCTCCTACCTTCCCAAGAAGAGAGCTTATAGGAAGGCACCACCACATTAATCGTTGAGCTGGACCTGAGGTTCCTGTTTTGCACATACCTTCTAAGAAGGTTGGATCTTGTCCCTGAAGCACTTTATAGGTTATGCATAGCGCTTTGAAGAGAATCCTTTGATGAACAGGGAGCCAATGCAGTCTTACCAAAGCCTGTAAGGCCGACTGGAACCTCGGGATTTTCTTCAGCAATCTTGCTGCGGTGTTTTGTAGAATCTGCTATTTTTTCAGATGGGCCTTGTGTACGTTGACAAAAAGACCAGTACAGTAATAAATCCTGGAGATGACAAGGCAGAGGAACACTGTATTGTGTAAATTAGTCAGAAGAAATGGTGCTATTTTCCTAATCATGCGCAATATGAGGAAGGATGTAAAAATTACCTTATTAACTTGTTTTTTGTTAGTAAGTTTGACGTCTACCAGGATCCACAGATTTTTCACCCTTTTTGCAAGAACCGGAAGAGAACGCTGTTCCTCCGGCTATCAGGACAGATTCCAAAAGGAAGTGTTATTACCAAAGAGGATAACCTTTATTTTTGCAGAGTTCAACATAAGGCATTTCACATCGATCCAGGCACCAACCTCTTGCATGCAAATCCGGAATGACTCATTCATGTCGGGACTATTTCTGGGCAGGAAGCACAGGGTCGCAGAATAGGTGGGAGATTAGGCTTTGCCAAGCCGCAGATGTGTAGGCAGTAAAGCATTGCTAGGCTTCAAGTATGAGACAAGCCAATGACACTGTTAGTGATGGGGAGGTGTGGAAGCATAAATAATGGTAACAAATGCCCCTGAGTCGCGTTTAGTGAATACATGACTAACTGTTTTTGCAGAAGTATAACCTTTTGATAACAATGTTGTGCTTTAGCAGATGTTTATTTAGTATTCAAATATATGACATATTCATGGTTACAAGAATATAAAAGTAACTGTCTGTGGTATTTATATAAACGCTGTACTATATTAGCAACAGAAGTTGTCTTGTCTTTTTCTTTCATCCTGCAACATGTTTGGTCGAGCCAGCCAAGGAATACATCACAACTGTCCCAGACTGTTCCAGAGGGTAGCGCTGCCTGCTCTTAATTGAATAGAAGCTGTGCAAATATCAGGTAAACAGACACTGAGGGGCATATGTACAAGCCCCTATCACCAACAAAACGTCATCTATAATGACGGTGTGGTGGCGATAGGGGCTCCGCCTTATGTACAAGGCAGTGTTAAGCCACGTAACATGGTTTAATGCTGCCTTGTACATAAGGCCCCCATTAATGCTATGGTTAGCTTGAAATGGGTGGGCAGTGGATGTTGAGGTGGGCGTTCCACCGCAACACCCATTAATTTCGACACTGGCCCCTATGTACAAGGGTGGCGAACATAGAAGCCAGCATCAAAATTAAGACAAGGGAAAACTGGTCTTAAGATGGCAAAAAGAGGAGAAATGCATTACTTCTCCTCGTTTTTGCTCTTTCCACGTGTGCTGCCTTGTGCAGCACACATGAAAAAAGCAAAATGCCATTGTTTGTTTATGTGAAGGAAGGTGTCCCTTCCTGTACATAAAGAAACTTTTTTTAAAAAAATCACTTTTTTATGTATGCTGCGTGAAGCGGCATGCATGAAAGTTGCAAGATGGTTTTTCTAGGAATTTTTATGTGCAGGAAGGGACACCTTCCTACACATAAGCAATCCTCCCCTGCACGCAGACACCCTTGCACTCTGGTGCAAGGGTGCCTGCATTGACGCTAAGTTGCTAAACCTAACACCATCGCAGGGGGAAATGCAAGGCTGTACCACATTCTTGTAAATATGGTACAGCCTTGCCTTTCAGATCCGGAGGAGACAGGCGTTAAGCCAGAAAGACTAAGGCCTCTCTACTCCATTTCCTTGGACATATCCCCTCGAGTGTTCTACTAAAATTGGCCTATTCAAATGATGGACAAATAGGAGTATAAGGTTGCCATGAAAAGGGGGGAGATCGAACTTCATACCTTAACATTTTAAATCGCATGATTCTTCTGCAATTATGGAATAGATTACACGGGGATCTGTTGTATCGTGATTCTGCCCTGCGAGGTGATGCCGACTTTGGATTACCTTGTTGAGGTGTTCCCTTTTGCTGTTCTTCCTCGCTCAAACCAACAACTCGCGGAACCCACTTCGCGGGTCCCGCAGCGCGGAAGAGGTCTTTGGTGAAGTTGCTGCTGACTGGTGGAGGACGCTGTAACTGGGGAAAGCTAGGGGCAGTGCAGCAGGGCTGCGAGCGAGTGCGGGGACTCCATATCCCAGGAGTCTCCGCTTGGCCAATTGGCAACACCTGGCCCGCTCTCCCTGCTAGCCCCGCCCCCCATGCACTGGACACCTTCAAAACCCCTTGTGTCTGCCGACCCGGCGGGATCTGTTGTATCGTGATTCTGTCCTGCGTGGTGCTGCCGACTTTGGATTACCTTGTTGAGGTGTTCCCTTTTGCTGTTCTTCCTCGCTCAAACCAACAACTCGCGGAACCCGCTTCGCGGGTCCCGCAGCGCGGAAGAGGGCTTTGGTGAAGTTGCTGCTGACTGGTGGAGGACGCTGTAACTGGGGAAAGCTAGGGGCAGTGCAGCAGGGCTGCGAGCGAGTGCAGGGACTCCATATCCCAGGAGTCCCCGCTTGGCCAATTGGCAACACCTGGCCCGCTCTCCCTGCTAGCCCCGCCCCCTGTGCGGACCATAGCATATAAAACAGGAAGTCACTGCCGCTGCGCGGGAGCACGCAGGAGCGTCCCGGGAGAAGCCCGGGACAAGGGTGGGCCGTCTGTGGCCGTCAGGGGCTGCAGGAGGCTGAGCTGGGCCCACTCTCTGTCATCGTATATTGCCATCCGGACATCATTGTTACTAGCGTAGCTTTTTGTCATCTTGTTTTGCCTAATTTATTGGCCCCTGTGCCCCTAGAGGTCCTGCTCTGGTCTATATTGTTTTTATCTCCTCTTCAAGCGACACTGACTACTAAGTATGTCTTCCTCCCCAATCACTCCTGTACAGAGTCCCCTCCAGCCCACGATAGGGGCAATAATCTCGAGTCCCCTAGACAAGTATTTTAGCCGGGCCACTCGTGATATTGACAAAGAGATTGCTTTAGCTGAGAGACGCGCCGAGCGTAGGCAATCTATTGAACTTCTCAAACTTCCTCTGGAGAAACGGCCACCCTTGGGTTTTCTGGCACCGGTTCCCTTTTCCCCACCTTTAACCCTGCCAGCGGTAGTAGAAAAGTCTCATGCCTCTCCCCAGCCCAGTTTGGTTAGGGTGGAAGGCAAGATAGGCCCAGACCCCCAGACTATTAATACTCTTTCGGTCGCTGTCTCGACCATCTTGCCTCCCCCTTTGCGTACTACTTCAATTGTTTCCTCTATTGGTGAGGAAAATACTGCCCAATTGGGTCTGTTACCCCATGCGGTTTCTAATAATTCTCGCATAAAAAGGAAAAGACACACTACCCTGAGGAAGAGTTGTTTTCCTAAACATCCCAAGAAAATTAGGAAACTTGGAACAGGTTTGGGAACTCCTTGCAAGCCTAATGGGGTTGGTTTAGATGGGGCTCAAGCTGTTAAGGATGGAGTCACCTCGGTTAACTCTGTAGCTAACCCTAGTGATTCTCCGGTGACAGGGTCTACTGAGATTTCATCTTTAGATTTACCCTTGCTTATGCAGTTAGAGAAGTTGATGAAGTCATTATTGACCCCAATTAAAGAACGAGTCAAAAGGTTAGCTGACCGATTAGATTGCTTTGAACAGGCTACCTTAGACAACTTCTTTTCAACCAAATCCCTAATTAAAACCCACCTTAGGACGGGTGACAGTAATAATCCTACCAAAACAAGTGGGCCGGCAAGTGGTGTACCTGTTCCAGAGCCCCTTCCCCCTGTTGCTATTACTACAAAAACGAGGCACCGTCTTTCAGGGCAAATGCCCAAGACTATTTCCCACCCACTAGACCATTCATGGGTCAATACATCCCAACCCAAAAAGCGTTTAGATACTGTGGTCACGGGTACTAATGATAGATCCAAAACTGGGAATCCTGGACCCAAAAATCCCAACGCCCCACCTCAAATCCTAATAACCTGCCCTGCTGCTCTTGCCTCTAGTCTGCCCGACACAACCCCTACTAGAGTTCCCCGGAGGATACCACCCATGAATCTGCCCCCAGACTCCTATCCTTTTGTTGCCATCCTCACCAACGTGCCACCGTTGTTGGTTGGGCAGAGAGAATCCTTCCAGATGCTAAAAAACAAAGCAATGCACTGGTTAAGGACTAACAGACCACTGCCCAGGGTAGTGGATGGGCGGATTATTGATGTTAGAAGGATAGGTTGGGTAGGTAGTCCCCCTAAGCGCCTTGAGGGGGATTGTGTAGTTGTTAACTTCAAGTATCCCAGGGTAGCACATCTAATTACGAGGCAGAATTTGGCCATAAGTAGCGCTGGTATTGGGGTAGTCGACCTGACCTTCTTCTACCCAAGACCACCAGGTATTTATTTTGGCACAACCCCAGAAGTAGGTTGCTATCACAACTTCCCCACTCCCGGATTTGATCCTTTCACTGTACCTTACCAGCAGGGAAACCTTTACAATGTACAAACTTTTAATCGTTTTGAAATGATGGCAGATCCGGGGTGGGTTAATTGACAAAATGGTAACAATCTCCAGGGATCGGGCCTTGAAAAATTGAATCCAGATTATACCATGATTAATCGGGGAAGTATGAATACAGAGGTAAGGTTCGGGGAGTCTGCATCAATTCCCGGGGTATTAGAAAATGAGGATTTAAGTGAAACTAGTAATGCTGGCATTCAGGATGTTGTGAATAATAACAAGAACAAAAACCTAGATGAGGAGGGGTATGTAGGAATCCTAACTAGTCATCCTGGGGCGCCCCCTGTAGGATTAGCTCCCGTAGATGGTTCCAGTTTAGGCAAGATGGTCTCATGGAATTTCGCGGGGTTAAATAGTGAGCTGGCATCCCAAAACTGGATAGACTTCATCAATGGTTTTGATGTATGTCTATTCCAAGAGACATGGGCCTGTGATCCTATATTTCTCCCGGGCTACCTAAACTTCTTAATCCCGGCTAGCAAAGGTGCCAAGGGACGACCCATGGGGGGTCTAACTATTTGGATATATGCCAAGGCCTACCCGTAACAATCAATATGGTGGAATCGGGTAGCAATGATATCCAAATGATAAGAATGGTATTAGACCCTAGGGGAGGACTAGACATTTATAATGTCTATGTCAGGGGCAATACAAGAGGGAAGTCACCTATCCTAGAGGCCTTGTCCTCTCTTTTAGAAAAACAGTCCTTGGGCAACAAAGTTATAGTTGCTGGCGATCTAAACCGGACTTTTGAACCCTTAGATATCTCTGACGATCCATTGGGGCGGGGGCAGGACACGCAATATGGCGTCCCAATTCTAGATCTGGCCCCGGTTAGGCGATGGACTAACGACATAATAAGATTGAACGCCATCTGCCTGGAACAGGGACTAAGAGCCCTAAATGGGAGAATGAAGAGTGACAGGGGAGGCGCCTGCACATTTGACAATGGTCGTAACCAAAGCCGGATAGACTATGCCCTTTGTAGCCTGAACCTGTGGCAGCTAGTATGTGACATGGAAATAAAGGGTAGATTGGAGAGTGATCACAACCCTCTCTGCATGGCCCATAACTGGTGGTCGGTTACAACAGGGAATTCTCAATCGACCGATGGTCCGCTGCCTGATATGACTAGTGATATGCGTAGATTGAATTGGCCGAGTGTATTGGCTAATGTGGAATCCATGGCATTTATAACCTCCGAGGTGGACATTGCAATTACCGCTATGGAGGATGCAACCCCAGTAACCCCAGGGTCAAGGGAAATAACTGATATTCATGATAAACTCTTTTCCCTCCTAAAACCGCACTTCCTGAGGCCCCGCAAGATAAATAGCAAACAACCACCTAGACTAGCTAAATAGTACAATCACCAGTGTAGGGAAGCGAGGCTAAGCTTGGGCAGAGCAATTCGGAGTAGGGATGGGGTAGTGATTAGTGGCGCAAGAAAGCATTACAAGGCGAGCCTATCCCTAGCTAAAAAACTTTGGGACGAACAGCATTGGGCCGAATTAAAGGAGGCCTCGGGGGCTAAGGATTCTAGGCTATTCTGGAACATTGTCAAGTGGGGTAGAGGTGGAATTCCAGACAAACCCAGTAACAACGTCCCAGAGGGTGCCTGGGTAGATCACTTTAAACCCCAATATGCTGAGACTGCACAGTATAAGGGTGTGGAAACAATTTTATCTGTATATTCCACTGGGAATTTATTCACTCTTAAAGAAACTGAAGACGCTTTATGCACTGTCCCCGGGGGAAGGGCCCCGAGTTTAGATGGCGTACCAGCTGATGTTTTCATTAATGATAAGGCGCGGTGGGCAAGATATATATTTCTTTTGGGAAATGCCATTGCGAAGGGATCGGTCGTCCCGGAATTATGGAGGGGAGCGATCATCATACCTATATACAAAAAAGGGGACCGGTCTCTTTCCAGTCAACTATAGGCCGATAAGCCTGATTGCCACCGTTCAAAAAGTGGTAGGTAGGATGGTGGTTAACAAATTGATGGATTGGGTTGACGAGAACAATGCCCTGTCCCCTTACCAGGCTGGTTTTCGGCGGGCCACTAGTACAGTTGACCAGGTGTTTCGTTTTGCTCTGCTACAGTGGGGGACGGTGGCATTAGGCGAAGGCAGCCTGTATGTTGCTTTTGTCGACCTGTGGGCTGCCTTCGACCTGGTCCCAAGGAGAAAGCTCTGGGCAGTTCTGAGCGAATTGGGTCTTCCGGCTGAGCTACTTACCCTGGTAATGTGGTTGCATGAGTGCAACTTCGCCAAAATCCAATGGGGCATGCATGGTGAATCCTCTGCTGACTCCCGGTTGAACGTGGAGTGCGCCAGGAGTGCGCAATGGCTCCCCTGCTTTTCTCATTATTCATAAATGGGATAGTGGCTCGAATGTTGTACGCCAGAGTAGATGCACCATCGTTGGTGGGCCTCAGGGTTCCGATCCTGATGTTCGCCGACGATGCGCTAATTTTATCCAAAACTCCAGGCGGTCTGCAACGAGCTCTGAACATTTTTGATTCTTTTTGCGGGGAGCATGGCCTGGAAGTTAATGTGGGTGAGACCAAGCTGATGGCCTTTGCACCAAAACGTAGACCCAGCCCAAAAATATTCTTGAACAACTGTTTGCTAGAGGTGGTTACTGTATTTACCTATCTTGGGATACAGATAACAAATTCTGGTCCCAGCACATAGAAATGGCGGTCTTGAGGCACCAAGAGATCTCGGGGGCACTTCGGGTGGAGCACAAAAAATCTAAGTCCAAACCAATAAAATACGTTTTGGCAGTATATGACACCAAGGCTGTTTGGTCTGCTCTTTATGGGGCAGAGCTGTGGGGCTTTGGGAAGCTTTTCCCTTTGCAGACCTCCGAGAACAGGTTTCTTAGGGGGATTAGACGACTCCCGCAGAGTACCTGTAATGGCCGGATTTTCTGCTTAGATGGGATCAGCCCCTAGGGGCCCCTCTAACCCAGCCAGAACGTAACCACATCCCTCCTCAGGACCATCTATCCAGGCACCTGGGTACCTACCTGAGGATGGGGAACTCGCAATATACAAGCTCATATTATCAGAAACACCACTAAATCTATAGGGATACTAAGAATACTCACTGATTACTAAGGATATCCATGCCTTACACCACACTCATACCTTATAGTCTCGCGGCCACTCAGACCCAGACTAATCTACCCTGGGGCAGATATGACACACAATCCGGCGTGTCTACACACGTGGGTCTGCAGCCCCAGTGCTCTCAATTTCCAAACGGTCTACAATCCGGCAGACCTCCACGCTGGTAATCCCCCCCAGCGCTCTCACTTACACACGGCCCGCAATCTGGCAGACCTCCACGCTGGTAATCCTCCCCAGCGCTCTCATTACACACCAGTATCCTCCCTGGTGTTCTCATTAACGCCACTTACCAATGACGACCACTTTCCTATGAATACCTTCAGCTCTCTGTCTCTTCACTAAGGGTCTGCTACTACAATATTATTATGGGATGGCCGAATTACTTAGTGTCAACAATTCCCTAGCTCAAGGGCTCCCTGTTCTCCCTATTTATTCAGACTTACCGGATCAGGGGCAGCATCTGTTCTGGCTGTAACATCTGACTAGGAGAAAAAGGTTACCTATGCTTTGGAACAGAAGACGCTGTTTACAGGATTATGGGATGGTGTACTAACTTTATCCCTTAGTTGCAGGTCTCCTATCTCCCTAATTATTCACTATTACTTACCTGATCAGGGGTAGCATCTGTTCAAACAGTAATACCTGACTAGGAAAGGGGATTACCCTCACTGTATGGGGACAAAGATATACACACTATGTGATTGAGTTATTCCTTGATTTAAGCGCTCCTACTCCCTTCTGTTAGAAGACAGGCTAGCCTTATCATAAAAAAACTCATACACACTAATTCAGTAATTAATGGGGAAGTTTATTGTAACAATAATAAAGTACACATACACAAAACTATGGGGTCTCTATAACTAGCAGTAACTTTAACACACCGCTGAAAGAAAAGGATTAGACATACAATTTATCTGCGGGGTAACAGGAACTTTTAACACACCGCTGAAAGGGAAAAGATTAGACATACAATAGCCTAGGGAATAAGAACAAGATTAAGGTGTAAGTGTAAAGGGGACTAGTTCAGACTACCTCACCTATTAGAAGGAAGATTTCTCTCTGCCTCTGGTGGGATTAGGGCTCTCTCTGTCTCTCCCTCCTTCACCACATCACCACGCCTCTGGTTCAATTGCTCCAGCTGACAGCCTTCTTTGATGCTCTCTGCACTGCTCTCTCTCCTCATCTTTAGCAATCGTCTGCCTTCTTTCTCCATTCCAGAACTGCACTCTATTCGGCAGCTCCAGCAGACATCCTGTTCTCTCTCCAAGCTGAACTGAGCTCCAAGCTGAACTGAGCTCCAAGCTGAACTGCACACAAGCTGGAATGAACACTCCTCCTTTCCTGCAGCTCGCTATTATGGATTCCTCTCCCCTCATGGAAATTTCCACCAAAGGGCTGCCTCCCACCGAATTCCTGTGCCAGCTCCAAGGCTTCCACGCAACCGCAGTGCGCATCTGCATGTTACGTCTGGGCCCAAGAGAAAAACACATTCCTCGGATAAGAAGCAGTCCTAACTGGATTTTCCTCTAGCACACAACAGCCTTAACTATAAACATTACCTTTACTCTAAAAGCCTCTCAGCTCCATCAAGATGGAGTCCCTCTAGTTCTAGGCCTGTAGGCCTGAAAGGGATGAAATACCCCTTAGCTCTGTCAGAATACCTACATAAACCATACCAATGTGTAATATAAAGTCAGGACCACAGGATCCAACCTCTACTATAAGAAATAATAACAGGCCAAAGCCAATAGGCAATAGATGGCCTCTTCTAGGTCTGGAAAAAAGGGCTTAAAAGGGCCAACACAAGCTAAGAATACCTATCCTAGATGTGAGCAAGATTAAAGTCTATATCACTGCTAAATAGAGCCAAAAACCCTGCCATTACATTCCACCCTTAGATCTTTATCTTGCGAACATCTATAAACAATAACATCCATATAGACAAACATCAACATAATCTATCAACAAATCAAAAACCAAAAAAACTCTCTAAAATGAATGACAACTTAAGGAAATTCCACCTGAAACTTAATGTAGGGAATACAAATCTAACAACCAACTGAAAACAAATCAAAGCACCCTTGACTTGAATGCTGAAACATATCTAAGATGTGAACTGATAAGAACAGAAACTATCCAAAGCATCCTCAAACTAAATGTGCCTCAACTTCTAGTGATAACTGGTGAAGTCTAGTGATGTAGGGACTTATGTGTTGAATGAAAACAGCAAGGGGCCTAAATGGGGCCTAAATGGGGCCTACCTACTTCGGACAACTTAAGAACTAAATGTGTTTCAACTTCTAATGATAAAACAACAAAGGGCCTAAATGAGGCCTACCTACTATGGTCAACTTAAGCTAATAATAACTCATGAAATCTATTGGTGTAGGGGCTTGTTTGTGGGATAAAAATAACAATGGGCCTAAATGAGGCCTACTGACATTGGTCAACTTAAGGAAAAATTTGGTGAAATCTGAGAAGTAAACATGACAAACGGTTCTCAAGGTCTGGGCAAACGTTAATAATACACACCTCCCAGGACAACATAAAGTCTAGGGTAACCACCCTTTGATCAATCAAAGTGAAAGTGTAATAACAGGAAAATAAAGACAACCCCATTCCTACAAAATAGCTGGTGTAGCACTATGCATAAACGTGGTGCATACAGAAAAGCACAAAACAGTTAGCACCTAGTTTTCATCACACTGTGGAACACATGTGTGCACCACCATTCAAAAAATTAAATTGTTTCTGTATCAATGCTTCATTGGCAAAAACTGTTTTGCAGAAAACAGGAAAACTATAATAGGTGACTGCATCCTAGAAAAGCAAAGATAGTACTACATAAACATCAAAACCATGAAAACATTTCTTTTTGTTTAAAAGTGGGGCCTGTTCATAGTGATTGCAAAGAAAAACATGGGAATAATGCAGGCCAAGGAATTACATAACAAAATCCTTTTGCGGGAAATCGTATCATGATGGATTCTGTCACAAATTAAAAAAAAAATGTATTGGTTTTGTCAAAAATATATCCAAAGTTATTTTATGGCTTTTAAACCTGACCGCCAAGGCAGCCAACATAGAACCCCTTCCATGCTCATGACGAGCTTAGCCAATCGCAGGTTGTGAGTCCAATGTCCTATTATTGGGGTTCAAGGCAGTCAATTTTGGAACATCAGTGTAGGTCACCTCCCTGCATCTTCTGTATCCGGTCACTTCCTCCGATGTGGCCATCCACCACCAATTCGGTCTGGTCTGGTTCCATCTTCCAAAAATAATAAACTAACATAAAAACATGAAAGTAAAAAACTAAAATAACAAGGGGAGTGGGAGGGGGGTGGGCCGACGCACGCACAAACACCACAACCCAGCAACCTAGGACAAGAAAACAAGTATCATTAATCTTGCAGGATAAAATTTTCCATTTAAAAAGCACCCCAAGTGCTTTTCTTTGTTGAAAAGAGAATATCCTAATTAATTAAAAACATTATTCTGAAATCAAGAAATAATTAAAACCATATACTTTGAAATTTGTTTGAGCAAAATCTAATTTTTACACACATCCAGAAGGGCCTAATAATACCCTAATCCTCTGTGAGACAGCCCCTCCCTTCAGAAAGATGTTCGTGCTCAGAGTTTTGAATCTGCTCCAAAAAATACGCAGAAGCCAGGCTACAGTGTGAAGTAATTTGAATCACTGCCAAGTGATGATCTCATAGCAGGAGCAGGGCGCTGCCAAGCACTCGGTTCAAGCCTCTCTTTCTCTAATCAGGGAAGCCTGCCCAGGCCTACTGTATCTAACTAACTCCAAGGGCCAAGAGTCTGCCAACTACTCTGCATGTACAAGGATCCCTTATCTGGAGGCAATGAAGCTGTCTGCGCCGACAGCAAGGAAGAGCGAGTTCACCCCTCCCTTACATAAACATTCCGTCCGCGGAACAAAATTGGATGTTAACCAATCATAACAAGACAGGCAGTGTTCGGAGCCTCTAGAGGGAAAAAGCCCCCCTTTACAAAACATCTGGTCTGCCAAGGTCGAAAAACATATTCTTTGTAAGCCGTTCCCAGGCCAGATTCTCTAACTAACGAAAGCAAATTCAAATGTGGGAAAAAAAGCAGATTAATATGTCTACTTAAAAGCTCCACTTTCTAAAAAGACTTTTGTCTAACTAATTCAGCTAAAAGGCAAGACATTTGAAACATGGGCATTTATTTAGCATGCAGATCAAAACACAAAAAGGGGCAATTTGCTTCTGCACACAAGACTATGCATTTTGGATTTAAAAAACGAATTATCATGGACTGTTGGGTTTAATATTTCTCTGCACATATATCTATCAGGCAGCATGTTTAATGAACACTGCTTTTACCGTGCAAGGTATTACCTTTCTATCAACAGCTTGTCAAAGTACATAGGCAAGCCTTGTAACTAAATGCAAATTAAACTAATGTAAGGGACACATAGCAATTCATTAAGATGATAGTGTGTTATAGTTATCATTTTTAACAATATATTCTACTCCACCCTAACTATACACACTAGCATCCAAAAAATAAAATATATACTGTCAGCTGTTGAAAGGGAAATAATATTAAAACGACATAAAATGCAAACACATTTCACCATTGTTTCTTGTTCAACCAGGGGCAACATGTAATTTTGCATTGCAGCATAATTTAGCGTGCAAGCCTTACAATTCAACCTAATAAAAGGGCCACATTCATATATTATCAAACAGCCATTTATTTTCTAACTGAGTGGGTTAACTTACATCTGCATATTAAAACATCTACATTTGAAAAAAGGTTCAGCTTGCATCAGGGAAAATAATAATGAGAACACATTTAATTTAAAAGCACACGGTTGCCTTTCACTAATTAAAAGCACATGTTACCATGCACTGTTGGGCAAGAATAATAAATCACAATCTGTGACCATTCTAAAACACCGGTTGGCATATACCTTTCTAGTTGGAAACCTTCAAAGAAATAATTAATGAAAACAGCCCGTAGCGTGCACTCTAACTGGGCCATCTTCTAATATTTCACTCATTCTAAACATGCATTCAAAAATAATTCTCCACACGTCTGTGGATGCATATTAAGAAGCACATTTAAAAGAACACAGCTCTCTCCGTGCAAACCCTTATCTCAATCCGACTGATTGATTTATAACTTACCGACCACTAAGAGTCAGACACATGAAGTCATCAGTTCCAAGGCAAACCCACACAAATTCGTAGACGCATTTCAAAAAGAATGTTAAATGAACAGAGCCCTACGCTCAGCACAAGATGTTACCTTTCCTTCAAGAAGCTGACAAAGCACGTAGGCAGACTCAGGAACCAATAAAAGTCAAAATCAAACCATCAATCATCAAAATACTCACTGACTTTTAGAGTCAGCTCAAAGAACCATGCATGTTAAACAGCATGTTAAAATAAATACTGCCATCTCAATTCAAGATATTAACCCTTTGGCAGCCCAAGCACAATCATTCCCCAAGACTGCAGTACATGGGAAAGTCATGAACTCATCTCTCCACGTTTACAGATAACACGTACGCACATCTACAAAACAATTTCTCCAAGCATTTGAAAGAGAACCAGCTCTCTCCTACCTAATGCAACAATAACATGCCCTGTCCAACCATGACCACATGGCGCTATTCACAAGCCATATTTACAAGACAAGACAACAAATTCAAAAAATGACACGCTCCTCACAAGGAATATATCCAAGGCGCAATTCACAAGGAACACAGCAAGTCAAAATGAGAACATGCACCTCACAAGCCACATTAACATGGCGCTATTCACAAGCCATATTTACAAGGAGTTATATACAAAGAACACCACAAGTCATATTACATTGAACACATTTCACATTGCACAGCATAAGCAGATGCAGCAAGCAAGTTAATGGAAAATTTTATCCTGCCGACTACGCCAGATGTAATGGCCGGATTTTCTGCTTAGATGGGATCAGCCCCTAGGGGCCCCTCTAACCCAGCCAGAACATAACCACATCCCTCCTCAGGACCATCTATCCAGGCACCTGGATACCTACCTGAGGATGGGGAACTCGCAATATACAAGCTCATATTATCAGAAACACCACTAAATCTATAGGGATACTAAGAATACTCACTGATTACTAAGGATATCCATGCCTTACACCACACTCATACCTTATAGTCTCGCAGCCACTCAGACCCAGACTAATCTACCCTGGGGCAGATATGACACACAATCCGGCGTGTCTACACACGTGGGTCTGCAGCCCCAGTGCTCTCATTTTCCAAACGGTCTACAATCTGGCAGACCTCCATGCTGGTAATCCCCCCCAGCGCTCTCACTTACACACGGCCCGCAATCTGGCAGACCTCCACGCTGGTAATCCTCCCCAGCGCTCTCATTACCCACCAGTATCCTCCCTGGTGTTCTCATTAACGCCACTTACCAATGACGACCACTTTCCTATGAATGCCTTCAGCTCTCTGTCTCTTCACTAAGGGTCTGCTACTACAATAATATTATGGGATGGCCGAATTACTTAGTGTCAACAATTCCCTAGCTCAAGGGCTCCCTGTTCTCCCTATTTATTCAGACTTACCGGATCATGGGCAGCATCTGTTCTGGCTGTAACATCTGACTAGGAGAAAAAGGTTACCTATGCTTTGGAACAGAAGACGCTGTTTACAGGATTATGGGATGGTGTACTAACTTTATCCCTTAGTTGCAGGTCTCCTATCTCCCTAATTATTCACTATTACTTACCTGATCGGGGGTAGCATCTGTTCAAACAGTAATACCTGACTAGGAAAGGGGATTACCCTCACTGTATGGGGACAAAGATATACACACTATGTGATTGAGTTATTCCTTGATTTAAGCGCTCCTACTCCCTTCTGTTAGAAGACAGGCTAGCCTTATCATAAAAAAACTCATACACACTAATTCACTAATTAATGGGGAAGTTTATTGTAACAATAATAAAGTACACATACACAAAACTATGGGGTCTCTATAACTAGCAGTAACTTTAACACACCGCTGAAAGAAAAGGATTAGACATACAATTTATCTGCGGGGTAACAGGAACTTTTAACACACCGCTGAAAGGGAAAAGATTAGACATACAATAGCCTAGGGAATAAGAACAAGATTAAGGTGTAAGTGTAAAGGGGACTAGTTCAGACTACCTCACCTATTAGAAGGAAGATTTCTCTCTGCCTCTGGTGGGATTAGGGCTCTCTCTGTCTCTCCCTCCTTCACCACATCACCACGCCTCTGGTTCAATTGCTCCAGCTGACAGCCTTCTTTGATGCTCTCTGCACTGCTCTCTCTCCTCATCTTTAGCAATCGTCTGCCTTCTTTCTCCATTCCAGAACTGCACTCTATTCGGCAGCTCCAGCAGACATCCTGTTCTCTCTCCAAGCTGAACTGAGCTCCAAGCTGAACTGAGCTCCAAGCTGAACTGCACACAAGCTGGAATGAACACTCCTCCTTTCCTGCAGCTCGCTATTATGGATTCCTCTCCCCTCATGGAAATTTCCACCAAAGGGCTGCCTCCCACCGAATTCCTGTGCCAGCTCCAAGGCTTCCACGCAACCGCAGTGCGCATCTGCATGTTACGTCTGGGCCCAAGAGAAAAACACATTCCTCGGATAAGAAGCAGTCCTAACTGGATTTTCCTCTAGCACACAACAGCCTTAACTATAAACATTACCTTTACTCTAAAAGCCTCTCAGCTCCATCAAGATGGAGTCCCTCTAGTTCTAGGCCTGTAGGCCTGAAAGGGATGAAATACCCCTTAGCTCTGTCAGAATACCTACATAAACCATACCAATGTGTAATATAAAGTCAGGACCACAGGATCCAACCTCTACTATAAGAAATAATAACAGGCCAAAGCCAATAGGCAATAGATGGCCTCTTCTAGGTCTGGAAAAAAGGGCTTAAAAGGGCCAACACAAGCTAAGAATACCTATCCTAGATGTGAGCAAGATTAAAGTCTATATCACTGCTAAATAGAGCCAAAAACCCTGCCATTACAGTACCCCACTGATTCCCCTTGGCCTTGACTTGGGGAGGAGAGCAGTTAGTGACCTAGCGAGGTTGCGCCCAATTCTTTATTGGAGACGCCTCTGGACTACCCCGGAGATCCTGCATTATGCAGAGGGGTTTCTAGCCATAAAAAACCCTGATATCTTTCATAGGATAGACTGGCTAAAAAATCTTAGGTCTTCTTTGGGTGATCTTGGTCTCTCAAATTTATGGGTTAATCCAACCGGGGAGCTCTTCCCAAGCAAAAAAGTCATTAAAGATCTATATTAGGAACATGTAACTGCTAGAGTTTGGAGTAAAACTAAAGCTGACTCCATGACTGGGCGTTTTGTGGTAGCTAAACTGTACCCAGTTTTGGAACCCTACTGGGACAGCATAACTAACCCTGGGGACAGGAAGCTTTTCTTTCAGCTAAGATCAGGTGCCCTTCCATTGAGATCACTGACAGGTAGGTGGAGGAGTTCCTCCACCTCATATTGTCCAGCCTGTGGTGCACCAAATGAAAGTATAGGCCACTTTTTATTTTTTTGCAAAGCTTATGCCACCCCGAGGAAAGTTTGGTTAGTCCCTGTTTGTAAAAATCTTGGGACATCCAGGGGTGTTGAGGCCTTATGAATTATTTGCACTTCCACCCATATGCCTGTAGTTCTAGCAACAGCTAAGTATTTGGGTTGGGCATGGTCTATTAGACGGAGGGCTCTTCACTAGAGTACATTGATTGGGGTATCCTTTCTGGCACCTATGTAATTATGTATCAAAGTTTTATATTTATATGCTTTGATCAATTGTCTATGTCTGTATAATCTTTTTTAAATTATTGTATTTAACAATTGTTTAATGATGTATTTTAAATGTATGTTTGTGCTTTTTTGAGTCTAATCCTCGAATAAAGCCTTTTGAATCGAATCGAAGAAATGCACGCTTAGGGTTTTTCTTTTTCATTTGGTGGGATGCAATGAAATGAAATGTGGTGAATCACGGTACATTCCGGAAGACCAACTATTGTGAATTCCCCTTTGAAATAAAAGGCAGGAGTAACTACTTCTGGGGTGATCTAGCAAGCATTAGTGCATAACCCAGGAGAAAAGCTACTGGAAGAGACATACCTTTGAGAGTTGTTACATATGTACTAGTTTATTACCGAGGAGACAAGGTCCTAGAAGAGACCCTCCATCTGGGCACGATCTAAAAGGTACCAGTGCATTACCCAGGAGACAAGCTCCTGGAAGAGATATTCCTTTGGAAGTGATCTAACAGGTGTTAGTGAATCAGCCAGGGGATAAGCTCCTAAAAGAGACATTTCCTTCAGGGAGTGATCTAGCAAGTAATAGCCTCCTGACCCTTTATGGTAAAATATAGGGCTGAAACATGTCGACCTATAGATGTTAAAGGATCATAGTATCCTGAATCACATCTGATTGCTTTTAATCTTGCCATATACCTCATTCATTAAAACAGGATGATAGTATCTATATGCATTTTTAAACTACACTTAACTTCCTGCAGATTTCTTTAAAGAGCTGAGCTCCGCTTACAAACGCACAGAGCCTGCCCAGTCACTTTAGGTGATCTGAATGTGGGTCCAATGATGAAGCAAGCCACCGGTGGTACTTGTTGGTGATGATCCAAATACTTATAAACACATATCCAATAAATGTGGTATGTGCACTAATTTACCTGGTGCCATCAGCACATCCGCTTGTGATAGTCAAACTGTTTACATGAACCACAACGCAATAGGTGATATAGAGGGCCCATTGGGTGTACCCTCCCTTTTTTGTAGTTTAGAATTCAGAGTTTTGGGAAGTTGAGATCCCACTCGGATAAAAAAGCCTTCTAACTCTGTGTTTTTTGATGGGTCAATTGACTCTGCCCTGAGCACGGCCAGAACCTTGGCTGAAAATCCAAAGAGCATGTGAGGTGTAAGTAGATATCCCTCCATGAATAACAAAGATGATATAAAGAGCACAGTACTGCATAATCACAAAGGGCAATTCATAGAGAAGTGGCAGGATTCCCCACAGTTTGCACACAGTCTGGTCTAAGCAAGTAAGAAAGGCAGCAAGATCTTTCCAATATGTTTGGTATTTCAGTACAGACCCCTAGGGTGTCCTGGAAGTGAGGAACATTATTTTAGATAAGAACACAAGAAACCAAAATAAAATGCCGCAGGATCAGCCAGAAGTTTAATAATAATAATCCCCTATGAGTGAGACTGATAATTCACTGTGGCGGGTAACAGATGAGAATGAATTAGAATTTACATTTATATGGGTCCAATAGGGAACCTGGTGTCCATGTAATATCCCTCAAATACCATATAATAAAAGAGTCCCCATCATATTAGAGGCCCTTCTTGATGCATTCCTCAGCAGATACTTTTAATTCATGAGTTTGAAATATGATTCGGAGCCCACATCCTCGAGCACCACAAATAGTCCTTTATATTCACAATGATATTGTAACATGTATTGCGTAAGGCACGAATCCTTGTAGACCCCCCCATAAATATACCTTCTCAAGATATGACCATAGAAGAAGTATTATATCCATTAGCGATAATTTATTTATTTATTTATTTATTTTATATTCTTGTAGAGCGCCAGACTAGACTCCCGAAGGGGTATCTCTGCGCTATTACTGTACCATGAAACTGTGCTAGTTACGAGAGCATGAGTGATGGAGAGTGCGGAAACTGGAAAGTTATTTATGTGTCGGGATATAGGTAGGTCTTTAAATTTTTCCGGAAACACAAATGACTGGAAATTGATCTGAGTTCTGGAGGCAAAGAATTCCAGAGTATTGGGCCGGCATAAGCTAATGCACGGCCACCCTGTCTGGTTTTATTTACTCTTGGTGTCTGTAGGAGCTGCTGATGGCTGGAGCGCAGGGAACGCCCCGGGATGTAGGGCTGAAAGATCTTGGTCATATACTTCGGGCCCTCCCCTATCCTGCTCTTATGAATTGTGCATAGAGTCTTAAATTGGACTCGCTTCCTCACTGGAAGCCAGTGGAGTCTCTTCAGCAGGGGGCTAGAGGGGGTCCTGGCTGGAACATTCAGGACAATCCTTGCTGCTGTGTTTTGGATTACTTGCAATTTGCTGAGCTGCTCCTCGTTTGCTCCGAGGAGCAGCCCATTGCAGTAATCTACCCTGCTGATGACCAGAGCCTGCACGAGCGTTTTCCTATGATGGTCTGGTAAATAGGGGAAGACTCGTCTCAGCATCCCGATAGCCCGGAAGCAGGTACCGGCCACCTGATTGACATGTCCCTTGAAGGTGAGTTGCTGATCGAAAAGCACTCCCAGGTTCCTAACAGAACTCTTGGGGGTGGGGACAGGGCCAAGCTCCACAGGCCACCAGTCAGATGACCAATATGTTGCCGCTTGTCCAAAACACATTACCTCCGTTTTCCCCACATTGCACTGCAGACAGTTAGTTGACATCCAGTCTGCAATGGCTCTCATACCATCTGCAAAAGATCTTTTTATTGCAGATGTGAGAGTTTTGAACGGGAAAAGGAGTTGGGTGTCGTCGGCGTACGACACCGGGGTGAACCCGAATGATCTGGCCAGGTTGGCTAGGGGGGCCACATACACATTGAAGAGTGTGGGACTAAGGCATGAGCCTTGTGGCACCCCCTTATTGAGCTCCCTTAGTGTGGATTTATGGGAGCCCAGCCTAACTTCTTGGACACGACCAGTCAAAAAGCTTTTCATCCAGGTCAGAGCCTCACCCTCCACACCCACCTCACCTAGGCGGTCAAGAAGCACCGTGTGAGACACCGTATCGAAAGCGGCAGAAAGGTCCAACAGCACCAGAATCAGTGAGCTGCCCTCATCCAGTGCCATTCTGATGTTGTTGGTCACTGTTTGAAGGGCTGATTCTGTGCTGTGGTTGGGCCTGAAACCAGATTGTGAATAGTCCAGGCCCTCCGTCGCTTCCAGGTGTTGAGAGAGATAGGTGTTCACATGTCTCTCTGTAACCTTACCCAGGTAAGGCAAGAGGGAGATCGGTCGTAAATTGGAGAGGTCAGTCCAAGGAGAAGATGCCTTTTTCCTGATCGGGTTCACCACCGCCCTTTTCCAATCTGCAGGGACCTGGCTTTTAGTTAGGGAGATGTTAATCACATCCAGCATGTGCGGGCCCAAAATAGGAATCATGGGGCCAACCATTTTGGTTGGAATAAGGTCATTAGGCGATCCAGATTTAATGTGGCTGCAGAGGGCAATGAGCTCTGTGTTGGTGACCGGAGGAAAGGATGAAAGGGTGGGTTTATTACCAGATACCGGTGTTTGAGGATAGAGAGGGCCAGTGTTGGGGGTTTTTAAAGCATCATTGGCTGCCACTATTTTTTCGTAGATGTTCTTTAATTATGCTTGATGTTCACCACTTTTGCCTCACGGTAGTATATGTGAAGCCAGGTACCACTGCAGAAGTAAATAAGTAAGTTATGATTAATTTGCCTGGTTAATTAAAACCATTGCAATAAAATATACTTAAAAATATGGATAAGAACAAGAATAAAAAAAATTGTAAGATAAACTCCGACTATGTAGGTTACATTTCTGTTTATCAGCTGACACTGGACGGAAACAGTTGAGGTTAGAAAGTTTTGTGCAAGTTGTGTTGAAATGTGCTGAATAACAACAGTTAAAATTATAAGTTACATCTTAACTGTGCAAATTAGGCGAAGACCGTGCATCCTGTTCTTTATTGTATGATAGGGTAAAGCATCTGTAACACAAACGTGCTAGGTAAATTAGTTTCTTATTCACAAACAGTTGAGGATGGGAGATCTGTGCAAAATATGCAGTTAGGTGCAAGATTTGTCTGTACAGATTAAGCAATGACAGTGCAAACTGAGTCATTATAGGAGTTTTTTATGTTTGTATTGTCTCCAAGTAAAGTAATTTTTGGTTCATGCTTGTGCATTAGAGACCAAAATTGTCAGGGAGCCCTTGTTTGTAAGAGTTTATTTTTGGATGGCCTCCAGAGTGTGTTCCACCAGAGGCTCGCAATGGCCTTTAACAGTTTTTATACTCCTTAAACTTGATCTACTATGCCAAGGAACCTTACCAGGTGGCAGCTTAGTTGTATGTCCTCTCCAGAAAATCTTGCTTTTACAGCCTGCCTGCATTTCTGTATTCTTTCATGGTTGAAGAGTAGACTCAGCAGTACTCTGCATTCACATAATAGTTCCTTGCATATGCACAGCAAATGTATAGTGCCTTTTCTTTCCTCCCAGCATAGTCAACAGCATGATGGTAGTTAGGATTGTTGCCAGGGTGGTAAGCAAAAGGCAGAGGGTATTGAGACTAGACGATACTGCAAGTATTTCTCCTTGGAAATTTTGGAAAAGCCAATGCCTAGGTAAGCTTGAGGAGTTGCCTTTGTATATCTCTGCAAGGTGAACCAGCCATGAGCCCTTGCCGCTAGTGCTGCTTTATCCTCCAATAAGACTCTCCTGATAGTTGTGTTAACAAGTTTTTAAAAACATTCATGTGTCCCTGAGTACTCCCAGAGACCACGTAGGCCAAGCTTTTGCAAGGAGTCTTCCAGATGGATGCTGGTGGGGCCCATCTCCTTACTTGATAGTTCAGTCCATAGATGAGCATTTAAGGTCCCTAGTTCCCATTTTTTGATCTTATGCTGACATTCAATGTATGCTCCTTACCAGGCCAGCCCTTGCCTCTGTATACCAAATTCTAATCTCACGTGGGCTGGGGATGTGTGTCTGGGTAGACCAAAGATCATTTGAAGTGCTCCAGTTACTGTGGCATCTAGTGTGACTTCAGCTTTCCCTCTCACGGCCTCGCTTCCATATGTGATTATTGCTATACATTTTGCCTGGATCACCTGAAGGAGCGAGGTATAGATTATACCAGCAATCGTGTTCTTTTGGGTTTCTCAGTGCCACAGCTGTCACTATGCCCTTCCTTTTTATGGCATCTTTTTGAGTGATATAGGATCCTTTGTTGTCTATGTTCACTACCAAGTATTTATATTCTTGGATGACTTCCAGCCGCTTTTTAGCCAAATGCCAATGGTAGGCTCCTTTGGCCCTCCACTGGTTCAGGTGCATTACTTTTGATTTGTCCAAATTTATGGCCAATCTATGTTCATCAGAGTAGGTTTGTGTTGCATCTAATAAGGGTTGGAGGCCAATTGGCATTCAGATTATAAGTACGAGGTCATCCACATATAGTAAATTTGAAAGAACCTGACCACAACCCATCTTTGGGGCATGGGAGTTACACATGTCTAGTCTGGTTGTCAGGTCTTACATGAAACAGGTTGAACTGTTGAGTAGAAGCTAGTACACAGTCCTGCTTCAACCCCGTTGTTGTTGGAATCTTTCTTGTCAAATAATCTCCAGCCTCCAGTTGTACTTGTACCCACAGTTAGAGTGCAGGAGAATTTGCTGTTTGAGGAGGGGCAGTGGGATCACAGCCCACAGTATACTTCTGTTGATCCAGTCAAATGCTGAGCTGTAATCAATGAAGCACACATACAGAGGATGTTTAGCTGCTATTATTGCATCAATCAGCAAGGAGAGAGTTAAAATGTTGGTTGTGGTCAACACGTGTCCATAAAAGCCTGTTTGGTTTAAAGCAATGATTGCATTTTCCGTTGCCCAGTTTGTTAATTTGTGAAGGATGAGCCCAGCATAGTATTTAGCATCATTGTCTATCAGTGCTACTAACCTTTATTTTTTTCCCTCATTCCTGTTACATTTTTTGTAGATAGGGGAGATGATTGAGCCCCTCCATGATGCTGGGATTGAATCTGACTGACTTCAAAGACTAGTTTAAGAGCTTCATCCCAGTATTATTGATCATATTTAAACAGGATTGGGGGAATCCCGTTGGGGCCCGGAGCGACCTCTCGTCTGCCCTTAGTTATTCTCTTGGAAAGGAAATTAAGCTGTCAGAAATTAAGATTGTGCTGGGTATTGAGTTATATTAACTGTGGATTCGTTTTAGCTCTTGTTGATCCAAATTGGGATTTATGTTGGGGTTGCCAGTGGAATCCTTGTTGAAGTGGCCATGAAGAAAAGCTATTGGGACTTCTTCCATTACATGTGAATTCATCTCTAGGGCCTGAAATGTATTGAGGTGTTAATAGTATGCCAGAATCCTGAGCTATTATTGCTCTTGATGTCATAAAGAAGCTTGGCCCACAAGCTCTCTTCTGATACTTTTTTTTGAGCCACCAAATTATTCTTTTGTGCGTTGTATTTACTTGCCTCAGTTCACTTTCTGTTTTAACATTCAGGCCCCCTCTTTGAGGTCTCCATACTGCTTGCTGTATAGCCTTCTTAAGCTACTTTGCTGAAGTCTTGGTTGAGATAGAGGGGTACCCCTCTCGAGTCTTCGATATTTCACTATGTTGTGGTGCTTTTGTAACTAAATATATGCTTTTTCTAAAGAGTTTGTGAAGTTCTACCAGCCTGCAAGAGCTTTTGGTTCGGTCATTTGTTTTTCCTGCAGGAGGTTCTTTTTAAATACCAACAGCACTTCTACGTCATGGTTTTTACGTGTAAACCTTTTATTATTGCTGGTGTATGCTGAAATTGGCACATTTTCTGACTGTGTTGGGAATATGACCTGCAGGTACATTGTACTCTCTTGTGAGAGATGGTCACTGTGTGCTGTTATGCCTATTTGATAGCCTGCTATTTTGTCAGAGCAATGAGGAGAATGCAAAGGTGTAGTCAATTGTTGAGCTAGTTGTCATGTTGTGGAAAGTAACTGGTGGGGGAAATCTGCCATTTAGTGTGCTGAAACTGAGGTGTTCTAATATCTTTGGAAGTTTCTGCGCTAGCCTGGTTTGTTTTCCCCAGTTATTCCCATCCTGTGGTGGGATATCACATGTAAAAGGGTGATCATCAAGTTTAGTTGTAGTCAACGGTCGTGTCCAGCAAGTGCAGATTGAAGACAGCAGTTACTATAAAGCAGGAAGTTTGTTCTTCTGTTAATATACTGGTTAATTTTTCTCCCAACTGCGTGGTCTCCTTAGGTTTATCTCATGGAACAAGTATACCTCTATTAGTACCAGGTGTAAATGATCGTTTGAACCTTGTATCGTTATTCTGAGAGCCCATATTGCACTGGGTGGTGTTAGCTCGACTTGCAGTACCTTAGCTGCATATGTACTGTTTGTAGAGGCATAAATTGTGAGTCTTCCTTGAGGTGTCCAAATTTGGCGCTTTTAGTAGGTGGTAAATGATGTAATATAAATCCTTGCAATTGGGTTTTTTGCTGAATCCAGGCCTCCTGTAAGTGAATGACACAAAACCTTTGTAAGTATAGTAGCAACTTCTGATCTGCAGTCTTGTTTCCCACACCAGTAATGTTCCACAAACAGAGACACAAGGGGTCTCATTTATGAAAACTGTTGCATCACTGTGTGAAAACAGCGATGTTTATTTAAGAAAATAGGGACCCCTATAAATAGACTAACTATAACATAGGGAATGAAACTAGTGAAAGGAAGTCATAGCTAGCGAGGATATTAAACTATTGTTGACTGAAAGAATACCCTTCTATGTCTCAATTGTAGACATATGAGATAAGCACTCTATAATAACCTGATAAACAAAAAGATTTTTTATATACTTATTTTGATTAGTTTATTTGAAATATTTATTCTTTTTGTTAGCTTATACAAGGTTCATATTTAGATAGATGAATCAATGGTACAAAAGTGCATTTGAAAATCAAAAATAAGTGACATGTAAATGAATTCATACACCATCAGACATTATATACAAATCCATGCAATAGATTCAAACGTTGATTCGGGCAGTGCGGCAGATGTCTTACAGCGCGCGTTTCGGCACACAGCCTTCATCAGGTAGCTGTCCACTACTCATAATAAAGATGTCAAACAGAGATATGCTGTGATTGCAGCTCAGTTGGCATGTCAAAATGCACATTGGTTCGACTGAGCCCAACTGGAGCCAGCGATTTCTAGACGGAAGGCTGTTCGCATCGTTCCTTAAACCAAGATCAACATCATTAAAGCAGACCATATATGAACCTTGTATAAGCTAAGTGCTTATCTCATATGTCTACAATTGAGACATAGAAGGGTATTCTTTCAGTCAGCAATAGTTTAATATCCTCACTAGCTGTGACTTCCTTTCACCTGAAAACAGCGATGTGACAGTTTTCACTGCGCCCTCCTTGCGACATAATGGATGTATCATATTTACTGTATGATGCATCATGTTGGAAGGAATGACAGATACGACAGTATTACTGACGTACCTATCGGCGCAAAAGTGATGCATTGCTGGGGTCTATTTGAAAGCAGATGCAACTCCAGCAATGTGTCCTTTCACATGAGGAAATTCCAAAGTGAAAGGGCCTGCATCAGGCTTGCGCCTGCCTTGAAGCAGGCGTATGATATTGATGCAGTAGTGTCCTAGAAGTGGCGCAGTGAAATCTATCAGATTTCACTGCGCCACTTCTAAGAGGCTTTTCGCCCCACCCACCTGGCGCTGGTATAATGTAGCGCAGGGTTTTACAAAGTGACACATCTGCTTAGATGCATCACTTTGTAAATAGGGCCCAATGTGGCGCATATTTTATGCAGCCTGTGCAACACAAACAGTGACACAACGAGTGTGCAAAAGGGCCGCAAGGCCTCATTAATAAGGCCCAAGGTGTTTTTTGCCTTTGATGGAATATTCAAGATTTGTCAAGGGTTTTGGATTCTGACATTTATTATCCTGGCTAGCCAGCTACAGTCGTGTAATACCAGGGTTCCTGTTGCATGTGTCCCTGCACCAGGTGGTGCTATTTTCTCTTTACACCTAGGGGATGTGCTATCAACCCCCTTTGGCACGGAGTGTGATCGAGCCAAAGTATGGTCATGACGGAGTTCATGAAGGTTCTTGTGTTTGATTATTGGAGGTTCTGGGTTTCTTGGTTTTGAGAAGGGCATCAGTTTGATTCCCCAAGTTGTTCATGCTCATTCAGTATCCTCTTGGCTATTTCAGATGAAGCCCAGGCTGCTTTCGTAACCTCAGTCCCTGGGTAATCACTAGACTCCATGAATTCAATCCACCCAGATACAAGTGACCTTAAATCCTCCAATCTGCTGATTGACGTTAGAAGCTGTATGATGTTCCCCTTGTTTAAGATTTACACCCTGCATTTTGACTTGGATTCAGGGTAATTAATAGGTGGGATCTGTGGTCCTCTAAATGGTGCTGCTTGTTGAGCCTTAGCGATAGATTCTTGAAGATCACTAATGCCAGACTGTAATACGTCTGAGCTGAGCCCCAGCGTTGTGTCTGGCTCCTGTTTTGTGATTCGATCTACCACATAAGTTTCGTCCTTGAGCTTTATGCTAATGGTTGTAGAATCTTGCATGTGTTCTCCTTCTCTGATAGACTGTCTCTCTTCGGTGGTCGCATTCCTTGTTGTTGCATAACTGGTTTCTGCCTGTAAGTCTTTAGAGATTGGATTGTTCCTTAAATGTTCCTGTGATTGAGTGTTTGTAATTGGGTTTGTTAGGTCGCTGTTGTCATATGTTGTTATGTTAGTCTTCCTTTTCCATCCCTTTCTTATCTGTTTTCTTTGTTGTTTTAGTACTTGTATCCCCACATGGATTTGTCCTGTTTCTAGATCAAGTTTGGTTTCATGATTCTCCAGATTTGCTTGATCAGGAACCGGATCCACCTTCTGGAGGGAGTTAGCCAGTGTCCATCAAAAGGTCTCCAATCACTGATTGTAGGTTTGATAGTTTATCAACAATTGTTACAGAAGTTGAGCTTGCCTGAGTAAGCTGAGTTTCAGATTAGTCGTGTCAGATCAAGTTGTTAAGGTCAGGCAGTTTGGTGTCAATATTTAAGACGTAAATGGCTAGTGAGTTTAGGTCTGATAGTTGTATGTCCATTTTATTGGATCGATATTGCATTGTGTTTCCTGACATTTGCATGGTGTTTAGCAATGAGGCCCAGATATTGTCTATCTCATTTGTTTTACCTTGGTTGATATTGATTTCTGCCTTTTTCCCACAGTACCTGAAAGATTTGCAGGGTTGCAGAGTGCAAGAGGCTAACAGCTCCACCTATTCTTATGTTGTGAGGTAAGATGTGTCTAAGTTCTGTTCCAGCGTGTTGTAAGTATTTGGTGCTTGGTTATTGCTATAAGTTACAGTTTCGTGTTGATTGACTCTTTTTGGGCTCTGTGGGTGTATTTCCACCTGGTGCAATTCCCCTGCTGATATTGTCCGTGGGTGAGGATAAGCCACGGGATGGAAATTGTCTATAAGCGGGAGGCCATATTAACTGGGGCATGTTTTTCCTAATTTAGTTTGGGAAGAGCTAAAGGAACCAGGGTGGGTCTAATTCAGGTAATCCTCTCTCACATGCGGTCCTTGCTTTTATAATCAAGGGTACATGTAAAGCTTGTAAGATAGCCTCAAGTGTCTCCTCTTCACTATTTGATTTGTTATTAGATTGTGCTCCCACCATGGCTTCTTGGCTGCTGCCCTTTACCTTACTCTTGCCCCACATGAGTCCCTTTTCTAGGCCACTTTTTGACTCCACTCCATCCTTTCTTATATTGTTGAGCTCCTCATTCTCATTAACTTTTTTGTCTCTCACCTTAGCAATAGATTCGGTAGCTGATTCGACAGTTACCTCTAGGGCTATGATGCTCGGTTGCCCTGTGGACTCTCCAGGTCCTTGCTGGTCTTGCTGGCTATGGCAACCCAAATATTCTGTTTTTTTTTTTCACGTTCTCTCTGCGTTGTCAAATCTCTCCTCCATCAAGCTCATTTTCGTCTTCTCTTCACAACTTGCTTTTTGTTGTTGTTGTTTCACTATCTCTGGCTGACGTGGATATGGAAGCTCGTTTATCCCATCATTATTTTGTGCACAGCACTGCTTCAGCATTCCTTAATTCCTTAATTCCTTCAGCTGATCCTCTCCCTCACCAACGACCCCGCCACCGCCAGAACCAACCTACACAAAGGGATGAAAGATGTAGGCGAGTGGATGATGAACAGCTGCCTGAAACTGAACTCAGATAAGACGGAAGTCCTCATCCTGGGATCTACGCCCTCCGCCTGGGATGACTCCTGGTGGCCCACTGCGCTGGGCAGCGCACCCAAACCGACAGACCACGCACGCAACCTGGGCTTCATCCTAGACTCCTCCCTCTCCATGACCAGACAAGTCAACGCCGTCTCCTCGTCATGTTTCAACATCCTACGCATGCTACGTAAGATCTTTCGGTGGATCCCCACCGAAACCAGGAAGACGGTCACCCAGGCCCTTGTCACCAGCCGACTGGACTACGGCAACACCCTCTACGCCGGAACCACAGCAAAACTCCAGAAAAGACTCCAGCGCATTCAGAACACCTCAGCACACCTCATCCTGGACATTCCCCGACACAGCCACATCTCGGCAAACATGAGAAACCTGCACTGGCTCCCTGTCAGAAAGAGAATCACGTTCCTACTCCTCACCCACGGACACAAAGCTCTCCACAACCAAGGCCTAAGATACCTCAACGACCGCCTGACCTTCTACACCCCCATCCGCCAGCTGCAATCAACCAGCCACGCCCTCGCCGCCGTCCCCAGCATCTGAAGAGCCGCAACGGGAGGAAGATCCTTCCCCTACCTGGCTGTCAAGACGTGGAACACCCTCCCTATCCACCTTCGCCTGACCCAAGACCACCTCACCTTCAGGAAGCAACTCAAGACCTGGCCTTTCGAGCAGTAGCGGACCCCCCTCCCCAAGCGCCTTGAGACCCTCCGGGTGAGTAGCGCGCTATATAAATGTTTGATTGATTGATTGATATATCTTTGGTTGGAAGCTCAGCTCTGTGTCTGCTAGACTGGTTGGGGCTACCGGTGAGCTTGAGCAAAGAGGTGAGACTAGACTGCCTTTCGTCTTCTGCCTTTTTCTTCAGATTTTATTGTGGTCTGCTGTCTCTCTCTCCCAGATCTTATGATGATTCTCTAATCTGCCGGAGGTCTGTTGATGATGCACAATCTTGTGATCCATGAGATGCCTATGCCCAATAGTCTCGGTAGACTCTATGCGCAGGAGACTACTTAACAACTTCGATGCTTTATTAATCTCTCAGTTGTTCTGTAGAGCATATATTTTTGTTTACTGCTGTATCTAGTTTTGACTGCTAGGCCTTTGGGCCTTTGGGTTCTGGAGTGTGTTGGTGACTCCTGCTACCTCTGCACTGTCCCTCAGCTTCATCAGTGTCATCCGTGTCCCAATATAAAAGCTCTCAATGCTGCCTCACCTCCCCTGTGGTGAATCTCTTTAAATTCTGTAGCTAGGAGGGGCATGAGCAAGCCTTTATCTGCTTTTATACAAGGCTGTGATCTTGGTCTCAAACTCAATTTCCATAGCCAAACTGTTGAGAGATCATATTGCTGGCCCCCTCCTAGTTTCACTGTCACACCTGAGCAGAGAAGAGTCGCCACCTGCCAATTCCTCATTCTTCACACTTCCTCTCACTCACTGGTGCACCGTAGTAAGGAATACCCTCGCTCACAGCTCCATGTTCCAAGGTAGAGTTGAGCAAGGCAGAGGAAGGACCAAAGAGGACAAGGTGCCCAAATTGACTGTAAAGCGCTAGGTACTAGTACCAATCTTGTGCTGGGCTTGGGCTTGAGCTTGAGCAGGCCTTTAGTTGGTGGTGGTAGGCAAGTTGATTGTGACAAGCAGGGAAGGTACAAGGCTTGGTTAGGGGGATTTTAGGAGCACTGGTAGGTGCAGGTTGGTGTGGATGGGGTAACAGACGGCGGAAGGCAGGTTACTGGTCCCCCCCACTGGAGCAAGCCACACCAGCCTAATGGCAGTCACGTCTACCACATACAAAGGAGACCAAAGCTTTGGCTTTATTCTTCCTGCTCCCACTGCTGCCACTCTGCCATTACTTCAGCCCATGTGGTGCAACCCAACTTCCAAATTTCCCCTGGACAGTTTTGGCTTTGGCACAGGCTCAGGTTCCGGTCCGGTGCCTGTGAGAAGAGGAGGGCAGGGGGCGGGGGGCAGGGGCAGTGGCACTGACAGCCTCAATAGCCTCGACATCCGTGACAGCTCCACAGACTTGCTTACCGCTGATCACTGACCAATCTGGGGTAGCTGCTGAGCCGGCGTAGCCCAATGCCCGCTGTTCGTTACCCACGCAGCCTCGGCGGCTCATCAATGTGAGGCAAATTCTCAGTGTGCCTGCGTGACCAGATTAAAGTGCTCACTTCCATATGAGTTCCAGGTAGTGGGTGCAGCTTGTCTCAGAAACCACTGCATAAGGCCAATGCATGTTTACCATTACTATATGTTAGCAATATTCATAGAACACAATATATATTAGTAAAAGAGACAGGTCCAAAAAAGGGGATAAGATAGTGTCCCAACAAGCAAGGTACTAAAAGTGACATATCTTTTACATATAGGAAACACACAAATCCTTAGGGGACCATGGAGACCCCTCTGCTACTCATGAGAAAGACCTTTCCTTCAGACAAGACAAAGATGCAAAAGTATTGCAAACAGTGGTACAAAGGTACTAAAGGCCAAGACCATCCATGGCCAAAGGATGGGACACTTGACAAAGACATACTTGAACATACATTGACTTACATTTGTTCTAAGTGTAACAAAAAGATAAAAACAGAAATGGGAAGCCGCTTTGTAATTATGGCGGGAGTTCCACAATACAAAATCAAACGTGAAGCCAACAGCACCCGAATAGGCATTAAAACCCCACCTTATGGTCTTTACCCCATTCTGCCAGCAGCAGGATACCAAGTTCCAGGAAGAGTTCCACCTAGAGAGGAGGGACAGAAATGACAGGGAAACTAGTCACCTTCAGACCCAATCCCTAAAACTCCTCGGGCCAGTCCAGAATAAGACCAAAGAGACACATTTATAAATGGGTTACAGCACACAGATAGACAAGCAGAATGTTCTAGAAGCAAAGTTCCCCTTCAAAGACAATCAACTAGGAGACATGTTGTTCTTAGATTGGGAGACACTTCTGCAGAGCCTTTGAAAGAAGCACCTGAGAATGGATATGAGAAGAAGAAAGATGGGAAAGGGACATAGAGACACCACAGTATAATGAACCCCCAAATTAGTTAGAAGTTGTGGGGGGACAGACTAAGATGAGTAGTGGGGAAGACAGGCCTAACTGGGGTGCAAGTGAACAGGACTCTTACTGGAGACCATATACTTTACACCTGCATTCTCCACTGGGTCATTTATGGCAGTAAGAGACACCTCAAAAACATGGAAGAAGTCAATCTTAAAAAATAGCAGATTAGATTTCAAACAGATAAAAGTAAGCAAATACCAATAAGGCAAATATTATTGTCAACCATTTTCAGATGAACTAGCAAAATGCACTAAGAAAGAGGGGAAGAAGCAATGGCCTGAGGAGGTGCCTTTTCAACCGATTGAATTTGCAACTGAAAAATATTGTACATGTCAGGCACAGGGCAACCCAGATTGGCATTATCTCTATATGCGAAAGTTGCTGTACGGGAGCAGTATGCTATAGACAAACCAACTAATGAGAATCATACGTACAATGGGCATAAATGGGTAAAGAGAATTTAAAGAGGGCGCTAATAGCATTGTTGGAGGGAGAGGAAAAATGGATAGGATAATTTGAAAAATACTGCTGGTGCGAACCTTGCCTTGCGCAATGTTAAAAGCTTGTTGAGTTCTCTGATGGGAGACAAAGTAAATAAAATTTTTGCCAGAGAAAGATTCCCTCAAATAACACTGATAAATGCACAACTTGATGGGCCATCCTTGAACAATATCCATCAATTTGTCAGGGATGCGCTCCGACAGACATATCCAGACAGACCAGTCACTGCAGCCCTTATGGCAGAGAGCATACAACTGACTGGAGATGTTCCAGAATTCATCATTAGAATGTAAGAAAGATAGGTACAGGAAGAAGAATGTAACTGGAAAAAATACTGGAGGGAATGCTATAATATTTTATAATGTAGTGAAACTGAGCCTGCCCATGATATGCAAACAAGTCTAGATGCAGTAGTGGAAATAGAGGCTAAACCATGCCCAGAAAAACTAATCCATATAATACATATTTTCGAAGCAGAAAAAAGAAAGCAAAAAGGAGAGGATAGAGCAGGCAGAGAGAGCCACAACTAAGTTGGTGCAACAGAAACATAAAAAAATCAAGTACAGAAGGGGCACTTATAGCTGCACCACAAATGGCTGTCACAACACCAGTGCAGTTGAGGACACCATGAGGGTAGCCAGTAAGTAACATGAGAAAGGGACGAGGACATTTTTTAGGACGCCATGGGACATGACACAGAAGAAGACATGGAGGGTATAAGGTCGGATAACAATGTTAATATTGTGGTACTATGGGTCATTTTGTTAGAGAATGTAGGATGAAAAAGAGGGATGAGCAACTGCAGGGATGGATCATTCCACAGATGCGGGTGGGGCCACAACAGATGCAGTGGGGTCCCCAACAACCCGCACTTGTCCAGCAAGTTAGGCGCAAATGTCACAGAACATGCCCCAGGTTGTTAGATGTACCATAGGAGGACTCACACAGTTTCAGTTAGGAGGAGTAATGGTACAAGGAGGTAATCACTATCTCCACAACCCCAAATGTCTGGAGGGAGATTAACCAACAACTATACACAATGAATAAGCCCACAGACAACCAAGTGTGCCCAAACCTATTGTTAATCCACAGATCAGATGAGGAACCCACTGTGATGGTATCCATAGAAGGTCACCCGTATAGTTTTTCGATCAACACTGGGGCCACTAAATCTTTTATAAAAGAAGGAACACTACCACTCTCTTACAAGTCAATTGTCACACAAGGGTTTTCTGGAGCTATCAGGAAGGTTCATTTTATTTAATCAGTGATCATAACAATAGGAATTGTGAATTTCCCCTGATGCACCGGTCAATATTCCTGGAAGAGACCCAATGAGTAAGTTGAATCTGACCATTTCTTTTTTGGAAGATGGGTTGATGGCATGTTATACTCCTGGTATCACACCAGGTAGGATGTTGTCACTCATAGCTCATGAGGACTTGCGACAAAAGGTCAGAGCAGCTCCTGTGCATACAGAGGCCTTTTTGCATGGCTTATATGTCTTGATAGTGCATATACCAGTGCTACTGGGGAAGGCAGTGCAGGTGGCAAACAAACTATTGTTCAGACCTGAGAGACTCCATTATTGATAGCTTTTGCATGAGACAAGCAACATAGGCATCAGTATTATTTACAGATCCAGAAGTCAAAAGGGAGTCATATCAGATGAAGAAATGTTTGATGATATCCCATCAATTGAGATAGTGGCATTTCAAATGGATATTCCCATTAGAGTGCAGTTGTAATATAGGACAGTGGCAAAACATGTACGAGACAATACACTGGGAGAAACGGATTTGGCAAGAGTTCCAGAGAGTCTCTGGACAAAAATGCGACAAGATGTGGGACTGATTAAAGGAGCTGAGCTGGTGAAAATCATACTGAAACCCAGAGTTATACTGCCCTACGCATATCACTATCCCTTATCCAAAGATGCAGAACAAGGCATCTTTCCCACAATACAAGCGTTACTTGAACAAGTGTTGATATTTGAGAAAACGTCACCCTGTAATACGCTGGTTTGCCGCATAAAAAAGGCTAAAGTGAGTGGAGAATGATTAAGATTCTGGATGCTGCCTAATTTTCAGTATTCCACTGCACCCAGATCGTCAGTATCTATCACGTACAGACAAACTCATTATTGCTATAGAAGGCCCCTACAGGGCTCTTATGAGTCTCCAAGCATCTTTAACAGGACAGTGAAAAAGGATTTAGTAAACAGAAAATGCAAAAGCACTCTTTTATCAATCAAGCTATCAATCAATCAATCAATCAGTATTTATAAAGTGTGGCTAATCCCCCGATAGGATATCCAGGTGTTTTTAAGCCCTGGAGGCTTATTTGAACAGCCAGATGGTGGAGGTGTGTGGGGAGGCTGTTCCAGGTCTTTGCTGTGATGTGGTGGAAGGGGCGTCCTTCACTTCTGCTTTGGTAGATGCGAGGATGAAGGGAAAGTGAAAGGGAGGTGGAGAGTGGTCTTCTCAATGGTTGGTGGAAGTTCAAGCAGTGGTTGATGTAGGTGGGTACCTGGTTATGTAGATCCTTGTGTGTGGGGTCAGCAGCTTGAATTGGCATCTCTTCTGTTTGGGGAGCCAGTGGAGTTTCTTGAGGGTGGGTTGAGATCAAACGTCTCTTTGGCTGAAGTTAAGTCCACATCCTTTTGGAAAAGCATGGCTCTCAGTTTGCTTAGGGAGTCAAATTTTATGTTGGAAACATTTAGCTAAGTCTATAGCACAACAAGTGACAATAGAATTACCTGTCACTAGATAACCGATGCCTGATTTCATTCCGCAGCAACCTTGATCATTCAGCATCCAATAGCTCCCAGTCGAGAGCAGCCTGAACACAGGATGAATCACTGCAGCTGGGAACCCAAGACAAGTTTGCCATTGAAGCATTGCATGCTCCATTGAGAGAAACGAACTTGCAAACCAAGGAATTTCTTAAGGCATCTTCACAGTCAGAGCCACTGGGAAAATCTTCTGTGTCCCCATTTCTGCATCTAAACCTGAATGGTAATTCCCATACTCGTGCACATATCTATTCCCTAGTGCTTCATATCAGCCTTTTGGTATTGAAGGTATTATAGGAATTGAAAGACCGTGACCGGTAGGGTGTTGTAACCATGGATTATCCAGTCAGTGGATGGTGTCTCAGCCACGGTGAAAGGTAATTGGTCTAATTTTCCAATGTCCAACATGGTATATTTTTGCATTTCTACGTGCCATTGTAATGTGTCTTTCTGTTAGAATGTATGGAGAAAACAGATTTACTGTTGATGTAACGACATGGCACGTGGCCAGAACGTAATGTTTGTAACATCCAACTCAATATTACCATTGACAGTAATAGTGACTAGCCATGTTGTACTATAGACATGTCTTGTTGTGTGGAAGACACTATGTGGCCCAGTGAATACATTCTAGATGATAACGTGGTCATACCATTGTCAAACACAGCCAAAACCTTTTCTCATACAAAAGACTCCTCCCCGGGCACTCATACAAGTAAATATAGGAGTCAATAAAGTATCAGAAAATTCCAAAGGTGTTTGAAGTCTCTGTCCAAATCTTTTATTGCAATATCCAGATGAAAGTAGAGAATTTCTTCTAGACGCAACTAGGTCTTAAATTAACAAAACAACAGCAGCCAACCCATGTTTTGTTTTGCCAATTAGTGCACATATGACTTCCTCATGGCTGGTATAAACATTTATTGGTCAGATGAGCTGACGCGATCCAATTGCTAGACTCCCCTATTGCCAGAATCTGGTTACGATCTCTTGATTCCTAAGTCCAATGTTCTCACAAGTAAATGTTCCAGAAAAGGTATATCCAAAACCTATGTTTATGAACAATGATAGTATATTAACACACAGTACCCACAGTACTCTTAAGAGTCTGGGGAACACAAGGCAAACCCAAATCCTGGGACAGATTGCCACAAAATTATTTATATGTAGTATATAGCAATATCTTAGTGAACTGTCCTGAAATCCTGTTGTCCAACACGAGTATTATACGTGCACAGTAATCACAAGTTTGTGACCTCAAGGCATACCCCATCAATCTCACCAAATCGCTCAGCAGCATCCTGTTGAGAAAATTTCCGCAGCTCGTTGTATATTCTACAAAAAAAGTGCTTTTGACGTGGGTTACAGGGAAGTAGTAAAAAAAACCTTGAGATCCATGTCATCAAATAAAAGGACGATTGTTGTTTCACCTGGGAGAATGTTGAGGTTTTTAGCTAATCTAGGCCTAACTTCCCAACACTATATGACATCACCACCCCCAAGTGTTCTGTCTGTACATATCTTTGATCAGGCCTATTGACCCTAAGTCCTTCGGTGTTACCCAGGAATATAGATTGACATCCGTTTGTGTCCGTGGGCCAAACCAACCACCCTTCCAATTGAGGTCCGATGAATTGACATGGTGTATAGTTTATCCTCACTAAAGTGTGTAAAGTGCTGTCAATCCTTAAAAAGTGTGAATGCAGGAATACGAGTTGTGTTCAAATCCTTTGTTTTTGCTATACCCAAACATTAAGGGACTGATTACGATGGTTTGCGGATCGTCACTGCCGGCCCGGAAGTGGCGTTCCGCCCACCATCGTAACCTGATTTACCCACCAGCAGAGTGCAATGGCGGTGGGTAAAGCGGCAGATGGAAAGTCCATCCGCCGCTTTTCCACCAGTTTGCAATTGTTATGTTTGCCGGCCGGGTGGCCACATATATGGTGGCATTGCCTAGCAGGCACTGCCATCCAAAATATGATGTGTGGCATTATATATATATATATTTATATATATATATATATATATATATATATATATATATATATATATATATACATACATACATACATACATACATACATACATATATATATATATATATATATATTCACTGAAAAAACCATAGGTTTCACACCAGTTATAGTTAGCTGGAAATTTTACTGATATAAAACCATTGAAATTCCCACGTTATAGTTAGTTGGACTCACTATAACTTGCGCGTGCAATGCACTGCTGATGACATCACATATTACATCACTCATGACATGGTCAGTGACATCACTCATGACATCACTGAGGACACCATCCTTGTAACACAGTGACAGACCTCCTTTCACTGTAAAGTAACCTTTGAAACACATATTCAAAAATAGAAACTAACATTAACAAAAAAGTGGATATACCCATACCAGTTACAACAACCAATTCAGTAATTTCACCATCTATATACAAATTCGCACATTCACCAACAGTTTTATGTATTCACTCATACATATACTCACTCATCATATGTAGTGATACCCCTATTCATTCTGTTACACACTGACAGTCATCAAAAACTTACTCATACATATACTCACACATGCAAATAAACTAATAAACATCCATTTATTTGCATATACAACTATACACACATTAGCACATTACTTCTAAGGAAACTTACACATACTTACTCTCTTAAACAATCACTTATAGAAACACATACTTATTTAAACAGGAACTCTTTCAATCTCTCACTCTCACATATACTTACTTATATACATCAATTCTCATATATACAAGATTTAAACATATGTAGTTACTCATAAAGACACTAGTGAGAGAGGCATTCACTCTCTAACACACACATATACACACTCATCCACCCATACAATCCTACACAAATGCTGTCTTCAAAACACATACAAACAGTGAGTCAGTCATTGATGCATCTATGTGCTAAGTAACAGCCCCACCAAACCATACAGACACTCATACTGATACTAAAAAACATGTCATGAGTGATGTAATATGTGATGTCATCAGCAGTGCATTGCACGCGCAAGTTATAGTGAGTCCAACTAACTATAACGTGGGAATTTCAATGGTTTTATATCAGTAAAATTTCCAGCTAACTATAACTGGTGTGAAACCTATGTTTTTTTCAGTGAATTTAATAGGTTTTTTAAATGCTAATTCCTAACTATAACCGGTCTGAAACCTATGGTTTTTTCAGTGAATTTCATAGGTTTTTTAAATGATAATTCCTAACTGTAACTGGTGTGAAACCTATGGTTTTTTCAGTGAATTTCATAGGTTTTTTTAATGCTAATTCCTAACTATAAGTCTCACTTTATAAATAAGACTGTTAGCACTCTAGTTGTTCTTTAGAACACTCTGGTACATTCTGTCATTGGGCTACAGTTGGGCTACATCTAGTTGAAATTTGGGCTACATTTACATTTTTTGTTCTCTGGTGGCCATCTTTGGGCTACATTGGGCTACATTGGACTACATTTGGGTTACATTTTGGCATTTTGGCATATATATATAGCCCAATGTAGCACAATATATATTTTATCAAAGTTAATTTTCGTAAAAACCACTTAAGAATAGGGCTACCAGTCCCTACAATTTATCCCATTTTTATTTTTTTTTATTTTTTGCTTTGGAGCGCTCCCGGTGCGCTTCCCGGGGAGCGCCCCGAAAAGCGTACTTTTATAAAGCGCCCCCGGGCGCGCTCCGAGGAGCGTCCCGTAAGCGCCAATATCGCGAACGAAAACATGATCATGACGTATCGCGTAGCCGCGTCCGCGTGATACGCACGGCGTAAGCGCACCCGGAAGTACTCGAGCGAATACGATCGCGCAACGTAAACATCCGACGCGCTTACGCTACGCGACCCGAAGCGCCCCCGGGCGCGCCCGGGGGTGCGTAGCGTAAGCGCGTCGGGTCATGTGACCTGAAAATAACACTTTTCATTGGTTCATAACAGTTTTAGTTTCATAATGATAAAGCCCCTGGTCTTGTGACCTGAAAATAACACTTCTCATTGGTTCAGGACAGTTTTTTTTCTAAATGATGAAAGACCCCACCTTTTTTCCTTATTCTGACTTTGTCCTTTGACTGAGGAAGACCTGTTTGTACATCTCTGTACCTTTTTGATATTAATAATGGCTTCAGTAGCAGCAGCAGCTGGTGCATCTGCCCCACCACCACCACCACAACCACCAAGAGGACCACCTCAAGATTATATTGGTGGTCAAGAACAGGAGGAGGAGGAAGAGGAAGAGGAGGAGGGGAGGAGAAGATGGCTGCCTGAAGAAAATACCCCATACAAACCCAAGCCACACATTGTATGGGAGTTTTTTTCAATCCCAGAGGGCAAGAAAAAAGTGAATGCGCCCAAGGTAACTTGCCTAATCTGCAATGATGAACTTTCACGGGGCAACCCAAACAAAAAATATTCATTTGGTAACTATACCATGATTCGTCATATGACCAGAAAGCACCCAAACAACTACTCTCGTGCTGAGTTCAGGGAACTGGCCAGTAACCTCCCCCAGTCGTCAAGGACCACCTCCCAAACAAACCAACCCACTTCATCGGGACCAGAAACATCCGAGATGATGCCTTGCATTCAGCCAAGATTTGCTGATTTTAAAATCACTTGTTCTGCATGTGGCAAGCTTATCGCCTATGGTGAAAAAAGCGTTAAGCTCATCGTCCTTGCAGGTGATAATCACAAGTGCCCCAAAAAGAAGTAATTTTTGGGGTTTTTTATTTTTTTGCTCCAGTTGAGCCAGTTTCAATTCCCTTTTTTTGTTTCTCCCCCTAAAAAAATACAAAAAAAATATAAAACTGTTTTGAAAAGCCAAAAAAAGTTCAAAAAGTTCAAAAAACACAAAAAAAATATAAAACAACAAAAAGAAGAAAAAAAAAGTTCTTTTTAGAACTACCTCCAATCTCTAAATAAAAACTTCATTTTTTTAAAACTCTGTCATCTTTTTCCCTCATTTTACGCTCCCCGGTGCGCTACCTGGTGCGCGTACCGGGCGCTTCCCCCGCGCAAAATGAAAAAAAAAAATATTTTAAATGCCCGGCGGGGCCCTTTTATAGCCCCCACATCAAACCTAGGGGGCCAAGGGGGGGTCTACCCTGCCCCCTTATGGTCATTTCCCTCTTTGTTTTGCCCACCTCTCGTGTCTCGATCCTACCGAGACACAAGATGGCGGCCGCTCCGGACTGTTTAGAATGTTTACAGACAACTGAGAGCCAATCAGCTTTCTGCGCGCAAGTCGCGTGGCGCGCCTGGAGCGCTCTCCGGTGCGCGCACCGAAGAGCGCCTATAGATATATATATTTTTTTGAACCTAAATTACTCAAAATCCACTGGAGCACATATCTTGAGACATAGCAAAGGCACATCGGGCTACCAGTCCCTACAATTTTGCCAAGTTTGGTGGAAATCCATTCAGCCGTTCGGGCTAAAAGTGAAATCGACCGCCCTATGGAAATTAACATGGGGAAAACGCGTTTTGGGACCCCCCTTTTATCTCGGCCCCCGCTTGACGTATCCCCCCCCAAACTTTCAAGGAAGGACCGGAGCTCGACAAGGCCATTTTCAGGAAATTTTCAGGCAGATTCGTCAACCGGTGCCAAAGTTATTCCAAATAGAATTTTGAGATTTAACATTGAAAAAAATCCTAACTATAACTACCTACTGGCGACCGCCAGTAGGTAATATATATATATATATATATATATATATATATATATATATATATATATATATATATATATATATATATATATATATATATATATTACCTACTGGCTATCGCCAGTAGGTATATATAGTTAGGATTAATTCCCTATGGGATTTCTGAAAATTCTATGTCTAATAACTTTGGCGTTTGTGGACGGAATCGGCTGATTTTGTTTCTGAGCAGCCCCTGAAAATTTGGTGGGGTTTCGTCAAGGGGGGGCTGAGAAAAAAGGGGGGTCCCAAAACGCGTTTTTTGCATTGAGTTTTCCATAGGGCGGTTGGACTCACTTTTAGCTCGAACGGCTGAATGGATTTGCACGAAACTTGGCAAAATTGTAGGGACTGTTAGCCCGATGTGCCTTTGCTAGGTCTCAATATATGTGCTTCAGTGGATTTTGAGAAATTAACGTTCAAATCAAGATATATATCTGTAACAGCGCTCTGGGCAGCGATCCGGTCCGCTTACTTTTCGCGAAACGGAACTTTGCGCGCAGAAAGCTGATTGGCTCTCCGGTGTCTGTCAACATTCTAAACAGTCCGGAGCGGCTGCCATCTTGTCTCTCGGTAGGATCGAGAGAGAAGAAGAGGTGAAAAACGAAAGGGGAATTTAATGAAAGGGGGCAAGGTATCCCCCTCTTGACCCCCTAGGAATGTTGTTGGGGTTATTAAAGGGTCCCGTGGGGAAAATAAAAAAAAAATGATTTTTCACGGTAGAAGCGCGGCCGCGAACTGGTAGCGAAACGGGAATTCGCCATTTTGTGCTTCGTTAATTAAATTACTAGTTATAAGTGGGTGCGGGAGACGTATCCTAATCCCCTATGTTTCCTGAGGGTGGCTGAGGAGGCTGATATATGTTGATACATCTCTTCCAGCGGCTGTGCGTGAGCTTTTTTTTTTTTTTTGCTGCGTGACAGTCCGGAGCGGCCGCCATCTTGTCTCTCGGTAGGATCGAGAGAGAAGAAAAGGTGAAAAACTAAGGGGGAATTTAATGAAAGGGGGCAAGGTATCCCCCTCTTGACCCCCTAGGAATGTTGTTGGGGTTATTAAAGGGTCCCGTGGGGAAAATAAAAAAAAATGATTTTTCACGGTAGAAGCGCTTCACGGGCCGCGAACTGGGCCGCAAACTGGTAGCGAAACGGGAATTCGCCATTTTGTGCTTCGTTAATTAAAGTACTAGGTATAAGGGGGTGCGGGAGACGTATCCTAATCCCCTATGTTTCCTGAGGGTGGCTGAGGAGGCTGATATATGTTGATACATCTCTTCCAGCGGCTGCGCCATCTTGCCTTTTTTCGAATGCCACAATTTTGTCGTGCACGGCAGCCATTTTAGATGCCAGGCTGGTCCCAGGCTATCACCTAACCCTGCGGATGTAGTTTATGGCCCCAGCTGTAGAGAATTCAGACATGCCAATCCTCCTGATTCAGGCGTGTGACTACTGATTTCAGTGCTAGTCTACCGCCTCCCGATTTCTGCAAGCAAAAACCCGGGGGCATATTACGAACAACTAGCGATAATTTTTGTCTCTAACTTGTTTAGAGACAAAAATTATCGCCGCACATCGGCGATTTTTATCGCAGATAAACCTTGCTATTATCGCAGAAAAGTCAGCGATATTCATGTATTATCGACCTAATGCTCTTAGCCATGTTATCCACCTCCCATTGGATAACATGGCTAAGAACTGCTCAGGGCAGGTGTTAGATTTTGGAGATATTCGCGCTTAGCGCGAATATCTCCAAAAGTTGGTAATAGAAGGTAGCGATGTTAGGGACTGTTTCCAGTCGCTAACATCTTGGCACGCCACTTTGCATGTCATTAGTGATAAGTATCACTGACATGCAAAGCGGGGCCCAAGATGGTCGCTATCTCCTTTTAGCTGTCACTAACTGGTGTTAGCGACAGCTTGGTAATAGGGAAATAATTTTATCTCCGCTTTCATGGCTTTTAAAGCCAAAAAAGCGGAGATAAACCCCCTTGATAATATGCCCCACGATTCCTTGGGGGTTTCAGCTGACAGGGCTTGGTATTGTGTTACATGGTAATTTTTCCATGAAACGTCAGAGGGTCGATGCAGGGGTTCTAGAAGAGGTGATAAACCATTTAAGCCTCATGAACAAGCGCATGGTCTTTTAAAGATTTGTGAAGTATTCGGGGCGGCGGTGTGTGTGTGCCCTCTTTCAGGAGCGGGCGGGGGGGCACTGCCAGCAACTTGCCAGGTCAGGTAGTGTTCAACACGTGCATCACCCTTTCTCTGCCTGCTATTGCGCTCCATGCTTCGGAAAGGTAAGAAAAAGAACGTGCATTTGAGTTTGAAATGTCCGATCCTGCAGCAGCACACTTCCAAAGCCCACACATGACAATAACCCGATTCAAGGCCCCATTCACCCGTTTTTAAAAAAATAGATAACACTCCAACAAAGTAAGGTTATAAAACTTTATTAACTACTAACTTTAACGAACGGAACAAAAACTAAAAACATTTAAACATTTCTCAACACAAAAAGCAACAATGGTTAGAAGCTGTCTTTTGTGCGAATAGTCCCAAGGCAGCACAACGTGCAGAGTTCTGGACGGCACCCAGGTGATGTCGCCTGGGTGCCGCACTGGTTTAGGGATCCTACAATGCTGCTCCGAAAATTGGCGTGGGGCGTCCCGGGTGGGGCGGGGAGAGGCCTCGTCAGTAGCGGTCTGTTGTGCGAATAGTCCCAAGGCAGCACAACGTGCAGAGTTCTGGACGGCACCCAGGTGATGTCGCCTGGGTGCCCCACTGGTTTAGGGATCCTACAATGCAGCACAGAAAAACAGCGTGGGGCGTCCCGGGTGGTGCGGGGGGAGGCCTCGTCAGTAGCGGTCTGTGTCCAGTGTCACATGGCTGACACAACATGTACGACAGGCACCCAGGTGATGTCCAGTAAACTGCCGCACTGGTTTTGGTATCCTACAATGCTGCTCCGAAAATTGGCGTGCGGCGGCCCGGGGGGGGGCGTGGGGGAGCCGGCGTGAACGGGCCTCCCCAGGTGGCGGCCATCTAGCTGAGTTGCGCTCGCTCTTGCGGCCACAGCGTCTCGCTCACCATGTTGTTGAGTTGCTCCCACTCTTGCAGTGCAGCGATAGGCGGCTGCCACATGGCTCTTAAAATGGCGGACAGCTCCTCGGTTTTAGGCCTGGTCCACTGAAATGGCCCTGGGACACTTTGGAACTCGGACGCTTGCCTGCTAGGGCTTGGGCTCCATTCTCGAAAAGCGTCCCCTCAGCCGTGAAGATTGTATAAAAGTCTTGGGGGCCCCCGACTCCCGCAGGCTTCCGGTGGGGAGCGGCTGCCATGATTGCTCGCGGAATGACCACGACGGAGCCACGAGATGGTGGTGCTCTCATGCTGACGCCAGCTTCAGTCTGAATGATCCAGAAACAAGGTGGGGCTTTCATCGTTTGGGAAAAAAAAATGTTCTAAACCAATGAAAAGTGTTATTTTTAGGTCATATGACCAAGCCTTCCATCTTTAGGAAACCAAAAGTAAAATGAACCAATGAAAAGTTTTATAAACAAGTCACATGACCTGTTATGCGGCATAGGGCTACAAAAAGCGTAGAAAATCCGTTGGCACGTGAGGCGGCGTCAGTAGCGGACCGATGTGCGAATAGGCCGAAGGCAGCACAACGCGCCGAGATCCGGATGGCACTTGTTGGTGTCGAGCAAGTTGCTGCACTGGTGTGGCCATCCTACAATGCTGCGCCGAAAGACGGCGTGTCCAGCTGAGTTGCGGTCACTGTTGCGGTACAGTGACTCGAACGCGCCGAGATCCGGATGGCACCGAGGTGGTGTCCAGCAAATTGCCGCACTGGTGTGGCCATCCTACAATGCTGCGCCAAAAGATGGCGTGTCCAGCTGAGTTGCGGTCACTCTTGCGGTACAGTGACTCGAACGCGCCGAGATCCGGATGGCACCGAGGTGGTGTCCAGCAAATTGCCGTACTGGTGTGGCCATCCTACAATGCTGCGCCGAAAGACGGCGTGTTCAGCTGAGTTCCGGTCACTCTTCCGGCACAGTGACTCGAACGCGCCGAGATCCGGATGGCACCGAGGTGGTGTCCAGCAAGTGGCCGCACTGGTGTGGCCATCCTACAATGCTGCGCCGAAAGTCGGCGTGGGGTGCCCCGTTGGCTTATGAGGTGATGTCAGTAGTGGACTGATGTGTGAATAGGTCGGAACCAGCACAAGGCGCCAAGATCCGAATGGCAAGTCCTGGATGTTGAGTGCCTCAGTTGAGAGTTCTGAGCAGTGCTTGTAAGACTGTCTGAAGCTTATTTGCACCTGCTGCAGCTTCACTAGGTCCGGCGGAACTTTTTTCCTTTTCCTTTCTGCTTCTTTTCCTACAATGCGTTTCATCTGAAGACACGACCAGGTCCCTGAATGTGTGCAGGGGGACGCTATTGATTGAATGAAAATGGCGGCTTGACACAAAGCTGACTCAAGCGTTACTGTTGGTGCTATACAGACAAAAATTGGTTTTCAGTTTGTACATTCTTCAGGTTTTTTTTTTTCCATCCAAGTCTGATTGAGAGTTTGTAGAAAAATGGCTTCAGATTTTCCACATACTACTCTTCAACATTCTTCCTAAATGTAACAATGTGAAACTCACTAGGAGAACGGCTGTTTCTGTTTCCTTTCAAAATGCTGCCACCAATATTTTCTGAATGGAAGACACCATCTTGTAGCATAAAGGGCCGAAAGGGATTCTGGTCTGGCCGATGGTTGGTGGAGACATTTTGACTATATCTTGGACCTGCCCGGCCTCGCCCAAAATGGCGCCGGTATAAATGGGACTCGTAACTCCTTGCCCGCAAATGTATATCTAGAAAATGTTATTGTAAGTGGCCCTGTCGTATTTTAATTACAAAATGTACGTCCACCGATTCCGCAACTGTTAGACACCTTTGTTCTTGTCACCTAATGGCCCGCTCGTTACGTTCTTCTACAGTGTAAATGTCTCCTCATCATATACGATTTCAGTTTGCTCCGTGGCCGGCCCACGTGGTTATAGGCCCGTATTTGTATACTGACATTTTCACAATAAAGGTTTTTAAAACAAAACACGGTAGTAGTATTTACATTTGTAAAGTTTTTACTTTTAGTGACTGTTTTCGAATCAGTAAAAGGCAAGTGAAATAAAGCAGTCCAATTACATGACGGATAAAAGGTATAATATGTAGGAACGCAGTAAAGATAAATGGTCAAGGGCAGTTGTGTTTTTCATGTCTGCAACATAAAGTGATCGATAAGAATCTGATAATCAGGCGTATCGGCGACTAAGACAGCAGGCCGAATCTCTTTTACTCAACGGCTCCGTCATGGAAGGAAGAAACGCCCTTTTTCTCGAAAAAGGAATATAATTTACTTGCAAGACAGTTGTAAATTTTCCGGGAAAGTACATTAGCCTGGAATATTATAACATATGTTTGAAAAAAAAATATTGTTCGAAAATAATAAAAAGCGTAATTTTTAGGTCATATGACCAAGCTTTTCATCATTAAATTAACAAAAGTAAAATGAACCAATGAAAAGTTTTATTAACAAGTCACATGACCTGTTATGCTTACGTTACGCGCTGCGCGCCGCGCCTCGGATCACTTCCGGGTGCGCTAACGCGGCGTGTCATAAAACGCATTACGCGACAACGTAGGTCAAGAATATAGTCTAAATGTCTCCACCAACCAGCGTTCAGAACACAACCCCTTTCAGCAGTCCAAAAAGTTCTGTTAAATGACAACAGAGGGGACAGGCAACAAGAACCATCAGTCAAAGAGGGGAGGGCAAGTTCTTCTCTTCCGGGTCATGTTGGGGCGCTACCGGAACTGATCGAATTGGTAGTCTATAGTGTTTCTGGATGTTTCAGACTAAAGCTGGCGTCAGCATGAGACCACTACCATCTCGTAGCTCCGTCGTGGCCATTCCACGAGCAATCATGGCAGCCGCTCCCCACCAGAAGCCTGCGGGAGTCGGAGGCCCCCAAGACTTTTGTAGAATCTTCACGGCTGAGGGGACGCTTTTCGAGAATGGGACCCAAGCCCTAGCAGACAAGCGTCCGAGTTCCAAGGTGTCCCAGGGCCATTTTAGTGGACCAGGCCCAAAACCGAAGAGCCGGCCGCCATTTTGAGAGTCCTGTGGCAGCCGCCTATCGCTGCACCGCAAGAGCGGGCGCATCTCAACTACATGGTGAGCGAGACGCTGTAGTCGCAAGAGCGGGCGGTAAACAGCTGAATGGCGGAAGAGGCACAGTGTAGCAAAAGCGGGCGGAATGGCAACTAAAACGATAAAGGGGCGCCCCACTACAGCTTGTCTTCAGGTCAAACGGATTGTGGGACAAGGTCCAGAATTGAAGAGCCATCAAAAGGCAAAAAGTTCCGCCGGACCCCGGGAGCCGGCCGCCTATGTCGGGGGCGATCTCAGGCTACACCAGTGCTATAAGACTTGGGGAGGGTGTCGGAGCCAAGCGTCTTCTCCGAGTCCATGGCCATCACACCGCCCCTCAGGGGCCTCCGTGAAGCTGTTTAGGAAGGTAACATATCACATTGTTTTCTAATGCAGTCAGGTCCACAAACGACACTCACTTACTTTGAGAATAGTGAAGCTGCAGTAGGTGGAAATAAGCTTCAGACAGTGTTACAAGCACTGCTCAGAACTCTTAACTATGGCACCCAACATCCAGAACTTATGCTATTTGAGAATGGTAGTGACATCGAAGCATCTCAGGGACCAAAACCATTAACGTACTTTCACGTATGAAAATCTTACTTGGGGAGGGGGCAGGAGCGAAGCGCCCCCTCCCAGTCAGCGCCACCACACCGTATGTTGAAAATCTGAAGCCATCGTTCTACAAAGTCAACCAAACTTGGATTGAAAAATCTAGAAAAATGTACAAACTGAAAACCAGTTTTGGTCTGCATAGCATCAGTAGCAACGCTTGAGTCAGCTTTGTGTCAAGCCGCCATTTTGATTCAACAAAGCACAGGCATTGAAAAAGGCTGAAATTCAGAACTCTAAACTATGGCACCCAACATCCAGGAGCTTGCCTTCCGGATCTTGGAGCCTTGTGCTGTTTTCGATCTATTCACACATCGGTCCACTACTGACATCATCTTATAAACCAACGTTATGTAAATAGTTTTTTAATAAAATGTTTTACCCTGTTTCTTTGCTGGTGTGTTGTCTATATTTTTAATATTTGCATAGGGTTTGTCGTTATTTTGTGCGGGATGGGTGATGGAGCCGAGCTGTCTTGCAGCCCTCATGGTGTGGAGCTCAGTTCATCTCACTATTTTCGTATTTCTCATGAAGGGTTGTTCCTAATATTTCTATTTTAGCGAGGTCAAAAAGAGATCCAATTAGTGGCCTACTGATTTTGCTCGATTACTTTTATTTTTTTACACGATTTTTCACTATCTGCAAAGACTAAACAGAGTATTGCGACTTTGTGCTTGTTTGTAAATAGAGAATGATCCAAAGAGAACCAATTCTAAAACAGTAAATGCTTGGACAACAATCAATGAAATGGAGAGACAAGGAGGCACGACGGATTACAACGGGGGTAAAGGCCTGCGTTAACTACCCTTCAGTATCTGCAAAGAGAGAGTACTACTAAGACAAAAGAGGGGAGGGGGGGGGGGGTGCAGCGTTCAAAGCACATCAGCGTGCATAAATACGAAAATGTTTTTATCTATCACGTACTTGACATTTTAAAGCTTTTCATATTTGCTATTAAAAAACCAATGAAATTCACAGAAAAAACCATAGGTTATAGTGGATATATAGTTAGGAATTTGCATTTACAAAACCTTGAAAATTCAATGAAAAAACCATTGGTTTTAGGCCATATATAGTTAGGAATTAGCATTTACAAAACCTTATTTTACTCGCATAAAACCATTGAAATTCCATATATAGTTAGAAGCGCTAACTATATATCGCGCACCCGCAATCCACTGCTGATGATGTCACATATTACATCATTCATGACATGGTCAGTGACATCACTGATGACATCACTGATGACATCTCAAATGACATCACTGATGACAACTCAAATGACATCACTGATGACATCTCAAATGACATCACTGATGACATCACTGATGACATCTCAAATGACATCACTGATGACATCTCATTTGTCATCACTGATCACATCACTCATGTGATAATACAATGAACCTCTTCAGACTCTAATATAACCTTACATACACTCAGTATAAACAGACACTCACAGACTGTCACTCATCCATGGAGTTACTCACACACCTAGTCAGTCATGCAAAGAATCAATCACACCTCCATTTCCTCAACTATAAAGTTATACACATCTTACTTATTCAAACATATAATAACACATATTTATTCTCTTATATAATCCCTGATACAAGCTCACAGTGATCGATACAGCCACTCACACATTCACTGGCTCTTATGTTCAGTTATTTATATATCTCAACTCTCACATGTATTGTGTTTTACATACGTACTTACTTGCACATGTAGCAATGAGAAATCCATTCACTCACCAACACACCCATGCATAGTCAACCGCCCATATAGCTGTTTCCACATGCACTCTTGAACTCATACTCCTAGTGAATCAACTGCTTACACATCTATGCACAGAGTCACGCACCTCCCAGCCACCCACACACACACTCAGCCTCCCATTCAAATACTTGGGCAACCAATCAATAACCCATATGGCCACTCTTATAGCTACTGATCAACACATGCAGCAGCTTAGACAACAACAAACATACTGATGCACAAATTAAGACAGTTTAGTCACTAACCCATGCACTCAGTGAGACACATTTAATCACTCACTCATACAGTCAGTCATGCACCTACTAAATTCTTCATCCAGACACTTATACATCCACTCATTCTTCAATATGTGAAACATATTTAAACTTTACAGACACATACAATCACTGGATGTTGTGATCAGTGATGTCATCAGTGATGTCATTTGAGATGTCATCAGTGATGTCATCAGTGATGTCACTGACCATGTCATGAATGATGTAATATGTGACATCATCAGCAGTGGATTGCGGGTGCGCGATATATAGTTAGCGCTTCTAACTATATATGGAATTTCAATGGTTTTATGCGAGTAAAATAAGGTTTTGTAAATGCTAATTCCTAACTATATATGGCCTAAAACCAATGGTTTTTTCATTGAATTTTCAAGGTTTTGTAAATGCAAATTCCTAACTATATATCCACTATAACCTATGGTTTTTTCTGTGAATATATATATATATATATATATATATATATATATATATATATATATATATATATATATATATATATATATATATTACCTACTGGCGATAGCCAGTAGGTATATATAGTTAGGATTATTTCTCTATGGAACTTTTGAAAATTCTATGTCTAATAACTTTGGCGTTTGTGGACGGAATCGGCTGAAATTTTCAGGAAAATGGCACATTTTGTTTCTGGTTCATCAAGGGGGGGCCGAGAAAAAAGGGGGGTCCCAAAACGCGTTTTTCCCATGTTAATTTCCATAGGGCGTTTGGCCTCACTTTTAGCTCGAACGGCTGAATGGATTTGCACGAAACTTGGCAAAATTGTAGGGACTGTTAGCCCGATGTGCCTTTGCTGGGTCTCAATATATGTGCTCCAGTGGATTTTGAGAAATTAATGTTTAAAAAAATGTATATATCTGTGACAGCGTCCCAATAGCGCTCCAGATCGCGTACTTTTCGCGTCACGGAGCTTTGCGAAGCGATGCTGATTGGCTCTCCGGTGTCTGTCAACATTCTAAACAGTCCGGTGTGGCCGCCATCTTGTCTCTCGGTAGGATCGAGAGACAAGAAGAGGTGAAAAACGAAGGGGGAATTTAATGAAAGGGGGCAAGGTAGACCCCTCTTGACCCCCTAGGAATGATGTTGGGGTTATTAAAGGGTCCCGTGGGGAAAATAAAAAAAATTTGATTTTTCACGGTAGAAGCGCTTCTCGGTTCGCGAACCGGGTCGCAAACTAACGGCTGAATGGATTTGCACGAAACTTGGCAAAATTATAGGGACTGTTAGCCCGATGTGCCTTTGCTGGGTCTCAATATATGTGCTCCAGTGGATTTTGAGAAATTAACGTTTAAAAAACAGATATATCTGTGACAGCGTCCCAGATAGCGCTCCAGATCGCGTACTTTTCGCGTAACGGAGCTTTGCGTAGCGAAGCTGATTGGCTCTCCGGTGTCTGTCAACATTCTAAACAGTCCGGTGCGGCCGCCATCTTGTCTGTCGGTAGGATCGAGAGACAAGAGGAGGAGAAAAACGAAGGGGGAATTTAATGAAAGGGGGCTAGGTAGACCTCTCTTGACCCCCTAGGAATGATGTTGGGGTTATTAAAGGGTCCCGTGGGGCAAATAATAAAAATTTGATTTTTCGCGGTAGAAGCGCTTCTCGGTTCGCGAACCGGGTCGCAAACTGGTAGCGAAACGTGAATTCGCCATTTTGTGTTTCGATTTCATTAAATTACTAGGTATAAGGGGGTACGGGAGACGTATCCTGACCCCTTTTGTTTTCTGAGGGTGGCTGAGGAGGCTCATATATGTTGATACATGTCTTCCAACGGCTGTGCGAGAGCGTTTTTTTTTTTTTGCTACGTGACGTCTGTTAACGTTCGATTCGATGGAAATCAGGAACTGTTGACCGCCATTTTGTCACTGCGAGTAAATATTTTTTGTTAAAAATAATTGTTATAAATTAATCCTTATTGATAAACATTGTTTGCGCCATCTTGTCTTTTTTGCAATGCCACACTTTTGTTGAGCACGACAGCCATTTTAGATGCCTTGACCAGACCCACTCTCTGCACGCCGCCGATCCTCAGCATGGCTCCCCATCCTCGCAAGCATCTCCCCCACGCACTGGCCACCCCCACTCTCTCTCTCATGCATGGGCCAGAAACCTCCTCCCATGTGCGCTGCTCTTCCCTGAGAATCACACCCTGTGCCCGCCCGACACCACCCTTTCACCCTATTCACTACCGCACCCTCTGACACTCCTCTTCCTCTGTGTCCGATTGTCCAGGCGGGTCCCAGGCTATCACCTAGCCCTGCAGATGTAGTTTATGGCCCCAGCTGTAGAGAATCACCCCTCTTCAAAGGAGTTACAGTAGATCAAGGCCCCCACCCGATGAGCTCCGTCACACCACACGCATTCCTACTATCTGATAACCATCCTGTATTGTGCTTGGGGAGGGGATTCTCACTGTGAGGGTGTGTGGGACCGAGCCTGAAGCGGAAGATTCCAGGGATGCCTCTTTGTACATCAAAGTTTTTACAATTATGTGTCACATAAAAAATATATAGCACTCCAACAAAGTTGTAGGATTATAACACTTTAATAACTTATAAATATATAGAACGCAACAAAAACAGTAAATACATTTAAACATTTTTTTGAAAAAAGAAGCAACAATGCTCAATAGCTGTGTTTTGTGCGAATAGTCCCAAGGCAGAACAACGTGCTGAGTTCTGGACGGCACCCAGGTGATGTTACCTGGGTGCCGCACTGGTTTTTGGTATCCTACAATGCAGCTCCGAAAAACGGCGTGGGGCGTCCCGGGGGGTGCGCGGAGAGGCCTCGTCAGTAGCGGTCTGTTGTGCGAATATTCCGCCCGCTTTTGCTACACTGTGCCTCATCCTCCATTCAGCTGTTTATCGCCCGCTCTTGCGGCTACAGCGTCTCGCTCACCATGTAGTAGAGTTGCGCCCACTCTTGCGGTGCAGCGATAGGCGGCTGCCACAGGACTCTTAAAATGGCGGACGGCTCTTCGGATTTGGGCCTGGTCCACTAAAATGGCCCTGGGACACCTTGGAACTCGGACATCCCCTGAGAGTTGAAGATTTTACAAAAGTCTTGAGGGCTCCCGACTCCTGCAGGCTTCCGGTGGGGAGCGGCTGCCATGATTGCTCGCGGAATGACCACGACGGAGCCACGAGATGGTGGTGCTCTCAGGCTGACGCCAGCTTCAGTCTGAAACATCTAGAAACAAGGTGGGGCTTTCATCGTTTGGGAAAAAAAAATGTTTTAATCCAATGAAAAGTGTTATTTTTAGGTCATATGATCAAGCCTTCCATCATTAGGAAACCAAAAGTAAAATGAACCAATGAAAAGTTTTATAAAGAAGTCACATGACCTGTTATGCTTACATTACGCGCTGCTATAAAAAGCGTAGAAAATCCGTTGGCACGTGAGGCGGCGTCAGTAGCGGACCGATGTGCGAATAGGCCGAAGGCAGCACAACGCGCCGAGATCCGGATGGCACCGAGGTGGTGTCCAGCAAGTTGCACTGGTGTGGCCAACCTGCAATGCTGCGCCGAAAGTCGGCGTGGGGTGCCTGGGGGGGGGAAGGTGGCGCAAACTGGCCTCTCTCGCCTCCCCAGGTGGAGGCACCTGCTGTGCAGTGCGGCGCCCCTTACCGTTTCACTCGCCGTCCAGCAGAGTTGCGCCCGCACTTGCTGCTACAGTAAGCCGAAGGCAGCACAACGCGCCAAGATCCGGATGGCACCGAGGTGGTGTCCAGCAAGTTGCCGCACTGGTGTGGCCATCCTACAATGCTGCGCCGAAAGTCGGTGTGGGGCGCCCCGTTGGCCTGTGAGGTCGCGTCAGTCAGTGGGGGCTGTTTGAGAAAGCAATGTGATGCTGTGCGTAGCCCCCAAGATGGAGGCTCCTCGGCTGCAGTGGGGCGCCCCTTGGTGTTTCACTCGCTATCCAGCTGAGTTGCGTCCGCACTTGCGGCTACAGTAGGCCGAAGGAAGCACAACGCGCCGAGATCTGGATGGCACCGAGGTGGTATCTAGCAAGTTGCCGCACTGGTGTGGCCATCCTACAATGCTGCGCCGGAAGTCGGCGTGGGGTGTCCCGTTGGCCTATGAGGTGGTGTCAGTAGCGGACCGATGTGTGAATAGGTCGGAACCAGCACAAGGCGCCAATATCCGGATGGCACGGAGGTGGTGTCATAGTTGAGAGTTCTGAGCAGAGCTTGTAACATTGTCTGAAGCTTATTTGCACCTGCTGCAGCTTCACTATTGCCCTGGTGTGGCCAAAGATCGCCCATGACATAGGCGGTCCGGTGGAACTTTTTTCCTTTTCCTTTCTGCATCTTGTCCCACAATCCGTTTGACCTTTAGACACGACCAGGTCTCTGAATGTGTGCAGGGGGACGCTATTGATTGAATCAAAATGGCGGCTTCACACAAAGCTGACTCAAGCGTTGCTGGTGATGCTATACAGACAAAAAATGGTTTTCAGTTTGTGCATTCTTCAGGATTTTTCCATCCAAGTCTGCTTGAGAGTTTGTAGAACAATGGCTTTAGATCTTGCCCTCCCCTCTTTTGACTGTTGGTTCTTGTTGCCTATCTCTTCTGTTGTCATTTAACTGAACCTTTTTTGACTGCCGAAAGGGGTTCTGGTCCGACCGCTGGTTGGTGGAGACATTTTGACTATATCCTGGACCTGCCCGGCCTCGCCCAAAATGGCGCCGGTATAAATGGGACTCGTAACTCCTTGTTGTGTACTGGTTGCACAACCTTGATACCACGAGATACGTATGCAGTTTTGAAGCACATGGCGGGCGGGAACGAGAATTGATTGAATATTTCGACATCCCTATTGATATTAAGTTCTGATGTGTTATTGATTACTGTACTATTGAAAGTTCGAATTAACGTCACCCATGGTACTTGCCCGCAAATGTATATCTAGATAATTTTATTGTAAGTGGCCCTGTCGTATTTTAATTACAAAATGTACGTCCACCGATTCCGCAACTGTTAGACACCTTAGTTCTTGCAACCTAATGGCCCGCTCGTTGCGTTCCTCTACAGTGTAAATGTCTCCTCATCATATACGATTCCAGTTTGCTCCGTGGCCGGCCCACGTGGTTATAGGCCCGTATTTGTATACTGACATTTTCACAATAAAGGTTTTTAAAACAAAACATGGTAGTAGTATTTACATTGGTAAAGTTTTTAATTTTAGTCACTGTTTTAGAATCAGTAAAAGGCAAGTGAAATAAAGCAGTCCAATTACATGACGGATAAAAGGTATAATACGCAGGAACGCAGTAAAGATAAATGGTCAAGGGCTGTTGTGTTTTTTACTCCTGCAACATAAAGTGATCGATAAGAATCTGATATTCAGGCGTATCGGCGACTAAGACAGCAGGCCGAGCATCTTTTGCTCAACGGCTCCGTCATGGGACGAAGAAACGCCCTTTTTCTAGAAAAAGGAATATATTTTATTTGCAGGACAGTTGTAAATTTTCCGGGAAAAGACATTAGCCTGGAACATTATAACATATATGTTTAAGAAAAAATAATGTTCGAAAGCAATAAAAAGCGTAATTTTTAGGTCATATGACCAAGCCTTTCATCATTAGAATAACAAAAGTAAAATGAACCAATGAAAAGTTTTATTAACAAGTCACATGACCTGTTATGCTTACGTTACGCACTGCGCGCCGCGCCCCGGATCCCTTCCGGGAAGCTGCGCTTCGCGCACTGGAGTACTTCCGGGTGCGCTAACGCGGCGTGTCATATAACGCATTACGCGACAACGTAGGTCCAGAATATAGTCAAAATGTCTCCACCAACCAGCGGTCGGAACACAACCCCTTTCAGCAGTCTAAAAAGTTCTGTTAAATGACAACAGAAGGGACGGGCAACAAGAACCATCAGTCAAAGAGGGGACGGCAAGTTCTTCCCTACCGGGTCACGTTGGGGCGCTACCGGAACTGATTGAATTGGTAGTCTACAGTGTTTCTGGAGGTTTCAGACTGAAGCTGGCGTTAGCATGAGAGCACCACCATCTCGTATATCAGTCGTGGCCATTCCACGAGCAATCATGGCAGCCGCTCCCCACCAGAAGCCTGCGGGAGTCGGGGGCCCCCAAGACTTTTGTAGAATCTTCAAGGCTCAGTGGACGCTTTCGAGAATGGGGCCCAAGCCCTAGCAGACAGGCGTCCGAGTTCCAAGGTGTCCCATGGCCATTTTAGTGGACCACGCCCAAATCTGAAGAGGCGGCCGCCATTTTGAGAGTCCTGTGGCAGCCGCCTATAGCTGCATCGCAAGAGCGGGAGCAACTCAACTACATGGTGAGCGAGACGCTGTAGTCGCAAGAGCGGGCGGTAAACAGCTGAATGGCGGAAGAGGCACAGTGTAGCAAAAGCGGGCGGAATGGCAACTGAAACGGTAAAGGGGCGCCCCACTACAGCGTGTCTTCAGGTCAAACGGATTGTGGGATAAGGTCCAGAATGGAAGAGTCATCAAAAGGCAAAAAGTTCCGCCGGACCCCGGGAGCCGGCCGCCTATGTCGGGGGCGATCTTAGGCCACGCCAGGGCAACACGACTTGGGGAGGGGGCAGAAGTCAAGCGCACCCTCCCAGTCCGCGCCACCACACCGTATGTTGAAAATCTGAAGCCATCGTTCTACAAACTCTCAACCAGCCTTGGATGAAAAATCTTGAAGAATGTACAAACTGAAAACCAGTTTTTGTTTGCATAGCATCAGCAGCAACGCTTGCTATCAGAGTGCATGAGTTTCATGCTCGATCGATTGAGCTAGCCGGATCAGGCAACAAAAAGTATAAAATAGTTATGTAAATAGTTATTTAATAAAATGTTTTACCCTGTTACTTTGCTGGTGTGTTGTATATATTTATAATATTTGCATAGAGTTTATCGTTATTTTGGGCGGGGTGGGTGGCGGAGCCGAGCTGTCTTGCAGCCATCATGGTGTGGAGCTCAGTTCATCTCACTAGTTTCGTATTTCTCATGAAGGGTTGTTCCTAATGTTTCTATTTTAGCGAGGTCAAAAAGAGATCCCATTAGTGGCCTACTGATTTTGCTCGATTCTTTTTTTTTTTTTTACACGATTTTTCACTATCTGCAAAGACTAAACAGAGTATTGCGACTCTGTGCTTGTTAGTAAATAGAGAATGAACCAAAGAGAATAAATTCTAAAATAGTAAATGCTTGGATAACAATCAATCAAATGGAGAGACAAGCAGGCACGACGGATTACAACGGGGGCAAAGGCCTGCGTTAACTACCCTTCACTATCTGCAAAGAGAGAGTACTTCTAAGAGAAAAGAGGGGGGGGGCAGCGTTCAAAGCACATCAGCGTGCATAAACACGAAAATGTTTTTACCTATCACGTACTTGACATTTGACAGCTTTTGATATTTGCTATTAAAAAAACATTGAAATTCAATGAAAAAACCATAGGTTTTAGCCCATATATAGTTAGGGATTAGCATTTACAAAACCTTGAAAATTCACTGAAAAAACCATAGGTTATAGACCATATATAGTTAGGGATTAGCATTTACAAAACCTTATTTTACTCGCATAAAACCATTGAAATTCGCAAATATAGTTAGTTGCGCTAACTATATATCGCGCACCCGCAATCCACTGCTGATGATGTCACATATTACATCATTCATGACATGGTCAGTGACATCACTGATGACATCACTGATGACATCTCAAATGACATCACTGATGACATCACTGATGACATCTCAAATGACATCACTGATGACATCAATGATGACATCTTAAATGACATCACTGATGACATCACTGATGACATCTCATTTGACATTACTGATCACATCACTGATGACATCATTCATGTGATTATACGATGAACCTCTTCAGACTCTGATATAACCTTAGATACACTCAGTGTAAACAGACACTCACAGACTGTCACTCATCGATGGAGTTACTCACACACCTAGTCAGTCATGCAAAGAATCAATCACACCTCCATTTCCTCAACTATACAGTTATACACATCTTACTTATTCAAACATATACTAACACATATTTACTCCCTTATACAATCCCTGATACAAGTTCACAATGATCCATACAGCCACTCACACATTCACTGGCTCTTATGCACAGTTATTTATATATGTCAACTCTCACATGTACTGTGTTTTACATATGTACTTACTTTGACATGTAGCACTGAGATATCCATTCACTCACCAATACACTCATGCACACAGTCAACCACCCATACAGCTGTTTCCACATGCACTTTTGAACCCATATATCTAGTGAATCAACTGCTCACACATCTACGCACAGAGTCATACACCTCCCAGCCACCCCCACACACACTCAGTCTCCCATACAAATACTTGGGCAACCAATCAATAACCCATATAGTTACTCATATAGCTAGTTTAGTCACTAACCCATGCACTCAGTGAGACACATTTAATCACTCACTTATACAGTCAGTCATGCACCTACTAAATCCTTCATCCAGACACTTATACATCCACTCATTCTTCAATATGTAATACATATTTTAACTTTACAGAAACATACAGTCACTGGATAATGTCATCTGTGATGTCATCAGTGATGTCACTGACCATGTCATGAATGATGTAATATGTGACATCATCAGCAGTGGATTGCGGGTGCGCGATATATAGTTAGCGCAACTAACTATATATGCGAATTTCAATGGTTTTATGCGAGTAAAATAAGGTTTTGTAAATGCTAATCCCTAACTATATATGGTCTATAACCTATGTTTTTTTCAATGAATTTTCAAGGTTTTGTAAATGCTAATCCCTAACTATATATGGGCTAAAACCTATGGTTTTTTCATTGAATATATATACATTTGTAAAGCGCAATTGTTACACTATGACCAGTGTGTCCCCGCGCTGCAGTCACGTTGCTCAAGATTCTGCTACCCTCCTCTGCCAACCCTACTTATCTTGAGGAAAGAGGTACGTTTTTAAGTTTTTCCTAAAGCAGCTCTCCTGGACCTCCATCTGGAGGCCCACCGGGAGAGCATTCCATTGCTTGGCATCCAGTAGGTGGAAAGACCATCCTAGCTCTCTTGACAGCAGGTACGCACACCACGCCCACCCCGCCAGACCTCAACTGGCGGGTGGGAACATAGGGGGTGAGTAAATCAAACAGGTACGAGTGAGAAGTCCCCTGCAGGATCTGGTGACACACACAGAGTTTCTTGAAAATGACTCTTTCCTTTATAGGGAGCCAGTGTAGCGCGGCCCGTGCTGCCCTCGCAGACGACCTTCTAATGCGCATAAGGATTAACCGGTCTGCCGCATTCTGCACTCCCTGAAGTCGGAGCATACATTTGGTCGTCGCGCCCGGATAGAGAATTTTACAATAATCGAGGTGCGACGTCACCAAGGCATGGACCATAGTCTTCCTGGCCGCTGCAGGCAGTAGGTCCAATGTTTTCCGCAGGACCTTCAAGATCCCAAAACAGGTGCCTGCTACTCACCTGGTTTGATAGTCAAAGGCACGGTTGGTGTCTAAACACACTCCCAGATTCTTTGCCTGCGCACAAGTCATGGGCGTCGTCCCCAGATTCTGGGGCCACCACGCCGAGGACCACACGGCCGGTGCCCTTCCCCCCACAAGCACCTCCGTCTTGTTGCCATTCAACTTCAGGCAGTTCTTCGCCATCCATGCAGCCAGTTCTTGCAGGCATGCAGTGAAGTTGGAGGCAGCCGTCTCTGGTGGCATTGAAGGCCTTTCCATGGCAGCGATGCTGCCATGGAAAGGCTGCTGGGGGTTTGCATTGGGTGCCCATTGCGGGCCCCCGGAGGGTGGGGGGATGGGGGCTGCACTTGGAGGGTACCAATGGTACCCCCTACATTGCCATGCACAAGGTGGCAGGGACCGCACGGTGCTATTGCCACGTTGTGCATGGCAAAGCACAACATGGTATTTTATCATTGCATCGGGTGCTGCAGCCAGCAGCACCCGCTGCAATGTTAAAATGCCTGATGCGACGGCCGCAGTGGAGGTTGCATCATAATAGGGGCGGCTGGACCACCGCATGGCAGGCGGGTTGTCCAGTTACCACTAGGTAATTACCCCCTAAGTTTGTTGCATTGTCTTGTTGAGGAAAATCATTTGGTGTGGTATGAGGCATGGTCTCAATAAGCCTCCATTCCCTGAACCTGGGTCTCTTTTGTCCCCCAGATATACTTTGTGTCTATTGTGTCTATCAGCTTGGTGTTTGTTAGTATATTTTTTATGCAGGTGTAGGTCTAAGCCTATAGTAATATGAGGCTGGGTCTGATGTTTCAAAGCCCGGAAAATTGGCACATTTTTGCGCAAAAGTCTTTGAACTACCTTTTGGCGGTGTTGGACAGTGTTCCTATTGTGTGTAATTATAAACAGAGCATGGGATACTGGTTTCATGTAAAAAATGGTGAACACAATGCTGGTAACAGAACATGTCTCCAAATTACTTGTACAAACATACAATTCATAATTTGAAAATGCAGCTGATTGCTCTAAATCAAAAAGCAAATTTTGCACAGTTTCAATGTCCCATTCATCAGAGAAAGTAATAGAGGTGATGATGTAATTTGAAGAAATTCTTAACAAATGAGGAATTTTCAAAGATTCAGTAGGACCATATACATCATACAATACCTTGTACCATACAATTCCTTCAGGAACTGGAACTAGAACTGCTATAATGTTCACCAGGGACATGGTGTTATGATGCATGTGGCTTAAAAACCAAGTTCACAAGTTGCACTGCAGAGCGTACTGGAGGAAAGCATCCATTCAGAAGTAGGAAAAATACAGTTACTATACCAATCCAAAGTACAAGGAAAAGTGAGCCAATTGGAATCCATAGATGTATCCAGGGTACAACAAAGTAAGTCTTTATCAGCTAAAAAAGGAAGGCATATACTCAAATCTTGAAAGGGAAAGGTGGTGCCTGCAGCTCAGTTTCACTTTAAGCTGATGAGAAATCATCATAATGCACAAAGTAGTCAGACGCTGTATGGTCTATTCTTGGCAGGTCCCCAAGTTTTGTAGAACTAGGAGATGACTCGATCTGTGGCATGCTGACATGGACATCATCAATTTTTCAAACTGAAATTTCTGTATTTGTTGACTGTACAGTTGAATTTGTTTCAATAGGGAGAGGCATCATCTCATTTTCATTTACAGCTTCTCTTTGAAAAGTGGAGTCTTCAGTTGTCATTAATCTATCTGAACTTCCTGTACAGTAGTGAGAGGAGTGCAGTGGCTACCTAGGAGCCCACATGGCCTACTGCTGAGAATCGGCCACATAGTGTGGTTTGAGCAGATCAATTTAGACAAATCTTTTGTCTTGATGGCCAGGAAGCAGCAGATGAAGCACAGTTCTGGTTGCTTCAACAGCTAGGACAGGTGCTGGCACTCTCTAAGATCGCCCAAATTCCACTATTTTCTCTCTGACCAGGTTCCCAATCTTCGGGACCCCAGACAGGTCTTGCTGTTACCCTTTTCACTTCCCCAGTGGCAGCGCTTTTTACTTGGACGTTGCTTTGTAAAACTCAGTGTTCTTTAAGCTCCTTTAAAACATACAAATGATCATTGAGGTCAAATGGTGTTTTAGCCGCCACTGTGCTGACACTATCATTGTTGGGTACCCACATCCTCACCCCAAACAGGAGCTCATAAGGTGGACAGCTCTCAGGGATTTTCTTGCCATGTTGTTAAGTGCCCTCCGGACCCCATATAGGTGATTGACCCAACTGCTGCCATAGCCTAATACAGTTGCTGTAAGGACTGCTTTAAGTCACAGTTTTTCTCCTCGCCTACTGAATTTTCCTTCAGTATGATAGGAGGAGGAGTACCGCAAGCCCACACCAAAGCTTCCCATTGCTTCTTTGTAAGCCCGAGAGCTAAACTCCAGGCCCTGGCCGGAAAGTAGTGTGCCTATTGGGCATGTCCTGATAAAGGCTTGCGAATCCTTTACAACATTTTGAGCGTCAGCCGAATGCTGGGGTCAAACCCACACAAATCTAAAGCATGAATCTACTGCTACCAAGATGTACATGTAAGCCCAGTCAGAGTTTAAAGGAGTGCAAATAGATACATGCAAGAGATTTGTCTGAGATCAATAAAGGTGTTTGTAGTCGATGTGCTACAGTGGAGTCCTTCATCTGCTGGCAGATTTGGCATTGAGGACAAATTTCTTGGTATGTTAATTTAGACCTGCCCACCAATAGAGCTGCTTTAGTAGTGAAACTAAAGTGATCCCTGCATGTGCTGAACCCAGACCTTCATGTGCAGCTAGTATTAATCCTAATCTGCGATCAGTGTTTGGCATTAGTCTATTCCCCACTCCTGAACTTTGAGCATACAGAATGTTTTGCACATCTAATTTGTAGGAGTACTTAAGTTGAAAGCCTTTTGGCAGGCCTGAGCTGATGAACATGGCATTGACAGCTATCATAGTCACTCCATCTATTCTCCCACTAGAGCGAGGTATTGCACCAATGGCAGCAGGACGCACTGTTGCCTTGGCGGCTTCATCCATCATTACATTCCCTTCAACACGAATGCCAACACGTTGGTGACTCAATGTATGAGTAGCATGAACCCATGACAGGCCTTCTTTTAGCTTTGCCACTTGTTCCCAGAGCATGTTGTGCTTTACTGTGCAACCTTTGGAATCCTTACATCCATTCTGGCCCCAATACTGTAAATATTTGTGATAGGACTTGACACAGTAAAATGAATCACACACTATGAGCGTGGAGAATTCATGAGCTGTATTTTGTAGTGCCAGTATAAGGGCTTTTAGTTCAGTCAGCTGCACCGTACAGTCTCCTAGTGACTGTGTGTGTGTTTTTCCAGGAAGAAACTTTCCATCTTGCATAGACCCTTTTGGAATTGCGCTTGCTGCAGAATATTGCTGTTTCATTCCTACGGCTGGCTTGGCACATCCTTCGGTATAAATGATACATTCATATCGATCTAGAGGCATTATTTTATTTGGAAGAAGATATTCGTGTTCGTACTGCAGAAAAACGTGTGTTTGTAATGTAGAATCAAATCTGTAATCTACATCTGTTGCAGTGGGAGAGTTAGTGCATTGAATTAATCGTGGATGCAGTGCTTTAGCATTTGGGATGCTCGCCTTTGTAACATCCTCTAAGGTTGATAAAGGGGTCATGACAATTATGTGTTTCCTGTGCTAGTGCTCTCCCTCTCAACAGAATAGTCTGTACTGCTGTATCTTTTCAGTTGGTGCAAAATGCATTTCAGCGTTTGTGTACAAATGTGTTTTGTATGCAATAGGTACTGTATTGCCTTCATTAAAAGTCATGTAGGTGTTGCCGGTTGTTTCAACGACCAGGTTAGTCATGTTGACACGTGGATGTAAATGTCTGGAAGCTCTCATGCCAGCTTGTATGGAATGTAGGATATCAGAATGTTCCTGTGTCCAATGGTGCACTGAAAAATCAGGTCTTATTAAGTCATAGAAAGGTTTCACACTTTATGCGTAATCCAAAATGTACGTTCTGCCAAAATTCAAGAATCCTAGAAATCGACTGCCGTCTTTTCAGAGTCGTTTGAGGTTGGAGCAGTGCACATTTGTCTAAAACCTGTGCCCCCTGGTTTTTGCCTTCACTGAGGTGGGCAAGTTTTGATTTTTTGAATTTGAATTTGTATCTTAGAAGAACAAACTCAAGGATTATGTTGTTCACTCTAGCCAAGTGTTCCACTAATTCATTGTCTATCAGACTGATATCATCTACATAGGACAATTCCTCTTCATCACAAATTTGAAGTAATTTAGCTAACCTGGCTGAAAACACCTTTTGGCTGTTCTTAGAACCCTGGGGTAACCAGCAAAATTGGCCCTGAGAGCCTAGTGCCAAGAATGTTGTCAATTATCTGCTTACAGTTGCTATATTTTGGCAGACAAATCCATTTGAGATGTCTAGTGTTGTTTTGTATTTCTTTCACACAATGTAATTGCAGCACTGTGTGCATTCTGTACTGCAAATGTGCATGTTGATGTTTAAATTATCTGTAATCTAAGAATAGATGGTATGAATGATCAGGTTTCATTAAGGGAAAGAAGAGATTATTAATAGGTGAGGTACATTTCTCTATCACAACCTGACATTCAAGTTGATTTAATACCTCCCTGACTTGTTTCTTTGCCTCATGCTTAATCTGGTACTGTCTCTGAGGTGACTCATCATCCCACCCAACTTTATTGCGGTAAAATGCAGGAGCTAATGCTAACACCTACTCCTGCACGTATTAATTTTTGACTGATTCTTGTATGAGCTCAGAAAAAGCAGGTAAAATAACTTCTTCTCCCATTGGGCAATCCATTACAAACTCAGGTAGCCAATCCTTTTTGACCAAAAAAATATTGTAACCATAGGCCATTTTCTCCTAAAAGAGATCCCTTACTTTCATGGGTATGTCCCCCTCTATGCAGAGCGTTATTTTGTAAAACCAATGTGGGACATTTACACTTGTATCAGGTGTTTCCTCCATGATATGCTCACTCGGCACTACTACCCCCAGAGAGTCCATCAGGTTCTGGGGAGTTATAGTGACTTCAGCTGCGCTGTCTAGCATCATCACTGCCCATTCTCCATTCAGAAGCAGTGTCCAAAGTATCCTGGGCATTTCTAACTTTAAATTCTGGCTCCCTTTTTCTTTTTAAATTGAAGTTTTTAAGTCTTTTTGTTTGTCTTCCTTTTTAATAATGTAGTCCAAAGTGCGATGTGTCTCCCTTCTCAGCTTAACTTGCTATTGTGATCTGTATTCTGCCCGTCTGTCTCTCTCCGAATGCTTTTTGGATGTCTCCGGAAAGTAACAAGATAAACGTGTACCAGTATCTTGGTACGTGTCAGGCTTTCTAATGTCACGGTTTTACAAGTTATATCTCCATTCAGTGTTTTTCTGTTGAGGAGACCCACCCCCAGAATGTGTTTTGTTTTGTTTATTTTTTTATTTACTATCCTGTTTCTTCTTTGAAGAATCGGCTGCTTACTTAGAGTTATCTCTTTCAGAGCTACTCTAAACTATTGGTTTCCAAGGTTTGGGTCCCAGATTATCTCTGCCTAAAGAGGCATTTGTATCTTTGATAATCTTCTGTAATTGTACTCCAGCCTCCCCTTTTTATGTTACTCAACATAATGGTATATACCTGGGCAAAATTGCCCATCAGTTTCATTCCCATATCAAAGCCAGGCTCTGTCCCATACTCATTCTGATTCTATTTCAGTACATCTGGTATGCCTGCTTTTGAAGTGGTATCATATGTTCTGGTGTATACAGCAGCAAAGACAGTACCCCAAGTGGCACAATCTTCTAACTGGGGAGCCATCCCCATTGGCAAGCAAATTGCCAGTATTTTGTATTTTTCCTGTGGCCCATATGGGGAAAGACTACTTCAAGCTGTGCCATTTTTTGTGCTATCCAGAATGGGAATTGCTCCCGGAAGGTGGGAACCTTTCCCATGATCACATTTAGTGTTTGCTGGGTAATACCTGTGGTAGCCATGTGTGGTTGTGTAGCCCGAGAAGCCCCACAGGTTGGACTGTTAAAGTTCGCATTACATATTGTGTGGATTCCAGTTGTTTACTAAATCTCTGTAAAGTGTGCTCATTTGTGCTGATGTTAGGGCAGCAACATCTGGATGTGGTGTGTATAATGCTAAAGCTGGCCAAGTTGCTCCTTCTCTACTGAGCGAACTGAGTGTCACATGTTCTGTTTTATGGTATAGGGCCCCTGTAAACCAATTAATGTGGGCTTGGTATATCAATGAGACTTCTAAGTTCACATAGGGAAAATAATCATCAGGTGTTTCGTCTTGTATGTATTCATATCCTTGTGTGTGCATCTGCAGGGAAGAATTTAACCCAAGAATAGAATACCTATCTTCTGAATGCTTCGAGTGCCTCAACCATGAAGGCAACTTCTCCACCCATTGCCGGCAGGCCATGTTGCAGTAATTTCATGGTGACTGCCTGTCTGCAATTTCTGAAATATGTAATCCATCTATCTGTTCTCCAATGTTTTCATCCTGTTCAGTCATTTTTAGAGCAGTAGCACTTTTCCAATTTATTATAGAGATATGGTGTGCACTGTGTGGGAACCGTTAATCCCAAAAGCTTGAGTAACCAACAGCCAATAAATAGGGTATGTGTACTCAGCTGAGGTGGATTGTTTCCCTTCCCACTACGGATGTCTCCGATTAAAATGTTTGTAGGGGTCTCTGAGAAAGCACAACTGAACTACACAGATTTGATCAATAAATAGGAGCAAACCAACGTTGTTGGAGGCCTGTCGTATAGTTCCCACCAATCTGTAGGACCTGCTCATTGTTCAGACAACATAAACTAAGGGCTTATTGTCAAGACTGATCCCAGACACCCCCACAGGATATGTTGGCCAATAGACCAGCTAGTTCACAGTGCCACCGTAAGCTCCGTTACCGACCAAGGAGCAAATGGTTCCTGCAACCACTGAACATAACAACCCTGACCCCTCGGGGATCATGGAAACAGTACATTACCTTTCAGGCAGTCACTTGTTCATACTTATTCTCAGAGAAATTTAGAGAGAATACACAGTGGAACGTTTTCAAAAATATTTTTTGAACCAACATTATTCTTGCATAAAATATGTGTGCTGCATTGATTAGTAAACACAAGCAGATAAAAGAAATTAAAAGCGCCAACAGCGTAAATAGTAGATATAGTTCTACCATGGTGCTACACAATTGTATATATGTAGGCATAGGAAAAAGGCAGCAATTTAGCGTACTCATACTATGCAAACCCTACTCTAAAAGTGTGTGTGTAGGTGCAGTGCAAAAATCCCCCCGAGAGACTATCCAACACCTTTACCTTTTGGGATAGAGTTAAGGACCCTGTCTTGGTCAGGAACTGGAGACCCCTCACGAGATGTCTGACCACTGTGTGGTGAATTCTCAGCATGCAAGGACCCTTAGTGTCTGAGGAAGTACCTCTACTGATCTATTGGGATGCTTATGTTTTATAATAGAAAGCAGCCTTGCGATGTACACATAGATTAGGGATGTTGTGGATATGTAGATAGCCCTGTCACCCCATGGATGAAGATAGTGAAGACATTTGTACGTAGTAAGGAATGAGATCTTGTTCCTGGTGTTCAGGGCACTGCGATGATGTGCGAAGATGTAAAACAAGTTTAGTTTCAGAGAACCTAATCCAAAATTGGTGTGCGTACAAATGGATGCTAAAGCTTGCAGCTTGGAAATGTTATTCGTGAGGACAATGTAAGAAATAAGCTGCTTTGTTACAAAGACGGCCTACCCCCGAGAATATACCAGCACAGACGTCCTTCTGAGTCTTCAACAGGTTCCAAGGTATACTGAAGTATTGTGTGTGAGAGTCCAATATTTATACTTGGTGCCAGCTTTGAATTAGGAGAAGGTTTCAGAGGTTTCCACCCCCAGAGGTGCTTGGAATTTTTTGGTTCTCTGCCCCAGCTCCAGCTCCTCTGGGGATACAAAATACAAGTGTCAATCTGTTTGTGAGTGTGCTCAGGCAGACGCTGTATGATATGCAAGTGTGGTACGTGACAGATCCTCCCCCTACTAAGTCAGAGATGGCCCATCCTGCCAACTCTAAATCTCTCTTTGTCTCACTGTGTGGGAACAATACACACAGACTAACTATCAGCTAAACCTAGTCATGTGACCCAGGATTCAGGCTGCAGATACCAAATGGTTTGGATGAGAAAATGTACCTTGTAAATGTGGCATTTTTAAAATTATAATTTAAAATCTGACTTTACGATTAAAGAGGGTTTTAAATTATAATTGTTTAGACACCAGACTAGATTTTCCTACTTGTTCCAAATTGAAAGCCAGCACTAATTTAATGTAATAAGGTAACCCAGCGTTATCATATGGGAGAGGTAGACCCTGCAGTAGTGAAAAACGAACGTAAGAATTTTTCATTACAAAGAGATGTAAACGTTAAAAGCATATGTCCAATTGTTTAAATGTTTGAGTAAGCTGCACCCTGACCTATGGGCTGTTAATGGCCTACCTTCAGGGTGAAGTAAATATATTAAATATAAGGTTTAGTCTTGGGAAAAGGTTTCTTTGGCTAAGATCAAATGGCAGTTTAAAACTACACATACAGGTTGCAATGGCAAGTCTGGGACATATTTAAGGTGGCTTAAGTGGGTGGCATAATCAGTGCTGCAGGCCTAATAGTAGCTTTTAATTTACAGACCCTGGGTACATGTAGTACCACTGTGCTAAGGGCTTACAAGTAAATTAAATGTGCCAATTGGGTGTAAGCCAATTTCACCATGTTTAAATGAGAGAGCACATGCATGTTAGCAATGGTTAGCAGTTGTAAAGTGTGCAGTGTACTAAAAACCAACAAAAACAGGTTGAGAAAAAAAGGAGGATGCAGGCCAAAAGCTCGAATTTAACCCTGCAGAAAGAGCCAAGTCCAACAGTCTCGTACATGTTGGCCTTTTTTATGGTAAAACCTTGATTTCTGGAAGTTTATTGGCCAAGAATTGATAATGCTCCAAATGTTGTCAATAATCATCTTGAAATGGTTCAAGGCTATATAATATGTGGTCACACAAGTTAAAGTCTTAGGGCCAGATGTAGGTAAATTATATTTACCGACCTCTTAAATACCGAGTCATACCGACTCGGTATTACCGAGTAGGAAAACGAGATGTAGGTAAGAATGCCGGTAACAAATACCGACTCGGAACCTGTCGGTAATCGGAAACGGTATTTACCGTCTCGGAATATACCTACACGGTAAAATCCGAGACGGAAAAACCCAAACCGATCCACCGGTGCCACGGCCCATAGGAATGAATGGCAACTCCCGACCCGGAAAATACCGAGTAGGTAAAAACCGACCCGGTATTTACCGTGTCGGAACTATCCGCCGAAGAATTTGAAACTGACAAACATGTGCGCCTGTGAACCAATCAGGTACTTCAACCACACCCAAATTCCAAGCCACAGGGGAACTAACCAATCAGATCCAACCACCACACCCCAGGACCTGGGACAGGCCACGCCCATGCAGGTGCAGAAACAAACAGTCAGGAGAGCAGGAGGACAGAGTGTGGAGCAGCCTTACCTGAGACAAAATACACAGCAAGATGGAGAGCCAGGAGGCACAGAGAGATGCTGCAGAGCGCAAAAGGAAGCAGAAGTTCAGCCAGGAGGAACTGCAGGTGCTGATTTCGGAGGTTGTCAGACATTATGGCAAAATTTTTGGAAAGCAAACTCTGCATGTTGCTGAATCCATCAAACGCAGCACCTGGTTGGACATACAAGGCAAGGTAAATGCCATTGGTGTCACCCACCGTGACCTAGAAGACCTAAAAAAACGGTGGTATGACATCCGCATAATCACCAAAAAAAAGCTTGCTGCCCACCGCAAGGAATGTGATGCTACAGGAGGAGGAAGGAACAGAGCCCCCAGACTCACCGACATCGAGGAGATGGTCGCATCCACCCTTGAGAAGGAATGTATTCACGGAATTGGAGACGCAGACAGCTCAGCAAGAGGAGCAAAGAAACCAGGTAAGATGCAAGAACACTATCATTTACCCTTATACCTATTCCCCTCACAGGACAAATCAGACTCCACAACAGGTTTAACTAATGTCCTGCAATGCATCCTGTGAAATGTAGTCATGTGTAGGTACCTCAGAGCAGTCAGCGTGCATTGCAGCAAGGGGAGCAACAGACAAGTAGCATAGGCAAATGAGAGACAGGCTAAACTGCTAAAGAAGTGTATTTTATCACATGACACAGGTGAACAACATTACTGACACAATGTCCATGTCTGTCCACAGGAGAGACAAAGCGCAGCACAGCTGAGGTCAGAGAGAAGAGGAGGGAAGGAGCCGGACCTAGCACATCTCACGGAGGGCAGGACCAAGAGCAGGCAGCCCCGATGCCTGAGGAGGCAACTGCAGAAAATCCACAATCCCCTCTCCTATTCGGTAGTCAGGACACAGGAGCGGCAGAACTATCACCCACCCCCACATCACCATCCCCAGTGCTGGGAAGAGTCAGGAGCCATGATGTGCCCCCTCGCAGAATACTGCAAACATCATCGGAGGAGGAGGAGGTGGAGGGTGACACACAGGACAGAGGCAACACCGAGCAGCAGCCCAGTCCCAGAGTCACGCGGGCCAGTGTCCGAGGGCGACGGCCACGGGAGGAAGAGGATGTGCGGCAAGTCCAAGGTGTCTTCTGCGGACTGGAGGCCACCATGGTGAAGGTGCAGCGCCTGCAGGCAAAAGCAATGATGGGGGTTCAGAGGCACGCACGCACAACAAATGATAAACTGGAAGCAGTAGGCAAGGGCATAGGGGAAATGGCAGAGAGCATGCAATCCATGGCGACAGGAATATCAGATATAACACAGTGCATGACTGTCCTGTGTGACAAAATGGACAGGGACCATTTGGCGAGACACAAGGCCCGTGTGGATGTGCGCCAGCAAACCAAGGCCCTGAACATGTTTGCAACTGCCATAGTGCAGTGCTGCAACAATTTAAGTGAAGGCATGGCCAGGATGACCTCTGCAATGGAGCTGGTGCTCGCGCAACAGACTGGCACTGGAGGCGACACTTGTGCTGCCGAAAGCGAGGGGTCCACCAGCAGGAGTGGGGCAAGCACTCCTGTGCAAGAGTTACGGAGGAGTGGCAGGCGTGGGGGAAGTGTGACAGGCCAGCGTGAGGACATTGATTGACAGCCACAGCAGCCCCGCCCTGTGGCCCGTGCCCACAAACAATGACTTTGCAATCCACCCAAGGCTGTAGTCACGGTGGTGTTAACCGTGACATCACACTCATGGAGTGTTTGTATTAGTGTGCCCAAAATGTGAGCTAACAATGCTGTGGCGTAGTGAATATTAAACTACTTCCACAAAGTTACATTCATGCCTGTGTCTCTTTACTCACTCAGAAATATTGTTGTGTAACCTCTGCTCGTCTCAGTCTCCCATCTGTAGCTGCTGCTGCCACTGTAGCTTGGGGCTCTGCCACCTCTGGGTCGTCATCAATGTTCTCATGGTATGTGAGATTATGCAACATTGCACAGGTCGCTATTATTTTGCAGCAGATGATTGGGGTGTACTGCCGTGCACCTCCACTCTTGTGGAGGCAGCGAAACCTGCTCTTTAGGAGTCCAAATGTGCGCTCAACTACGTTTCGTGTGGATCTGTGAGCCACGTTGTATCGCCTTTCACTCCTGGTGGATAAGTTGAGGTAGGGAGTGAGCACAAAGGACCGCAGGGCATATGCACTGTCGCCTAGGGGGAGAAAGATAGACATTAATTGCAAGTACATGAGACGTAGATCTAATGTGAGTGTCAGGGTGTGTCAATGTGATTTACCTAGCAGGTATCCATTTCCAAATTCTCCGGCAAGTAGGCGCGTGTATATTCCACTATTCTGAAAGATGTATGAATCATGGGTACTTCCGAGGAACTTGGCTACGATGTCAGTGATGAGGTTACCTGCATTACATATGACCTGGACGTTGATGGAGTGCGTCGATTTGCGATTCCTGTATATGTGCTCTGTGGCTGCAGGTGGACAGAGTGGGATGTGGGTGCCATCGATGCAGCCGATCACGTGAGGGAAGTGTGCCAGTTGATAAAAGTCTGTCTTGGTTTTGGCTAATTCTGCCGGTGTAACAGGGAATGAAATATAATGCCCCATCCTCTGCATCATGGCGTCAATAAACCTCCTGAAGAAGCGGGACAGGCAGCCCTGGGACACGCCACCCACTGCAGCTATCACACTCTGGTAGCTCCCTGAGGCCAGCAGGTGTAAGCTACATAGTACCTGGACATGAGGTGGGATGGCATGGGCCCTGGGTGTTGGGTGGTCCAGGAGAGGGTGTAGGTCCCTGATCAATTGCTTGATGGTGTCTGGGTGTAGCCTGTACCTCTGCAGTATTTCAGGCTCTGTCAGTTGGAACAGTGTTATCCTCTGCCTGTACACTTGTTCCTCCCTTAGCCATTCTCTCTGTCCTGCTGCCTGTAGTCTCTGCCGTCTTGCTATGATGTAAAAAGCCGCCATCATGGGTCCTGAGGTGCATTTTGGGACTTTTTTTATAGCCCTCCCTTGGTTACCACCTGCTTTCAATGCATGGTAAATACCGACTAAAAAATACCGTTTTTCGGCAGATTCAGTATTTTTGTGCTTACCTACATCTCCAAGGCTAATTTTTACCGTTCCTGATTTACCGAGTCGGAGAATACCAACTCGGTATTTATGTATACGGTATATTCCGACACGGTAATTTTACCGGGTCATTCTTACCGAGTCGGTATGTTTCCGACTCGGATTTTCTTAAATCGGTAATTGATGGCCTCCTACATCTCATTTCCTCGGTAACGGCCGATTTTACCGGTTTTCGGCCGTTACCACCCGGTAAACGCCTACCTACATCTGGCCCTTAGTCTCCTTGATTTCTGGTAGTGGGTCAAGGAGTCCCTCCCCGTTCTGACTCCGAGTTCACTTGCAGATCCTTGAAGTAATGTTTAAGAAGGCGATACAGACCTTTGGGCAAGATCACCATTCTGTCTCCCCTCAACAGTATTTCCTATTGAGATAATAGTCTTTGAACTGGAACTCTTCAAAATCATTTTTCAGAATTATCAAATCCTTGGTAAAGGCTTTATTAGATTTCATCTCCCCAGCATTTGACTATAGCCTGCCCAGTGTTTGGACAAAATATCAGATTAGAAATATTGAGTTGCAGAAATATTAGAATAAACATTGGGATACAAAAATATCGGGATGCAGAAGTATTGCCATCAAAAATAGCAATTTATCATGTAAGTAATATTGTTTTCAATAATATCATTGTTGTGAATATAGTTTCCAATAATATAGTTGTAAACAACTCAATTCCTTAATAATTGTTTAATTATCTTTATGTGTTTTAGTTCCTACGTTAATTGTATGTGCTACTATTGTTTGCATAACTGTTAATAAGAATTTGAAATATAGTTTGTAGTTTTAAGTGATATATAAGTTCTTTAATTGTTTATAGTTATTTATATTGTCATAGCGGGTTGCTACATTTGTAAGGGTGTAGGGTGGGAAGTTAATTAATTATAATTAAATAACAATCAGTTATGAATGTATTGTATATTAATTTTGTTATGGTTTAATAAATATGTATATTGTATAAAACGTGTATTTTTTAAGTTATATATTAGGTATGGGCTGTTGGGTTTATGGGGAATAGGGTTGAAAGTTAATTAAGTAATAATTCATTATGAATTTATTAATACTAAATACATTGATTAATAAATATGTAAATTGTGTAAAAAGAATATTTTTTTAAGTTATATATGAGGTGCAGGCTGTTGGGTTTCTAGGTGTATAGGATGGAAACTTAATTAAATGGTGTTAACTGGATTACATGTATTTATTTTTGTTATAGTTTAAGTATGGGCTGGTTCAAAAGTACTTTATTTGGTTAGAAAGTATAACCATAAAAGCATAAGACATAAAAATGTCATTTACATTGAAAATGTAAACAGAGTTTCGTATATAAAACGTATTTTCCTTGTGATCATAGAATTACAATTCATCCAAAGCTAATCAATTTTCGCGAATAAAAACATACTTTAAAAATAATGAAACTGATTACAGCAAGTAAAATTTTGTCCAATCTCTATAGTTCTAAAAAAAAAAACAACAGTTTATAGTTCATTACCTATTAGGGTCAAAATAAAGGAATAAAGATATCCTACGAAGTAGTGTCCATATCCAGTCAATCCAACAAATGTAAACCAGAAAATAAATCAAAACGATTGTAAGTGGGTAGGTTATAGCTGCTCGATACGAGGGCTCTACTACCCACCAAGTAGTTATTTTCTACATTCGTTCTTGGAGGTGGGAGATAGGATGTTCTAGGGTAGAAGTCAGCTAGTTCCCAGGTTACAATAGGGCCGTCTCCTATTTGTGGCTGCCAGCTTTGGAGATAAGGGACGACGTGGTTATCCCTGAAGTTTACTATTACAAGGTCTCCAACTATATCCTTTGGAAGAGATCCTAACCAGCCCACCCTTCTGACGTTTAATATTCTTCCGTCGATGTTTGGTGGAAGAGGTCTGTTTTTAGTTAACCAGAATGATACCTTGTTTTTTAGTTCGTGTTGGCCTTCAGTTTTTCCCTTTGTCAGCATAGGCACTCCCGAGAGGAAGCACACAAATGGTGCGGCTTCCGGTGGTAAGTGTATGTTATTAGTTTTCCTTGGAATCATACATTTGTTAACGACTATCCCATCCTGGCACGTAGCTTCTTTGTTCGGATTTACTCTGGCGGCGGGACTCGGTACTATTGCAGGTTTTGGGGTTACTTTCTGAATATTTGAGGCTGGCATTTTTAGAACTACTGGTTGATTTTGGGCAGCAACATTTTGGGCAGTAGTTTCTGGCGCATCGGTAGGAGCTAAGGTCTGTGCGCACTTATATCCTGCTATTCTTTTTATAAGTAGCGCGTTTGCCTTGGTAGATTCCTCAATGCCCATCAGCGTTTCCCCTATACTCTTCATTCTTTCTAGCAACGGGGATATTAACGAATTAACCAAATGTTCGATCTGCGCCGATAGAGTAGCCTGTGGGGAAGCTACAGGAATTTCCAGTGTTGGGCATGCCTTAGATGCTTTAGGGGTGGTGGCATAGTCCAGTGGGGGACTTGAATGTAGTTTTTGTTGTTTCGATAGTCTCCCCGACTGTTTAACACCCTTTCGCTTTCTCTTAGTAGAACGAGTCTGAGGGTGCACTATCGCTTGCGTGTTATCTTTAACTGATGGTGAAAGGGGAATACCCAGGAGACTTTCGTTTAGTTGAGATGGTATACTAGGCTGGGGACTTATATTTCCCGTAGGGCAGGTGGGAACACCACTTTACGCGTTTCCCTGTTCCACTAGATCGTACCTGGTGTTACATATCTTATTTAATTCCCCCAATAAAGAAAAAGGTTCTACTACATCAGCTGGCATCAGAGGGGATCGTTTGCTAGATGTAAGTTCTACAGAGAGACGTTGTTCTGCTCTCTTTATTTCTTGATCAATTACCGTTGTAGCCCTAGTTAGGTAGTGGTCCAAAGTTCTCTTAAGCAGGCCCCCCTGAGAGATAGTGTTTTTAGGAATCCCTTTGCATGACATAGTGTGGCTAGCTTTTATATGTTTAGCACAGGACGTATGACCACAACAAACATCTAAAGCGTGTAGCTTAAGAGCCAATGTTAAGTCCCCTCAGGAGAGCCAAAGTGCACAGTGTCAGTAGTCTCTAGGTGTAAGTTAGATCTCTTTACCTCCTTTTACCGGACGATCAAGGAGGGCGGCCCAGCCTGGCCTCTACCGGCCCCGGACGGCCACAGACGGCCCGCCCTTTGCCCGGGCTTCCCCCGGCGCCGCCCGCGCTCGTCCGCGATTCGGAGGGAACTGCCGCAGTATAAGCGCCTCCGGGCGCGCAGAGCCAGGAAGTGGGCCGTGCTGGACGTTGTAGCTAAGCTTGCTGGGAGCTGTAGTTCCCCCCCACAGCGGCCGTGCAGGGTGACAAGCAACAGCGGCAGGAGGAACAAGTAGCTTCTGGGCCCCAGGAGTGAGTGAAGAAAGGTAGGTCTGCCTCGACCCTGCCTCGGCCCCGAGAGTGTCAACGGAGGTCCCCGCTCTCCAGTGGGAGCTGCCGCAGTATAAGCGCCTCCGGGCGCACAGAGCCAGGAAGTGGGCGGTGCTGGACGATGTCGTTGAGCTTGCTGGGAGCTGTAGTTCCCCCCCACAGCGGCCATGCAGGGTGACAAGCAACGGCGGCGGGAGGAACAAGCAGCGTCTGGGCCCCAGGAGCGAGTGAAGAAAGGTAGGTCTGCCTCGACCCTGCCTCGGCCCCGAGAGTGTCAACGGAGGTCCCCGCTCCCCAGTGGGAGCTGCCGCAGTATAAGCGTCTCCGGGCGCGCGGAGCCAGGAAGTGGGCGGTGCTGGACGATGTCGCTGAGCTTCCTGGGAGCTGTATTTCCCCCCCACAACGGCCGTGCAGGGTGACAAGCAACGGCGGCGGGAGGAACAAGCAGCGTCTGGGCCCCAGGAGCGAGTGAAGAAAGGTAGGTCTGCCTCGACCCTGCCTCGGCCCGAGAGTGTCAACGGGCTGGTAGGGTATACCGTGGTAGGTTAATTAGGTGAAAAATTGAATTCTTTTTATTGATACAATTCATAATAATTAATAAATTTACTCATCATGTTAATTGTTTAATTGTTTTTTATTTTATATATATTTTTGGGGCTTATTCATAAAGTTCATTTTAAGAATTTTTTATTCGTTATAAATCGATAGGGTTATGTTTCATATATGTTATGTGTTTAAAGTGAAGTACTTTGCCTACTAATGTACACATTGGAGTTTGAATAGTAAACATAACCCCTCCAGAGTCCAATGCTTTCCCTACTGTTGTACAGACTGGAGTGGGAATAGTAAATGTAATCCCTCCAAAGTCCAGCGCTTTCCTTACAGTTGCACACACTGAACTGGGAATAATAAATATTACCTCTCCAGAGTACAATGGAGTGAAAATAGTATATCTATTATTCCCAGAATGTAATACTTTTTTAATATTGTACAAGTAGTTGTATTATTATTAATTATTTTTCATTATATATATATATATATATATATATATATATATATATATATATATATATATATCATATATATATATATATATATATATATATATATATATATATCATATATATATATATATATATATATATATATATATATATATATATATGTATATATATATTACCTACTGGCGGTCGCCAGTAGGTATATATAGTTAGGATTTTTTCCCTATGGGATTTCTGAAAATTCTATGCCTAATAACTTTGGCGTTTGTGGACGGAATTGGCTGAAATTTTCAGGAAAATGGCACATTTTGTTTCTGAGCAGCCCTTGAAAATTTGGGGGGGTTTTGTGGAGGGGGGGCCGAGAAAAAAGGGGGGTCCCAAAACGCGTTTTTTCCATGTTAATTTCCATAGGGCGGTTGGACTCACTTTTAGCCCGAACGGCTGAATGGATTTGCACGAAACTTGGCAAAATTGTAGGGACTGTTAGCCCGATGTGCCTTTGCTAGGTCTCAATATATGTGCTTCAGTGGATTTTGAGAAATTAACGTTTAAATCAAGATATATATCTGTAACAGCGCTCCGGGCAGCGATCCGGTTAGCGAACCTTTCGCGTATCGGAACTTTGCGATGCGAAGCTGATTGGCCCTCCGGTGTCTGTCAACATTCTAAACAGTCCGGAGCGGCCGCCATCTTGTCTCTCGGTAGGATCGAGAGACAAGAGGAGGCCAAAACAAAGGGGGAAATTACCATAAGGGGGCATAGTAGATCCTCGTTGACCCCCTAGGTTTTATGTGGAGGTTTTAAAAGGGCCTAGGAGGGTCCAAAAAAAAAAATTTTTTTTTTGCGTGGTAAGCGCCAAGTTCGCGAACCGGAAAGCGTTCTGGGCAGCGAACTTTAAGGATAAAAGAATGTTAGACTTTTCTAATACTGTATGTTAATTATTTGTTGTTTTTGTTCGTTTTTTTATTTATTTATTTATTTTGATTTTAAAAAAAATTATTTATTATTTTCATAGTTCATTAAAACTTCCAGCATTATATCATCTGGTATCTCGTCAAACATGGATGTTTCTGTCTCTTGTAAGGTTTGAATAAATTGTTCGTCAAAAGATTGATCCATAAAATCTTCATCCACATTTTCTTCAGTTACAATGTCTTCGGATGTAATCTCGAAGGAAACATTAGTTTTTTCTTGCTCCCCTTCCATTTTTTTGCTGTAAATTGCATAAAAAAAATAATTAAATTAGAAGAGTTAGGGCACTGTTGGGTTTAAGTTCAGACAGGTAGTTCTGTTTTTTTAACAGTGAACTTAAAGTAAGTAAATTCATAATTATAGCAGAGAAGTGTAAGTCAATCAATAAATATAACAGAGGAGTCTATCTGTATCTATAACTATAGCAGGGGGACAGTAAATAATTATCAAAAAACGTTTTTACAAATTAATTTAAAGTGCCACTTACAAATTATCAATTTAATTTACAGGGAGGTGAAAAGGCTCTTGAAATGTAGTTCAGGAAGTAGTAGTCAAAATGGCTGTGTTTCCTTCTCTTCCTTTATATATATTCAGGTACATAACCAATCAAATGTCAGGAAAAAAAATTGAAAATGAAAGTAACATTTTCATTGGTTGTCAATTCCAACACTTCAGATGTGTTTTGTGAAGTAATTTACCTCACGGTACTTAGAGAGGTCTACAGGCTTAATGGCTAAATGGAATTTCAATCAAATTTGTGAAAATGAAAGGGATTGTTATGTAGTATGAGCTAATCTATATTTGGTGAGAGTGTCTCTAGTCGTTTTTCTGTAAATTACTTTCCCACCTTTTTTTAGGACTGCTTTCCGGAAAGCGGCCCGGTTAGCGAACCTTAAGCGTCACGGGAGTCCACCATTTTGTGTTTCGGTCGCATTAAGATACAAGATGGAGGGCAAATAATGTTTAGAATGGGTAGAAGGGGTCATGGTAGACTTATCTTGACCCCCTAGGTTTTCTGAGGGTGGCTGAGGAGGCTTATATGTGCGGAAAAAAAACATTTTTTTAAAAAATCCGCGAGGTTAGCTTTCGGTTAGCGAACCGGGTAGCGCTCCGGGGAGCGTATTTTGTGGAAAATTAGTGAAAAAAGTTAGAGAAAAATAATAATAATTGTGAGTTATCAGATGTAGGGTAGCTCTGAGAAGAGCTTTTGGGTTTATGGTACATTTAGGTACTTATAAGTAGGTACCAATGCACAGTCTTAAATTCAGAATGAAAATTCTGTTGCCCTCATCTGAGAAGTGAACTCCATCTCCTCTGTAGATATCTTGCATGTAGTAACGCAAGTTATTGTTGTACAGAGAGCCCATTCCATGGTCTCTCATGTAAGCTGAAAGCACATATCTTATTTGCATCCTGAAACAATCATTTAAAATGTTAGACACAATTTTATGATGGCTTTACATCTTTTTTGCGCTGCTATTGCATCACTATTGTGAGACATTAGCAGTGCAAAAGAAGCACCATGTTCCAAAATAGGCCTCAGTTCATCAACATCAAGATACAGTTTGTTTAAAATATATATGTTTAGGATTGTGTAGGGGACGTAGAGAAGCAGAGGCTTCTGTAAATGTCAAAGTTGTTGAAAAACTGTTTGTTCTTGAACCTTTTCCCTTGTCTTTTCTAATTTTTAAATACATGTTTTAATATTTTTGGAAATGTTTGTTCTCTCTTTTACAGATTGAAAGTATGAAAAAAATTTTTTAAAAAGGTAACAAGAATTATAAGGTAAATGTTTTCTACTCTTTTTACCCGCAATGCACTGCTGATGATGGCACTGACCATGTCATGAATGATGTAATAAGAGGACATGACTTACTTCATTGGTAGGCCTTCACATGCATTATCTGCTCTGTATTCTTCAACAAGTGTAAAATTGATCTGTAACCCTGAGTAGGTCTCACCTTAAACAAACCTCAGGACAGATCACACCTTATCGTCATCCTGAATTAATAAATAGATCTATTAAACAGTATCTCTGGTTTACTCCCTATAGCTGTCTTTCTTTTAACATTACTCTCTGTTTACTTCCCTTATACTAACTCTTCTTTTTTTAAAAAAAATATTTTTTTGGTTCGCTTCAAGTTCGCGAACCGGGCAGCGAACGGGAAAGCGAACCAAAAGAAATAGAGCTTGCCAGAGTGATAAACATTCTAGCAATTTTATTTGAAAGGGGAGGTAGTTCTGAAAAGAACTTTTTTTTTTTTGTTTTTGTTGTTTTATTTATTTTTTTTTTTCTGAACATTTTTTGATTTTTTTGTATTTTTAGAACAGTTTTATGTTTTTTTTGTGTTTTTTATGGAGGGGAAACAACAAAAAAACAGGCATTGAAAAGGGCTCAACAGGAGCAAAAAAAAAATTACTGCTTGGGTGGGTTAGGGCACTTATGGTTTTCGTACACCATATTGATCAAGTTCACGCTCATGTTCCCATATGAGAGCATAGCACCACAATATATACAGGTAAACTTCATATGTTTGAAATTTGGCTGAATGTTTGGCACAGTTTCCTGTGCCTCTCTTCCTGTCAAAGATATAGTTGACGTAGATCTGGCCACAGGAGTTGTCGGGGGATTATCTTGTAGGTCCCTTAACTCTGCCCGGCTGTAGTTTAAGGGATGCCACCTGGCCATATGGCGATGCATAGTATAGTTGCCCATACTATATTTTTTCTCTGTGCCTCTAGACAATCCGTATTTACAGATGAGGCAGGTGGCATATTTAGCATTGACCTTCTTGTCCCCTGGAGGGATGGAAAAAAACTGCCATATGAAACTTGTTTTCCTTCTAGAAACACGGGGCAACTCCTGTATAAATTCTGGTTCATCTCTATCCTCTTCTTCTTCTTCCTCCTCTCTGTTGGAGATGAATTGACTTGGTGGTCCTCTCTTCTTATGAGGAGGTGGAGGTGGTGGTGGGGGTGCACCAGCTGCAGCAAGTATAGAAGCCATTGCTGAACTCCAGGAAAATGGTCTTTCTCTCACCAAGATGAAAGTCAGAGTGAGGAAAGAAGGAGGGGTTTACATGATTTGGGAAAAGCAAAAGTTCTGAACCAATGAAAAGTGTTATTTTTAGGTCACATGACCTAGTCATACATCATTTGGAAACCAAAAGTGAAATGAACCAATGAAAAGTTTGATAAACAAGCCACATGACCTGTTCCGCTTACGTTACGCGGTGCGCGCCGCGTCCCGGATCGTTTCCGGTTCGCGGTCCGGAGCACTTCCGGGAGCGCTAACGCGGCGCGTCATTTGACGCATTACGCGACAACGTGATACGTCGCGCTTCCGCGACGCGTCACAGTTGCGCTAACGTAACGTTTACCGGTTCGCGGACTAGGTCGCGGCATCAAGATGAGCTAACGGAAAGCTTCCCGGTTCGCGAACTGGAAGCGAAGAAAAAAAATATTAAAAAAAAAATTATTAATAAACATCTAAAATATATTTTAAGATTTAAAGAAGAATACATTTTACAGTTACAGATGTTAGCTTTTAAAAAACCAATGAAATTCACAGAAAAAACCATAGGTTATAGACCATATATAGTTAGGAATTTGCATTTACAAAACCTTGAAAATTCACTGAAAAAACCATAGGTTATAGACCATATATAGTTAGGGATTTGCATTTACAAAACCTTATTTTACTCGCATAAAACCATTGAAATTCCATATATAGTTAGTTGCGCTAACTATATATCGCGCACCCGCAATCCACTGCTGATGATGTCACATATTACATCATTCATGACATGGTCAGTGACATCACTGATGACATCACTCATCTCATTTGACATGACTGATCATATCACTGATGATATCATTCATGTGATAATACCATGAACCTCTTCAGACTCTAATATAATCTTAGATACAATCAGTGTAAACAGACAGTCACAGACTGTCACTCATCCATGGAGTTACTCACACACCTAGTCAGTTATGCAAAAAATCAATCACACCTCAATTTTCTCAACTATACAGTTATACACACCTTACTTATTCAAACATATAATAACACATATTTACTCTCTTATACAATCCCTGATACATGTTCACAATGATCCATACAGCCACTCACACATTCACTGGCTCTTATGTACAGTTATTTATATATGTCAACTCTCACATGTACTGTGTTTTACATATGTACTTACTTTGACATGTAGCACTGAGATATCCATTCACTCACTAATACACTCATGCCCAGTCAACCGCCCATACAGCTGTTTCCACATGCACTTTTGAACCCATACATATAGTGAATCAACTACTCACACATCTATGTACAGAGTCACACACCTCCCAGCCACCCATACACACACACTCAGTTTCCCATACAAATACTTGGACAACCAATGAATAACCCATACAGTTACTCATATAGCTACTGATCAACATATGCAGCAGTTTGTAGAACAACAGATATAATGATGCACAAAATAAAACCCAGTCACTAACCCATGCACTTAGTGAGACACATTTAATCACTGACTCATACAGTCAGTCATGCACCTACTAAATCCTTCATCCAGACACTTATACATCCACTCATTCTTCAAAATATAAGACATATTTTAACTTTACAGAAACATACAGTCACTGGATGTTGTGATCAGTGATGTCATCAGTGATGTCACTGACCATGTCATGAATGATGTAATATGTGACATCATCAGCAGTGGATTGCGGGTGCGCGATATATAGTTAGCGCAACTAACTATATATGGAATTTCAATGGTTTTATGCGAGTAAAATAAGGTTTTGTAAATGCAAATCCCTAACTATATATGGTCTATAACCTATGGTTTTTTTCAGTGAATATATATATATATATATATATATATTACCTACTGGCGGTCGCCAGTAGGTAGTTATAGTTAGGATTTTTTTCAATGCAAAATCTCAACATTCTATTGGGAATAACTTTGGCGCCGGTTGAGGAATCTGCCTGAAAATTTCCTCCAATTTGCCTCGAGGTGCTTCGGTCCTTCCCTGAAAGTTTGGGGGGGATTCGTCAAGCGGGGGCCTGAGATAAAAGGGGGTCCCAAAACGTGTTTTCCCCATGTTAATTTCCATAGGGCGGTCAACCTCACTTTTAGCCCGAACGGCTGAATGGATTTCCACCAAACTTGGCAAAATTGTAGGGACTGGTAGCCCGATGTGCCTTTGCTATGTCTCAAGATATGTGCTGCAGTGGATTTTGTGTAATTTAGGTTAAAAAAAATATATATATCTTTAAGCGCGCCCGGTACGCGCACGGGGGAGCGCACCGGGCACGCTACGCTACTTGCGCGCGGAAAGCTGATTGGCTCTCGGGTGTCTGTAAACATTCGAAACAGTCTGGAGCGGCCTCCATCTTGTGTCTTGGTAAGATCGAGACACAAGAGGAGGCAAAAACAAAGGGGGAAATGACCATAAGGGGGCAGAGTAGAGCCCCCTGACCACCTAGGTTTGATGTGGGGGCCATAAAAGGGCCCCGCGGGGCAAAAAAAATAAAATTCAATTTTCGGGGGGAGCGCCCGGTACGGGCACCGGGGAGCTTACCGCGGAGCGTACTATGGGGGAAAAAGAATGACAGTTTTAAAAAAAAGTTGCTGTTTTAAAAAAATGTTCTTTTTGTTGTTTTTTTTTTTAAGTACCTACATGTAGGTACCAATGTAGAGACTTAAATTTAATGTTCACCGTTTCCTCTGTAGATATCTTGCATATTGGTATAGAAGTTATTGTGGTATATGGAATCCATAACATAGTCTGTCAGGAAAGCAGAAACAGATCCTTTAAGCACTCCCTGAGAAGTCCTAGGGGATCATGGGTAGTCTATCCTAATCCCTTATGATGAAAAAGAGATGTAAAATACACATTGGAGATAATATAGTGGGAGAAAGGTATTAACTATGAGTAAACTTACTATGTAACACAAAAAGGTTGCACAGTATAATATAAGTCTCATTTTATAATATAATCATTTTGGTACTACTTCATGAATTACATATAAAAATGAATACTGTCTCAAACAATTTTTAATTATTATATATAAATTTATTTTTCTGATTCTTTTTCAAAATTTAATAAAACTTCTAACATAATATTGTCCGGAATTTCCTCATAATTATTAGTACATGAATCTATTTGTTCCAAACATTCTATTAACTGTTGGTCCAAAGATTAATCTATGAAATCAAATTAATCTTTTTGTTCTTCTGGATTTTCCACCTTTATTTCGAAAGAAATAACAGTTGATTGTTTTTCTCCTTCCATTTTCTTTCTGAAAATTGCAGAAAAATTAACTATATTAGTAGAGTTAGGGTACTGTTGGGTTTAAGTTCAGACAGGTACTTCTGAGTTTTTAACAGTGAAGTAATTTTTGGGCAGTGTATGTTTTCAGGCCAGAAGTAGAACTATTACAAAGTGCATGTGATGAAGCCTAAGTAAATTCATAATTATACCAGAGAAGCCTAACTCAATCCATAATTATAACAGAGAAGTATATCTCAATCTCTAACTCTTACAGAGGGACAGTATATAACTATCAGAAAACGTTTTACCAAATTAACTCAAAGTTCCCAACATAGTTCCCCTTCCAAATTAACAACTTACCTTTTTCAAAGTAGTTGAAGTTTTCTGTGAACATTCTTTCAAAATGTACCTCAGGTAGTATTAGTCAAAATGGCTGTTTTTCCCTCTCATTTTTCAAATATATTCATGTACTTAACCAATCAAATGTCAGCACATAAAAGTACAAAATGTAAGTAACATTTTAATTGGTTGTAAATTCCAACAGTTTCATATGTGTTTTTGTCATGTAATTTACCTCAGGATATTTAGACAGGGCTACAGCCTGAACGGCTCAATGGAATACCATCAATTTTGGGAAAATGGTAGGGACTGCTATGTAGTAGGGACTATTCTATATTTGGTGGAAGTGTGTCCTGTGGTTTTTATGTAAATTGAGTTTCCACATTTTTTGGGAGCGCTTACCGGTGCGCGCTCCGGTACGCGCACCGAGAGCGCTACGGGAGTCCGCCATTTTGTGTTTCGGTACAATTGAGACACAAGATGGAGGACAAACAACGTTGGGAATGGGTAGAAGGGGGCACAGTAGACAGACTGTGACCCCCTAGGTCTGAGGGGGGCTTAGGAGGCCTATATAGGTCCCAAAAAAGATATTTTTAAAAAATTTTCACAGGGGAGCGTCCGGTACGCGCCCCGGGGAGCGCACTGGGGAGCGTACCGGGAAGCGTACTTTGGTGAAAAATAGTGAAAAAAGTGAGAGTAAAATAATCATTTTGAGTGATCAGTGATGTCATGAGTGATGTCACTGACAATGTCGTGAGTGATGTAGTATGTGACGTCATCAGCAGTGCATTGCAGGCACGCAAGTTGTAGTGAGTCCAACTAACTATAACGTGGGAATTTCAATGGTTTTATGTCAGTAAAATTTCCAGCTAACTGTAACTGGTGTCAAACCTCTGGTTTTTTGAGTGAATTTAATAGGTTTTTTAAATGCTAATTCCTAATTATAACTGGTCTGAAACCTATGGTTTTCTCAGTGGATATATATATATATATATATATATATATATATATATATATATATATATATATATATATATATATATATATATATATATATATATATATATATATATATATATATATATATATATATTCACTAAAAAAACAATAGGTTTTACAGACATTATAGTTAGGAGTTAGCATTTAAAAAACCTTTGAAATTCACAAAAAAAACCATAGGTTTCAGGGACGTTATAGTTAGTTAAACATTTGACTCATATAAAACCAGAGAAATTTGCCTGTTATAGTTAGTTGAGCTAAATATAACTCACGTGCCCGCAATGCACAGCTGATGATGTCACATATTACATCACTCATGACATGGTTGGTGATATCACTGATGACATAACTGATGACATCTCAAATGACATCACTGTTGACATCACTCTTGTTTTTCAAATAAATAACTGAGTGTATAGGTCTTTTTCTGACAACACTTGTCTATTATTTATTGTGAAAATCATCTGTTTATAGGAGATTTCAAGGACAAAATTATTTAATATTAGAGTGCACCTACCAAACATAATCTAACCGACTATTAGACAAATAAAGCCTAGGTAATTGTACAACTGCAAGAGTTCTATGAGTGTATCACTTTATAACACCATAGGTGCTGGCCGTGTGAATACAGAACGAATAAGGCACTGCCTAGGACCACTGAGGCTTCCGGGACTGCCGAGGCCCACTCTGCATATTTAAATAAAGACCCGGAGTGTTGCGATCCCCGGACTTCAGTTGGCCTCGAACCCCCCCGAACAATTAGTAACCAATACCCGGGAAGGTGGCGCTCCCCTAGGCTGCAAAACGTCTCTGTGCCCTTCTGCGCCTAATTTACATGTCACATTAGGATCCCCAGTCCTACAGAGACCCCGCAATTTAATACTTGGATTGGCCACCGAACATTACCCATCAGGGGCCTCATTTAAAAAAACAGGTGAGATCCCGCTGTTTTTTGTTTTGTTTTTTTCTCTCCCTTTTTACCATCCGCATCCTCTCTATTAAACAGATATGAGGTTTTCCTCCTTTCTCTTCAAGTAGTCGAACAAGTATTTGCTATCACAGGGTGGAAGCCATGCACCACCCTCTAATAGCAAACACAAATGTCCCGCGAATGTACACCCCGGGACATTGTATGAGCTGCGCCTGAGAGGTCACCCTCCCTAGGACCATGATGCATTTGTTAGTATAAACGCATATTAACACTACTTACACACGTGTAGTACAGTGACCAAAATGTAGTGAGGAAGTAGAGGAAGCGCAAAATCTAAAAACATAAATCCACGCAGAAGTCAGATGACATTGTTCAATGACTAGAAACAGCTACAAAAAGTAAATGGGTCTTCAGCACAACACAAGCAATTTTGAAATATTGGTGAGTGGTGCCTTCTCCCACTCGTCACCAAATGTATGTAGTGAAGAGGCAGCCAGCAATGCATACAATAAGTAGATTTAAAACAAGACACCTGAAACAACCACCAACAGGAGCAGACAGCAAAGCAACTGTCTAATCCAGCACTGTGTACAAACGCCGCAAGGTTCCCCTCATGACAGCCCTACATTCTAACATTACATACTTATATTCTAGTAGAATTGCATACTAACATTCTACTATGACTTACATTGGAATACTACACAGAGCACATGACTTTACAGCAATGAGCTCATGGTTTCATCCATGAGTCTTGAGACCCGTAGGGGTAAGTATTTCGCTTCCCACTCCCTATATTGTATAAACACAAACTAACACTTCTTCTACAGGTATGCTACAGCACCCAGAGCACATCACTTTACAGCAATGAGCTCACAATTTAGGCTAACGGTTTAATGTAAATGTAAATGTACTTGAGCTTATAAAGCGCACAGCTACCCGCAGTGGGTTTCCCGGCGCTTGCTTAGGGAACCCGTCCTGGTATTCCCCTGTGAGATAACCCCGGCAGGGTATCCACAAGGTGAAAGCCAGGCATCCCACCGCGAAGGGCCGTTGTGGAGATTAAGCAAGCTATTGCCCAGAGACGCAGAGTGTGAACCCGTGAGTCGAGAAGGCACCGGAGTGAGAATTATCAAGTCTGTGGAATTTTTTGGCCCAAGACCCGCCGAGGCGGGGAATTGAACCCTGGTCCAGGGCCGATCTCAGCTTCCGGGTCTGCCGTCTCTAACCCCTGAGCCACACTTCCCCACGTTTTCACACCAAAAGGGGTGAGTTGTTCGCTTCCCACTCCCTATATATTATAAACACATTCTAACACTACTTACACACTTATACTACAGCGGCTGGTATCCTACAGCACCCAAAGCCCATCACTTTCCAGCAATCAGCTTGGTTTCATCCCCAAGTCTTCACACCGGTAGGCATAACTACTTCACTTCCTGCTTCCGTTATACTATCAACACAATGTAGCGGTCAGTTTTTCGTCTCGCACTCCCTCTATGTTATATACGCCTACTAACACTACTTGCACATGTATGCTACAAACACCATACCACATCAGTTTACAGCAATGACCTCACGGTTTAGACTCTCGGTTTCATACCCGAGTGTAGCACCATATCATATCAGCACCATGCGACCGCCAGTAGGTAATCAAGAACAAATTACAATAGTTCCTTGATTCTTTTAGCTTTCAAAACTTCTCTCTATTACTGTCTTTCTACTTTTTCATATAAACAGTTTTTTTAATATTCAAGTACACATTGAAGTCAGAAATGCAACATATTCTATCAACACACTTTCTAGAACATTCTACAACACATGGAGGTTTAAAGTTCATCAATTTTTTTAAACCTAACGATATTTTTTGCAACATTTTCTCAAACATTTAACTGCACGTGCAGGTTAAAAGTTCATGATTGTTTTAAGTTTGAACAGTGCCTTCCAGATGCAAGTAGCAGGTGTGGTTGAGTTGAGCAAATTTTATCCTATAATATGTACTCCACGTGCAAACTGCTTTTTCTTAACCAATCACAAAGATACTTTTCCACAAAACAAATGTGCACCCTTCTTTTAAAAAACAATGCTTTTCATCTCCCAATCAGGTACCGTTTTGTATGCGAAAAGAAACTAGTTTGCCATCTTTAAACACATCTCCTATTCTACAAAGGAACTGCATGAACTACAGACATCTTTCCACACCTTCTAGCCACACCTTCAAAATGCTAGTGTGGGTCGTTGGACATAGTTATGTTTTCTGGTGCAAGAGGTCTGCAGAACAGAGACGTATTGACTTTGACCTAGGTTTACAAAATGTGGACATTAAATGGTTTGGATAGAGAGAATTGAAGTGGCACCAATGGTTGCCTTTGGTTAAAACCTGTTTGAATCTCCAACATCCTGACCTCATGAATGTCCACTGTGGTGGAAAACGAGCTAGGCACATTGACTTAGGTAGGTTTGGAAATGCTTATGAAGGACACCTTTGGACAATTGATGTTACTTTTGCCTCAAACTGTCTTTGTATATTCCAATATATGCCAAAGACAGGAGTGGAAATGGTCCAAACAATTTTGTCCTCAGATTGAAAAATCTCTGAAAAAAGTCAACAAAGCTGTATCTGCATACCTCAGAGACCACAAAATTGGCTCCATCTACAACAACAACATACATTTTGATATGACAGATATATACAGAAGTGAAGTGATGGAGTACACTTTATAGATAAGAGAAACCTAGTTTTCCTGAATAACTTGAAGCAGTGCATCCAAACTTATTTGTAGCTCCAACTAATGAACACAAGGGCTCTTTTTAGAGCCACCTTATAACTTACAACTTAGAAATGCTATTTTGGGCCATATAACGGCAACTCCAGCACCCTTGCCAAAATGTATTCTCCACACAGCTGTGGCGCAGTGGCCAGACCATCTCACTTTGCAGCACAGACCTCGCGCTTTGATCCCCAGCTCTACTCACCCATAGGGATGAGTAGTTGGCGCTTAACACATACTGTATTGATTTACCTTCGCACTCTCTAAACAACCCCACCTAAGCACCATACACAAGCTACAATGTTCTAAACAAAAGTTCATCCAAGTAGCTAAAACTCCATGCTGACACTACTTGCAGAGATGTGGCACAGCGGCTAGAGCACATGACTTCACAGCATATGACACATACTTTGGGCTCACGCTTTAATCCCTGACCCCGGCAGCAGCTCAACTTAGCAGCATGAGACTCTAGACAATACCTCACATATATTCCGTACCCCAGGACTTTCAGATCAGTACAGGTCATTAGTTTGTCCTAGTAGTTATAAACACATGCTGACACTACCTCCACAACTGTAGTGCAGCGGCCACGGCAAATGACTTCACAGCATAAGACACACAATTTGGGCTCATGCTTTAATCCCCGAGTCCCTTACCAGCTCACCTTACCTGCATCAGACTCTACGCAATACCTCTCTTAATTTCCAAAGCCCACCACTTACACACTGGAAGGGGTGAATACTTTGCTTCACACCCCCTCTATAGCACACCCTAAACACCCCACAAAGGTTACAGTGCTCCTACCCTCTTATTTCCCAGTTTTTTTCCCTTACACACTTTACAGAATCACAAATTGGCGGCCGATACTTCCTAGTTGCAACTGCTCACACCGCTCGCAGCCAATCAGCAACAAGCTTGTGCTCGTAACGCCTCAGCCAATCAGATGGCAGATTTCTCAAATATTGATATCTGTAAATTTCGATATTTCTCAAAAACTATTGAACAAATTTACACCAAACAAACAAAAGCGTGCTTTCTAGACCAAGACCCTTCTCCCTGCGAAATTTGGGGTAATTGCGTTCACCCGTTCAACCTGTAGCCTTGTCTACAGTTTCCCATGGAAGTTAACATGAAGAAAACACGTTTTGGGACCCCACTTTTTTCTTGGCCCCCCTTAACGAATCACCGCCAAACTTTTAACAAGGAGCTGATGTCAGCAAAGATTTAGTTTTGAAAATTTCTCGAAGATTCGTCAATCGGCGCCAAAGTTATTGGGAATAGAATGTTGCCGTTTTCCTATGGTAACTAGGTCCTAACTATAACTACCTACTGCAGACCGCCAGTAGGTAATATTATATGTGTATATATTTATATATATACATATATATATATATATATATATATATATATATATATATATATATATATATATATATATATATATATATATATATATATATATATAATGCAAAAACCTGCAGTACGCCGAACATCCTGCAGCGCAGTAAATACAGGTACAAACTACACGAGGGGCTCCAATAAGGTTTCTCAATGCTTCTTTTTATTTAATGGCATCAGTCCTGGCCAGTGCCCCAGCATGATGCTCTGCGTAGCGTAGGGCTCTTCTTTAAGCCCTATGCTATTCAACATTTATGTGACACCTTTGGCAGCAGTGATAAGACAGTATGGGTTCTCGGAAGTGTCTTACGCGGATGACACACAGGTAGTTATCTCAGTCACCAACAACGTGGAGGAAACCGCCGCCCGCTTCAATAACTGCATGTCCCACATTAATTCGTGGATGCAATCCAACTGCCTTAAACTTAATGGCAGTAAAACCGAAGTATTGATGCTGAGCGTTAATCCCATTGCTTGGTCCCCAAACTGGTGGCCCTCAGAGCTTGGTGAGTGCCCTACACCCGTCTCAAAGGTCAAAAACCTCGGGATGACCTTTGACGGTAGATTGACATTTGACAGCCAAATTAACTGCCTTTCTTCCAGCTTCTGGTTTATTTTTAGAATGATCAAGAAGATTCGTGCCTTTATACCTTTTGAGGCACTACAAACAGTGGTAATTGCGCTGGCCATTTCCAGGTTGGACCATGGCAATGCCATTTATTTGGGGATCCAAACTCAATTCTTGAAAAAGTTACAACGACTGCAGAATGCAGCAGCCAGATTGATTCTGGATATACCTAAATATGATTCTGTTTCTCAGCAGCTGGAGGGATTGCACTGGCTGCCAGTCAATAAAAGAATAGTTTTTAAAGCTTTGTGCATCACCTTCAAAGCACTAATGGGGAAAGACCCCTCGTACTTGACAGCGCGTCTAAAATACTACGCACTATCCAGGAACTTTAGATCTACCCAACAAAAACTGTTGCCAGTCCCGAGATTCAAGCAAGTACGATGGGGAGGCAGGAATTTCCTTTCTGAGAGCCGCTAAATCCTGGAATCTCCTACCACTAGCAGTTAAAAATAGCGCTGATTTGAAAACATTCAGGAAAGCAGTAAAAATGTGGCTATTATATTCTGACCTCTAAACGTTTATTCACATGCCTATTTCACTCTTGTCCTAGTCCTTAGTGCCAAGACGCCCCCAGGCATTCGTTGCGCTCTATAAATCCAAAAATCAAATCAGATGCGTTTCGACAGACCCAGTCTCAAATATAATTGACCAAGAAGAAGAAAAGCAAAAACTACGTCAGGAAATGACTGTAAGGCTGAAAAAGGAGGAAGATAATATAAAAGAATGTAAAACTTACAAGTTTTTTCGCGATAAAACTGACTACGAAATGGGCCAAATATTTACGTTCTCCAAAAAATATGAAGTGCTAAGAGCTAACAAAAACACCAATAAAGCAGCAATGACTAAAACAAAGGGGGCTAGAACAGATACAATTTAGTCAGGCACCTCACAATCAGAGTTGAGCTCAATCCCGGATAGTGATTCAGAACGGGAAGGGCATACTCGAGAAGCAATATCTAAACACACCGTGGATGATGAGTTGGCTTTTTTGTGCGAGGACAGAAGGTAAACCCTCCGCCCCGGATACAAAGAGCAAATTATGGCCAAACAAAAACTGGAAACGGGGACAGCGGCGGAAGGCCAAACGAAACAGGAGCAATTCGCAAAAAGAGAAAGGGATAGAGAAAAGGAAAATAAATACCCCCCCAGAGTCAAATAAAACCATTGTAAATCTATCTGATGTGGAACTTAGCAAAGGAGAAAATGAAATATTAAGCTTGGGCTTAAGATACTGCCCTACAAATAACTTTAACTACGTGAATACTAGATTGGACATTTTCAAAAGTACGCGGAAATTGAAATTGAAAAAGTTTTATGCTCTGAATAAAAACCTAAAGGATCAAATACCATCTAGGGTGAATGAGAGTTGAAACATCATAGACAACACCCAAACCACTGAAGCACTTATCAATGAGATACAGGAGTTGTGGGATGCAGATTCCATTGAGAATATTTCTGGATCACAAACAAGCCAGGTAACTACATCTAATAGTTATAGCAGCTCATTATTGTCTCAAATGACTTACCCCCTAACTGGATTTAGACCAAAATCAACGTTCAATACAGTCATGTTAAAAGATTCGATTGATCTTTATCACGACCAAGTAAGAAATCAATTGATGGAACTTAACATCAAGACCCATAGAGGCAAAGCTAAATATAACAAAGAGAAGGCCGATTACAACACCTTGATATCAAAACTAAAGAAAAATAACAAAGCCATAATTCGAGCATCAGATAAAGAAGGTAACATTGTTTTAATGCACAGAGACATGTACACCAAGGAAGCCCACAACCAACTGAACGATAAATTGTCCTATACAAGATATACTGGGACTGAATTAAAAACAATGTACTCTAACTTTAATAAGAAATTGTCCAATTGGAAAACAGAGGGTCTTATTACTGGACAGGAATACAAATTCCTTAAAAATAACGTTCCTGTAGTACCAACAATATATTTTTTACCTAAATTGCACAAGGACTTGAGAAATCCCTAGGGCCGGCCCATTATCTCGGCAAGAAAAGGGTGCCTTGAGCATACGTCCCAATATGTGGATTTTTTTTTACAAAATCATGTGAACGATCTTCCATCATACGTGAGTGATACTAGTGAGCTCCTGCGTAAGATAAAGTACATCAATTGGGAAGCAAATTTCTAACTGATAGCTTTAAATGTCAGTTCACTGTATACCAGTATTGTACATTCAGATGGTCTTATAGCACTTGATTTTTATTTGGAATAGTTCCTGGGAAGCATGCCAAAACATAAGCATATGTTACTGGAAATGGTGGGTTTTTGTCTGAACAATAATGTTTTTATGTTCAACAATCTTCTGTATAGACAGCTACGCGGTGTTGCCATGGGGGCCAGCTTCTCCCCCAGCATGTCTTCACATGGGTTGGTGGAAGGAGCTGGTCCTCATGATGGAACACGCAGAGACAATGACTACCAAGGTCAAAAATTGGCTACGTTTCATAGATGATTTATTTATGATATGGGACGGGAGCTAGGAGTCAGCAGAGGAATTTGTACAGGCAATCAATGTCAATAACCTCAATTTGCATTTTACTGCTAATGTAAGCTCCACAGCAGTAACTTTTTTAGATACCCAGGTGTTTATTGAACAGAACAAAATTGAGACAAAGCTCCACCGAAAGTCAGCAGTAGGAAATTCCACACTCCATACCAATAGTTCACATGTAAAACATTTGGTTAGCAGTATTCCTTACGGAGAAATGTTAAGGTTAAAACACATTCACAGCAAGGAATGCGACCTAATAATAGCCCAAGAAGAAAGTAAAAAGAGGTTTAAGGAAAGAGGCTATTCAGATAAAATAATCAATGCTGCTATTTCCAAATCAATGCAAAAAGACAGGTCAGAACTATTAGGCATAGGAGATAATACCAATAACACAGTTATGGAAATAAACAATACTGAGACTAACAAGGAATTTAAGATCATTGTCCAGTATACGTATGTATAATTGAGTGGATAGTTCACAGGTAGTGCTGTACAGTTGCCTTTTGAAGACGTTTTTACTGCCAGCATGGTTTCCCCGTCTATGTATTTTTCTGACCGATTTTTTGTGGCTACGGATGCCGGTTTAGTTGCTTCCGCTGTGGCTGAATTAGCCAATGAATTCCCTGCAACGTGAACGCCATCACGTTGATGACTCAGAGTGTGTATCACGTGAGTCTTTTGTAGTTCTTTCTGAAAAAGAACTACTTGTTTCCAAAGCATTTTATGCTTGATTGTGGCACCTGTGTCATCTTTGTAATCATTTTGAACCCAGTTCTGCAAATCATTATTGTAAGAATTGATGCAAAAATGCGAATCGCACACGATTAGTGTCGGGAATTCACGTTCAGCATCTTCAAGCGCCATCTTTAAAGATCTGATTTCAGCTCGCTGAGCCGAACATTTTCTCAGTGATTCAGTTTTTGTTATTTTCGGTCTGAATTTACCGCAGAGCCAGCGACCTTTAACAATCGTGCAGGCTGCATCGTAGGATTTATCTTCTACATTGTAATGCTGTACAAATCTGTCTGTCTAGATTATACAGGAGTACTGTTCTAGAGGGAGAATTTCGATTGGCAGAGGATATTCTTTTTCATATTTTAAATCATTCAGTTTTTTCATGTTCGGTACGAAATAGTATTTCACGTCTTCTGCAGCAAGAGAATTTTCCCACTGTATCCATTTCGGATCTAGTGCCACTGTTTTTAGATTTACTGGGCTGCATAGCGCCTCGAAGGCTGATTCTGCTGTGAAAACGGTTATTCTTTTGCCTTGGGCTAGGGCTCATTTTCTTGCTACAGCAGTTTGAACTGCCTTTACAGTATTTTCTGTGAGACTGAATTTTTTTTCTGCTTGTGTGTACAAATTTGATTTGTAAGGTATTGGTACAGTTTCTCCCTCATTAGAGGTCAGGTACGTGAATCTGCATCTTCCTGGGATGACCCGGATTACAAGGTTGCATGTATTGTCACGTGTTTCTAATTTAGTTTTAGCTAACATGTCTGTTTGCAGTGATCTCAAAATTTCTGTGTGTTTTTGAGTCCAGTTGATTGGTTTAAAATGAGGTTTTATTAATTCGTAGAGAGGTTTAATCCTCTCTGCATAGTTTAAAATGTAAGTTCTTCTGAAATTCAGGAAGCCCAGAATCGATTGTAAGTTCTTCAGTGTTTTCGGTGCTTGGAGTACAGCGCACTTCTCTAAGAAGTTGACCGCTAGGCATTTTCCTTCACTTGATAATTCGTATCCTAAAAATAAGACTGTTAGATGGGCAATTCTTGATTTTTTAAAGTTGAATTTGTAACCCTCTGCTGCGAACCCAAGTATTATGGTGTTCACTCTTTTTAAGTGAGTATCCAAGTCGTCGTCTGTGAGATAGATGTCATCGACATAAGATAATGCCTCATCATCATATTTTTGTAGTAACTCTGTTACTCTTGCTGAGAATAGTCCTGGGCTGTTTTTGAATCCCTGTGGGAGCCTACAGAAATTTTTCTGTGACCCCCATTATTGAGAAAGCGGTCAAGTACCTGCTTTCTGGTGCAATATTTTGACAAAAGAACCCATTAGATATGTCTAATGTTGTTTTGTATTTTTTGCGCACTATGTTATTCATTAGTGCAGCACTATGCGAATTTTGTACTGCAAATATTTTGCAACATGAGTTAAGGTGTCTGTAGTCCAAGACTAGATGATACGATTTGTCCGGTTTAGAGACAGGAAACAAAGGATTGTTCATTTGAGAGGTACATGTTTCAATTACCCCTTGGTATTCAAGTTGATCTAAAATCTCCCTGACCTGTTTTTTAGCTTCTTACTTAATTGGGTACTGCCTTTGTGCAGTTGGTTGACATTTTAACTGGATTTTGTGAGGAGGAGAGTCCTCATCCCATCCTACATGATTTTTATATAATGCTGGTGCCTGGGCTACTGCCCATTTCCTTGCATATATATATATTTAGTGTGAATTGGAATGTGATTTGAGAAGGCAGGCATAATCATTTCTTCGCCATGAGGGCACTCCCTGACAAACTCTGGGGGCCAATCTTTCTCGGCTAACAGGATGTCATAGCCTTTTGAAAGGTTATCCCAAAATAGACCCCTTAATTTTCTAGTCTTATCTCCCTCTATACGCAGTGTTATTTCGTATATCTTATGAGGTTTGCTAACTCTGGTGTCTGCAGTTTCTACTTGAATGTATTCATTCGTGTCCACTGTCTCCAGATGACTCATCAGGATCTTGCGAGCTATGCTGATTTCTGCTGCACTGTCTAGCATTGTCTGTGCCCACTCTCCGTTTTTCAGCTGTGTCCTCAGTATTCTCGGCATGTTCGATTACTCTAATGCTGGCTACCTTCTTCCTTGGAAATTGTAATTTTTTACTTTGAGCAGGTTCCTTGTCTTTGGACTTGGTGTGCTCTTGCCTTGTGTCTGACCATCCTCTTCTTTCCGATTTCTGCGAAAAAGATCGAGAGGGACGTGTATCAATACTTTGATATCTATCAGGTTTTTTTAAGTTATCCCTATTTCTAAGGTTATATCTTTTCTCAGAGTGCTCCCTCTGGGGAGACTGGTGTTCTCGATTCGGAGTTCTTTCCCTCCGCCGAGGAGACCTTCCTCTGGACTGCAAAACTTTTTCTTTGGGAGTGGATTGTTTATTTCCATCTCAGCTCTTTTTAGGAGTGTTTAGATTATTTTTAATAAATAATTTTTCAGGATTTTCAAGTAGCTGGGGTTTTACTGGTTTCCCACCCAAACTATCTCAACCTAATTCTTCATAGCATTTTTCTATGATTCTGGCAAGTTCAATTGGTTGATCTGTTATATCTGTTTCTTTCAATTTCTGGCGGATCGCCACAGATGCTGCTTCTCCTTTTATGTTGGCTAGTAATATAGCCAAGACCTGCTTGAAGTCTTTTAGTAATTTCATACCAAGATTTAAAGCAGGTTCTGGATTGTATTCATTCTGAATTTGATTTAGGACATCTGGTATTACCGCCATGGACGGAACGCCATGTGTTTTTGTGTAAATGGAAGCAAAGACTGTACCCCAAGTGTCACAGTCCTCCACATGTGGTGCGACCCCCATTGGAAGGCAGATAGTCAGAATTCTGTGTTTCTCAATAGGGGTAGTATTCGAGAATACTGCCTCTATTTGAGTAATTTTCTGTGCTAACCAGAAAGGAATTTGTTCCCGTTTTATGGGAGTTTTTCCAAGACATGATTGTATGTTCTGTGGTGTAATTTTATTTGTGTTCCCCTGATGAGGGGTTAGCTGTGGAATATTAACAGCTGTTTGGACTGTTGCAGTCCGCATTACATATTGGACTAACTGTCTGTGTATTTTAATTAATAATTTTAGCTGTGCTAAAAGTCCTTCTTTTGAAATGTTTTCAATGTCTGGATGTGGTGTGTAGCTGGCTAGAACGGGCCACGTTGCTCCTGGTCTACCTAGTGGACCTAGCCTGGTAATGTGATCATTATGTTTTAGGGCGCCTTTAAACCAGAGCAGGTGCTCTTGGTATTTTAATGGGATTTCGATCTCCTTGAAAGGAGCGTACTCTTCCGGTGGTTCCTCTATTTTGTAATAGTGGAACTCGTGTGTTGTAGCGTTTGCCGTTGGAAAGTTTATCCAAGAATAGAATACCTCTGTCTGCCGATATTCGTGTGACTCTATCAGGAAAATGACTGTACCACCTCGCGATGTCAATCCGTTTTCTATAAGTTTTAAAGTTATAGTTTTTCTTATGTTGACCTGAATGAGGATTGCATCCCGATCATTCTGTAGGAGACTCATGTCGTCCTCCATTAGTTGATTTGCTAATATAGTAGCATCCCTTTCTTCATCACTCATTTTACTGTCAGAAATGTTTTTTTGTTGCAGATCAGCTTTTCAAGGAAACAAAGATTAGGTGCACAATATTTTGGAACACTGTATCCTTCAACGTTGACTAAACCAGAAACTCTACATAGGAATCTCTTCCTACTAAGTTCCGGCGGATTTTAACCTTTCACCCACTCCAGACGTCTATTGGGGTATTTACGGGAGAAAGGGTCTGTGTGAAAAAGCACAACTGAGTTACTCTAACGTCTTGCGTTAGTTTTATCGCCTTACCAAACATTGGGCGCCATGTAGTGTACTTCCTATTTTCCCTATAGGCTCTGCTCATTGGAATAACATAAACAGCAGTGTAGACGTAGGACTGCGGTCTTCTAGGTCTCTACTGACTATGTTAGACTTAATTTAGGTTTGCGCCAGCTAGCTCAGAGGTCACTGGAAACTTTCTTGACTGAATAGGAAGTGATCAGCTTCCCTGGCTCAGACAAGAAGGGAATCAGCTTCCAACAACCGCATAAACATGAAAACGTTGCTCCTCAGAATAAGAGTCAATCTCTAGAGTCGTGTGAAACAATAGACAGCTATTTCACTCAGTCAGTTGTGCAGATTTACTTTCACCAGAGTGCAGAGAATGGAGAGACGGGCGTTTTCAATAAAATATATTATTTATTGAGCAGTCTTCCTTCTCATGCAAGAGAAATGAATTGCCACAATTGCAAGACTTGCTATTATGAAAAGTGCGTACAGTAAAAGGAGTATTACAAAATAATACTGTAAAAGCATTGATATGGTTTCTTAGCCATAAGATAGTTAAAATGAATAAAATATATACATTCATATATACATTGGCTAACGACCTCAACTGGTGCTTCTAACTACGCCTACCCCGGTGTACCTGCCCTAAGCCTAATACATGGGAGGGAGTAAGTAAGTAGCAGTTTAAGTTAACTTGGTTTTGCAAGAGTTTGATTCAAGAATTCTCTCTAAGGGTTTAGTCAGCACCGTACCTCTGGAATAGAATGTAGGAGGTCTGGTATCTCCTTCTCAGGACCCGATATTCCAGTCACCCGCAAGGGTAGGCTGGAAACGCCAGAGCTGGATTTTCTCGGCTGGAGAAAAGACAGCGTCTTTCTCAGCGCGTCAAGGAGGAGGGGCAGCGTCCGTGGGCTTCTCGCATCTGTTGGGCTCTCTGCAAGGGGACAGTTGTTCGTCTCCAGTATTCACCACCACCGTGTGTTTGCTTAAGGCAACGTTGGTATATTTATACCTGAAAGGTGCCGAGTTTGACGTACGTTTTTGGACATAAGACATCCATAAAGATGTCACTAAGAACTGGTCGTTCTTACAGTGCTTGCAGGAGTTCTATTACTAATCAAAACAAAGCAAGCGGGGCTTTCCCAGGTTGCTGGGGGTTTGGTATGTCGAAAGAACTCGGTGTGCTATCTAGGAATCTGAGGAAGTGGCTTCTGCTGTGCCATGGACTGTCATGGACTGCAGAGGCGAGTTACTGAAATATGGCTCTGATTCTTATGCCATTATAGGGATATGTATTGATTATAGCCGTATAGGGGCATGAGGTCACAATATTGATCGGGGTCCTAGACAAAACACATCACAATGATGTTGGTTTATTTTGTATTTGTTACAATGATTCTGCACTCTGAAAAGAGCATCCAGCAAGTGCCAACTGAGACAATAATATGGGAAGTACCCAATCATCAGAGTGGGTAGAAATGGAGCCTTGCCATCTAAGACATCTGTATTGTCATTGAATCATAACTATTCCCATGCAAACTGTAGACATTGATGAAGCGAAATATTTAAAAATACATGTTAAGATACTTTTATCCATTTAGACACAACAATCTGAATGTGCACGGTGAACAAGGTGAACGAAGTGATACAGCAATAGAAAAAAATAAAGTAGCAGCACCATAAAGCGGGCTTGAAAGAGTTAAAAAATGAGAAAAGGCATTTCTCAATAGTTATAATGCTTATTACTAGACTTCATAACAAGATTACTCATCAAATAATAATCCTTTACTATTTACCTGCTGAAGAAAACAAATTAATCAAATGATGAGGCCTAACATTTTAATTGGTTTTCGTTGTAAAAAGTAGATTGTGGTGCAATTAGGTGATAAGCGTAGCTAGGACGTTGAAACGTACAGAGTTGAAAGTAGAGACCCTAGTGAATATTTTAATATGGAAACATTTTTAGTAAAATGTTTTTTAAGAATTGTATTCATGTATAGATGTTAAAAATCGTGGCAGTAGGCCATTTCTATCACTAATTTTGTATACTAAGAAATTGGTGAAACATTTATTATTTACATTTATGGGGAAATGATAATTTGAAGCATTATATTTGATTTTAATTACTTTTAATTCATTTAAAGCTGATGTATGCATTTTAAGCTTTAAATGTGCTCTTCATTGAACTGCAACTTTTTCTTAGCAAGTATAATAATTCATTGGTATTTCTACAAATGTTTCTTTTTTTATCTGCATATTTTCATCTTACATGCAAAGGACATTCATTCAAAGGGCACTGTGAAATGGCTTGGTGAGAAAACTAACACTCACCCATTGCCATATTCTGTTACATTGTATATTTCTTACTATTGACAAACTTGTGAGGCCTGGAAAGTCAAGTTGCTCGCATGAAGTGCTTGGGAAAGAATGTGGGAGTAACTAAATGTATTTTTTGACTACATACGTAAACTATCATATGATGGACTGACTAGTGGAGTGATACTACGTCATTAAGGTGTCATAAGGACTATAAAAGCAGAAACCCCACTTGCAATGCAATTATTTTTCTTATCCTCTCAATGCATATATACCTTTTCCCTCTTTGACAATGCAATGCTATTTTACCTCTTATGGGACACAACTCATCACATTTTTTATTTTATTCTTTAATCGCAATGCTATAATTTCCCCCTATTTCAGACTACCTTTTTGCTGATGCTGCTGCATTTATGCTGTTGACCTGGAATCATGCTTTGCCAAATTAATTGTTTTTTGCTTTATATTTTTGTTTTTGCCAATGCTCATGGACTCGCTCCTAGAAGACTTTAAAAATGACTCATTTACCCCTTTGTTTTAAACCTTTAGATGTTTTGAAAAGGACTGAAGTATCCTTATGAATTTCATGATGGTGGAAGTCTGTATTCTTCTATCTAAGGTTTGTTTTTAACCATCTTCTTAAATGACTAAATGTGTTGTCTAGTACTACAAGCTTTAACATTCTTAACTGAGATGCTTAAGAAATTGCTTATCTGTATCAATTTTGGAACTCTAATATAAAAATGACCTATCTAAATGGCCTGAGTTCATTACAGTGTCCTGATGTTCTTTATTTAAAAACTATATTGAATTACTCTTTTAATCTAAATCTGGTGTAGGGAGAATAAGCGAACCTTTTCAGAAAATCATTTTCTGTTTCTTCTATTCTGTGTTGCAATAGCAGAGCTTCAAGTTTGTATCATTCCAGTTGGAAAAACTATCTTTAAGAGATTGGGTCTCCTCATTGTGATACTTTATTTTACAGTGGGTCTTGAGAGTAGTGTATTTTAACTTTACTTCAAATTTGTGAGTTGGTCACTAATAATGGTCCTCATTGGGTGGCCAGCAATGTGTTTTGGACATCCTAATTCCCACCCCTCCTATCGGCACAGAGAGATCCATTAGAGGACCATTAGCCTCTGTGGTGAGGGTAATGTTGTAATCCGTCCAGCTGTAGGGGGCCCAGTTCAGTTAGAGGGGTAAATAGGAAAGTAATGAGTTGAAAGTTAAACTTGAAATACTTATACTGCTTAAGCTGGATCAACATTTCTGCCACTTTTTTTAATTCAGTCATCTAGCTGTGAGAACTGCATGCTTTAGCAAAATGCCTTCTTGGTGGCTATAGTTGCTTTATAGGCCAGTCTTTATTGTCAGTCAGTCGTCGTAAGCTTTATTCAACAGTAAATCCCACAAAAGCTGGGTAAATAAAAAGTCAAATTTCACTGTTTAAACAATGGCTAAGAAAACCAAGTAGATAGAAAAAGTTGATACATCGAAATATATTAAGATATAGAAGAGATTTAGAAAAAAGTTTAAAAACATGTACACGATATTATTAGTTAGTACAAATAAATTATTAACAATTTAAACAGTCCCAACAAGACTGAAACATAATTCATTATCGTTAATGGAGAAGGCCTTCCTTCATTGATTTGCTGGAAGCACTTCCATCCTAAAAATGTTGCCATTGATACTGCATAATCAATCAATCAATCAATCATAACATTTGTATAGCGCACTACTCACCCGGCAGGGTCTCAAGGCGCTAGGGGGAAGGGGGTCCGCTATTGCTCGAACAGCCAGGTCTTGAGTTGTCTCCTGAAGGCGAGATGGTCCTGGGTCAGCCGAAGATGGATAGGGAGGGAGTTCTAAGTCTTGGCCGCCAGGTAGGAGAAGGATCTACCACCGGCGGTGGCTCTTCGGATGTGTGGTACGGCGGCGAGGGCTAGGCTTGTGAAACGTAGCTGGCGGCTGGGCGTGTAGAAGGTCAGGCGGTCGTTGAGGTACTTGGGGCCCAGGTCGTGGAGAGACTTGTGTGCATGGGTGAGGAGCCTGACCGTGATCCTCTTGCTGACGGGGAGCCAGTACAGGTCCTTCAGGTGGCCGGAGATGTGGCTGCGTCGGGGAATGTCCAGGATGAGTCGGGCGGAGGCGTTCTGGATGCGTTGGAGTCTTTTCTGTGGTTTGCTGTGGTTCCGGCGCAGAGAGTGTTTCCGTAGTCCAGTCGGCTGGTGACGAGTGCCTGGGTGACCGTCTTCCTGGTTTCGGTTGGGATCCATCAGAAGATCTTGCGGAGCATGCGTAGGGTGTTGAAGCATGACGAGGAGACGGCAATGACTTGTCTGGTCATTGAAAGGGAGGAGTCCAGGATGAAGCCCAGGTTGCGTGCGTGGTCCATTGGCTTGGGAGTGGCGCCCTGGGCGGGGGGCCACCAGGAGTCGTCCCAGGCGGAGGGCGATGGTCCCAGGACGAGGACTTCCGTCTTGTCTGAGTTCAGTTTCAGGCGGCTGTTCTTCATCCACTAGGCGACGTCTTTCATCCCTTCGTGTAGACTCGTTCTGGCGGTGGCGGGGTCTCTGGTGAGGGAGAGGATCAGTTGGGTGTCGTCGGCGTAGGAGATGATGTTGAGGTTGTGCTGGCCTGCGATGGCTGCAAGAGATCTCATGTAGACGTTGAAGAGGGTGGGGCTGGGTGATGATCCTTGCGGAACGCCGCAGATGACTTCGGTTGCCTCGGATCCAAACGGGGGAGGCGGATTCTCTGTTTTCTTCCGGTGAGGAACGAGGTGATCCACTCTAGAGCCTTCTCTTGGATGCCGATGTTGTAAGGCGTTGAACTAGGGTGCGGTGGCAGACAGTGTCGAACGCTGCAGAGAGGTCCAGGAGGATGAGAGCCGCTGTTTCTCCGTTGTCGAGCTGGGTTCTGATGTCGTCGGTGGATGCGATGAGGGCGGTCTCGGTGCTGTGGTTGGCTTGGAAGCCGGACTGCGAGGGGTCAGGGATCCGTTCGTCTCGAGGAAGGCTGCAAGCTGTCGTTGACGGTCTTCTCAATGACTTTGGCTGGAAAAGGGAGGAGCGAGATGGGTCAGAAGTTCTTGAGGTCGGTGGGGTCAGCTGTTGGTTTCTTCAGTAGGGCGTTGAGCTCGGCATGCTTCCAGCTCTACGGGAAGGTGGCGGTGTTGAAGGAGGTGTTGATGAAGTCCCGGAGTTGGGGTGCGATGATGGAGTCGGCCTTGTTGAAGACATGGTGGGGGCAGGGGTCGGTAGGAGATCCAGAGTGAATGGTGTTCATCGTGCGGGCAGTGTCTTCGGTGGTCACCGTGGTCCAGGTGCGAAGGGTGGCGGTGGGGGGCGTTGGTTCGACGGTTGGGTGCGTGGATGGTGCGCTGAAGCTGTTGTGGATGTCGGCAATCTTGCCCTGGAGAACGAGGCGAGGGAGTCGCAGAGATCTTGTGAAGGGGTGATGTTGTTGTTGCCGGTGCTGGGGTTGGAGAACTCCTTGACGATGCTGAAGAGTTCCTTGCTATCGTGGGCGTTGTTGTCCAGTCGTTCCTTCAGAGATTTCTTCTTGGTGGTGCGGATGAGCTGGTGGTGCTTGCGGGTGGCGTGTTTGAGGGCGGTCATGTTGTCTGTGGTCTGGTCGAGGATCCAGGCTTTTTCGAGGGTGCAGCAGTTTTTATTGGAGTCCTTGAGTTCGTCGGTGAACCAGGAGGCTTTCTTGCTTCTGGGTCTGCTGGGAGGATTCTTCAGTGGCACGAGGTCGTCGGCGCAGGCGGTCAGCCACTTCGTGAAGTTGCGTGCTGCTTCGGTGGGGTCCGTTGTGCTGGCGAGTGGGTTCTGGCTGAGGGAGGTGGTGAGCTACTCAGCGGTGATCTTGCTCCAGTTTCTGGGAGGAGCCTGTTGCGGGTGGTGGTGGGTCGTAGTTTTTCTGAAGCTGAAGTGGTCGCAACTGTGGTCGGTCCAGTGAAGTCCGGTGGAGTGGCTGAAGGTAATGTGCTTGCTGGATGAGAAGACAGGATTAAGCGTGTGGCCGGCGTAGTGGTGGGGGTGTTGACCAGTTGCTTGAGTCCAAGGTTGGCGAGGTTGTCCAGCAGGGCGGAGGTGTTGCGGTCCTTGATGTTCTCCAGGTGGAAGTTGAGGTCCCCTAGGAGGATGTAGTCAGCAGAGCGGAGGGCTTGCGGGCTGATGAAGTGCGTGATACAGTACAGATTGATCGGTACATAATATTCTCATATCTATACTCGAGAAGTGGGTACCGGTGTTCATACAAATTAGTGCCAGCCAAGCTTTACGAATTGCAACATACGCAGGGAATACAAACAACACATGTGCATATGTTTCTTCCAGGTCGATGCAGTTTGGATATTTGTGGCAAACAATTTTTCAATGAAAGACTTCAGGGGTCAGCATCCTGCTCTAAATTGGAAATACACTTTGAGGTCTAGCGGCTTGGAGATTACATCCCAATAATCCTCAACAGCCAGGCATGATTTTATTTGCAGGATCTTTCATGTAAGTATTGTGGCATCACTTTTTCTTTTGGCTTCTTGGCTTCTTGTACAGTCAATTCCCAATACCTTTGCTTGATTAGATCTTTTGATGGGAACTGGGTGCTTTTAGGGGCTTTCCACAATGATGGCATTCCCATACAGGTTAGGGAGCTTCTGATGTCATACAACCAACTAACCAGCATTTTTTTCAGCCTCCATTAGGTCTTTAAGGCCTGCAAAAATAGCCAGTTCTGGCATGCACCAGATTCTGTGCCAATAAAGAATAGGATGTGGTCTTGCTAGGTCAGCTATTGCTTTTCTGCCTAGATCATAACACAGGGGGAGCATGGGAGTACTTTGGGGTAGGCTTGTGATCCCTTGGAAGAACCTATTCTCAGATATAACAAGTGGGAACAATTTCTCAAAACCCTATAACTCGGCATCGTACAGGACTGAGCGCAATAATTTGAAGCTATAGATCTGCAGCACCGGGATAAGTGGCTTAGTCAATGATGTTTTAAATTCCTGAATCATTACCCCGGCCAATTGCCTGTGCTTTAAGGACATGGTGTGGCCTCCAGCTAAGTCCTTTATGCAAGGTGATGCCTTAATAAGTGAATGCATCTACCTGCTCCAGGGGTAGCCCATCCCTTACCATGCCACCCTGAAATTACCTATGTTGATTAAAGGTCATGAACTTTGTTTTTGGGTGTTCATTTTTAGACCACACAATGAGCATAATTCTTCAAACTGCTGCAGCGCATGCTTTAACCCACTCTGTGTTTTAGATAATATAAGCCTGTCATCTGCAAACATTAATATCAGGAATTTTTTACCTGCTAGATCTGGGGCGTTTGTGGCAAAGGAAGCTAAAAAACTAACAATGCCATTGATAAAATGTGAAAATAATGTGGGTGTTAGCATGCAGCCTTGGCGTACTCCCTTCAGCACTGGGTACATGTCAGTCTTGTTTCCCTGAGCCCCTATTGAATTCGGGCGAAATTGTTTTCCTAGAGGCGAACAATTATAGAGAGTAGATCAAGGGGCAGCCCAAGCTCTTGGAGTACCCTCCACAGTTTGGGACATGAAACTAATTCAAAAGCAGACTTAAGATCAACAAAGGCAGCATAAATGCTGTCTTTGCCAAGGGTCACCGTCCGCAAGTAGATTAAGACAAACCGGCAGACCTGGCCAATAGTACTTAGGTGAGCCCAGAAGCCTACCTGGAGGGGGCTCAAGATATCATTATCATCAATCCAAGTTTGAATTTAGCTAAAACAAGTTGTGCTACAACTTTCTGGATTGAATCTATAACGCTTATCGGCCTATAGTTCCCAGGTAAGGATTTGTCCCCTTTTACATATATCGAAATAATCTTTGCTCCCCGCCAGGTGTCCGGAATCGGGAATCCATGGGCGATGGTGTTAAATAGGAGCATTATATACTGGCTCCAGTTGACCTTGTCCTGCAAAAAGACATCAGCAGGCACATTATCAATACTTGGGGCTCTCCCACTAGTAATTGTGCTCAGTGCAATGCTTACATCAGCTAGATTAAAAACAGTATCAAATGAATTGGTGTGAGCCCAAGAAGGATCATAGTCATTATTGTCGTTGTCTGCTTATTGTTATGAGAAAAACTTTACCTGCGTTTCAGGATCCACATGATTTTGGGGAGATTGCACTGCTCCACCCACGCCCCATTTTACCAGGATACAAAAGCATTGCATATTTCTCTCACTACTTGCTTTTTTAGATCCTGCCATCTTTTCTCATCCCATGTCTTTTTTGCTGACAAGATCACCTTCTTGTAAAGCTTCCTTTACTGGACTCTAGACTGGTCTCCTAATTGTATTGCCCCCCCAAAGCTCTACGCGCTTGTTTGCACTCATTGTTATACCAATGTGGCTGTTGTTGATTTCCCTTTGCCTTAGACCGACGGGGATTTGAAAATATAAAAGGATTCTTTAGAATAGAGTGTTATGTAATAGTGTTATCTCTTTTGGTAGGCAGGAATCAGAAATAGAGGACACCATCCCAGTTACAGTATGTTCCAAGTCAGAATTGATGGCTGATATTATTTATGGTCGTACGATTACCATTGGCCATTTAAGGTGTTGCATATCATTGGTCAGTGCCAATTTACCTGTAAGTAATAGGTTTGAAATTTGTGATTGCTCTTGTAAATCCTTAAATGTGATCGCGGTGCGTAGTGGATTATGGTTATTCTCTGTTCTGTCCATCACGACCATATCTTGTAAGGTATGCCAAATTTTTAAACTGATTAACATGTACTCAATATGGCTTGTGTGATGGTCATTGCTAAACGTGTGTGCCCCTTGCTTGTCAGATCTTGTTCTTTCATTAACTGCCCTTAAGCCTTGTTCAAGGCTAAGGGCCCTCATCTGTAATGCTGCGTCTGGCCATCTTTTGATTGGGGTTATTTCCAGATGAGGAATGCCCCACTCCTCATCCCTCCCCCCCCCTTGCTGGATCGAATTCCCCGATGTTGAGGGGTCAAAGGTTGCATTCAGGCAGACGGCAAGAATATCATTGCTCTCTGTCTGCAGTACTTATATGGTAAAGCCAGAGTCCTGCCTAACCCAGATTGTGAGCTCCCCTGAAGGGCAACTTTTGTTGCCTCGTATGGCTGGTTTAAAATAGTTTCGATATCCAGATGATAATGTGCTTCAACTACCCAAGTTTCTTGAACGATACATATGTCACATTCCTCAACAAAGGAGTTCCCATTGGGGGATATTCCCTTGGACCACAGTCCCGCAATGTTCCATGATGAAATCACTAATCTTCCTTGTGTTTGATTGGAGAGTGGTAAAGGCCCGATAATTGAGGCAGTGGTATCTGGGATGAAATCTGTCACATTTGCTTGTTAGCACAAGTCTTCTCTACGGGAGTTTTTTCATCAGGGTACAGCAGAGGATAAATAGTGGCACGTACTGGAATATAGGGGCTGCTGGAGACAGGGTTGACCTTCAATCAATCTCATTCCGTGGGGACCCATTGATTTGGAGGGATACATGGGGTGATTGGTGTGCTTTCACTATCATTTCTGGATGGTTATTCTTGAAACATATTTTAGTTTTAGCCATGTGTTGGGTGCGTAAACCAAAAGCCTCCAAATGTTCCACCAGATCATGGATCGTGATGGTAAGTGCAATCACATTGTGGGCATCTGTAGACTCCGCCAAACTGGGTTGCCTTTTGCCCTCAGTAATGTCTTCCTATATGATGGACCGGCATCCTCTCACTCTTCATATCCAATGGATGCCTTTGTTAATTAGAGCGCACTCGTCCTCTGTTTGTAACATGGGTTGGTTATTTGTGACATTAACTAAATAAACTATCTTTCCTACATCTGGGCTCTTAATTACACTATGTGGCGCTTGTGTGCAATTTGTCGGGTGGCACCCGGTCCTGCCTGAAGTCTTTACCCCTTACTTAAATTACTAAGTTGCGTTTTCAGAACCTGGGTTGTGTCTGGTGTAATCCCCTTGCGGCTTCCTTATACTACATGTGTCCCCTTGACTATATTTCTTGGTAGCTGCTTGTGACCGCAATTGGTTCATGATACTCAGGACATCTGTGCGTACTTTATTCAGGGAGACTGTGAGGCTACCTACAGCTGCTTTCAGTAATTTGATTTCCTGTACTATATCCGTAATTTGTGGTACTAATGATCTTTGTGTGGATGCTTCGTCGGCATAGATGGGTGAGTAGCTAGGTGGACTGGCCATACAGTTGGCAACAGCACTATTTGGATTTGTATCTAGCCTATCGGATGCTATAACATCCACATTTGGACATGTGTCAATCTGTGGCCTCTTTGTTTGCACTACACTAGCTAAAGCGGCAGGTGAGTTCTCTGAATCTGCGTGCTATCAGCGGTGAAAAGCTATTGCTGCAGGAGAAAGGAGACAAATCCACCATGGTCACTGAAACATTATCATCCCCGCAGTCAAGCCTATTGTGATGCACAGTGGATTTGTCAAGTACTTTGTTCGTATCTACAGTCTTTTTAACATAGCTGATACATGACCCGAGGGTATGATACTTGAAGGGGATTGCACATGGGAGAATTTAGACAAGGAAGCAGTGCTGGGAGGGTCGATAAGGACCTCACATTCGGCTGGGAGGTTTTCAATGCAAACAAGTACCCCCACTTGTTGCTAAGTTCAATTTGTTCTCTCTCTGTTTGTGTGTGTCATGACATAGCCATTACTTACAGTTTAGTTTATCATCCTTCTTTTCAGTGTGGCATTCTTAACTGGCTGACATTGGTTAAATGCACAAACAATGACAAGACTTTTCTTTTGCTGAAATGGCATCAGTGTTAAGTTAATGCTAGTAAAGCTGCATTTTAATAATGTCGAGAAAATAATTTAAGGCCTCATGGTAGAGCGGCAGTGGCGGTCTTCTGACCACTGCACTACAACCTTGGCGATCGTGCCACCCGGGGAACGTTGACTCCACCAGGGAACCACCGTTGGTAGTGGCCCTGCGGGTTTGAGCCAGTATTATGCTTGGCACAATCACAAAGGCACATTGTCTGAAAGCAACAACTTTGTAGTCTGGATCCAGCAGAAGCTATGCACTATTTTATCTTACCCTGCCTTCACTAATGACCACATACACGGAGCATAGTAGAACCAGTAGTAGAAACCGCCTAAATACAATGGGATAAGAGGGAACACAGGGACACCACAAATCAGACTTTTTTACTCTGCTAGGCACCGACGTATGCAGTTCGAAGTGGGTATCTGCTAAAGACAATAGGAGATATCTTGGTAAGCTGCAATGAAGTTCTGCACCTGTCCTTACCAGTGAAAAGGATATATTTGAGCTGGATCTGCATATTTATTTTTATTATTTATTATTTAAAATCTTATATAGCGCGCAGCTACCCTTGGGCATCCCGGCGCTTTCCAGACAACATCCGATGGTAATGGGGACAGAATGGACGCTTTATACCGGAAACAAAAAGGTTTTAAGACCTTTACGGAAACGCAGTGTGCAGGGCTCAGCGCGTAGTTTTAGGGGGAGCGAGTTCCAAAGCTTTGCCGTATTAAATGAAAATCTTCTCCCACCCGTACGGGCCTTTTTAACTCTAGGAACCATCAAGAGGTGTTTCATGTCTGATCGCAGCGTTCTGCAAGCTTTGTAGGGAGTCACTAGGTTTTTTAAAATAAGGGGGCCTTTACCTGCGAGAATTTTGTGAGCAGTACAAAGTGCCTTAAAGGTCACTCTCTCCCGCACGGGGAGCCAATGCAATGCCTTCAATGCCCCTTTCGCAGATTGCGTCCTCGGAATGTCCATAAGCAGCCTTGCCGCTGCATTTTGGACCTGTTGAAGGGTCTTGAAGGTCGATTCAGGGGCGCCCCTGAATCGACCTTCAAGACCCTTCAACAGGTCCAAAATGCAGCGGCAAGGCTGCTTATGGCATATAACCTATTCAATATATTCTTCATGCGAAGCTCATATTCCCGACCCTGAAGCATAACATAAATGGTATTTTGGTATTTTGATCAACACTAAAGCTTCTTCCCTTTGGCTACCTCGAGCTTTGTAACTGGGTGCACTCTGAATAATGTAGATTTAAGCACTGTTTGCACACAATCCAGTTTTGCATGATGTCTGATGATACTACACACCATGGGGCAGATTTACAAGCCCCTTGCGCCACTTTTGGGTTACTTTTCCCCTGATAAAAATTACGCAAAAGTGGCGCAAGGGCCTTGTAAATCTGCCCCATGTTTTTTTCTCATGTACATTTAGGTTCTTTAATACCTGCTCACATTGCACTTTAAAAAGACAGCAAAAAAGGTAGAAACTGGCTTGTAACTGGTTATGAAATCTCTGACACCCCATGTTATTTCTCATTCCTACCTCGTAAACTGACAGTCATACAATATTTGAACCCTTAGGTAAAAAGGAAGTTTGCTGTAAGGGATTTTGATTGGGGAAAAATTCTATACTTTATTTTTCCTAGATGAAAATACGTCGCTAAGTAATCAGCATTTTACTTACTACCGTGTTAGGCTGTATCAGTGAACTGTGTTTTCAGTCCTCATGCACAACCAACAAGTGACGGTCCAATCCAAATAAAATGAATGGACATTGCTAAAATATTTAAGAAAGTGCTTCAAATAGCCTATGTTTAAATCTCCAATGTATGCTCCTGGAGCAGCGCTCCTACGTTTGTTGACCCCTTATTTGCTCTTTGAAACATTATATATGCAGCCAAATCAGTGCAGACTAGTTATCTGCATAGCTGTATATTTATTTTCGATTCGCTTCATTTTTGTACTAGTGATATGATATTGACCCTGCAGATACCTTCATGTTAGATTAACTAGTGAAATATGCAGTTACAATTAAGGATGGATCGGTTACACGGTTACAATCTATTCCTTGCAAATCCAATTTCATTACAGCAAGATATCATGTTCAAAATTAAAATACAAGATGAACTCTAGGTTTGCGAGCTAAAGCTGAAGACGTACAGAATCCTTATCACTGCCTAGGGAAAAGCAAACGTATAATTTCAAAGTCTGTCTTGGGTTACAGTTTGGTTTTAACAGCAAGTTCCTCAGATTGCACATGATACCAAATTAATACTGATTCATTGTATGTGACCTTTAGCTACTTTGTATGATGACATCTAAAGTGTTACATTTTGCCTATGGGAAATGATGATACTTCTTAGAAGAATGCGGGGAACTAGAGAAAAAAACTAGAAAGCAGCACATTATTAGATCAGAGGTTAATTTTCTTTAAAATAATTGAAAAACTAACAAAGATGATATGCTCTTTTGAAGTACAGTTCCGCTGCTATGAAAAGCTTATCAGATAAGTGAACCTCTGTCACTTCATGCATAGAATATTGTAGAATTAAGGAAATCTAGCCATTATCTAATTAATGGTAGTGAAAATTCTATATGCTTAAATATACACTCTAGTCTACTGACACTGATAAGGAACATGTCTTGTATCAGAAAAATACAATACTTACTCACATTGATTGACTAATGTATTGAGTTAACAGAAGGAATCTTTGATAGATTTAGAATTATCACTACATGCCGGTCAAGGAGAACCAACGCAGACATTACTGGCATCACAACTGATTTCATATTTCAGGATTTATTAAGAATCACAAACCCTTACAGCTTTGTAGGCTGTGAGGGTTTGTGATTGAACATGATGCCTGCACTATCAAAAATGGGTGCATCCATTTTAACCTCTAACTCATCAGAAGAAATTTCAAAGTGATAACAGAACTCACACTGCTGGTGCACATGTTTCAGGAAATGTTCCAACTCCCCCACCATACATAATGAAATCGGACATCCAGCTGAGCAGTATTAATTTAGTATCCGCTATTGGCCAGGGGCAGAGAACCCAGCAGACATTTACTCCAGGCACCCTTGCAGCCATCCAGGCAGGCCAAGCACCGAAAAGATACCACTGAACAGTACGTCCAACTAATCTTTGAAGATGCATGTCCCCATGCTCTCTCGCTACAGGGCTTTGCCCAGGCTTTGTTGTACAACTAGTGTCTGTACGGGATGAAAGAGGAAACCCAACAAAACAAGTGGATGACCTTTCTGGCCATTTCCAGAATGCTCAATCAGGCCACCTACAATACCATCCAGCACCTCTGGCGAGTGCATACTAACCTCAGAAGGACCGCCAATAGCCTAGTCGTTGGGGGAGAAGGATTGTGGTACCCTGGACAATGCAAGAACTTGTGTTGGTGCTAGCCCACCTAGGCCAACAGGGCAAGACAAAGAGAAAAGCTACAGCTTTCAGGCATGGATTAAAAAATAAACACCTTTGTAGCCCAAAGCCTGCCTTGTCAACTGAACAGCACAGCCAAAAGACAGGACCCAATCAACACGTGGAGCCCCTGTATGGTGCCCTAGATTCTAGTCATTGTGGGCTTTCCCCTGTGGCTGACATACTCTGGCATTTATGCCCGTGTACTCAAAACTCCAAGAGGTCGGACCAGCAGAATCAACATTGTTTGAACACGTGAAACCCAAAATGGAATAAAAGTTCATTGTTTATAGCCACCTGATGAGAGTGATGTCGAACAACAGACCCCAATTTCTAGAACATGAATTCATAGCATATCTATTGAGCTTGAAGGTGTCAGGAAGCAATCCCAAGAAACCCAGGGTTCTATGCGGGGGGCCCCCTGCATGTCACCAGAACCCTTTGTCCGGCTGCTCATGTTACATCTTGGGCAACAGAGCTGTGACACCACCTGCTAAAACATTATGGTTGGGATACGGTGTATGCATTTCCGACACATAAGTAACATAACTGTATGATTAGAAGCAACTTACCTGTTAAAGGTTTCCTTACTCCATAAACTCTGCTGACTGCGGATCCTGAAGCTTTACAATCTCGAAAATCCGCTGGAAGGCTCTCTTATGGCTGATGCTGTGTCTTGTAGGGATTGGTGTCACTACAACCCAGGCTATTACAACGCCTGCTGTTACAACGCGGTTTTTACATCGCATACCACTACAACGCATAGTGCTTTTAAGCGCTGGATAGTGATTTATTTAATTTACTATTCCAACTCCAGTCCCCGTGGATAGTAGGGAAGGTGTTGGATAGTAAATTAAATATATTCCCTATCCTAGAGCGCCCCCCAGCGCAATGCATTGTAATGGTTTGCGTTGTAATGGTTGCGTTGTAATGGTAGTGCGTTGTAATAAATGCGTTGTAAGTGATGTTCCCCGTCTTGTAGTACCGAATATGAACCTTTGGGAGTGAAGGGCGCAGCACAGACCACTGATCACTTGTGTTGTTTGAGAAAGGCTGCTTTATTGTGCACATCACAAACATTATCTGGGCATTCTGCCTTACAAAACTAAAGCCTCCCTATACATCGAATGTATCATTCATTCTCTGATAGACAGGCAGAGGTCAGCTCGGCCTGCGATGCTGCGCTAGCACTTTGCTATCTGTTTTTTAAAATTCACTGAATTGTTTTTAAAAGGCACATTTCTCACTTATAATTTATCGCTCTGTGCTCGCCTACTCCCCGGTCCACCACAGCAAATCCTATACTGATTGAGTGGAGGGAGAACACCGAGCTCTACACTTCATGATTGGGACATTCTTGGGTGGCAGGGTGACGCTCCAGCTTTCCTTCCGCTCCTGACTACTTCAGGACGGTAGGGCGCCGACGCGCAGCTGATAGAGAGGCAGAGGTATGCTCGGCCTGCGATGCTGCGCTAGCACTTTGCTATCTGTTTTTTAAAATTCACTGAATTGTTTTTAAAAGGCACGTTCCTCACCTATAATTTGTCGCTCTGTGCTCGCCTAATCCCCGGTTCACCAAAGCAATCCTATGCTGGTTGAAAGGAGGGAGAATACTGAGCTCTGCACTTCATGATTGGGACATTCTTGGGTGGCAGGGTGATGCTCCAGCTTTCAATCCGGCCCAATCTACTTCAGCACAGAATTTCTCTAACGTGCAGCGAGCGCGCCACTGGCGCGCCGAAGGAAAGCCCGTCTGCACCCGTCCGCGCCCGACCCGGCCCAGGGGCCACAACCCCTGTCAATTTTTCGGGAAATTGTTTAACTTATAGCTCCAGTTCAATGCATGAGCTGAGAGGGGATACTAATTCCAACTGTTTACACTCTCTGAATATTGCCAATAACCCCTCTGACTGTCCCCACTGTGATTTTAAGCTTCCGCCTCACAATAATTATAGGCCCCAAGCCAACACCCCACTAAGGATGTTTCTTTTAAATTGTAGCTCTCTCCCTAAACATTCTGTCGAATTAGCGCTACTCATAGATGAGCTCAAGCCAGATTCTCTTTCCTAACAGAGACCTGGCTCTAGATTGAAGCCAATCCTGCTATTATCCAAACCCTTCCCCAAGGGTACTCAATACTCAGAGCTGACCGCAAGACCGGTAGAGGCGGAGCCTTGGCCCTTATATTTAAAGACACTTTCAACTGCCGAACCACATTAAATACACTATCAGATTGTGAGAGCATGGCCTTCTCCCTAGAGCAGTGGTTCCCAAACTTTCCTGACCTGTGGCTCCCTTGACCTAATCGGCAGTTGGCCGTGGCTCCCCACCATTTTTTTACCGGTGGGCGGGATGTAAGCCCGACCTCGGGAGTACTTCCTGTTGTCTTCCTTAAAGTAATTGGGATGCAATGAAGGTATGATAATCATATTTGTAACAAAATAAGAAGATAACATTTGACTAAGCAGATCAGTTTATTTGAAAAGTATTCATTAAAAGGGTATGTTTTTAAACATGAACTGAGAAACGTTACTGCCCCGGCTCTGATGACATGATATATCAAAGCATAGCTGCCAAGGTTTCAGACTGCTTTTGTGTTACATTTTCAAAGTTTCAGTGTAACTATGAGTGACATTCAACATCTATGAGTGACACCTTCTTGTCAGCAAAAGCCAGCAATGAAGACAAGGGAAACGTATAAATATCAGAAATTACACACATTTGAGCAACGGGAAACTCTAAGAATATCTTAAAACTGCAGCAAGGCACCAGAAATGGAAGGGCCACTGTGAGACCTGACTTTACCAAACGGGATGTAAGAGACCATACTGCCTGCAAATAAGCCTTATGTGTGACATTTTAGCGGTTTCAGTGTGTTTCACATGAGTAAAACCAAGCAATGAAGTGCACGTAAACTAAGCATGGGCGAATTTTGCGAATCTCGCGTTCGCGAATTTTGCGGATTTGCGAACTCGCAATCCGCAAAATCCGCGAATTCTCGCGAATTTGCGGATTTTTTTTTTTTGTGTTTGCGCGGGTTTCTGCCAGTTCGCGAGGGTTTTGTACAATTTCGCAAAACGCGAACTTACCTGTCGGGTCGCAAGTTTCGCGAACTTGTTGTTTCTACGTGTCCAGCCTGTTTGGGACACTCTTCTTCATCACTGCCACTCTCTGTCACCACTGCCACTCTCTGACTACTCATGCCACCCTCTGGCCCACCCATGCCACCCTCTGTTTCATCACAGCACCCTCTAGTTGTCCAGTCAGTGTACATTATTGTGGCAACGCAAGCACACCTTCCCTGCCTCAAGTGACCTGAATTAATTTGGGGCTGATTAATGTGTCACAGAATATTTTTTTAGCTGGCACCTGCTTCCTTAGTGCTTCCTGATTAGTGATCTTTTGCACTTGCTAAGTGCTTTCATTGTTGCAAAATTAGTTACAACACCTGCCCTGCCCCAACTGACAATAATGAATTAGGGGCTGATTAATGGATTTGAACCTCCAGCCTGGCTCCTGCTTGTCTCCCTTAGCTGTAATTCAGGACCTTTGTGGCATATGTGTAACTATTCTGAGGTTCAGAGCAGGGTCACATAATAGTTGCAACTGGCAACTGAACTCTGGAGGGGCCCCTCAGGAAGCACTACAGGAAATGGCTACTAATGATGAGCCTGAACTTTTGAACCTGGTAAGTAGTTTCAGTTTTGCTAAGATCGTATTTCTGCAATTTTGCGCTTATTCGCGGGGCGCGAAGTTGTACTGGGAAGCCGCGAACTCACGCGAACAGTGCGAGCAAGCCATGAAATCCGCTGCTCGCGGATTTGCAGATTTTTCGGGAGATTCGCGAATCTCGCGGATTGCGAATTTACCGAAAATCCGCAAAATCCGCGAGCGAAACGGATTTTCCGCCCATGCTTAACGTAAACTCATAAATATCAGAAATTAAATCCTCTTGAGAAATTAAGTTCTAAAAGTATCTTAGCCCCGCTCCCACACTCTCACAGACAAAGCCCCCATTGCACAGATCAGCAACTGTTCTCTTGCTGGACTTACCTTTGCTACCAAAAGTAATTCTTCCCTGCAGTGCTAGAGTGCTTATTTGGACCTTGGACATGAGGGCAAGAGAATTTGCTGGAGGTGCTCCAGGATTCTATAAGTGGCTGCAGCTCACCGTCTCTGCATCAGTGCTTAGCGTTTATTTTCATCAAGAAACAACTTGCCTCGTAATGTGTTGCCTTTGTCTTATTCCAGCAAGTGGTAGCAGAGACTCACCATGGACTACTTTGTCCCTATCAGCATTTATATATGATTCAGTCATGCTTCATTTGGCCCTTTCTTTTGTATAAAGAGGAGGCATACAGCCTATTTGCCATTTAGAGTGTGACATGGTATTATTGCATTATGCTGGTATTTAGAATGAAAAGTTGTATGCCATCAATCAAATGCAGGCGCAAATGCTACAGATTTATATTGCTTCCATTGTCTGGCCAGGACGTCTCAGACTGTCTCTCAGGCAGCACCTGCCTGGTTGCAGCATACTTCTCTTTCACCACACAGGGTCCCCAAGTTGGCAGGATTTTGAATTAAAATAAAAAACTTCCAGGTGCCAGTCAATGACGCCGATCCTTTTTAGGCTGGCTAGCACACAGTGTACTGCTAATGAGGCTGGGCTTATGACGCCGTGTGTACCAGAGTTGCTAGGCCTCTCACTGAATCTGACTGGTTCAGGGGCACTGGACAATTTGAGGCCTAGTCAGGTGCATTCAACTGAACAAACTAAGCGGTCAGAAGAGCTCTTTCAGGCATGATCTGAGGCAAGTTAGTTGTCCTGTATGAAGTACATGTGGCCTTGATTCTTCTTAAAGATGGAACAACTTAAGAGGCTATTAAGAAAATCACGTTTTTGTAAATCGAACTCCTGAATTAGTATTTGAGCTGCTCTTATATGTGATCACTCTGTGCAATTTAGCAACTCTTCCGCCCATAAAAATGTATTGCTTTTTGCTTAAATACTTTGTGCTTAATTCCTAAATGATGTGATTCACTTTTGGCGACAGGCAGAATCCAGTTTATTTTATGAAGTTTTACATAATGCGCACCTTCAACCTTGGGCAGTTTTACCCAGCGTTTTACAACAGACACTGTATATTATTTTTTACAGTGTCACTGCCAACAATCAATACATTTCTGGATTGAGCTCTCGGACGTCACTACTGTTGTATACTGTTATTATCTGTGACCACGAGATGGCACATGGCTCTGCCTGTGACATCTCGTGGCTGTCTTTGGCTGTTGTGCACATGCCCTTGTTCTGCATCTTTTAAATGTGCTTGATGAGATCTTGTGTTTTGAACGGCATTCTGAACTGATGCACAGACTTGTTAAGACGTGCCTCTAATAAACTCCTGCTACTGATCTCTCCTCGAGTCCTCCAGTCTTTCCTACACTGGCGACGGGGGTAAAAGGACGTTCTCATCATTTGACTGAAGATTTTTGTCAACATTTGAAGGAAAAAAAAAAACGAAAAGGAAAAAAATAATTTCAACAGAATTTCCCTTGGTTTACCTGATTGGGCGATCTTTACAGCGACGGAAGCGGACTTTCGCAACTACTCCGACGACGATTTCGGAGGTATTTAAACTTATTTTCACCATTTTCAGACTCTGAGAACTTTCTTTTCTTAGCGCGAGTCCAGCGCGAGTCTTTGTCCATTTCTGAAGTTAATGACTTCACGCGCGCATGCGTGAACAACGTAAAAGACGCTTTCACGTCACACGCCATCGAAACAAGGGGAATTCCCTCTAAAGAGGAAGCAACAACGCAAAAGACGTTCTCACGTCACACGTTTTCGAAACAAGGGAAATTTCCTTTAAATAAGAAGCAAGTTCCACGGCGGCCATTTTGAGTTGGTCAATATTTTCGGATTGTTTATTTTTCTCCGTTTATTTTGATTTTCAAACCGTTCTGTTTCCTGAAATCCATTCCACACGTTCGCCTAGCAACTCGACCTCATACAAAGGTATCTTCCTGATATTAAAGGTACTTTTAATTTAAAATTTAATTTTTTTTTTTAACACATCAAAATATTGTTTTACATCTACAATTTTGACATGAGTGGAATCATTCCTCCTCCTTCGTTTTTGGCTAATAAAGGTGACCCCCCCATGGAGTGGGAAATATGGGAACCTGTTTTTCTAGCCTATGTTGAAGTTATGGATGGCACTGAATGTGAACCTGAAAGAAAATTATCTCTTTTAAAACATTGCTTAGGTGGAATTGGACTAAAAGAATTTATTACTCTTCCAGCTTTAACTAATCCTGGAGAAAAAAATGTGTATGAATGTGCAGCTGAACAATTGAAAATTAGATTTGGAAAGAAAAAGAACGTTGTTATGGAGAGATTTATTTTCTATTCTCGCAAACAATCCGCAGATGAGCCCATTGATGACTTTGTATCATCTCTCAGATCTCTTGCTGTAACATGTGATTTTGAACATATAACTTACGAACAGGTACTAAGAGACCAAATACTGATGAGAACAAATAATAAAAAGGTCCAGGAAAGACTTTGGACAACCTCGGATATGTCTCTAAATGCAGCCATCGACATTGCAAGGTCGATTGAACATTCCGAGAAATTCGTAAAGGAGATAAGAGGAAATGAAAAGGGAGATGTCTTTAGCGTCTCCAAAGAAGGAGAGAAATTCAGGAAACCATTTTCTTCTAGAAGTGATTCCACTAGTAATAAGAGTGACTCAAAATTTAAGTACACTAAAAGTGATAAGAAGAGCAACACTCAGTGGATTTGTTTCAGATGTGGAAGTCCAAACCATTTGGCAAACTCTAAAGTTTGTCCTGCCCTTGATAAAATGTGTATGAAATGCAATAAGAAAGGGCATTTAACAAAATTTTGTAAATCTACCACGAAAAAAGTTAACATAGTTCAAGATTTTGATGAATACGATTCAAATGAAAATGATATTAATACTGTTATTAATATTTGTGGTAGTGAAGGTGTAAGTAAATTTCCATCCTGTGATGTGATCATAGAGGGGAAAACAATTAACATTTTTGTGGACACCTGTGCATGGTATACATTATTGGGTTTAGATGTTGTAAAAAAAAATTGGCCCAACAAAATTTTACTTGAGTCCGACATTTCTCCAGGGGGTTACACCGGACACAGGATTGATTTGGTAGGTTATTTTTGGGGAAAAATCACTTTTTCAGGGGAATCCACATACGGTAAAATATACGTAGCTAAGTCTGGACAGCCTTTGTTAGGATGGCCACACCAAGATCAATTGGGGATTAAGATTGACCCTAGAGCTAATCCACCTGTTTACTCTGTTACTAACACCAATGATCCAGATCGTGATCTCATGGTTGATAATCTAAAGTCTGAGTTTCCTCATGTCTTCAGTGGAAAACTTGGTCAATTTTTGGGTTTTAAACACATTATTAAACTCAACGATGGTGTAGTTCCTGTTCGGCACAGAGTCAGGAACGTCCCTCTTACTTACAGGGATAAACTGAAGGTGCTTCTCAAAGATTTGTGTGACAAGGATATTATTGAGCCCATTGAGTCCTCCCCGTGGGTTTCCCCGATCGTTATTTCGGTCAAATCCAACGGCGAATTGAGACTCTGTGTTGATCTTCGCAGTTTAAACAACTCCATTTGGGTGGATGCTCATCCTTTGCCAAACTTGCATGAGATGGTTTCAACATTGGGAGGTGCAGTGATTTTTTCATGTATCGATCTGGCAAGCGCCTATCATCAAGTTGTTCTAGATGATGATTCCAAAAATTTGACGGCTTTTATTACGCCAGAAGGGCTTTTTAGGTACAAACGCATGCCTTTTGGGTTGGCTAGTGCCGCCTCCGTTTTCCAAAGACTGATGAAAGAGACACTTGAAGGGTTGACAGGGGCAATCGCCTTTCAAGATGATATTCTTGTGTTTGGGAAAAATGTAGAGGAGCATGATATTAATTTAAGGAATGTCATTTCTGCTTTGTCTTCTAAAGGCCTTACTCTTCGTCTTGATAAGTGTAAAATAAGAGAAAGAGAAGTTGAATATTTAGGACATTCCATAAGTGGTTCTGGGATCAGACCTAAACAAAAGCACATAGAGAGCATCATTAAAGCTCCTGTGCCTGTTTCAAAAGAACAATTGGTAGCTTTTTTAGGATTAATAGAATTCTATGCAAAATTCATTCCAAATTTCTCTTCCAAAGTTGATTCCTTTAGACCACTTCTAAAGAAGAATGCAAGATTTGTATGGTCTGATGTTATGACGGAGGTATTTCACAATCTTAAAGGGTTCGTTGTGAATGCACCTTGTTTAAAACCTTTTGTTATTGGAAAAAAATGTACCATCATGGTAGATGCAAGTAGCACAGGGTTAGGAGCGGTGCTCATGCAGAATGACTGTGGAAAAGAATGGATAATTGCTTACGCCTCAAGGGCTTTGAGGGACGCTGAAAAACACTATTCAGTTATTGAAAGAGAGTTATTGGCGTCAGTTTGGGCAGCCGAACATTTTAAAACATTTTTGTGGGGAACGAAATTCATTATTAAGACGGACCATAAGCCTCTCATTTACATGATGGCACCGGGTGGAGGTCGAACTTTATCAGCTCGCTTAGCCAGGTTGGCATCTAGGCTACAGTCTTTTCACTTTGAGATGGTGTATGTAAAGGGGAAAACTAACATTCATGCTGATTGTATGTCTAGGTTGCACACTTCCTGCGATTTTCCATCTGACAATGACGAATGTGAAGTTGCGTTTACTTCACAAGACATCATGTTAGTGTTTGGGGAGAAGTTTGATTTAAGTAAAGAGTCCTGGGCAAGAGAAATGGAGAAGAGTGTTGAGTTGACTCAGGTTAAGGATTACATTTTACAAGGATGGCCTGAACTAAGAAAATTTTCTGGTGATATGATGAGTTATGCCAAAGTTCAAGATGAGTTGGCTGTTGAAAATGGAGTTCTGATGCGAGGTGATAAATTCATCCCTCCTTTTGCTTTGAGAAATACCATTATTGGTATTGCCCATGAGGGACATTTAGGAATTTCCTTTACCAGGAGACGCGTAAAGGATTTTTTTTGGTGGCCAGGAGTGGATGGTTGTGTTGAACACTATGTCCAAAAATGTCCAGAATGTGCTAACAGTGATAAGTCTGCTGTTCCTTTACGTTCTGAACCTTGTCCTGTGGCATGTCCTTTTGGTCCTTGGCAAAAGTTAGGTCTTGATTTCATTGGTCCATTTTCTGTTCTACCTGAGCGTGAGAGATTTGGGATGGTCTTAATAGATTACTTCTCAAAATGGCCAGAGGTAAAGATGGTTAAAGAGATAACGACTAGGAATGTAGTAGAGTTTTTAGATGATGTTTTTTGCAGGGAAGGAATCCCAGAAGAAATAGTAACGGACAATGGTCCACAGTTCACTAGTAAGGATTTTCAAGGCTTTATCACCAAATGTGGGATCGTGCACAATAAAATCGCTGTGTTCCATCCTGAAGCCAATGGCCAAGTTGAAAGATTCAACAGAGTTGTGAAGGAGGCGATCCAACTTTCTGTTAAGGGTCAATTAAATTGGCGTAATGCCCTTCAGTCTATGTTATTGTCCTATAGGACGTCCCCTAACTCTGTCACTTTGGTTAGTCCATTTGAACTTTTAAGGGGTCGAAAACCCAGTACTCGGTTGAATCCATGGTGGTTAAAAAAGAGTTTGGGTGATAATGGTGTTTCATCAAGAGTAGATTATGAGTTGGTTAGAGACAGAGTCAGCGCATATAAGGACAAGATGAAGGAAAGGATGGGAGCAAAGCAGGGATCTGTTAGCAAACATATTATCTCAGCTGGAGACCTTGTTCGTATTAAAAGAAAGGAAGGTGTTCCGAAAGGGGGTCAAATGTGGTCCCGTCCCGTGGAAGTCATTGAAGTTTTTAAGCATGCTGTCAGGATTGAGGATGGTAGTGTTTGGAACTTGAACAGAGTTTCTGTATTTAAAGGTCAAGGTATGCCGAATGACGTTGTTGTGTCAAGTGATGAGTCAAGCGATGACACCAATGTTTTTCTTGATTTTGAATCAGGTAATGTGGAACATCCTTCAAGGTGTCTTTTGAGTGAGAATGAGAATTCTGAGGCTGTAAGGACTTTCCCTTCCACTGCGATTTCAAAAAAATGTCCTAGGCCTCACCGTCTTCCCGAGAGATACAAGGATTTTGTCATGAGTTGAGATTTTACTATTGTATGATTTTGTCATGAATTTAAAATTCTAGTACTGTTTAGGTTTTCGTTTTTTTTTCTACCACTGTATAGTTTTTTTTTTTGTTTATTTTTTTTATTTACAGGAAGGGAGGTGTGTTGTATACTGTTATTATCTGTGACCACGAGATGGCACATGGCTCTGCCTGTGACATCTCGTGGCTGTCTTTGGCTGTTGTGCACATGCCCTTGTTCTGCATCTTTTAAATGTGCTTGATGAGATCTTGTGTTTTGAACGGCATTCTGAACTGATGCACAGACTTGTTAAGACGTGCCTCTAATAAACTCCTGCTACTGATCTCTCCTCGAGTCCTCCAGTCTTTCCTACAACTACTGCTGCTAATTCCTTGCAGGCCCCATGTCCCGACACCAATAGAGCAAGCAGCATATGTAACAGCTGCCTGCTCTAAACTCGAGACACATTGTGGTAAAAACCCGTTCAGACTAAAGGCCTTGTAAACTGTCTGCCACTGCTCCTCGCATTTCATATACAAGTGATCATTTGTCAGCGTCAATTAAAGTTTTAGTGCCTATCGAACCCTCTCTTGCATGGGGCAATGAAGTGCGCACTTTGGGAGAATATGTGCGCGCTGGTACCAAGTAGTTTGGATGCCCGCACAAGCGTGCATGGTACAAGGAACAATGCTCGTAAGTGGCCTTTTTTGTGCATTTTAGTTTTTGTTGTGCAATTAGGGCGTCAGACTTCACTTACCTATTTCCTTGACTTGAGAAGAGGGTCCCATAAGGCACAGCAGCAGGCAGCACAAACATGTCTCATATGCTCAGAACAGCGTATGGCCGTATGCCAGTAATGGTGGAGACTATGCCTCGGAAAGCACGTACGATGCATACGTACGCACTTCACTCTTGGGCCAAACCATGTTGTAGGACGATGAAGGCGGCATTTCTATCTCCCCCGTATGTTCCCAAATTGTGCGCGGCGCCCCTGGCTACTCATTACGGCGCACTGGGGTGCCGCGGCACACAGTTTGGGAACCACGGCCCTAGAGTTTTCACCAACGAGCACATTCTCCGGTTTGCTGGTCTATCGCCCCCTGGAGCCTTAGGGCAATTCCTTCCTAATCTCTCCACCTTAGTCGCCAATCTAGCCCTGGCTCCAGCTAATTTTAGCGTGCTTGGCGATTTCATTATTCATTTGGACGACTCTTCTAACCATGTAGCCAGTGAACTAGTACTGAATCTCCTGGCGATCCAACTTAAACAAAAAGGATTTGCCTCTACACATGTCAAAGGCCATCTTCTTGATCATGTATTTAGTAACCTGCACAAACTTGTCGTAGGTATCCCTACACCACTCCCATGGACGGATCACTTTCAGATTCCCCTAAATTGGGAGACCTTCGTGCCTCCTCCCCCCAAAGAACAGTACCTTTCCTGGAAAGGAAATGGTCTAGGCTCTCCTCTAATTGTTGGACCGCAGCTTTTGAAAACACAAGACCACTCAGCGATCCTAATCCCAATCTGGCCAGCAACAATTTTAATGTGTGGATCCAAAACTTCCTTGACTTAGTTCTCCCCAAGAGCCCACTCACAAACAAAACAGACAGAAAACAGCCCTGAGGTACTCCCCCAAACTGAGGGACTCAAAGCAATCATGTAGAAGACTAGAAAGAAGATGGAGACACAATTTCTCAGAGGCTAGGAAAGTGGATTATAGGAAGGCAATTAGGCTATACAAATCAGAAATCAAAATAGCCCAAACCACATTCTATGAAGAGAAAATAGGTACTGCTGCAAATTCATCTAAGGAGATTTTTCGTATTGCGAAATCACATACCACCTTACCCGAAAAAAACCCAATCACAGAGGGAGCACTAACTCGCTGCAATAATTTGGCAGCTTTTTTCCACCAAACAATCCACAACATTTATGTGTCCTTCCCTACCACAACGATTGAGCCCGAGGTGATCAGAACAAGAAGCTCTCATGCTAAATCCAAATACTCGTTAGCGTAATTTCCTCCCCTAGAAGGTCATTTACTGGACCTGATTATCTCCAGAGTAACCTCAGGCTCTCCGTCTGACCCTGCCCCCCGCAGCCCCTTACCTTATTTAATAATTCCATTCGCCTGATTAGCCTTGATATTTTGAATTGTTCCATCACCTCCGGTATGGTACCCACAGCATGGAAATGTGCGATGGTTAGGGCCTCCTGAAGAAACCTAATCTGGACCAATCCAATTTGGCCAACTATTGCCCAATTTCCCTTCTCCCTTGGCTGAGTAATCTGATTGAGAAACATATTAATATCACACTTGTTGACTATCTGGAATTCAACAACTTGTTGCATGATTCTCAAACAGGCTTTCGTCCTCAGCTTGGGACGGAAATGACCTTACTTTCAGTAAAGGAGGAGGCAAGGAGGTTATTGGACCAGGGAGGTACGGCGGCAATCATCCTCTTGGACCTCAGTGCCGCATTTGACACTGTTAACCATAAAAACTTGTCCCACAGACTTAAAAGCATGGGAGTGACAGGCACGGCACTAACCTGGTTTCAGTCCTTCCTCAGTGCCCGCTTCTTCCAAGTCTTTGAAGGAGATGTGGTGTCCTCCAGATTGCCTCTTAGCTGTGGGGTTCTTCATGGCTCTGCCAAGGGCCCTATTTTTTTTTAGAACTACCCGAGTCCACTGGCTGAGATTGTCCATCCATTCGGTATCAAGATCATCACCTACGCAGACGACACTCAGATAGTAGTAGCATTAAATCACTCTAAGAGTTCATCTAGCTCCCTAGGTCCTTGCCTTGAGGCGCTGGCCGAGTGAATGGAATTCTCTTGCCTCAAGCTCAACGGGGACAAGACGGAAATTATGTTTCTGGGCAAACCCTCCGTCTTTCATGCCCGCTCTACAGTGGCCCGTATGTCTTAGCCCTGCTCTACCTCCAAAGGCACAGATCAAGAGCCTTTGCATGTGGCTTGACAGCTCCCTTAATTGTAACCACCAGGCCACCAAGCTCTCAGCCACCTGCTATGGGCTGACATGAATGTTGCGGAAAATCATCCCTCTCCTTCCCTTCCAGGTGAGAAGAATTATGGTACATGCCCTCATACTCTCGTGCCTTGATTATAGGAAAGCCCTATATCTTGGAGCTCCCCAATTTACCGTCCACAAATTGCAATAGATTTAGAATTGTGCAACTCGCCAACTTCTCCAGATTCCCTGGTGGCAATCTGCAAAACTAGTACTGAAGAGTTTTCATTGGCTCACAGTTTAAAGCTATGTGCCTGGCTCACAGAGCCATCTGGAAGACTGGCCCGGCCATTACCCATTCCCTGATCACTCCCTATCTCCCAGAACCCTTCGCTCTAGTTCTGGCCACCCCAAAGAAAATACGAAGATCTGGATGGGGTGAACTCTCCTTTTCGTTCAATGCCTCCAAGACATGGAACACTCCCCCCCCCCCCCACTTTATGGAGGGGAAAATAACCTCTTGGCCTTCCTGAAACTCCTAAAAACCCATCTCTTCAAGACATCGCTTTAACTCCACGGCTCTTCTGTTTCTCTGTCAACAGCGCTGGGAGGCCTCAGGGTAGCCATGCGCTATAGTACATATATAAGTACAATTTGATTAATTCATTTCTTCATTCATATTCTACCCCCACCCCTACTGTTCCACGCACATTCACCACCCCACAATTATTCTTCCCACATGTTTCCCTGTGCTACAGGGAATTGGACAAGTGCCAGTAAAGCCTGTAAAGAACACCCAACTTCCCCACGATCTTAGGTCAACTTTTGAGCTAGTCAGCCATATTACCAACCTGTCCTCTCCCCTCCTGCTCTGCCATTATAACCTCCATCCTACTCCTCAGGCACCCCTTTCTCTTCTGCCCCCTTGTTGCCAGAATGTATGCTGCCCAAGAAAAGGCTCTTTAGAGCCACTTCCATGGCCCGAGCAGTGGGCCACGGTCCTTATTTATGTGGGCACCACCAACTTTTACAAACCTGCTCCTGTGGGGCGGACCATGATACCCCATGTGGCCCTTCTACAGCCCTCAGCAATTGCAATTCATTTCCTGGCACCTGTGGTCAGCCCCAACATGGCCGCCTTATGGCCCCCTCCTGACCCCAGGGCTCACACTTCTCACCCTGGCACCCACATGTGGCCCCCACATAGCCATAGCTTTGATATTAGGCCTCTAACAGCGACACAAATACACAACCCCATGCGGTCAGACCGCTTCCATTCCCTTATAACTTGGGGACTCGATCGCAGTTGCAATTGCCTCACTGCGAGCTCCCCTGCCCCTCCCTATAACCTCTGTGCCCCTCACCCATATTTTTGGCCACATGCTCATGAATGGCCGATGTGGCCTGGTCTGCCCCTGAAGAACCGCCCCCTCCATGACCTAGGCGTGGTGGCTTGCCTCATTGCAGAGCGGCCCCAAAGACTCACCTCAGCCTACCCTGCCTGCATATCAAAAGGCAGCAACAATCCCACAATGCTGTGAGGTCGGCAGTCACCTCTGATGCACATCACCAAATAAATTGAGACACCCACCCTCCTACAGAACTACACCACCTCTTCAAGTGCTCTAATCTCGGCTGACAAGCACTATCTTGCCAAATATGCTTACACAAACCACAGATAAAAGATCACAGCTAAAACGCCCCGTCACCAGGTCACCTTTTCCTAAAATGGTGGAAAAAATTTAAAAAAATGTAAATTGATACTTGTATAGCGCACTCCTCACCCCGCAAGGGTCTCAAGGCGCTTGTATGAATACCGCTGTGGAACCCATCCTGGCTTTCCCTGTGAGGCGTCCACTCCTGGGCACCCCCAAGGTGGAGGCCAGGCATCCTTAGCGTTGTGGGGGCCGTTGTGGAGATTAAGCAAGCTATTGCCCAGAGTTGCAGAGTGGGACTCCATGATTGGAATAGGCACCGAGGCGAGAATTATCAGGTCCGTGGAATTTTGAGCCCAAGACCCGCCGAGGCGGGGAATTGAACCCTGGTCCCAGGCTAGACATCTGCATCAGGGTCTGCCGCTCTAACCATTGAGCCAAAAAACAGCCCATATATATTCCTTGGGCTACGTTGGGCTCTATTGTAGCCCAAAACAAGGGGACAGTTGCTGTAATGCACCAAATCTCCCAATATCCCTGGGGGGTTTCCCTGCAAACCCTTATTATGGCTGAGGCTGGGATATTGGATTTTGGGCAGTCTTTAGCTGCCTGGAGCAGCACTGGCTGATGCTTTGTTGGGCCTTTCCGGCTAGGGCTGCACCAGAAATCACATGAAAACCCCTCAAGACTCATTGCCCTTCTTGGAGTCTCTGAAGTTGTTAAACCCCACCAAGGAACTTGCTCCATGCTTCACATTGAACTTCCTGGTGGGCGGAGTCTCCGGTCTGGAACATCGGCTGTCCAGGCAGTCAGAGCTCCCGCACAGCATTTTGGATTTTGCGTTTGACAACAGAAATTCAGATAAGTGCCAGAGGGTCTGTTACTAACTAGTGTGAGATTACTGATAAGCTTTGATAGAACAACAACACTAATCCAGAGTGTATTCCAGCAACCTGTGAGGCACGGACATTAACAGAGACTGCATTTAAAGCACTGTTGTGATGTTTATGGGCAGTTGCCTTTAAACTTTTAGAAAGCCTCTGCCTCAATTGTTGTGGTAAGTGTAAAACCAAAGCATTCATGAACCTTGAACTCAGTGTATACAAGTAACTCTTTGCATTCTGTGTGCAAGTGTCATGATGTGATTTTTGGACTCTCTATGTTGTAATATGATAGAAGATATGTAACTTGCGATGTTTGTTCTGAGTTAGAAACTGGTACCCACATCTACATGCAGGTCAACATGTAATAGGGGAAATATCCCCGTGAGGTAGCAGGATCTGAAAGCTGCAACAAAAGAGGACACTCCAATCTTCTCTTGAGGACAGTGGGTATAACTCAAGTGAGAAAATTGCATTTGAATTCAACTCAGGAGGGTGTGAGGGTATGATGTTGAAATGAAATATATTTTTCCAATGTTTATATGTTTCTATTTATTCTTACTTGAACAGGCTGGACTGCACTTGCTATCCTGTGAAATCTAGGATAACTATAAGTCAGCCAGAAGGCAAAGTCTTTGCGCTTATTTGTAAGATAATACGGAATAGATCTAAACGGCATGTCGTAAAGCATGCAGGTACAAGACTGGAGACCTCCCTGTTTGTTTTCTCCACAGGCACAAACACACACCCATCTGTCTTTCGTTATTTTCATTTATTTTGTTCTCAAACTCTCTTCCCTTGCGAGCATCGGTCAGGTATCAGTACAGAAGTGTCAGTGGGTCTTCCGATATTCTTGGTGAATGTTTGGTCCATAGTGCCTCTGCGACTACACACTGTGAGAAGAACGTGTTCTGCCTAAGCCTGATCCTGACAAAACATGGCGCATTAGTGCAAAGACTCTCAATGACATCAAGCAAACAGCTGAGAAGAGATTTATATGTACCATCACTAAAGTGCTTCAACTGTAACCCAAAGAGAAGAGTCTGAGTCGGTCCTCCACAACTTACTGAAGGCATAATAAGGCAATACGCCTCTCTGGGTCATGCAGAGGACCCTGGGATTGCTCATGTTTGGAAGGAAAGTCGGCGGCATATTCCCAACATCAGCAAAGTGGAAAACAAAGAGGCTAGTGGCAGAATATAGCCAGAAGAGGAGAGCAGAAACCTTTCAGTGGGTAACAGAGGCCCGAAACGCTACGGACAGAGGGATCCGGAGAGGTTCCAAAGTGGTCAAAAAAGACCAGTATCCTGGATAGAAATATGGATTGCCATTCAAAAAAGGGGATATGGACTGTTTTCCATCCAACGCAAATGAACCAGGATCATTAAGATAAGAGGAACTGAAGTTGTGACAAGGAACATATTGTGTTTTAAATGATTGCACCCAAGAACATCCTTAGAAATGAAGGAAGGAATCTCTGAGAATCCGAGGGAGGAACTAGAGTAGGGGAACAGAAAGAAAGCCACAGCTGAATTTCCAACAGCATCCAACTTGACCCTAGGATTGTCAGTTGGCCAAACGAGTCTAAGGAGCTTACCAAAATTGTGCAAATCCTTGCTGTAATCGTCTGCAGAAAGATCTGGAACAAACAGCAGGAACAGTATCTCCTGCAAACTCATACCTAACCAAACACATGGCTGGGGGACTTTGTCAGCTATGTCGTAGAATTAATGAAAGGACTCTTACAGAACCTAGGGTGACCAACCATCCATAAATTTCACGGACCGTCCGTTAATTGAAAGTCACGTCCATTTTCTCTGACGATCCCTCTTATGGAAGCATTTTGTCCGTAATTTTGAGAGGTACAGTGAACTGTACTGCTCACCTTTGAAATGCCTCCATTTTCTGAGAACTCCCTGCTGGGACCGCCTAGCACTCCTCTGTGCTCAAGAGCAGCCCCTACCCAGCCTCTTACAGACTGTGATGGACCTATTGTCTTACTGTCTGCAGGCATACAGAATAACAATGGGCTAGTCTGGGCAATTAAGGCATGTGGTGGGCCTGAAGGCAAGGAAAAAAAATTGAACAAATTATATGGAAGTAGCATTGTCCAGTTAGTTTTAAAAAACAAGCATATGCCATCGGCCACACGTTTGTACAATTTAGAACTTTTGTTTACCTAATACCTAATATAAACTTATTTTGACTTGCACTTATGTTGGTTGTCAATTTACTTATCTCCTCTGATGTGTCTTTAACCGCATCGCTGCGGCGGTCATTTTTGCGCTGGGCAGCTTTTTTACAAAAGCCGCGTTACATGACGAGCTCAGCTCGTCATCCGCACACGCCCCCCGTGGCTGATGACGAGCTGAGCTCGTCATCAGCATCGAAGGGGTTAAAACTTACCTTTTGTCCCAAAGTTTTGTCCTTAATATTTACCTTCTGTCCTAAATGTTTGTCCTGAATTTTGACCTTTTGTCCTGAATTTTTACACTCACCAACTTGAATTTGCACCCATGCCAGTTGGTCCGTCTCCAATGCCAGTGTACTCATTCTGCGTGCTGCCCATTCAGGCCCAGCTCATCCTGCCTATCTCCAGGCCTTCTACAGGTGTCTGTATGTTTGTGACAGTGTATAAGGGTGCCGGATTGTAAGTGGATGCTTGTGTGTGATGACCTGTGGGTCTGATGGCCTCCTTGCTGTATGTGTTCTGACCTGCGTTCATGGATACCTGCCATTTACTCATCAAAAATTGATGATTCTGTTTTCGCTCTCGCGAGCCCCGACTCCCTGAGTCTCAGCTCACAGACTCCAATGGAAAGTAGAAAGGAAAGAGTGCTTCAGCGACAAGGGCTCTCTTGCAACTTACGTTGACCAGTTTTGTATACTCATTAAAAAAAGTGTAGGTTAAAACTCGTCTGCATGCCTTCATGAAGCTTGAAACCGCTGTGCCTTCTACTGAAGACATTACAGATGTTTCTATCCCAAATTCTTATTCATATCTGCTTTGTGTTCTTTTATGATGTGAGACAAAGCACGCCTTTCCTTTCAGCCATGAGCAATTTACGTCCTGAAAGTTGCACCTCCTGCTTTTAGTGTTATGTGAATAATAGCTCCAGTATACTAAACGTGCACTAAAGATCTAAGACTGGCAGAAGGTGTCACACAGCACATGAGTCCTCATGGTAGCTATGCATTAGTCATGCTACCATGCGTCTCTCAACACACTTTCTATTATGCTTATCTCTTTATTTTATGAAGTGAACTTCTGTCTTTGATTACAGTTAACCATAATGAACTATTGCATTAGCCTTTAGTTATTCCATGTCAGGCATGATAACATAAACCAGAAGTACAAAACCAGAAAGGTAAAACTGGCATGACATGAGATACTAAATCCTAAAGTGGCAAAAAAAGAACCCTAAACTAGAGAAAATGTGCTAAAATAAGTGAAAGTACATAACGTCTGAAACAGCTGCAATTGTTGTGTCTAGCCTGGCTTTTATGTCTGTGCATTCTGCAATTGTAGCATGTTGAGTAATAGTGTCACTGTGTTCATGACATCTGCAAATTTCTAGTTCTGTATCAATACATTTATAGGTTTATGTAGCGTGGCTTATCACACGTGAGGGTGTCCAGCTGTTGTCCATGGGCACAGGCAGATTAGGGGTCAGCTGCATGAACATTTCATTTTGCTAGTCTCTAATTGTGATTTATTTTACTACTCGCAATTAGAGACGCCCAAAGTGAAACGTACTAACGTGTCTCAGACAAATTAGTGATTCTGAAATGAGTTACAAGAGACCAGTCTCATCAATATTCATGAGGCAGGACGCAATTTGTGACCCTTTAGGAATGGGTAATAACAAAGGGATGGTGGCCTGCTGCGGACCGCAGACCACCATGTCTGTGTTTGCTTTTAAATGAAGCAACATTTTCTTTTTAAATACAGCCAATTTTCCTTAAAATCTGGCTTTTATGTCTGTGCATTTAATATATGGTTCCTTTTCAGTAGGCAATGAAGCTGTTTGGCGAGCACATTTTGCATTTTCTGTAGTTTGAAAAGGCGTTAACAGGCCTCCTCCGTGATATAACCCCTTGGCATAGTCAAGGTCAGAGAATACTAATGCGGTCAGAAAATACTAATGTATGTACTACCAAGGTACATGAAAATAGATCAAAGTCATCTCATCTTATCGAGGTTTTGTTTAATCAATTGATTATATATTGTTAAAGGGTTAGGTTGAAGTTCATGGTTGCCCAAAACGTCCTCTCTTCCACCCAGAGTTGCGGTGGTGGTCCTAGTTCATGGGGTAGAATGGTAGGAGGCTGGTAGATCATCCAGTTGCTACATAAAAGAATCTTGATTTTCCATTGTAGAGTTTGAGAAGGTTAGTAAACATTCAGTGATCAATTGCTTGGCAGCATTTCCCAACGGAGTCAAGATCAGATAAAAGTTTGTTCTTTAGGATCATTTTCTTATGAGTAGCTTAGTTGTAGCAGATGAATTTATAGAAGGACATCAGATTAGGTAGTGGTTTGGAATAGTTGATGAACAGGAGAAGAGCAAACCTAGAGTTTTGAGGAACACCAGTGATCGATAGAGCTGAATGGTTCAGAGACACAGAGGGAAAACTCTATGGAGAGCAAGGATTCCATGAAATGCTAAATCATGAGGTGTCTGTAGGAATTTGGGGAGTGGAACTGTGTCAGAATCAGTGATACCTCAGTCACAGAAGAAACCATTTTAGTACTGTGGGAGCAGGTTATCCTCAAAGAATTCCTGTATTTGCTTTAATCCCGATCTTTCAATCTGTTTGCCTCAGAAAGGAGCCTTTCCTATTGGTTGGTGGTTACTACAGTCAAATAGCTTAAGGCCATGTTTTTTCGTACAGGTTTTATGTGTGTTGTTTTGAGTTCTCTTGGGAAGGTGACTGTCACTACGGGGTAATTTACTATATCACTTGCTGAGACAGTTGCAGAGCTTTTAATGATGATGTTAATGAAAATATATCCTGGACACAAGTTCACCAGTGATCCAGAGGTGCCACAATCTTATGTTGTGGATAATCGGACTGTTATTAATGCAGGGGTATAGTTTTTTTTGCTATTTTCATTAAATAATTTGCCAGATAATCACGTAGCTCTTCAGACTGTCTCATTTTCGTATCAATGTATGCTGGATTCTGGAATTCATTAATTATTTTATGAAGTTCTTTTTCTGGTCTAGGCAGGCATTGAGATACTGTGTGAGTAGTGTTTTGTTTTGCTTTTTATTAGCTTCAGGTGCGTCAGGATGACTGCCAACTCCAAGGACCTCACATAAAGCTCTGGGAACTTGTGATATTGTGTAATATTGTGTAATCAGGAGACCCATGAATGTGGACAGTGCAGGGTCAATAGACTACACCTCTAATTTCAAGATAGTACACAAGGCAGGGTTGAAAGTGCTGGAAGAGAACACCCACTGCCCACTTCCATGAACATGCACTCTGATCCCCTGGGCCATTGCTAGAATTAAATCAAAAGTGAAACTGTTATTTTAAAACATTACAGTGACAGTGTATTATTCACCACACTCTGTTGAAATCTAATGACTCCTGGCTTTAATCCCTTGCGTGGTGCCGTTGGCCGTCGCGAGCACTACCTTTGTAGTGCTGCGCATGTCCAACAGCCGACGCGGCCCCGCCCGCGCAAGGAAACGCCCCCACTGTGGCGGAATCACCACTGCAGTTAACAGGTTAGGTTGACCAGTGTAATTGGGTATGAACATGTTTTTTTTTTCTCCAGTTTCTGTTTGTTTCAATAGATTCTTTTGTTGCAAATGTTTACACCAACTATAAAACCTGAGAAACAAATAGAACATTCTTCTGGTTGTGTTGTCTTATATTTTTCAGTATGGTGTCTCACACCATCAAGTCTGGTCAATTTTTCTTCATTCTTTTCCAGTAAATGTTGTGGTATCTACAGTCGGAAACCCTTCACTTGAAGGTCGATGATGATAATTCCTCCAGTCTGGAAACTAATGCACCTTCAAAATAATAGCAAATACCTGATGCTCACCTGACAGGAAGGAAAAGCAAATGGATGGCTCATTACTCATTGTCATTTTGTGCCTGACCCCACTAACAAAAAATCTTGATCCAGAGTTTGAAAGATTTAGCATTACATTTGCGTTACTTTTTAATTGAAGACCTTGCACTGCTATGCATCAGGCAGGCGTTACATAGGTGATGCATGGGTGTTTCGCAGCATCCACCCAAGTATTTGTTGAATACCCATATCCACAAAGACTGGTAGGCATGGATTTGCGCAGTCTTGTGCCTCCCTGAGACTGACGGAACAAGAAGTAATATTTTTATTTCTCCTCTTTGCATGTGTACTGCATTCTGCAGCGCACATACAAGAGGAAATAGCCACAAAGGATAGTTTTTGAGCAGGAAGACCCTGCACAAAATCATCCTGACTGTAATGCAAACAATATTGCACTATGGCACATGAGTGCCTATTTTGGTGCTAGGCAGCATCAAGTGCGTCTGTGTATGGAAGAGCAGGGCTGTGTGATTTCTTTGAGGATAAGATGCCGCAAAGCAGTGCAACAACTTTGCTTTTTGTGCAGCGCTCCGCTACTTTTTCAGTAAATCTGGCCCATAATTCTAATTAGGATTTTTGCAGACTAATCTAAAATTGCCCTATGATAAATTAAAGGAATGACAATATCTGACAAATGTTAACGTTTAAAATGAAAAAAAAGAAAAAATATGTGTTTTTTGATATTGCAAACCAAAGCTCCCAACAGATTGTATTTCACCATACCTGTTGTGTACGTTATTTCTCCGATAAATCTGATTGTGTGTTGTACTTGATTGATGTTTTCTAGAGACTCATACTGATTTAATGTACATCAAAATGTCCATTTGATGACCCACAGGCCTTATATAAGCTAAAGTGCTGTATGCGAAAATAAACTATATTCAGTTCCCAGCAGTCAGCAAATGGTCCTATTTCAGAGACATGTCATTTTGGAAAACAAAAGTTTAGATGGAGTTTCACGACCTTCAAAAGATCAGAACAATAACATACAAGGAAGAAACTTTTGAAAGACATTAATTAACATTTCAAACGTCATGCTCTTGTTGGGCATCGCTGTATTAAGGTATTATGTCATATTAATCTAGATTCGAGAACATAAGAGTTACATTGGAGTTACTGTGGCCAAATAATTAAAATATCAGATAGTAGTTCCAATTCTTCCTTTATTTCAATTCCTGCTTCGATCTATAATTGTTACACACTGGAATTTACCAAACAAGGGCAAGTTTGAGCTCAAAAGTATTCAGATATCTTTTGGAATTGCATCTCTGCACTACAAGTCCATTTGACTTGTCCTCCCAAAAATACCCCTGCAAGAAGGCCGGAACACCACAACATCAACACATAAAAAATATTTGTGACACGCACGCTGATTTTCTACGCACGTCATACATAACATACTGTCTGGAATGCATTCAAAACCAGATATGGCCCGACGCATATTGTTGAACTAAACTTGATCCGCTACAGGAATAATGAAAACATTTATAAAAATACTATAAGCACCTCAAGATGACTACCAGCACATACTCAGGGGCTAATTGTGATTTTGGTGGTGCGAGAGCGGGGCGGGACACCACCGCCTCACACCACCAAAGACGCCTGCCACCGCCCTCCAGAAAAGGAGTTTTCTCCTGGTCTGTCAGGCAGTCATTTGGCGTTCCCATAGCAGTGCATTGAAAAAGGCACCACAGTGGGAATGCCAAAGCAAGTTCCTGCAGGGCATGGACTGTTTAGTCCATGCCGTGCAGGAACTGTGTGTGTATGAACTCAGGGGGCACACCATGTGCCCCCCTGCATGCAACCCAGCTTAAAGGGGCAACAGAGGGCTCTTTAGGTCCCCCTTTGTTTCCCCACGGCTCACTGCCATGAAAAGGCTGGAGGTGGAAAAACTCAGGATATGCTTAACGGTGCTGCAATGGCACTGCCTAGCATATTGCATATGTGATTTAAACACTACACCTGAGCACACCCAATCATTATATCTATAATCCAGTCTTCATGTACAACACAGAAACAGCAACATCAAATTTTAGTCCTTGCACAGTGTAATCCAATTTCCCACAGTTTCCAGTCAGGGGAAGTAATCTCACTCCTCAATCAGATCTGTGTGTTTATTATTTTCCAATCAAAAAATCTGTTGATACAGCAGCAGCCGACGTGCGTTTCGCCCACATGGCTTTTTCAAGGCTGCAAAAAGATAGGTGTACACTATTTTTAGAAAATGCACTCCCATTGTTCATATTTCACAATGTGTACACCAACCTAATTGATTCGACATCAAGCCCTTTTTTTGTGCATAGTGAACCCCAGTGAATTTAAAAAATAAAATAAAAAAAACACCTTCACTTTTCACATAGTTAAAAAAATAATCATGTTTTACATACATTTAATACACGCGGTAAACAACCTCCCAATGAAGTCCCAACAATTAATGTACAGAATGAATCCATGGATTCATAAACATTACCAACTGGGACTGTATAGATAGAAATGAAGAATTTTAAGATAAGTGTATGCTCTCTCTCTCTTGTTTCAATTATTGTAGTTCACAGCATGTGTATAGAAATTTGAAGTCCCCTGTTTATGTTGGTGGACTGCACTAAGTCTGGAGGGGTTCTGTACGGTACCCCCAGCCGGCTGGTTTGTCATAAGTGCACATTGGCAGTTCTATAATCTTCACCAAGATACCTTGCCCGATCATTAGAAATGGTGGGCTTGTAAAATGTCGAATTATACACGGATCGTCGTCACTATCAAAAATAGACGGAACCTACAAATGTGAATCGCGTCATTCGCGATTCATTTAATATCCAACTTATGGATGCTCTTTTGATGAGAAACTTGAAGATAACATTGAGTTTTTACACATTACAAAATCGTGGCCATTGTCGCCGTGTAACAAAAGACACTATCTTGATAGTCTGCTCTCTATGTTTAGTGAGGCACACAGGGCCGGTAAGTTTAAATTAATGGCGGCAGTATGTGCGCGTCACTCACCATGCGAAATGATTAGACGTACAGACACTGTAACGGATATCAAAGCGGGGAATATTAACAATGCGAGCAGCGCTGAAAAGCACTGACAAACAGGGTGGGGGAATCAATCTTGAAGAAAACTTCTTTGTTTTCTAACATGAATATATACTTTATGTTTCTCCTTTAAACTGCCCGCCCTGCGCCATTAGATGCCATCCTAAGCCCTTTGGATTTATCAGGATCCGGTAAGGGGGAAAAAACAAGCAAGATGCTTAAAGCAGAGTTAACATTTTATGATTGAAGATTACAGGCATCTTTCTAATTGGATAGCTAAGGGGACTTATGCACTTATTTGGGGTAAGGACCAAATACGTTTTTAGGTTACTAAATATTTTAGTGTCACGAGCAATATTTTAATTATTAAAGAATCAACACACTGGAGTAGTTAAATCAATCTACCCATGTTTCTATCTCATGAGAGATACAATGTTTTTTAAAACAAGCCACTTGGCATGTGGGACAAAAATAAGGATTAAGACTTGAAGCTCGCAGACAAATAATAAAACTCTACTGTTCTCTCATAAATGATGGCCAGTAATTGTTAATACAGTATAGAATGGACGTGGATAATTGACTCACATTATCTTCCTTTGTAGAAACATGGAGAGAGAAAACATCGTTTTCACTAAAGCTCATCTACTTTTGGGCAGAGATTACTCAAGGATTCAAATGCTTTCTGCTTGACCTCAAAAACTTTTGATTCAGCTTATCACTTTAAGGTGAGATTAGTGAAGAATTTTTAAAAGGGATTGTGCACAGGGTGTTGGTTGCTTGGGGTGCACATGACACAATAATTTATGTAATATTGTGTTGTTTGTAATCACTTTCGTGACAGGGACTCATTAAGAGTTCCTATTGGATAACAGTTTATAAATTATTTCCACCAACATAAATGGGACTTCATTAGGAGGTTCTGTTTACTGTGCGTATTAAATGTATGTAAAACATGATTATTATTTTAACTATGTGAAAAGTGAAGTTTTTTTTTTTTTTATTCACTGGGGTTCACTATGCACAAAAAAAAGGGCTTGATGTCGAATCAATTAAGTTGGTGTACACATTATGAAATATGAACAATGGGAGTGCATTGTCTAAAAATAGTGTACACCTATCTTGTTGCAGCCTTGAAAAATCCCTGTGGGCGAAATGCGCGTCGGCTGCTGCTGTATCAACTGATTTTTTGATTGGAAAATAAGAAACACACATATCTGATTGAGGAGTGAGATTGGATTACTTCCCCTAACTGGAAACTGTGGGAAATTGGATTATTTATTTTTTATTTATTTATTTAACTTGTAACGCGCAACAGCTACCCACAGTGGGTTTCCCGGCGCTAGGGATAGACTCAAGAAGAAAGGAACATATCAGATATTACCAGCAAACTCAGGACAGCGGGGCTAACTGAAGACAAAGATCACTCAAAAAGCAAAGTCTTGAGTCCCTTCCGGAAACATAGCAGATTATTCTCTAATTTTAAGATAACTGGTAGGGGGTTCCAGAGCTTGGGGCCTAAATGAGCGAAAGATCGCCCACCTATTCTAGCAAGTTTGAATCTCAGGATACTAAAGTCTCCATTGCCAGAAGATCTAAGGGTGCGGTGTGTCCTATATGGTTGAACTTAGTTCTGTAGGTATTTCGGGGCTGTGCCCTGTCTGATCTTAAACAGGTAACATAAGGCTTTAAATTTGATCCGGCTTGAAATTTTAAGCCAGAGTAAGTCCCGCATAGCAAGCGATGCTGAAGTTTTCCTGGGCCAATGAACAACGGAGAGTTAGCTCCTAATCAGTTAGGCTGAGCATTAAACATAATAAACCAAAGAAAATGCCAAAACTGATGTGTAAATTAAACATACAATTTTGTTCATAAGCTAGAAAAACTCATTCCAACCTACGATATTGCTAATAAATAGCGTTTTATTCAATCAATTCAGAGAAAATTATTTCAAAGGAATTAATGCATTTTATACAGTACTACACCATTATATTATACAACACTCATTCAACTAGTCTTTCATATCACACACATACAAAATCAGACATCCATATGTACATAACTTAAAGAATTATCAAAAAAAGGGGGAAAGAAAAGAATTCAGAGAGAAAGAAACAAAGGCTGCTCAACCGATACTCATCTGTAATATACCATCTATCTATACATATATACACAACACGGGATTACTCGTGAACAACTTAAATAATATCACACATTGTATATACAGGTTGAAGCATTCGAGTTCTCATTTGTTTAAGTTTTTCACTTTTTGAGAGAGCAGCACTTTGCAAAGGGCCTACGCGTTTCGAGTCCTGTACAATGGGAGGACTCTCATCAGGGCCGGGGGGGGTTATCTAGAAAGAAAAATATCTCCATGTCAGGTTTATGCTCGAGACCTTTACAAGAAACCTTTTAGCATCAAGACCGATTCTCTCGCACAGCTTACCCTACTGGTCTGCTAGGCCACTTGACAGGTGTAGAGAGCTGGGATGCGGTGGGCAGCGCTCACTGGAGGAGAGGGCGTAGTCACACTAAGGATTTAAGGGCAGCAATAAGCCTGCAGTGTTGAGGCTAGGCATAAACACATAGACAAAAGCAGGGGAGGACCAGTTCTTACCTTGCTTGATCAAAGTGGACCGGGGACTAATTGGTTGTCCGTTATCAAGGTTAGAACGGGGAGACGGACGAGGTCAGGGGTGCCTGTGGGTAAAGACAAGTGGCGAAGCATAAGGGATTGAAAAACCCTGGTGGACAGGTACCCTAGATCTATAAACACAGGGTCATGCGCATGCGCTGTGGATAGCGTGAACGGTGTGTGGTCAACTAATAAAGCAGAATCCACATAGGACGCTACTCTCTGGCGCGTGGCCATCAAATTAAAGACCTTCAATGGACCATAATCTCCAAGGTGGAGCGCGACCCTAGAGGAGGAGACTGGGATGCCAGACTCTCCAAAAGGGAGGCGCTCCTAATTGTGAAGTTCAACACGGCCGTCACTGGCCTCAATGAACTATCAGAGATTTATAAACTTTGAAGTGCCTTCTGCCTTTCTACTGGCCCCCCAGCCCGTCACTATATTGTGTCTGTAGGATGAACTCATTCCAGTACCTGGTGTTTAACCGGTACACTGTCTGTAGACTGCAGGATTCATGCGCAGGTATTGCAACACTGCAACCCTTCTCAGCGCCCACGCGACAGAGAGTAGCGTCCCATGGGGCACACTGTCTGTAGACTGCAGGATCCATGCGCAGGTACAGCAACACTGCAACCTTTCTCAGCGCCCACGCGCCAGAGAGTAGCGTCCTATGTGGATTCTGCTTTATTAGTTGACCACACACCGTTCACGCTATCCACAGCGCATGCGCGAAGGATCAGCGCTCCGGAGACGCCGACCGAAACGAGGAGACTCCGTCCCTTAGGTGCGTTGTTATTTTATTTCAAACGCGGAGCATTTCTAAGCTTGTGTCCTCCCGTCCCGAGGGCCCCGTGGTGACTTACATTTTGTGGCTCTATTGCAGGAGTCGAAAGAATACCTTTCAGCATCCGCCCAAACTCGTGTAGGACGTCTGATTTCCAAATTCAAAAGCCTACTTTGAACAGGTATGACCCTGTGTTTATAGATCTAGGGTACCTGTCCACCAGGGTTTTTCAATCCCTTATGCTTCGCCACTTGTCTTTACCCACAGGCACCCCTGACCTCGTCCGTCTCCCCGTTCTAACCTTGATAACGGACAACCAATTAGTCCCCGGTCCACTTTGATCAAGCAAGGTAAGAACTGGTCCTCCCCTGCTTTTGTCTATGTGTTTATGCCTAGCCTCAACACTGCAGGCTAATTGCTGCCCTTAAATCCTTAGTGTGACTACGCCCTCTCCTCCAGTGAGCGCTGCCCACCGCATCCCAGCTCTCTACACCTGTCAAGTGGCCTAGCAGACCAGTAGGGTAAGCTGTGCGAGAGAATCGGTCTTGATGCTAAAAGGTTTCTTGTAAAGGTCTCGAGCATAAACCTGACATGGAGATATTTTTCTTTCTAGATAACCCCCCCCGGCCCTGATGAGAGTCCTCCCATTGTACAGGACTCGAAACGCGTAGGCCCTTTGCAAAGTGCTGCTCTCTCAAAAAGTGAAAAACTTAAACAAATGAGAACTCGAATGCTTCAACCTGTATATACAATGTGTGATATTATTTAAGTTGTTCACGAGTAATCCCGTGTTGTGTATATATGTATAGATAGATGGTATATTACAGATGAGTATCGGTTGAGCAGCCTTTGTTTCTTTCTCTCTGAATTCTTTTCTTTCCCCCTTTTTTTGATAATTCTTTAAGTTATGTACATATGGATGTCTGATTTTGTATGTGTGTGATATGAAAGACTAGTTGAATGAGTGTTGTATAATATAATGGTGTAGTACTGTATAAAATGCATTAATTCCTTTGAAATAATTTTCTCTGAATTGATTGAATAAAACGCTATTTATTAGCAATATCGTAGGTTGGAATGAGTTTTTCTAGCTTATGAACAAAATTGTATGTTTAATTTACACATCAGTTTTGGCATTTTCTTTGGTTTATGAAGTTTTCCTGGGAACATTCCGAAGCAATCGGGCAGCCGCATTTTGGACTACCTGCAGAATTTTAATGGTTGGAACATCAGCTCTCAAATAGAGAACATTCCCGTAGTCCAGGCGGGAAACAACCAGCGCCTGGACAACAGTTCTCTCAGTGGAGAGGGGCAGCATCCATAAGATTTTCTGTAGCCATCTTAAGGTGACAAAACAGATCGCAGCAACCTTTTTAGCCTGTTGCCTCATAGATAACTTGTCGTCAACAAGAAAACCAAGATTTCGCACCACTGTAGCTGGTTGAGGAAGTGGTCCCATATCGCTAGGCCAGTGTTGGGGGCCCCATAGATTTTTATTTTTGCCCAGTATCACCACTTCTGTCTTCTCCCCATTTAATTTCAGACAGTTCCTCTGCATCCACTCGGCCACACGTACCAGGCTGGGCCTTAAAGCAGAAGGGCTGTTATCATCACAGCCAGACAGAGAGAAGACAATTTGGGTGTCGTCAGCATAGGAGTATAGCGTCAGCCCCGCTTCCTCCACAATGGTGGCCAGGGGTCTTACGTAGATGTTAAACAGTAAGGGGCTGAGTATAGATCCCTGTGGAACACCATAAGCCGATGGACAAACTGCAGATGTGGTTTTTGCCGAGAAAACCTGGAAGGTACGCCCTCTCAAGAAGGAGGCAATCCAGGCTAAAGCCGGACCTGCCACTCCCAGAGAACAGAGAGATTTCAGGAGGATGGAATGGGACACGGTATCGAACGCAGCACTCAAATCCAACAGGATGAGTGCAGATGTTTCACCTTGATCGATACTGTGTCGTAAACTCTCCGTAACTCCGAGAAGCGCAGTCTCTGTGGAATAGTGGGCTCGGAAGCCAGACTGGGAAGAGTGTAAAAAACCAGAACTCTCCACAAGATGATTCAATTGAGTATTGATGTGCCTTTCCAGGGTCTTCGAACAGATGGGCAACAGGGAAATGGGCCTGAAGTTAGCAGGATTAGAGGCATCCGCACCAGCCTTTTTTAGGAGGGGCACCACCATTGCATGTTTCCATGCCTGGGGTACATGAGATTCCCTTAAAGAAGCATTAAGCAAATTTATAAATACCTAATACAGGTTTGGGTCTAACTTCTTTATGATCTTAGCAGGTAAAGAGTCTCGAGGAGACCCTGATTTCACACTGTTCAGGCATGCAAGGAAAGAGGAATCATCGAACAGTTGCCATTCCGTGAGCTTCACTGGAATAACAGGACTTTCGGGCAACAATAAAGGTCCAGTCAGGGATTTCTCTGTCAAAGGGGGAGAGCTCAAGGAATCATAGATGTGCTCAACCTTAGAAATAAAAAACTCCGCTAGCGAGTGACATTGAGCCTCATCCAAGGGAGGGGGAATTGGAGTGGTATCAGCTTCTGCTAATTTCTTAACAACAGAAAACAGAACTCGGGGACAGTTTTGCGCTTGTGTTACCGTATTCACAGTGTAAGCAGCTCTCGCACTTTTGCACTGCTTATGGTAACCTCTAAGGGCTTCCTTATAGGCCACTTTCCACGAGACGGAATAGTTACGCCTCCATCTCCTCTCAAGTGCCTTACAGTTTGCCAGAAGAAGCTTCAGCTCCTCTGAGAACCACGGCACAGGCTGACGATGTGACATGGAACACTTCGATGTCAGAGGAAGCATGATGTCCACTGCATTACTTAGCCATTTTGATACCACATCGTTGAGCTCTGATACGGGCCAATCAGCATCAGGAAGAGACCCTAAAAGATGCTGATTAAACTTAATGGTATCGAGTTTGCCCCAACTACGTATCTGCTCGTCTTTGCTTTTACTGCTCCTGACCTTGGTCTTGTTTAGTAGCAGAGAGAAAAAGACAGCATAAAGGTCAGACCACTCCAAAGGGCGAGCTTTCTGTGAGCAATCATATCGAAGATTTGAGAAGATTGGATTCAACAGATGACCCGCAGAGTGAGTAGGTCCGGAGTTACACAATAAGAGATTAAGGACTTCGAGATCAGATAAGAGATGTTGACTTAATGTACAGGACGAGTCTACTAAATGAAGATTTAAATCTCCAAGAATAGTCAAGTTAGCCACCCTCAGCATCAAAGGAGCTAGAGCTTCCACCAGGGAAGACACCCAGGAATTGGCATTACCTGGAGGGTGATATATCAAAATACCCGACAAAGTCAATTGGGCATTAATCGTAAGCTTAAAAAGGGAAGCTTCACTTCCACGGAGAGGGAAAGTTTCAAGTTGGCATGTGTACAAAGATTTAAAAATTATAGCTATACCCCCCCCCCTTTGCCTGTATCTCTGTCCTTTCTCATTATTACATAGCCATTCGGGATGGCGGCTGCAATGTCTGGGCCAGAGCTCTCGTGGAGCCAGGTCTCAGTTAAAAAGACAGCATCCGGATTTTCATCGACAAGAAAGTCGTGAATATTAAACTTGTGCTTGAGGAGGGGCCTAGAGTTGATATTCCAAAATTTCAGCGGAGGGTGAGCCAGGGCAGTTTTATTTTTCCTCAGCCTACCACGTGCTTGAGTACGAGACATTCCTTTGCACCTTGACATTTTTCCATATGAAATGCGCAGCCTGAGCATATGAAATTATGCGCTGGTAGGACACACCAAATACAGTCGGCATGTGGAGCTTGCCTCAGTTCTTTGAGTTCCTCACCAGTATGTTTATGAACAATGGTTGGAGTAGCATCCAAATTGGAGAATAGTCCAGAGGATCCAGCCCCTGGGCCCGTCCAGGCGCGGACAGGCGCAGACGGGCTGGACTCAGGCGTGACTCCGGCGTGCGACCGGCGCTCCCACTGCGCGCTACCGCTGCGCGTTAGCTTGGCCAACTTAAATACAGCTCTCGAGTGTCCTGCTGGACACTAGAGCGTAAACAAAGATGGCGCCTCCAGGCGTCCCGATTTCCCCCAATATGGCCGCTAAGTCGGTAATGCAAGGGAGGGGACCCGCTTAAAGAGCGGTGAACTAACAATTATGGTGCAAGTGTGCAAAGTGGACACCTAAAAACAGGGGAAAAGACAAGTAAAATAAAGCAAATGACAAAATGGGGAGTTTTAAAAAATGCCACACAAATGTGTCGATAATTATGCTAAAAGTCTGTCTGCCCCGCGCTGTTCGTAGAGTCCCTGGTGTTACCTTGGCAAGGGCTAACACTGGTCTTGCCCAGCTTAAATACAGCTCTCGAGTGTCCTGCTGGACACTAGTATGTGAAAGAGAACAGGAGTGAAACCCATAAACCAAACTGGGACTGGGTATAGAGGATATATAGGATACAGTGTCCCAATAGGTAGCAATGTCAAAGACAGTTTGAAAAAATGCATACAATAAGTATTACAAGAAAGGAAACACAAGGAGTCTCAATGCATTCAAGAAATGGTATTAATCACCAATTTGTTAAAAATGGAGAGCACAGTTAAGAGGCAGCACTGTACATGAAAACATTCATGAAGCAACCCAAATAACACTTGGTGACAGGGTGATGACAAAGTGAAGGTGACGACGCAAGTGAACGTGGTGAACAGCGTGGTCGGCGCAAAGTGAGGAAAAATCAAAAAACATGCTTCACATTAAATATACATGATTAAAATGTTTTGAGTTTTAACACAGTTCTGAACCTGGGGAAAATGCGCCAAAAGATCGCGCTGTGTTTGTCGACGGCGTTTCGATCCTTGATGATTTAGGATCCTCTTCAGGACAGGGTTGGCGATGATTTGGAGTGCTGCGTGGGGAAAAGGGTAAGTTAACTGATAGGGCATGGACACACGGTAGCCTACTTAAGGGGGTGAATGTGCCGAGTGGTAGGGCAATTCACAAAGAGTGGAATTGGCCAGTTTAATGAAAAGGGCCTATCAGTGTTGGCTGTGGTAGGGCACATGCAATTATTTACCATGTGAGTAAGGAAAGGTTGGGCTAGAGTGAAGGACAGGGGAGGGGGGAGAGAAAGGGGTATCGGTTGCATACCTGGAGTCTCAGAATGCTGGCAGTAAAGGGGGTCAGTCGTGCAGTGAAAGTAGGCCCAGGCGATCAGAGTTGGATCAATGATCGTGGCTGGGTGAGTCCGGGTCTTGATTATAGAGCCGGTGCGGCGCCTGAAACAAGAATCTGGTTTTAGGCATGGGAAAAAACGGGCGCGCAAAGATTAGTCAAAAGGTCACCGTTGTGACCGTGGATCGGTGGGGGGCAGGTGAGATACCTGAATAAATCTGGAGCTGGCAACGGATGAATCCGTAGAGATGGGTTCCCGCGATGAATTACGCGTGGAAGGCAGTCGTCTAAGAGAACCAGGAAGTAACCAGGAGGAAGGGGGCGTGGCCCCAAGGGAAGGGCGGGCGTGAGAACGAACAGGGGAGGGGAACAATGGAGAGGGCAGCGCCTAGGGGTAGGGTCTAGTAACGTAGAAGATAGGGAAGGGGCGTGGGGAGGGTGGGAAACGGGGAGGAACACTGCGCTAGAGACTAATGATCAAAGAAAAAGTTTCATGACGCGCAAGAAAACATATTGTTAAACAATCACGGTCATGTAAGATTGATAGATGTTATACCCGTACAATAGTTATACATTGAAAATTGAATTGCAGTAAAACATGGATAATTACAAAAACGCTACAATGATTACAAGCGCAGTGAGGCATGAATAATTGTGAGCAAGCCGCTATAATGGGCGGCGGGATCAGTTCAACAGGGGCAGTTGATGTCTGGGTAGGACCACTAAATTAAACTGGCAGAGTCAGTTACGGGGAACTCGAGTATAGAGCAGGTTTAGAAAATCTGCATGAAAGTTCAGGTGATTATTGTACTGTTCCACTCATCAAGGGTGTTAAGGCCCCTATTTACAGAATCAACAAGTGAGATCCATTTACATTCAGCTCGGTTTAGCATTATGTTCATGTTGCCACCTCTGGTGGGGAGTCTCAGATGTTCAATTACCTGCCACTGTAGATCAATGTCTCGATGGCCTTTGTCAATAAAATGTGGTACAAGGGGTGCCGAGAGTACCTGGCAATTAATTTGACTCTTGTGTTGAATTATGCGCTGTTTCACCATTTGAGTAGTTTGGCCAATGTAGAGTAGATCGCATGGGCAGCGAATGGCGTAGATCACGTTGGTGGTTTTGCAATTGGTATGGCAAGTAAGTTCATGGCTTGTCCCATTGTATATAAACTCTTTCGTGTTAAAGGTGAGTTCACATACACTACATCCTTGGCATTTGAAGTGTCCACGGATCGGTGCCAGACCCCAGGCAGATGTAATGGTGTGTTTGTCTTTTGAGGTTTCTGGCCATGTGATGGCATGTACCAAATGGTTTGCAATGTTATTGCCTCGTTGGTATGAAAAGAGTGGTGGGTCCTGGAATTGTTTTTCTGATCTTAGCACTGGCCAGTTCTTTTTGATGATGGCACTTATTCTGTTGCTGTCTGGTCCAAAGGTAGAGACGAATGGGATCCTTGTCATAGTCTTTTTGGTTTTGGGAACCAACAGATGTTCACGATGGTAGTACCAGGCGCGCTTCTTGGCTTTGGTCACCAGTCTGCGGGGGTATCCTCTATGTATGAGTTTGTTCACGAGGATGTTTGCTTCGCGGAAGTAGTCTTTTTTCCATTTACAATTACGTCTAATGCGTAGAAATTGTCCAAATGGCAAACCATCTCTTAGGCTTCGGGGATGGTGACTTGAATAGCGCAGCAGAGTATTGCGTTCTGTCGGTTTCCGATAGAGAATGGTACCCAATGTGCCATCCTCGGCATGAACGATAACATCCAGAAAGGGTAGATCGTTTGTTTTGTATTCAGAAGTGAATTTCAGATGTTCTTGGCTTTTGTTGAGCCAGAGAATGAATGGTGTTAAATCATCTGGGGTACCATGCCAAAGAAGGAGGATGTCGTCAATATAGCGACGCCAAAGACTTACATGGTGAAGGTAAGGATTGATGGTATTTAGAATTGATGATTTTTCAAGGTTATGTACAAAGAGTATGGCAAAATTGGGCGCGAAGCAAGCGCCCATTGAGACACCTTTGGTTTGTAAGTAGTATGTCTCACGATACAGGAAATAGTTGTTCTGCAAGGCAATTCGGAGTAAGTCCATGATAAATTCCGTTGGGATTCTTGTGGGTTGTGGTCTGGTTAATAACAAATCATGGATGACTTGTAGGCCTTCTCTGTGAGGTATATTGGTATATAGGGATTCTATATCCAAACTAACCATGAGTTGTGAGGTGGTGTCAAAGGCCTTATCCTCAATGGTGGTAATGAGGTCCATAGTGTCTCGTATATAGGTGTCAGTTAGAGGGACAAAATCCTTGAGATGGCGTCGATAAATTTGCCTAGTGGTTCGAGGATTGATCCGCAACCGGAGACAATTGGACGACCCGGTGGATTGGCCAAGTCCTTGTGAATTTTAGGCAGTACATACAAGACGGGTGTTCTGGGGTAAGGGTTGTTCAAGTATGCATGTTCTTTTTTGGTTATGATACCAAGATCTCTCGCTGAGCCTGTAACAGTCAGTATTTTGGATTTAATATCCTGCATTGGGTCTTTTGTGAGAGGGCGATAATGTTCCAAATTAAATAATTGTCGTTTGATTTCAGTGTCATATTGATTGGTATCCATCACCACGATTCCACCGCCTTTATCGGCGGGCTTGATGATAATTTCGTTATTGGTTTTTAATGACTGGAGAGCGTTTTTTTCAGTTAGGGGCAGATTGTAAGGTGTGAATCTAGGAATAGTTTTGAGATCTAACACCTCCTTCATGACCAATTTCTCAAAGGTTAAGATTTCCGGTGACATTTGATTAGAAGGTGGATTGAAGGTGGAGGGCGGTCGGAATATGGATTGACTTTGGTTATTTGGTTCCGTTTTGTCAGCAAAGAAGTATTTGAGGCGTATCCTCCTGAAAAATTTGAGAAGGTCGGATTGAAGATCCAGGAAGTTGGTACGTTCCATGGGGACAAAAGTCAGTCCTCTCGAGAGCAGGTTGATTTCAACGGGTGTTAGAGTGTGCCTGGATAAGTTGAATATAGGAATAGTAAGGTCGGTGTTATGGATTTCACTGCCACTGTTTATTGTGGTTGGCGCCATTGGTAGAATCGGTTCCGTGTCTGTCGTTCTCCTGGGAGTTGTGGCTGGTATTGACGGTTCCTGGTTTGGCGGTTGGGAGGCGGGGGTTGACCGCGTCCGCGGCCCCGGCCTAAAAAACCTGGTGGTAGGAGGGGTTGCGGTCTGTTGCTGGAGGAGGAAGCTCCAGAATCTGATTCTTCTGCTGAGGTGTTGGACGAATCAGAAAAGGTGATTCTTTGGTTATTCCGGAATCTACCCCAGTTGTGTGTTCTAGGGGGATTGTAAGGCGTGTTAAAGAATTCCTCGTTGAGGTAGGGGTAAGTGTTTTCAACTTTGTAAAATTTGATATCCTTCTGTATTTTATTAACTTTTTTGTTAGTTTCAAAGGTGTTGAAGGTTTCAATGGTTTTGTTGATTTTTTCCAGGAGGTTTTTGGCATCAGCAAGAGAGTCGTCAGCTGCGATGAGTTTCTCCAATTCGTCAATCTCTTGTAGTTCCAGGCGGCTATGTTCTATAGCGGTATCAATTCCTAGGACCATCCAATGACGTGAGCATGTGGTGGCAAGATGGCTGAAACTGGTTCTGAACTTTGGGTCTTGAGTGAAAATAGCAGGGGTGTTCCTTATTATTATTAAATCCAAAATGCTGACTGTTACAGGCTCAGCGAGAGATCTTGGTATCATAACCAAAAAACAACATGCATACTTGAACAACCCTTACCCCAGAACACCCGTCTTGTATGTACTGCCTAAAATTCACAAGGACTTGGCCAATCCACCGGGTCGTCCAATTGTCTCCGGTTGCGGATCAATCCTCGAACCACTAGGCAAATTTATCAACGCCATCATCAAGGATTTTGTCCCTCTAACTGACACCTATATACGAGACACTATGGACCTCATTACCACCATTGAGGACAAGGCCTTTGACACCACCTCACAACTCATGGTTAGTTTGGATATAGAATCCCTATATACCAATATACCTCACAGAGAAGGCCTACAAGTCATCCATGATTTGTTATTAACCAGACCACAACCCACAAGAATCCCAACGGAATTTATCATGGACTTACTCCGAATTGCCTTGCAGAACAACTATTTCCTGTATCGTGAGACATACTACTTACAAACCAAAGGTGTCTCAATGGGCGCTTGCTTCGCGCCCAATTTTGCCATACTCTTTGTACATAACCTTGAAAAATCATTAATTCTAAATACCATCAATCCTTACCTTCACCATGTAAGTCTTTGGCGTCGCTATATTGACGACATCCTCCTCCTTTGGCATGGTACCCCAGATGATTTAACACCATTCATTCTCTGGCTCAACAACAGCCAAGAACATCTGAAATTCACTTCTGAATACAAAACAAACGATCTACCCTTTCTGGATGTTATCGTTCATGCCGAGGATGGCACATTGGGTACCATTCTCTATCGGAAACCGACAGAACGCAATACTCTGCTGCACTATTCAAGTCACCATCCCCGAGGCCTAAGAGATGGTTTGCCATTTGGACAATTTCTACGCATTAGACGTAATTGTAAATGGAAAAAAGACTACTTCCGCGAAGCAGACATCCTCGTCAACAAACTCATACATAGAGGATACCCCCGCAGACTGGTGACCAAAGCCAAGAAGCGCGCCCGGTACTACCATCGTGAAAATCTGTTGGTTCCCAAAACCAAAAAGACTATGACAAGGATCCCAATCATCTCTACCTTTGGACCAGACAGCAACAGAATAAGTGCCATCATCAAAAAGAACTGGCCAGTGCTAAGATCAGAAAAACAATTCCAGGACCCACCACTCTTTTCATACCAACGAGGCAATAACATTGCAAACCATTTGGTACATGCCATCACATGGCCAGAAACCTCAAAAGACAAACACACCATTACATCTGCCTGGGGTCTGGCACCGATCCGTGGACACTTCAAATGCCAAGGATGTAGTGTATGTGAACTCACCTTTAACACGAAAGAGTTCATATACAATGGGACAAGCCATGAACTTACTTGCCATACCAATTGCAAAACCACCAACGTGATCTACGCCATTCGCTGCCCATGCGATCTACTCTACATTGGCCAAACTACTCAAATGGTGAAACAGCGCATAATTCAACACAAGAGTCGAATTAATTGCCAGGTACTCTCGGCACCCCTTGTACCACATTTTATTGACAAAGGCCATCGAGACATTGATCTACAGTGGCAGGTAATTGAACATCTGAGACTCCCCACCAGAGGTGGCAACATGAACTTAATGCTAAACCGAGCTGAATGTAAATGGATCTCACTTGTTGATTCTGTAAATAGGGGCCTTAACACCCTTGATGAGTGGAACAGTACAATAATCACCTGAACTTTCATGCAGATTTTCTAAACCTGCTCTATACTCGAGTTCCCCGTAACTGACTCTGCCAGTTTAATTTAGTGGTCCTACCCAGACATCAACTGCCCCTGTTGAACTGATCCCGCCGCCCATTATAGCGGCTTGCTCACAATTATTCATGCCTCACTGCTCTTGTAATCATTGTAGCGTTTTTGTAATTATCCATGTTTTACTGCAATTCAATTTTCAATGTATAACTATTGTACGGGTATAACATCTATCAATCTTACATGACCGTGATTGTTTAACAATATGTTTTCTTGCGCGTCATGAAACTTTTTCTTTGATCATTAGTCTCTAGCGCAGTGTTCCTCCCCGTTTCCCACCCTCCCCACGCCCCTTCCCTATCTTCTACGTTACTAGACCCTACCCCTAGGCGCTGCCCTCTCCATTGTTCCCCTCCTCTGTTCGTTCTCACGCCCGCCCTTCCCTTGGGGCCACGACCCCTTCCTCCTGGTTTCTTCCTGGTTCTCTTAGACGACTGCCTTCCACGCGTAATTCATCGTGGGAACCCATCTCTACGGATTCATCCGTTGCCAGCGCCAGATTTATTCAGGTATCTCGCCTGCCCCCCACCGATCCACGGTCACAACGGTGACCTTTTGACTAATCTTTGCGCGCCCATTTTCCCATGCCTAAACCCAGATTCTTGTTCCAGGCGCCGCACCGGCTCTATAATCGAGACCCGGACTCACCCAGCCACGATCATTGATCCAACTCTGATCGCCTGGGCCTACTTTCACTGCACGACTGACCCCCTTTACTGCCAGCATTCTGAGACTCCAGGTATGCAACCGATACCCCTTTCTCTCCCCCCTCCCCTCCCCTTTCCTTCACTCTAGCCCAACCTTTCCTTACTCACATGGTAAATAATTGCATGTGCCCTACCACAGCCAACACTGATAGGCCCTTTTCATTAAACTGGCCAATTCCACTCTTTGTGAATTGCCCTACCACTCGGCACATTCACCCCCTTAAGTAGGCTACCGTGTGTCCATGCCCTATCAGTTAACTTACCCTTTTCCCCACGCAGCACTCCAAATCATCGCCAACCCTGTCCTGAAGAGGATCCTAAATCATCAAGGATCGAAACGCCGTCGACAAACACAGCGCGATCTTTTGGCGCATTTTCCCCAGGCTCAGAACTGTGTTAAAACTCAAAACATTTTAATCATGTATATATAATGTGAAGCCTGTTTTTTGATTTTTCCTCACTTTGCGCCGACCACGCTGTTCACCACGTTCACTTGCGTCGTCACCTTCACTTTGTCATCACCCTGTCACCAAGTGTTATTTGGGTTGCTTCATGAATGTTTTCATGTACAGTGCTGCCTCTTAACTGTGCTCTCCATTTTTAACAAATTGGTGATTAATAACCATTTCTTGAATGCATTGAGACTCCTTGTGTTTCCTTTCTTGTAATACTTATTGTATGCATTTTTTCAAACTGTCTTTGACATTGCTACCTATTGGGACACTGTATCCTATATATCTGCTGGACACTAGAGCGTAAACAATGATGGTGCCTCCAGGCGTCCTGATTTCCCCCAATATGGTGAGGTTCCGTGACAATTATAAGTGGTGTTTCTCGACTCGCACGAATATGGTCGAGTCTGGTATCTATGAACCGCAAATGACGAGTTTAGTGGGTGTACGCGTTTTCGCTGTACTAGCCTGAACCGTTCATTTGTTTTGTGGGTTTCTTCATCTGAACCCACGGGTTCCATTTTAGATATGGCATCCATTTTGTTTCTTGCCCTCAAGTAGCCAGCGAACGGACGCTGTCCGCTTCGCGACCCTGGGATTCCCAAACTCTTGCGGAAGACACGTGTTCCTTTGAGGATGTCTTTATGATGAGGGGTATGATACTGTAAGGCATATGGCCCCGCTCGAGGCTCATCTTGCCGTGCCTTTCTATTGTCTTAGTTGTGCATTTCATTTAGCACGTCCTTTTGATCCCTGCAATCGTGTTTTCCTGACAACACCCCTTTTACACTTCCTTTGATCTGTTCGCTATCCTCGTCTTCCTCTGCACCTGTTTCTGTCTCTTCCTTGATTCGTTTACAGCCGAACGGAATGCACTAATGGTGGGAAGATGTACTTTTACAGTTGGGAACCGCCAAATGCTACTGTAATTATGTTTCGGGCCCTGAATACATGAAAGCGACCCCCTATGATATTTACTGTGTGAACTGGGTTGTAACCTTTTGTCTGTCATGCTAACCTATGAGAGAAAACTGTATAAAAAGAGCGATCCACAGATACAATTGGAAGCAGTCTCCGTGAACTTACATGCTATGTACTTCTCGTGACTTCTGTGTTCCCTGCAGTAAATAAACCTCGAATCTTTGACGCCGAAGGAAGTGTCCCGTGTCTCTGTCATTTGTACGCCGGAACAGGTAACCCACGAAGGTTTCAGGTGTTATCCCTGGCACCACTGGGTCTTAGAATAACCCAGTCCTTCAATGGCTGCTAAGTCGGTAATGCAAGGGAGGGGACCCGCTTAAAGAGCGGTGAACTAACAATTATGGTGCAAGTGTGCAAAGTGGACACCAAAAAACAGGGGAGAAGACAAGTAAAATAAAGCAAATGACAAAACGGGGAGTTTTAAAAAACGCCACACAAATGCGTCGATAATTATGCTAAAAGCGCAGTCTAACCGGCGCTGATCGTAGAGTCCCTGGTGTTACCTTAGCAGCCATTACACTGTGCAAGGACTAAAATTTGATGTTGCTGTTTCTGTGTTGTACATGAAGACTGGATTATAGATATAATGATTGGATGTGCTCAGGTGTAGTATTTAAATGATTTAGCCAGGATTTTTGAATCTGTGGCTTAATTAACACCCTAGTGGGTGGGTGTATGACACCTTAGAGAGCACCCCGCACTCGGTGTATTGAGAATCACGGATTTCATTTCATACTGTGACAGTAAATAGATGTGCGGACTGATATAGGCAAACCCACATTCTGTGTTTTACATATTGCATATGTGGTTCGCTGGCATTTCCAGCAGTCCCAAAATGGTCGAACCGCAGTACTTGGTATACAGTGGTCGAACCACTGGTGCGGTGGTCCATGACCACCACCACACTTCCACCACAGGTTCAGCGGTCCAATGGACTGCCAAACATTTAGTTAGGCCCTTACAAAGTAGCAAAATGGTAACCCAAAAGGTATTGTACAATGCAGGTAGACATACACTCAAAGACAAACAAATCTTAGAGAACATTGTCAGCTAATATTACAAAAATATGGCATCACTACAGATGTAGGCGAGACATTAGATAAACTGTAATCTACAAAGAATCTCATATCATATATCTATCTAGTGGAAATTACTTTGAAAATGAAAATTCAACTCACAGACCATGTTAGACTTGCACCTTAAAATGCTTTTAAACTGTTTCAGAAATATTTTCACATACAAAATTGAAGTAGATTGAGCACACCTGTGATTACGTTTGGGACAATTGTGAATCTCTGCTGGTAGAATGATCAGCGTGCCACGCTCGTTCAAAGCCTGCCAAGCATGCGAAGTATAAGTGACATTCGCCAAGTTCCAAAGGCAACTTGGACTCAAGCGTGCACAGCTATATGGACTATTCCTTATTATTGAGTGAATTTTTAGGAAAACAAAGGGAACATTTGTTTAAAATTCACTCAGGCTTATTTGAACCTAATTAAATTTGTAAGCACAGTCCACATGATCCTCCTTCCAGATGAACAGAACACTTCCCCACACACAAGGTCTTTGTCAAGGCTCTACAAGGGGGCTATTGAACTCCTGAGGGACAGTTGGAAGCTCATGCAGATAGGTTTGGCATGTAGAGGCTTTAGACATGAAAAAGGTGACTTTTAAAAGTACACTGCCGAACATATTTCTTAAAAATCTGACTTTACCTGTGAATTGGGCTTGTGATGAATAATTTAGAAAGTCAAAGAATGCATTTTGCAGCTGGTTCCTTGGGTGTACATAACACTTTTACATTTAAGGTCCGATTCGGTAAAATCCCTAACAAATAGCCGTACGGAGCCTATTTCCCGTACAAATCGTACCTGTAAACTTTCCCGTACGTTCGATGAAGTACGAATCGTATCCAAAGCAGATCTCTGTACGAATCGTACCAAACACCGTACGACCAAAAAATCTGTGCAAATTGTATCCGGAAAACGCATTACGCTACGTCCGTACTTAATCAAGCAGCAATTTCTGGCCCAGCAAGTATGATTCGTCCCTGGGACACTCCGTACGACCCTTTTTCTACGGGACCCAAAAACGTCCGTAAAAGCAGAGCCAAGCCGAACCTCATCCCCAGTACGCGACATACACGCCATGAACCCCATCGTCTGTGTCATCCCAGTCTATGCCTACGACCTGGTGCACAGAAACCGACGACGGCGCATACGGTGAGAAGCACGTACCGCAACAACGGAAGTGTACTTGTATGATGCTTCTTACACGCTGGCGTATAGCACCATTGCAATAGTGATACGATGCACACACACGCCATGATAATAATAATAATAATAATAATAATAATAATATTTATTGTATCATTAGTAAAAACCATTACAAAATATAAATGCAGCAATATTAAAACACACGAAAATTTACATTTACATGCCATGAATGTTGGGGTACGGTGCGTTTCACGTGCTCGCGTAGGGCACCAATCCAATAGTGATACAAGGTGCACACACACACGCCATGAATGTTGCGGTACAGTGCGTTTCACACGCTCGCGTACGGCACCATTGCAATAGTAATACGAGGCGTACACAAACACCATAAATGTTGGGGTACGGTGCGTATCATGCACTTGCGTACGGCACCATTGCATTAGTGATACAATGCGCACACACGCCATGAATGTTGGGGTACGGTGCGTTTCATGCGCTCGCATATGGCACCATTGCAATAGTGATATGATGCGCACACACGCCATAAATGTTGGGGTACGGTGAATTTCACATGCTCGCGTTTGACACCATTGCAATAGTGATACGAGGCGCACACACGCCAGGAATGTTGGGGTACTGTGCATCTCATGCGCTCTCGTACTGCACCATCACAATAGTGATACGAGGCACAAACACACGATGAACCCCATGTGGCCAACAGTATGGGTTTGGGTGGATACGGCTCCCAGTAGAGGCCAACAGTATGGGGGTGGGTGGATATGACTCCCTGCAGTGCCCAGACATATGAGGGTGGGTGAATATTATGACTCCCAGCAGTGGCCAACAGTATGGGAGTGGGTGCAGAGGACTCCCTGCAGTGCCCAGACATGTGAGGGGTGGGTGGATATGACTACCAGCAGTGCCCAGACATATGAGGGGTGGGTGGGTATGACTCCCAACAGTACCCAGACATATGAGGGGTGGGTGGATATGACTCCCAGCAGTGGTCAACAGTATGGGGGTGGGTGCAGAGGACTCCCAGCAGTGCCCGGACATATGAGGGGTGGGTGGATATGACTACCAGCAGTGCCCAGACATATGAGGGGTGGGTGAATATGACTCCCAGCAGTGCCCAGACATATGAGGGGTGGGTGGATATGACTCCCTGCAGTGGCCAACAGTATGGGGGTGGATGGGTATGACTCCCAGCAGTGCCCAGACATATGAGGGGTGGGTGGATATGACTCCCAGCAGTGCCCAGACATATGAGGGGTGGGTGGATATGACTCCCAGCAGTGGCCAACAGTATAGGGGTGGGTGCAGAGGACTCCCAGCAGTGCCCAAACATATGAGGGGTGGGTGGATATGACTCTCAGCAGTGGCCAACAGAATGGGGTGGGTGCAGAGGACTCCCAGCAGTGCCCAGACATATGAGGGGTGGGTGGATATGACTCCCAGCAGTGCCCAGACATATGAGGGGTGGGTGGATATGACTCCCAGCAGTGTCTAACTGTATGGGGGTAGGTGCAGAGGACTCCCAGCAGTGCCCAAACATATGAGGGGTGGGTGGGTATGACCCCCAGCAGCGCCCAGACATATGAGGGGTGGTTGGATATGACTACCAGCAGTGGCCAACAGTATGGGGGTAGGTGGATATGACTCCCAGCAGTGCCCAGACATATGAGGGGTGGGTGGATATGACTCCCATCAGTGCCCAGACATATGAAGGGTGGGTGGATATGACTCCCAGCAGTAGCCAACAGTATGGGGTGGGTGCAGAGGACTCCCAGCAGTGCCCAGACATATGAGGGGTGGGTGGATATGACTCCCAGCAGTGCCCAGACATATGAGGAGTGGGTGGATATGACTCCCAGCAGTGGCCAACAGTATGGGGGTGGGTACATATCCCAGCAGTGCCCAGACATATGAGGGGTGGGTGGATATGACTCCCAGCAGTGCCCAGACATATTAGGGGTGGGTGGATATGACTCCCAGCAGTGGTCAACAGTATGGGGGTGGGTGCAGAGGACTCCCAGCAGTGCCCGGACATATGAGGGGTGGGTGGATATGACTACCAGCAGTGCCCAGACATATGAGGGGTGGGTGAATATGACTCCCAGCAGTGCCCAGACATATGAGGGGTGGGTGGATATGACTCCCAGCAGTGGCCAACAGTATGGGGGTGGGTGGATATGACTCCCAGCAGTGCCCAGACATATGAGGGGTAGGTGGATATGACTCCCAGCAGTGCCCAGACATATGAGGGGTGGGTGGATATGACTCCCAGCAGTGGCCAACAGTATAGGGTGGGTGCAGAGGACTCCCAGCAGTGCCCAAACATATAAGGGGTGGGTGGATATGACTCTCATCAGTGGCCAACAGAATGGGGTGGGTGCAGAGGACTCCCAGCAGTGCCCAGACATATGAGGGGTGGGTGGATATGACTCCCAGCAGTGCCCAGACATATGAGGGGTGGGTGGATATGACTCCCAGCAGTGTCTAACTGTATGGGGGTAGGGGCAGAGGACTCCCAGCAGTGCCCAAACATATGAGGGGTGGGTGGGTATGACCCCCAGCAGTGCCCAGACATATAAGGGGTGGGTGGATATGACTACCAGCAGTGGCCAACAGTATGGGGGTAGGTGGATATGACTCCCAGTAGTGCCCAGACATATGAGGGGTGGGTGGATATGACTCCCATCAGTGCCCAGACATATGAGGGGTGGGTGGATATGACTCCCAGCAGTAGCCAACAGTATGGGGTGGGTGGATATGACTCCCAGCAGTGCCCAGACATATGAGGAGTGGGTGGATATGACTCCCAGCAGTGGCCAACAGTATGGGGGTGGGTAAATATGACTCCCAGCAGTGCCCAGACATATAAGGGCTGGGTGGATATGACTCCCAGCAATGCCCAGACATATTAGGGGTGGGTGGATATGACTCCCAGCAGTGCCCAGACATATGAGGGATGGGTGGAAATGACAGTATGGGGGTGGGTGCAGAGGACTCCCAGCAGTGCCCGGACATATGAGGGGTGGGTGGGTATGACTCCCAGCAGTGCCCAGACATATGAGGGATGGGTGGAAATGACTACCAGCAGTGCTCAGATATATGGGGGGTACATCATCATCAGCATACCACAACTACTGGGGGTATGTGCACATCCCTAACTTGTGACTGACGGTGTGATGTCAAATTCAACATGCATACCCACCCATGGAGGCTGCAAGCGAAATACACACCCTACCATCATTACACAATAGTGTATAGTGTATAGTGATGTAACAGCCTACCAAACAAAGAGAGCAAAAGGGAAAACACACTGTCACACACATCCCAGGACTGATATGAATGTCCAGGTGGTGGTCAAACCACCAAGATGTAGTCTATCATGGAAGTAATAGGGTTGAAACCCTATAGATACAATGCACAAAATTGTGAGTCATGTGCTCAAATAACCTGCCTAACAATTCCCAACATAGGGGTAGGCTGTAATTACACACATGCATAGTGGTGAAAAGGGTGAATGTGCCCAATAAGGCATTTATAAATACTCAAAACAAAAGTACAGTGAGTTGCAAGCATGGCACAGACGAATGAGCAGTAGACATCTGTGATCAGGCATGGCCATTGTTGAAGGGAACTGTCACCAAAAAAGGAAATGAGCACACATCTCAGCACAACAATTGTGCAACTGTCTGAAGTGAAGATGTCAGGTGCCAGGGAGGAAGAAACACTCCTTGGGATAATGTCTCCCGCCAAACTGCAAACACAACCAATGATTAATTGCAGAGACATTGTGATCGCACACAGACACCATGGTTCACCTCATGACCATCAACAAAAAACATCTTTCAGAACCCCAAAACATTATCATGACACCAACTCCAGGCCCCTTATCACCAACATCAAGTACCTGAAATGCAATGGTGTTGAACGTAAAATAAAAGGCTTTATTCAGCTGGAAAAAATAAGATGTGCAAAAATGAGTCCATGCTCAAATAAGGCCAATGGCCAGTCCACAGAAAAGTCCTTGTAGGGGGACATAGGGTAAGCTGTCTACCCCTAACTTGCTTGCACATGGAGTAGCTAATGGGATGCTGACCCTTTGGGGGGCATCATCGGGCGCAGGACCAGGCACCGCAGAGACACGAGGGGGAAGGGTAGGTGTGGTGGGTGCAGGGGGGGACGTATCCTCCTCAGTGGCTTGTGCAGCACCAAAGGTGGACAGATACTCTGCATTGCACACTGCTGCCAGTTCGTCCATACCAACCCCTGCACCCGAGGACACTATGGGAGTGGAGGGAGAGGGCTGTGCGGGTTGCGGACTGTGACTCTGGCTACGTGTATGCGGTCTAACCCCAGTCCCTGTGGGTTTGCCTGCATCCCCCTGAGTGTGCGTGCAAGGAGGTGTGTGCTCCGCCTTTTGTGGGGGTGTGCTGCCTGTGACTGTTGGGGTCCATGATGGTGACTTCCTGTGTGTGCGTAGGACAGGTATAGGAGAGGGGAGTGTGGATGGGTCCGAAGGAGGGGGGGGGGGGCGGACCGCTGCAGGAGGGAAACTGCTGCTGTCAGTGATGAGCCCATGGACTGCATGATCCGACGTTGGTCAGACATCAGTGCTGACATGCCCTCCTTGAAAGACAACAACTCTGTCAAGATTTGTGTGTGGGCAAGGAGGTCATTCAGCATCGATGTCTGATCAACCTGTAACTGGCGGAGTAAGTCCACAGACTCCGCACTGAGGGCAGCAGGAGTGACAGGTGCAGGGGCTGCGGTGCCGGGGCTGAAGGAGACATGGGGGACTGCATGGACAGAAGGGACGGGAGCAACTGGGAGGGTGGAGATGGTTCTGGAGGGGGCGGGGACAGACTCGGTGCTGCTGCCCTGTGTTGCTGAAAATTCCCCCTCCTCCTGGGAGTCAGAATCGGATCCATCAGCGTGGTAAGATGTTTCACCTTCCAACAAGCCCTCAGAGACTGACTCCCCTCACCCTCCATGCCACTGGCTCCCTCTGACTCCTCCACGCGGGTGGCACCGTGGCTGGGTCCCTCCTCCTGGTCCGTGCAGCTGTCTCCTCTAGTTTCGGTGATGATGCTGTTGGCAAGGAGAAGAAACAGAAATGCATCAGTCACCTGTACACATCTGACACATGATCACAAAATCAATAGGTCACACTGCAAATCATGCCATGCATCATTACTTACAGCCAGATAACTCTGCACATATTTGAGCCTTGTACTGCCCAGTTGGTATAGACACAATGCTTCTTGGACACAATGATCCAAAGAACACACCAGGCCACAACTTGAATGAGAAATACACAGAGAAGCTAGTGTTTGTTTACAGAAGAGCCGGACAATACAATGAAGTGATGCCACCTCTTGTTCACCAAGAAAGAAACAGTAGTGGTGCCCCTCAGGGCAAACTAAACAACCTCACTCCCCAAGATGTCACCACACTCAGAGCCCTGTAAGTACATTGGCAAAAAATTCATTTTAAATAAATGTTGCTACCTTGGGACTCACAAAACTTTACACAATCTACATGTATTGAATGTGGTAATTCGCCTTTTGAGAAAAGAACACTTATGTGGCTGCATGAAAGTTGTCTCACAAGGAAAAGCACACTAAAAAACATTTCCACATTAATTGAAAAAGCTGGCACCCTTAAAAACCCAATAAAACCTTGTTAGATACAAATGGCCCTACAGATTGTCCATATACATGGGCCAACGGAGGTCTTGATGTCTTGACACTCCTTAGTTTGTATAATCAACAACAAAGGACTTTCAAAACCCCAAGACCACTGTGGGAACATGTATATGGAGGTCAAGGCACACCATATATCGCTACCACTGGCCTCTTTGAAAAGGTGCCAGCGTCTTACATGAAAGTGGAAATGTCGTTATGTGTGCACTACCTTGTGAGACATCTATCATGCTGGCATATAAGTGTTATTTACACAAATCGTCAAATTAACACATTCCGAACATGAACACCTTTTAACAAGTGTTGTGAGTGCCAAGGTACTATCATTTATGTGACACAACTTCAAATATGTAAGTCCTGACATGGGCATCCATTCCCTGATGACACAGTTGCTTGCACGTAAAACATATTGGCTGTCATGTGGAGTGGCACACATGTCCCAACTCAGGACAATGTTTAAGCTAATGGGCCTGCAATTGTGATGAATAAAATCATTGCTGCATTGTGAACACACCCTTATCCCCACACAAAATGTCAAAACAGATGTCTGCACAGAAATACAAAACAGCGTTGCATCTGAACTACATACATGTGGCAAAAATGTATGAGTCTGAATCATGTCTGGAACAAAACAACATGGGCTGCAAAGCTCCAAATGAAATCACTGGCCACCATCACAGGGGCAGTGCATGGTGAATGATTGTTCAGCCAATTCTCACCCACAGGTCAGACCTGGCAATGCAAAATCATGCGGGCTCATGTAGACCTCTCCCGCACAACACCCACATACCTCAGTCAATGTGATTGATACAGCTCAAGAAGTGAGACCTCTGAATCGGGGTTACAAAAACTGTGCAGCAACAATTCCAAAAGTAACCCAACATCACCTTGTGGGGCTGGCAATACATATTTGTGACAAAGAACCATCAACAGATTGTTGTGAATAGACACCCAGGCACTGCCCAATGTGAGTACGCACAAGCCAAATGTTGTATCCCTGTCCAGTGGACATATGTAGCAGACACAGGAAAAATACAAACTATGCCAGGGACCAATGCCACAGAGGCAGACTCATGCTGAACCTACATACAATGGGCACGGTGTTGGATGACACACATGATTAGGAGGTCATGGTGTCTCAGGGGACTGTAGTGGGCACACTGATCCGTGGGTTTGGAACGAGCTGACTGTACCATGAGCAACTGTCCTGGCACTATGCATATCTCCCACTGATGTACATCATGTTTGAGGACACTACATAGGTCAGGCATGCTTCAAGGGTGTGCAGTTGAAACCTTACACTCCTATGTTGAGAGTCATCATCAGTGCCAACAAATATGGAGCCCCAACACAGTGCACAGGTCATGGCACAGGCAAGGTCCCAACACATGTCACAGACCACCCTCCCACATGATGCGGAAATCAATGTTCAGTCTGATTTTCCTGCACCCTAGATGAACATGTACAAATGTGATTACACACATACCAGGGGACACATGTTAAGGAGGGGAAGGGATGAAAATGAGCACCAGGTGACTTATGGGAGGTGAAAAGGCTCTGCACATATAACCTGTCTGAGCTGACACCCCAACTGTTGGAGTGTAGCCAGTCTTCAGAGCACTTCAAAAAGCAGGTGACACACAACACAACAAACAGCCATGTACCTACCCCCTCCTTGCTGCTGTCTTTCCTGCAACTGCCCATCGTGGCCTGAGAACACCACCTCCAGGGCATGGACCATGTGGGGGGGTCAGGTGACGGCGTCCACCATGCAGGCGTGGAGGTGACAATTTCAGCTGGACCCGGGTGATACGCCGGGTCCAGCACCAGATGTCCTGCCACCTCTCCTGCTCGTTCCTCAGACGCTGGCAAGGGCCCCCGCAGACCTGATGGCCCTGACGATGTTCCACCAGATTTCCCCTTTCTCGTAGGCAGTTACCTGTCAGGAAGACACAGTGAAACAACATCACTACACCTGCTCCATGTCCCAGAGACACACAATTGCACATCTTTGATAATGTCAACAGGATGCTGCCAGGACTTGCATCATTGTCACTGTGAATTTGGCCTGTGTGCAAGCCCCAATGGACTACATGGCATTGAAAGACAACAGATGGCGTAACGGGTGCAACACACTTACTGATCATGTCACACACTGGGCAACACATGCAACTGCAGGGTGTGGGACAGCACGTGCCAAGCAGTCACATAACCCACTCCACTGAAGAACTCTCGGCAGACAGACACACCCTTGCACAGATCACTCGCCTGTCACTGACAACAGTGGATACAACCCTCACTTTACACATGTGCCACTTGCCACTGGGGTGTCACAGTTGTTGTGCCAGCTTTGCAAGTCAGGCACACAGCACTGCTTACTTGTCACATCAGATGGGTAGAGCTGCTGCACACAATATGCAGCAGTGGTGCAACACATCACATACACACTCATCCACATGACAAGGCACATTCACACACATCAATGTCCATGAGGTTGTACACATCATTTAGACAATCTCACCACAGGTCCCCTCAAGTCATAAACATCTGTGAGTACAGTCACCTGTCACTCCGGGGGGATCACTGTTCCACCTCTGGACATTTGGAAATAAAGCCACCAAGATCTGGCATGGCTGAATGTGTCATTCACTATGCAGTGAATGTCACAGTAAGCACAATGCAAGTGAGGAGTGAACACCCATGAACTACATAATGCTCTGCATGCGAGACACCACCATGTACACCCCTTGGGACTCACTCCAAACCACATTGCATGTCTGTCCCACCAATACAAAATGCCTGTTGTGACACTCACACAACAGGTGCACAGTTAAAGGTAGTGGAGTCAGCACTCACCTGCTCCTCTGATCTCCCATACAGCTTGCTGTACTGTGGTAGGAAGCTGTCCAGCAGGACCTGGTTCTCCTCCTCTGTGAAGCCTGGGGCCCTCGCCATAGTACGTACCATGATATGCCAGAGGATACAGAGACAGCAGCAGTGTGGTCCACTCCAATGTTGTGCAGGCAAGTGCCCTCTCAGGGGTTCATGCTGCCTTAAATCAGTGCTGCTAAGGGGCTTTCACTTCGAGGAGTACAGAGTGATAGGTCAGATTCGTTCGCATCGTACCTTTCCTCCAATCCCTTTAACCATACGGCTCTGACACGCATTTGCATCGTTTAAAATTTTAGCTTCAGCTCAACAATCATTTTGCAACATTGTATTTTTTGGGCCAAAAGACTTTTGTAGGACACCTGTTCAACACATAGCTACTCAAAACTCAGTATCCGTGACACCCAGGATGCATTCAGGGCCTACGAATCATCCCCTCTGTGTTGCCTAAGTAATTTTGGGATCCACACACGTGTATGTTGTGTTTCACGCGCTTGCGTATGGCACCATTACAATAGTGATACGATGCGCACACACGCCAGGAAAGCAGGAGTACGGTGGGTTTCACAGGCTGATGCCAATGCAGGGGTACTGTGCGTTTCACACGCTGATATGAATGCATGGGTACGTTGCGTTTCACATGATGCGAATGCAGGGATATGATGCATTTCACATGGTGCGTTTCATACACTGATGCGAATGCAGGGGTATGGTGCATTTCACATTGTGCGTTTCACACGCTGATGCCAATGCAGGGGTATGGTGCATTTCACATGGTGAGTTTCACATGCTGATGCGAATGCGGGTATGGTGCGTTTCACATGGTGCATTTCATATGCTGATGCCAATGCAGGAGTACGGTGCGTTTCACTTAGTGCGTTTCATACGCTGATGCCAATGCAGGGGTATGGTGCATTTCACATGGTGCGTTTCATACGCAGATGCCAATGCAGGGGTAGGGTGCATTTTACATGGTGCATTTCATACGCTGATGCCAATGCTGGGGTATGTTGCGTTTCACACGCTGATACGAATGCAGGGGGTACCGTGCATTTCACATGGTGCATTTCATATGCTGATGCCAATGCAGGGGTATGGTGCGCTTCACATGGTGCTTTTTATACACTGATGCCAATGCAGGGGTGCAGTGCGTTTCACATGGTCCATTTGATACGCTGATGCCAACGCAGGGGTACGGTCCGTTTCACATTGTGCTTTTCACACGCTTTTGCGAATGCAGGGGTACGCTTTGCACAAGGATGTCTATCAAGTACTTGTAATTGCATACTTTCATGTGCAGGCCCTAGGTGTGGCAGCCAGTGACATAGTGATAAACACCAGCCTTGCCACGGGGAAGCCAAAAAGGCCAAACAGCAGCGGGATCGTTTCAAATCAGAAATATTGAAACTAGGAGGCAACCTTATTCCTTCGTTACTTCCCCACACCCTGGGACAAGATTAGAAAATCTATTACTGGACATATGTATTTCACATTTTTAAGAGGACACTGAATGGGCAGTCCTCTAGGCATGATATACACTCCTTAGTGTGAGTGTGAATATGCTACACACGTGGTAATTTTTTACCACTCACTAATTTTTGCACCTATATTCACCTTTTGGAGAGGTCCTGAAGAAAGCCCACCCTTTTTTTCATAGGGCTGAAACATGTCAACAATCTGACATTATTCACAGCTACACATAGTAACTTGAATATACTGTTCACTCTCTATTGTTATTTTAATCATACACCAGAGCTCCGAGAATAAAAATAATTGGTAGTACGCTGGAGGTATTTTTAATAGTAAACTCACGCACATAATCGCACATCACACCACCTCAAAAAACAACCCGCCCCACTGTAAACCAGGTGTCTCAGCACAGCCAGGTAACATTCGGCTGCCTGGCTGGAACCCAATGATGAAGCATGACACCAACCAGGTTGGTGTGTGAGGGTTTTATTAACAAACCTAAGAGGTGCCACTTTATCACAAACGTCAGACAGTAGGCTACTGCTGGCCGTCTTCTTTTGCTTATCAATATATAGTTCGGGACAAAGACGGCCGTCTTAGAGTCCTAACTCTCCTCATTGTTTTGAAAAGCCAGTGACATAGCATAGGGCATCTAATCTCATTGCACAATCGATGTATGATGACCTGTGGACACATGTCATGTGTGATGGGGCACTATGTGGCACACATCACCTTGACACTTGTCACATGTGTATAATTAGGCCAATTTTGTCATGCACAGCAACACTGGGATGGCATAGTCATCACTACCGGCACCTGTCTCCTGATACCAGGGACTGGGGCACTTTGTCAACTGCTCAGCATTACCCTATGTGACACCCTTACCTGTTTCTTTGCCCACTGACTCGCTGCCTGGAACTTTTTGTCTCCCTTTCAAGGTGTCCTGCAGACCTCCTGTTGGTTTCCACATTCTTCCCCCGTACCCGACACGGACCGCCGGCTGTCTGTTCCGTTGCCAACCAGCCAAACACCGCAGGAGTGAAGAACGTCCCAATCCCCTACCCTCGCCATGACCCCCAACACCCACAAATAAAACCAGGTGGTGGAGAACACGACACCGGGAGAAGGTGGGTAAACAAAACAAGGGAACCCAAGGTCTTGGCGAACACAGCTCGTCTCCTCCAGCTTCCCGGCAGCTGACTGCTTGACACAGATGAGGCCGCTATAAAAGAAAATAGGGGGACAAGATTAGACACACCCCACAGATAATACCAGTGCCAAGTACACACACGAACCAACAACCTCCCTGCTTACCCCAGTTAACAAACGGGAGTAGCTTGATACGAAACAGGAAATACTCCACTGCAATCGTATTGGTTCTTTCTGGTGTAACCCCAGACCAACCACGCCCCCTCGGGAAACACCGAGAATGTCAAAGGGGGTGGAATTCAAGATGAAAAGACCAAGAAGGGACAGGGAAAAAAAGGCGTCAAGGGAATTTGAAAGACACCCAAAAAACCCCTGGATTCTAAAAGAACACGAAGGTAGCACAAAAAACGGCCGTTGTTCAGCTCCTTCGTAAAACCACCCAAAAGACACACAACAAGATGGTTTGAGTACTAAAAAGAGAAAATAACGGGACGCCAGAACTCAAAGGAAACGCAGCTGCGAATCCCAATATGTCACCGAAATACCAAAACAGGTCCCCAATAAGGGTTCGATAATGCCCAAGGGTATAAGAAACAGGGTAAATGGAAAAAAGGGGAATCGAAATCCAGCCCTCGGAAGGACCACTGGAATAGAGCTCAATGGAAAGGGAACAAGGTGGAAAAACAAGAACAGGAAACACACGGCAAGGGACCATCCAAGAAACCAAGCACCGGTTTCCTGCGGGCAAGGCCTTTTAAAGCGAGCCCGAGGAAGCGTCCATAAATTCGCATATGCACTTGGCACCTTATGCTAAAAACCAGTGACAGGGGAACTAGACAGAAGGCACCTGCCCCCCCTGAACCCCAACACTGCCGAACCACAACACCCAGAAGGCAGCGCAGCGCGGTCTCGCGAGGGGAGGAGGGCAGCAGGCTTTTAAACTTCACAGAGAGCTCCCGCGGCGCAGGACGCCCTTACCTGTTTCTTTGCCCACTGACTCGCTGCCTAGAACTTTTTGTCGCCCTTTCAAGGTGCCCTGTGCACCTCCTGTTGGCTTCCATATTTGGCCCCTGTACCCAACGCGGACCGCCGGCTGCCGAACCACAACACCCAGAATGCAGCCAGCCGCGGTCTCGCGAGAGGAGGAGGGGGGCAGGCCTTTAAACTTCACGGCGGGCTCCCGCAGCACGGGACGCGCGCGGGCTCGCCCAGGCAAAGGGCAGGTCCGCCCTTGCCCGTCTGTAACCGACTGAGGCCGGGCTGGGCCAATTCCCTTAGTTCTACATTTTCTGCAAGAACATACAATCAGTAAGCCTAAAATTATACTCGCTGAACATACTCCCGAACTCTAAGTTTTTATTCTTGTATCTATCAATTATTTGCAGAGTGTATGTAAGAGTTGTTTTAAAATTTTAGGGGGCGGTCTCAAACTGTAAATCTGTATCTAGTAAAAAACAGCAGTAAGCATGGGCGAATTTTTCGAATCTGGCGTTCGCGAATTTTGCGAATTTGCGAATTCGCAATCCGCAAAATCCGCGAATTCTCGCGAATTTGCGGATTTTTTTTTGTGTTCGCAAGGATTTTAGCCAGTTCGCGAGGGTTTTGTACCAGTTCGCAATTGCGAACTTACATGTCGGCTCGCAACGGTCGCGATTATGTTGTTTCTGCGTCTGGTTCATCATCACAGGTTCCCAGCACCCTCTGTTTCACCCCTGCCACCCTCTGTTTCACCCATGCCACCCTCTGGTACATCAATGCCACCCTCTGGTTCATCATCACTGTAGATTATGGGGGGAAAAAGCAAGCACACCTGCTCTGCTTCAACTGACATGAATTAATTTGGGGTTGATTTATTAATGTGTTACTGTTTTAAAATTCCAGTCTGGCACCTGCTTCCTTATCTGTAATTTGCTTTCTGTTGCAGTGCAATTTTTTTTTCCAGGACCTTTGTGACCTACTTGTAGCTATTCTATGAGCCTGCTGTGAGGGTCAGAGCAGGGTCATACAATTGTTGCAACTAGCAACTGAACTGGGAATTTGCGGATTTTTTTTTTTTGTGTTCGCCAGGATTTTTGCCAGTTCGCGAGGGTTTTGTACCAGTTCGCAATTGCGAACTTAAATGTCGGCTCGCAACGGTTGCGATTATGTTGTTTCTACGTCTGGTTCATCATCACAGGTTCCCAGCACCCTCTGTTTCACCCCTGCCACCCTCTGTTTCACCCATGCCACCCTCTGGTACATCAATGCCACCCTCTGGTTCATCATCACTGTAGATTATGGGGGGAAAAAGCAAGCACACCTGCTCTGCTTCAACTGACATGAATTAATTTGGGGTTGATTTATTAATGTGTCACTGTTTTAAAATTCCAGTGTGGCACCTGCTTCCTTATCTGTAATTTGCTTTCTGTTGCAGTGCAATTTTTTTTCCAGGACCTTTGTGGTCTACTTGTAGCTATTCTGCTGTGAGGGTCAGAGCAGGGTCATACATTTGTTGCAACTAGCAACTAAACTCTGGAGGGGCCCCAGTCAGGAAGCACTACAGGGAATGGTTACTAATGATGAGTTTGAACTTTTGCACCTGCTGAATGCTTTCACTTTTGCAAAACTCGTTTTTTTGCAGAACAGCATTACAGCAACTGTAATGCCCCAAACAAGCTTACTTGTGAAAGTTGATTTCTAATCCAAAAGTGATCCAAAGAAAGTCAAAAGGCCTCAAATCCAAAAAAGTGCAGGCAAATGTCAACCTGAGGAGTTATTCTGATAAAAATCATCATTTTCAGAAGGTCTATGCTGCTTGCTAGTGGATTTCTTGTGCAGAATTGCAATTTTTGTAATTCCGCGAGTGCGAGATTGTTGCTGCCCGCCGCACCTACATGTTCGCAATTGCGAACTTACACCGCACGCCGCAAAATTGTATCACCAAGAAAAAAAAATCCGCTGCGTGCGAATTTGCAGATTTTCGGTAAATTCGCGAGCGTTCTCGGATTGCGAATTTACCGAAAATCCGCAAAATCCGCGAGCGTAACGGATTTTCCACCCATGCTTAGACAGCAGTGATTTTGGCAAATATGGGGAAAGGAAGATGCTTAGCCCAAAACCTATTGCAAGACGGAAAATTAGTACAGATTCCCAGCAAACTCTTTTAAGTTATTTAGCAGGGGTGGTGGGGGCTCTTGACAAGCAGATAAGCTCAGTGGAGGAATCCCTTGAAGCTAGTACATCACGATCAAACCCGGAGTCCAATCATTCAGAAGATCCGGAGAGCCCAAGACAAGTTCCACCCCAAAAAAATGCCCCTAACGGCTGCCTCCAGTACATTACAGACAGAGTCAATTTAAGTGATTCAGATTCTTCCCTACAACCGCTCCAAAAGAAACATAAAAGTCCGATGTCTGCCGAAAATATAGTCCCTGAGAACAGCACAACCAAGTCTCCAAAAAACAGTAAATCAGTGACCGAGGCAGACACGGTAAACTCAAAACCTAAATACTCTCATCAAGGTAAAAAGATAGTGGGGCCACGAAAAACTTCCACAAAAGCTAAAATTGGGAATGGTTGAAATTTGGAGGTTCCCACTAACGATATTAAGAATCTTACTTTATTGGTGGAAAGGTTAGATATGTACTTGCGACTCAGGCTGGACCAAATGGAGTCCAGACTGACTCATATCGAAAAAACTATATCCACCAATTCTAGGCAATTGGGAGAGGAAGATCAGCCACTTGCTAGCAAACACGAAGGGCTAACTGTGGTTAAAAATCTGAATAAAGGGCACAAGACAACACAGCCAACATTTACCATGCCGCCCAACATTTTTACCATAAATCCCACTCCAATTTTAACTTCGGGCGAGGGACATGGGCCCAAAAAGAGGATTTTAGATACTTTGGGAGCTAACACTTTCCCCAATCCCTCCCAGACACATTTACATCCATCCATAAATTCCGAAAGTCAACTTCGGACAAATTTAGGATCAGGGCAACATCTGGACCTACCCCCTGCTGCTACCCCTTATATTATTGTGCTGGCAAACTTTCCAAAAAAACCTCCCTTAGAATTAGAGGGGTGGGAAACATTGAGAAACAAGTTGTTACACTGGTTAAGTCAAAAAACAGGTTTAACTGACCATCTTTTCAGGGATTGTAAGATGGCCAGAAGGGTCAAGTGGGTGAGAAACCGCAGAAAAATTTTCCAGGGAGATTGTATTGTATTTTCCTTTCGATCACCCAGGTTGGTCAAGAAAATTCAGTGGGAAACAACTACTTAGAAAGAGGCGATATTAACATACTTCCTTTAGGGTTCTTCTATTCCTTTCCGAATCCTCTGCCAATTGCTCTCAATTCTGATAATACAAACAGGCAGGACATACATTATGAGATACCAACTACAAAAAGATTTAACCCTATTTCAGGTTTGGAAGAATTAGATTGAATGGTCACGCTTATTCCCAATAGTCCCAAGGTACAGGAATTACCTATAATGTTAGTTCAAAATGTTAACAAGGAACTGTCAATCTCAAGTCTTTCCGAGTCACATAGTGGGCCCCCCCCCAAATTATTCAAAAGCTAGACCAATCAGAAAAATCTGTACTTAGTACACTCTTTTGGAACATTGCAGGTTTGCGTTCGAAAATTACCAACGAAATTTGGACTAATTTTATACAAAAATTTGATGTCCTTTGCCTACAGGAGACATGGGCTACATGCGTAATACACATAGAGGGCTACAAACTTATTTCTCTCAAGCACTTCCTTCACCATCCGGGAGAGCCAGGGGAGGGTTGACCATTTTTATATCTAACCTCGTTGAATTTGAGAAAATCGTCCAAGTTAAATCAGAGGCAAACTATTAAGCATGGGCGAATTTTGCGAATTCGCGATTCGTGAATTTGCGTATTCACGAACTCGCAATCCGCAAAATCCATGAACTTTCGCGAATTTGTTGATTTTTTTTTGTGTTCGCAAGGGTTTCTGCCAGTTCGCGAGTGTTTTTTACCAGTTCGCAAACGTGAACGGACTTGTCAGGTCGCATTGGTCGTGACCATGTTGTTTCTACGTCTGGTTCATCACAGCACCCTCTGTTTCACCACCGCCACCCTCTGTCTCACCCATGCCACCCTCTGGTACATCACTGCCACCCTCTGGTTCATCACTGTAGATTATGGGGGGAAAAGCGCACCTGCCCTGCCTCAACTGACATGAATTAATTTGGGACTGATTAATGTGTCACTGAATTTGAGATGGCTCCTGCTTCCTTAGCTGTAAGTACTTCCTGATTAATGATGAGCTTGAACTTTTGCACCCGCTAAGCTCTTTCAATTTTGCAAAATTCGATAGCACACCTGCCCTGCCTCAACTGACATGAATGAATTAGGGGTTGATTAATGTGTCACTGAATTTGAACTTCCAGTCTGCCACCTGCTTCCTTATCTGTAATTGCTTTCTGTTGCAGTGTAATTTTTTCCTACAGGACCTTAGCTATTCTATGAGCCTGCTGTGAGGGTCAGAGCAGGGTCATAGAATAGTTGCAAGTAGGCAACTGAACTCTGGAGGGGCCCCTCAGGAAGCACTACAGGCAATGGTTACTAATGATGAGCTTGAACTTTTGCACCTGCTGAGTGCTTTCAGTTTTGCAAAAATCGTTTTTCTGCAATTTCGCAGGATTCGCGGGGCGCGAATTTACATGAGATCGAATTCAGAAGCCGCAAATTTGTGCGAATATGCGATTTGTTTTTTTCCGGCGTGTTAGTTCGCGTGGTTTTTTGCGTTTTCGCAAGCCGCTGGTAGCGCAACGAGGCGAAGTTACCATAGCGGTCGTACATTTGCGCGGCCATCTTGTTTGCGTGATGTATTTCCGGACGCTATGTGTAATCTCGCTCAGTGTGCGGCTCGCTAGTACAAGTTTGCGTGTGATCGCAGGGGAAATCTCACGCGAACTTACCTACGTGGTCGTGAACGGGCGCGGCCATCTTGTTTTTCATTCATTGCTATGGTTTTGGGCATGCGTTCTGTATCCTCTCTCAATCTCTGCCATCCTTTGCTTGTTTGAAGTTTTTTTCATCTATTTTACTTATTATCTATCCCTCTATTATTCTAACTCTATATTTTTGTGTTTTCTGCTACTTTTAGTTAATTTTAAACTACTTTTCTAAACTCTTTTCTTTTCTTCTTCCCTATTCTATTTCTTATTTCTTATTTACCTTCCTTTCTGCCCAGACCATGGTAAAGGGAGCTAGGAAGCAGCCCGAGAAGGGGAAGGGTCCCGCACCCCGTGCCCGGCTCCCGTGCGGGCGTTTGAGGGAGGAGCTAGTGATGCCACGGGAGATCTTTAGCGCGGAGGAGGTGGCCGCACTAGTCTTCTATGTAAGGCACCGCCTCCCCAGGACCATAATGGCAGGCGGCAAAATCGCAAGCGGCTACGGGCTCCGGGAGCGCCGGAAGCGGTGGGAGAAGGTGTGCCGGGCCATGTATTCTCACTCTCGGGTCCGGCGCACCTACAACCAGGCTACTCACCGTTGGACGGATCTCCTGGACCGGGAATGCGACTTGCACGACCTGCTCGGCAGCGAGATCCCCGGGCTTGGTGAGTAGTAGGAGCTATTTCATCACTACTCTGCTTTCTCCTGCTCTGTGTGTTATTATATTGCAAATTTTTGTTTTTTACCAAGAGCAATATTGCTGCCGATTACATTGTAGGTAAATTATATTTCAAAATCTTCTGTGCATTTCAGGTGGACTGCGCTCCTTCTCAGTAGCATTGCTACTATGCTTATTTGTTTTCGATTTTGTGTTCATTTCATTGGCCTGAGAAATTATGTATGAGTGCAGTTTACAGAACTGCGTAATGCTAGACACTAAGGGGCAGATTTGCAATTACCGGCGCATCCCTGCAAAGTAGCAGGGATGCGCCAGTAATTGTGAGCCACGCCACCACCACCCATGGTGCGCCGTATTTACAATGCGGCGCACCATGGGCCCAAAACGTCACTGAAGCGTTACGCATCTGTGCCGTAAAGGCGGCGCATTGCTAGAGTTGCGTCGCAATGATGGCGCAGCTCCAGCAATGCTCTGGGGTGCCCTGTCTCCCCAATGCTGCGTCAAGCCGTACGTCTGCTTCAAGCAGGCGCAGGGTTTGAGTGAGGCATCATTGTCCTAAAAGTGACTGATTAAAATCTTGTAGATTTCCCTCAGCCACTTTTAGGATGCGTTCCTGCGCAGGAACGCCTCCCTTGCGCCGGAAGGCCCCCTGATGGCGCAGGGCTTTACAACGTGATGCATCTCCCATATGCGTCACGTTGTTATTATACGCCACACCATGGCGCCTCTTTTGTTCTGCCGCTGTGCCACAAAAGTCACGCAACAACAGAGCAAAAGAGCCGCAAGGGGCTTGTAAATCTGCCCCTACAGACTCAAGTCCAGTCCTTCCTTTGTACACCTGGCAATAAGAAGAAATAGTGGTGGTGGATTGATAGTTTGAGTATTTTAATGACTGGTTAATGTAGTAGGAAACTTTTTAGTGTTGTCACTGATCTGCAATCACGATGAAGTTTGTCTGTCACTTCGCGTGCTGCGGACAGCTGCCTGCCAGTCCTAGGCGAACCTTTTTAGTAGTTTGTTTAGTGAGTTACATAACTTTCAAAGTCGACGCTCCGCAAATCAAGCAATACTAATATTGTAGTGTAGTTCCTAGTTTCCCACTAGGCCCTGCGCATTGGAATAACATAAACAGTAGTATCGACGTGGAACTGCGGATATTCCAGGCCTCCACTGACTATGCTAAACTTAATTGGGTTGTGTTACCAACTAGCTCAGAGGTCACTGGAAACATTCTTCTCTGCATAGGAAGTGATCAGCTTCCTTGGCACAGACAAGAAGGGATTCAGTTTTCCAACAACCGTGCAACATGACAACTTTGCTCCTCAGATCAAGAGTCGATCTCTAGGGTCGTGTGAAACAATAGACATAGATTTCACTCAGTCAGTCTGGTGCAGTTTACTTTCACGAGATGTAGAGAATAGAGAGACGGGCGTTAGTCAATAAAGGGTTAACATTTATTGAACAGTCTTTCTTCTCGTACAAGAGAAATGTATTGCCACAATTGCAATAATTGTTATTATAAAAAGTACGTACAGTAAGATAAGTATTGCGAAATAGAACTGTAAAAGCATTGATATGGTTTCTTAGCCATACAATGGTTTAAAAGTAATAAAACATATATACAGTCATATATACATTTGGCTAACGTACTCAACTGGTGCTTCTAACTAAGCCTACCCCAGTGTGCCTGACCTAAGCCTAACACGTGAGAAGGGGAGTAAGTAAGTAGCTTTAAGTTAAGTTGGTTTTGCCAAGGTTTGTTTCAAGAATTCTCGTCTAAGGGTTTAGTCAACACCATACCTCTGAATAGAATGATGGAGGATTGGTATCTCCTTCAGGGGTCTCTCTCGATATCCCAGTCACCTGCGAGGGTAAACCGGAAACGCTGTAGCTGGATTTCTCTGCACGAGAAAGGCAGCGGCTGCTCTTCAGCGCGTCGAGGAAGGAGGGGGGACAGCGTCCGCGGGCAGCTGGAATCTGCTGGATGTCTTCGCAGAGGACGGCTGTTCAGCTCCTTAAGCGTACTGCACCATAGTTTGCGCTGTAGCGGCGATAATGGTAATCAGCAGCTTCACCACCACAGGATAGCAGGCTGCAGCGACAGAGTGCTAGATTTACCAACACAGGGTCATGCAGGCAGCTGGCATCAGCAACAGGCAACGAACTCACATTGCTTAAGGCAACGTTGGTAATATTTATACCTGACAGGTGCCGGGTTTGACGCAAGTTTGCTGGACATAAGACGTCAATTAAAGATGTCACTAGGAAGTGACAGTTATCAGTTGCTCATTAGAGTTCCATTACTAATCAAAACATAGCAAGCGGGGATTTCCAGGTTTGCTAAGTTTTTATCTTGTTGAAGAACTCGGAGTGTTATCTAGGAATATCAGATAGTGACTGCTGCTCTGTCATTGCACTAATTGGTCGCAAAGGAAGTAGCAGAGAGTCATGCTGGAATGTGGCTCTGTTCGTGTGAGGCCAGAGATGACTTTTCAGAAAATCGCACTTGAACGGTTATGCCAATATAGGGAATAAATGGATTTATAGCCGAATAGGGGCATAAGGTCACAGTATCGATCAGGAACCTAGATAAGCACGCAACACCCACTCCACGTTTTCATGTCCATCAAAATTACTAAAACTAAAGCAATTAGATGCATGTGTAACATTGCCCACCCCAAAATACATAAATGCATTCGAAATAGGCGTACTTGTAATACATGTGAAAGACAGATGTCCAACACGCATTCATCGCCGCAAAGCATACACCGTAGCACAGGTAAAATGCAATTTTGCCATATCGGTCTGAATGAAAGGAACCAGGTCATGTTTAGATCTCTCAGCCTGGCCAATCCGAGGACGTTAGTTATCCTGTCCCTGTAGCGCATTGCTAGGATTGTCTCTTCCATTCCCATGGGAGCTATGTCTGAGCCGAGGCTTGCCATAACGTAGCAGGAGGGTCAAAAATAGAATCCCTGCAACGAGTCCCAAAAATAGTGGTATGCCGCCAAAAATGGAGTGCACAAAATTAGGAAAGATTCCCAAAATTGCCTGGAAGGGTGTTAGCAGTCCCGTAAAGACTGTCTTAAATATGCCTGGGATGCTTGTTGCACTAGACATGTTAAGGAGTTGGCTGAACATTTCTACGAAATGCACGGGGCAATTTGTTGATAAAAGGTCATGGACTTCAGTAGCCGTCCTTGCGACTAGAAGATCATACGTCTCTTTAGATGACGTTATAGGCACTGTTGTCTGTAAAAGTACAGATTTCATTTTGCTTAATGTATCAATTCGTATAGAATAGAGATTCAGACGAGGCCAGAGGGGAGTCACTATGTCTGGAGGCCCGCTCGGAAACAATGCTTGCATACAACATTTGACCATGGACGTTACTTGTATTAGATAACTTTTCCCTGGCGTCAGGCCACAACATCTGTGATCCGTTCTAAGAATGTAACTCCCGTTTGCGAGTTGCATAAAGAAGGGCTCTATCTGAGTTGCAGGTGTGACTAGCTGGTGGCATGAAAGGTTGTTTGAATTTCCATCACATGCTCCGTGTAAATTAATACCCTGACACAAAAGTATACCGCTTAGTGAGTGTTTACAGTTGTCACCACTAAGAAATACATTTTTGTCACTGTCACTATAGCAAGAATGAGTGTATGGTAATTTCCATTCGGATTTTACATATCCCTTACCCAATTGTTCATATTGGCCAGCAGGTATGTACTCAAGGCACTTTCTAAATCGGAAAGTTGTTATCGGAATTGTGATAATTCCGTGTATTATCCATTCAATGACAGGACTCTCTGACATTGTCAATGATAATCTCTCGAGTTTTTCGATGCTCAGGATTGTATAGTCTGCTCCTTTCTGTGCCAAACTGATCTGTTTATCAGTAAGGTTAAAACTGGAAAATAATGACGTTGTGTTGATTAAACGCCAAGGCACATAGCCTGAACGAAGATTTTGCAGCGTCCAGCCTAATTCTATAATAGAGCGTAATTGAGATTGGCCATGTTGTAACATTAGCAAATCTCTGTCTATCACATCAAAGGCAGAGGAAACAATATTGTCCAAAGAATATATTCTGGAAGACAGAGTCATTAACCCATTGTCTACCACAGAAAGTGATTTCTCCAAATTAATACGATCAATTTCTCGTATTTTTTCAGCAGTTTCAATTTGCTTTACTTTCCAAGCCTCGTTGTAAGCAGCATAGATACTGGTCGCTATGAAACGCTTTTGACGCTGTTTGCGTGGTCCAAGAATGAAATCGCGCAAATCAGCACCATCTTTTAACAAAGACAAGTGTTGCTTAATTTCAGCTAGTGTGGATGTAGTTAGCCATTCAAGGCAGAGTTTCCCTACACTGTATGTTGTTATAATCCCTGGATGTTGTCTCTGGGAGTATCTAGGGTCTAATCTGGTCATTTTTAACCCCTGTGTTTTATTCAGGAATCTATCTTGGCAGCTATTTGTGTCTGTAGGCCAGATTAACCACTTTTTCCAATCAGGATGTGTTCTGTTGAAATTTAAAATATTTGACACGTCTAACTCAATATCAGCGGTTGTATTCTCAGGTATTGGCTTTGGTATGGACGGTGTTTTAAGGTCTTTGATCTTAGCTAGGCCAAGACAAGATGTTTGGTGTATTGTGTCATTTAAAAATAACATTTGTTCAGGTATCATGCAGGTTCTAAATAGTGCTTCTATGCCTTGCACCTGCCAATCTTTTGTACCCCAAATTGTTTTCGTTTCAATATTATTTTTCCAATAATCAAAACCAAATGTCATCATTTTGTCATAAAATGCTTCTGAATATATCAATTTAGAATTTGTCAGCATTGTTTTCATTCCTGTTTTATCTAACAGTTTGTAATAAAACGTTTCTGCATTACTTGTGTTAAACCCTGAGAAGTATTTGAATTTCTCAAAAAATGCTTTAGAACTGCTTTTAGGTGGTGTAGCACAATGTTCCCATTGATTATACATAAAAACATTTCTAGGCTGTGCAGATTTATGCAAGTAATGATCCCCATAGTGAGTGTAACAGAATAACTGCTCATAACTAGATGAACCTTGTAAATAATCATGATCTGTGAATCTAGCTGACATTACTAAATCAGACATCATGTCATTAATACTGTTAAAGTCCCAATCATCAGAGAATGTACTAGGTGTCACAAAGTCACTTAAGGAAACCTTTAGTTGATGAGGATACTTCAGGATTTCGACCGGACCATAGATCTCATAGTCTGTTTTCTCCCATACTACCCCACCAGGTATTGGAATTGCTGTGACATTTACTGTTGACAGTTCTCTTTTCTTCACGTGGGATGATCTGTGTGGTTTCAGTACTAGGTTGATGTTCTGACTTGCTGTGTCCATTGTAATATATTTTCCTTCAATGAATTTTCCCAAACACAGTACCATGATGAGCCAAAGCAGGAGGAAAAATACACGTAGACCAAACCAGAACTCTAGCCAAGGGGAAATTAAGTAGATTTCCTTCAGTTGATGAAAGAGTTCCGTTGCTTTTTCTTTAAAAGACTTTTTTGTTTCTGGCATCACTTCGGGGTCGTTAAAATCTTCAGAGAAGTTGTCGAAGTTGATGAAATAACCAGAGGCAGTTCTGTCAATTGTTGGGATTGTTCTTTCAATCTGTCTCTCGGTAGCACTTTCTGATGCCACATTAGTGTAGACTGGTGTTGTTTCTTGACGAACTGTTTCAATCTGTGTTTCAAGAGGCACGAGTTCCATGGCATTATTGCATAGTCCTTCATTGTGCACTGCAGTCTGATCGAATGTGATGAGTCTTTCAGTTTGAACCTCTTGGATTGTTGCAAGTTTGGGTATTCTGTTGTTTCTTGGGAGTCCACTGGGCCTACTGTTGATTATAGGACACATGCTTGTGTTTTTACCAGATCGATAGACACGACTCTGTTCTCCTTTTTACCAGCAAGGGGCGGTAGCACAACTGATCTTGTTCCGGTGACTGCTAAGACAGGTACTGCTTTTCTGTAAGAAGGCCCAAATTCCTTCTTAACCGCGATCTTTTCTCTGACTAGATCCCCAATCTTTGGAATCCAGACAGGCCTTGCTGGGGCTGTTGCTGGTGGTGCCTCGTCAGTGGTACTTGGCAATTGCTTTAACTTTATGTTGCTTAATGATTTTCTTGTTTCATTCAGTTCCTGTAAAACAGCCAAACGGTCTTTTACATCAAACTGCGTTTTTTCTTCTTGTACCACTGACATCTGACTATCGAGGTCCTGAACGTTCATTCTAATTCCGAACAATAGTTCGTATGGGCTGAAACCTTTTAGAGAATTTCTTGGCATGTTGTTAAGACTAGTCTGGACACTTATTAAATGTTTGACCCACCCAGCGCCTGAACCTAATACCTTCGCTGTTATAGATTGCTTTATGTCACGGTTTTTTCTTTCTACCACACTATTCCCTTCGGGGTGCGACGGACAAGAATACCGCAACCCAATTCCCATGCTGGCCATGGCCTCCTTATAGGCTCGAGAGCTGAAAGCAGGACCCTGGTCAGAATGGAACGTGGTAATTGCGTATGTGCCGATAAAGACTCGCAAATCTTTTATAACCGTTCTAGCGTCAGCCGAGCGCTGGGGCCACATCCATATGAACCTCGTACAGGAATCCACTGCTACCATGATATATCTATAGTTGCCGTCCCTTTGTAGGGGACCACAGTGGTCCAGGTAAACGCATGCAAATGGTTTATCCGAGATGAGAAGGGGTGTCTGCGTTGGTCGTTTCACTGTTGATACTTTTATCCTTTGGCATATGTCGTATTCTAATACATACTTTTTAGTTTGTATACTCAAGCGAGGCCACCAATATCTCTGCTTTAATAGTGATATTGTTGCGGAAACGCCAGCGTGTGCAGAAGCAAGCCCTTTGTGTGCCGCTTTGATTAGTCCTAGTCTGTGTTCCCTGTTTGGAATTACTCTATCCCCCACTCCAGGGATTCGAGCAAAAGGAACATTATTTTTATCCGTTAAGTACAAGTACTTTTCAGGAAAGCCTTTTGGGAGTGTTTTCTTATCATTTTTTACTGACGTACTGACAGCTTGTAGAATATCGCTGTCTATTTTTGTTTGTGACCGAGTTATCGCAGCTACGGAAGCCGTTTGCACAGCTGCCTTCGCGGCTTCATCAGCCAATGAATTCCCTGCAACGTGAACGCCATCACGTTGATGACTCAGTGTATGTATCACGTGAGTCTTTTGTAGTTCTTTCTGTAAAAGAACTACCTGTTCCCAAAGCATTTTATGCTTTATTGTGCCACCTTTTGCATCTTTGAAACCATTTTCCACCCAATTCTGCAAGTATTCATTATAAGATTGTACGCAATAAAAAGAATCGCACACTATTAGTGTGGGGAATTCGCGATCGGTATTTTCTAGCGCCATCTTAAATGCTACTAATTCAGCTCGTTGAGCCGAGCAATCTCCTAGAGATTGAGTTTTAGTGACCAGTGGTCTGAATTTTCCTTTGTGCCAGCGACCTTTTACAATCGCGCACGCAGCACTGTAAGCTTGCTTACCCCCAACTGCGGGTTGTGCTCATCCGTCAGTATATATAATACTTCCGTATTCTTCGAGAGGCAGGATTTCAATTGGCAGAGGACATTCGTATTCATATTGTAAAAATTCCTGTGTTTTTAAGTTAGGATCAAATTCGTAAACTACGTCTGTTGCAGCAAGAGAATTAACCCACTGAATCCATCTCGGATGCAAAGCTTTAGCATTAGGAATGCTTGCTTTAGTTACCGCTTCTAAAGCCGGTATGGGTGTTACGATTATTATTCGTTTACCTTGTGCTAGGGGCCTTTCTTTCGCTACAGCAGTCTGAACCGCAGTTAGAATTTTCTCCGTTGAACTGAATTTTATTTCAGCCTTTGTGTACAAATGTGATTTGTAAGCTATTGGTACCTTTTCTCCCTCATTAGAGGTTAGGTATGTGAATCCGCATCTTCCTGGGATGACTCGGATTACAAGATCACGTGTGTTGTCACGTGTATCTAATTTTGTTTTTGCTAACATGTCTGTTTGCAGTGATCTCAAAATTTCTGTGTGTTTTTGAGTCCAATTGATTTGTTTTAAATCAGGTTTTATTAGTTCGTAGAGAGGTTTAACCCTCTCTGCGTAATTTAGTATGTAAGTTCTTCCGAAATTCAGAAAACCTAGTATTGATTGTAAATTCTTCAGCGTTTTTGGAGCTTGGAGTACAGCGCACTTCTCTAAGAAGTTGTCCGCTAGGCTTTTCCCTTCACTTGATAATTCGTACCCTAAGAACAGTACTGTCAGATGGGCAATTCGGGACTTTTTAAAGTTGAATTTGTAACCCTCTGCTGCGAACCCAAGTATAATGGTGTTCACTCTTTTCAAGTGAGTATCCAAGTCGTCGTCTGTGAGATAAATATCATCTACGTAAGATAATGCTTCATCATCATAGATTTGTAGTAACTCTGTTACCCTAGCTGAGAATAGTCCTGGGCTGTTCTTGAACCCCTGTGGGAGTCGACAGAATTTTTTCTGTGACCCAAATGCGGAGAAAGCGGTCAAATATCTGCTTTCTGGTGCAATGTTTTGACAAAAGAAACCATTAGATATGTCTAATGTCGTTTTGTATTTTTTCCTAACTATGTTATTCATTAGGGCTGCACTATGCGAGTTTTGTACTGCAAAAGTTTTGCAACATGTATTAAGGTGTCTGTAGTCCAAAACTAGACGATATGAATCGTCTGGCTTGGAGACAGGAAACAAAGTATTGTTCATTTGAGAGGTGCATGTTTCAATCACCCCCTGGTACTCAAGTTGATCTAAGATCTCCCTGACTTGTTTTTTAGCTTCTTGCTTTATGGGATACTGCCGTTGGGCAGTTGGTTCACTTTTTAGTTGGATTTTGTGAGGAGGAGAATCCTCATCCTATCCTACATGATTTTTATATAATGCAGGTGCCTGGGCCACTGCCCATTTTCTTGCATATGTATATTTTTTGTGAATCGGAATGTGATTCGAGAAGGCAGGCATAATCACTTCTTCGCCACGAGGGCACTCCCTGACAAACTCTGGGGGCCAATCTTTTTCAGCTAACAGAATATCATAGCCTTTTGAGAGCTTATCCCAAAATAGACCCTTAATTTTCCTAGTCTTATCACCCTCTATACGCAATGTTATTTCATATATTCTATGGGGCTCGCTAAGTCTGGCGTCGGCAGTTTCAACTTGAATGAATTCATTCGTGTCTACTGTCTCCAGATGACTCATCAAGATCTTGCGCGCTATACTGATCTCTGCTGCACTGTCCAACATTGTCAATGCCCACTCCCCGTTTTTCAACTGTGTCCTCAGTATTCTCGGCATGGTTGATTACTCTAATACTGGCTACCTTCTTTTTCTGAAATTGCGATTTCTTATTTTGAGCAGGTTCCTTGTCTTTGGACTTGGTGTGCTCTCCTGGGTCTGACCGTCCTCTTCTTTCCGAATTCAGTGGAGAAGATCGAGAGGGACGTGTATCAATACTTTGATATATATCAGGTTTTTTTATATTATCCCTATTTCTAAGGTTATATCTTTTCTCAGAGGGCTCCCGTTGGGGAGACTGGCGTTCTCGAGTCGGAGTTCTCTCCCTCCGTCGAGGAGACCTTCCTCTGGACTGGAAAACTTTTTCCTTGGGAGTGGATTGTTTATTTCCATCCCAGCTCTTTTTAGGAGTGTTTAAATTATTTTTAATAAATAATTTTTCAGGATTTTCGAGCAGTTGGGGCTTTACCGGTTTCCCACCCAAGCTGTCTCTACCTAATTCTTCATAGCATTTTTCTATGATTTTGGCAAGCTCAACAGGATCTTTTATATCTGTTTCCTTCAACTTCTGGCGAATCGCCACAGATGCTGCTTCTCCTTTAATGTTGGCTAATAATATAGCCGTGACCTGCTTGAAGTCTTTCAGTAATTTCATACCTAGATTTAAAGCGGGCTCTGGACCGAATTCATTTTGAATCTGTTTTAGCACTTCTGGTATTACCGCCATAGACGGAACACCGTGTGTTTTTGTGTAAATGGAAGCAAAGACTGTACCCCAAGTGTCGCAGTCCTCCACGTGTGGTGCGATTCCCATAGGAAGGCAGATGGTCAAGATTCTGTGTTTCTCAATAGGGGTAGTATCAGGAAATACTGCCTCTATTTGAGTGATTTTCTGGGCTAACCAGAAAGGAATTTGTTCCCGTTTTACGGGTGTTTTACCAAGACATGACTGTATGTTCTGTGGTGTAATTTTATTTGTGTTCCCCTGGTGAGGGGTCAGCTGGTGTGAATTAACAGCTGGCTGGACTGTTGCAGTCCGCATTACATATTGGACTAATTGCCTATGTATTTTTATTAATGTGTTTAGCTGTGCTAACAGCTCTTCCTTAGACATTTTTGCAATGTCAGGATGTGGTGTGTAGCTGGCTAGAACCGGCCACGTGGCTCCTGGTCTACCTAGTGGACCGAGCCTAGTTATGTGATCATTGTGTTTTAGGGCGCCATTAAACCAGAGCAGGTGCTCTTGAAATTTAAGTGGAATTTCAATCTCCTCGAAAGGAGCGTACTCTTCCGGAGGTTTCTCTATTTTGTAATAGTGAAACTCTTTTGTTCTAGCGTTTACCGCTGGAAAGTTTATCCATGAATAGAATACCTCTGTCTGCCGATACTCGTGAGCCTCTATCACGAAAATTACTGTACCACCTTGAGGTGTCAGTCCGTTCTCTATAAGTTTTAACGTTATAGATCTTCTTAAGTGGACCGGGATGTCGATAGCATCCGGATCAATCTGTAGGAGACTCGAGTCTTCCTCTATTAGTTGGGCTGCCAGTCTAACTGCTTCCCTTTCTTCTTCACTGTCTGTCATTTTTTAGAAATGCAGGCTTTGCAGAGTAGGTCTCCAAGGAGACAAAGATTAGGTGCACAATATTTTGGAACACTGTATCCTTCAACGTTGAATAAACCAGAGCTTTACATAGGAATCTCTTCCTACTAAGGTCGGGCGGATTTTAACCTTTCACCCACTCCAGACGTCTATTGGAGTATTTACGGGAGAAAGGGGTCTGTGAAATATGCACAACTGAGTTACTCTATAAGTCTTGCGTTAGTTTATCGCCTTACCAAACGTTTGGGCGCCATGTAGTGTAGTTCCTAGTTTCCCACTAGGCCCTGCGCATTGGAATAACATAAACAGTAGTATCGACGTGGAACTGCGGATATTCCAGGCCTCCACTGACTATGCTAAACTTAATTGGGTTGTGTTACCAACTAGCTCAGAGGTCACTGGAAACTTTCTTCTCTGCATAGGAAGTGATCAGCTTCCTTGGCACAGACAAGAAGGGATTCAGTTTTCCAACAACCGTGCAACATGACAACTTTGCTCCTCAGATCAAGAGTCGATCTCTAGGGTCGTGTGAAACAATAGACATAGATTTCACTCAGTCAGTCTGGTGCAGTTTACTTTCACGAGATGTAGAGAATAGAGAGACGGGCGTTAGTCAATAAAGGGTTAACATTTATTGAACAGTCTTTCTTCTCGTACAAGAGAAATGTATTGCCACAATTGCAATAATTGTTATTATAAAAAGTACGTACAGTAAGATAAGTATTGCGAAATAGAACTGTAAAAGCATTGATATGGTTTCTTAGCCATACAATGGTTTAAAAGTAATAAAACATATATACAGTCATATATACATTTGGCTAACGTACTCAACTGGTGCTTCTAACTAAGCCTACCCCAGTGTGCCTGACCTAAGCCTAACACGTGAGAAGGGGAGTAAGTAAGTAGCTTTAAGTTAAGTTGGTTTTGCCAAGGTTTGTTTGTTTCAAGAATTCTCGTCTAAGGGTTTAGTCAAAACCATACCTCTGAATAGAATGATGGAGGATTGGTATCTCCTTCAGGGGTCTCTCTCGATATCCCAGTCACCTGCGAGGGTAAACCGGAAACGCTGTAGCTGGATTTCTCTGCACGAGAAAGGCAGCGGCTGCTCTTCAGCGCGTCGAGGAAGGAGGGGGGACAGCGTCCGCGGGCAGCTGGAATCTGCTGGATGTCTTCGCAGAGGACGGCTGTTCAGCTCCTTAAGCGTACTGCACCATAGTTCGCGCTGTAGCGGCGATAATGGTAATCAGCAGCTTCACCACCACAGGATAGCAGGCTGCAGCGACAGAGTGCTAGATTTACCAACACAGGGTCATGCAGGCAGCTGGCATCAGCAACAGGCAACAAACTCACATTGCTTAAGGCAACGTTGGTAATATTTATACCTGACAGGTGCCGGGTTTGACGCAAGTTTGCTGGACATAAGACGTCAATTAAAGATGTCACTAGGAAGTGACAGTTATCAGTTGCTCATTAGAGTTCCATTACTAATCAAAACATAGCAAGCGGGGATTTCCAGGTTTGCTAAGTTTTTATCTTGTTGAAGAACTCGGAGTGTTATCTAGGAATATCAGATAGTGACTGCTGCTCTGTCATTGCACTAATTGGTCGCAAAGGAAGTAGCAGAGAGTCATGCTGGAATGTGGCTCTGTTCGTGTGAGGCCAGAGATGACTTTTCAGAAAATCGCACTTGAACGGTTATGCCAATATAGGGAATAAATGGATTTATAGCCGAATAGGGGCATAAGGTCACAGTATCGATAAGCACGCACCTGGCAATAAGAAGAAATAGTGGTGGTGGATTGATAGTTTGAGTATTTTAATGACTGGTTAATGTAGTAGGAAACTTTTTAGTGTTGTCACTGATCTGCAATCACGAACCAGGCTACTCACCGTTGGACGGATCTCCTGGACCGGGAATGCGACTTGCACGACCTGCTCGGCAGCGAGATCCCCGGGCTTGGTGAGTAGTAGGAGCTATTTCATCACTACTCTGCTTTCTCCTGCTCTGTGTGTTATTATATTGCAAATTTTTGTTTTTTACCAAGAGCAATATTGCTGCCGATTACATTGTAGGTAAATTATATTTCAAAATCTTCTGTGCATTTCAGGTGGACTGCGCTCCTTCTCAGTAGCATTGCTACTATGCTTATTTGTTTTCGATTTTGTGTTCATTTCATTGGCCTGAGAAATTATGTATGAGTGCAGTTTACAGAACTGCGTAATGCTAGACACTAAGGGGCAGATTTGCAATTACCGGCGCATCCCTGCAAAGTAGCAGGGATGCGCCAGTAATTGTGAGCCACGCCACCACCACCCATGGTGCGCCGTATTTACAATGCGGCGCACCATGGGCCCAAAACGTCACTGAAGCGTTACGCATCTGTGCCGTAAAGGCGGCGCATTGCTAGAGTTGCGTCGCAATGATGGCGCAGCTCCAGCAATGCTCTGGGGTGCCCTGTCTCCCCAATGCTGCGTCAAGCCGTACGTCTGCTTCAAGCAGGCGCAGGGTTTGAGTGAGGCATCATTGTCCTAAAAGTGACTGATTAAAATCTTGTAGATTTCCCTCAGCCACTTTTAGGATGCGTTCCTGCGCAGGAACGCCTCCCTTGCGCCGGAAGGCCCCCTGATGGCGCAGGGCTTTACAACGTGATGCATCTCCCATATGCGTCACGTTGTTATTATACGCCACACCATGGCGCCTCTTTTGTTCTGCCGCTGTGCCACAAAAGTCACGCAACAACAGAGCAAAAGAGCCGCAAGGGGCTTGTAAATCTGCCCCTACAGACTCAAGTCCAGTCCTTCCTTTGTACACCTGGCAATAAGAAGAAATAGTGGTGGTGGATTGATAGTTTGAGTATTTTAATGACTGGTTAATGTAGTAGGAAACTTTTTAGTGTTGTCACTGATCTGCAATCACGATGAAGTTTGTCTGTCACTTCGCGTGCTGCGGACAGCTGCCTGCCAGTCCTAGGCGAACCTTTTTAGTAGTTTGTTTAGTGAGTTACATAACTTTCAAAGTCGACGCTCCGCAAATCAAGCAATACTAATATCGTATCAGACCACATGAGATAGGTCAATATATCCTGAGGAATAGTTGTCTATTTGCTATTTCGCCAAAATATTTTGTTATTGTTCTTTAAAAATGTTTCATTTGGTTGACAACAATCATCCATGTTTTCGGGTCTCTCTTTCTTTCTTTCTTTCATGTTGTACATCAGCTCCCCCCAGGGGCAAGAGGACAGAGAAGGAGGGGGTATCGGCTGCTGCTGCTCTACAAGGCCAGGATCGGTCAGGCGAGGGCTCCTTTGCTGGCCCCGGTAAGTTTTAATTTTAAAATAGAGTACCTATTTTTTTCTAGCGTTCCTCATTCGATTTTTTCTAAATCGTCTTTGATCTTCTTGTAGACTGTATCTAAATTCTTATCCTGCCTCTACTATGACTCCCTGTGGTATTACTAGATTATTCTTATTAGTCTGTCTATGTAGCTAATTAAGATTGCACATTTGGCAAAAGGTGTTAAACGAAACTCCCATTATAGTCAGCAATAGCTGTATGCACTGAGTGCAGTCCTCTGGGATTGTCCATAATGTCTTTTAAAGTCTTCTAAATGTTTATGCTTTGACAATTACCAACAATAAAATGTGAATGTCCACCAAGAAAGAATAAGATACTACTTAACTTTCGGTTTGGATAGGAGGACAATCCATACTACTACTGTTGCAGGGACAAATCTGCACAAACAGAACTATGGACACTAAATAGTGCATTGTTTATCAATTATAATAGGCGCAGGTAGACTTTCCACATACCTCAGTGATATCAGACTTTAAAGAACCCCCAATCTCCTTACTGACTAGATAGTGTGGCAGAGTCATTTAGCTCCCGAATTCATCGATGATTGATCCCCAATGATGATTATCCAACGCAGGACAAGAGTACGGAGTCAGAGTCCAGAAGTGTCAGAGGCACGGACTCATGCTTGCAAATTGCAAAACCTTTTGCTCAGTCACTCTTGACCAAAAAGCACAGAGTCTATTTAAGTTTTAAAGCTTTATTAAAAGTAAAAACATTTATTAAAATCAAGCTTGTCATAAAACATAAACGGTTGATTAGAAATGGAAAAGTGATTAGTGATTTATTTCACACATTTATTGTGGGCGAGCCGAGCCATCACCTGGTTTAAACTTTAATTTTTCTTTTTGGTGCTGAATCGTTGGTCACTCCGTCCTAGTGATGATGATCTGATCTTGCTCTTGTTCTTAGAAGTGAAGCTTCTGTCTGTTATGAGAAAAATGGTGCGTGTTAAAAAGCAAGCATTCATCAGTTGTGCCAAAAAGTACAGCAAGACAACACCCTTCCCTGGAAAAAGGGACATTTTTACTTTAGAGTAGACAGTCACAAATTATTAGATTGGTTTCTGTATTCACATTTCTTCATTCCTAGACAAAATACTAGTGAGTGGTGTATGTCTATGACATTTAACATTCTTAAATGTACTTTGTAGGTGGAACATCTGGTGCCGGGCCCAGCGCGGAGGTGGACGAGGACACTTCTGGGGAGGAGGCGGTGCAAGTGCCGGAGGAAACTGCTGTGCGGGTTGCCACGGTAGTGGCGGGAAGTGGTAAGCTCTTATATTCCTTACTTATTGAGCTTGCAGACTGCAGAGTGTGCTCTCTGCACGGGTGTAGTATATATGTTCAACAGCTAAGTTACTATACTGTTAAGCAGACTTTCAAATTTAGAACAAAGTTTTTATTAACCAGGTAGTAGCCTCCTCTAAATTTACTTCAACTCAGTGGTGATTTTTTTTTTGAGAATCCAAATCAGATCTGAGATGAACTTGATGGATGGGATGAACGAAAAGCGAAAGAAGGGTGTAAGTAAGTGTGGAAGGACGAGCAAGTTAAAAGTAATGATGACTTACAAAGAAGAATGATACGTGTTTGATTGGTGCCCGAGGTGGCTGGGAAGGAATATGATGCATGGCTGGGTGTAGGATGAAGCAAGGATGGGTGGAAGGAGAACAGCCTGTGTGGGTGAAACAGAAACTGTATGTGTGCGCAATATATCCTTTGGTTGAAATTCAAATGCAAGTCAAGCACGGATGTATGGCTTGCGGTTTCCCAAATAAAATGAAAAGGTTGTTTTCCCGTGAGAAAACATAAGGTTTGTCCAGATGAGAGACATGAAAAAGAATGATTGACATATGGTCTGAATGGATGGATAAATAATGTGGGTGGGTCTGCACACCTCTATTCAACTAATGTAATCACAATCTTTAAGGTGTTAGTCAATTTGTATGCGTGCGGTGCATGGGGAGAGGGTACCACCCCCCCTGTAAATATATGAGTTGAGTCCTCGGAAACCGGAGACTATGCAGCACACAGCTGTAAGGTAATATACCTCAATCTCTGATAAATCAATTTACCAGAAAATGCTTCATTTATTTAGTAAACAAAAATTATAGTTCTAATGAAATCAATCAATAGACATGACATTAAAGATGCAACATTATACCATGTATTCTGTTCAGTTCATGAACGGTTTCCGAGGACTCAACTCATACTGAATGGATGGATGCCTGGATCATGGTACTATCTGACTCCTAGATAGCATATGTGTATCTAGAGAGAGTCGACGGTCACTGGATGAACTAAGTGAAACTTTGAAGAGCATGTAACACTGCACCCGCACGTCCATCCTAGTGTAGGAAAGGCAAGGAAAAGATGTTTTAAATTATTTTTGTCCAAATACTACCATGAATAGTAGCAGTAGTTTGTATTGCAAGCACAGCATATATCCAGCTATTACGATGGCCACCCACTACCTCTGTTAATAAGTTTAGTAGAACTCGGTCATTCATGTGTTGATGTATCACTGTTCACTCAATAAAAAGCAAAGCACCTAAAGTCATCCCATATGTAAGCAAATACATACCATGTGCAGTGATAGATAATCAGATTATTCATCTTCTTCATTTTCCTTTTCGAGTATTCATTGGCACTGTAGGGTGAAAGTTAAATTAATTAAGCAGTAGCCCTTGTAACAGAGTATTCTCAGTGCCACCCGTAATAGAAAAGTAAGAGCATCACCACCTGCATGTACTGGACTGGTACAGTAACACAAGTCTGTCTCACTCATCATGGCGGGCGTCTCTTTTTCTCGGGTGCAAGTTGACTGTGCTGGCATTATGCCGGCTTGCAGAAGTTAACGTACCAATTTTGCTAAACAAGAGAGAAGAAGAAGAATAAGACTGGTGTACTGTCATAGTCGACTCTAATGGAGTGAGTCCATAGTGCTCGTAGAATAGATTCCTTAAACTCCCACTAATGTTAAAGCAAGGATGAAGAAGTGGAAGGTTAGATAGATACTGGCCACAATAGTTATGTACTGCGCTTGCAAGTTGCTAGTTCTACTGTGACACAACTTTCTGCTGAATCATTTTGTGTTAATCTTAAAGAGCATTGGTTACAGACTTTCTTTCTTCATATAGATGCTCCTTCCAAACCAACACAGATGGAGCTGGCTAAAAGGGCCCGGCAACGGAGGCTGGAGGTGACTGTCGCCAAATATCAGCGGCTGGTGGCCCAGGAGGAGGAGGACATGCAGAGTACGTTGACAACATCCACGGCGACACCTGCATCCTCCTCCGCTCTCCCTGGGTCAGCCAGTCAGCGCAGCAGGTCTCCAGCGGTACGGAGCCGGGGTACCGCAGCCACCCGCCACCGCGAGCAGCAAAAAAATCAGCTGCCGCCAACAGCAGTACCAAAAAAAGGTTGCACCGCCTTTCACTCAGGGTGTCCTACCTCAAACAGGAGCTGGTCAACACCAAAACCTTGCTCGAGACCCTCCGCAAGGAGCATGCCGACCTGGCCAGAAAAGTCAACAGCAGCCAGCAGTAGGAGGGGACTGTCCCTTGCCCTTTTTTTTAGACTTCTGGGGGTGGGAATTCGGAGTTGGGTTTTTTGGACTTTTCACAGACATTCGTTGGGGTTAGGGAGTGGGGGTGGGTTGGGTCTTCCGGGACAATATTTTTGTTAGGGATATAAATATACTTTAAACTTTATTTTAACATACGTGTTTTTTTTTACTGCTTTTGAGGCTGGTGGGTGGGGGTTTAACAGTAAATTTGTTTTCCTGAAACTTAAGTGGCATCTTGATTCAAGTTGTGTAATTGCCCAAATGTTTTCAAAACTAAGTGCCTCTCACAGAGTAAGTGAATTCAATAGTCCTAGCACTTTACTAGTACTACCGTCAGTCTCTCGTCTCTCCTAATACTCCATTATACTACCTCCCCCCAAACGCTTATCTTACCTGTAATTTGTGTTTGGAAATAGGGCTAGGCACAGGGCTGGCTGCACAGGAAATGGCGATTAAGGTTGGCCATCCTGGGCGGATGAAATGTCATCATTGCTGTGGTACTTGTGGTGTTACACAGTGGCGGTTGCAGCAAAAGAAAATGAAACCTTGTTTGTCCTTACCGTAGCATTAGAACGGTATGATAGAGAATATAGCAGGTGACAGTACACTAGAACAGTGCCACAATGTAGCCTAACAAATGGTAAAGTATTGAAAGTATAACTACTACTTGCGTTGAATTTCTTTGACATTGGCTACTACTACGAGATATAGTACTGAAGGTGAAGGACACAGCAGCATAATCATTTGCCACGTCTAGGAGGAGGATGATCTTGATGATCAATCAAGTTGAGGGCGCACATAAAAATCTGCTTTCATTTGCCAATAGTCATGGGTCTGTGTCAAGCTGAGTAAGAATATATCCTCGGATTCCTTCACCAGCCTGTTGCTATGACCTTATCCTCCCCAGCAAGTGTGTGGAATTATTGCTGTCATTTAGTCACATATCAATCAAAACCACACTGCCCGGGGGAAGAGGGTTAGGGTTTGGAAAATGGATGGGAATGGGGGTTTTTGGAACGTTTTGTTGAGAGAAGAAAAAAAAAGCACAGCATGGACAAACAATATTTGAAGATAAACAAATCTTTGGGTACAAAGCTATCCATAAATCTTTTAAGTGACATAAAGGAAGTGCATGCACTACGGCATGCAGGGTTACTGAAAAGTAAGTAGTACTTTCGACAACCGTGAATAAAAGAATGCGACAGTACAGGGCTGCAGTAATATTTATGCGTTTTCACTTGCCTATCTCTGCACTCAGAGAAACACTTCTTACATTAAATTAGGTTTAAAAATAGCAGAAGTAAAACCTATACAATGGCTGTAGGGATGAATTTCGAAACAGAGATCAAAGAAATGCAGAGTCACACTCATTGAAGTTCACAGCAATAACATTACTTAAAAGATAATTAGAAAAGAACGGATACTGTATCTGTATGTTGTTGTAGTTGTCCTGTTGAATTTGGTAAGTTGCACGCATCCAACCATTCCTCTTATTAGCGGGACTCCTCCATTCCATCTGACGCTCCGTCCATCAATGTTGGTGACCAGAAGACACCCTGTCCACTGCCTGCCTGGCGGATGCTGAATTGCGGCTCGCTAATGTGAAGCCTGACTTTATCCTTTTTTTCCCATTGCACATGCTGAAACCCGGCCTGTAATTATTGATGGAAAAACAGGAAGTGATATTAGACCACCACTGACAAATAAATATAAGGTATGTTCGCTGTGTAGTGCAGAAAGTCACACTTTGAGTTTCCTAATAGACAGTACAATATTTTTGAAAGTGCGTACTCTGTCTGAGTCTCCTTTTGAAGAATAAATCAGTATGGGCGAATTAATTTAGCGGATCTTTCTCCTCAAGCTAGGTGTACTGTAAACTGTGTTTTAGAACAAAATTAGACCTTCCTAGCAGTGCTCCCAGACCCTTACTAAACCCAGTCGCAAAAATGTAGAAGACCCCCAATCAGATCTCCAAAAACGAGGCCTAGTAGAAAATGGTGACAAAACGTACTTTGAAAGTAAAGTAGGCCCAAATCCCCCTTCCCCACCATGGATTGTATTCCAACCACTTGCAAGCAAGCAAAAGTATCCATACCCAGCATTGCTCCAAGACTCGCAAACCCCCGCACAAACATCATGAATCCCCACAAACACCCCCCCGAAAATGGTAGAGTGAGCGAAATCTCAGAAAATGCAAAAACGTTTTCCCCGGGGACTGTCTCCAAAACCCTTTCTTTCGGGTATTAGACCTTCCCAGCAATGGCCCGAGAACTGTCAACCCGGGCGAAAACAAGTTTAACCCCCCCCCCCCCAACAACCAAAAGGCAAAACCCGGGAAAAGCCACACTTAGAAAACTTTGGGCCTACCTGGAATTCAGTCCAAATGGGCTCTGCAGCTCCACCCCAACTCCCCTTTTCCACCATTGATTTCCTGAAAAACAAATGCAATCAACATTAGACTGTGCCAGCAGTGCTCCCAGACCCCAAAACCCACCCACAAAAACCTGGAAGACCCAGAAACGGCACCCCAAAGACAGGCAAGTGAGCAAAAACACAAACACTTTTTCACCATGGATTTGGTCCAAAACACTTGATTCAAATATTACACCTTCCGAGGTATGCCCCCAGACCCCTGCAGCCACCCGCAAAAAAGCAGAACACCCCCAAACAGGCAAAAAGCACAAATGGGCCTACTACCTTCCATTCAGTCCAAATACGCTGTGCAGCTAGGCCCTAACTCCCCTTTTCCACGATGGATTTCCTGAAAAACAAATGCAATCAACATTAGACTGTGCCAGCAGTGCTCCCAGACCCCAAAACCTAACCACAAAAACCTGGAAGCCCCCAAACAGCACCCCAAACACAGGCAAGTGAGCGAAAACGCAAAAAACATTTCACCATGGATTTGGTCAAAAACACTTGATTCCAATATTAGACCTTCCGAGCTATGCCCCCAGACCCCTGCAGCCACCCACAAAAAAGCAGAACACCCCCAAACAGGCAAAAAGCAAAAATTAGCCTACTACCTTCCATTCAGTCCAAATACGCTGTGCAGCTAGGCCCTAACTCCCCTTTTCCATCATGGATTTCCTGAAAAACAAATGCAATCAACATTAGACTGTGCCAGCAGTGCTCCCAGACCCCAAAATCTACCCACAAAAACCAGGAAGCCCCCCAAAGACAGACAAGTGAGCAAAATCGCAAAAGCTTTTTCACCATGGATTTGGTCCAAAACACTTGATTCCGATATTAGACCTTCCGAGCTACGCCCCCAGACCCCTGCAGCCACCCGCCAAAAAGCAGAACACCCCCAAACAGGCAAAAAGCAAAAATGGGCCTACCTTCAATTCAGTCCAAATACGCTCTGCAGCTAGGCCCTAACTCCCCTTTTCCACCATTGATTTCCTGAAAAACAAATGCAATCAACATTAGACTGTGCCAGCAGTGCTCCTAGACCCCAAAACCCACCCACAAAAACCTGGAAGCCCCCCAAACAGCACCCCAAAGACAGGCAAGTGAGCAAAAACACAAAAACTTTTTCACCATGGATTTGGTCCAAAACACTTGATTCAAATATTACACCTTCCAAGGTATGCCCCCAGACCCCTGCAGCCACCCGCAAAAAATCAGAACACCCCCAAACAGGCAAAAAGCAAAAATGGGCCTACTACCTTCCATTCAGTCCAAATACGCTGTGCAGCTAGGCCCTAACTCCCCTTTTCCACCATGGATTTCCTGAAAAACAAATGCGATCAACATTAGACTGTGCCAGCAGTGCTCACAGACCCCAAAACCCAACCACAAAAACCTGGAAGCCCCCCAAAAGCACCCCAAACACAGGCAAGTGAGCGAAAATGCAAAAAACATTTCAGCATGGATTTGGTCCAAAACATTTGATTCCAATATTAGACCTTCCAAGCTATGCCCCCAGACCCCTGTAGCCACCCGCAAAAAAGCAGAACACCCCCAAACAGGCAAAAAAAACAATGGGCCTACTACCTTCAATTCTCTCCAAATGCGCTGTGCAGCTAGGCCCTAACTCCCCTTTCCACCATGGATTTCCTGAAAAACAAATGCAATCAACATTAGACTGTGCCAGCAGTGCTCCCAGACCCCAAAACCCACCCACAAAAACCTGGAAGCCTCCCAAACAGCACCCCAAACACAGGCAAGTGAGCAAAAACGCAAAAAACATTTTACCATGGATTTGGTCCAAAACACTTGATTCCGATATTAGACCTTCCGAGGTATGCCCCCAGACCCCTGCAGCCACCCGCAAAAAAGCAGAACACCCCCAAACAGGCAAAAAAAACAATGGGCCTACTACCTTCAATTCTCTCCAAATACGCTGTGCAGCTAGGCCCTAACTCCCCTTTCCACCATGGATTTCCTGAAAAACAAATGCAATCAACATTAGAGCTCCGATTTTCTCCAAACCCCTTTTATCCGGTATTAGACCTTCACAGCAATGCCCCAGACCCGTCAACTCACCCGCAAAGGAGTAGAACACCCCACAAGTGCAGAGTCTTTCTTCTTTGGGCGTAATCCAGCCATCTGCTTTGAGGGAAATAGGAGTCTGGAGGAGGAGGATAGAGGAGCATGTTCTTGTGAACTTGTGAACCTGAGGAATGCAGACTGCGGCACCTTCAAATCAATAAGCAAATAAGTGAAGACAGTTCTGCTGACTGGCTTGTTTTTATGATTCATATAGATTTTGCAAAACAAAGAAAGACAGACACACAGGAATAAAAGTGAATAAGGACGAAAAAGAAAGTTAGTGATTCATTGACTCATTTTCAGGGCTCGGTGTCAGGGAAGAAGAGCTTGTCCTTAAACTCTGCGAATTCAGACGGGAGTAGGTCAGTTAACAGAGAAGAACTTCCCTCATCTAAGTTGGTGTCCTCCTCGTCTCCTTCCTGCGTTCATTCTCGTATTTTGTAAACTGGTGATATGAGGTGCTGATTCATCTTGATCATTGTTAACCTCTCCACATTTTTGGGCGAGAGGTGGGTCCTTTTGGAAGTTACAATGCCACCAGCAGCACTGAAAACACTTTCAGAAGACACGCTTGCGAGTGGGCAAGACAAGTAATTTATAGCCAGGTTGGTGATCTCTGGCCACACATTTCTTTTCCCATGCCTATACGCCAACGGGTCATCATGAACATAGACCTCTGTTGAGTCATTCAGATAGTCCTGCACCATCAACTCAAGGTTCTCTAGGGTTCCTCCACTTTGCTTACTTTTTCTGGGACCTTTTGAGAAGCAAACCCAAGCCCTCTTCTTCACACAATGTTACTGTTGTGTCTGGTGCAGATGATACGGTTGCTGGTGTCTTTAACAGCTGAGAGGGAAAATCACTCACTTCTGCCACAGCCACAGATGCAGAAGTGGATTTTTTGACTCCGGATGACCTGCTGATGCTGATGTACTGCCTTTTCCTTCAATTTCCTGCCGTTCTCTTTCAAACCAACTGGCTGACACAGCTAGCCAATGTTTGTACTTTGTAACATCTGCGTCATCAAAAGGAAAGAGTACTGCGTGAAGACCTCAAAAGGACAAAGCATGTCTGTCAGGCGTTTAACTAGCTTCCATTGCTCCACCTGTATGCTCAGGTCCATCATAGGTGTACCCAGTGTAAAGAAATACTGATCGACTACCGCCTACTGCTCATACAGACGCTCAAGCATGTAGAAGGTTGAGTTTCAACGTGTTACCACCTCCTGGATGAGTGCTTTCACTGGCAGTTTACGTTCATGTTGCAGGCACCTCAGCTGCTTCCTGGCCTTGAAAGAATGGTTGAAATGTGTGCACATTCTTCGGCAGGTGGTCAGTAACTCGCACACTGGACTTTCTTCACTCAAGAATTTTTTAACAACCAGGTTTATACAGTGCGCCAAACACGGCACTCTGAAATAGTTACCCTTATCCATGGCCTTAACTACATTGGCGCCATTATCTGTGGAAACATAACCAATCATGCGTTTTCTTGGGGACAGCCATTGAAAGACCTTTGTGTTAAACTCATGCAAAATGTTTTCTCCTGTATGACTTTTCTCCTTGGCAAACATGGCTAGTGTTGCATGTTTCCGAGCAGCTTTAAAAACGTTGTCCGGGTCAACACCTGCAGTTAGCTTTGCTTTAACCCCTGAAAAAGAGACCCAGTGTGCAGTGATGCACATGTAATCAACGGCTTGGCAACTGGTCCACATGTCTGTTGTCAGATGTATAGTGTGAACAGCACTCTTCTGCAAAGCTGCCCCAATCACCTCCAGCACATCTTCATGTAGTGCTGGAACCGCAACTCTGGCAAAATAGAACCGACTAGGAACCTTCCACTTAGGGCAGAGCGTTGCCACTAATTCAAGAAATCCCACCCCTTCCACAAAAGAAAAAGGGAGAAGGTCCAGCGCTAGCATTTTAGCCAGCTTAGTGTTATACAGACGCGCCGTTGGGTGGTTACGTTCAAATAGCGCATCTGAAAACAACATGCTTCTAATGGTGTGCTGGACCATTTTACGGGATGATGATGACTTCTTCGACCCAGTTCCGCTCGGTGATGATGAACTTTTTCGCATTGGTGTCTTACTTAAGCATGGGCGAATTTTGCGAATTCACGATCCGCGAATTTGCGGATTGGCGAATTCGCGATCCGCAAAATTCGCGAATTTGTGCGAATTTGCGGATTTTTGGTTTTTTGCGTGTTTGCAGGGTTTTTTGCGTGTTCGCAGGGTTTTTTGCGTGTTCGCAGTGATTTTTACGTCTTCGCGAGCCGCTTGCATAGCGAAGTTACCCATGCAGTCGTTTATGGGAGAGGGAGAGAGATAGATAGATAGATAGATAGATAGATAGATAGATAGATAGATAGATAGATAGATAGATAGATAGATAGATAGATAGATAGATAGATAGATAGATAGATAGCTAGATAGATAGATAGATAGATAAAGAGAAAGAGAGGGAAAGAGAGAGGGAGAGAGAGAACGAGAGAAAGAAAGAGAGGCCGGATCTCTGAAGGGCCAGATTCCTGAGTTGCCCCTACAGAACATACAACTTTTTATTTTTAGCTAAATGCATATGAAAATTGTGCTGTAAAGGTCTCTTTTAGTTTAACCCCTCCTGACAACTCAAAATGGGTGTATTTGTCATCCTCTCCCTTCTTCTTGTTTTTTATATCTTTAAGTGCTTCCTGATGAGGTTTAATTCCTTGGACAGGTGCCTCGTTGCCTACTTGTAACTATTCTCTGACCCTGCTTCAAGGGTCAGAGCAGGGTCAGAGAATAGTTGCAAGTAGGCAACGAGGCACCAGGAAGCAATTAGCAGCAGGTGTCCAAGTTGAAGTTAATTTGTTTGTAACCCTTTTGTAAAAGGTTACAAAGAAATTAGGTTCAACTTTTGCACCTGCTGCTGTAACCCTTGCGTGGCTGAAAATTCGTCCCCGCTGATTCGCGGATTTTACCGCAATTTCGCGAGATTCGCGGATCGCGAAATCGCGGAAAATCCGCAAATTCGCCCGCGAAACGGATTTTACGCCCACCCTTAGTCTTACTCTCTCCCGCACTCTTAGTGTGGCTCATATATCTTGCAGGGGGTGTGCTGCTGACAGGGGTACTGGGTGTAAGTGAAGAAATGTTTGACGCTTCTTCCTCCTCGTCATCATCAGATGAAACATCAACGGATACAATTTGTTGACTTGCAATTCGGGCTGCCTTGATCTCCTTTAGGTGCGCATGCCATTTTACAGTGTGCTGTCTCTCAAGATGACCTCTCTGGCCTCCGGTACCATAGTTGGTACCAAGCTTACCACGACTAACTTGAAGCTTACAAATGGTACAAATGGCTATTTTTTCCCTTGTTGGGCTAAAACTAAAGAAGTCCCAAACTGCGGACTTCAAATGTCTGTGGGGGGCGGAGGAGGCGATACTGGGAATGCTAATGCCAGATGAAGTGGAGGATGTGTGTTGCCGAAATTTACTACGTTGTGCACTTACAGCAGCACTAATTGAGGAAATGGAGGTCGAGGTGGATGGAGGTCCCTTCTGGTGAGAAAATATGGAAGCAGTAGGTGGTGGTGTACTAGCTAACTGCATTGGTGGTGGTCCCATTGCCACATCGCCAACATCACGCTCAGCAGCATTTCGGGATAGGGTATAAATGTCTGTTTGCTGCATGCCCGCTGAGGCTGGAGTGACGTGTATGATGTCTGCGTCGTCGTCGTGAGAGTCTTATCAGCAGGAGTATACGCCACTTCTTGTTCAGCATCATCATCACACTCCATAACTATGAGACTTTCGGGGACCTTCCTTTTATGCTTAGCTACCTTTGTCAGATCATGGTGTGCCTCACTCTCAGACGGACGTGGTGGTTTCCAATTTTCATCCATATCATCAGAAGGAAGGGGGCTTTAAGAAGATGTAGACACCATCCTTGATCTTTTCCTTGCTAGGGATCTGGAAGACAGTGAATGATCAGGAGGAGTGGCTTCCTTAAATGATATCTCGGCTTGAATGTCGATTTCCTGATGTGCCCCTACTTCGAGAGGAACAACTATTGTGGGCACTTGTGCCGCTCCATGCACCTCTGCTCACGCATGTACTTGGGCTTGTACTTGCACATGTGGTTGTTGTTGCGGCTGTGGTTGTTGAACACTCGTCAGATGAGTTACAACAACCTGTGTTGATTGAGGGATGCTGCTACTTTCTTGCGATGAGCCACATCACTGGTCGATGGTGATTGAACAACTATACTGGCTGCCTCTGCAGAACTCAAGGGCTTGGACTTAAGTTGGTGTGGTGGTGGTGGCACTGAGCCCAATGGAGTGGAGGTGCTGCTCCCAGCTTGGTCCCCAGCAGACCCCGCTGCTGCTGCAGGCGTACTTTTTTTTCCCCAAAAAATGCGGCGGTCGGCACACCAATCTCCTTGGTAAGTGGGGCCACTTGCTTCTTCTGCTCCTTACTGGCAACTTTCTTGCTAGAGGAGCTACGGGCAACTTTTTTGGGGGCATCTTCTTCAGATGTCAGAACAGCAGGCCGCAGTTGCACAAGTTGTCTGTGGCCACACGTGACTTGCTGCACACACCGCAGCAGGACTTGTTCCTGGCACTGATGAGGAACGATGAGGCTGATGATTCGTCTTTCTGCACCTAAAACCAAACGAAGCCAGAGGAACATCAGTTAAATAAATGTTGCATATGTAGCGCTTCAATTAAAAGTTTGCAAGTAAGCATTTTTATTATACCCACCCCCCAAAATTGAAAGACCAATGAAATGCACCACTGACAGAGTACCCCTGGGCATAATGGATGAAAGCATGGCAGACTGGGTGCAGGCCTATGGCACAACAAAGCACACTGCCTGGCTTCAAAATTGCTCCTAGACCTCCACCACATGGCCAGGCCCTGCCTGTACCAGTCCTCAAAATGGCCCCCACCCACATGGACAGGCCCCATCAACACCCCAAAAAACTGAAAAACACACAAAAATCACCACAATCCAATGCCATCCATGCCCTCCATGATGTTTACATTAAAGAGACCCCACAGAAAGACTCAGTCCATGCACCACTGAGTACCCCTTGGCAAAAGGCCCCAACAACAGCCCAAAAATCGAAAAACACACAAAAATCACCACAATCCAATGCCATCCATGCCCTCCATGATGTTTACATTAAAGAGACCCCACAGAAAGACTCAGTCTATGCACCACTGAGTACCCCTAGGCAAAAGGCCCCAACACCAACCCCAAAAAATCGAAAAACACACAAAAATCACCACAATCCAATGCCATCCATGCCCTCAATCATGTTCAAATTCAAGACACCCCACAGAAAGACTAGGCCCATGCACCACTGAGTACCCCTGGGCATAATGGATGAAAGCATGGCAGACTGGGTGCAGGCCTATGGCACAACAAAGCACACTGCCTGGCTTCAAAATTGCTCCTAGACCTCCACCACATGGCCAGGCCCTGCCTGTACCAGTCCTCAAAATGGCCCCCACCCACATGGACAGGCCCCATCAACACCCCAAAAAATTGAAAAACACACAAAAATCACCACAATCCAATGCCATCCATGCCCTCCATGATGTTTACATTAAAGAGACCCCACAGAAAGACTCAGTCCATGCACCACTGAGTACCCCTTGGCAAAAGGCCCCAACACCACCCCAAAAAATCGAAAAACACACAAAAATCACCACAATCCAATGCCATCCATGCCCTCAATCATGTTCAAATTCAAGACACCCCACAGAAAGACTAGGCCCATGCACCACTGAGTACCCCTGGGCATAATGGATGAAAGCATGGCAGACTGGGTGCAGGCCTATGGCACAACAAAGCCCACTGCCTGGCTTCAAAATGACCCCTAGACCCCCACCACATGGCCAGGCCCTGCTTGTACCAGTCCTCAAAATGGCCCCCACCCACATGGACAGGCCCCATCAACAAAAATCAAAAAACACACACAAATCACCACAATCCAATGCCATCCATGCCCTCCATGATGTTTACATTAAAGAAACCATGGTGACTCAGTTACGTTTTGTCGAATGGGGGTGGCACCTGTTGGGTGTCTTTAGAAAGCCCTCACCCACCAACCTAGTTGGTGGCATGCTTCATCATCGGGCCCACCCAGTGACACCTAGCGTGTCCCGGGTGTGCTACGACGCCTGGTTACAGCGGAGCAGGTATGTCACTGTGTGTGCGGTGAAAGGTGGTGAGATAGTGAGTTTAAAACGGCTTGGCGGGGGTCCCAGTCCTCGAGAAACTTTATTAATTGGGCCTCCGTCAGCGGTTAAAAATAAGGCTGTTGGACGTTGGGGGCGAGTTACGACCTCCCACGTCCTTTAGAGTGTCAACATGTTTCAGCCAGTGCCTTATCAATATGCTGGCTTTCTTCAGGACTAAAATTAGGGTGTAAATTAAAAACTAGTGGGTGTGTAGTGTGGACTATGTGTCTACACGCCCTAAAGTGTATCTAACTGTGAGAGGGGGGGATTCCCTTCTCAAGATCACCTGTACAATTAACATAAAGGACAAGGACAAAACATACAGAGGAAAAAGAGTCACTAAAAGATATAGATCATATATATCATGGCAGCCGGCTTAATAGCGATGAGGTGCAGGCTATAAGCGGCTCAAGTGTAATGGTATTGGTGGTACCATTATGGTGGAAGATCGCACTAGAACTTCGATGGTGAAGTGGTTTAAAAAACGGAGTATTGCAACAGTGGTGAAAGAAAGTGAAAACAATGCTGTGTCAGGCTAATTGCTTACGCTAGTTTTAAGGTGTATCCTCTTCAAGGTTTGTTGAGGTGGCAAGGGGTTGACCCTAGGGGGGAGATAAAGGGTGGACCACTGGAGTTAAGGAACCTGTAGGGAGAAAAGAGCGGTAGCGCTTACCCATGGTCGAGGTGGTAGTAACTGCATACTCACAGGATTTCTGGTCAGCGCCGGCCTTGGACCTGTTGTGCCTCCTTCGCAAAACCGGTAAGGTATGGCCTGTGCTGCCGGTTTATATACTGAGGCTGATTGGTGGAACGAGCGCACCTGGAGAATAGGAGGAATGGTGGAAAGACTCGTGTTTGCCGAGTCATTATCGTGCTCAGGTGAGTGCCGGTTCTGCCGCGTTGGGACGCGGTGTAGTGTGCAATGTCTGCACATGCGCGGTGTGGTTGTTACATCCAGCGCATGCGCAGTGGAGTCGAGCTACTGCGCATGCGTGTATTGGGAGCGCTATCTAGCGGACTTCTATCGGTGTGCGCTGGGGGCATCTGCTTCAAATGCACGTGTACAAATGATAGGGGCTATATTAGTTGGTTCCTTATGATAAAGGCGCCCCTGGTGTAGGTGTGATTGGGTATTCACTATTCAGGCAAATCCAATGGGCGAAGCAACAAGTTATGTACTATCCAGATTAATCTAAAGGGCAAGGCGACCCAGCATCTAGGGCCATCGGGCTCAGGGGGTTATACAATTAATAGGGGACAGATAGATGAGTCCTGTAATCACAAGGAGGTCAAGGGATTCTCGGGGATTACATCTAAGGTCAAAAGGCTCAGGGGTTTGTACAGAGGGTGTTGTACAGATAACAGTGGGAGGATAGATGGGCCCTGGACTTACAGATTGGTCAAGGAGTTCCAGGGGATTGCATCGTTCAGACCCTGTATTGCAGTAGAGAGGCGGTATATCCATCTCTGCTCTTTACTGAGTAGTTTCTTGTCATTGTTGATGGGACTTTCAGGGATTTGCTCAATGACTGTCCAGGTAAAGTCATTGGGTGTGTGGTAGTGGGTGATGAAATGTTTAGTCAGTTTACTGATGTTTTTCTTGCATCGCATAGTGCTACGATGCTCAGTGATCCTGGTTCTGACCTTACGTGTGGTCATACCCACGTATCTGAGGCCACACATGCATGTGATTAGATAGATCACATTCCGTGAGTTGCAATTGGTGTGGCTCCTTTGGGACCAGATCTTGTTGGGTTCGAGGTTTAAAGTTTTGGTGTGCGATGTAAGATGGCACACACTACAGTCGTTGCAGGGGTAGTGTCCTGTGACCCTGGGCAGACCCCATGCATTGAGTATTGTGTTCTCTGGTGGTTGTGGTGGTGGTTTTGGTCGGGTGCTGACTAGTTGGTCTCGCAGGTTATGGCACCTCTTGTACGCGAACCTAGGGAGTTCCCAGTTCCTGTGTCCTGAATTGATAATTTTCCAATGTTTCTTGATTATTTTTGTAACCTCATTGGAGGCAGTATTGTAAGTGGTGACACATGTAGTTGGTTGTTCCTCATCTTCTTTGACGATGTCTTCAAGAAGTGCTTCTCGGTTTTGGTTCCTGGCCCTCTTCTGTGTTTTTTTAATGATGGCTTTTGGATAACCGCGGTTGCCTAGTTTAGTGGCTAGGTCTGCTGATTGGGATTTGTAGTCATTCACATTCGTGCAGTTTCTTCTGATACGGAGAAACTGGTCATAAGGTAAGTTTTCTCTGAGAGGGCGAGGGTGGAAACTGGTGAAATGAAGTAATGAATTCCTCGCTGTGGGTTTGTAATAAGTGGTGGTTACAAGGGTTCCGTCTTTAGCTGTGATTTCCAGGTCTAGGAAGGGGAGTTGGTGGTTGCTGGCTGTGCTTGTGAAATTCAGATATGGGTCTTTACTGTTTAGCCAGTTCAGAAAGTTGTCTAGCTCGTGCTGTGTGCCCTGCCATATGACCAATATATCATCAATATACCTGTGCCACTTCAGGATATGATGTCTGAACGGGTTGGATTCCGCAGTGATGTTAGTGCTTTCGAAATGATGTACATACAATCCAGCCACACTCGGCGCGAAAACACTGCCCATGGATGTTCCGTTTGTTTGTAGGTAAAAGGTGCAGTCGTATTCAAAATAATTTTCTTTGAGCGCGAGGGTTGCACAGGCCAGTACAAAGCTCCTTGGGGTATGGTACGGCCAGGGAGAGTCTTCCAGGATGTCATGCAGCACCTGTAAGGTGGCGTCTTGTGGAAGGCTGTCTGCACATGCGCTGTGTGGTTGTTACATCCAGCGCATGCGCGGTGGAGTCGAGCTACTGCGCATGCGTGTATTGGGAGCGCTATCTAGCGGACTTCTATCGGTGTGCGCTGGGGGCATCTGCTTCAAATGCACGTGTACAAATGATAGGGACTATATTAGTTGGTTCCTTATGATAAAGGCGCCCCTGGTGTAGGTCTTTCTAAAGACACCCAACAGGTGCCACCCCCATTCGACAAAACGTAACTGAGTCACCATGATTTTTATAATATAAATATCATACCAACCCCACTCATAGCTAGTCTCCTTTTGATTATCTGACATATAAATTGGGGATCTGGACTAGCTTTCTGGTCCTCTCTCTCCCTCTTGATACACGTACATTAAAGAAACCCCACGGAAAGACTCAGTCCATGCACCACTGAGTACACCTGGTCAAAAGGCCCCAACAACAGCCCAAAAATCGAAAAACACACAAAAATCACCACAATCCAATGCCATCCATGCCCTCCATGATGTTTACATTAAAGAGACCCCACAGAAAGACTCAGTCCATGCACCACTGAGTACCCCTGGGCAAAAGGCCCCAACACCACCCCAAAAAATAGAAAAACACACAAAAATCACCACAATCCAATGCCACCCATGCCCTAAATCATGTTGAAATTCAACAAAACAGTGGTATAATGCACCCATAACTAACCCTGGTCCTACTGGATACTGTGGCTACCCACAATATATTTTATTTAATGTTCTGAAAAAGTTACAAAATTGTAGTTGCACCAACTGTAATGCCCAAAACAAACTTACTTGTGAAATTTCTAATCCAAAAGTGATTCAACGAAAGTCAAAAAGGCCTCAAATCCAAATATCCAGCAGCATCCACAAAAAGTAATCCTTCCAGGTCAAGATCCAAATCAAAGAGACCAGGACATGAACAAAGCACTGGGAGGAGCCTGCTGGACAGGAAGAGGAAGTTGGAGACTGTGGGGCACTTCCTTCCCCACACCCCCCAAAATGGACTCCTTGCAAAAAAAAGTGCAGGCAAATGTCAACCTGAGGATTATTCTGATAAAAATCATAATTTTCAGAAGGTTTATGCTGCCTGCTGGTGGATTTCTTGTGCAGAATTACAAATTTTGCAATTTCGCGAGTGCGAGATTGTTGCTGCCCGCCGCAGCTACGTGTTCGCAATTGTTTACTCCCGCAATGCGTGATCACATGCCTTTATGACGTACTCGCGTTGACAAACTCTCGCTGTGCAAGGTGGCAAGCCGCGATGACGTAATCGCGGTCGACAAACTCCCGTGGGATCCCGCAGCAAGATCCAAAATGGCGCAGCACACGCAAAACATGGAGAAAAACAACTCTGCAAACGCTGAATGACGGTAAGTGAACGCTGCGCGCCGCAATATTGTATCACCAAGCAAAAAAATCCGCTGAATGCGAATTTGTGAATTGTCGGGAAATTCGCGAGAATTCGCGGATTGCGAATTTGCGGAAAAACCGCAAATTCCGCGAGCGGAACGGATTTCACGCTCATACTTACAAACTATCAGATCATAATGCTCAGGGTGAAAAAAAAGCAGTCCCTTTGTGCTGGTTAATTTTTATAATAACCTAAAACAGGACGAAATACTTAGAGAATTAAAAGAAATTCAGCAATGCCTGCAAGATCTAAGGAACAATGTAACCAAGGACCTGGTAATCATATGGGGGGGGTGATTTTAATCAATCATTATGTGGGAATAACTCCAATCTAACCTGTGGTCTCTGTGATGATAATAACATCCCCTTAACTCATTTTCCCCATACTATGACGGGGAACTGTTTAAATGAGATTCTATTCGGGCTGGAATTGGGTCTGGACAACGAACTGATTAACCCTCCAATTCCCTTTACCAGTACTTTCAATGGTAGAGGAACATTCAGTTCTATTGACTTTATGTTTATTTATAGTGATTTCTCTTCTCGAATACACAATTTTTCAACACATGATAGTGCAATAACCGATCACTTTCCAAATTGTGTTGCCCTACTGCTACCACACCAAGCAGCCAGAGGTAACTCCCTGAGGAGCCTTGATCAGGCGGCATTGACTCTCGAATACATTAAACGGGCTAACTTTAAAGTGGGCTAAAATAGATCCAGCAGAGATCAATAAGAAAGTAGTTAAAAATTCATTAAAAGCAATTGAAAAATGTCTCGATCTCTCTACTTGACATGAGGAGGTCCTAAGTAACTTTGTGGCTATAAAGAAAACACTAAAAGAAGCCCTTTGTAATAATTTAAAAAATAGGACCTGTAAATTTAAAGGCTGGTTCAATAATTCATGTACCAAAGCCTACTCTAAACTGAAAACAGCCCTTCATGCAACAAAAAGGGACAAAAAGGAAATAGCCAACCTTAGACGAGAGTATAAAAAGGTAATAGAACTAAGGAAAAAAGAACTCAAAAATGAAGTATGGGCCCAACTCCATAAAAGTTGCCTCATGAAAGATAATACCGCCTTTTGGGCAATAATGAAATCCCTCTGTTTTAATGGAAAATAACGTCAATCCAAAAATGGACGTGGCAATTGACGAGCGAACATGGGTCGGTCATTTCGCACAGATTTTTGGCCTGCCAATTGATGATGACCAAGTCACAGATGAGAAGGATGGAACAAATGTGGTTACAAATACGTCTTTTCCCATTGATCTCGACATAACACTTGCGGAAGTAGATCTAGCTCTTTTAGCTAGTAAGAGTGGGATAGCTCCAGGCCCCAACAGGGTACGAGTTGACTTTTACAAGTACAATCTGGAATTGTGGACCCCTATTTTAACTCGAGTCTTGGAAGCGTCATGTGCGGTAGGGTTGGTGGACTCATGGTCCGAAAGCATCTTGGTCCCAATCTTTAAAAAGGGGGACTGACAGTCCCCCTCCTGTTACCGCCCAATATCGCTTCTGGACTCTTTGGGAAAGGTGGCTGGACGAATCATTCTTGAGACCCTTCAGTCCTGGGCAGATGAGAATAAGATCCTATCGGATCTTCAATTTGGTTTTTGGGAGGGTCTTGGTACCAGAGAACAAGTCCTAAACTTAACTCTTTTGACAGGCAAATATGTATTTGCAAAGGGTGGGGCCCTCCATATGGCATACGTCGACCTATCTGCAGCCTTTGACTGCGTTAAGCGCAGTAAATTATGGTCTTTTTTATTGGATATGGGGGTCGAATTACCTTTAATATAATTTTTATGTGAATTGTATTCTGGTGCAAAAGCACGAGTGAGGTATGGTCTTGGGGGGCAATTAACGGCGTAATTCGGCGGGGTTGTGTCCTGGCGCCCCCTCTTTTTACACTTTATACCAACTGCTTAGAACAGGACATGCTGAAAGCGTGCCAGGGCTTACCATTTATCAACAAGCGCCCTATACCTGCCCTGCTCTACGCCGATGACGCAGTGATTTTAGCTCGTACGCCCTTGGAACTGCAGCATGCTCTCCTAAGATACCATATTTTTATGGCCAACTTAGATTTGGAAATCAATATTAAAAAAAACATATGTTATGACATCATGATCCAAAGCACAGAGATGAAAGGCAATTTTTATAGATAACACAAAACTCGAAAGTACAAAGACATAGCCCTATTTAGGAATTGTAATAGATAATAAGCACACTTGGAAACAAGCAATTGAGACTAGAAAGTTGTTGTTTACGAGGACAACAGCTGCATTAGTTAGTTTTTTATGAAGACTAGGGAAACGGCCCCCTACTGAACTTTGATCCACATTTACTAGTCAAAATGTATAAGCACAGCAATTTACGGGGCCGGGGTGTGGGTTACTTAAATGTCGACTCCATCCAAAACATGGAAAAAAGGTTTCTAAGGTATCTCCATGCCTTACCACAGTGTTCTGCAACCTATTCGTGCCATATAGAACTGGGTCTGTCATATGTGTCAGACATAGTTAAAATCCACCAACTCCTTTTATGGCACCGCATATGGACATCCACTAAAACAATTTTGTGACAAGACCTTATTCAAGACTGTCTTTTGCTAAAAAACGCCTATAAGATAGGATGGATTGCCTATATTCAAAACTTCCTATTCGATCTGGGAATGCCAGAATATTTTCAAACACCTATAGCAATCGGAGAACTATCAAGAAAAGCGTTTAAAACATACTGCATGACACATCTTGAGCAGTTGCGGTTGAGTAACAAGGTTACCAAAATAACTGTGCAACACATGTTAACAGTCCAAATAACTTCGACCATCCAACCATATCTAACTTTTAGTTGAACCAGCTATGAGAAGTTATTACTAACAAGGTTTAGGATGAATACGTTCCATCGTTTTGTCACCTTCCCGTGAACTAACGATTGGGCAAAATCTTTACCAGCGTGTCCCTGCGACAAACTTTCTAGCCAAACTACTATGCGCACTGTTTTGTTTTGCAAGTTCTTCATTGCGCCAAGAAAGCGTTGGATAATTCCTTTTTGAAAAATTATGAGTCTTCGAAGATGTCGACCGGCATTTCTTCGTCTCCAATTCTTAGAGGAAGAACGTACTGCAAAAGAAGTCATTAAATTTCTGAAGTTCGTACTAAGACATAGGACAAACTTGGAGTAACCTACGAAATTTACATCTGGATTATGTCTATCTATTTGTCTATTCTCATGTTTAGGACCCAGATTTTAAAAAATTATAATTGACTATCTATCTGTATTTTATAAGATGTTGTAATTGTACCACTTTTATTTTGTACATAGAAACATTTTAAAGTCTTTTATGGTATAACTAATGTTTTGTAAATGCACTTTTATGGTTTTTCAAACACATGAAAACCGAATAAAGGATTTATGATGATGACTATGTCAGGTGTGTGTCATGTGTTATATTGAGCTTGCTGTTTGTGCTCCGTAAACTGCATCTGTTGTTGGTGCATCTAACATGGGTCTGTGTTGAGATGGGAATGGTTTCACATCTACGTACACCATGCCACATGTGGATTCCCACAGCTGTTGGGTCTGTGTGCATCAGACATCATATTTCCCCAGCCATACATGACTGCGTTGTGTCAATGGATGTGTTGTTTTGTTGTCACCTGTACACCTTAATCGCAATGTGTTTGATATGTACATTTGATATTCCATTTGACCTGTGTGTGTGCCTTGCAGTCAGCTGTCTGGATGGGATGACATCTTTCCACTGCAAGTGTTGTGACGTGTGTCACTCCAGTGATATCTAGGGCTGTTCACCCAGACCGGCCCAGCAGCTCATTTCAGGGCATGGCATGTTGATTGGTCAATCAACAGGTGTATCTGGCTCTTCGTACGAGTGCCAGCAAGCTGGAATATGTGTCCTGGATGAATAGCACACGCCAGGCTCCATAGTGACCTGATGTCTAGTAGCAGTTTTGCATGTGCTATGTACATTGCCATTGATGTTGGCTGGCTGTCAATCTCCATTATTCCCAAATATGTCCTGCAGGGCACCACCTCTACCATGGCCATTCCCAGACTTGGCTAACATGAGGGAACGTGCCTGCATCCGACATTACAGATTCACTCAACAGTTGATTCAGGAGTTGACAAACAAGCTGACACCACATCTGCAACCGCAACACAGGTATCCTACTGCGTTGACCCCAAAGATAAAGGTGATGGCTGTCCTACATTTTTTTGCAACAGGTATGTTTCAATTAACCATAGCTGATGTTGGTGGAATGTCACAGACGATGTTCAGCCATGTCTTGCGTGATGTTTTGGCAGCCATGTTGGAGCACATTGATGAATTCCTCAAATTTCCAACTCCTGAAGAGTTGAGAGATGTCAAAGGTGATTTCTATGCCCTGGGAGGGATGCCACATGTCATTAGGTCCATTGATGGGACGCGTGGCTTTGGTGCTACCACAGGCACAGGAGCAGGCTCACTGCAACCGTAAACATTAGCATTCAATAAAAGCCCTTGTGGTGTGTCTTGCTAACATGCTGATTCCCCACGTTTGTGCACATTTTCCAGGATCAGCACATGATGCATTCATCATGAGGCGTAGCAGGGTGCCACAAATTATGCTGCAGCTGCGCAAGGAGCGGGCATGTCTTGTTGGTGGGTAAACTCTGTTTGTCCTGTGTGTTTCAGTATCTTTTGCTGTAACGGCATCTCCTGACCCACTTATTTACATGATGTATCTATGTAGGGGACTCGGGATATCCCAACATGCCATAGCTAATGACACCTCTCCACAACCCAAGAACAGCTGCAGATCAGCAGTACAATAATGCACACGGGCAGACCAGGCGAGTGATTCAGAGGACGTTTGGCCTCCTGAAGAGCCGATTCCGGTGCCTCGATAAGACCGGCAGATCACTACCATATGCACCGGACAAGGTCTGTAAGATCTTCATTGTGTGCTGCATGCTGCACAACATGGCAGTTGAGAAGGCAGTGCCACTCATCCTGGATCCTGAGGAGCATATCCTGGTCACGGTAGGGGTGCATTTGCGCCATCACTCCTCATTACTCTCTGTTGAGTTCTGGCCCAGCACCTTGTTATGTTTGGCATTTCAAAGCCCAGTTGGATGAGCCGATGACGGGTTCTTGTGGGGCTGCCTTGTGTTTACCAAATTACCTCCCTGGTTGGACAAGCTTCTTAAGGCTCTTGCGGAGGCTGTGTAATTTCCCTTCTTGACCCTCACTGATTCCCTGGGGGAACTACGGATTGTTGGCTTTGTGTGAGACATGCAGCAGCGCATTTGCATTTCTGTTTATTAGACTTTATTCATACACTGTGAATTTCTGGATTACCGCATTCCTTTAATTTTGTTGAAGCAGCAAGCAGAGCGTTATACCCCGTCATATCGCTGCAATACTCTGCTACCTTTTATGTTTCTCCTATGATCCCTGTGCTAGTTGCACAATCCTTGGAACAGGATCATAATGGTGGCCATTTATTTTGCAACTCATACAACAATATCTTTGGTGTGTTATGGTGTTTCATCAACTTTACATGTGCTATGAATTCATATGGATTGTTCATCTGTGTTTTCACAGCAGGGCCTTGTAGATCTCGTCCGGAAGAAAGCTCCAATTCCCCAGGTACGTGGCTCTTAAGACTTTTTTGGGTATGTTGCTAACTGCTGGATAAATACATGGAAACAAATGAAACTACCTTCTTTGTAAGTGTGTAGTAATGTCCTTGTTCGATCCTCAGATCCACTAGCACTTTCATTACTGTGATCCCAACTAGGATACAGTGGCTGTTGTTTTCCTTTCCAGGTATTATTGTTACTGTATAGGGGCTATCGGGAGATGGACCCCTTTGAGCATGACACGTTTCCGACGATTCAAGGCCCTGACAGTCACAGGCAGTCCTGTGCACATTGGATCACCAGCAGTACAGTTAGACTCATTACATTACTGTTAATTTCCGCAGACCAATGGCACTGGCTATGGACATTGATTCATTCAGCATGGGCCAAAAAACATACTTGATCCATTGGTGTAGTACTTTCCCACTCCCTGTGCATTGAGCATGGTGCATGGGTGTTTATGTGGCCCATATGGGATGAGGGAAATTGGGCATGGGCTTCCACAGATATGTTTATAGGGGTGGGCATATTTTTAACTTCATCACCATCCCCCTTGCACCCTTCTAGCCCTCCCCATTGCACCCTTCTCGTCCTCCCCCTTGCACCCTTCTCCCCTCTGCCTTGCACCCTTCTCACCCTCCCCCTTGAACCCTTCTTGCCCTCGCCCTTCCACCCTTCTCCCCTCTGCCTTGCACCCTTCTTGCCCTCCCCCTTTCACCCTTCACGCCCTCCCCCTTACGCCCTTCTCACCCTCCCCTTGTACCCTTCTCCCCACTGCCTTGCACCCTTCTCGCCCTCCCCCTTAAACCCTTCTCCCCTCTGCCTTGCACCCTTCTCGCCCTTCCCCTTGCACCCTTCTTGCCCTCCCCCTTGCACCCTTCTCCCTTCTGCCTTGCACCCTTCTCGCCCACCCCTTTGTACCCTTCTCCCCACTGCCTTGCACCCTTCTCACCCTCCCCCTTGCACCCTTTTCACCCTCCCCCTTTGTACCCTTCTCCCCTCTGCCTTGCACCCTTCTCGCCCTTCCCCTTGCACCCTTCTCACCCTCCCCCTTGCACCCTTCTCCACTCTGCCTTGCACCCTTCTCGCCCTCCCACTTGCACCCTTCTCGCCCTCTCCCTTTCACCCTTCTCACCCTCCCCCTCCCCCTTGTAACCTTCTCCCCTCTGCCTTGCAACCTTCTTGCCCTCCCCCTTGCACCCTTCTTCCCACTGCCTTGCACCCTTACCGGCCTCCCCCTTGCACCCTACTCGCCCTCCACTTGCACCCTTCTCCCTTCTGCCTTGCACACTTCTTGGACACCCCCTTGTACCCTTCCCACCCAATGGAGGGGGGTGCCACCTGGAACAATGTCACCATTTCAAAAGCATGATGGACTAGGTCTGGCCCTGACTGGGCCCACACCAAATGGATGCCATTACCCCCATGTTACATGAGTTGTTTGTGTACTCACCAGGCTCTACGACTCCTTCAATTCCATGTACTCCCACCGGTGGTAGCATGGCCATCACCTTCTCCTCCCAGGGCTGGTACTGCACTGGTCTGCGGGGACCACCACCTCCAATGTGCTGGCTCTGTAGGTACTCTTCGTCCATTTTCCGCTTGATCATCCTCCGCAGATCATACCACCTGGCATGGCAATCCTTCCTTGTGCATCTGATGGGTGCAACAGCATTCACCCTATTGACTATCCTCTCCCACAGTTGTGTTTTCTCAGCTATGCTGGTCCGTCTGACCAATGTGTCAAACAGCTGTGGCTCGACTCTGATGACTTCATCTACAAGGATCTCCATCTCCTCCTTTGTGAACTTTGGGTTCTTCTGTGCGGATATGTTGTGGGGTGACAGTGTGTATGGATTTGGGTGTGTGGTTCTGAATGTGATTGGGGTTATGTGTGAAGGTGGATGTGTGCAGTTGATGGTGTGTTGTCAGTGTCTCTTGCAAATTGGGTCTGTTGCAAAGGTTCTTGGTTTGTGTGTGTGGGCCCTTTTTATTGGTTCATTTGTGGTTGCGGCTTAGTTCGAATTTTTGGTGGGTGTGTTATAAGGGGTGGTTCTTAGTTAGCCCCTCTGTTTGCCTGTTTGCATCTGCCCATGACATTAATTTCCATGGGTTGTACACTGGAGACGTTTTTTGTGGTGTTGTGTGAGTCTTTTTCACCCTCCTTGTGCTGTTTTATAGTGTCCGCGTGGTTCAATACGGCTCGTTTACTTGTATTTGCTTCTGTTTATTTGTGTGTCCAACGCGACGTTCTCGCGGTACGGGTCGTTTTCTACCTCCTTGTGCTGTTTCACGGGGTTTGCGTGCGCTTCGTTCATTGTGGGTTCGTCTCGTATTCGATTTTGTGGCTAGCTCATACGCGATGTTTTTATGGGGTTCGCGTGGCTTCGTTCATTGTGGGTTCGTCTCGTATTTGATTTTGTGGCTCGCTCATACGCAAAGTTAACCGTACAAATCGCAGCTCATAAGCGGCGTTTTCCGTACAAATCGTGTTCTGATTCCCCAGTCTGGATCATACTTGTCGGATCGTACAGGATGTTCACGAATAGTACGGTTCACTTTCAGGGTCCGTATCGTATGGATTTTCCCTTGCTTTTCGTACGGTTTGCAAAGATTCGAGCGTATTTATTTCCTACGGATCGTACTACGCGATTCAGACAAATTTGTACGATTCGTATGGAAAGGGCTACGAATTCGAATCGTCGTACGGATTAGTTTACCGAATCGGAATCGACCCATTAATATTGCGTCCCCATGCTTCCTTATGGAACATCTAGCCGTTCTAAAGTAAAAATCGTTTAGGGGGTCTTGTCACTCTAAAGACATATTTGACATTAACAGTTTGCATGTTCTACTTTTAAATGCCATGCAACTGCCCTGATAGACATAAAGGTGTACTTACAGATGGCTTATTAATATTTTAAAGGAGGGTTTGACAGGTCAAATTTGCAGTTACAGACTGGCTACACTGGTACGGCTACTGGCATGTTTGCATTGTCATTGTGGGGAGTAGCACAATGGTAGCTGAATAACACTAGTGACATTTTGCTTACACGCTCTTCGCACACTTTGTACCATATGTACCAAGTACCACTTTGTACCATGGACTTACAGGTGAGTTAAATATGTCTGTTAGGAGTATTGCCATTTGAACAGGTTTTAGGGGTACACACAGGGGCCAGGTTAGTAGAGACAATTTGCACAGAGTAAAAAAACATAACCATCGGTCCATACAAAATGGGGTTGTTCTTGCAAAAATAGGCATTTTTCCTACTAATGTTATGATGCTAGCTTTCATATCACTTTTAAATAAAATCCTATATTATGGAAGAGAAATAATGCATCCAACAATATATTCAATACCAGTAATAAAAGTTCCATTCTGGCATAATAAGCCGAGGTTGGATGCTACAGTGGGCTATAAGCCTATTATACCATTCCTGCTCATGAGCGCTGAATGTTCTATTTAAAGTAGAAATAACCTCTCTAGAGATACCCCTTGCTTCTCTGAAGTTCATGAGCCTTTTTGTCACAGCACCTGCTGTGTATGTTTAACAATCACCTGACCACTCTGATGGATATTATCATCCAGAGCTCCCTCCTTCACCCTCAATTTCTTGTCGTCGGGGACTTTAATATTCATATGGATAGGGAGGATTGTGTCCCTGCAGAAATACTGAGGTCCACATTAAATACAGCCAATCTGAGACTCATCAACGAGGGCCCCACGCACAGAGCGGGCCACACGCTTGACTTAATATTTTCTAATATTAACAACGTGGCGGCAGAGACACCGTTACCGCTGATATGGTCAGACCACTCTCTGATTCCATTTCAACTAAAGTTAGTGGCTGACAAACCTGTGTCAAGCAAGTGCTCTTTTATGAGGAGACAATGGAAGAAGTTAGTCCCCGCTACTATGGGACCAGCTCTTGCCCAGAACACACCTACCCTCACCTCAAATGTCAACACTGACGCACAGCTACTTAATGACTGGATCAGGAATATGGTGTCATCCATTGCACCTGCAACACGCAATATCTAAATGAGATTCCCCTTCCGTTCCCTGGTTCTCTCAGGACCTCAGAATACAAAAATCTGACTGTAAAAGGCTGGAGGGGCTTTGGAGGCTACATTACGGACCCCTAGATAAAGTCCGATACAAGGAAGCATCCAAAAAACTGCATAAAGCCATTAGAAAGGCAAAAAAACAGTTCTATGCAAATTCTATTCAACAAGCTGAACATTTGAGCAAAGAAACCTTTAAAATAGTACAGTCTTTCTTCAAACCTAGGTGTGTTGAGAGGGAGGTTCCCCCGTCGATCACGCTGTGCAACAGCATTTCTGACTTCTTTGACTCAAAAATTAAAAAAGTCTATGAGTCCTTTGGGCCAGAGAAGATAACGGTAAAAACGGAGCTGGCTGGCAAAATATCGGATTGCACTACCTTGACACAATTCGAGCCGATAGCTCTAAATACGGTTATGCAAGAACTAAGTCGATGTAAGTCAGGATCACCTGACGATCCCTGCCCTCCTAAACTTCTGAACACCATAGCTGATTTTGTGGCCCCCACTATTCAGCAAATATGGAATATGTCCATCTCCTCTGGGGTGTTCGCGAATATTTGGAAACATGACACTCTCCTCCCGCTAAAGAAAAAACCAAACGGGGACCCCAAGGACCTTAGTAATCTTCGTCCGATTTCTCTGCTGGCAGCACCAGGCAAAATACTTGGGAAAGTAATCCAGCGCCATTTGAATAAATTCATTGAAGATAATAAAATATTACATGAGACGCAATCAGGCTTCAGACCCGGCTTCAGCACTGAAACAGCACTAATTGAGGTGGCAGAGTCAGTGAGGTGGTCGATGGATTCAGGAGACTCAGCGATGCTGGTGCTCCTGGATCTGTCGGCCGCTTTTGATACGGTCGACCACGCTAAACTGCTGTCACGACTGGCGGAGATAGGCATCCAGGACCAGGCACTGGGGTGGATACAGTCGTATCTGACCCAGAGAACACAGAAGGTGGTGCTAGGGACCGTTTCTTCAACACCTAAGGCCCTCAGCTGCGGCGTCCCTCAGGGATCAACTCTTAGCCCACTTTTATTCAATATTTACCTGGCTCCACTCTTCACGCTGATTGCCAACTGGGGGGTCAAGGCAATTTCATATGCCGACGACACCCAACTGGTGTTTCCATATTCAGAAGTGTCGGAGGCGTCCTTTTTGACCTTCAAGGGCTGTCTCCAAGATGTGGCTTGCTGGATGAACACAAATAAACTAAAACATAACGCTAACAAGACGGAAGTGATCTTTTTCGGCAAAGGACCCCCTCCTCCATCTGAATTTTGGTGGCCGGCAGAGATGGGACAAGCCCCCTCGCCTAGCCATTCGGCAAAAAATCTGGGGGTGCGGTGGGATGACAGTCTGTCCTTTGCATCACATATCCAGCAAATAGTTGGCTACTGTCTGTGTAAGCTGAGGAATCTCCATAAGATTCTGCGACTCTTACCAGCAAGCTGCGGAAAAACAGTAATCCATGCCACAGTGACATCTAGGCTGGATTATGCTAACGGCCTGTATCTGGGCTTACCAAAGTACCTTATACAGCGACTGCAACTGGTCCAAAACGCGGCTGCGAGACTATTAATGCGGATCCCCTTCAAGCACTCAGTCTCTCCGCATCTTCTCTCCCTTCATTGGTTACCAGTAGCAAGCAGAATAAAATTTAAGGCACTTACACTGGCCTTCAGATCCCTGTATGGCACCTGCCCAAACTATCTGAAAGCCCGACTGCCAAGATACACCAAAGCTCGCTCCCTCCGATCCAACAACTGTGTTCAGATTGCAGTTCCTAGAGCAAAAAGAGCTCGGCTGGGAGGACAGACTTTTTTGGCCAATGTGGCGACACTTTGGAACACCCTGCCCCCTGCTCTTCAACAGGCCCCCTCCGAGCTATGCTTCAAGCGTATGCTCAAAACCTGGCTTTTCGCCCAACCGCGCTAGACGCCAACACCTCTAGCCCTCATGGTCAAAACAATATCTTGTTCTTGTAGCGCCGGGACACCTCCTCGCGAGGTAGCTGTTCGCGCTTTATAAAATTCCGTATTAATATTATTATTATTATTACACATGGGGACATGGCAGTAACGGGCAGAAAAAGAGAGTGGGAACCACTAACTCTACATCTGCTTTGACAAACTGCTTTCTTTATTTGGCCGAGCCATGGGAGATACAGAAGCTGAGTCAAATTTCCTGATCTGTGGGTGCAATGACATTGTAACACATAGTAGGTGGGAGAATGTTCACTGTTTTCCTTCTTTTATAGTCTCTGCCTCTGTCATTCCTCTTTGCAGTTAATATATCCTGGAGAGGCATGTATAAGATAGAAAATTTGAGGCTGTAGATTAGGATATTGAAAAGTTGACAGCAGCAAGACTATACCAGTGTTTATAGCCTGCTGCTACTTCATTGTCTTGAGTCAAGCTGTCAACATTCCAATGGCCTTAGAGCCCGCTGTAGCACGTTCTACCAGCCATTAAATGCTCACTCCAGAGTTAGAGGCCTGAGCCAAAGGTGAAGGCCTTTAACAAGGGAACTGGCCTTTCATGGCCACTAGAGCCCTCTATGGAGTATTAGAACAATTAATAAAACAAAGGCCTCAAGGAGCCAGAGGGGGTTGAAATCTCCTTGGGCTCAGTGAGGCCTTTATTCACAGCTGTTGCTGTGAAAGACAAACATTGGAATGTTGGAGCTCTGGGCTTTTACCAGCTATTAGAAGCCCGAAGCTACTCCATTGTCTTCAATGAAGCACTCAGCATTGCAGTGTCCTAATGAAAGGTGTGTGGACAATTCACTAGTTTATTCCGGCTAGAAAGATCTCTTTTTCATATACTGCAATTAAAAGTATTTAACAATTTTCTATTGTAGCAAGAAACAGCTATTCTTGGCCTAACCGGCCAGTACATTAGTATTAGAAAATAACCAATGAAGGTGTTCAGCTGTAGCTGTAATTCAAAGATGCATGCTTTTTTGATTTTATTTAGAAAAAATATCAAATCTATCATTGTAAAAAATGGTAATGAGGCAAGTCTGGCTATTGTTTTTTAGTATTGGCTACCATTTCAAGGATTTCCACCAGGTGATGTTAGAATTGAAAAGGAAGACTTTAGTGATTGACGGTGACCTGATTTTGTTCCGGACAGTCAAAAGGTCCATTCTTCATGTGTAAGGGAAAATTATAACATGTAAGGTTTTGCAAAACTGGAAAACTTTGCATCTCCAAATACAGAAACCTTTTGTAACCATTGGTAACATTTGAAGTGATTTTAAAGTGGCTTTAAGTGAAGAAAAAGATTCTAAAGATATCAGTCAAAATGAATTCTGAATGAGAATTGCTTCATGTTTCATGTTATGACTACATTTAGCACTATCTACATTGATCAGGGTTGCAAAGAAAGGTAGTTAGTTGATTGGATAACCAATCTTACTGTTCACTGATAAACATTGTAACACATGCACTATAGAGACTGATGGCTAAGTGAAAAACGGAATATTCTTACAAGGAAATATCTAATCTGTACTGATATAACATATTAGAACAAAGCGAGGAAGGAAAAAATCTTGGCATGTTGCAAATACGATTCTCCACAGAACATGCAAGGTAAGCAGAGAGGGAAAAATTGATGGGTGGAAGGGTCTGGCAGTAATGAAAGAGGGTTAAGCAATGATTGGTTAGGAATGTCAGAAGCACTGAAGGAGTACAGAATGGGGGAACGTTGGATGCACAGATAAGGAGAAGTGAAGGAAGCCTACACCCAGGACGCTTTCGGATGGTGAGAAGGAGCAGACGGTTGCTTAATGGAAATAAGAAGACTACTTTCTCCCATTGGGTGCTAAAGGAAAAAAAAACAATGTAAAGAAAAATAATTCCCTGATGTCAGTAGTGGGAGGGCCCACTCAACCACTCATAAAGCATGGAGGAACCTAAATGCTAAAAGAGTGGGTCACATACGGGAAAAGAGGAAATACACTGAATAAGAAGTAGAGAGCTGAGTTAGGCAAGAAAGCCATCAAACCATAAGCAAGGAGCAAACCCAAATTCAAATCTTAGGATATTTCTTTACAATCCTGTCTGCAACTTACAGCTGTAGTTGTCTGTAACAAAACCTCACAAAATATGTAAAGTTGTAAGATGATCAGTTCCAACAAAATGGAAGAATGTCAGAGGAGTACTCATTCTCATTCTCAGGCAGAATGCTTATTTAATTTTAACACAATATCATTTGTATTGTTAATCAATCAGAACCAAATTTTTGTAGGAGTTTCTAATTTGAAGGAAAAGGTCAGGATGATCTGTATATCAATGATTTATTATTATTTATATCAGGAACTGGTATTCTCTGTCTCTCCATTTAGGTTTTTTGCAGCTATATACTATATTTACTGCCTTAACTATAATTGGGTGACTTACATTTCTCTTCTAGTTTAATGACTTGCAAGTGTGTCTCTGAGCAAAACCTATTCACAGGGTGCATATGAATCTTTTGTGAGGGGCATTGTCTAAGTAATGATAACCTCTATTTCTAGAACAAATCAGATGAGAAACTTTACGTAAACAGATCTTAAAACCATACCATGACACATTTTTCTTTCTGCCAGCTCACGTTTAGCTGAGTGAAATTAGCAGCCATTTGTGTTTCCTAGGACTAATGTAATGGCTACTAAACCTTTAAGCCTGCTGTTATCTGGGGAAAATGATCTGGTATTAATTAAAAGCCAATACCTGGGTAGTGCATGAGAATGACCTTCAAAGAGTATTTAAGCATATGCAGTGAAAATATGTATTGCATCCACTGACACTGCTATTAAAATCAATATTAATAGATCCTAGTAAGTGAACATATTCACCCTGATTTACCCACATTTTACTCTCTAACCAGCCTTGGACCTTTACTCTGTATATCGCCAAAAATCTGTGGATTCTTGTTGACTTATCTTTTGTTCCTCAGGTCAATGCTGTTGACTCTTTAATGAGGAAATTTAAGGGTCATTCGATGGGATTGGAACTATCAGAGTATCTCATAGATTTAGTCCATGTTTATAAATAAAACCTGCAATTGAGAAGATTATAAAGTTAATAATCTTGTGAGTTTATTAAAAAATATAGTATCAATACTGTAAGCAAAAGTAGCTAGTTAATGAAGCAGGTGAATTAGCAGATTGACATATAATTTCATACTAAAAAAAAGCCCAAAGAATTCTCAGAGCAACATGTTGGCAGAACAGTAAATCTCAAAGCAAAGGTCTCAGACAGAGCCAAGCAACCGTCTTATGGCCATCTCCAAATAGCATATTCTTTTATAATGTTTAGCAATTGAATGCACACACATTTATAGAATGATATTAAGTGGACTTTTTGGATTAGAAATGTTTCATTTATAACATCCAATCATGGAGATGGAATTATGCTTTAGAAATCACAGGAATATCATACATTGTTCAACTACACATGAGCTCTGTTAAGTAGCCTTGAAATTGCATCATTCCTGAATATTTTTCCTACCAGAGGAAAGAACAAATATGATTTATTTGTTCAACACACAGGCCTTGGCTGAAGCTATATATCCATTGATTTTCCGAAAAGATAATGTCACATGCAGATAGAAAGCTAGTACAGATAATATAAGCATGCACTCATGTACTACATTCCATGAATAATTGTCAGTGTGGCCTAGTGCAGACTAGTAATGCTAAAGAAGCATACCAAACGTAACCATTATTTTTTAGCATATAAAACCTCACGAACAATCAGCCCTCAGAAAACTAATAGCTATGTATCACCTTACTCTACTTCAAAATTTCTTTAATCATTTTTGATTTTGTTAATTTCTTCTACACCAAGGTTTTCAGGTCATCATCCATCCTGGCCTTCAGATCATCAAGAGCAATCTTCTCTTGGCTCGTTATTTTCTTTATCTTGTCTCTGCACTTAGAACTACAACCTCTTAAATCAAAATGTTTCTAAAAGCTGAACTATGAGAGCAGCACTCTTTATAACCAACAATATTCCTATTGTTAAAGTTTTCATTATTTTACTCTTACCAATCCTTCCAAACTGTAAAACCTATCTTTTCCCAAATTCCAGACTCTCCCATTGGATAAATCAAGCTTGTAATGTTAGCTATATTATCGATGTGTCTCTTAATATTCTCACAGTTATCTGGCATATATGTGCAACACTGTCTCCCTACCACATGACAGACACCAGCTCCTTTAACCAAAAGCATATCAAAAGCAAAATGAATTTGGATAACCATCGTTCTTATTGCAAACATCTATTCATTAATTTTAATTTAAGTACCTATTGTGTTACCTGCTAATCACTCTACTAAAGTAGAGATTTTTCTAATCTAAGCATCATTTACAGCTATTCCTGTTGGAGGAATCAAAAGACAAAATACATCAAGCAATTGTTGACCCGCTCTTTCTCTCTTGACTCTACCATGATGTACTTCACTCACTTCACTCAAACATTTAATATGGTCGACTCTAGGAAATACAAAAGCTAAATAAACAGTACCTATCCAATCTTGTGGGAATGTGAAAGAAGAGGTCTTACTGCAAATGTAATAGAAGCATTTAAACATCACCTTTATACTCCCTAACATGTAAATCCTATCTATATTATTCTTTGTCACTGACTCTTCTTTCAACTCAAACCTAATTTCAACTGATGTTTCCAATCTTTCCTTTCATATCTTTCTGTTATTTTCTCGAATTCAATCGCTTTCAGCATCAGGCAGTTTACACACATTCAGTTGGAATTTCCATTTTTAGTTGCATACACCTTGAAAGAAGTCCTAGGAGTTAAGACAGTGCAAGTCTTCTAATAGCAGATAAATTATCTATAGACAAACCATTTTCTATATTTTCTTCTTCTAGATAGTTCTGGTGGTTTACAACAGAATAGTTAACTGCTCATGAAAGATTATAACTTACTTACTGCTCAACAATAAGTCCTTCACAAACAGAAGTAGGTAAATGACTACAAACATAAACATGAAACAAATTCATTATAGCTCTATAATTCTATAGTAATTGAATGTATAAATGTTCTCCAAACTCTTCATAATAATTATCTTTATAATCTAATCTATAGATGTTCATATCAGTTTCATTATAGAACATTTAGCTGTTATTTAGTATTGTGACATATTCAGAAGGAGGATAGAGCTACTTTGATACACTAATTAGTGTAAGTGAAATACAAATTATGAAAACAAGTTGGAAAACCAAGCAAGTATTTCTTTTCTTAAAGGCATCTGTTCTAGTTATTTAAAATAGTTTTTTTAATGAATTTGGCATTTAAAGCAAAAATACTAAAGTACAAAAAGTAACCAAGTAATCAAAGGTAATTAAAAGATAACTCAAAAGAAGTTTAAAAGTAATTAAAACCCATCAAAAGCAAAAATTCCAAGACAAAGCATAGTCTTTCAAAATGTAAAGCAGCAGTTCACTTCCTCACCAGGAAAATATTTTTAGCACTGATCATTATGTCGCTCATTTATCATTTCATGAAGATATTTTTCATTTTTCAAACAAATGTCTCTTTCTTCTGGCACACGTTTTGGCAGATACACTCATTCAGGTGCTGCATATTTTTGTTTCATACTCCCACTCTTGTTGATCTTCCTAAAGCAATATCTATAGTTGAATCCTCAAAAAATTCATTGATGCTTTATTCATTGTCTTTGTCAGCATTCTTTTATATAGAGTAAGGTGATTTTACATCACTTTCATCATTTTGGACACAGTAATCACGCATTGGAGCTCTAACCTTCTTCAAAAATACTTCATGCTTCTAGCTGGTGTTCTGAAATAACTGAAAGGAGACACACTGCGATTTTTTTAATCTCCATGATAAATAACTAGATAAGTACTTAAATAAGAAAGTAAATAAGTAGAACTATACTTGGTTAGCAGTCAACAACAGAGATGTTTTTCAGTGAGGGGTGCTGAGTGTCATTAACTAAACAAGTGCAAAGCTTGAGCTGTTTATGATGTCACTGAAGGCCTGATTACGAGTCTGGTTGTTTTCCGACAGCCAGATTCTCAGTGGCGCAACAGCAGCGGTACACCATCTACTGCATTACGACTTCCAAAGTCGATGTGGTGGTGGACACTTGTTCCCTGGCGGCACAATGCAATATACTGAGCGGGGACCAATGCAGTCCTGCTCAGCATATTACAAGTTCCTGACCCACCAGCCTTTTCATGGCAGAGCCCCACCATGAAAAGGCTGGTGGAGCAGGGCAAAGGCCTCCCACGGTCTACCTAGCCTTGGGAATACATTCAAGGGGCATTTCATGCAGCAATGGGGAAAAAAGCCTGCAAAACGTAAACCAATACCATTGTGGGTAGCTCAGAAAATAAAACAGCTAGAAACAATATTCCCAAATGCCAGCCCTTGTGAAAAACACAAAAGGCTTACAATCTGCTTTCCCATGGGGATCACATGACAAATAGAGGGTTGTACCTCCTGGGGTTCCGTTTTTACTGCAATTTCATACCAGGACACATGGTATCCTGTCATTAGCAGTAATACCAGATGTATTGAGACAAATACAAAATGAGTACGGAGCAGAACCTGCTGTAAACTTAGGGATGAAATTACTAGGTAGTTTTGCCCAGGCATCAGCTATAATATTAGCAAATATTAAAGGCGAGGCAGCATCAGTGGCAATCCATCAACGCCTAAGGGAGTTCAGTCGTTTACAACAGGAACACAAATTACCAAAAATAATTGAGATTGCGTATGCAGAGTTAGGCAGAGACAGTTTGCATGGAAAAGCATTAAATCCCCATCTGATGGGTAGTCCTGAAAAGGACACTTTCAAACAGACACCTGCTTCATCAAAGAAGAAGTGGGACAATAACAATAAGCAAAAGGTGAAAGAAAATATATCTCAATCCAGAGGTACATCTCCTCCACAGGAGCCCCCCAATAGGAGGGATAACCTTAAGAATAGGGACAATATTAGAAAACCTGACAGGTATCAGGATACTGATACATGTTCATCTTGTTCCTTTCAGGGTTTGATGAAAAATTCAAAGAGGGAAGGACGGTCAGACAGACAGGAAGAGCATACAGAGTTCAGAGACAAGCAGCACGCTCAAGACTATACTTACAAAAACTGAACCCTCAGTTCAAAAAGAAGAAGGTTGCAGGTCTAAAGATCTGACATTCCCATAATTCTGAGGGCTCAACTACTGAACGGGGATTGGGCTCTGACGATGCTGGACAGTACAGCAGAAGTAACAATAGCTCACCAGAACCTGATGGAATATCTGGTGACAGCGGACTTGAATGATTATATCATGGTGGAAACACCTGATACTAGGGTAAGTGCCCCACATAAATTATATGAAATAACACTCCAAATGGAGGGGGACAAGCCCAGGAAAGTTAGCGGTTTCGTTTGGGAGAACATTATGTTTGTTTATGACATCCTTTTAGCTGAACAAGATTGGCCAGCAGCATTTGTCATGGACGGCCGTAGGGGAGAACAGTAATTTTACAAGCCTTTTCCGACCCTGTTCCATAATATCTAAAATACACATATGCACGGGAGTGGGCGGTAGCCCTAGCATCGACATTACATAAAAACCATATTGGATAGGATTTGGATTCAACCCACCACATAATTCCATTAAATAATACTCAAACTCCACAGAGGCAGTATCCAATGAAGCATGAAGCTAAAACACAGGTCTGAGAGATCCTAGATCAACTTAAATAGAAAGGGGTGATTGAAACTTGCACCTCTCAAATGAATAAACCTTTGTTTCCCATAATGAAACCTGACAACTCATATCATCTAGTTTTAGATGACAGACATTTCAACACTTGCACTAAGACATTTGCAGTACAAAATGCACACACTAATGAGTAATTTTTGCTGGAAAAAAAACTACACTAGATCTCTCCAATGGATTTTTTGCCAAAATATAGCACCTGTAAGCAGGTATTTAACTGCATTTCCTGTGTTAGGCTCCCAGGGTCAATTTTGTTGACTCCCTCAGGGGTATATGAACAACCCGGGTTTAATTAAGGTCAGAGTAACTGAATTACTTCAAAATCTGAATGAAGAGGCATTGTCCTTTGTCGATAATGTTTATCTAAAGGTTGATGACCTGAAGGAACACTTGAGCAGAGTAAATACCATAAAATTGGGATTTGCCTCTGAGGGTTACAAATGTAATTAGAAAAAATCAAAGATAGCCCTCCTCATTGTCCTTTTTCTGGTATATGAGCTTTCAAGTGAAGAGAAAAGCCTAGCAGCCAATTTTGTAGAAAAATGTATGCTGATCCAACCTCCGAAATCATTAAAGAACTTACAATCAATCCTGGGATTCCTGAACTTTGGCAGAACATACATTTTGGATTACACAGAATGGGTTAAACCTTTCTACGATTTGAAAAAACCTGACTTTTCAGTTAGACAATGGACACAGGTACACACAGATATTTTTTGTTCCCTACAAGCTGATATGATAGCTTCAAAACACTTAAAGTCACTCGTAAATGTACGCACCCTGGGGATCCGCATAGTTGCGGGTCAATCAGGGTACACCTACCTAACATACAATGAAGGTGAAACAGAACCCATGGAATACAAATCACATTTGTACACGAATGCTGAGATGCGCTTTGCATCAACAGAAAAGATTCTTAAAGCAGTACAGACTGCTGTTGTGAGAGAAAGAGCATTGGCTTTGGGGAAGCGAATAATTGTTGTAAGCCTAGTACCAACCTTAGAGGCTGCAACAAAGGCTATTGTTCCTAACGCTAAAGTCTTACATCTGAGATGCATACAATGGGCTAATTCTCTTACTGCAACAGATGTAGAATACAGGTATGTCCCAATTCTAAAAACACAATCATTCTTGCACTATACAAAGGAATATCCTCACCCTAATGAACTAATGCCTCTAGAGCGGTATGAACATATTAATTACACTGACAGATGTGCTCAGCCGGCATTAGGAAGTAAACAGCAATACAGCGCGGCATGCACAATCGTTAAAGGTTGCATGTAAGATGGAAAATTTCATCCAAGTCGTACAAAAACACAATTTCAAGGAGATTGCACTGCGCAGCTGGCAGAATTGAAAGCACTGTTACCTGCACTAGTGAATACAGATTGAGAATTCCCCATACTAATTGTGTGTGATTCCTTTTACTGTGTACAGTCATACAATGAGTATTTGCACCACTGGGGACAAAATGGGATCAAAGATGCAAAAGATGGTACAATTAAGCACAAAGCGCTACGGGAACAGGTAGTGGAGTTGAAAAATGTACTATGAAGTGCTCACGTGATGCACACACTGAGTCATCAATGTGATGGTGTTCACATTGAAGGGAATGCATTGGCTGGTGAAGTCGCAAAGGGGGCTGTACGCACGGTTGCCATAGCTGCAATCACTCATTCAAAAACAAGAATTGATTGTGAGATTATGGTTTCAATTACTGCTACTCTCAATAAATCAGCACTACCGAAAACGTTTCCACTCAAGTACTCCTACAAGTTAGATGATAACAATGTTCCATTTCCTCAGATTCCTGGAATGGGGGATATAGTAATACCAAATATGGATTGCAGGTTAGGTTTAATTCTAGCAGTACACAAGGGTGTAGGTTCTGCACACTCAGGAGGTACGGTGACTGTTTCCCTGCTGAAACAACGCTACAGGTGGCCAGGATTAACAAAGCAGACTAAATATTATGTCTTGAAATGCGACATCTGTCAGCAGACTAAAGGCTCCACCGTAAAACATCCAGCGCAGACTCCACTGCTAATATCAGACAAACCACCCACGTATGTTTATTTGGAACACTGCGGCCCCTTACAAGCAGATGGGGCTTACATGTATATCATGGTTGCAGTGAATTCCGGCTCTAGATTGCTATGGGAATGGCCCAAGTGCTCAGCTTACGCTCGTACTGTTATAAAAAATTTGCAAGTCTTCATAGCGACATACGCAATTGGCACATTACATTCTAACTGTGGTCCCACATTTAGCTCTATGCTTACAAGGAAGCCATGGGAGGTTTGGGTGTGGCATTGCGGTACTCCTCTCCGTACCATCCCAAGGGAAACTCGGAAGTGGAAAGGAAAAAACGGGACTTAAAGCAGTCTTTTACAGCTACAGTATTAGGCTCGGGTTAGAGTTGGGTAAAACATTTGTATGAAGTTTAACGAGCATTGAAAAACATGCCAAGAAGTTCTCTAGGGGATGTCCCACCTTAAGAAGTCCTATGTGGGACGAGAATGTGGGTACCTGATCTTCATTGTGCAGGCACACTGGCGGATGAAAAACCTTTTGACATCCATAAACGTTTAGCTGTTTTACAGGATCTGAATGAATGCAGGGTAACCCTGGGCAAAGCACTACGCTACGCTCGCATAGTTTGCGCAACTTCGCACTACGCGAACTGCACGTAGCACAGTGCAAACATGCGTAGCGTAGGGCAGCTGTCATTTTTTGCTTGCTTGCGGTCCTCAACGTCAAGTTGGCGACCGCGAGCAAGCAAAATGACATCCTCGCGAATCTTTTTTCTTGTTCGCGATCGCGAGCATGGAAAATAAACCTCACGGCGAGATTCTCAACGTAGGGAGGTCAGGTTTCCCAATGCGAGTGGTTGTGCATGCTCGCAACGGCTCGCGATGAGAAACTACCAGTCTGCGCTGAGAAAGCTGCAGCTCGAGTAAAAATCTACTCGAGCAGCAGAAAAGTACAGCTCGCAAAGTGCAAGATGCCGTTTTCAATGATTGCACACTGCTGGATGCTTGTTCGCACTGTGCAATCATTGAAAACGACATCTTGCACAGTGCGAACATGCTACTATGCAGTTCGCGTACTGCTACGCGTAGCTCGGGTAGTGCGAAGTGTACTTTGCGTAGCTACGTGTAGCGCTACTTCGCAAACTACGCCCACCCTTACTGCAGGGCACTACAAAGCAATGTCCAGGTAAAGCAGACCACCACTGGGGAAGACAAGTTAGTCATGGCACGACCTGTCTGGGTCCCTAAAGTTGGGGATCTGGTCAGAGAGAAAATTGCAGACAAAAAATAATTTGGGCCTTCATACAGAAAGCCTGTCCTGGCCGTTAAATGAACAAGAATTGTTCTTCTGCCGCCTCTTGCCCAAAAAAAGGAGAAAATATTTGTCTATGGGGCCGATAATTAATAGCAAGCCTTGTGGACTACTGAGTAGACGACGCCCTCCTCGAGCTACCATTCAAGAAGTTCAAAACGGAAAGACTCATCACTTTTAAAGAGTCCCCTACACGGAATGATGGACTATGCAATAATGTCATGGAACTAGTTCCCCTTGAAACTGAAGTTCATGATCAGCATCAAAATCAAAATGAAAGACAAATTTAAATTCGACCAAACACAGATATCTATATCAACATGTCTCAATAGGAGCAAGCTACAGTTTCTACAGGACCTTCAGAAATATCGCAAATTGATCGAACAGCATCTGACTACTTTACAGAATTTGATACTTTTTCATTGGATCCAAGTGAATCTGAAACAATGCCAGTAACTTTCTTAAAAAGACTTACCTGGTATCACCTTGGATAGAACTCTGGGTAATTACCGGGATACTTTTTTCTCTATTCTGGATAGGCCTAGTAACTGTTTTTAGCATGCTTATAAATGGAACTTACCTTCAACAAATCTCTGCAGCACAAAAAGTGAATATGATTCTGAAACCTCACCTATCATCATATTGTGAACAAAGAGACTTGTCATCATGGAACATTACAGCAGTTCCTATACCTGATGGTATAGTGTGGGACGAGGTTGATTCCGATATATTTGGTCCAGCCAAACTTTTAAAAATTCCACATTTACTTAAGATCTCATTGAGTGATATCATTACCTCCAGTATATTTTTCGATGATTGGGATTTTGAAACTATAAATAATATGTTGTCTGATTTAGTCAAATCTGCTGCCTTTTCTAATAGTGAAATGTTGGAAGACACCTCAGAATTTGAAACAATGTATTGCTATCAAAATTATGGTAATCATTTTCTGCATAAATCTGCTAATGCCAGATATGTTTTTACCTACCCCCAATGGGATCATTGCCCAACACCGCCGACCCCCCTCCTATTTGAAAAGGCTCCCTTGAGCTAAAGAGCTGATGAGCTCTGGTTGATGCACCTGCGCCCAACGAGTGGTACTGAGAACTGAGAAGACTTTGGGCAGCATCACTAGCACCCCCAAAAAAAGTGTTGCTCTCTAATGAAGAAGGACAATTATCCTGAAACACGTGTCTAGAGATACACAGCACTGGCTGCACCATCAAGGGTGAACAACTAAAGCCTGACACAGAAGAAAGTGTTATCATGCACTGCATTTATTATGATGCATCAGGGCAAACTGAGTGCTGAAGTGTGAGGCAGTGTGCGCCCACCCCCCTCCTATTTGAAAAGGCTACCATGAGCTAACGAGCTCGGGCTGATGAACCTTCGCCCAGCGAGTGGTACTGAGACCTGAGAAGACTTTTGGCAGCATCTCCAGCACCCCCAAAAAAGTGTTGCTCTCGACTGAAGAAGGACAATTATCCTGAAACATGTGTCAGGAGATACACAGCACTGGCTGCATTAAAAAAGGTGAAAAACTAAAGCCTGACACGGAAGAAAGTGTTATTATGCACTACATTTATTATGATGCATCAGGGCAAACTAAGTCCTGGAATGTGAGGCAGTGTGCGCCCACCCCCCTCCTATTTGAAAAGGCTACCTTGAGCTAACGAGCTGACGAGCTCTGGCTGATGAACCTGCGCCCAGTGAATGGTACTGAGACCTGAGAAGACTTTGGGCAGCATCTCCAGCACCCCCCAAAAAAGTGTTGCTCTCGACTGAAGAAGGACAATTATCATGAAACATGTGTCTAGAGATACACAGCACTGGCTGCACCAACGAGGATGAAAAACTAAAGCCTGACACAGAAGAAAGTGTTATCATGCACTCCATATATTATGATGCATTGGGCCAAACTGAGTGCTGGAATAACGTGAGGCAGTGTGCGCCCACCCACCCCCTATTTGAAAAGGCTCCCTTGAGCTAACGAGCTGACAAGCTGATGAACTGATGAGCTGAAGAGCTCTGGTTGATGCACCTGCACCCAGCGAGTGGTACTGAGACCTAAGAAGACTTTGGGCAGCATCTCCAGCACCCCCCAAAAAGTGTTTCTCTCTATTGAAGAAGGACAGTTATCCTGAAACATGTGTCTAGAGATACACAGCACTGGCTGCACCAACGAGGATGAAAAACTAAAGCCTGACACAGAAGAAAGTGTTATCATGCACTGCATTTATTATGATCCATCGGTGCAAACTGAGTACTGGAGTGTGAGACAGTGTGGACCCGCCCCCCTCCTATTTGAAAAGGCTCCCTTGAGCTAATGAGCTGATGAGCTCTGGTTGATGCACCTGCGCCCAACCAGTGGTACTGAGACCTGAGAAGACTTTGAGCAGCATCGCTAGCACCCCCAAAAAAAGTGTTGCTCTCTACTGAAGAAGGACAATTATCCTGAAACTCGTGTCTAGAGATACACAGCACTGGCTGCACCAACAATGGTGAAATACTAAAGCCTGACACAGTAGAAGGTATTATCATATACTCCATATATTATGATGCATTGGGCCAAACTGAGTGCTGGAATAATGTGAGGCAGTGTGCGCCCACTCCCCTCCTATTTGAAAAGGCTCCCTTGAGCTAACGAGCTGATGAGCTCTGGTTGATGAACCTGCGCCCAGCGAGTGGTACTGAAACCTGAGAAGACTTTGAGTTGCATCTCCAGCACCCACCAAAAAAGTGTTGCTCTCTACTGAAGAAGGACAATTATCCTGATACACGTGTCTAGAGATACACAGCACTGGTGCACCAACAAGGGTGAAATACTAAAGCCTGACACAGTAGAAAGTATTATCATGCACTGCATTTATTATGATGCATTGGGCCAAACTGAGTGCTGGAGTGTGAGGCAGTGTGCGCCGAGACCCCTCCCACCTTCTAAAAGCAGTTCAAAGACATTTGCACGAAAATCTCCATATTTTCCAGGGTTTAACACGTCAGACCCAACCTCATTATTATAAGGTTGCACCAACACCAGCACAGAAAAATATGTTGACGAACACCAAACAGATTTACTCTGCTTCTTTTACTACCCAGTTCTCTGAACAAGGTTTGGACTGGCAAGTCCAGGGAACAGAAGAACTATTTAGAGCATGCCTCGTTCCTCAGCAAATCATGTTTTTGAATGACACCGTGCAACAAACGTCCTGTCTTGGAATAGCCAAGATAAAAGACTTGATTACACCTCAGATGCCTGTACCATAATACACCGAGGGTAACATAACATCACAAGAAGGAATTACGTTATATAAGATCATGCAATACAATAGATCAGACCGAATTGGAAGTGATGGTTGATTTGGCTCACAGACACCAATAGATGTCGGGAAAGATTCATGGGAAAAACCAAAGGGTTTAATATCAGCAGGCTGGATCCACCCTATGTACAGAGAGAACATTCAGGGCTAGTGGGATCATACAGTGTTGTTTTGAAGTTATGCCTCGATGTTGACCTTGACACTGTCACAGGTAAACAATACTTATCCTTACTTACAAAGGATGTGGATCTACAGTATTTTTTATTGGTCCTAGAAAGCCATGCCGGAAATGTTTCTATTATGCTGTCTATAATGAAATCTGGAAAATATCCCAACAAGAGGCTGCAAGGAGATTACGTGAAACAGATCGTATACACCTAGAGAAAGCTCTAGCCGTGGTTGACAATGGTTTAACTACAATAACCTCCAGGATATATTCACTGGGCAACATTGTATCTTTTGCAATAGATATATACAATACGGGCAGTCACAATTGTGTTATGTTGTTAAGCTGGACGCTGCAATCTTTGTGAGCAGGCTATGTGCCTTGGCATTTCATCAACAGTACATCTCTGTTTTCTTCATACAACCTAACAGAAAAACAGATAGAAATGGCACAAAGGGAAACAAAGTATACAATGCTGCGCATTGAAAAACAGGATAGATTAGCCTTTACAGTGGCAGAATCACAGTCCACAGAATGGTTAATCCATGGCCACATAACTCTACTGGTCAATACTTTTCAATTTCACTATTGCCTTGAACAAAAGCAGGCAGGCGGATATGAAGAAATGGGTAGGGAATTCATCAAGGAATCTTGGGATTTAACGTACCAATTTCGATGCCGGAGTGGGGATAGAGAAGTGTTTCCAGATCGCAGCGTCTTCAGCAGAGATACAGGTGCTCATACGTATGAACTACCCTTCCATTTTGCAGAAAAGGTAAATTGTATCTTTGTTAGACAAAGGAGGGACTAGGGGCTAGTTTATCGAGGTCCAGCGTACATGCCCCAGCAGGCTGTGTACAAAGTAGGTACGGAGTTCCTCTGTGAGAGTATGTTAGGAAGGTTGGAGCCTATATAGCTGGAGTGGTGTGGCTCACTGGTTAGAGGCGGCAGACCAGTAAGCAGAGGACGGCCCGGGACCAGGGTTCGATTCCCGACACGGCAGGGTAGTGGACCAGGGTCAGCGGGCTCGATAATTCTCGCCTCGGTGCCTACTCCAGTCAGGGACCACACTCTGCAACTCTGGGCATTAGCTTGCCTCATCTTCACAACAGCCCCCCCAGACTGCCGGGGATGCTTGGTCGCTCCTTAGAGCTACCCATTAGGGACCATCTCTCATGGTGAGCCAGGACGGGTTCCCCAGCGGTCGAAGCGCGGAGATACTCCTCCGGGAGTCGATTCTAGCGCTACATAAACCCACAATTAAATTAAATATAGAAAGTTCGGTCACTAGAGGACCACTATAGTGTGAGTGAAGGAGAGGGAATTCTCCTTGTTGGAAGTAGGGCTCTCACACACCCAGCACGCTAGGTGTCATGCTTCATCATTTGAGCCTGCCCCTCGCCAGGTCGGCGCTGCAATACCTTATGGGCACCCCGAACCGGGGCTCTTTATCAGGGATCTTTTGTTCCTGCCGGAGGGTGCAGTGGGTTGAGGAGTCTAGTGTGTGTAAATGTAAGGAAGGTGTGAGTTAAAATAGATCAGTTAGTCCTAACCAATATTTATTCCGAAGGTAAACTGCCTGCATTAAAAGAAAAGGAGGGGCAAGGAACTAGTCGTGATGTGTCTAATGGTGTATGCCCAGCTCTCAAATGATCGACATGTTACGTGTCTCTAATGTCATTCTGATCAGGACACTTCTTCAGGATCAAAGTGATACTATCTACACTACAAGGTAAGTGAAATCTACATACCCCGTACTCTGGTGGTAGACCTACACTGTCTGCAAATTGTGTTTGTAGCCGGTGGTAATAAGAGGACACCGATTGGGTCCAGCATCTGTAAAGATTTGAGCGTTCGACCTACCCTGCCTCCGACACTGGGATGGATCGTATCTTTAACATTTCTGATACGACAGGCATCATCCACCTATTTAAGACCATAGTTTCTGGACTAATAAGCACTTTTCAGATGGTCCTCAGAGTTATACCAAACTTTATACACTTCGTATTTGGAAGCATTTTTGGAGGACTGTCGCTGATCCTGTTTCTAATAGCAGGTGTCCTGGTTGTTATTTTGCTGCTACACAATGGACATTGCAGTCACTATGGAGATGGAAAAGGCACTCCAGGATCGTAAATACTGTTATCGCACGGTAAAACATCTAGGTACACCTCGCCTGAGAGAACTAAGTGCGTCTTGGTTCCTGTCATTTAGACCAGTCTGGATGGACTGTATCTTACCTGTCCTCCGATGCCTATTTTGCCACCACAGGTATCGGCTCCTATTGGTATGAACATCCGCTCCTCCTCTGACAACCAGGCCTTGGATGGGGCACAGGCTGCCCCAGCATCTGCTGTGGACAGTATGGAAGATCATCGGTGCTCAATTGACATAATCTGCAAGGGGTTACAGTGACTGTCGTCTGCGTAGGCAGGCAGCGATTATGTTGCGTCTACCAGCAAGGACACATAAATATTTGACTCATTTGGCCCGCTGTGTGCTGGGTGAAATTTGACTTTTTAACTCCAAAACAAAAATGAAATTCTTTTTGGGCATGCATGGCTTTCAAATGTTTGTAGTAGTTTAAACTATACCTACAGAAACATTAGAGCTATGGCTTGAGTGACAATTTCCTTTCTATTTAAAAAAAAAAATTACATTTTTCTTTTCTTTTTAAGACCTTTTAATTCTATTTGCCTACCAGTCTCTAGTTAGCTTAGTAGTATGTTTAGAATTTAACTATGTTGTCCATTCGGAAGAGGAGTGAGTATTGCGGTGCCTGTTTTCCAGGTACCACCATGGGAATGGCAAAGAACCACTAACTGTATTACAAGTTGTGCATTTCCAACTTGTAATACGGTCAGCAGTCCTTGGGCGGTCTTGCACAGGTTTGGCGCAGTAGACGTGGCGTTACACCGGCTCCGCTGAGCCAAACTCATAATCAGGCCCTAAGAACCCAAATTTAAAAACACATCCCCATTGTTCTCTGTGACTCATGTACAATGTTTTACTATATATTCTCCCCAAATCATCTGCACCTGCTTAATGAGGTAATGAGGGAGCCAGATAGAACAGAGCCTAGTCTGCCTAAGCCCCCTGCCCTGTTGTACACCCGTTGCCCTTCTATTCAACTCTCATCACCCTCTGCTCATTCCTCTTCATCAACACCAAAATTAAGAAAAAAATGTCTGGCCTCCTGCCACCCTTCCCCCTTTACGAATTTAAAAAAATACCTGGCCACATGCTACTCTCTTCTACCACCAATATTCTGGTACCAGATGATGGATTGAATCTCCAGCCATCTTTTCACTGCTGCGCTCAGGTTTGCATAGAAGCAGACGACCTTCACTTAGATCATCACAGACACAGGATAAATGACTATTTCTTCTGGTGATGTAGCAAACATTTCCCACTGTTGTTATGTCACAGCAGTTTCCCACCGTTTTTATTTCATAAAAGTAAATTACCAGATTTCAAATTGTGTGATTCATGCTAATGGCTTGCAATGAGAGCCATTTATAAACATACAAGAATTTGAACATGGCAAAAATTTGAAAGAAGAAACATGTAAGGATAGATAACTATGTGTCTGTTTAGAATGTTTACATTTAAATATAAGATTAAATAAAAGGAGAAGCTAAGATGTAGACAAACCTGGAATTTTTTCCATACTATCACAAATATAATTTCAATTGAAATCACTAATATGCCATGCATGACAAAATAATACGGATTGCTTGATATCAGCATCATAGTACATTTAAGATCAGAAAAGACATTGCTTTGTGAAAATTGGAACATAAAAGACATTTATCAAGTTGCAATTGAAAAATTGGCTTATAGGACACAAATCTGATTGCTAAATCTGAAAATATTGCCTTCAAATTTATGTATATTCAGTGCCTCGAGACCCCCAGGGGTGTTGTACAGTGCTTTACAAATGTTGATTGACTGACTGATTGATGCTAGACTTATCATATTTTTTCCAAATAATATATTGATGCTTATATTTTGGGACTCTCTGAGCATAATATCATATGGACAAGACGTTTTGATCAACCATATTAATAAAATGTTCACATTTTTAGGTCGAGGACCGAAGGCTGCGCTTGCGCAGTCTCCCGGAGGAGATTTAATGATTTTGAGACATTTTCAGTATGGGGGCTTGAACCCGCCTCTCTCCTCCATTGGCTGGCATCCTAAACGGAGGCCAGCCATTGGAGGAGACAGGCGTCACTCCAATAAAGCCCCGTCTCTTTCGGATTCGGGGGGCGTGTTTTTTTGCGTTCTTTCGACTGTGACTTCACCCGTCACTCAGAACGTCAAAACACGCCCCCGAATCCGAAATTTCGGAAGCTTCCGGTCGCCATTTATTTTTGTGCCTTTTTCTTGTATCTGTATGGTTCTACTCTATTTATATCCATCTATAGGGCTCTCCCAACAAATCCCTATAACTCTCTAGCTGCGTCCTCCTTTCCCTGGAGCAAGGCCCCCGCCCTGGGTATTCACGGGGTGTGCTGGATGAATGCACACAGGCAGCAGGCAGCTAGGAGCAGACACGAAAACATCATCCTGGAGCCTACGGCTGGGAGCAGCCTGCCCGCCCCTGTGTTCGCTGCCAGCGGACGGCATCATTGCAAACCAGGGGTCGGCGCCGAGACCAGGTCGGTGTGAGTACTGCTTTGTGTGCATTCTTGCGTCTTTGAGCTCCCCTCTGCTATAGTTCTCTTTAAAAGGACTGGACAGGGAGGCGTTGACGAGCGGAGACATTTGAAAAAGAGAGGGCGCAGCCAACCATAGTATTCGCGGGCAGTGCCATAACATATCCATCTGTACGGCTCTCCCAACAAATCCCTATAACTCTCTAGCTGCGTCCTCCTTTCCCTGGAGCAAGGCCTCCGCCCTCGGTATTCACGCGGTGTGCCGGATGGATGTACACAGGCAGCAGGCAGCTAGGTGCAGACACGAAAACATCATCCCGGAGCCTGCGGCCGGGAGCAGCCTGCCCTCCCCTGAGCTCGCTGCCAGCGGACGGCATCATTGCAAACCAGGGGGCGGCACCGAATCTTGATAGCAACAGCGGGATCATTTCTGAACTCACCTGACAATAACACTCGCACTTCCTTATTTGCTGCTGAAGTCGAATGCAGCTTTGTGTTCTGGATCGTTTAATTATGGTAGTAGTGTTTAGATTTGTAGGGCGTGGTTTATTTTGCCAACTGTAACGATACCTGCGTACAATAAATTATCAAATAAGTGCACCTTTTTAGAGGTCGGACAGATGGGAGAGTTCATCGGGCAAGCAGAGCCGGGGGGCTGACTAGCGTCTAGGAGGCACAGCATTAGTCGTTACATCAACATGTTAGTCATGTAAATGATGCAGCAAACGTCACGTAAAAAAATGCTAAAGACTATTTCAGATTAAAATTGGTTAGTTCTTCAACATTTGTGTCAATGCATTGCCAACTGTTAAGTGTAATATTTTATAATTTTGTACTAATTAAGCCCCCCCAGCAATGCCTTGACAACTCCACCACGAGGGAACCACAACGTCTTTGTCTATTAAACCATAAGGCTGTGAGGTTTTTTATATAGCACGTATCCTTCACTGAATATGTTTAAGGGGATTTCAGATTTGATGCTCAATATGGGACAGTAAAGTGTTATGTAAAAGGTCACACAATCTGTTCAAGTGTTTAAGCCAGTGTCAGGAACAGCCCCACTGCCACTCCAGGTAAGTTTGTTTGTGCCATTTTTTGTGCCCCTTTGTGCCTCTATGCTCCCCTGTCCGTGATCCCGGTCTTTGTGCCTCTGTGCTCCCATGTCCGTGATCCCGTTTTTGTGTTGCTCTCCTGACCCCCCCGCCACCCTTGTTGGTGCGCTCCCCTGTCCGTGATCCCGTTTTCCCGTTTTCGCCGCCCGTCCCAATTACTAAACGTCTAGTATTTTTTTAATTCGACGTTATAGGAATGTTGGTGAGAAGTCCTGTAAAGTGGTTTACACTGGGCTGCTCCACTGCCACCCCCTTCCCATTTCAGGTGCCTGTAATTGCTGGCAGGATTCTATGTGCCTCAGTGCCGCATTCCTCTCCATTGTTTTATCTGTTTGTGAACACCGGCATGTCCACATTCCTCTCCATTGTTTTATCTGTTTGTGAACACCGGTGGGATATCCACTCGAGGCACTGATCTGGTCTTGACGTTTCCGGCATACATTCATTAAAGATGAGGAGCTGGTTTGTAAAAGCTTATTTCTACATAGATAGGCCGTCGCGTGGCCTTGGCGGGCGTGTGGTACAGTCAGATGCAGTGTTCTAACACCCGGACCCCAGTCCCTGGCAGAGGTTTGTGAGCGTGGCTTCAGCACTGAAGAGAAGCAGAGAGGGCAGGGAATCCAGGAGGGAGGCCTAGGGCAAGAGGATCACAGAGGTCTAGGCTAGAGATCACCGGCCAGAGGCAGTTAGAGGGAAGAAACAGTAAAACCCCGCAGAAGATCCCTAGCAAAAGTAGACACTGCACTCTGAGACTGTTCATGTGCGAGGCGTCGGGCAGCTGCAGCCGCGGGAGACATGTTCAGCTACCAGAGACCGGTCCAAGGAGAACCTTATCATAATTGGGACCGAATAGATAGCAGGGACCACATGCGATCTTTCCATCGAGAGGGCATGGATTTAAAATCAATCGAGCCTTTCAACAAGTTGCGTGATAGGAAGTACTGGATCTGGGCAGCAGGAGGTCCGCGTAAATATTAATAAGAGAAGGACTAAGTGCCGAGGAATACAAGGGATACTCCTATATTGGACCAGCACAGATAAGGCGTGTTTGCAGAGCAGCGCCGAGAGCCAGCGTAACTGAAAGCCCATGTGAGCACTGCACCTGGCAGCACTGGGATGAGAACCGCTGCCTCCTCGCCCACGAGCTGCAAAGTAAGGTGTAGAACATAGATGTCATGCTGTCACGTGGCGCCTCTGTGCCTCTCATGGACTCCTGTCATGTTATTCAGCACCGAGGGTTGAAAGTGAAATTGAAACCCGGTGCATTTGATCCGTAGCTCTGCTTCGAAGCTTTGTAGAGTTGTATGGGGTAGGCGCTTTGTGACGGTGATAGGGTAATTTATTCTCTGAAGGGAACATGTCAACACAACTCTGATTTTCCGGCACTGGTATTTTGGAAAACCCACACCAATAAATCCTACTCACGTGGTGCTCCCCTGTCTGTGTTCCGGTTTTTGTGCCTCTGTGCTCCCCTGTCTGTGTTCCTGTTTTTGTGCCTCTGTGCTCCCCTGTCTGTGTTCCAGCTTTTGTGCCTCTGTGCTCGCCTGTCCGTGTTCCTGTTTTTCTGCCTCTGTGCTCCCCTGTCTGTGTTCCCGTTTTTGTGCCTCTGTGCTCCCCTGTCCGTGTTCCCATTTTTGTGCCTCTGTGCTCCCCTGTCTGTGTTCCTGTTTTTGTGTCTCTGTGCTCCCCTGTCCGTGTTCCCGTTTTTTTGCCTCTGTGCTCCCCTGTCCGTGTTCACATTTTTTTGCCTCTGTCCTCCCCTGTCCGTGTTCCAGTTTTTGTGCCTCTGTGCTCCCCTGACTGTGTTCCGGTTAGTGTGCCTCTATGCTCCCCTGTCTGTGTTCTGGTTTTTATGCCTCTGTGCTCCCCTGTCTGTGTTCCTGTTTTTGTGCCTCTGTGCTCCCCTGTTTGTGTTCCCGTTTTTGTGCCTCTGTGCTCCCCTGTCCGTGTTCCAGTTTTTGTGCCTCTGTGCTCCCCTGTCCGTGATCCCGTTTTTGTGCTGTGTGGGTGGCTTTGTGTGTGTGGCTCTGAGTGGTTGTAAATGCAATAGGTCATGCATCTGCGAGCGATTATGCTAGTATTTGCATTGTAAATTACAATGCCATTTATTTAACGATTAAGCTATTGGCAATGTAAATGACAATGCCATTTATTTATGATTTAGGAAAAAAAAAAGTCATGAGCAATGCCAATAGCTCTCCCTTTAATAATGCCAAGACCATTGCATTGTAAATGCTTGTTAAATGTTGGCTACACAGGACTTGAGCTGTCTCGAATAGAAGACATGCTGTATCTACATTGTGGGCTTCAGCACATCTATAGGCATCCCATTTGCTAGCTCCATCATCACTCTCCTATTCTCTCTCTTCATTTGTCCGTGGCATGCATAGTCATGCGTCTCCCTCTGACCAAATTGGGAACTTCTTTTTTCTTTTCTTTGTTTAAAAACCTCGTCAGGAGTGCTGGTGTTTTCACTTGCTCCTGAGATCAAATGTCAGAGGCTGTTTTCTTTCTGTGACTTCAAAGATTGCTTAAATTCCAGTGTCAACGGCTCTTTAGGTGTAACCAACATGATGACCAAGCATACCAACGGCTGCTGTTTATGTTTAATCTAGACTGGAGATTCCCGACAAACCACCCCTATTCCACAAGGAAAAGCATAACTTTTTCCACGAGAGAGTGGTAAGTGGAGATTGGATGTTTAGTTGCATTTTAGACTGACGTGTTTTATTCCTTGCGCTGTCATTGCACATTGCATTGACGTGATGATTGTTCATTTCAACTGAAGACCTACTTTCCCGTTTGCAATCACCACATAAAGCATATTGGAGCATATGTACAATTACTGGTGCATCCCTGCAAATTAGCAGGGATGCGCCAGTAACTGTGCGCCATGCCTCCGCCACCCATGATGCGCCGCATTTACAATGCGGCGCACCATGGGGCAAAAACGGCACAGCTGCGTGATGCATCTGTGCCGTAAAGGTATCGCATTGCTGGAGTTGCGCCGCATGCGCGACGCAGCTCCAGCAATGCTCTAGGGGGCCCATTCTACTAATGCTGCGTCAAGCCTTACGCCTGCTTCAAGCAGGTGTGGGGTTTTGACGTAGCATTGGCCTAAAAGTGACTGAGTGAAATCTTGTAGATTTCACTCAGCCACTTTTAGGCTCCAGATCGCCTCCTTAAGGCGCAGGGCTTTACAAAGTGACGCATCTCCCAGATGCGTCACGTTGTAAATAGCCCGCACCAATGCGCATCTTTTGCGCCGCCGTGACGCAACGGCGGCGCAAAAGAGGCGCAAGGGGCTTGTAAATCTGCCCCTCTGTTGTTAAGCTGATGCATCTGCAGATTGTAATCACCTTATTGTTTGACCATGCTATAATTGAACTGGTGGTTTCATTGAAATGAATCAGTATCTTTCAATTGCGGAGAGAACATACCACTGGCTTATAGTTTAGTTTGCCTTTTTCTGGGTGTAATGCTGTTTATAGGAAACAGTGACTTTGTAAACTAGCCGAGATCCACAGCTTCCATGTTGATAGACTGTTGTTTAAGTGTTTCGGTAATGCTGGGGCGACAATCGTACGTTTCTGGTGCACCTTGAATATTATAATTTCACTCGGTCAATTGTGTGTACTCTAATTTAGCCATTGTAGCTTGTAAACCACCAAGGCAGGGCCGACTTTTAAACCATTTCCATGAGGTTTAACAGATGTCCTGCACCAGACTCAGATAACCATGGGGCTTTGCCTTGAGGGTGGGAGGGGGCGGGGTGAGTAGCATGGTATCTAGTGGAGGAAATGACTCAGAGGCACTGGCGCTTGACTCCTACATAAACATAACAAACACATGGAAGAATGTAATCAGATACTGTGCCCAAGAGGCCCTTTTTATGCTAAGGGCCCCTCACCCTCTCTGATTCTCGGGAGATCACCAGGGTTAAAGTGGCCCACAGGTAAGTAATGAACTTTTGCAAATTGGGAAGCATTACCACATCTACATAATAACAACTGCACAAATTCAAACTCTTTGCAAGGTCTATTTAAACAGACGTTTGCCTCTTGCTAAAATTGCAAAGATGTATTCTCTGCAGTTAACATTCTTTTATTTTGCCAAGTCTTCTTTTCTCACTGTGCACTAACTTTTTGTTTAGTATTTTTCTTGTGGACACTGTTCTCAAAAGATGAGGATTACCCTGTTCTAAATATTGCAAAACGACACTGCTTTTTCTGATGTGTAATTTCTGAAATTATGTTTTAACACATAATCGTGCATTACACTCCACTCCACCCAACTCCAATCTGCCCCACTACAATCCACACCAATCCACCCCACACAACCTCGCCCTATACCAACCAAGCCCACTCAATCCAATCCACTCCAGACCAATCTAATCCAAAATAATCTATGCCACTCCATTCTAAAAGAGTCTGCCCTGCTGCAATCCAAACAGTCTGCCCCACTTCGATCTCGCCCCACTCCATTTCAAAACAATCAGCCCATTCCAATCCAAAACAATCTATCCTAATCCATTACAATACAATCATCCCCACTCCAATGAAACACATTCTGCAATACTCCATCCAAAATAATCTATCCCACTCCAATCTACCCCACTCCAATCCAAATCAATGTGCCCCACTCTAATCCAAAACAATCTGCCCTACTCCAATCCAAAACAATTTGCTCCATTCCAAATTGCCCCTACAACTCACCCCATCCTGCAATCCACCTCCCCCAGCAATCCACCCCATTCTGCCATAAACTCCACCTCACAATCTGCCCCACTCTAATCGAAAACAATCTTCCCACTCCAAAGCAATCTGCCCAACTCCATCCCAAAATATTTCCCATTACAATAAAAAATAATCCACCCCACTCCAATCTGCCCCACTCCAATCCACCCTGCTGCAATCTGCCCTGTTCAATCCCAAAAAAACTGGCACATTCTATTCTGTCCCACTCCAATCTGCCCAATCCAATCCAAAACAATTTGCCCACTCCAATTTGCCCCACTCTAATCCAAAACGATCTGCCACACTTCAATCCAAAACAATCTGCCACACTCCAATTTGCCATACTCCAACCTGCCATACTCCAATCTGCCCCACACCAATCCCCCCACTCCAACCCAAAACAATCTGCCCACTCCAATCCACCCATTCAAATCCAAAACAACCTGCCTCACTGCAATCTAACCCGATACAATCTGCCCCACTCCATTCTGCCCCACTTTAATTCACTCCACTCTAATCCTCCCCACTCCAATCCAAAACAATCTGCCCCATGCCAATCCAAAACAATCTGCCACTCTACAATACAGAACAATTGGCTCACTTCCAATCTAATACAATCTACCCCACCCCATTCCAAAACAATCTGCCCCACTTCAATCCAAAACAATCTGCCCCACTCCAATCCAAAACAATCACTCCACTCCAATTTATCCCCACCAATCCACCCCACCTTGCAATCCAATCCATCCTTCAATCCAACCTACTACAAACCACCCCCCTACAATCCAGATCAATCTGCCCACTCCAATCTAGAACAATATGCTCCAATCATACACAATCTGCCCCATTCCAATCCGGAGCAATCTGCTCCACTGCAGTCCAAAGCAGTCTGCCCCACTCCAATCCAAAACATTCTGCATCACTCCAATCTAACACAATCTGCCCCAATCAAATCTAACACAATATGCCCAACTCCAATCCAAAACAACCTGCCCCACTCCAATCCAAAGCAATCTGCCCCACTATACTCTGTCCCACTCCATTCCAAAACAATCTGCCCTACTCCAATCCAAAGAAAGCAAAATGCCCACTGCACTCTGCCCCACTCCAATACACCCAGCTCCAATCCAAAACTATCTGCCCAACTCCAATCCAAAACAATCTGCCCCACTTCAATCCAAAACAACATGCCCCACTTAAACAAAAACTATCCTCCACGACAATCTGCCCCATTTCACTCCAAAACAATTGGTTCCACACCAATCTGCCTATTCTAATTCAAAGCAGACTTTACCTCTCTTATCTGCCCCACTCCAATACAAAACAATCTGCCCCATAACAATTCGCCCCACTCCAATCCAAAACAATCTGCTCCACTCCAATCCACCCCAATCCACTTCCCAGCAATCTAATCAAATCCTTCCCACTCGTCTCCAAATCACCCCTCTCCGATCCACCCCACAGCAATCTAATTTACCCCAAGCCACCCAAACTTATTTTACCCCACTCCAATCTGCCCCACTACAATCAAAAACAATCTGCTCCACTCCAATCTGCCCCACCACAATCTAAAACAATCTGTACTACTCCATTCCAAAACAATCGTCCCTACTCCAATGTAACACAATCTGGAATACTCCATCCAAAATGCTCTATCCTGGTCCAATCTACTCAACTCCAATCTATAACAATCTTCCCCACACCAATACAAAATATATTCCCCACTTCATTTCGCCCCACTCGAATTTACCTGACTCAAATCCACTCCTTTCTGCCCACTCCATTCCTCCCCACTCCACACCACCCCACTACATTCCTCACCACTCCAATCCAAACTGCTTTACCCCAATCCACCCATGCATCCCAATTCATCTCACTCCAATCCACCCCTCCAATCCAATTCACCCCACACCAGTTCAATCAAATCCAATCTACCACACTCAAATTCTCCCCACTCCACCCCATCCAACCTGACCCGAAAGCACTCCAATCCACCCCATCCCAATCCACGCAACCTCACACCAATCCACCTCAATCAAGCCCAATCCAATATACCCCACTCGGAGGAAGGCATTTGGATGTGGTGCAGACCGTGGTACTGTATTTTAGGGGCTATCACTTGTGCTATTACGTTATCAAATGTGAATGTATCATTATATACTTTTTATTTTTCTTTTATTTGGTGATGTGCTGTTCCAACAATTCCCCCCAAAATTATCTTTATGATGTGGAATCCACTTTGTATGTCTTGGATAGATTATTGGAATTATTGATGCTTCCAATAATGAAAAAGCTGTGACCCGCTGACGGAAGTTGCAGGGAACTATGATTGAATGTAATCAGCTGTCAACAGAGCACATGATCTGCATCTTCCTGTTCTAAGTATGTGTCCATGCATAGGTGTGTATCTACTTTTAAACCAAATACTTCTAAAATGCTCTAATAATCTGTGCTCTGACGTGTGTCCATCATAATAATAATAATAATAATTATAATATGTAGATTTATAGAGCGCCTGGTTACACCACACCGGTGCCCCCCCACCCCCCAATCACATAGGTTTCTAAACAGGAGCCCCTGTGAACAGAATGACATCTAAACAGCTGTGTCGCAGCTTCAGTGGGAATTGTTCCTTTTGGCGGTGGCACATCTTGACAATTTAGTCTCAAGTAAAAGAAACATCTTCGTTATCGCCTCTGCGAACCCCTTAACTAAGAAACCCGAAAGTATCTTATTGAAAGTATCTTAAATTATTCTTCCATCCGACATTTATGAAGATTGACACAGTTCATGTGCAAGCACCAAATCAAAATACAAGCTCTCCTCCGTCAAAAAACACACAATAAGGTATTAAGTACAATGTAAAGAAACTTGAACCCTCGCATCATCATTTATATATACTTGTAGAAAGTGTGTGCTTCAATTTAAAATGTAGATCATATTAGAAGATTTATCAATCATCAAGTAGACACTCATGCCGCTATGGGAGCATGCTTTAATGCAAAACTTTTTAAAGTGACTGGTTTCATTTTATTCATTTAGAGGAGAACTCTGAAAGTTACTAATATGGTAATCTGCCACAATGTAAAGAACAGGAGCGAGCAAGCTGAACTGAAGGCACTATACTCTGACAAATCAGCCACTGTATTTTGTGCCTGCATAGCGGTTACTATAATATCTAAGTAAGGGGCATATTATCAAGAACCTCGTGAAAATTATCGCAGTTTTAGCGGCAGGAAACTCTCCTGCAAATCTAACCTGGGCTTCTTTTGGAATTCTATAACGCATATTAGCAATCCCATTATCGCAGTTTTAGCGGCATTTCCTGCCGCTAAAACTGCGATAATTTTAACAGGTTCTTTCTAATATGCCCCTATGTCTTTGTCGGAAATCACAACCCTTGCAGGGTGAACCCTCAACAGCCCGAAATTAACCTATGCTCAAGCCCGTGGTAGATATGTCACAGCAGAGAGAGGGCGACGTGTAAAATATTTATGCAGCATCAAAACAGTTATTAAATCTGAATTAGAAAAATCGAGTAAAGTTCAATAAACAAAATGACACCAAATTTGAAAAAAATCCAATAAGGGTTGATGAAAATATGTATTTTTAAAGTTTTAAGTAGGATTAGTCCTGGTCAAAGATTTTACCCTCTGACCTAGGGTCAGACTTATATCGTGGCGAAGAGGAAAGTCCATTGCAATGACACAGGAGTTCCCTCCCTGCCACACTATTTAAATGTGGGTGGACCATAGTTTGCCGATGGCGGAGACTACTCCATCTTTGCCGTTGTCAACCTTCTCCAACAGCCCGATGAAGGCCGTCGGAGGTTTGCATGCCTAATTTTGATGGGCGGATGTATAGCTTTTTTTAATGCCTGTCACTATCAGGAAAAAGCCTGTCAGTAAGGGGCATTGATGAGTGCTCAGTGACCCTTTACCACTGGAGGAAGCTCCCACAGTGAGGAGGGCATTGCTTTTTTTGTTTACTTTCTAAAAGAAAATCCCACTTTGGTATTTTCCTTTAAAAAAATGTTTTTCCTATAGCTCCAACATGTTTGACGGAGCCATCTGGAAAAGTTACAATGCTTTGGCAGAAACCACATTAATGGCGGTTCCAGGCAATGCTTAAAATGTCTGCAGGGCCGGCAGCCATTTAAAATTTCGCAGGTGGCACCTCCGTCATTGTGACAAAGTAATATCCTCTGTCTCCCTGGTGGAGGACAGTCCATTCATCAAAACATAAGAGTTCAGCAGATGTGTTCTTTCATCATAAATGTGATGGGCATCCCATCTGCCCCATATTAGAAGTGCATTTGCATATCATGAACTTGAACATGAAGGACGGTATATCTGTCACTTCTAAATCAGGCCCTTAGTTTTTTAGGGTCCCAATGAACCATACAAGTACTCTACTAAAGCCCACAGGATGACTCCAGGGGATGTACTTATAGACACAAAACAATGTGCAATGCAGAAGCCAACAGCACAGCCCAGTCTAGGTCTAGTTGCTACTGGTCAGCTGGATACTTCCCTGAAAAGGTCTCTTGCATCTTTTCCCTATGTAGCCACCTACCTTCAGAGTCCACCTATTTGTCTTGGGTACAAGGTGAAGCAGGTCCAGCTCTTCAGGGCTCCTCTCAGGTCACATTAAACAGGTTACAGTCCTCTTTGATTTTTTACAGCGTTCTGCAGTGGGTGCCCTGGGATGCCACATTTATGCTTGGCACTAGATAGTGGAAAGGTAAGGAGATGATGGACAGAGTGATGGAACTTTTCAGACACTCACCCCCAGTCACAGACCTGGGTTGCGTCCATCATTAGCTCATTTCGCCACCCTAGTTCAGACTCAGTCATATGCAAATCAGTCTTGACCCTGTGCTCATGGGAACAGTCCAGATCCAAATGCCAAACCAGGTCTTCCCTGAACCTAAACAAGAATCATGGGACCAGTTTCGGGGTAACACCCCTCATTAGCCAGGATGCCCAGATGTGGGCCCCGTGCCATGCCACTGGAGTCAAACTAGCCTGGCTGATGAGGGGTGATGCCCCAAAACCCGTCCTAGGATGCTTGTTTCCAGTCTGGGAGGACCTGGCCTGGCAGTTCAGGCTGGACTGTTCCAATGAGGAACAGGGTCAAGACTGGTTTGCATATGGCTGGGTATGAACTGGAATGGGCATACAAAACTATGATTTTAGCCCATATCTCTGTATTTGGGTGAATGCTTGGCAATGTGCCTCATTCTGTCTATCAAGTGTTGTTTTTGCATTTGTCACCCGAGTGGAACAGTTATGCATAGATGTGGGTCCCGTGCTCTCTATGCCACTGGAGTCAAGCTAGCCTGGCAAAGGAGGAGTGATGCCACAGAACCAGTCCCAGGATGCATGTTTCCAGACTGGGAGGACCTGGCCTGGCAGTTTGGGCAGCACTGTTTCCATGGAGAACAGGTTCATGTCAGATTTGCATATGGCTGGGTCTGAAATTGAATGGCATGGGGAGCACAAAAAAAACCAGATGAATTTAGGCCCAGATCTCTGTACTGGGGTGAATTTTTGACAATGTGCAGCATTCTGTTCATCAATTTTTCCTTTTGCATTTGGCACTAGATAGTGGGCTGGCAGTGTCAGCTGTTTGGGAGCGGTCTTTGTAAAGTCAATAAGCTCAACTCATAATACAGTGTGTAGACTGCCGAGCTCACCGTGCTTAGATGGCCACTGCTGGTATGGCAGTCCATGGGACCACAAAACACATAATAAGACCCTCAGTCTACATTTCCTCTTCCAATGATCAAATCTGTTACAAAGATGGCAAATGGTCTTTTTCTTCAGCGTTGTGACTTCCATACCTGAATTTAGACAAACCAAAACACCTCTACCTCTATTTTGTGAAACACCAAATTATCCTTGAGGACCTTATATTCCTGCTCGTAGAACAACACCTTGTATCTCACCTTCATTCCCTGCAAATGACGTACTCTGAAATCCTCTGTAAGCAAATTTCCTCTAAGTTGCTCCTAAAGCTCTTTCTGCTTCATTTCTTTTCCATCACTACAGTACTCTGATACCTCAGAATGCCATCCAATGACTTTCTTTGCCAACAAATCCCACTTTGCTGTATATGCACACTGATGTGACTAGACATCTATTGTCCAATAACAAACTGAGACATAAAGAATCTCATGTCACTAGCAGCAGGACATTCTCTCCTACTGTTTTGTTGAAATTCCTGAAACAATCTTTAATGAAATGCATCAACCGATTTTTTTGGTACCTGGGTTGTTTGATTAATCTTAACCTAATCCAAATCTTTTGTTCTCACTAGACCCTTCAGGAAAGTAATCACTGCTTCATTTTTCCCCATAACTATACAAGATGGTTCATGAGAGCAAGCAGCTCTCATTGTCTCCTCACTTGGTCATAGCACCATAACCTTACATTTGAACCACAGATCAATTGGCATTGCAGTGTCAAAGCATATTTTTAAATCAATCCACAACACCTTTGAAATTTCAACAAAATCGTCAACTTGTGTGCACCACAGTACAGGCTTGTCTCTCAATTTTCTAAACATTTTCGTAAATGCTGCAAGATCTCCATTGCTCAATGGTACATGAACATACAATTTTCCCGCTGTTTGTCTTCGCACGATAAGGTAAGGCTTCTACCTCATCTTGTATATTATTATCCCCAACTAGGTCTGGTGGTTTCTTTTTCTTCTCATGTCTCCTTGTCCACTTGCTCCCTAATTTCTCAAAACCATTCCATTCACGATTTCATTTTTTCAAGTCTGTAACGTGTAATCCCAATTCTAAAGAACGCAGTGTCTCAATTGCTTCATCATCCATCTGTACTCTGAAACTTTACTGAAACAGAAAACTTTTTAGAACATCGATTTCATATTTTTGGGCCAAATAAGTCAGCCCATGTGTAGTTTCTGCACATATTGTAATTGCCTTACTTAGGTAAATTCATTTTATTTACTGATACTGGTTCAAATGCTCAAGATCTAAACATTCCCTCATAATTTCTTCAGGTTAAATTTTTAACCTTGAAATATTAAATGCCGGTGGGAGCACAGCGGTGGCGGTCTACCGATTGCCCGATTATGATTTGGGCGGTCGAACTGCCACACCCCCGAAACTGGCGTTCCCTAGTGGTATTGCGGCAGGCAGGAGGCTGCAATATGCTTGGTGGGACAACTGCGGTTCCTTCAAGCATATTACGAGTTTCCTCTCTGCTGGTAGTGTAATGGAGGTTTCTCCTTCAAGAACACATTGGCAGAGAGGAAATAAAAAGGGCCTTGCAGGGCTCCCAGTGCCTGCACCACATGTGGAAGCAGATGACCCCCTGTGTCCATGCACACCAGTTCCTGCACGACAGGGACTTTTTCAGTCCATGACATGCAGGAACTGTTTCTGGCGTTTCCATTGTGGTGCCCATTTAAAGTGGCAACGCAATGGGAACATGAAAAAAAAGGCTGACAGACAGGAGGAAACTCCTAATCAGGCGGGCAGTCTGGCCGCAGCTTTGGCGGTGCAGCGGCAGGACGCATCCGGTGCCACATCACCAAAGTCAAAATCAAGCCCTAAGTGGTGTCACTTTTTCAGGTTCTAGGTTAACTATTGTGCAATCTTTTTTAATCCTTGCTGCCACCTGAAACCATAGTCGGAAAAACAGCTTTAAACAAATGTATTTCCCTCTGAGCTAATGGTGTTTTAAAGACAATTCTTCCCCCATCTCCCAATGATTGAACTGTCTGGGGTGGTTTCCTTTCAATAATCTGAGAATTCTGACATGTTGGGAGAAACACTGATGTCATTATTCCTTCTACAGCTCTTTGAGCTTCTTGAGTTGGGGCCATATTAATTAGGACAGTCACAATTTGTCCAGGCACTGTTTGTGTGGCTACGGTTTCTTGTATTTGTACATGATCAGTCACAATTGAAGCAGTAATACCTGGAGGTATCCCTGCCAGTGTTGAGTCAACAGGTGGTGGGGCAATCAAAAATGCCTGTAAAGATCTCTCAATCTATATTTCTGTTGGTTCAGAAGAAGCAGTACCCACAGTAGTTCTTGTTTGGTACACTATTATTAGTATTTGTAGTGGAGACGACATAAGTTAACAATGGTATACAACGTTTAGCACGCATTTTTTACCACGCACTACCACTACAACGCAGGCATTACCACGCATACCATTACAACGCATTGCGCTGGGGGGCGCTCTAGGATAGGGAATAAGTATAATTTTATACCCAACACCTTCCCTAGTGTCCACGGGGACTGGAGTTGGAATATAAAATTATACTTACCACTATCCAGCACCTCTAAGCGCTATGCATTGTAACGGTATGCGTTGTAAATACCGCATTGTAATTGTATGCGTGGTAAAAGTATGGTTCGTAACGTCATACATCCGTTAACAATGTATCTAATATTCTATCAATTGAATCACTGTTTGTTTGAGGCTTCTTGTCATCCTTAATTTCCTTCTCATATCTCATCCTTTTTCTGCTTCTAAGGTCTCGCAGTAGTAATCGCTTTGTATAATCTGGTTCCCTCAACTGTAACTTTCCTCCGTCTTTCTAGTGCTTCAGCCCAATGAGCATCTGCATATTTATGGTGAGCTCCACTAGTCATGTTCTGCTATTTTGCTCTTTGCTTGTCTCTTGCTGTCTTTTCCCACATGCTTAAGGCTTCAAATTGTGTAGGTCTAGATGGTGACTTTATTTCTCATAACATTTCTATTAATCTGTAAATAATTTGTAATTCAAAAGTACCATATTTTGGAAGACGCAAAGGAGCATCTTTCTCAGTAATCTTGCACCATAAGCAAATTCACAAACATGAATTTAGGCCCATGTTTGTTAACATAAAACGTGCAGGCTTTCTTCAGGTGGCAGCTTGTCACTGTCCCAAATCAATTTTATCACATCATCCGAAAACATTCTTAAAGCCTTTAAACCATTTTATTTATGCAAATTCAATGCTATGTATTGATTCTTTCCTTCAATCCTGTTATCTTGTTACAGTTTGAATTCTTGAAGACTTTCAGCCAAAACGCAAGATTCAAACAGCTGTACTATCACAGCACAACACATACAATACCATTAGCCAATCACAGCTTAATAATACACGAACCCGACAGTCTCAGTGTGAGAAATTTGAAGAATAAACTAATTCCTCACAGCAGCACACCCTTTTTAACAATTATCCTCGCATTCACACAACTCCAATTAATAACTTCTTCAAATAACTTTGTGTTTGCTCTGCTAAAAGAAATACCAGCAATAGAATCACTCAAGAGTATTTTACACCCGCGCAAGTGTATTATCGACCAGCTTGAAATCACCCTAAGTGATGCAGCTTCACCCTGTGTACAATCAGGTTCCACTAACACCAATTAATATCAGTTAATCACAAACAAATCTCAAACAATTATATTACCGATGTACATCATAATCCACACCTAAAATCCTGCAAACAAGTTTACATTTTGTATTATTATCTCAGGATGTTTTGGCCTTGATGAGCCTGAAATCTTCAATCTCTTCTCTGCCTCAACTCATCGATCTCTTTACTACTCACTCAAGCATTCAAATGCATAGTACCCCAATCTAACTCAACACAATTTACCACAAATGCAATTACCGCAGAAGCATTTACTGCAAATGCAATTACAGCAAACGCAATTAACACAAAGAACACTTCTCCCTATTATTACTCACACCTTCATCAGCAACTGCCTTCTTGTATTGTCTTCTAATACAGCTTTGCCAGTCTTCAACTTCTGGGCAATAGAATCATCGATCAGGATTTTTGGGGATTTATTTTGTAGCTCCTTTATAGCTCCATACAGGGAGTTAATCTAACCTCTGCTATAAGAAAATGTGGGAAAACTAATATGATTTGGCCACATGGGCATTTAAGACTAAACACCTCAACTTTCGTCCTCTAGAATTCCTGATGGCTCTTGACAGGTCAATGGACCTTAGCCGCTGTGTTCTGAATTGTAGCTGAAACAAAACGTACAGGTCCTGTATATCATTAACTGTGAAGTTCTGCATATTCAGCCAATGATGAGCGGTATGAGTAGATTCAAAAGGTTTTATTTTCCTATTAAAGTTTAAGCTTCTCTGATTTTTTATTTATAGTCAAATAGCAATCATTTTACCAATTTGATATTAGAAAAATATAATTTGTGCAGATCATACTTAATGTGCATACAAGAAACAAAATACTATTCTAAGAAATGGAGCACAAATTATGTCAGTTAGATCACAAGAAGAGCTTAAAAATAAAGGCAAGGATGAGATTAGCATGAAGCTAAAGATTAATAATTATAAACTACAGAATTTTCCATAAAGAGAAAATAAAGCATAGAACAAATGAGCCTTGGCAAAGCCAATTAGTCAAAGCATAAATCTTGGGTTTTAATAAATGTCAAAAGAACACAGCCTGACATTTCTGCTCTGAACCTCAGCTGATCTGCCTCCCTTCTCCTTTCAAACTAAATATCCTGTCATCTGCTCTCTTGCACACAAATCTCTCTATCTGAATCTCTTGCTTTGCTAAAGAAATCTGTATATCTGTCTAAGTCTGTCCAAATCAGAAGTTCCCAAACCAGGAACTTGTTTATAAAACTGTGATTTTAAGTTGGCAAAACATGTTGTCTGTTCTTTTGTCGATCCAATAGACATCCATCAACTCCCCACGTCATCCATTCTACGAGTTGGATATCTTCTTTTTCCCCACAGTTGGACTCTTCATCTGAAGTGACTTTATTTCCGAACCTTCTATTTAAGCAGATATTATTTAAAATGAACACATGGTCTGTAAGCTGCAAATAAAACTTTATTTAAGCAGGAAGTCATTAGAAACGAAATATGATAATGCATTCTTAATTACATCTGTTTTCTGTTCTCTATGGCAAAGAAATAAAGTTTTAAGTTAGTTGTGAATATGGCACCGTTTAAATAACAACATTCTATAAGCAACAAATACAATATCATGAAGGTTCTGAGGTAACATGCTGAGGTTTCCTTGTTTTACAAAGGAAACGCACATTTTACTAATATCTGGAAGGTCAAGTTCTTCAAGCAAGCTACATTTCTACAAATCATTAATTCTTATGATCTGTCACTGTTTTCTGGACTTTTAAATGTCCTGTTAATGTAATACAAACTATATGTTACTGCTGCACACATGTTTAATAAGTATTGTAAGCCAGAAATCGCATTCTATAGTTAAGATAAAATCTAAAAGCAGTCAATTTTACTATAAATTATATGTGTGCATGCTTTAGCATTCTAAATAACATGATTTATTAAATGGAAAGCTTCTGGTTAAAGGCTTTTGAATATCAAAGCCTCCTTTTTCAGCACCAACTTTCTGCATATAATGTTTGAAGCCCAGTGCATATTGTCATTAGTAGTGATTAATGTTTAGGACGTTTTTACTTTCCTTCAGAAGTTTGCATCTGTTGTTGCCCAATTATAATTCAAAGGTTGGGTCTTCGTACAAACATTTTCTTTGTTTTATGCATCAATATTAAAGTTTTGGTCTGTACTGAGGGCAACAAATCATTACTCTTATCCTCTGCGCCAGACTATACAATAATCTCTGTTAATGCATCATTAAGACAATGATAATATTTGCTCAAGATTAGAGGAACTCCAGATAGTAATTGATGTAGGCCCAACTTCAAGCATACATTATTTAGGTGTTATTTTTTTCATATTACTCAAACTCAGGAGATGCTATTCAATTCTCTCTTCTAGTGCTTTCATGTAGAGGTTAACCAGCAAGAGTGAAATAAATATTAAAGAGCCATGAGTAGAAAACAATTAAAATTAGGACTAACATTTGGATCTACTTCACTTTAACTGTAATTGTAGACATCAATTGTAAAGAAATGCTATCCTCTTCATATGAACCCTTGGAATCCCATTCATATTCTCAAACTTTTGAGCAAAGTGTCATGGTCTTCTTTCACACAGCATACTAAGTAGCAGAAGAGTGTTGATAAATTGAATGCCCACCATTCCACCATGGGGTTGAGAATCACACTGTGAGGGTAATATAAAGTCAAAGTTGTAGAGTGTTGTAAGGAAAGGTCTGTATGTGACATTCCTTACCAGAGAGCCGAGCGGGAATAAGAATGTTTTCTTTTGTATGGTAAGTTTAATGGGAGGGCCAGACATATGAAGGCCGCTTTAGGGAGTTATGAAATAAACTTCATAAGTGCAAAAGTCTGGATTGATTTTATGACATAGTATTGCATTATTTTGTTCTGTGCCTTTCGGTGTGGATTATTTAGGAAATACTGAACATACACATGACACTTTATGATATGAAGCTTAATTGAAATTAAATACATTTTTTATAACAACTCGAAGATATAACTAAAAATTGATGGGAGATTGTACTGCATGCACCTGCCTTGATCTAAAGGATAGACCACTGCTAATGCCTTTTAACCCATTTGCAAATATAATTCTCTCTTCTGTTGAATGTTTAAACTTTTTCTCTTTTTAAATGTTTTATATATGTTTTTACCTTTCTTTTATGGCTTTGGGCCGAAGAAAGTTTATTTGACTGACATAAGTGCAACTTTTAAAGTACGTTTTTACTCATGAAGAAAAGGAAACTTAAAATTGGCGACAATACAGATTCCACACAGTGAAGTAACCCAGTAGAAATACCAAGTAATCTCAGTTACTAATGTATCAGTCATCACAAACAAAAGAGTATTCAGCTCTTCACAAATAAACAGTGTCACCTCATCGATTCCACAAACAGTAGAAGGTGAGAAAGTAACAAATTGATTTTATGTTAAAAGGACAACTTCTAGGTTAACATTATTAGATTTGCACTTTAGTTTTAAATCACATTTCAATATTCTGACCTTGAAGGTACTACACAGCAAATAGTCCCTTTGATCAAAAGAAACTTGTGCTGGGCGTTCAGCGAGTGCTTATAGGAATATGTTACACAGTTTTATTGACATGTATTAACACACACATGCCCAATGTGATCAACACGTCACACATAATTGTCATCAGAAGGCTAGACACTTGAATGACAAGTTGGCATGAATATTTCAAAGACGTCAGCATGCACACATTTCGTGACAAAAGCATTGTGGGCCTCATTTACAAAGAATGGATGTAGGGCAGTGACACATGCCATTTTGCTGCGCTGCCCTACACCAATTAAAAAGGGCAGGAATGCAACATGGGGCTATTTACAAGCCCTATGTGCTGCAGTAATATCCGGGTTTGTGAGGTTTCCATATGCACACAGGGCTTAGCTGATCCACAACGCCACATAGAGCTACCCTGCATTGTTTCTCATGGCTTTGTACATAAGGAGTAAGGCAAAGCAGCTCCTATCGCTGTCTTACCTTACTCTGCGTCAAAGAGGCATTCCATGGGTGTTGCTGTGAGTTGTTTCCACACAACACCCATGGACTCTGACTGCCTAAGATTAACAATGTCTTGTAAACCTAGAGCAGCGCCAAAACCATGCACTTCCTTAAAGCAGACATAACGAGGAGAAATGTTTTTTCCTCATTCCATGTGTGCTGCATTCTGCATTCCATTGGTGTTGAATGGGAACACCCACAGCAACACCCATGGAAAGCCTCCTTGATGTAGAGTGAGGCAAGGCAGCACTTTGCGCAGCCTTGCCTTACTCCATATCTATGAGGCCATGTAAAGCCATGCAGGGTGGCTTTACATCACCTCATAAATATTTTTTTTTTTATTGCAGATTCACAGGAAGCCACCAGCAATTAATCAGTTATTTCAGTTATTCACCAATATTAGTGCATCTCACCGTTAGGAAGGAACACACAGCCGTTTAGCCCACACCCCTGAGGTAGGGCGGCAAGCTGCGTCAAAGAACTGTAAATACAGACTCATGTACAATTGTGAGGATCTAATGAGCATTCCGAGCATCTGCTTTTCTGTTTTAACCCCACCCACCCCCCGATAAACCAACAAACACTTTAGTTACCCTCCAACAATACAAAGGCGAGACTAGCAGCATTGACATATCTAAAGCCCTCCCCATCTATCCGTGCTCGTAGAGTCTGTCACATTCGGACCCTCAGATTTCCGGTGCCACGTGGCACTCACCGCTTTCCCCTTATCGTATCTTATCCATATTTGTGATGTCAAGGATGTCCCCGTGGCCTAACCTACCCCCACCTAAAGAAACACCCCCCTCATACCCCCCATCCAGCCCGTGGTAGTGTCGCCACTTGGACCAAACTCTCCGGAATTTTTTGGGACACCCCCATTGCCTTATAGGTAACCCTCTCAGTTGCCATGTACAAGTCTAATCCTCTCCTCCACTCCTCCAGTTCCGGCGGTTCCGGTGCCCCCCAATGTTTTGCGATGTCCCTTTTTGCTACAACTAACGCAAGGACTAGGAATGTAAGCAGTGGGCGAGTCAGGTCTACCTCATTTGTCATGCCTAGCAGTGCCAGCTTGGGGTCCCGTGGGATCGAAACCTCCAGAACCTCCTCCAACGTTTGTATTGTGTCACACATCCAGATAGTATGATAGAAGTCCCCCACGTCCTGGTGACATCTAAGACATCGCGGGTCGTCTACTCTCCCCATTTTGCTAAGTCGCTGTCTATCATAGTAAGTTCTGTGGAGTACGTTAAATTGAATGAGCCTCAGTCTTGATTTGATTGCCACCTCTCGTGGATGCATCAGGACTATTTCCCAATCCAGGTCTTCCATTTCTCCCACCTCTGCCTCCCACGTTCCCCTGAGTTTCGCCAGGTCCCCCAACATATGATTAGTTAAAGTTTTATATGTGAGGGAGACTGCCTTCCCCATTATCTGTTCTTGAAGGAGCCGCCCCTCTAATGGTGCATATTCTGGGATATCTGTGAGTGTGATGTTCTGGGCTCGCCATGCATGTCGGAGTTGGATGTATTTGAACTGCTGCGTAGCATGAAGACCGAACTCTGATTTTAGTGCCTGAAAAGACTTCAGCTCCCCTTTGGCTATCACATCTCCGATAGTGGAGATGCCGATATCGTCCCCCCTTTGGAAGCCTCGCAGCTTGTTAAGCTCCGGCAACCATTGGCAGTGCCACAGCAGTGTCTGCCGCGTGGGTCTCTTATCCCATCCCATGCTTCTTGTGGCCTTTGTCCAAGCGTTAAGTGTTATTGACGTCGCCGGGAGAAGGCGTGCCCTGTTAGCGCCCCCGTAGAGATAGCACAATAGGTTTTTGGACAACATTTTTGATCTCTCCAGGGCGTAAGTTGGGTGGTCTGCCGGGGCGTGGAGCCAGTCATTGATTGGTGTCAAGTGTTCTGCCCAATAGTAGGCCTCTAGGTTAGGGAGCGAGATCCCCCCACCGTATTGGTGTCTCTGAAGTGTGGACAGAGCCACCCTAGCATGCTTGCCTAGCCACAGGAAGGATCGCAGATCTGCATGAATCCTGGCGAAGACCACCAAGGGTATGGGATAGTACTGATTTTGCAGTGCGTATAGGAATTTGGGTAAGGTGATTATTTTGTACATGGCCGCTCTGCCTAAGAGTGTAAGTGGGAGCTGTCTCCAACGATCCATATCTGCTACAGCATTCAGCATGATCCGTTCCAAGTTTCTACGGAAAGAGAGGGTCGCACTCAAGGTTATATAAATCCCGAGGTATTGGAAGCCTTTGGTGGTTGTCAGTAGCCTCTCCGGTAGTCTCCCCCATTGGTCTCGCCCCTCTGGGTCATAGAGGATAGACTTGTGCCAATTTATTTTGTGTCCCGCCTGCCCACAGTATTGTTCCAGCTCCCGAAATAGCTCTGGGATGGTGGTCTCGGGTTTAGTTATGTATAACAAGACATCATCTGCTTATAACGAAATCTTTTCTTGTGTCTGGTCCATGTCGCTGCCTGTAAAACCAGAGATGGGACGGTAAGAAGCACAGCTCTCCCGTGGCTTGCCCTCCTTGTATATCGGGACAATCGTTGCCATTGCAAGATCCAGAGGGAGCTGCCCTTCCTGGAAGGCACCAGTAAAGAGGCCTTTAAGATGACGAGTCAAGAGGTCCGCCGTTCTCTTAAAGAGCTCGGCCAGGAAACCGTTCGGGCCCGGGGTTTTGCCAGGCCTCAGTTTGGCAATGGCGTCCGTGATGTTATCGGTTGTTATGTCCGCCTCCAGCGCCCCAAGGGCCTCGGAGGGTAGGACCGGTAGGGCCGTCTGATCCAAATATTGTAGTGCTTCCTCAGAAGCTGCCAGGTCTTGCGTTGCATAGAACTGTTCATAGTGCGCAGCAAATGCTTCTGCTATCTCGGTGTCGGTGCTAACAGTAGTTCCGTCAGTAGTGTCAATACTGTCTACCCATGTAGCCACTCGCTCCTTTTTACTAAGCCACGCTACAAGTTTTCCAGACTTGTCGCCCACGTCATACAGACGTTGGAGGGAGGCGAGGGATTGGGTCTTGGCCTCTGTAGTTGCTAGTTTCCTATATTGTCTCTGGGCATCTAGTAGCCGCCTGAGAGTCTCGCTGTTTTTATGGGTCAGATATTCCCTCTCCCAGCCCAGGATAGCCTGTTCTAGGGCATCGACCTCGGCCTGAAGTTTACGACTTTCCTCACCCAGCCTGGATTTTATCCTGTCTCATAGTACCGGTTTTAGGGCTTCCCAGAGGGTGACACTCGATTACACCGTGCCCTCATTTTCTGCAATATATATCTTAATGTCTGTTCGTATACCCCTCAGTACAGGAGCATTTTGAAGATCCCACGCCGCCATGCGCCACGAACCTGTGCCCCTGCCCTGGCTGCGACCCACCTTTACAAACAGAGGCGAGTGGTCCGATAAGCCTCTGGCCTTATATTCAGCAACATCATCTGCCCTCAGGTACTGTCGGGACATGAAGACATAGTCAAGTCGTGAAAACACCCTGTGTGCCCGGAGTAGTATGAGTAGGTTCGCTGTGTCGGGTGTAGCCACCTCCAGACATCCGTAAGGCCTATAGTGGACATCTGCTTGAACAGTGTGGTCTGGTGCCCTTCCCTCCCTGCGTCACCGGATCTGTCTAGACCTATGTTCATAACATCATTGAAGTCACCTCCCACCACCTGTATAGTGTCTGCCGTATCTAACAGAATGTTCGCAAGTGCTGTGAGCGTACGGGTCTGTAATTTAGGAGGTGCATAGACTGAAATTAACGTGTACGTGTGCCTATTCCAGGTGCCCTGTACCCCCGCATACGTCCCTTGCGGGTCAAACCAGGTGTGTGTAGCGCAGAATGGCGTGGACTTTTTTATCACGACTGCTACCCCTCTGGAGTCCGACGTATATCCCGCGTGTGCCAGAACTCTATATCGGCCTCTAGCGATGAAGGCACATTGTGTACCTTTGGGGTGTGTCTCCTGTAGTAAGATGATATCCGGGTCCGCCTTTTTGATGTAGGAGTTCACAAGGCCCCTTTTTACCTTAGAGCCTAATCCGTTGACATTCCATGTGAGGACGCTCAGTCCCTTACCTCCCCATTGTGAGTTGTCTAAGGTACTAGCCATTGATAGATGTGATGGATACATGTGGTTAGACTCTGGCATGTGTACGCGGTGTGGAGGTGCGATGTGCGCTGCTGCATTATCTCGATTGTAGTCTCCCTTCCCCAACTGTTCCCACCCGTTCTCCTACCTGAGTGAACTTGAAATCCCCCTCTCCCTCCCCCCTCCCCACCTCCCTCTCCTTCCAGTCTCATCCTAACACAGGACATAACTTTCCGTAAGAGTAGGCCTGTCGCCCACCCGCAGACCCCTCCCTTCAAAGAACCAAAGAACAATAAAACGTATAAAACAGGGAAGCGTGTCAACTTGCGTGCTCTCCTCTGTCGGGCTGCCGTTTCCATTGTCCAAGTACACCACCATTCAAAGGTCGTGCCAGCATGAGGATATCTTCACCTCATAGCGCATACTCAGTGGCCCGAATCTCCAGGATTCATGATTTGGAGTCTTGAGTCTCTGATTCGGGCGCACTATGTTGTCCATATAAGTCCTGCTCCAGCACTCGAATCTCCTCCACCAGCGGGTGAACATATTGACTCCCTTCCTCCTCTTCTTCCCCTCCAGATGTGCGGCTATCGAGGCCTTCCTCATCTTCGCCTTCTGAGCGAGCAGTGGATCGTAGGGCAGCAAATCTTGAGCCTGTCCCGGCATCACCTTTTGGGGAGGCCGAACGCCCTTTCCGCGTATTTCCCGTACCCCGGCCTCGATAGGGTGTAGTCGGGATTTGCCTCTTAGACCTCCTTGATTTTAGTCTTTGTGCCTTCGGTATTTCCCATTGGGTTGTACTTCGTAGGGACCTATCCAGAAGATCTCGGCCAACGGTTACTCTGCTGTTGAGGATCGGGCGCTCCTCCAGCCAGTGCCAGGCATCCTCCGGGAGGGTGAAGAAGAGTGACTGCCCCTTGTACAGCACCTTAAGTTTCGCCGGGAAGAGGAGCATGTATGAGATATTTAAGTCTCTGAGTTTCGCCTTCACGGAGTCGAAGGAGCGGCGCTGTTTCTGGACCTCCTGACTGTAGTCCGGAAAAATCATGATATGCGCATTTTCTAGACGAATCTCACCCAGTTTCCTCGCCTCTCTCAGGATAAGGTCTCTGTCAGCGAAATTAGGAAAACGCGCAATGACTGGTCGCGGTCTTACCCCCTCCGGAGGTTTTGCCAGGAGGGCCCTGTGCGCCCTCTCAATAATGAAGCAGGGTGAGAATTGCACCGCTGGGAAAGTTTCCATGAGCCACGTGTGTAGGAAGGATACCATGTCAGCTTTCTCGATTCCTTCTCTAAAGCCAACAAAGCGCAGGTTGTTGCGTCGCGCTCTATTTTCGGCGTCGTCAACCTTCCATAGAAGTTGGCGGTGGGATGCCTTGAGCTCTGCTATGTCCTTTTGGAGGGTAGTGATTGAATCTTCTGCCTCGCCCATCTGCGTCCCTGCAGAGGTAACCCTGTTGGATAGGTTCCGGAAGTCCTGTCTCAGGAGTGTCACTTCCGAGCACACCTCTCCAATCTTTACTTCCAGGACCGCTCTGGACTCCTGAATATCCGTCCGTGAGGCCTGGATGGCCCTCATCAGTGTCCGAGCGCACACCTGACGCGGTGTGAAGGCCCTCCGCCACAGGACGCGGGGCGGCAAAATTGTCCATGGGCCCCTGTTTGGGCCCCTTCAACGGTATATCTTTCTTCCCCATGGCCCGCTGGATAGGCGCGTTAAGCACTCTGGGAGAATGGTGAGTCACCCTAGGTCCCGGGCACTATTCACAGCCTGGAGGATGGTCCGCCGTCTCCGCATCTTCTCAAGGGTGCAGGTGTAAGAGCCTCACCATGTGGGTCCCATTGGACACCGTCGTCCCTCTTTCCACTTGTCCCGCTGGCCGGGTCGCCGGCGGGCGGTGCCTGGAAGGTCTATCTATCCCCTCTTCTTTGTTGGCCGCCTCTAGCCCTGGAGCAATGAGTGGCGAGTCCTGTATCCGGGCCAGGTATCAGCAGAGGTAGGCAGGCATACGATAGGTGACCGCCCCGCCTGAGAGCCCCACCAGGTGAATGTCCATGTGTGGCAGGGCCGCCACAAAGCGCCTGGGCCGCAAGGGGGTCACAGGCTGGGTCATGGGCCACTCCCTCCCCGGCTCGCGGCACCGACCGCCAACTTAGTGTTCTCCGGGTGTCTCGCAATCTCACAGTGTTGCCCCGCGAGCTCCTCCACACCTTCTGACGTTGTCCGGGTCTACACCTCCTGTGTCACCGCTGCTAATCGCCCGGGCCCCCCCGGCGGTGTATCGACAGCTTCTGAGGACCCGCCCACAGGTCACGGGGCGATCTCCTTCTGCGTCCTCAGGTGGGGCCTCTCATGGGTGGTGTCGTCCCCCCTGCAGGACGTGCCGGTCCTGGATGCCTCTCTCCCCTAGCAATCCCAGCCTCTCGTCGGGGGAAGCACCAGGTGGGGGTCCAAAATCGGAGTCCAGTGTTTGTGCGCAGAGGGATGGGTGTCTTCTGCACCGGGGGGGGCAGCCAGGATCTAAATCGCGGTGCACCATGCACTATTTCGCGGCAACGGCCGCCATGTTGGTAAAGGCGCCGACAATCAGAGGGGATCAGACGGCACTTTCCCACAGTCTCTACTGCCCCCGGGGCCCTCCTAGCACTCCTCACTGTCGCGCCCCGTGTTCCACTGGACCTGTGTGGGGGTCGGGCTGTAAGACGGCCTCAGCGCCGCATCCGCCGCCATGCTGGTGAAGGGTACCGGACCCGACGGGGCCCCCCAATATTTCGCCGGCGCCTCCGATCAGCCCAAATCTCCACAGTGGCACCTGTTTCCGGGCCAGCCAGGAGCGCCACTCACTTGCGGGTCCCCTGTAGATCGGGTAACCCCCGATCAGCGCCGATCACGGACCTCCACCTCGGCAGCCACCATCTTGCCAACACCAGGGTTCCCGGGGGCTCGTCTTCTAGTCGGCGTTGCGGTGCAGTCTGCGGCTGGCTCCCCGGGAAAGTGACCGGTCATGGGCAGCTCCCGCGCCAATTTGGTGTTACTTGGGACGGTATGTAAGACGGATCTTGAGGCAGCTCGCAGGAGCTCCGGAGAGTCACGTCCTAGCCAGTCATGGTGCTGGCCATGCCCCCCACCTCATAGATATGATTGAGAGGCCTGCACCACTGGATCATCAAAAAAAGTGAGTCCCTGGGGGACCTACTCCGGTGGCTCCAGCATGCTTCTGTGACACTCCAGCTTGCCGACGCATTTTGTAAATTAGGGTCGGTGGGTCAGCATCAGGAGATTATCTACTAATCTGCAGACTACCATGTTTCAAACATTCACAGGAATGTGACAAAGACCACATGTATAAAGTCATTACACAATAAGGGGATATTGACACCAATTTCAAAAACATGTCCCAGTATCTAAGTTAGAGAGAAAAAAAATGGAGAGTACTGGATGAATAAACATTAATTATTTGACTTCGTCAGGACATCCCATGACATGAAAAGAAACAACAGTGACTATCTTACCTGTTTTTATTTTCTATTTTGAAGCCAGTAATCTAAACCTCCTTAGTTACATTTTTATTAACATTTTAAAGCATCACTATGTCACAAATGTCACCATCTGCAAGTTTTTTACACCCTCCAGGCAAACCAGATATTACCTTGGGAAGAATGTGTGGATGCATTTAAAGTATATATCTTAGCTTCAGATGGAAAGAGATTAGCAGGTGATGGGAAAAAACTAACCTTTTGCATTGCTCAAGTAAAGATGGTTGAAAGTGTATTGCACACTTCCACCTGACTCACGAACGGAGGGTGGAAAACATATTTAATGTTATGCTCAAACATTGAAACAATTCGAGTTACATTTTATAAACAAAACAAATGTTATATTAGAGAGGAATACATTTTTCAGAAGGTCCAAGAGGTAAATGAATCCATGGACAATTTTGTTATGAGTCTCATAGCTTTATTAGTTAATTGTTCTTTTAAAGGTAAACATAATGAGGGAATCAGAGATCAGATGATGATGCACATTTCTAATAAAAGAATATTAGAAAAGGTGTGGAATGCTTGAAGCCCTACCTTACAGAAAGCCCTGGAAATAGGAAGAGGCAAACAATGAACTGCTAAATGTGCGAAAATCATCAATGATCAAAACAGATGTGTCAAAAGTAATAAAAACATTAGGTTAAACAAAGACAGTCAGTAAATATAGTCAAAGCAATGGACCTTGCAATGAAAAACACTAAGGGGCATATTATCAAGAACGTCATTAAAATTATCGCCGGTTTAGCTGCAGAAAACTACCGCTAAAGTGGCGATAATGGGCTTGATAACATGCCCTGGAGAATTCCAATAGAAGCCCATGTTCACACCAGAACATGGACTTCTATTGAAATTCTCCATGGCATATTATCAAGCCCATTATTGCCGCTTTAGCAGCAGTTTTCTGCTGCTAAACCGGCGATAATCTTTAAATCCGTTCTTGATAATATTCCCCTACAATGATTTAATAAAGGAAGAGGTTACAGGCAAAATAAGCAGTCTGGGAATAAGGTAGTTTTTTTGACGTCTGCATGTTCTACTCAATTATGCTGATGACATAGATTGTCCTGCATAAGGTGTAAGATGTATGAAGTGCAAGAAAGTAGGCTTCTTTGCATGGATGTATAAAGGACAGAGAGAGACATACAAGTAAACACAAAGGGCAGTTGCACAAAGGTAAAATGAGACCTGAAGGCCAAGTTTAGACCTGAAGTTTCAGTTTAGACCTAAAGTCTGACTTTAAACCTGAAGTCTAAGTTCAGACCTAATGTCTAACGTTAAACCTGAAGTCTGAGTTTAAACTTCAGGTCTAAATTTGGGGCCAGATGTATCAAGGCTTTTGCGACTCGCAAAGGCCGAAATTCGCAGAATTTTGGCCTTTGCGACTCGCAAACGGCCTTTTAGCATGATTTGGTATGTATTAAAAAATCGCAATTCAAGGAATCGCTAAAAATTGCGATTCCTTATTTTGCCATAGCATTTAATAAATCGCAATTTTTGCGATTCCTCAAATGATATGTATGTAACATTTTGAAATTGCAAATTTGTGTTAAGAAATCGCAAATTACCACCAACTTGTAGTTGATGGTAATTTGCGATTTCTTTTAAAAATGCCCTATTTGGCATTTTTGAGGGTGGCATGTGACACACATACATGCCCACAGGGCATGTATGTGTGCCACATGCACACACATGTACATTTCAGGGGTGCAGCAGGGTGTCTTTGAGACACCCCTGCACCCTTGAAATAATTCTCAAATTGCGATTAAAAAATTGCGAATTCGCAATTTGAGAATTATTGCACTATCATTCCTATGGGCCTCCTGGCCTATAGGAATGCATTGGCAAATAAAGAATATTAAGGAATCGCTAAAAAATTGCGATTTTGTACATACATTCCATTTTGCGAATTTTAAATAGCGATTCGCAAAAAATCGCTATTTAATATTCGCAAAACGGAATCTTGATACATCTGCCCCTTAGTCTTCAGGTCTTAACATGGAGCCTGATTCAGAAAGGTAAAGTTAGACCAAAAGTCTAACTCAGTCCAAAAGTCTTTTGGTATTCACAAAGTAAAGTTACTATAATTAATGTTAGGAATACTTGAAATTTAAAGGCAAAGTAGTAACAGGAGACTGATATTTATCAGGTATCAGTATGCCAAAAAAGTGGCTTAGTGCTGCCTGATAAATATCACGCAGGCTTCTGTGCCACAGAACTTCACAAAAAGTAAAGTTACGACGGCGCAAAGGGCCTCATAAATGAGGCCCATCTGGTTGGCAGTGGCAGGAACCTTTGTTCAACTAGGGACCCTTCTCTCCAATCAGCGTAAAGGGAATACACACTTTAGATAACCCCTGCTCATCCCCTTTTGTAGCTTGGCACGAGTAGACAGACATACACCAAAGGCAATATGTAAAGTATTTGTACCAACACTCACAGTAACACAGTGAAAATACCACAAAAAGACACGACACTAAATGCACATCCTTTTTCTCTGTCACACTGGAACAAGACAATCAATCTGCAAAAAACCCAGAAACGCACTGAAAAGTTGGACAAGAAAATATCTTCTTCCTAAAAGTGCTGTGTTCAAACACAGATCTTAAAAAACATCCTAACTAAAAGATGTACTATCAAATTCTGAGCTAATTCCTATTACCTATGAAGGATATAGTCGTAAAATGTTACAAAAATTCCCCATTCTGTCCTATCAGCAGGACATTCCTTCAATATTTAAAAAGGAAAATTGTAGCTTTTCACCACCAGGACACGCAACACACACCAGCACTCATCAGCACATATCTCACTCCTCACACACACCGCACCCCACCCAGGGTAGGGGCCATGGGCCCATCATAGGTGTGTCCTATGTACAAGCTTCACACAGGCACTGCGGTGGCAGGCCTGAGGCATCTTTTCTGGGCTACCCAAGTGGGTAGCACAATCAGCGCTGCAAGCCTACTAGTAGCTATTTATATACCTGCCCTGGCACAATCAGTGCACTTCACTAGGGATCTACTACTAAAACCACTATGCCAATTAGGGAGAACCAAGCACAATATCAATTTACACAGAAAGCACTCACACTGTGACACTGATCAGCAGTGGCAAAACACCCAAAGCATCTAAGCTAACAAAAAAGAAAACCAGCACAGCATCAAAACATAGGCAGTAGAGGCAAAAAGTCAGGGAAAACACTATGTAACTGTACTGTCCCTACAACTTAACTGCATGTCTGATACAATAAACAAGTAACTACCTCTTTAAAACCTATTTATAGATGCTCTGTCTTTCTGCATAGTCCTAAGATGCGCAGCAGAGCCTATGAATCCTACCAGTCAATTTGAATCTGGACAAAGACCTGTAATTGAAATAAATGGTACTGCCAAATAATGTATTCTACTTCAGTGATAGGAAAAATATTGAACAGCAGAAAGAACCATTAGAAGATACATAGCAATAGCTAGAACAGCAGGATGTTGGTAAACCACATTTTCATGAACTTCCCATCAGTCACAAAAATGCAAACTCAATTGAAGTAATGGGAATATTACAATTTTCCTATCACCTCCTCACCAACACCTTTCTTAACCAAAGCCTGTATCATGCACAACAAGACTCGTGAAACTGTAGGAATCCCAGCTCTGCATCCTGTCTCTCACTGGATAGCATGCAATTTTGATTAAACTTGGAATAGTTTTTTCTTTTGATACAATAGGAGTGCACTGACCATCAATCCATATATCAGTCTGCAGACTGCACCATGGCAAGTCTGTCCTCAGACTGAACCAAAACAATTCAGGCTCTAGCCTGAACCAAAACAAGTCAGTCCTCAGACTGCATCAAGACAAGACAGTCCAGTGACTGCACCAAGACAAGAAGACAGGCTCCAGCCTCAGACCTTTTCAAAAGTAAGTTGAATTTCCAGTTGACCTGGCGGGTTGTTCGCAAACAGTCCCAGACCTTTTAAAGAATAGGTCGAATTCCCAGTTGGCCTGTTAGACTGCTCACAAACACTCTGTGTCTTTTAAGGGTCTGCAAACCCACCAAATGCAAACCAAGACAGTCGGAAGACCTTACCAGGACACAGCCCATAGGCTTGTGCCATTCAAGCAAGGCAGTCCAAAGACTGCAAAACACACAAAATGAAGGACGGAATATTGCACAATGGCAAAACATTCGCCTCCAGTCATAGATCTGGGTTAATCCATTGTTATTATGCTCACCAAGCCACCCCAGTTCAGACATGGCCAATATGCAAATCAGTCTGGACCCTGTGCCTCATGGGAACAGTCCAGACCAAACTGCCAAGCCATGCCTTCCCTGGACCGGAATCAAGCATCCTAGGACCGGTTTCTGGCTATCAGCCTTCATCAACCAGGATAGCTTGACTCCAATGGCTTAGTGAGCACGGGACCCACGTCTGGGCATACGCTTCCCACATAGGGTGAACAACAAGACAGTCCAGAGACTGTACCAAGATACAGCACATAGGCTTGTGCCATTCAAGAATGGCACCATATTTTTCCAAGAATCAAATTACTCACCTGGTGCACTCAGGTCGAGCAAAGTTATTCTCCACTTCCGGCTCTTTGGACCAAATGGTCAAATACAAGGTTTCACCTTCTCAGGACCCCAGCCGGTGACCACTAGATGAGGAGCCGTCTGATCAGATGGGAGGGGCAGCCAAGAGAACCGAGTTCTTATCTTGTGGGGATCCCTGATCCGCCCGACCGACCAGACGCAACCCCGACACTGCAACCCCATTACGAGTGTGTCGGATCACCTTGCAGGGTTCCTGTTCGGGCGCCAACTGATGGAAGTGGTCCTTATGGGCCACCCGGGTTATTTACAACCTCCTACTCGCCTTCTACCAAATGAAGAGTTGATCAGACAGTAGATAATACAGATAGCTGACCTGCACCCTAAGATGTCTGCTGAGGGACTGACTTTCACAAGTATAAAGGTGGCAATTATACATTCCAGCATGAACACAAGACACACCCACCTAGTACCTCTCCACAGAAGGCAGCAGAAACAAAGGGGGCGCACAAAGATGAGCTGAAAGTCTAGGACCGGGTACACACTATCTCTCCGGCAAGGTCATTCTGTCCGTGCCTGCAGCTGAACCAGTGGGGGTAGTCTCCATCTCATGGGAAAGTTATGCAGAAGTACAAACAGTGTATTAGTTTATACAGTGAGGCCCAACTTACCGAGACACAAGGAATTCTACACAGCTGCTACTTGCAGAGCCAGGGAACAATTATTTGCAAACATGGCCTGTGCTTGGGGGTGAAATAGATGGGCACAGTCCCACTTGCAACTGAATAGACTCTGCTGTGCCTTCACACAAAGGGCTTGTCACCACTGCATTGTCCCTGCTGCCCGCCTGAGCCAGGACATGGGAGCCTGTAAATTTTAAAGACATTAAAGAGAAACCTCTGCTAACTTCTCCTTCTTCAAAGAAGGCACCAGGTATAAAAAAGGGACTCTCAGACCCACTCTTAAGTTCACTTTATGATCCTTGCAATATTTGAGTTCTGAATAATTGCAACCCACCAAACAATAACATACATAAACAGGATCCCACAGTCACGATTCCTAGAATTTTTCTTCAGTCTTGTTGCCTAATCCACATCAAAACATGTTGCTGTAAAGTGTACAAAGACAAGACCCTCACGAACCAGTTGAAAATAGGAAGTTAAATACTTAGCCATCAGCATTCACAATTTCTGGAATTGGTCTTCAGGCTGCTTGCCTAGTCCACTTCATAACCCTTACTATGAGTTGTACCGAAGACCAGACCCCTGAGTGCCAGTTGGAAAAAGGGAGTTGAATACTTAGCCTTCAGTCACTAAGAGCTTCCTCTGATGGCCTGGCTGCCTCCAACTGCTTTGCAGGATTTCACAACTACCTGCAACTACACTCATGCACTCAGTGTACAGTATTTTGACACTTGTCTAGACTTAGCAATATTATGGGGTTTGGTTATCCCCACTGCAAGAATGCAGAACTTTCAAGCTATTCAAATTTTTGCCCGAGATATTGAAAATTACTTAGTAAATCATTGTCTCTTGGCCAAGTTCCAAATGCAATTCAGATGTTGTAGAAAGCTTTATGTGGCCCAGTTCTGCCAGGTTTTAAGTGGCTGGTGAGTATGTCTTCAGAGAACCCCAAGGGTACAGTACTATTACACATTTAGGAATCCTGATTTAGCAAAGAACAATTTGGGATTACAGAGACTCTCATGACGTGTTCCTCATAATTGTAGGCACTTGGCTAAAGCAGGTACAGTTCCAACGGTAGAAATGGTACTCCACAGTAAATAGGGATGCATCAGAGAGCTGGAATTTTTCAGCTCTAGTAGGCAAACTTCAGTCCATCAAAGTCACTAAGCAAGTGACAGCTAGGTTGTCATTTTGATAGGCAAATGGGTAACTGATCTGATTTGTACTAGTGACACACTTGAGGCTCCGGTTTTAGGCCTTTCAAAATTGCCTAGTCCTCTTTTTCAGCTTCGTTGTCTTTCTAATTATTATGAGAGCTTGGTGTGAGAATACTTTTATTCTTATAAATCTCTTACAATTTGAACATGGCCCCAGACATTCACGTCGAAAAAATGCTCACTCTCGTAAATGGTAGGTTTATCAGGGACTAAAAGCTAGGAGGCAGACAGTGCCACCACCACTAGGTGCAATTCACACCTTTCTAGAATTCTGACCAGGACCACCAGACAAGTAGAACCCCAAGGATATGGTTTATCATATGAATCACTCATCCAAGCACAACCTCAGTTGGAAATGTGCACTTTAAGTCAGTGGTTCAAGGTAAAACACTTTAATCTTCCTAAATTAATTGTTGCTAAAATATTATCACTAATGAAAATTGAAATTGAATAGAGCTTCATATAAAAAGGGCAGACTAATCCAATAAAAAAATAAAACTTCAAATTTGGTGTATTTTTGCAGCATGCAGAATATGTGCATATTCTATAAATGCCACTTGACCTGGGGGTTGTCACGGCTGGAGACTCTCCTATGTCAAAATGTGTGCCCTGGCAGCATCTCAGCAGCATGGTGCCTTGGAAAAGGAGATTTTTTGTGCCACAAACAGTTGCCTTTTTTTTACTCCAGATATTCAACATTTCAGCTGCTATATGGGCTAGTCATGAGAAGGAGGAGAGTGGAAAGGGAGAGCTAGTGTAAATGTAAATGTACATGTATTTATATAGCGCAAATTACCCACATCGCAGGCATCTAAGCGCTTGCTTAGGGAACCCGTCCTGGTATTCCCCTGTGAGATGACCCCGGCAGGGTATCCACAAGGTGAAAGCCAGGCATCCCGCCGCGAGGGGCCATTGTGGAGATTAAGCAAGCTATTGCCCAGAGTCGCAGAGTGTGAACCCGTGAGTCGAGTAGGCACCGGAGCGAGAATTATCGAGTCCGTGGAATTATTGAGCCCAAGCCCCGTCGAGGCGGGGAATTGAACCCTGGTCCAGGGCCGATCTCAGCTTCCGGGTCTGCCGCCTCTAACCCCTGAGCCACACTTCTCCACTCTTCTGAAAAGGCAAAGGGAATAGTGGGCACTTGATTAATGGGCAGAGGAACAAAGGGGCACTGGAGGCAGAAGGAGGAGCATCTGAGTCATGGGGCAGCAGCGGCCATGGGACACAGTGGCCACAAGAGAGGGTGACACTGAAGAAACAGGGGTGGAAAAGGCACTTGCAACATGTGGAAGCAGGAGGGGTACTGGAGACAATAAGGGGCTGGAATGCTTGAGCCATTGGCCAGCAGGGTAAGGGGTACCTGAGTCCCAGGGACACTAAAGACATAGTTATGAGGGACATAACGAAGGCATGGGAACTGGAGGCACAGGGTAGCACTAGAGGGCACTGGGGACATTGAGACTAAGGGACATTGGAGTGATGGAGAAGTTGGGCAAAGTATCATCTGGAGTAAAGGGACAGCATGAGAGGACGGCACTGAACGCATAGAACTACAGATGGAAGTGGACGGAAAGTGGCATAGGCTATGGGGGTGTTATAGAGTAGATATGGGCACTGAAGCTGGAAGGACCAGAGGGGACATAGGACAGTGGGGGCGGTAGTCCACAGGCACATGAACCAGCGAAGCAGCAGGAGAATGGGCTAGAGTAGCCAGTGAAGCAGTGCAGGTCCACCAATGAGAGAGGCATCTAATTTTTTTTTCTTTACAATTTTTCCCGAGGCTTTTATAAAAATTATCGATTTTTATAAAGGTGCAGATTTCAAAATTCTTCACAAAGAGAATGCTATGAATTCCTGTTGGATCTGACCTATAAGGCTATAACTGTGTCTAACCCATCACATAGAAACACCTATATGCTTCAGCAAAAAAGTCTTAATGCTCAGTGGAAGCTGAAAAATGCATATAAATATAGCTATATCAGAATTTTTAATTCCCATTTGAGTGATCCAAGATCCACCACACACCCAGCATCAGGGAACATATGTAACCACAAAACAGTTCCCTCCATTTGAACCGAGGTATGTTGAGGGCCTATCTTCATTAGCCTATGACTCTTACCATTGCATTGTAGCTTGAAATCTACGTTTTTGGAGATATATGTAGCAACGCTAACCCGCTATATTAACATAGTTTGTCAGATTGGCACAAACCTTGTGCAGGGGATCCAATGTTTGCAGATCCCACACCCTGAAATATGAAGGCGAATGGTAAAGAAGCGAAAAGAGAAAGGGGATAAGGGAGAAAATAGAGACACTGCATGCTATACTACCACTTCTGACTCATCACTTGGCTGGCCAGTGATGTGTATGGAATGCAGTGAATTACTGCAAAGAGATATCATAAGTGTTTCTGTTTTTGGAGAACTAAACGTCATCACAATTGCAAATACATGTACCTGAAGACTATCTCTCTGTAACCAACTCTCTGTAGCTTCATATGAAATGGGATATTCCTGAAAAGTAACCATGCAAAGAAAAGTGACACATGTAAACATAGATCACCCTATATGAGCTATTACTACCTCAAGTGTTCTTAGTACACCGTCTCCGGTGAAGATTAATTACTATCTCAAATGATTTCTATTACTAGGGTAATAGGCCTTGAGGACCATAGGAATCAATCTGAATTACATGAGCAATTCGTGAGTACCAAATAAGTACTTGCAAATTGTGCATGCAATTTCAAGGGTGCCAAAAGGACCCTGATGCGCCCCTGAAACTGCAATTGAAAAACATATTGCACACACACATGCCCCCAAGGGCATGTTTGTGTGGAACACAGAACTTTGAAAAAAGCACTTTTGTGCATTTTTCAAAGTTTTTGCAAATTACCATCAACTTTAAGTTAATGGTAATTTGCATTTCTTAAAAGCGAAATATATAACTTTTTTTTGTTGCATTGCATTTAGGGAATTGCAAATTGTGATTCCCTAAATGCTAAACGCAATTTAAGTAATCACACATTTTGTGATTACTTTAAATAGCAATATTTGTATTTGGAATGATGCATCAAAAATGCAAATATTGCTGTCGCAAAGGGGCAGATTCTGCAAATCTGCCCCTTTGCGGCTGCAAAAACAATGATGCATGTGCCCCTTACTGTTTATTTTGTAGGCTCTTTTCCTGTAAATAGCCTATATCAGGAGACCAAGCCAAGTTCACCCTTTGTTGCGATTAATCTTACTTATTACTTGTTCATGGATTTGTTAGCTTTCTGTGTCCATCTATCTTCAGTTCACTCCTTGTTCGCTTAGCCTATTGATTGACATGGCTTGTTGGAAGGTTTTTCTCTGTTATCCAGTTCTTTTCTTTGCACCTTGATTCTGCTCCTTATCACACCTTACAGCTCCTCTAACAATCTGGCATCTGAGGTTATTTCAGAAGAAGGCAACACCACATTAATTGCACAAAGAGACCTCAACCATCACCTAAGAGACCTGCTCTTGACAGAAGCAAGGCTCTGGCTGCTATGAAAAGCAGTTCTCATCAAGGTAGAAGGTGAACAGGATGCATTCAGTGTGTGCCGTTTCAGTCTACACAGATCTGACACTTCTGCAATGACTACAAACATCTCCTTAACTGCACAACACCCAGCATGTGTGGGTTTGACGCACTCCCTTGAATGCACAAATTCCAAGGAGTGATAAGTGGCTCCTTCAGTCCCTCTTCCTGCTATATGCGCAAGGGTCCAAATCTGTATTTAAGAATTATGTAAGTATAACTGTATCTGACACTGAGTTGTTTTTGTCAAACACCATCTATCTATTTTCCTTGTTTTTTTTTTTGGGGGGGGGGGGTGAATTGTACAAAACCAATATGATTTCTTTGTAATTTTCTCTTCACACGACCGAATATATATCCATTTTTTTTGAGTGGGTGAAAATCAGGACGTACAATCCAAATTAGAAAGCGATATCTTTGAAAGCACAATAAGAAATAATAATCTGACTTATCTCCACTAAAAATCCTCTACAATAGCAGCAAAATCATACAATGCGTTACTATGATTCCAAAAAAGTGCATCCTAAGGAATAGCAGACATTAAGGGGTCGATTCCGATCCTGGTAAAAAAACGTCCGTAGATTCGTATCCGGAGCCCTCTCCATACGAATCGTATCCGTCCGTCCGAGTCACGTAGTACAATCCGTATTTTGTGAATCTGTCCGAATCGTCGCGATCCGTAAGTATTGCAAGGCTGAAACCGTGAGCCGTACGACTCGTACACATGCCGTACAACCCGACGAGTACGATCCGGAACAGGGTATGAGGATGCGATTCGTACGGCCCACGTCAGGTAACGGCGATTCGTTTGGAACAGCACACAATCACATACACACCGTACGGTCCGTACGCCCCATGATCGCGGGGTATGGTGTGTACACCCCACGATCGCAGGGGTATGCACTGTACCCCTGCGATCATGGGGGGTATGCACCGTACCCGAAGGGGGCCATTCTGTACCTATTTCGAGGCGAACTCTGCTTTTACGGCTGTTTTGGGCTCTCGTAGGAAAAGGGTCGTACGGTGCGTACCCGACACGAATCGTACTTGCTGGGTCGGAAAAACCAGCCGCAAACCATACGGATGTCCTGTACAGCGAGTTCCGAGGGAGAATCGTTAGGGGATATCATTCGTACGGTCTCTGTAAAATTCGTACAGAGTACAGCTCCTGGTACGAATCGCACCTCGTCGTATGTAGGGGGATTTGTATGGGATTTGAATGGGAAAAATGCTCCGAATGGCTTTTCGGAGCGTTTTTTCCCAAATCAGAATCGACCCCTGAATGTAATTTTTCAAACATTCACCATATCCTAATATTTTCGCTCATAACAGTTATTTATAAATGTCACAATACTAAAATGTAAAAACAACAGCTTCTCTAGTCACAACTAGAATAGCAACTAGAAAAATACCTTGAAGATTATAATAATAAAAAAATCACAGAAAGTGGATAGTGCAAAGCGGAAAGTGCATTTACATAGTGCAATTTTACGACCATAATTTTAAATATATTACTTTTAGATGATAAGAAAAAATAACACACTTCCTAAAATATGAAATATACACTTCTACTCTCAAGGGAAATTCCTAGTGGCAAAGTGCTGCCTTGAATTTTAACTAGTGGGCATATCTTCCTTTCCTGTTAACACATAGCATGAAGTGTCAAAGATGTAGCTTTACCACTTGGCCATTAGATGCAGAGTACTGAACATCTTACATTGAATCTGTATTTAGCTCACAAAAAGCAAAGAAGGTAGAAATCATAATCATCATCATTTGTTTGCTGCCTGAACTGAGGAAAAACCAACCACACCTCCTTAAATCTACTGAAGGCCGCAATACATTTAGCATATGCCTCTTCAAACACATTAGGCTTGGCCATCGTACCATACCAGTGCTGTATTAAAGGTATTCTATCTGATTTCCAATTCTGAAGAATCAGGAATCTAGCTTCTTCGATGGCAATCAAGATGACATATTGATGTTATTTCTTCAGATGATAAACCTCACGTGAGGAGCCAAACAGTACCAATCAAAGTGACAGCACTATTTGCACAGACAAAGATAGAGTAATAACATTGAACATATCTTCCCAGAAATTATTGGAAATGGCAGCAATAAAAGAATATATGATTCCAGTGTTGATGCTTTTGCATTCAACATATTTTTAAGTGCATTTGGGACTTCCTCATGTTTAATTCGTTTATTAAGAGAATCTCTCTGATCATTCAATATACAAGGTACCTGAAAGGGGTTTAAAATACTGTGTCAACATTTCAAGGTCAATATCCTGCACTTCTTCATAGCTATTTTTGAAATAGTTAAGAAATATCTCAGTGATTTTCTCCTTGGTGTCCTCAATAATGCCTGTATTAGGATCCCTCACCTGTACAATTACATGCCTACCAATTCGAACTTTAGTAGTCCAAGCCAACTATCTGCCTATATGTTGCCTTTCCTTGTATGGGTTTTGTTAGGCCTTAGTCCCTGTAAGGTCCTCAAAAATCCTTTAATTGCTCTTTTGCTCTGGCCAGGTCCTGATGTAAAATATTTATCTAGGACTCTGATGTAACAAGATCTAACCTAGACCTTTATTTACCTGGCTGTAGGGCTTGTATTTTTTGTGCTCACTGCCTGTGTATCCTTGCCTTATAAACAAAAACCGTGCCTCTAAAAGAAGATTTAAAAGCTTTCCAAACCGAAAATATTGAGGTCAAGTTCTCATTACCTTAAAAAAAGTTTTTAATAAAAAGCTTCATTTTTTCAATCCATTATGGATTTTCAAGTAAGGATTTATGAAACTGCCAGTGATGTCTAGTTTTCGCCCCCCTAATTTGACTTTAATAGAAACTACTGAATGATCGGAGAAATAATGTGTAATTATCTCCAACTCCCCCTTTCTAACCATTTCTCCACCAAGAAAAAATCCGACTTGAACCTGGAGGAATAGCAGGTGTTTTGTAAACAGCCTGCATAGTCTACACACACTGGATCTATAAGGGCCGAATCACGTTTCATAATAACTAACAATTTAATTGTATTAGGCTTTGGTTGTTTCTTTGTTTTATTGGACGTATCCAAGCTAGTATCTTGAATATAATTAAAATCCTTTCCTAAAACTAAGGGCCCCTGCAATAAAATCAATAAGTTATACATTTGCTGCAAAACCTTAATATCATTGACTACAGGACCTTAAACATTCAAAAGATTCAAAACTGCCCCAGCGACCTTAACCTTGAGCCAGATCCATCTGCCTTTATGATCCCGACTAATTTGCTGCACTTCCCAGAACAGCACAATAGAAAGTATCATCACAACCCCGCGAACAGTGGAACTTGTTGATGCAGAATAGGCTTGAGTATATTTCTTAGGCGGGGACAATTTGGGAGCATTTGACTTATCATTGGTTTCCTGAATGAATATTATCTATGGGGAAAAGATGACAGCCAATTAAGGATAGGGCCTGCTTTATGATTACTTAACAATCCATTCAAATTACATGTGGTTATCTTAATGCTCTACATAATTTACTATCTCACAAACAGCTCTCTTGTTTCAATCTTCACCTTCCTCTATGTTGCATCTGCTATGGATATTATTTGAAAAAAATATATTCTGCTCCTCACCTACTCCTTTTTCTCTCAGTTCTAATCCCCCCTTCACCCCCACCCCTCTCCCCACCCATGCTGTGAGAACCCTCGCTCCCGTCCTGCCTCACACCAACCCCACTGCAAAGGGTGCCATGGAATAACACCCAGTGCCCACCCATTCACAGCTCACATCACTCCAACCCCAAGCTGATCATAACGTTCTCATCTGTCAAACATTGAGCTTTGATTAATTTTAAGAAGGCTTGTGCTTCTTCCAGTGACTAAAACAGCTTAAATTGCCCTTTCCATAAAACTTTTGTTTAGTACATTTCACCACAGAAGCCTGCCCTCCTAGAATCCTGAACTCATGCACCAATCCTTGGAAGGCCTTCCAGCGCCATGCCGAGGCCACTGACAAATCAGGGAAAATCTTAACATTCACATTTTCCAACACAGTAAAATATTTATTCTGTATAGCTCTATTCAATATTTGCTTTTTGATCCAAAAGTTGTAAAAATTGACTAAAATAGTATATGGATATTTGGCATCTTCAATTTTCTGAAGAGATACTCTGTGCGCTTGCATTATTGTAAGATTCTCTGAGCTGAAGGTGAAAGGCATTTTTGTAATCATTGAATTCATTAGTTGTGGCATGGACTAGACTTCACCCTGAGTCTCACTTCCTTCGAGAATTCCTGTAAATCTTAAGTTCAAGCACCTTGAGTGATTCTCCATAGACTCCAGCTTCATATGTAGCTGGCAGACCTTACTTAGGTCCAGAGAGTCATGATTTTGAAATTGTAACAGTTTAACTTCAATGTCTGATATTCTTTTCTCTGCATCTTGTATTTGAGTAGGCAATATTTTAAGATGTCTTCCATCTTGGACAACCTTTAATTCATCATTGCATTATCTAGAACCTGTTAACCCTTTAAGCCTCGTATCTCAGCTAATATTGCTTCTAATACTATCTTTAAGGGCTCCAGAAATCACTCCTGGTTAGCATTACCAGTGGTGAGAGAAGACAAATGTTCCCGGATCTCATCTCTGTTCCAATGTCCTCTGTATGAGATAGCCCTTGCAATACAATATTCTTGTGTGGCAGTATTTCTGGGGTCTAAAATGTAAACTTTGGCATAGAACTTGGCTCCTCTGATTCATTTCTGAGCCCATACCTTGCAGAAAGCATTGAAGATATTTAACCCCTAGGTGCTATAGCAATAGTAGATAATTGAGGCGAGACACTATTTGCAAAATCCCCTGCTGAATACTTTTGGGGTGGTTGTTTCAGAATAACAGGAAGGTTTTGGACTTTGCTGCAGGTTCTGGCTCAAATCCTTTATCAGGTTCATCATGCCCAGTTGGAGATATTAGCCCTAACTGAAGTGGGGAATCTGCTGACTTCTCAGAACCACTAAATGTTCTAGGTGAAATTTGGGCTTCACCTTTTGCCCCTACCTCCCTTCTTAACATCTGCGAAGAGACCAGCCCAACTGCCCCATTTCGTCAGCTATCAGCACAGGCTTTAGTGACAGAACTGCAGTGCATGCAAGACTTTCCAGTAGTTCCTTCCGCACCTTGGCTACCCAGCTCTCTGAGGCTTTTTTTGCGTTGCTTTGTGGGTACTGGGGTAGTTGGTTTAGGGAACTGCTGTTGCATGACAGTAGGCCACATGGAGAAGGTTTAATGAAGGCGTACTACAGGTGAGCTCCCCCCACAACTTCTCTCAAACAGCCCTACCTACTTCAAGCTTTTGCCAGCCACACCCCCCCAGAAGCCTTTTGGCATCCAGCGGCACCTGCAGCAACCAGCCTTTTCTCATAATCCAGAGTCCCAAAAGTCCAAAAGTCAAGTCACACACTCCTGGAAGTCTTTAGGTTTCCAGTGGAACTTTTTGTAACGTTAGCGCTCTAGTTTTCAAGCCAGCGTGATGGCGTAGAGCACCCCCTGGCCATCTTAGGATGCGCGTGCATCCCCCAATATGAGCGCGAGTGCCAGGGCCTTAGGACGTGTCGGCTCGGCGCACTCTGGTGAGAAAGAATTACAATAAAAGCGTCATAGTTACAACGCTGCCTACTGTCTTCATTATACAGAAGAGTGAACCTTTACAATGGCGACGAGGCCGGGATGCAAATAAAAGAAAAAAAAAAGAAAAAAATCAGCAGCAATCCCAGGCAGGGGCAGCCACTGGACCACCATAGGTGCATGAGATAGCCACAGTCAGGCCACAAAAGACACCAGAGTAAGCAGGACTGCGGCCACAGACAACCAGAGACATCAGAGAGCGCGGCAGAGCCTACGACACCCCACTCCACGAAGGAGCCATAAAGAACCAGGTACCCCTCTACGCAAACACCCACAGAGGGAGCCACGCATGGCACACAGGAGGACAGAGAGGGCACGCAGCAGTGAAGGAACGCAAGGTGCCCCCCACTGCAAATACACACCCGAGGGGCAGGAGCACTGGCAACCACAGGGAAGAGCGAAGGAGAAGAGGCAAAGAGTCCCCAACTTCAACCTAAGAAGCAGGAGGAAGACAGCACACCAGGCAGTCCCAAGGGCCAAAGTGGGAGCGCACCGCCGGAAAGGCGCAAAACCATGTGTGCGCAGGCGTATAACGCGACGGTGCCAGTACCGTTCCTGCCCAAGCCAGGAGAACCCCTCATGAAGTGGGAAGACTGGAGAGACCACATAGATAACTTTATAGAAGTACTAGAGGATGAAAAGGAGGAGAAATTTACAAGTAAAAGGAAGAGATGGATACTGTTACACAACCTGGGTCCGTAGGGACTTAGAGTATTCAAAAACCTAATACCTAAACAAGGTGACGATACCGACGACGATGTCTATGCACACGCAATTGAGGAATTAAATGAGCACGACAGGCCAGCAGTATGTGTCTCAATTGACCGATACAATTTTCAACAGAGGAAGCAGGAAGCCGGGGAATCGGTTGAAGACTATGTAGCGGCATTAAGGAAACTAGCATCCACGGGCAGATACGCTGCATTCCAAGAAGAGTTCATAAAAGACCAAATAGTGATGCACACCACAAGTAAGGCTGTGCAGGATAAATTATGGGCAAGCGAAGATGCAACGCTGAAGGAAGTCATGGCAATAGTTAAGAAGGCGGAGTTGGCACGACGATGCGCGGAGGTGGCGAAGAAAGAGACGTTGGCCAGACCGATGGTGAACAGAATAGAAGAGGAAGAACCCCGAAGAGACGGCAGGAACAAGGTAACCCCACAGAAAGGCTCGAACAGGTGGCGGGGAAATCCAGGCCCACCGGGAAAACAAACGGAAAGCGGCAAGAATGGCTGTTACTGATGTGGAAGCACGGCACACGAGGCCTATGACAGCAAATGCCCGGCGTTTCGCGCTAAATGTATGTTCTGTGGGATTGTAGGGCATTACGAGAATTTGTGCAGTAAGAAGACAGCCATGAACTAGGGAAAGTTGCTGACCCCCCACTTTGACTTTTTATCTCCAAAGTAAGAGAAAACAAACAAAGAGTAATCTTCTGTTTGTTGGGTATAATTATTTTTCCCCTTTTGGATTTGTCAATTCTGTTTCCAAGTTTTCATGAGTGAGAAAAACACTATTCATTAAATACACATTTACACATATATACACAACTACTTCACATCATACATATATACATTTTGTAGACAATCTTCTTCTCAAATGTTACGATTTTTATCCACAAATATTTACTCTTTGCAAGATAAATATCAAATAAGATAACCACAAAAAGAATAAGCAAAAAGAAATGCTTAAAGAAAGATCAAGACAAACTTTGAAAACTGAATCAAAGTAACAATCAATGAAATCCTGTTGTCTTTCTTTTATGCCTGCCAATAAGCAAAAAGAATTGCTTAAAGAAAGATTAAGACAAACTTTGAAAACTGAATCAAAGTAACAATCAATGAAATCCTGTTGTCTTTCTTTTCTGCCTGCCGACGCGTTTCGAATCCGGTGTTTACAATTGCCAGATTCTCATCAGGGCTCTTTCGTTGTGGGTAGTCTAAACAAAAATTATAGAAGAAGGACATTAAGTAACTAAAGTTCGCTACTTGTCAATTATCCCTAGAATAACTGAGTGTCACATCAAGGCTATTGGTACCTTCGTTCATGGACGGGCGGTCCCGCGGGTCCACTTCTTCTAATGATACCGAAACAATCCTCAACCTTTTATTGGGACGGATCACCTAATGTGCAAGTGAAAAGGGAAGTATTTACTAATCTAAAAAACGGACAGCACAGTCTAAGTGGTTCCAGAATAAAGAGCCTCAAATTCGTACCTTATTTTTTGGCAAAACGTGTATGTGAAGACCTCGGTTCCTCATATGTCGCACTCCAAACAATCTAAAAACGTAATCAGACATGATACTTAGTGCCCGGTTCTGGTGAGACCCTGGCTTAAGCCTGCATGCCTGCAGAGCAACGTACCTGACTTGCTCGTATCAGTAGCGGGGGTTGTGGTTATTTGGCGCTTAAACTCCGCCGGGTTGCTAACACCAGCGTTACTTGGTCGCGCTGAATACCTAGGTGAAAGCGCAAATTTATTAATTCGATGAAACGCGAGGTTAGCGTTTGTGTATATTCTGCCGTGACGCTTTCTCACCTGTCGATCCCTGCTACGGGGTGGAGATGCGAACCTTCTGTCAACGTGGCGGCCCTGTTTGGCTCCTCCAATATAGGCAATCATCGCAGTGCATTCTGGGCAATGTAGATGTTAGGCATTTGGGAGTTGCCAACAGAAATGATATCAAAGTCTGGATACTTCAGAGAGCGAGTTCAGACCCGTCTGCGTGCTATTAAATTTTAAAATTAAATAGGCCTCCTTTTTCAATAAGACCTGTTCTGTATTTGTCACCAGTTTAGACTGATTCATACTGAACAACACCGTCCACTTAAAGTCGTTGTCCCCATGTTTGTTTTCTATAAAATGCTGTACAAGGGGCGCAGTTAGGATCTTGTTTTTGAGGCGTGATCTGTGTTGGGTCATTCGGGCGTTAACTTGTTGATTAGTCTTACCAACATAGATTTTAGGACATGGGCACACAATTGCGTAAACTACGTTCTTAGTCCTACAGTTGGAGAAGCAATCATGTTTCCAAGTGACATTGGCATGTTGATATGTTTTACCCTCGATGGTGGTATCACACGCCACGCAGTTCCACATCTGTGGTGTCCTTCTATGGGTTTCCGTCCCCATTGTGCTAAAAGTACGTTTTTGGGTTTTGGTAACCTTATATCAGCTCGGACGATCTGCTGGCCAATGTTTTGATTCTTCCTATATGCATATATAGGGCGAGGGAATGGCACTTCCAATTCTTCTAAAAGGTGCCAATTTTTAAGGACCATTTGTCTTATTTTGTGGGTGTCTGAACAAAATGTGGTGACACATACCATGTTTTCAAGTTCGCGTTTCTCTTTGACTTCAAGGAGGCACTCTCTTGGAGTATAACGTGCCCTCTTGTAGGAATGTTTAAGTAACTTCCTAGGATAACCCCTTTGGATCATCTCCTCACAGAAATTCTGTCCATACTGATCGAACTGACCGACATCAGAACAGTTTCTTCTAATACGAAGAAGTTGCCCATATGGCAAGTTTGCCCTCAAGTACCTTGGATGCGAACTCCTGTAGGGGAGGATGGTATTTTTATCAGTTCTTTATTTATACAAGGAGGAATTTAATTTGCCTTCAACATTTGATATTTCGACATCCAGAAATGTCATTCTCACGCAACTGGAGTCTATGGAGAATTTTATGTCCTGGTGTTTCCAATTTAACCATTCATGGAAATCCGACAACTCCTTGTGGCTCCCCTGCCACAAGAGCCACACGTCGTCGATATATCTGAACCATTGTACAATGTGATATTTGAATGGGTTATTATCTTCCACGTATTTCTTTTCATATTTGGCCATAAAAAGTACGCCCATTTCTGGAGCATAAGGGCACTCCATCGCGGTGCCCTTAATCTGCATAAAGAACTAATTGTTAAAGAGGAAATAATTATTTTTCAGCGTGATTTCTGCTAATTTAAGAATAAAGGATGTGGGGACCCTATATGGTCTTTCTCTAGAGTCCAAGTAAAGTTCTATAACCTCTAACGCCTCGTCCTTTGGGATCTGCGTGTAGAGTGATGTTACATCCATTGTAACCATGAGTTGTGTTGTTTGGTCAAACAGGGTACCTTCTACTTTCGTTAAAAAGTCAGTAGTATCTCTCAAGTAAGCTTTGACTTTATTGACAAAAGGCTTTAAGAAAAAGTCCACGTATTTGGAAACGGGTTCAAGGCACGATTCACAACCCGAGACGATTGGTCGTCCCGGGGGGTTATTCAAGTCTTTGTGTATCTTGGGCAGAAAATATGCCACTGGGGTTCTTGGGAACTTCTTCACTAGGAACTCACTCTCTTTTGGGCCCAAAAACCCACTATCCCTGCCAGTTTGGACAATGTTTGATATTAATGCCTGGATCTGTTGTAAAGGATCTTCTTGTAGCTTCCTATACCACTCCTGGTTGTTGACCTGGGAGGAGCCTTCTGCTAAATATTTCTCTCTAGGCTAGATAACTACAGCACTGCCTTTGTCGGCCTGTTTTATTACCACTGTAGAGTCTTCTTTGAGGCTTTTTAGTGCGGCCCGTTGACCCTTGCTAATATTCTGCTGAACAAATTTTTTCTTGTTTTCCAGGTTATTAATGGATGACAGCATAATTTGCTCAAAGGCATATACCTGTTGCGGAATATTTTGACTTGGTACAAAAGTAGATCTGTTCCTTAAGCCAGTAGTCTCCGTATTGGCATTTGGCGGTTGATTCGCGAAGAAAGCTTTAAGTCTGATCTTACGACAAAATTCAATGGTCTCTAGTTTGATTTTTGTAAAGTTCGTCTGTCTGGAAGGGACACATTTTAAACCAAGATTGAGGACCGATTCTTCATCTTTTGTCACTGTCCTGGTCGATAAATTGACTATAGTGGAGTAGCCTCCTACGACTTGTAGAAGTTTTTCTTTGTTCACATCTCCCATGGTGTTTTGAATCGTTACTATTCCCTCTTGTATCTGAACCCGAGGATTCAGAAGAGGAGGTTTCCGAGAAGGTTTTAAACCTGTTACGTGACCTCCCTTGATAATTAGAAAGTGCTCCGCGAGATTCCGCTTGTGAATAGTAGTCGTCTTTACGGAAGGGGTAAGCCCGTTCTAACGTGAAAGATTTAGAGTCCCTTTCGTATTGGGCAGTCTTGCCATTAATGGTATTGTCTTTAAAGGGCTGTATCTCCTTATCTAGTTTCTCTAAGAGGGCCTTAGAGTCTGGTACAAGCTGGCTGTCCTTAATAGCCTGAGTAAGATCTTCAATTTCTTGTAACTTCTTAGCACATAATCTCTGCGCTGTTTCTATGGTGTGGACCATTAGATCCCGGCTGCACTTGGTATTTATGCAGCTGAAACCCTTTTTGTAATCTGCATCCTCAGTAAAGATAACAGGGATATTTTTAACCTGAAGACCCCAAGGAATGGTGCCCCCCCTGAGGTGTTTCAGGAGAAAATATCCGTGCAGTTCTGTGCGAATATGTTTTTTACGTAATCTGGTCAACTTTTCTGTTTCGTTCTGCTGTTGTGCAGAAGAGCTTAATGTGACATCTGCAAAAGGGGAAGAGGCCAGCAAATTTTGTATATGGCTCTCAGAGAACGATAAAGTGTCTTTCTCACCCATTACTTTGGAGGGACAAAATGTTTCTCCCTGTTGTTATTTCAATTGAACTCACAACATGGAAAGACTCCTAATGCCCTTAAGACTCTTGCGGGTATGCACCCGCTCTAAAGTTTGTAACAAAATGGAGTATGGTACTGGGACGAAGGGGCAGCTGGACCAATAAATGCAATAAACTAGGGAAAGTTGCTGACCCCCCACTTTGACTTTTTATCTCCAAAGTTAAGAAAAAACAAACACAGAGTATTCTACTGTTTGTTGGGTATATTTATTTTTACCCTTTTGAGTTTGTCAATTCTGTTTCCAAGTTTTCATGAGTAAGAAAAACACTATACATTAAATACACATTTACACATATATACACAACTACTTCACATCATACATATATACATTTTGTAGACAATCTTCTTCTCAAATGTTACGATTTTTATCCACAAATAATTACTCATTGCAAGATAAATATCAAATAAGATAACCACAAAAAGAATAAGCAAAAAGAATTGCTTAAAGAAAGATCAAGACAAACTTTGAAAACTGAATCAATGTAACAATCAATGAAATCCTGTTGTCTTTCTTTTATGCCTGCCAATAAGCAAAAACAATTGCTTAAAGAAAGATCAAGAAAAATCTTGAAAACTGAATCAAAGTAACAATCAATGAAATCCTGTTGTCTTTCTTTTATGCCTACCAACGCGTTTCGAATCCGGTGTTTACAATTGCCAGATTCTCATCAGGGCTCTTTCGTTGTGGGTAGTCTAAACAAAAATTATAGAAGAAGGACATCAAGTAAATAAAGTTCGCTAGTTGTCAATTATCCCTAGAATAACTGAGTGTCACATCAAGGCTATTGGTACCTTCGTTCATGGACGGGCGGTCCCGCGGGTCCACTTCTTCTAGTGATACCGAAACAATCCTCAACCTTTCATTGGGACGGATCACCTAATGTGCAAGTGAAAAGGGAAGTATTTACTAATCTAAAAAACGGACAGCACAGTCTAAGTGGTTCCAGAATAAAGAGCCTCAAGTTCGTACCTTATTTCTTGTCAAAACGTGTATGTGAAGACCTCGGTTCTCCATATGTCGCACTCCAAACAATCTAAAAACGTAATCAGACATGATACTTAGTGCCCGGTTCTGGTGGAACCCTGGCTTAAGCCTGCATGCCTGCAGAGCAACGTACCTGACTTGCTCGTATCAGTAGCGGGGGTTGTGGTTATTTGACGCTTAAACTCCTCCGCGTTGCTAAACCAGCGTTACTTGGTCGCGCTGAATACCTAGGTGAAAGCGCAAATTTATTAATGCGATGAAACGCGAGGTTAGCGTTTGTGTATATTCTGCCATGACGCTTTCTCACCTGTCGATCCCTGCTAAGGGGCAGAGATGCGAACCTTCTGTCAATGTGGCAGCCATGTTTGGCTCCTCCAATATAGGCAATCATCGCAGTGCATTCTGGGCAATGTAGTTGTTAGGCATTTGGGAGTTGCCAACAGAAATGATATCAAAGTCTGGATACTTCAGAGAGCGAGTTCAGACCCGTCTGCGTGCTATTAAATTTTAAAATTAAAATTAAATAGGCCTCCTTTTTCAATAAGACCTGTTCTGTATTTGTCACCAGTTTAGACTGATTCATAATGAACAACACCGTCCACTCAAAGTCGTTGTCCCCATGTTTGTTTTCTATAAAATGCTGTACAAGGGGCGCAGTTAGGGTCTTGTTTTTGAGGCGTGATCTGTGTTGGGTCATTCGGGCGTTAACTGGTTGATTAGTCTTACCAACATAGATTTTAGGACATGGGCACACAATTGCGTAAACTACGTTCTTAGTCCTACAGTTGGAGAAGCAATCATGTTTCCAAGTGACATTGGCATGTTGAAATGTTTTACCCTCGATGGTGGTATCACACGCCACGCAGTTACCACATCTGTGGTGTCCTTCTATGGGTTTCAGTCCCCATTGTACTAAAAGGTCGTTTTTGGGTTTTGGTAACCTTATATCAGCTCGGACGATCTGCTGGCCAATGTTTTGATTCTTCCTATATGCAAATATAGTGCGAGGGAATGGCACTTCCAATTCTTCTAAAAGGTGCCAATTTTTAAGGACCATTTGTCTAATTTTGTTGGTGTCTGGACGAAATGTGGTGACACATACCATGTTTTCAAGCTCGCGTTTCTCTTTGACTTCAAGGAGGCACTCTCTTGGAGTATAACGTGCCCTCTTGTAGGAATGTTTAAGTAACTTCCTATGATAACCCCTTTGGATCATCTCCTCACAGAAATTCTGTCCATACTGATCGAACTGACCTACATCAGAACAGTTTCTTCTAATACGAAGAAGTTGCCCATATGGCAAGTTTGCCCTCAAGTTCCTTGGATGCGAACTCCTGTAGTGGAGGATGGTATTTTTATCAGTTCTTTTCTTATACAAGGAGGAATATAATTTGCCTTCAACATTTGATATTTCGACATCCAGAAACATCATTCTCACGCAACTGGAGTCTATGGAGAATTTTATGTCCTGGTGTTTCAAATTTAACCATTTATGGAAATCTGACAACTCCTTGTGGCTCCCCTGCCACAGGAGCCACACGTCGTCGATATATCTGAACCATTGTACAATGTGATATTTGAATGGGTTGTTATCTTCCACGTATTTCTTTTCATATTCGGCCATAAAAAGTATGGCCATTTCTGGAGCATAAGGGCACCCCATCACGGTGCCCTTAATCTGCATAAAGAACTCATCGTTAAAGCGGAAATAATTCTTTTTCAGCGTTATTTCCGCTAATTTAAGAATAAATGATGTGGGGACCCTATGTGGTCTTTCTCTAGAGTCCAAGTAAAGTTCTATCACCTCTAACACCTCATCCTGTGGGATCTGCGTGTAGAGTGATGTTACATCCATTGTAACCATGAGTTGTTTTGTCTGGTCAAACAGAGTACCTTCTACTTTCGTTAAAATGTCAGTAGTATCTCTCAAGTAAGCTTTGACTTTATTGAAGACAGCCAGGTATGTGGTGAAATATGTCGACCAAGGACAAGAAGACCCAGAGGAGAGCAACCACGAGGAAGAGGACACTGTACTCTGTATTTACGACCAGGTGCTAAGCGTGGATACCAAGAGATCGAGCAAGCCGGTGCTAGACATGACGATCGGTGGAGTGCCAATAAACATAGTGGCAGATACCGGTTCACCCTACACGATAGTAGGGCGGTGTGGAACGAGACATTTAGACCACATTTGGGCTCGAGCTAGAGAGGCTGGATATAAGACCCGTCTCATACAATGGAGACCGCATACCCATGGTAGGGTACAGACTATTAAAATTTTAATTTAAAGGACGCAGCGCGAATTGCAAGCTGTACATCTCAGAAATAGGACCATCGGTGCTGGGGTGGATGGACCAGGGCGACCTGGGCATCAAACTGGACCCAGGAGGAGAAGTTCAGGTTTTGCTCAGTGAACCAGAACGATGGCCGGACTTGGACAAATGGAAAAGGGAATACCCTAAGGTGTTCGGAGGCACGGTGGGAAAACTAGAGAAGTTTGCGCACAAGATTATACTCAAAGCAGGAGCGGAACCAGTGTCCCACAGGGTGAGGAATGTGCCCCTCGCGGTGAGAGATGCGGTGCAGGTAGAACTGCAGGAGTTGGGAAAAAAGGGCATAATCGAACCAATCACGTGTGTCGAATGGTTGGCACCACTGGTGGTGGTGATGAAACCCAGTGGGAAGGTCAGGCTATGTGTAGACCTGCGTGAGTTAAACAAGAACATTGTAGTGGATAAGTTCCCCTTGCCATGGATTGAAGAGATGTTGGCAAAAACAAGAGGAATCAAGTGGTACTCCACCATTGACCTAACCTCAGCATACCACCAGATCACTTGCGCCTGGAGAGTAGGAGGCTAACGTCATTCATAACCCCCTTCGGATGCTACCAGTTCCGCCGTATGCCAATTGGGCTGGCGGCAGCGGTGTTTCAAAAACTGATGCACCAATTGTTTAAGAACGTGGACGGCATCCAGTACTTTCAGGATGATATCCTGGTGATGGGACGAGACAAGATAGACCACGGCGCAAAACTGGCTAAAGTGCTGAGGGTGCTGGAGGAAAAAGGCCTAACTGCAGAGTGGGAGAAGTGCCACCTAGGTATGGAGTCAGTGACCTACTTGGAACACGAAATTGGGGTGCAAGGAATCACGCCCAAGACTGAAAACGTGAAAGCGATTTGCAATGCGCCACCCCCCACCAGCAAGGAGGATGTCAGGTCCTTTTTAGGCATGGCAGAATACTATAGTAAATTTGTTCAACATTTCGCAATGAAAACTCACCACATGAGACAATTAACGAGAGAAAAATCAATCTTCAATTGGACGGAAGAGGCACAAAGGGAGTTTGAAAGCATAAAAATGGACGTGGTAAGCGCCGTACGCCTGCAAGGTTACGACCCCCAAGGGAGAACAGTGCTCACGACAGATGCCAGTGACAAAGGACTAGGTGCTGTATTGATGCAGGACAGAGGAGAAGGAGTAGTCAAGACATTGAGCTTTGCATCTCGCACACTGAGTGACACAGAGAAAAAGTTCAGCGTCATTGAAAAGGAGAATCTGGCCGTGGTATGGGCAATGACAAGGTTCTGACAATTTCTGTGGGGCACACGCTTCCAGTTAAAGACTGATCACAAACCACCAGTGAAAGTATTCACCTCAAGTGGGCATGCCAGTGCCACACCCAGAATTTTAAAGATGACTCTGAAACTTTTGGAGTACAGATACGACGTGGAGTATATCCCGGGCAGTCGGAAGAAAGTGGCAGACTACTTGAGCAGGGCGGCAGCCATGGAGACAGAAGAAGAAGAAAAAGAAGGTGGAGAGGAAATGGTAGCCTTGATGGATGACCAGGAGAGGGTCATCAGCAACCAAGAGTGGGATGAAGCCTATAAGGAAGATCAGGACATACAGGAGGTAAAGGAGTGCACAGTGAATGGGTGGCCAGAAAAGAAACACCTTAGTGAGAATCTACGGAAGTATTATGAGGTCAGGGAGGAACTGTCAGTGGATGATAAGGGAGTGTTCGTATACAGGGGAGACAAGGTCATTCCCCCAGCAGGAATCATTCCGAGATTACTAGCGATACTCCATGAAGGACATTTGGGGATCGGGAAGACGAAACTACGGACCAAGCAGGGGTACAGGTGGCCAGGCATGGACTTGCAAGCTGAACGATATGTCGGGGAATGCATCCAGTGCCAAGGAGCGGACAAAACGCTGAAGCCTTTAGGACCTGCGCTGGGAAAGTTTGACTCTCCGAAGAACCCGTGGGAAGAGCTGTCTATCGATATCTTGGGCCCGATTTTAGATGGACAAGGAACCCAGAAATATGTATGCGTCCTCATAGACAGGTACTCCAAGTGGCCAGAAGTGAAGGTGGGAGAAGTAATGGACACAGAGACAAGTCTAAGGTTTCTGAACAATACGTTTGTGAGAGAAGGCATTCCCAAATCCATACTGAGCGACAACGGGCCTCAGTTCACCTCAGAAAAATGGACAAAATTCATGGAGAGAAATAGCATCCTATCCAAACACACCTCCATCTATCACCCGGCCTGGAATAGTCTAGTTGAGCGCTTTAACCGAGTGGTGATGGGATCGGTACAGGCAGCTATAATGAGTGACAAGGACTAGGAGAAAGAAATATGGCAAATGATTTGGGCGTACCGAATCACCCCCACTGGAACAGGGTATAGCCCCTTCCAAATTTTGAGAGGTCAAGATCCTTTCACAAAGGACAACCGAGCGTGGAAGGAGAAAACAGTGACCAGCAAATGGTCCCCAGCAGTGGTTCAAGCGAACTTGGAGAGAGCACAAGCTGTCTACGCCAAGTACTTTAACTTGAGAAGGAATGTGAGAGACACAGGATTAGAGGAAGGCGAATGGGTGAGAGTCAAGGTGGCAGTAATGCAAAGGAAGGGGGACAGCAAATACAGTAAACCCCTCCAAGTCAAGGAGGTGTATGGTCGAGCTGCCCTGTTGAGCGATGGCAATGTATGGTCTCAAGACCGCATGGCGAGATGCAACAGAATATTACAGTGGGCCTCCGGGGAGCAGGAACTGGAAGGGACTGTGGAGCTTAATGAAGGAAATGAACTCTCTAACTTGGAAATGGACAGGAAAGAGGGGGACTTGAACAGAGAGCTGGGCAGCAGAGGTACCCCCAGAACGGAAATGGTGAGGTGTGAAAGGCGGTCGATGGGGAGCCAAGCTGACCCGAGCCCCGAAGAAGGTAATGGAGAGTCACAGGAGAGAGAAGCTACAGCCACCCCTGTAAGGCATACCCGAGGGGGTAGAGCGGTGGTGGGACCATCTAGGTTCCAAGACTATGATATGAGTGATGGACGGTAAATATTCATGTTTGTTCATTGGTAGAAAAAAGGGGAGATATGTAACGTTAGCGCTCTAGTGTTCACGCCAGCGTGATGACGTAGAGCGCCCCCCGGCCATTTTAGGATGCACGCGCATCCCCCGATATGAGCGCGAGTGCCGGAGCCTTTGGACGTGTCGGCTCGGCGCTCTCTGGTGAGAAACAATTACAATAAAATCACCATAGTTACAACACTGCCTACTGTCTTCATTATACAGAAGAGTGAACCTTAACACCTTTAGCGAGCAGAGACCCAAAGGTCCCCAAAATCTAGTGAATTAGGATTGAGTATAATTTGTATCTTTTTTTTTCTACTGCTGTGCACTCGATTCCAGTGTCAACTCCTGCACCGCAGTGAAGCTTACCATCTGCATCGCTGTCGGGTTGTGTGGTGTGTGATGTCAGATGGCAGGGGCAGAACAGCTAGCGTGGCGAGCTTCAACAGCAGAACATGGGGGCCACTGCTGAACGCCTGAAGTGGTGCAAAAGACGTAATATATTTTTAATGTGCCTGAACCTATGCAATACCCATTAGTACAGATACGATGTTCCTGAAATCCCCTACATCAAGATTAACCACCTACATGTCACCCATAATATTTTGCCCTTTAGATAGCAGAAACTTTGAGTTTTAAAATCAAGTATATTTGCTTTTTGTACTATGCAGCTCAATTTACAATACAATATGTTTGCTTCAACTTAAGTCAGATGCTGTTCCATTGCTATCCCTCACTTCTTAGGGATGCATAATAAAATCATATGGTAGTTGAGTATGTTGAATCACTATCCAATGTGCATTGCAACGGAAGGAAATTATGCATCATTACATAAGAGAGAAGATTTTTTGCAAATGGTCTCAGAAAGAATAAATGTATTTAAGCAAAGGTTAATTAACACATTTAACTCTTGATATGGTCAGTTTGAGTGGAGGATTTTCTTCATCTTTAGTAATTGTGGAGAGTACAAATTCTGCTGGTGTGGCATGAAATAGGTTAGTTAGAAAAACACAATTTTCCTTTAGCCCCCTCCTTTACATTACTTCCAAGTGTGATGATCTTATCTTTAAAAGCAATAATCACGTCTCTCCTTTCTTGTTATAAAAGTAATTAACACAAGGATATCTTTAGTACATAATGAAAAGTCACTCTACAAGGGACTCTTGAAGGAATAACTTGTACATAATTTAGGCTTACTAATGTAAAATTACTTGTATGCATAAGGATTATTTCAGTTCCAATATCTTTCTCTGCTTAAACGTTTGGATCACTGTGATACCAATCACCTTTACTAAGCCTAAATTATATAACAGGTACTCCTATTGGAGTGCCTATTGTGTTGTGACTATTAGTAAATACCCATTCCGCCGTGGGATAACTATTTCTAATTTGTGCATAATTCATCATACCAAAAACAAAACAATCCTCCACCTTTGTCATATGATTTATGACTAATCTTGTGTCATCACTTAAATCTCTCAAAACAATAGTATCACTTTTTGGACAAATTCCAATTCCATTGTTGGTGAAACTGTGAAATATCGTTTGCAAGCACATTGTAGTGATGGTATCAAATGTCAGAACTTCATTACCTAGTGTTGGGGTTAGACAATTAAAGGTGGAAGGAGGGATAACGCCATTATCCTAACATCAATAAATGTTCCTTGAACAGGCCTGGTTCATTCTTCATACTGCCTCTCAATAATCCACCATATACTGCCAATGAGTCTCTTTTTTAACATATTTGATTTTCAAATTAAGAAGTATGTCACATTCCTTTGTTCTGATCTGCATTGTTTTGGTCAGTACGTTCAGGTCTTATGGACGATGTGTTAGTGAACTGTTCATTGCTTAAAGCTACTGTATAAGTGCCATTCATATTTGTTATTACTGTTACAGTTGAAACACTAAACCTCTTAACTAGAGGAGAGCATCTGGGATCATAAAATTGTGCTTTAGCACTAATAAACTACTGCAGAATATCTGCAAAAACAATCAGGGGAGACTATGTTCAGAGAAGCAATAAAAAGCTAGAAGCTCCTTAATTCATAGGAAATATTATTTCATAAAACACGAGAACATAGGTATTTTTATAATGTTTAAAGAGTTGTGTTCATCATATCCAAGAACTTTGTGTATTTACATCCAAACATTTAGCCTTCTACTATGAAACCATTTTATTACATAACTGCTAATTCATACTGACATCACTTGTATAGAAAACGTTTTGGTGTGTGCACCGTAGCAAAAATGAATTGTTTAGCATTTGCAGTTACAAACATGTTACCATGCTCATCATCACTTTTATTATTCTTCACTGACATATGCATATTGGTAAACATATTGGTAAACAGGCTCTTTGAATTTTGTACTGACAAAGTGATTAATGCCATACTCATCTACCCAGTAGTAACTTCTCAGCTCCCACCTCTGGCAGGACAATTATTGAAGCAACGTTATATCTAATCAATATTTTTAGATGTGTAAGACTGTTAAGGGTATTACTATTCCAGGAATAAAATATCAGAAACACATAATGAAACGTTCTTTTCCTGCAAAGTGAACAAAGAAAAATGAGCTTCCGATGGTTTACAACACAAACAACTCAAACAAAACCGCCAAAAATCAAATTTGTCACAAAATACCTTTGTCAGGGGTGGAGGGAAAACATGGCGGCCGGCTAGTAGCAGGTCGCGAGTGCGTGGAGATGGGGGTGCGCTGATTTGTGTTTAGGAGGGTTGTCATCGGCCCGAGGACACCGAAAGGAGTGCGGAGTTCGTAGCTCGTTAGCTGGGCTGCTGAGGAATCTTCGAGGATTGTGGTCTGGGTGTTTTCTTGAGATAGCGGAGTACAGCGGTACAGCGGTACCGCATGGAGACTGACGCCACGGAGCCAGCGTGTGAGGACGGCAGCGAGCCTCTGGAGGCGGGGTCAGTCGATGGTGGAAGCACGGTGGGGGAGGCGAGTGCCGCAGCAGCAGTAGTAGTCGGCTGGACAAGGGCTGCCCAGGAGGTAGGAAGGGGGGAAATGGGCAGCGGCAAAAATAGCACTAAGAGCCGGTGACGGCCGCGGTAGAGGACTGGAGCCCATAAACGCCATAACCGCCAAAGCAGGGAGTAGCAAGCCGGCTCCCCTAGTTGCTGCTACTGCCACAGGTACGGGGCGGACTCGGGGAGTTCTGCATATGTATTAAGGAGCGCAGGTGTGGTAGCACTAAGTAAGGCGGCGGTGGGGGGTTCACAGAAAAAGCCGGAAAGAAAGAAAATGTCAGACTCGAAGCAGGTCATTAAAGCAGCACAACGCAGTTTGGAGCAAAAAAATAAAACACAAAGCAGCTCCTTCTCCTTCTCTTAATACATACTTTAAAACAATCCCAAAAACGCTAATCTTGTGACCGAGTATTGACAGGATGAGTTCTGAACAAGGGTGGCAAGGCCAGGTCCTTCCATTGAGTCCTAATGGGTACCAGGTTCTAGGGGAGGATTCGGGGGGCTCGACTCAGGGGGAAGGAGAGGAAAGTACGGCTGACGGTGGAGAGAAGGATAAGGCTGTAAAAAGCGTCTCGGACAGTGAAGACATGGAGCCTTTGACGGTGGTTGAGAGCAAGGTAGAGGTCATAAGGGAGACCCGGGATCCCTTAATACAAGAGGACAATCTGCACTCTGGGGGGAACACAGGGATGCCTGAGCAAGATGAGGCTAACACAGATATACATATAATTACCCTTCTAAGGAAATTAGATAGAGGTATGATGTAAGGATTTCACGTTGTGAAGGCTAATCAGGCAAGCATTCAGGCTTCATGTAACAGTTTAGAGGCCAAGTTTAGTGAACTAAGTCAGCGTACAGAGGCTCTGGAGTTAGAGGCTAAGAAGCTCCGCGAAGAGGTCGTGATCAATCAAAAGGAAATTGATGAGATTAAATTTTGAGAGAGAGCACAGGATGAAAGGGTGGAGCGCTTAGAAAATATGCAGAGGCGTAATAATTTTAAAATCTTGAAGTTGCCTGAAAACAGCGAGCGTACAGACATAAAAAGATATGTGGCGCCTCTTTTGAGCACAGAGTTAGAGCTAGAGGTAGATGAGGAGACTATTTTTGCTGATATACAGAGGGTACATCGAGACCCTTTTAGGTTGAACTCTAATAGGACTAAACCGAGGAAAATATTAATTAATTTTTTGACGTATAATCTGAAAGAGAGTATCTTGTCAGTCGCCTTGAAAAAGAAATCCATAACAGTTGACAGAGCAAAAGTAGAAATTAGATCCGACTTGTCCCCAGTAACGGCAAACAGGCAATGGGAGATGGGGAAACGAATGGAGCCTCTAAGGAACTTGGGCGCCACAGTTCAGCTTGAATTTCCGGCATTTCTTAAAGTTATGTAGCGAAATAAGATGCACTCTTTCCGTACAGTTGAGGATGTGGATGACTTTATTGAGAGATGCGCAGAGATGACACGAGATGCATCCACTCTAAATTAGGGATTGTAATTGTTCCTTTCGTTATAGGCCTAAGACAACACCTATATAAGATTACTCGGAACTAGAGAAGCAGCACTACCACCAACTTACTCCCAAGGCCTATGGCCATGGGCAGACAGGAAGGGTTATCCAGAAGGGGGGGGATGGGGGGAAGGGTAGAGGGTGGGAGGGGGGGGTGAAATAAATAAATTAAAAAAATTATACTCAGAGGCCAAAGGGTCACCAGCGATGTAAAGATCAGTTGTTTTTTACGAGAGAATGACGGGGGCTAACAGGAAGGAATTAAGAATTTTGTCCTCGAATGTTAACGGGTTACGGGTGAAATCCAGGTGAATGATTATTTTCAAATATTTAGAAGACTCATTGGCTCATATAGTTATTTTGCAAAAGACTCATTTAAATGCAGTAGACATGTTTGGAACCCAGAAGTGGATAGCGTATAAGTATTATACACCCCAGACTATGGTGACTAAGGGGGTTGCAATTTTGGTTAGGGAAGGGGTGCAGTTTTCTTTTGGTGCTATGGTGGCAGATCCTGGGGGGAGGTGGCTCATAGTACAGGCCACAGTGGCTGGGAAAGACCTTGTCCTGGTTGGATATTATGGGCCAAATATTGATGACATGGGACCTCTGGACAAATTAGCGGCTGAATTATTACGTTTTTCTGGCAATATTGTCATGGCAGGAGACTTTAATACGGTCATGAATAAAGACCTAGATCGTTCAGGAAAGAGAGCGCAGAGGAATGTTAAGATGTCTAACAGAGTAAGGGTGCTGTTAACACAGTTTGGAATGTGCGATATTTGGCGTATTAAATCAGGCCAGAAGGTGGGCTATACATATTATAATCAAAAGTATAGACATAATTCAAGGATAGATTATTTTTTGTTAGATCTAAGGATGGTGGAGCATGTTACAAGTATTAGTCATGTAGGTGTGCCTCTGTCAGATCATTCAGCTATCCTTTTACACTTGACGTTTGTCCAAAAAACGCAGAGCCCGGTTTGGAGATTAGATCGTACGATCCTGTTAGATCAAGAAGCCATGGAGACTGTAGAAGGCGAACTGGATGTTTTCTTGACTGCGGACATATACTCTGCCAAGCTAGATGTGGTTGGGGACACGTGTAAGGCCTTTTTGAGGGGGAGGCTGGGGGCCTTAGGGGCAAAGAAGAGAAGGTTATATTATAGCAGAATTACTGATCTGGAAGAAAAAATCAGACAATATGAGGCAAGGATCATGGGAGAAAATGAGCAGCAGCTAAGGGACCAGGCCATTTGTGACATTTCAAAACTGAAGGCTGAATTAGTTACAGTTCTTGCAGCTAGAAACAAGGAGAGATGGGATGCTAGCAGCTTGGCGCATTCTAGTTATGGAGAGGGGTGTGGTAAGCTTTTGGCATGGAAAGCAAAGAAGGACCTGGTTCGAAACTTTATTAAGGAAATTAGAGTGGATGGGTCTGAAGGGGATATAGCTATTACAGATAGTGGAGAGATTGCAGAAGCTTTTTTTGAGCACTTCTCCGTGGTTTATAAGGAGGAGTTAGTACCAGATCTACAAGAGGTCAGAGCATGGGCACAGGTAATAAAGCCACTTCCAGTCCAATATAAACAGATTTTGAATTCAGAAATTTCACTGATGGAGGTGGAAAAAGCCATATAGAATGGTAAGAGAGGTAAGGCCCCGGGGCCAGACGGTCTCCCTCTGGAGGTCTATAAGGCCCTGATTGGTTCAATTGCTCCTCCATTACATCGATTATTTAATAATATCTTTAGAGGAGACACAGTGATGCCGGAGTCTTGGAATGAGGCGGTAATAGTTCTGATCCCAAAACCCGGCAAATCACCCAAATATCTAGATGCATACAGGCCAATATCATTATTAAATAATGATTATAAACTGTTTACTAAAATTATGGAAGATAGATTGAGTCTAGTTATCTCGCACTTAGTTCATGAGGACCAAAAGGGATTCATGAAGAATAGATATCTAAAAGAACTCACTTTCTCAGTGGTTGGCGCAATAGATATGGCTACAGTTTTGAATCTTCCCCTTGCTCTTATTGCCCTTGATGCTGCTAAGGCGTTTGACAGCGTGAATTGACTTTATCTGAAGAAACTCATTCAGCATTTAGGGCTAGGTCCAAGCTATACTAACACCTTGCTATCATTATATAGCTCCCCTACCTAAGGTGCTTGTTAACGGCATTTTGACACCCTCTATTAGGGTAATGAGGGGTACGCGTCAGGGATGCCCTATTTCTTCATTATTATTTAATTTGTATATAGAGCCACTTGCTTGTAGGATTAGAGCGATGGATACAATAGCCCCTTTAAGGGCAGGTGAATGGAATAAGAAGATTGGTCTTTACGCAGACGATATTATTATTTTCACTTCAAACTTGAAAGAGTCAATGGGAAACCTATTTAAGCTCACTAAAAGAATTTGGCAAGGTTTCAGGGTATGAAATCAATGAGAGCAAAACAGAGCTAATGGCATGGAACTTGGATACTGAAGACATTAAATGTAAGAAGGAGATGAGATACCTAGGCGTGAGAATAACGCAGAATATAGCAGACTTAACAAAAACTATTTTTTTTAGGGTGAAGAAAGAAATAGGGACTACATTGCGAAATTGGAGTCATCTACCGCTCACTCTGTTTGGTCGTACTAACCTGATTAAAATGGTGATTTTACCAAAACTTACTTTTCTGTTTGAAACAATTCCCTGGGACTTTGACAAGAATGGGCTTAAGAGATTACAAAGCGAGATTTGTTCTTTCATTTGGGCCTCTAAGGGATCTCGCCTATCTTGGAAGAAAATTAGAAGAAGATGGGACAAGGGCGGGCTGGCAGCCCCAGACTTTTTGTTATATGACTGGGCTTTTCGTTAAAAAAATTTGAGAGAGCTTATGGGAGTACCGAAGGCTACAACCAACGGGTATATCTTTTTGGCTATGTTAAGCTTGAGCAATTATGATGAGTACGGATTCATGTATAAATTTTCAGACCCAAAATTTTTCAAAAAGGTGAAACTGAAAACTTTACGGGAAGCGGCAGAGCTCTGGTATAAAATCAGGAAACAAGCAAAGTCGAGTTATTATGGGTATAGGTCGTCTATTTGGGATACACCAGGATCACCGTCTTGGGCAGAGGATACATTGGCTATCCCGTTGAGAATAGCAGGCTTAAAAACTTGGGGAGATCTATTTCTAGAGGGAAAGCTTATCGGCTGGATACAAGGGGCACAGGTGTGGGGTAAAGGGTTATCTAAATTTAAATACCTGCAGATGCAAAGTTGGGCAAACAAGTCGGACACTGTTATCGGTGTCCAGAATGACTTTGAAGACAAAATATTTCTACCACAACCATTTAAGAAGGAAGTTGCGATATGGTACTGGGCAATGGTGGAGATGGAAGATGGCCCGTTCACACTGCCGGAACTGCTATGGAGAGATTGCTTGCCGGACATCACTATAGAAAACCAATGGCCAGTAATGATGACTATACTTTATAAAACTGTAAAAGCTGCAAATTTAAGGCGAAATGTTCTGTTTACTATCCATAGAGCCTATTGGACTCCCCGTAGAATATCGAAGTTTAAAGCCGGCGGACGGGTTGAGTGCCCAAAGTGCAGAAATATAAATGTGGACGACCTGCACATGTTTGTGGAATGCTTGAACATCAGAGAATTTTGGGAGGCGGTAAGCAACTGTTTGTCACAATCAAATGGCTGCACGATAGAGGTAAGCCCTGAATTAATTATTACTGGGAGACACGATCTACAGGATAATAGAATAAATGATGAAGCAAAGTTAGTTTTCTATGGGGTTCTGCTAGCTCACAGGGAAATCTGTAAGGTATGGGTAGAAGCTATGACACCGACACTTATGGACTGGTTAAAGAGCATGAGATACTTTGCGACACTAGATTCCAAGGGTCGGATGAACAAGAAGCACAGATTTTGGTCACTTTTTTTGCAACATTTTTGGTAAGGAGTGGGCCTTCGCCTTAGCATATTGTAAGAGATTAGGACACAAAAAGAAAAAATCCTATGATTAAGGCCTTGGCCTATCTCGCAGGCGTGTTGAGCAGTTCCGTCCTTCGTGAAGGCGGAGTTGGAGACCGGGCTGCGGCCTCAAGTAAGGCTGGGCCATTGTTTTACAGGGCAGTATGGAGGGTTTTGGCCCAGTGCAGGCTGGAGAGCTGCATATGCCCGAGTCTATAGCCAGCATATGAGATAAAAGCCCAGGGCGGAAACAATTGAACATTGGGTGGCGTAAAGGCTAATGAGGATTAAAAAAAGAAAAAAAAATACCTTTGTCAGGTAACAAAGGCAGGGAAGGGTGATTCCTGAAGTAATTGCAAGGTGACAGGGCAAGGTAAATACCAGGCTGTTCAAAAGAGTAAACTGTGATCACAGGACTACAGAGGACAGGAGGTGGTAGTGCACAAACACAAGTAGAGAGAGAAGAGACACGCAAGAGAACAAGATAGCCAGTTTTCATCAAAGTGAAGAATGCACTTATACATGACTAGGGGTGTCTTTTTAGCTCAGGGAAAGTCCTTTGGATTGATACCAGCAGATTGCAAGGTGGACCAAAACTGAAAGCAACACTGAGACAGGCAATCATCCAAGGCCCTGAGTGCATCAACAGTGGCGGACAAAACCGGAGGCCACACTGTAAATTGACACAGGAATGCAACAGAAAATCGCCAAAGACGGAACAACCTACGCATTCTCGGGATTCCAGAGAATTGTGAACGCAGTGACATCCGAGCCTTTATTATCAAATTGTTCCGAAATACTTTCCCAGAGCTAACACAGTGGGACTGGGACAAGGAGATACAAAGGGTGCACAGATTTCCACTTGCACAACCCAAACAGCCCCGCAAGGAACAACTCTTTCCTAGGGTCATGTTTTTGGTAACTTTTTGCTGCATCAAGCAGTGTATGATTTGGCCCGACCAAACAAAAAAAGAAACTGGGAAGGGTTTTCCTTTTTTGCTAAACCAGATTTCGCACACGCCACAGTCAAAAGATGCCGGAGGCTGCGACAGCTGATTACCCCCTTCCAGAAAGCAGGGGCCCTTGCTTATCTACAAAACCCAGCAAAACTGAAAATAATATCACAGGGACGCACTATGTTTTTCTCCTCAGAGATTCAGGCCAAACAGGCTTTGAAAGATATCCTTGCTGGGGAAACGGGCACAAAAGGAAAGCATTAATAAACTTTGGGTTCCTTCTTTTTAATTTCTTCTCTCTCTCTTTTCTTTCCCCTCAACTACTGGCATGCTGCTTTGCGGCCGATAGGTACATTGCTTTTTTTTTCTTTTTTCCCTCTCTCTTATCTTTTTTTCTGTTTTTTCACACAGGACCATTTTATACTATGAAAGACTAATGGATTAACTGGCTGTATGAGATACAAGATTCTCTAACTAACCTCATCAATAGCTAGATTTTGAAACTGTTGTAACATATATTTCACATGTCTGTTCAATGTCAGTACAATGGCTTTATGGTCTTAAGTATATTTAATGTAGACCCTATACAGGATTCTATACTGGGCACAAGGTGCATAATATATATGAGTATAAAGATAGGAGTGAAGGAGGGATGTGGAGGGTGGAGTGAGGTCGACCAGACGCTATCACACAAGCTCAGGATTGAGCTTGGCGGCTTCAAAAGTGTGGGGGGGGGGGGTGGTCGTGGGGGGGAGGGAGGGAAGACCAAGGTAGAATAAATGCCAGAATAGGGTGGGCAGCAATCAAAAGAGAGAAATCGCTTAAAAAAGATTTAAAAGAAAAAAGGTACTGAAAAAGGAAAGCAGGCGCCAAAAATATGCATATAGGAAACATACAGGAAGAATGAATCAACGAGATGGCTATGGTAAGAATTATCACATTGAATATATGTGGCCTGAATGATATAAAGAAGAGGCAGAAGGTAGCTATGGGGCTGCAAGCAATGGAAGCCAACATAGTGTGTCTGCAGGAGACGCATATAGAGGGTGGTCAACAGTATTTATTAAAAACATTAGGGTATAAACTTATAAATGCCTCAACTCAGGGTACTAGAACTAAAGGGGTAGCTATTTTAGCAAAAGGGGGAGACCTCCAATTTATAAGAGCAATAGCTGATAAATGTGGAAGATGGGCCATCACGGAATGCCAATATAATAAGGGGAAAAAAAGATGACAATATGTACAGTATATGGCAATGTGGGAGATGATCCAGAAGGATTGAGTAGTATTACTAATGAACTGGTACACTGGCCTTTACCCCTAATTGTTTGCGGGGACTTTAATTTACATCTACCAGGGGACTGGTCAATGGGCCCTGCATACAAATACAAAGGGAGGAAACCCAGGGTCTTCAGGGCATTACACGGGCTGATTGATATCTGGCAATCGAACTACCCAGGAGGCCATGGGTACACATTCTTTTCCTATCCACATTCTCGTCATGTGCGACTGGATTACATTCTCATCTCCAATTCTATGAAAAACACATGCACCATAAATAAACTACCAAGGGTACTATCGGACCACAACCCACTAGAATTAAACGTAACATGTAAGAGAAGTAACCCTACAATGAGGACCTGGACGTTTGAAATGCTTTTTTAAGAAATGAAAATTACTGTAAACACATGAGGGAGTAGATTACATCATTTTTGGCAATAAATATGGGTAGTGCACCGATTGAGATAGTTTGGGATGCTATGAAGGCTGGCATTCGAGGTGAAACTCTTCAGTTCTCAGTCCAAACTAACCGAGAAGGAAAGACACAACTAGCTACGTTACAAATGATCCTGAGTAAAGCAGAGACAGACCTAATTCATGCGACACAAAGTGAGCAGATAACGGATGAAGTAGCACGGGTGGCAGTCGCCAGAAATGTTTGTACGGTATGATTTAATACCATGGTCTTGGGGGGGGGATATAAATGTGAAAAAATTGTGAATAAAAACATTTAAACAAAAAGGAATGCAACAGAGATTGGAATAAATCAGGAATGGAACAGAAAAAAACAATTATAATGGAACAGAAAACCAGAGTTGTCCTGCTTCAGATTTAATTCATATCACACCATGGCAAAAGATAAACGGCACCCGGTCAGTAAACACTGCACGTTGCATAAGTACGCACACATAGGAGGCCATTTGTAATACCACGGCTTATGCAAGGCCAAACCATACACCAAAGGGAAAATCATGGCAAGTGCAGCAAGCACAGACAGCACATGAGAAGCACATTGGACCTGACGTTATGTTGCTACACCTTGATCTACAACCGTCAGTAGATCGGATAAATAAGTGGGAGACCTGGATATTTGAAGATAAGTGGTATCTCTGCAAAAGACCATCTCTAAGCTGCTAACAACAAATAGAGAGCTGGTGGCAAAGATGGTGAATGCAGTGAGGGGAATAAGACAAAATATAGCTGCTTTGTGGGCTTCCTGGAAGGCATCGTCTGCACTTCTAACAAAAAAATGACCCGCACCAAGTGTATCCACAAGTACTGTATTAGCACAATTCTATAGTTCACATGAGTAATTGGTGTTCATAAAAAACTTCCCGCAAATATGAATATCACAAAAAAGAGCTTGATTGAAGATTTTCACATTTTTCTTTATTCAGTGCTTCAAATTGTTAAAATTACAGAATTGCTTGTCGCCAAAATGTTTCGTCACATCCGTGACTTCTTCAGGGCTCAATTGGCGTTTTTCAGAACAGACAAGCGACAGCCACCTTATAATCTCTATGTTATTACAATCTGGTATTTTCAAAATGATATATTCGGTGTGTACCCCTCTATCCACATAGTACAACACAGGGAAAGTGCCTCCTGTTTATTCGTAGAACCTTAAACGGTCATTTTCCAGTGGCCAGGTCTATTCTGCGTGGCGAAGTGTACCAAAGCATCCCAGTCAGTACAGCACAAACTGCCAAGCCATGTCTTTCCTTGACCGAAATCAAGCATCCTAGGACCGGTTTCTGGCTATCAGCTGTCTTCAGCCAGGATATCTTGACTCCAGTGGTGTAGAGAGCATGGGACTCACGTCTGAGCATACCCATCCCACTCGGGGTGACAAATGCAAAAATAAAAGTTGATGGACAGAATGCAGAACAATGTCATACATTCACCCCAGTACAGAGATCTGGGCCTAAATCCATTGTTTTTTGCACTCCACACCACCCCAGTTCAGACATGACCATATGCAAATCAGCCTTGACCCTGTGCTTCATGGGAACAGTCCAGCCCGAACTGCAAAGCCATGTCTTTCCTGGACCGGAATCAAGAATCCTAGGACCGGTTTCTGGCTATCAGTATGGCTTGAGCCAGGATAGCTTGATTCCAGTGGTGTGGAGAGCATGGGACTCATGTCTGAGCATACCCATCCCACTCGGGGTGACAAATGCAAAAATAATAGTTGATGGACAGAATGCAGAACAATGTCATACATTCACCCCAGCACAGAGATGTGGGCCTAAATCCATCGTTTTTTTGCACTCCACACCATCCCAGTTCAGACATGGCCATATGCATATCAGCCTTGACCCTGTGCCTAATGGGAACAGTCCAGCACGAACTGCCAAGCCATGTCTTTCCTGGACCGGAATCAAGCATCCTAGGACCGGTTTCTGACTATCAGCCGTCTTCAGGCAGGATAGCTTGACTCCAGTGGTGTGGAGAGCATGGGACTCACGTCTGAGCATACCCATCCCACTCGGGGTGACAAATGCAAAAATAACAGTTGATGGACAGAATGCAGAACAATGTCATACATTCACCCCAGTACAGAGATCTGGGCCTAAATGCATTGTTTTTTTGCACTCCACACCACCCCAGTTAAGACATGGCCATATGCAAATCAGCCTTGACCCTGTGCCTCATGGGAACAGTCCAGCCCGAACTGCCAAACCATGTCTTTCCTGAATCTGAATCAAGCATCCTAGGACCGGTTTCTGGCTATCAGCCATCTTCAGCCAGGATAGCTTGACTCCAGTAATGTGGAGAGCCTGGGACTCATGTCTGAGCATACCCATCCCACTCGGGTGACAAATGTAAAAATAACAGTTGATGGACCGAATGCAGAACAATGTCATACATTCACCCCAGTACAGAGATCTGGGCCTAATCCATAGTTTTTTTGCATTCCACACCACTCAGTTCAGACATGGCCATATGGAAATCAGCCTTGACCCAGTGCCTCATGGGAACAGTCCAGCACGAACTGCCAAGCCATGTCTTTCCTCGACCGGAATCAAGCATCCTAGGACCGGTTTCTGGCTATCAGCCGTCTTCAGCCCGGATAGCTTGACTCCAGTGGTGTTGAGAGCATGGGACTCACGTCTGAGCATACCCATCCCACCCGGGGTGACAAATGCAAAAATAACAGTTGATGGACGGAATGCAGAACAATGTCATACATTCACCCAGTACAGAGATCTGGGCCTAAATCCATTGTTTTTTTGCACTCCACACCACCCCAGTTAAGACATGGCCATATGCAAATCAGCCCTGACCCTGTGCCTCATGGCAACAGTCCAGCCCGAACTGCCAAGCCATGTCTTTCCTGAATCTGAATCAAGCATCCTAGGACCGGTTTCTGGCTATCAGCCATCTTCAGCCAGGATAGCTTGACTCCAGTGATGTGGAGAGCCTGGGACTCATGTCTGAGCATACCCATCCCACTCGGGTGACAAATGTAAAAATAACAGTTGATGGACAGAATGCAGAACAATGTCATACATTCACCCCAGTATAGAGATCTGGGCCTAAATCTATCGTTTTATTTGCACTCCACACCACCGCATTTCAGACATGGCCTTATGCAAATCAGCCTTGACCCTGTGCCTCATGGGAACAGTCCAGCCCGAACTGCCAAGCCATGTCTTTCCTGGACCGGAATCAAGCATCCTAGGACTGGTTTCTGGCTATCAGCCGTCTTCAGCCAGGATAACTTGACTCCAGTGGTGTGAAGAGCATGGGACTCACGTCTGAGCATACCCATCCCACTCTGGATGACAAATGTAAAAATAACAGTTGATGGGCATAATGCAGAACAATGTCATACATTCACCCCAGTACAGAGATCTGGGCCTAAATCCATTGTTTTTTTCCACTCCACACCACCCCAGTACAGACATGGCCATATGCAAATCAGCCTTGACCCTGTGCCTCATGGGAACAGTCCAGCCCAAACTACCATGCCATGTCTTTCCTGGACCCGAATCAAGCATCCTAGGACCGGTTGCTGGCTATCAGCCGTCTTCAGCCCCGGATAGCTTGTCTCCAGTGGTGTGGAGAGCATGGGACTCACGTCTGAGCATACCCATCCCACTCGGGGTGACAAATGCAAAAATAACAGTTGATGGACAGAATGCAGAACAATGTCATACATTCACCCCAGTACAGAGATCTGGGCCTAATCCATAGTTTTTTTGCATTCCACACCACTCAGTTCAGACATGGCCATATGGAAATCAGCCTTGACCCTGTGCCTCATGGGAACAGTCCAGCCCGAACTGCCAAGCCATGTCTTTCCTGGACCCAGATCTCTGTACTGGGGTGAATGTATGACATTGTTCTGCATTCTGTCCATCAACTGTTGTTTTTTATAAAGTGCATAGTCCTTCCCTTTCAGAGTTCATATGCAGCCTTCCATTGATTAGTGGTTCCCTGATTACCTGAACCTGTGTTAGTTTCCCTCAATTCTTACTTCCGTGTTCTTGTTTCGTTATTTTGACCTACTGATTTCTGTTTCTTGTTTCTACTGCCTCCCTACCCCACTTATAAACCAATGCTTATAGTTCACAAGTCATGTCCTGCACTTGTTTCTTCACAGATTCATAGTCTTGGGTTCCTATGTCCTTTGTTCTGTGTTCATTGTGCTAATCCTGTCCCTGTTTCATTTTGCTTCCCTCTCCTGGACTAATATTTCTATAACTGCAGACTTTGTTCCAGTTTGGTCTATTGTCGTGACCCTGTTCCTGTAATATCATCCTGTTTTTTCTTGAGCCCTTGTGCTGTCTTCGGTGTTCTCCTTTCTCCTCTCTTGTGGTTTTGTCAAAATTTTGATTATCTTTGTAGAGGGTGGCAGTAAGATTCTGTAGCTTTTTTCACCTGGCATAGAGTCTCATCCAGCACTCTTTTTCTAAAGGAGGTCCTGGGTGTCTACCAAGATTCTGTGAGATTAATTGTTCCTTGCTTTAAGATCAATTTACTTGAGTTGTATTTTGCATGCTTTCCCAGTTAATGTCCTGTTTCCTGATGGTAGATCATTCCTCCCTGTGCCAGTTTTAGTCCAAGGATTCAATCCTGCTCTGCTTTCCAACCTTCAGGCCTTCTCTTGTTTATGTTAAACCCTCTCTTATAGAAAAGTTCTCCTTGTTCTTTAGTGTAGTCCCAGCAGGTCCCTGACAATTCCCCAACAAATATGCTCAAAATCTTGAAATGGCCACATCACTACCACAGAGTAGAAAACAGCTATGCTTATTTATACACTTGCCTGGATTGTACCTAGAAGCTGAGAAATCCATCCTGAACAAATTACAACAAGCACGAAAAGCTTCAGATAAACACACTGATTAAAGGGTCCTGCACCCTCTGCCTGCCGGTTGGAATCCCTTCTTATTGGAGGGTGTATACTCCAACGGGGTATATACCATTGGTTCCTCAATTATGTCTTGTTGAAAGAAGCATAGGAGTGTCTTCCTTTTTGTTAATAAAACTTGCTCCTGTCCGTGTTTACGTTGGTCCAATTTTTTTCTTTTTAGTTCCACTGTTCAGAGTGACAATCCAATAATCTGTGTACTTTCTCAAGGCTGTATCAGACAAATCAAATTAAAAGAGAGTAAAACAAATCTTAATGCAAGGTCTGTGATCCAACCGCAACCAGCGCCATGGACCCTGATCCTCCGACCCGCCTATGCTATGCCTCCAGCACCCTCCTCGCTATCAACCCCAGACAGAGCAAAAACTGACAACTTTCGACGCCGAGCAACACCCATGGCCGATCTCCAGTCTACACTGCCACTGTAACTTCACTCACCTCCGGACCCTAGCGGCAGCCCCCAGACTTCCGGACTTCACTGCTCACAACCCACTCAACTACATCCTCCTCAATGTATGCTCCATACACAAGCATGCAATAAAAATCTGGGACCTCATCAACACCTAAGCGCCCAACATCACCTTCCTCACAGAAGCCTGGACCGATGCCAACTCCACACCTGACATTGCCATCCCCATTCCTAACGGATACGAAATCCTGCAGAAGGACTGCCCCATCCACCCAGTAGGATGCATTGCCATCGTACACAATAGCACCCTTCGCATGACAACCACTGGCCCGGACGACACTATGACCCTTATGGAGCACCTCCACCTCCACTTCCAGATCCAGACCAACCCTCAAGCGACTCTCAATGGAACCCTCATATACAGGCCGTCCGGCCTACACGCTCCTTTCACCTGCACCACCACTGACCTTACTGCACCCCACGCCCTTGCCTTCACAGCCTACATCCTAAAATTTCCACCTGGACCACCACGACAACACCAACATCACCTCCCTCCTAAAGAACCTCACCAACATAGGATAGAAGCCACTAGTCACCGCCCACACTCACATGGCGAGACACACACTAGAACCCGTCTTCACATAAGGAAACAGCGTCTCCTACAGCCATACCATGAAACTCCTTCCTCTGGACAGACCACCACTGCATCCACTTCACCTTCAAAAAACCTACTATACACAAACATGACCACCACCTCCCCCTTGGAAGCTTGAATAAAGTCACAGAAGACCAGCTCACCTCTGCCCTCAACAGCACCCCACCACCGACTACACCAGATGCTAACACTGCAGCATGCAACCTCCACGGCTGGATAAAAAACTGTGCCAACTCGCCCCTCCCTTAAGAAAGCCACAGGACGACACATCAAGAAAGCAAGCTGGTTCACCCCTGCACTCCAAGAATACAAACGCTCCTGCTGATTAGTCTAAAACACATGGAGGAACAACAAAACCTGGGAAACACACTCTGCTTACAGAATAGCCACCACAGCACTCCACCAACTCATCAAATCAACAAAGAAAAAATCCCTACAAGAAAGAAGATTCATCACACTCGTATCACCAAAGAACTCTTCTCCATCATCAAGGAATTTGCCAAACCCAGCCTCCCAAAACCTCTGCAACAGACTCAGCACCTTTTTTCTCCTCACTATTAAGAGGATCTATGACAACTTTGATAACGAAGACCTCCGCACTGCTCCAGATCCCCCATAGCGATGCCCCCCTGCTCAATTGAACCCCACTCACAACTGCATACACCTTAAAGACAATGAAGAGCATCCACTCCGGAGCCCACTCAGACCAGTGCCCACACCACATCTTCCACAGAGCCGCCACGGCCATCGCACCCAAACTATGCTGAATTATCAACTGTTCCCTTGAGATGCCATTTTCCCCGATGACTGGAAACACGCCGAAGTCAACCCCCTCCTGAAGAAACCCTCCGCAGACCAGATGGACCTCAAAAACTTCAGGACTATCTCCCTACCTTCTTTCACAGCCAAGCTCATCAAAAAGGCCTGAACACCCAGCTAGCAATCTTCATTGAAGCTAAAAACATCCTGGGCATCTCCCAATTCAGATTCCACAGCAACCACAGCACAGAGACTGCCCTAGTTGCCCCCATCCATGACATCCGCTCCCTCTTCGACAAGGGCTAAACGGCAGCCCTCATACTCCCGGACACCTTGGTTGCCTTCGACACTGTCTCCCACCACACACTAGCCACCTGACCCCATGAGCCTGGCATCTGCGGAACAGCCCTTGACTGGAAATGTTCATTTCTCACCTGCAGAACTCAGCAAGTCAGACTCGCACCCTACCTCTCAGAACCAACAGAGGCCGACTTTGGAGTGCCCCAGGATTCCTTCCTCAGCCCTACCCTTTTCAAAATGTATATTGCGCCCCTTGCACCCATTGTTAGAAACCATGGGCTCAACATCATCTCCTATGCCGACGACACCCAGCTCATCCTCCGCCTCACCAACAAACCCAGCATCACCAGACATAACTTCAAAGAGGAGATGAAAGCTGTCGCCACCTGGATGAAGATCAGCTGCCTGAAACTCAACTCTGAGATAACAGAAGTGCTCATCCTTGGCTCCACCACCACTTCATGGTATGACTCCAGGTGGCCCCCTGCCCTCAGAAGCCCCCCACCCGACAGACCACGCACAAGACCCCAGCATCATACTAGACTCATCTCTCACATTGACCATCCAGATCAACTTCGTATTCTCGGCCTCCTCTGACAAATGATTCTATGTATCCCATCTGAATCCAGAAAAACTGTCATGCATGCTCTCATCAGTAGCAGACTACGGCAATAATCTCTACATCGGAATCAACAAGAAACTACTTCGAAAACTCCAGACCATCCAGAAAGCCACAGCCAGATTGATCCTAGACATCCCCCATTGCAGCCGCATCACCCAACACCTCCGCAATCTTCACTGGCTCCCTATCAAAAGAAGAATAACCTTCAAACCACTCACTCATGCATACATAGCTCTCCAGAACACCAGACCAACATATCCTGAACAACCGCCTCTCCTTCCATGCACCCAAAAGACACCTCCGAGTTGACCTCTGTCTGGCCACCGTTCCACAAGACCAGAACGGGAGGAAAGTGCTTCTCCTACCTCACAGTCAAGACCTGGAACGACCCCCCTCCACCTTTTGCAAGCTCCCTCACTGCTCCAGTTCAGGAAGGACCTCAAGGCCTGGCTCTACGGATAACCCCAGCACTCAACAGAACCGCTCCCTCCCCCCAGTGCCTTGAGACCCTCGTGGGTGAATAGTTGCGCTTTAACAACCTCTGATTGATTGATTGATTTGTTGATGTTAACATAATCATGTGCCATCCTGACAAAGGTGGAACCGTGGTTGGACCAATCTTCCAAGATTATGAGTTAAAACATCTGAAACAATTGTCTGTGAGTACGGACTACATAGAGTGCCAAAGGGACCAAGTATAGAGCTATTCAATTGAAGACATCAACTTTGTTCAAGAAATGGTATCACCTGGGCTTCCTAGATAGAGAAGAGGTGCAGTACTTGGACAATAAAAGCCCCAAGATGCCTAATATTTAGTTTCTATCCACATTGCACAAAGCCAGTAAGATCTCACCCTTTTGGCACATAATATCTGGTATAGGATCATTGACAAGGAGAATGTAAAAATAAGTTGATCTGTTTTTGGCTTTGTTAGTGACAAATCTACCGCCTTATTTGAAAGACACAAAGGCTTACTACAAAAAATACTTGGTATTCCCTGGGAAAAGAATTTTGGTTGATAGCTATGGATGTCAAAATTCTATATACCATTATTAGACACCAAGATGGCCTTAGAATACTTATTTGGAAGTAAATATGCCAGCTTCTTTAGCCATGAGAAAATGATCATGGAATTTGTAGAATTAGTTATTTCCAATAACTGTTTTCTTTATAAAGATGCATTTTATTGCCAGATAGGTGCCACAGCCATGGCAGCTAGGTTTGCTCCCTCTTATGCCAACCTATTTATGGGTTGGCTTGAGAGGAAGCATGAATAGAATGAGGACAAGCATGTAGGACATAGAAATGTACTGATGTTGGTCCTGTTTATTGACAACGTTTTCATCTTATGGGACAGTATTGAGGAAGAAGTTTTGACTTACCACACATATTTGAATACAAATGAAGTAAATGTGTAATTTCTTAATATGTGCCAGACAAAACAAACGTTTTTACTGGACATGATGATGATAAACTGTTTCCCAAAAAAACATTCATAAATTGCAATTCCCCTTTTGGTGTCTAAGGGCCCAATGTAGGTCGGTCGGTAACGGCCGAAAATCGGTATTTTCGGCCGTTACCGATCGGTAAATAGCTGATTGGTATGTAGGGGGCATTATTTTACCGAATCAGTAAAATTACCGATTCGGTAATTTTACCGATTCTGTAAAATAAAACATCGGTAAATTTACCGAATCTGAGCCACCCATATGTAGGTGGGAGTCTTCAGAGTCCCAGGAGCCTTACCGAATCTGTATTTTACCATCAAATCCAATTTGATGGTAAAATACCGATTCCGGTGTGCATGCACATGTGTGCATGCACACCTATGGAATGTGGCAAGCAGACCTGCCCTTAGGGCATGTATGCCTGCCACATGGCGCCCGAGCCTGTTTTGGAGGTGCCAGAGGGTGTCAAAGTGACACCCCCTGCACCCTTGTGAAATTCGGTATTTACCGATTTGGTAAATACCGAATCGGTAATGCCCATTCATTCCTATGGGCTTCAAAGCCCATAGGAATGATTGGGCATTACCGATTCGATATTCCAGCACATCTGGAATACCTACATGTCGACCCCATAGATTTACCGATTTTTAATTACCGAATCGGTAAAATTCGGTAATTTAAAATCGGTAAATCTATTTCACCTACATCTGGCCCTAAATGTTGACATGTCCATGCAGAAAATGGTACGTTGGATCAACTATCTGTCCTTGGAAGGGGAGAGTGAAAGAACATATTTATTTAATTAGCAAAATGGATAGTCATCACCCCTTAGCAAAACTATGTAAAATTCAATTTCAATACAGATGTGTCACCTATCTGAGTTATAGGTGTTGCACAAATTTACGCAAATCCCGGAGAAGACCGGATCCTCAGATTACATCAAAGGGAGACATGATGGATAGACACTTTGGGCCCAATTTTAATGTCGGGTGGAAAGCCATCCAACAGCTTCTCGGAGGCTTTCCGCCTTACATCGTTGGTTTTTCTCTGACCGCCATATTACAATACCGGTGGACAAAGGAGATTCTGTGCCCGTCCATCTGTTTCAAGGAGTGCATCTGAATGACACATAAACCCATATTAATGGTGGATCTAGACTCTGCTCTGCATCTGGATTATGATGTCACTTTGCCACAGCCTTTCCGTGTTGGCCTTTCCGACTTGGAAAGGCTTTAGGAAGTGACTTTGGGGGTGCCTAGCAGGCCTCACTTCCCCCCTGGCCCTCCACTATGGGGCCTGGGGAGGACCCAAGATGCCTCCTAAACATCTATGCACCGTATGGCAGCCACCGCATGGTGTCTGCCACATGGTGCAGGGATATTTACAGGCATTCATTTTTCAATGGAAGCTTGAGCTGTGGTCCTTTTCTGCCCACAGCACAGGCTGCCATTGAAAAATGTATGTTTCCAACTGCCCATAGGATGGTTGCATCCAAATTCTGAGGGCAGAGCCCCTGGCGTATGGTTGGGTGGTTCCAGTCCTCAGCGGTGGCGGTCTGATGCAAGTCCGACTGACATCGTAATAAGGGTTTTTGTGTACAGCAGACTTTGGGCTTTATCTTGATAGAGAACTGTACACCAACCTATAAATCCAGAATCAACATATGTTCCACATTAGGCACCATCATTGACCTGGTCCCTTATATTTAGAACACTTGTATCAAATCTTAAACTTCAAGTTCATATGAGAAGTGTGGCTCAATGCTTAGAGCACCAGACCTTGATGCAGAACGCTGGCCAGGGACCAGGGTTCGATTCCCGCCTCAGCGGGTTTCGGGCTTAAATTCCTCTGACCGGATATTCTCGCCTCAGTGCCGATTCTAAGCATAGGTCCCACGCTGCAACTCTGGGCAATAGCTTGCTTAGTCTCCACAAAGGCCCCCTGATACACAAGGGATGCCTGGTTTCACCATGGGATGCTCAGGAGTGGACACCTCACAAGGAAAAGCCAGGAGGGGTTCCCTTGTGGTAGGAGTACAAGCGCCGGGATGTCTCCGGGTCACTGTTCGCGCTATACAAATACGCCACATTTACATTTACATATACATTTCCATTATTAACCTGCCTTATTACATTGTACCCTAGTGCTTAACAATCCTTGCTTCATGTTTCTTCATAAAGTCAGTACTAGCACTATTTATTATCTTGTGCTGCACTAGACACACTCTCTTCATAATATAACATACACTTATGTATATAAGTGGATTCCTTTTTTCTTTCTGATTGCAAACTCATTCTTACATCTCTGATATGGAAAAAGCTATCCCCAGTGGATTCACTCTTGATAGAATCATTCACTTAACTTAGCACAGAATTGTGCCACTCAGTTAATGAAATTAAACTAATTATCAAATGACTGCTTGTCCAAGTGGCTCTTATTCAATGTAATATTGCTCTGAAAAAAAGGTCCTTTGGGAATTTTTCGAGGTCTAGTTATTATTTTCATATTTTAAAATGTTTATGTAATCATAATTATAGTCTCTCCAGTTCCCTTAGAGTACCCCTAGAGACCTCCAACTGCCCGTATAGAGCAGGACATGCATTCCATCAAATTACATCTCTACAGAGTTAGCTTTGCTCCAAATATTAACGTTGGCATGCCTAACTAAGCACTCGTACTATTATTGCCTAGGATGCGCGTCTGAACCCCTTTCTTGCATATCATTTTTTTTAATAGTACAAGTCCCCCTAATGTGTTGAAATAATCTTAATTCACAGTTTAAATATTAATTCATATTATTGTGATCATGCCCTTATTTTTCCATGAGAGGCAACAATTGTTAGAATATTAGCAGTCAGTGATAGTTTCTTTAGTGGGTACAGACACTGTGAACACGCCCCATCAGCTGTTTAGTAAAGAACCAGTTTGGATTTTCAGTATATTCGGAAACTGGCCACTCGATTCAAGTGCTCTGCATCAGTAGTCATTTCAAGCAATATATATAGAGGGAAAGCTTAGTCTTTCCTTTAGCACTGGATCAATACGGACACCCTGGAGAACATTCCTTTTACATTTCAAGGTGAGAATGGGACCCGATCGATTTAATATCAACTGGGTTTAGTTACAGTTGCATAAACTTTAAATGTCTTTGATTTTGTTTTTTGCCTATTAAACTTCAGTTGATGTACGTTTGGTCTACAAGCAACTTGTCCTATTCCCATTAGCATCTCATATTGACCTTGTTTATTTAAACTGACAAAGCGATTTATAAAGGGCAATATAGTGTATTTTAATCTATGTGTCTCTTTGAGTAGCTTGTCCATCCTTTAAGAAACACATAGGTCGTAAATAGGAGCATTATTGCTAGGAATTTCTCCAAGAGTTTGACCCCATCAGATAAACTGTAGGTAAGAAATCGATCCAAGCTCAAAACAACAAATAGTGCAACTTTATGCACCATTTTTAGAATAGGAATTACTTTAACCTGTTTTGGGTATACCTTAGTAACCCGCTTAGCAGCATTGCCTTTCTAGAGATATTTCTGAGTGAGTAGGGAAACATACTTAAACAATATATGAGGTCTAATAAATGATAAGTTAAAGAATGTGGGTCTCTTTCCAGTTATGATTCAATCTTTCCGACCTTTTGCATTGATTATGTTTACTTGGCATGATCTATTTGAAAACTCATCCTATTAGAAGGATAATTCAACCCAGATATTGTAAAACAAGCATTAGCAAGACAAGGACCATGGGTCTGATACTGCTATTAACTTGTTGAAATGATTTCACTTCCATACTTGTATTTTCAATACTACTATCTTATTCGAGAAGGTATATGATTCAGTACTTAATGAGAATATTGGCTTACCCTTATAGTTTATTGAATTTCGTATTGTTCATCCATTTTTACAGATATAGGTCTTGCTGCAAGGACAATTGATGTTGAAACTTCTGCTTTTTACGACCAATAGACATTGCTTTAACTTATTTTGTTGTGTCTTAGTAACCAGATTAGCAGCACCCCCTAGCTAGAGCCATTTCTGAGTGAGCAGGTAGATATACTTAAATAATGTATCAGGTTGAACAAACAAAAAGATGTGGAGCGTGGGTCCCTTTTGCGTCATCAACTAATCGAACAGACCATTTGCGTGAATAGAGTTTACTTGGCATGGTTTAATTGGAAACTCATCACATAAACTAATTTAATCCAGATATCATCACAAAAGCATGTATCCCCATTAGCTCTCTGTATATGGGGAGAACACTATCAAGACAAAGACCACAGGGTTGAGCCTGCAATCTACCTATTGAAAGGACTTCACTTCCAAACTTTTATTTTCAATATTATTGTCTTATTTGAGAAGATGGATGCTTCAGTACCTAGTGAGATTATTGGCTTACCCTTACATTTTATTTCGTTTTGCATTGTTCATCCATTTTCCGATTTAGTTAGAGCCGTGATGATGATTCCTATTGAAGCTTCTGCCTCTATCCTGATTAGAAATTGATACCTGCTCACCTCTTTTTACCTAGTTTGAGGTAAGCCTTACAAATTGTATCATTCAGGTGGGAAGTGTTTTATAATACATATCTCAAGACTAGTATTTAATAAGAACTTTTGGGGTTTTATTGATGCAGAACACCTGGTAAACCACGTTCAACTCTTCATACAATTAACTTATACACACGCAACCTATTAATTGATGTTTATTGAGAAACATTTAATATGATACACTAAAGACATATATAGGTGAGTGGAACCATAAATAGAATATATTCAGTGATTTCTATGAGAGAGTTGTGTCTATCGCATTACCTCCATTCCAGTGTTCATTTTTATTTAGACTTTAATTAGTCTCAAGAATTGGCCAAGATAATTGTCATTTATTTTTTGCCTGAAAGTGTTTTGGACAAAGTGGCTTTAATATATTTTATTGTCTTCAAGAAATGTTTCTAAACAAATGAATATGTATGAATGAGGTATGTACAGCTATAATTATTCTAACTGTTTAGTTAAACTCAAATGAATTCAATTCTAAAGTGAAAATGTGTTTATTGCATCCTTTCACCTCTGTAGAAGCGGTGTAGTCTGCAGTGAAACGTATTGGCTGAAAGTTGTCAAGTTGGCTCTTCACACGAGTGACAATAAGATATCTTTATGTTGTAATAATGGATATTTGCTTCTTGTTTTTATACCAGGATGAATGTATAATGTAATGACAAGAAAATATAGTTAATACAGAAGAGTTCTGCATTTCAAATAAAAAGAGAGAACCTTATTGATAGATTAAGGATTATTCTATGCACCCAACAACTATTACTATTGTCAAAATGTATAAGCCAGATAAGCTAACTGGCTTTTGTTGTGGCAGTCACCTCAGGGCCGGCCCATTTTATTGCCTTATTGTTACAGTACACCGAGCCAGCAGCACCTGGTGCAGGTAAGCGTGGTGGGGCAGGGCAGATTTGGACAGACAGCGGAATAGGAAAATTAAATAAATAAATAAATAACTTCTATTCCGTTGCTTCTCGACATCGCTCTCCCCTGCCCTGCCTCACCCCACCACACATATCTGCACCAGCCGCTGCTGCTCAGAGCTGTTCCATTCAGATAGAGGTCCTATGTAGTTAATTTGTGTGGAATAGAGCAGGCATAGAGTATGGCCATAAGATGGACCTTTTTGCTCTGAAGTGTATCACATTAACAAAAAGCATGCACAACTGGTTTGGATGGGATTGGTGCTAATGTAGGACCTTTCCTGTGGTTAGCCTCTATGCAGAGAAGAATGTTATGGCCAAATGGCCTGGAGGAATATGGTCTGAGTGCAAAGTCTAGCCATAGACCAGGTCATTTTCCATTCGCCAGATGCATATGCATTTAGCTGTAGGCTGTGTTCCATTGCTTTTCATGTGCCGGACATTGAAATGGGCACAGTGTGGGTGAGGGCTTAGCTGAATGCTTTTAAATAGGGCCAGTTATCTTGCACAGTGGATTAGATGGACATCAGGGCTGGTGGGAAGGCATAGCTGAGAATTGGTGGATTACATAGCAGTATTTTATTTCTGCCCATTCTTGTTTTAGGTTTTCCAGCATCTCAAATAATTTTGATCATTTCATCAATGCTTAAGAAATGCAGTTTACCTATCTTAAGAGAGAGCATTCAAAACAAATAGTTAAATCTGGACAGTGACATGATATAGGCAGAATCAGGTTTCATCATCATAAAAAAGTCTATCACAGTCAATTTAAGATGGCTTGCATCATTGTATGGTGTCATTTACTATATACCATATACCATGTTACGGAGGCCTCTGTTTATCAAAATCTTAGATAAGTCAGATGCTTCGGATTTCACTTAAATGGGCATTGTTTGACTGATACATTTGTGGAACATGATGTCTTGCACAAGTGTCACTCTTCTCCCACTTGATCTAACGTTCTGAGAAAACGGAAAAGGTTGCAATCAATGACCGAAATATTTGAATCAAGCCTTCTGGTGAAGGTACAGGATTGCCTTCTTTTCATTGATAAGAGTTCAGATGAAAGAATGAAAAGAAGGGGTGACAGCAGATAGCCTTGACTACTGACTCGTTGAACGGAGAAGAAATCGGAAAGAACGTTGCCACAGTTCACTTGACCTGATGGAGATGGGTAATGCTAATATTTGACCATGGAAATGAAGTAAAGGCCCTAACCTGCCCTTTCCAGCACACTAAACAGAAAGCTCAACTCCACACGATCAAAGCATCAGAATCTAAGAAAGTCTTAATGTTGATACAGAAAAGGGAAACAGTCGAAATACCTAGGCCACAACCACATGTGTTCCAACATCGCAAGCGTAACAACCCTTGTCTTCACAACGCATATGCCTTAACCATGCATGTGAGTGATTAAGGCCTATGCACTGTCTTGTTGCTGGCTGGCTGGCGGAAGCATGAAGAGCAATGTTCTGGAGAGGATGCAACATGGTGAGGAAAGTGGGGTTTTGGGGTGGGTGGGGGTTGTTTGTATGGGTTAGGGAGTAGTTTTCAGGACTGAGGGGTCGGGTGGTTTTCAGGGCTCGGGGGTCAGGAATTTTAGTGCTCATGGCAAGGGACAGGAAAGGGGAAGTTTTCAGGCAGCGAGGGCAGTTGGGCTTAGGCAGGGGGAGGTTGGGGTTGGTTTTACGGAGAGGGATCTGGTTTTAGGGCTGAGGGTAGGGGGCTAGGGTTGGAGTAGTTTTATGGGGTTAGGGGGTCGGGTTTTAAGAATCAGGATAGGGGTCATGGTGGTTTATAGGGCTGGGGCGGGTAGAATAAACTGCCCAATGGTTGAAAATTAGGGCTAAGGGAAGAGGGGCAGGATTGTGATATTTCCACACATGTCCCTTCACCAATCGTCTTTACAACAAAATTGTGCGGTAAAGGCATGCTTGGTAAAGGCATGCAAGGTAAAGACACTGTTGTGGTTAAGACCCAGTGGTTCAGGCATGCGTTATAGAGGCATATGTTGTTCCATCAAACATTCTCCAGAACATCTGGAACAGATCAATTGAACCTTGCCTGGCTTGGAAATAACTGATAGTGTCTCTGTTTAACTCAAGGAAAAGCAAGGAATGGGTCTTGTGCTTTGCCTTGTTTGTCTATGAGAAACACAGAAAACGTATTCACCACCAGGAACTTTCCTTGTCACTATATCTAATATTGTGTAAGCGATTTCTTTAGGACTGATTCTGTCTTAAAGCAAATTGATTTCCTTTCACAATATTCAAGAAATGTATCTCAGCTATGACGGAATTCATATGGTTAGAGCTGTAGAGATTGCTAATGAAGATTACAAACTCTTTTATGAGGTCTAGACACATGTAATAGGAGATTTCTGCAGCCAAATAGATGGCTGAGCTAAAACATATGAACCTTATTGTTGAAAGAGAGCAGCTTGTATTTCCTCAGATTTTTCCCAATGTTCATAATGCCTTAAATTCTGACAGTATAAGCATTATCTGCATGGCGGTATAATAACATTTTAGATACAATGTTGCTTTCACCATTTCTTTCAAAGTGGGAGACAGTGTAACTGTGATTTATCTAAGCCGTAACACAACTACCACTCCTTATATTGCTTACTTTTCTTTTTCTTTCCATAAGTGTGAAAACGCCAAAAGCTCAGAATAGTCTGTATCACGTCTTTGAGATACTTAATTCATTTCATATATATATTTCATTCTGTTTCTTTGGTCGTTGTTGGGGTTCTTCCTCGCTCTCCATATCGGCAGCTCCTCAAAATAAACCACAGGTAAGTGTTAAACAGTAAATGTAAATGTAAAAAACAAGATATTTCGTTATGGTGTCTGACTGTCTTGTCCTTTTGTATTTTCCCGTTTTTTTATTCCGTGAATTACCTCTCTGCTTGATCCTAACTTCATTTCCTAAGTATACTAGAGGCTGGTGTTTAATGGTTAAAGTGTAGACCTGCATCATTCAAGGTTTGTAAAACCCTCAAATGTTGAAGATGATCAGACCAGAACCTACTATAAATCCCAACATCAATGAGATATGCTGAGGCATAGTTCTATTGTTTCTACAATAGCTGGGTCATCAATCATTGAAAGGTTTCAGGTGCACCTTAAAACTGGAGGGTGGAATTATGAATTGATACAGCCAATGGGCAGTGAAAAAGGCAGCTTTTTCCGTGCTGTGCAGATCTAGGGGGTATGGCAGTGTGCCTTAGTTAGGTTAATAGTTGCAAAGTAGTTGACCTTCACAGCAGTTCAATTAACTTGCTTACATGGGGTACAGTAGAATTCTCAAATGTTTATATCGTATTGACCATATGAAAGTCAATACACAATCAGATAATCTCATCTCATTTGAAAGCAAGGACTATGGGTGAGCTACAATTGCTGGTGGAATACAAACCTAACGTTTACTTTTTTGTACCTCGTTTTTGGATGGCAAGACTCCAAGTCTTTGGTAATATATACAGGGATGTTTGATTAACTTCTATGTCTCAGTTTTTACTTTATGGTATACTAAATTAGTTCTCCATAGAACCTCTAGAATTATGTCAGAGAAAATTGTCAACACTTCCTTAACTTCTTGTCCTTCCTCATGCATCAGATATTATCCTACTTCTACAAGCTCACACAGAGCTTCAGGTGTATTTACCATATGTACTGTCTACGCCACAGGTATAGACCCTTTTGCTCTTCTTTCTTCCTCTCAGACATCCAAAGTTTATAAGTACCATATTTATTCTAAGATGTGATAGACACCTGTAATTTGGCTAACATCTTATGATCACTCAATGATAAAAGAAGGAAAACCAAGGGGCTCATTATGATGGGGTATCGATTGCCACCGCCGGACCGGCGGTGGCGATCGTTACGCCATCGTCATGAGCTTTACCCCAGCCATATCATGATGGAGGTGGGTATCATGGCAGACAGAAAGTCTGTCAGCCGCTTTTCCACCAGTGGCAGTCATCATGATTGCCTGCCGGGCAGAGGAGGGGCTCTAATGTGGTGGCTGTGTCTAGTAGGCACCGTCCACCATATTAGGATGTCGAGTTTGGAAGGCCTTTTCCTGGCGGCAACGTCGCCATGGAAAGGCTGGCGGGGATTGTGTTTGAGGCCTGTTGCGGCTCCCCCTTTGTGTCTTGTGGGGTGCACTTGGGGGGTACCTATGGTACCCATTTCGCTGCACCAAGTGGCAGGCACCGTGTGGTGCCTGCCATGTGGTGCAGTGAAATGCCTGGCATGTGATTTTACCATTGCGGTGGGTGCTGCTGACAGCAGCACCAGCTGCAATGTTAAATTGCAGTATGCGACCACCATGGTGGCGGCTGCATCCTAATTTGCGGTACGACACCACCGCATGTCTGGCAGCCGATCTCACAACCACGGGGATTGCGGGCTGACCATCCTAATGAGCCCCCAAGTTCCCACCTTGGAACTCTTGTAACATCACATCTCATAATATCAAAACCTGCTGTTTTTCTGGATCTTTTTCCAAATTGTCTCTTATTACTTCTCCTAATTTCCCCACCTGTTTACTCAACTGGAATACATACTCTAACAAAGGTTGTCCATCATTGGGAGAGTCCTACCAGACTTCCTTGGACATTTCTATCTGCATTCTAGGTTTACACCTAAATAATAGCTCACACAGGGCGAACCCAAATTGAACCTGACATTCAAGTGCTAAATGTGCCAATGGTCAAGGGCGGCATAATATCCCAAAATGGCAGCCTTCTAGACAGTATTGTTCCACTCAAGCAACCTGACTGTTGGAGAATGGTAGTGCAAAGTTGTTTCATCCATAATTGCTTTCATATCTGCCCCATTAACTTAGAGACAAACAGACTCCACTGGACTATCAATTCTTTTTTGTGTACCCTGTGCGGGAGAACACCTCAATCATGGCTGAGGCTACATGAAATTTTCCAGTTCGTCATAGTGCTCTGCTTCAGGATAGCTGGTGGCATAGTCCCCAACAACAAAGATGTGCTTACATACTTCAGTTGCATCTTCAGTAGCATTTTCAATGGCCCTACATGATCCATTCCAACCTAGTGCAATGAGACTCTTTAATAAGCTGTTTCTGTATTGTGGCCCTGATTTGGCAGGTTGGGTGTTCTCTACGGTATTTCTGTTGAATTAGTATAGGCTAAACATGAAATTTGCTCCAAAAAGAAAAATAGGTCTAAACACTGGAGGGTCTGTTCATAGCCTGATACACAAGTTTTTTCCAGACAAAATATAGAGGTCTACCTGTGAAACTTGTGAGTTAGTCACAGTATCTGTTGTAAGGATGGATTACCCTGCTGGGCTGATTGAAAGTCTCTATCCCCTTGTAAACTTCTTGGGTTAGCAGAATGGGTTTTGACAGACCACCTTGTTTCTTCCTTTATCTGTGCTGCCTCATCTGTACCCTCCAGCAATGTAACTTTGCCAAGTCCTCAGAGGAAAGAAGAGTATTTATTCATATATGTATGTATATGGTATTTCTATAGAGCACACCTAACTGAAAGGCAGTGGTTCTCTCAGCCAGATATTTTCCAAGCGATACATCTACCAAGGAACAAAACCTAAAATTATGTTTCAACAAGACTAGGGCCTCAAGCAATTTCGCTACTATACCTACTTCCACTTAAACATCTTGCTGTGGACTCTTCTCCAGAGGCACCAGAGCAAAGGATATTTTTGCCCATGCACATTGATCATTACTTTTTATGTGGTATAATCTATTGAGATTTTACAAGACTATTGTGAATCACTGGAGGTCTCCCAGATATTTGAGAGAGCCTCTACCTTGTTACCATTAATCTGCATGTGGCAGCAATCGTGTCCCTTCAGATCTCCTGCATCATAGATGTGTAACCATTCAACTTTCATGGGCACATCTTCTCTGCACTTCAGAATTGGCCAATGTGGCAGGGGTGTAACTCAAACCCCAGCAGCCCAATTGGTGCAATGGGACTTCCGCCCCTTCTGTACCCCCCTCAAACCCTCAGGGGCCCCAATTTAGCCAAAGTCAATGAATATCTGTGAGTTATGGGAGACTCCAGGATCCCTCATTACATGTTCCAGAGAACCCTATCATTTTGTGTACAACCTCAAAATGTAGCCCCAGTCCCCTCACTTAAAACACTGAGGGCTTGATTCCCAGCTACATGGACCTTTGGGATGGGGCCCACTTGTAATTCTGTTATAGGTAGCATAGGTCTCCTTGGTCCTTTGTGTGGTGCCACTCCCCATGAGTATACAAAAAGGTATACAAAAATGTGATAGATATAATGCTTTAATTATTCTCAGCCACTGGTAATTACTTGGTCCGCATCCCAGTCCATCGATACTTTGTATACCATTACCCTCAGGGCCTACGTAACAAAAGTTAACTTACACTTATAAGTTTAGTTTCTTCCGGTATTCACAAATTCCGTGTTTCATTTTAGTAAGAGTTTATGACTGGAGACTCTGCAGTCGGGTAAGAAATTTCTCTTTGGGAGAAGAGAATTCCACATATAAAAAAATAGAGCAGGCCTATCTTTTTAAGTGCAGAGTTTCCACAACTTGTGCAGAGTCTAGGCAATCGTAACCATGTATAGTAGTACAATTAAACTTGTAGTTTGTGAACAAGGGTGTAGCTTCAGGGGTGGGTTTGCGGTGTTACAACCCCCTAATAAATATATCTTGTGGGAAATGGTTGTGTATAGCTGCTTTCAGACGAATATGGTGAGGTGTCTGTCGGAGTTCATCTGAAATGTTAACATGCACATATTCTTTCCCTCCCTCTGTTTTGAAAATCATCAAAGATGTTGGTTGTTTTACAAAATATTGTGTTTTCTCTCACTTAGTATCCCTACCAATCCGTGATCCACTCCCTTTCCACTGACACTTAATTGCCCCTCATGCACGCTGCTTGTCGTGAAGTGTATAATTGTTGGAAAATCTGACACTCCCACCCCTCCCCCCAATCTTAGTGACAAAACTACGCCCCTGTTTGTGAATATGAAAAAAACAGTAAACTTACACAAAAGTGCAAGTTTACCTTTGCGAATCAGGCTCTCAGTTTGTAACCAGCCATCTGTAAATTAGTCTTGACCCTGCTCCAATTTGTCACACAACATAAATCGTCTTATAGGTCGTACCAAGTCTTTTCAATTATTAGTCCATTCAATCCAATTTTTATTCCATTTCCTAGGTACTCATTGGGGTTCTACCTCAGCCCTCCACCTCGGGATTAGCTTGAAACCAAATAAACCACAGGTGTCAAAAAATACATCAAACTGTAAAACACAAAAGCCCTTTCTTTATAGTGCCTGCCTTTCATTCCATTCTTTTCTTCAGTTGAGTGACCTTGCTGTATTATCCCTACTTTGTTTTCACTCTTCTACTTTTGGTCACATTCTTGAACTTAATGGCACATCTCGCCCTATGACTGAAGTGTGGGTTCTCTCATTTATGTTATGATATCCTCTGACACTCGTAATACTGAAGTATGACCGAGAAGGAAGAGCAACCAACCAAAAAAAAATAAGAATCAACTTAAAAGTTTCCTTTGGGTCACTGCCTCGTTACCATCTGTTCTTCCCTCTTTATCAGTTTAAAAGTGTAATTCTCTCCCCTGTCCTGGACCTCGACCTGGATATCCTTAGATGTCATGGGTCGTGGTGCAAACATTTAACCCCAGTTAGGCAGGGAGCAGAACTTGGCATTACAACTTCTCCTTCATTCCTTTTCTATTCGGCCCTCTGGTGTTTTTTTCCCAGAAAGGTACTAGTCGTCTTACATCTCTCCTGGACTCTGGACTTTACCTTCAGTTTCCGGTCTCTGCTTGAAGTGGGAGCATCCTATGGGGATTTTCTCTGGTATCTTTTCCTTAATCCTGCGTGATTTCCTCTCTGTCTTCCGGGTGGTCACATGGAGCCACCCTTGCAGTCTCTTGTCTGTGTCTATATCTGTTTTTCTAGGTGCTTTTCTCTTACTCCTTCAGGTAATACATTGTCCCTAGTCTTTTTTATCTTTTTCCTGAACTTTGTCCTAGCTAGCTGTCCTCCTTTTTCTCGATTCTAGGTACAATCTCCTGCATACATAAGTTTGGGCTCCGCCACCAAACCCTCTCCAATAGTCAGTCTGTTGCCATTTCCGGACAGTAAAATTTTCTGTTGATTTCATTCTCCAATGCAGTTTCAATTCCTAATGTAATAGTTATTTATAATGGCACCAGAAAATGTTTTTCTGCTCTCCATAGCATCTTATCTGAATGTGACTGGATCTTCATTTTTTGCAAAGTAGGTGTTGATATGTGCCCACGTAAGGTCTTTCTTCTCTGATTTTTTGTAACAGGAACTATTCACCTGTTGTAGAGCGAGCAAGCTACCCAAACATTTTAGATGCCAATAGCAGGCTGAGGTCTCTGGTGGGCTCCCCTTAAAAGTCAGTTCAATTTTGTTTCATACCCAGATCAAGAAGGAATGAGTGACGAGATAAAATAGTAGAATACAAAATCTTTCAACTTTGGATATAAATTGCCTAATAATTTACTGCAGAACCTTGGAGAGAAACAGCAACACCACTTTCACAACGAACTGACAGATCCAAGAAGCTACCCGAAAACATGCGATAAGTCGCGGTAGCCGCAGGTATTTAATACCTGCCTCAAGCAGGTGGAAAGACGGACGACTACCTGCAGTAGGCAATGGAGCCCCATACACAGCCACACCTGAAGAATGATCGACGCCATGGAGCTACTCATCATGCAACTCGGAGCCCCAACAGGGTCACAAAACCCACCGCCAGCAGCCCCAGGGTCGCCACCACCCCCAGGACCTGGACCCAGATCACCACAGAGGCAGCGTAGAGTAAGACAGCGGACCTACCGAAAACGCACCACTCTCACAGACCTAACGACCGAGGAGGCTATCGCCCACTACAGGCTCAAAAGGACAACCATTCACCGCATCATGACCCACATCGCCCACAGGCTGATGGTCCCAACACAGCGGAGAACCAACATCCCTCCGCAGACAAAGCTGCTGGCTGTGCTGCACCTGTTGGCCTCTGGTACCTTCCAACCAACAACTGCCAGAGTCAGAGGGGTTTCACAGCCAGCCCTATCAAAGTTCATCACACCTGTCCTGCATGCCATCCTCAGCTTCATACCCCAGTATCTTCATTTGCCCAACACAGCGCAGGAACAGCTGGAGGCAAAGCAAGGCTTTTATGCCATAGCCGGATTCCCGGCTGTGTTGGGGGCAATCAACTGCACTCATGTCCCACTTGTGCCCCCTGTGGATACTGCACAACACTACCGCAAGAGAATCACACGCATTCCATCAATGTGCAGGCAATAGTGGACCACCAGGGACTCTTCACCAATGTCGTCTCCAGCTACCGAGGCAGTGTGCATGATTCCTTCATCTTCCGACAGTCCATCATCAAGCAGCCCTTCCAGGATGGCACATATGGAATGGGACTGCTGGTTGGTAAGTACCAAGTCAACATACCACACAGCCACAACAGCTTTGAAGCATTTCTCTGCCCACAGGACCCTACCTCAGTACACTGCAGGTCAGCGTCCCGTGGCGGTGGGCCCATGTGGCCCGCTGTGCATCCAGGCCCACTAGCCCTGTGCGACTCGTTTCATCCCCCCTTGTAGTTCTGACATTGCTTGTCTGAGTGGCTGATGACTGGTGGTGTAGTTGCCTGCATCAGCTACTCCCTGCGGGCTGCCTAACACTGTCGCCACACACAGCCAGCACAGGCATCACTGGATTGGTGGACCTGCCATCACATTCTGCCGACCGAAGTATTTACTCTTTTCTCGCTGCACTGTCACAGGTGATCAAGGATATGCACTCTGCCCTTGGATGATGACACCCCTCTGAGATCTGAACACACCCACCCAGAAGCAGTACAATGCGTCCCACATACATACCAGGGGCATCGTGGAACACACAATTGGCGAGTTGAAGTCACGTTGCAGGTGCCTGGACGGCACTGGTGGGAAGCCCTTTTACAGCCTGGACATTGTGTGTAAGCTAATCGTTGCATGTTGTGTGTTGCACAACATCTGTGTTCGCACCAGGGCCCCATGGATCCCAGTTCCAGAGGTACAGGCACATGATGGTGGTGATGGGGCAGGTGGCAGACATCCCACTGCAGCTGTGGCAGGAATGGCCCGTAGGAATACCATCATTGATACTTACTTCTCATGAGCACGTCACATTGTGACCGTCCATGGCAATCAAGCGACAATAGAAAATGTCCAAATACACTACATGTGTGAATTAAACATTTTTGCAGGTCTCAGCTTGTACTTGTACATTTTGATGTTAGGTTTCCCTGCGTTTCATATGTGATTTGGCAGGTTGTGCACATTTGCTGAACCAGTTGTGTCCTGTGTTTAAATGTGGTGGGTGTGCTGTTTAACCTGGGATGTTGTCACTGCTGGGTGCACTCCTGTTTGTGTGCATATGCTGCACGGTGGGTGTATCGCTCCTGCAGCTCTGATTTATCTGCCACTGGTCTCTTTGGTACGGTGTGCCTGTCAGTTCTGTTATTCCACGGTGCTAGGATGTTTTGGTGTACATGTTGTCCTCCCAAGTTGGCCAGGGTGCATCCGTGGTACACCCCTGTTGATGATTTTTGTTCGGTGACATTTTCCGTCTGCTGTTCTTCTACTATTTTCCTGCAATGCGTGTGAGTATTGCTGCCCTTGTGCTGGTTGTCACTGTTTTCCTATCACGCTTTTGCCCATCGCAGGTTTTGTCGCTTTGGGGTTTGTGTTTTTATCTCAGTCGAGGTGATTGTTTCAAGGACATTGTCCGCGGTGTCAGCAAACTATCGCATGCTACCGCCGTGTTGTGAATTCCACGTTGTCACAGGGTTGTTTTCCTGCGATTAGCTGCGATGTTGAAAGTTGCATTATGCTACTCTTGTGGTAGTTATCACACCTTCTTGTGAATATACCCCCCGGAGTATATACACAAACACTCATTAATATTTGATATTTGTTCTCTACCTTCTGCCATTATGGTTTTTCGAATTTAAATTAACAACTATAGCACGCTTCCGCTGCTCCTGGGTCTCGTATTTATCTAGATAACTCTGTCAATAATTAGATACTTCATTACACCCTTTCGTTCTCATTCCCTTTAACCTTCCATATATACTGATATGTAACATCTCCTTCATTTGTCCTTTTTTGTTTACTGCCATGTTTTAACCCCTTGCCCGCGGCCGGAATTCCGCTCCTGTGCGGCACATTCCGATCGTGGGCGTGGTCATTACGGCTGGGAGCCGTCATCAGCACACGAGCACTGTGTGCCATGACTGCTCCCGGCCGTCGTCAGCATGGAAGGGGTTAAAAATGCGTTTCCAAGTTTATCTGGGCACCGAATGGAAGTTTAGTTAACGGTGGGTAAAAATATAAACTTGAAGCGTTCTTATCGGTGTTTTGTTCCTTGCGGCATAGACTCTATCTGCCTCCTGACTCAAAATTTTCATTATCAGGCTCGAAAATGTTGTTTTCCGGGGCTTCATCTTGTATGACTGCTCTCTAAAGAGAGGTATGTGCTTTCCACGACCCAACACTTCGAAGGTATGTGTGCAGCCCCAAAATGTAACATATGTGCAATGGTAGTGCCTCCCAAAGTGTATCTGGAATCTCAACAATGTGGCTGCACAAACTGTGGCTGCTGCGGAGGATGGATCATTTAACTGCATGTCATATTATAGTTCATAATTGATCAATTGCACCAATGCAAATACTCCCATGTAGTAGCACTATGATAAAACATGCTGTAAATCATATTATCAGCCTGCACCAAAGAATCCAAATATTTTAATGCTTCTTTTGTGCCACCAATTGCAGTTTATGCTCTGATGCCTAAATGCATTAGCAGCTATCTGATAGAACTGGGTCCTGTTTTACATATAAACAAAAAGAAAGATGGATTACTTGAGGTAATCTCAGCCACCGGTAATTACTCTGCACCGCAATCCAGTCCATATTTTTTTGTTCACCATTCTGGCACAGCCAGCAAACAGCCATGTCCAAATCATCCTTTATCCTGGTCCGGTAAGAACAGTCCAGCCCAAACTGCCAGGCCAGGTCCTCTCTGAGAGGGAAAACAAGTAAGATTGAACTGGTATCTGCCTATATGGGCCACATCTGTAGGGTGTATCTTCAGTCATATGCCACAGCGAGCATAGGACCCATGTGGGCATACCTTTCTCACTTAAGGTGTCACAACGAAGAAAATATAAAAGTGATCATGTGGATTGCTTGAATTAATCTCAGCTACACTGGTAATTGCTCTTGGCCACAATCCAGTCCATCATTATTTAGCACACCATGCTACACCCGACATGAATCCGCCACATGGAATTCAGGCTTGGCCCTGCTTCTGTAGCACCAGCCCCATGCAAACTGGCAGCCAGGGCCCTCTGAGCAAGTACACAAACAACCTCGAACCTCTTGCAGCCTATTTGGGTCTCATCACTACCATGAACCTTAAGTCCTAGGGAGCGTGAAACCTAGGTCTGGGCATACCCATTGGATTTAGGGCATTACACTGAGAAAAACAAAAACGTGATCGTTGTATTTTTCGAATCAATCTTAGCCACTGGTGATTGCTCTGAACAGTGCCTCATTTTTAACCACCAAGTCATCTCAGGCAGGCACCAGTCTTATGAAAATTAGCCTTAGTTTTCCTCCAACAAGAACAGTCCAGCCCAACATGAGTTCCTCTGAGAGGGGAACATATGTAACCCCTGAGCATTCCACCTGGTTCCTGGTTTTGATGGCACTGTGGGGAAAAACGATAGACGATAGACTCGATTGAGGCCCAAAGTAATTACCAGTAGCTGAGATTAGTTGAGGCAACAAACCCACCTACACCGCACAACACTTTTTTAATCACTGTATGTGATATGCACAAAACACTTTCAAAATCGGATAAAATACAAAACGCCAATCAGGGCACTTTCCGGTAAGGGTGAAGTAGTCATAAACCGAGCAATACGTGGAATATTGTTCACATGCCTTATGTTCTATTTAGGGAAACAATAATTGCATTAGCTGCAACCCGGCAACTTGTGGCACAGAAGGTTTCAAGGGGCAGATTTATGTTAACTGGCGCATCCCCAGGGATGCGCCAGTTAACGTGCGCCACAAGCGCGACGCAGCTCCAGCAAGGCTCGGGGGTACACCATCTGCACAATGCTGCGTCAAGACCTACGCCTGCCTCAAGCAGGCGCAGGGTTTTGACGCAGCATTGCCCTGAAAGTGACTGAGTGAAATCTCATAGATTTCACTCAGCCACTTTCGGGAGGCGTTCCTGCGCAGGAATGCCCCCCCCTGCGCAGGAACGCCTCCATATGGCGCAGTGCTTAACAACGTGACGCATCTCCTAGATGCGTCACGTTGTAAATAGGGCGCATTGTTTGCTCCGCAGTTGCGTCAAATAAAGTGACGCAATTGCGGCGTAAGGGCATCATAAATCTGCCCCCAAGTGCTTAAATTAAGCAAACGGTGGCAGTCAACGAGCACTTCCTTATCCAGTGAAAGTTCCGCCAAGTGTAATTTTACATATGCGAAAAACTGTAATCAGTGGCGTCACTAGGGGGGTGCGGGGGGTGCGGTCCGCACCGGGTGACACCCTCACATGGGGGTGACACCATCTGGTTATTGTTACGCTGTGCAGGGGCGTAACAAACTCCCCTGCAGCCCCCCAGTCTTCAGCACTCGAAGGGGGCCCCCTTTGAGAAATTAATCCTTCCTGCCTGCGCCGGGCTTGGAGGACTCGTTCTGATTACGGATCAGTTGTGTATTTTTCTGTGTTCCCTCTGTCAGACTGTCAGCCCCGCCCAGCCTGCCTGGAACAAACATAGTTGCGAATCTTCGGCGCGGGCGGGCTGCTCAGAAAGTCATTGAAAGAGGCAGTGCTTCCTGCTCTGTCTGGTCTCGTATTTCCCTGGAGCAGAAAGCCATTGAGCGCGAAACAAGGAATGACGAGGTTAAGTGTGCCTCCTGTTCACACTTAAAATATTCAAAGACAGTTAGTGGTGCTGCCGCCTGCCTTTCCAGCGTTATACCCACCTGGAGGAGAACTGAATGCCACTCTGCACCCACTAGAAAAATACATTGAAATGCTCCTCTGCTGCAGTCCTGCCCAGGATGGTCACAAAACTTTCAAAGCTGGTGACGTCGCAGCTCAAGGGAAAGGAGCAGATAAACCGTGAGCATGAGGAATATTAGGCAACCAACTCCGATCTTTCTTTGTTACTTACGATGTGCATTTTAGTCATTGCATGCCAGGTTATCAAATCCGTGGCCTATTTTGGGAGCAGAGCAGAACACGAGTTAGCAGGTCACATTATTGGCCCGTTTTAGAATCCTAAGCACACAGGAAGTGCTCCAGTGACTGTGATTAGAAAGCCTGCACTTGATGGGGTCATGATAAACTTTCGATACAGCACCTGCTCGGGCCTCTACATGCCCCCCACCCCTCCACAATGGGAGGGTCGACGGCTGCGTCAGAGGCCTACACATATTTGTTGAGTAGGCTGGGGCGCGACCTGTACAGACGCTCTGCAAGGCCAGAGTTGGGCATGCACAGAATAAGGTAAGGTGAGTCCTTATTATTATAGGCTTTTCTACGTGCTGTAGCTGCTTGATGGCTGGCCCTGCACCAACTGTATTTCTGCAACCACTATCTTAAATTGAGAATATCACCGTGAGAAGTTGCTGTTGGGAGCTGGATAGCAAGCCTCCAGCCTAAGGATGAGTTTGCAGGAATAGCAAAATGCAAAGTAAAGGACAAAGTATTGGTAACAAAACCATGCATGTCTTTAATTTTTCCTGTTCAACCCATCAAATATAAACATGCAGTTGCAGATATGAGAGTCTAAGCGCATTAAATCAAATCGCAAATCAGGAATGGACTAATGTAACCATAGGGCTGTTTTTGAAAGGTCTATTGGTTGAGAGGGGAGATGGTGCAGGCAGGGGGAGATGGTGCAGGCTGAGGGGGAGATGGTGCAGGCGGAGGGGAGATGGTGCAGGCAGAGGGGAGATGGTGCAGGCGGAGGGGAGATGGTGCAGGTGGAGGGGAGATGGTGCAGGTTGAGGGGGAGATGGTGCAGGCAGAGGGGAGATGGTGCAGGCAGAGGGGAAATGGTGCAGGTGGAGGGGAGATGGTGCAGGCAGAGGGGAGATGGTGCAGGCAGAGGGAGAGATGGAGCAGGCGGAGAGAGAGATGGTGGATGCAGAGGGAGAGATGGTGCAGGCAGAGGTAGAGATGGCTCAGGCGGAGGGGAGATGGTGTGGACAAAGGGAGAGATGGTGCAGGCAGAGCGGAGATGGTGCAGGCAGAGGGTGAGATGGTGCAGGCAGAGGATGAGATGGTGCAGGCGGAGGGTGAGATGGTGCAGGCGAGGGGAGATGGTGCAGGCAGAGGGGAGATGGTGCAGGCAGAGGGTGAGATGGTGCAGGCGAGGGGAGATGGTGCGGACAAAGGGAGAGATGGTGCAGGCAGAGGGGAGATGGTGCGGACAAAGGGATCGATGGTGCAGGCAGAGGGGAGATGGTGCAGGCAGAGGGTGAGATGGTGCAGGCAGATGGTGGGATGGTGGATGCAGAGGGAGAGATGGTGCAGGCAGAGGTAGAGATGGTGCAGGCGGAGGGGAGCTGGTGTGGACAAAGGGAGAGATGGTGCAGGCAGAGGGGAGATGGTGCAGGCAGAGGGGAGATGGTGCAGGCAGCGGGTGAGATGGTGCAGGCAGAGGGTGAGATGGTGCAGGCAGAGGGTGAGATGGTGCAGACGGAGGGTGAGATGGTGCAGGCGGAGGGGAGATGGTGCGGACAAAGGGAGAGATTGTGCAGGCAGAGGGTGAGATGGTGCATGCGAGGGGAGATGGTGCAGGCAGAGGGGAAATGGTGCAGGCAGAGGGGAAATGGTGCAGGCAGAGGGTGAGATGGTGCAGGCGAGGGGAGATGGTGCGGACAAAGGGAGAGATGGTGCAGGCAGAGGGGAGATGGTGCGGACAAAGGGATCGATGGTGCAGGCAGAGGGTGAGATGGTGCAGACGAGGGAGATGGTGCAGGCAGAGGGGAGATGGTGCAGGCAGAGGGGAGATGGTGCAGGCAGAGGGGAGATGGTGCAGACAAAGGGAGAGATGGTGCAGGCAGAGGGGAGATGGTGCGGACAGAGGGTGAGATGGTGCAGGCAGAGGGTGAAATGGTGCAGGCAGAGGGTGAGATGGTGCAGGCAGAGGGTGAGATGGTGCAGGCAGAGGGTGAGATGGTGCAGGCAGAGGTTGAGATGGTGCTGCCAGAGGTTGAGATGGTCCATCCGGTAAGTTGTGAGGGGGTGACACCATGAGTTACCCGCACCGGGTGACACCAGCCCTAGTGACGCCACTGACTGTAATTCATCCTTATAGACCACTTGGAAATTCCACTTTTCGCATTGTTGCGATCTAACTGCACCGAAGTGTGTGGAAGGTGCTTGTTTATTATTCTGACAGTAACTTGGAAAGGACACACAGCGCACGCCTCCGCGTTCAGCCCCATCGGCCCATTATTACGGAATGGCTTCATTTTCTATTTCCTCTTTGATACCTTCTTCAAGAGAAAGATCTGAAGTGCACTTACTCTCTCAAGGAAGGCTTGAGTGGGAATCACAAATGCCAGCCTACAATAAGATATTCGCTCATTAGTGCATGGCAGGTTCTCTCCGAGGACCCTGCTTGCTCTTTTGAGAGAACGTGCGTCTGCATTACTACGTTTAATTACTCTTCAAACATGTTTGTTAGCTCGGGGAACACTTGGGCGTGCACAAAACGAGTGCAACACAGAACGTATTGTATTCACGAAATAAACATATGCACGATTTTTGTCACTCCCCACTTGAAACGAAAGTTAACAGCGGTGTAAAAATAAGCATTACGTGTCCTGAAATAAACTGTATTTCTGTGTGCCCGCTTCTGACATTTTCTGCAGAGAAATGCTAGCAAGGTCATAGTATAAGCAATACAGCTTTTAGAGGTGGACAATTTTATCACCATTGGCAAAGCTAATAGGCCTTGCTTTTGCAAGCTGATGGGATGGTTATTTTTTCTACTTTTTATTGCAAGCATATGCCACAAAATAAAGAGGGAAACAATAAAATATACCATCCCACAAGCGTGGCCACTTTATGTTTGTAGAAAATATGTGAAACGTAAAAATATATTCACGAGTGCTCCTGTTTTATTAGTGAAGCTTTTTAAAAAACAAACCGCTCCGTTTTGCTATTCATTTTATCATTTGTGATGGAGACAAGAATAGATCACCACCTAGTTATGCACTCGAATGACATGCAGCAAAAAAACTACAATGTCACCTACATACTTTATAACATATGCCTAAAAAGAAATACAAAATAAAGAACAAGTGTTTGATTGTAACATAAAAATACAATAAGAAGCACAATTTGAACCTGCTTTGCAACTGAAAAGAAAGGTGAATATGAACAATATGCAAAGGGTGTGTGCAGTCACTCAAACTGAAGGAATCCGATTGGAAAAGACAGCTGACCCACTGCTTCATGCTGTGTGCTATGGTGAGTTCAAGATAAATGAGAGTGACAATTTAACTGACAAATGAGCGAAAGCTACTGACAGAAAGCCCATCTATGTTTGCATATTAAGAGTTTTTTTTTTAAAAGAAAAGCACCACTCTTGAGAGCCTGAATGCTGTCTCAAAGGCCTGACCCAACAATGAGTATTGAATAGTAGTGTGTCCTAGAATCAAGGTGCAAAACACCAATTGAGTGGTTTTGATGCAATTATCAATAGGAATGTAGGCTGTTTTCTGACTGTAAGAAATGCTGGTCTCTGGTTGGCAGGTTGTACTCTATCCAAGTAGGAACCCTTCCTTCTAGGCAGGGTAGGGGAGACTACACTACCAAAAGAACCCCTGCTACTTAATTAGAGATTTGCCAAAACTTACTTAAAACCTTTACTATTCAGACTATAATGAGGCTGTGCAATGAAAACAATAGTTTATACTGTTGCATTTTACATTGCATGGAGAGTGATTGATTACCTGAGTTTATTTCAAGCTAAATGCATAAAAAACATGTGAATATGGCTTAATCTCAGGCAATCAGAAGGTTGTCTCAGAAGTAGCATAATACGTCTTAAGAGGTAAACATTTCAAAATAAGTAAAAACCTATTTAGCTGAAAAATGAGAATGTGCAATATGTTATGGCAATTTAAGCAGAGAGAGCAAATTACACTGTGGCCCGTGTCACAAAGGTAAATACATATACATGTACATGAGAGGTAGATCGTGGGGAGTATAGGAGCAACACCAATACATTAATTGCTATGATTTGGTAAAGATTACTAGTTTCTACAAATGAACACCATATTCATGAAAGGTACACTGTAAAACAGATAATATGCCTCAGTTTTCAGTCTGTATCTATTTTCAAACAGCATCGTAAGTCAGTTTCTGAGAATCAACACAACATGTGAGTATCCAAATTGTTAAATGAAGATTCTAGAGTAGTCATGACACTAAAGTAGCAACCAGGTGTTTGTGGAATATCCGCTTCTTCAGTGCTACAAACAAAAAGAGGGAAAAAAAGAATGGAAAACTTAGTAATTTGCAAGAATATTATTATGGCATATCAAAAAACTATCACAATGAGATTCATAAAAGTATGACGTTTAGACAAAACTACACAACCTTTTCACCAATTCAGAAAATTGAGTGGAAATGACGAGTAGAGGACAGAGAACAAGAGGACACAATTAACAGCATGAAAAGCATACGCACACTTGACCATGAACAAGAAAATAAAATGGAATGGGAGTATAGAGGAAAGCAGGGAAGAATAAAAGATGAAAAAAGAGAATGAGAGGAAACATAGATTAAAAAAGAATTTCAGTAGAAAGAATGCATATATCTCAAAGTAACAGATTAGCCTGGAGACTGTATTAATGTTGTGAAAAAGTATACAAAGCCTTAAGTGGTTAAAAAACATATATATGTGAGAAACAGATTAAGGGGTAAACATGTTTTAATTTAAACAAAGAAAGTTTGTTAGCAGACCTACCTCATTAAATAATTATAGCACCATATCAAATCATCAAGCACAAGAAAGTTAAGCCTCAATAGCGCAGTGAATCTGCAAAGCGTAGAGCGTGGGATACATCCACAGTTAATTTCCATATATGTATAAATTCGAGCTCTTGTTCACGCATCCGACATACCAAAAGTCATCTGATTAGAATGTGACTCTACAGAGCGAGCGAACATGAAATAAATTAACCACAAAAGACTAAGTAGCAGCCTACTAAAAAACAAATATCCATCAGGTTTCCAGCATCCAACGAAAGTCAGGTAGGGCATTACAGAAGCCTCTAAGTATCAATAGAACATAACCCTACCGCCAAATGGAGGAGAAAGCAGAAAAACAAAACCATGAAAGAATCACCCATTACACTAATAACAAGCAAGCAAAAGCAAACCCACATTGTCACAAAAGCACAACGCTGCAAATAAAGCACCCAAACAGGAAAGGCAATCAAAGAGACCGCATCGGTCAGAAAGGGAGCACTATTGGGAGCAAGCTCAAAGAAAAAATGTAAATCTATTACCAAACAGGCTGATAAATTAATTGTAAATGTGAAAGAGCCTATATCTGTGGGGATGCATGCCACCTCAACCAAGGCACCCAGTGAAAAAGCTTGAAGGAACCAATGTGATTGGAATAAGAGCCATAGATATAAACCAACTCGAAATAGTACTACTCACAGTGAAATGTAATCTATTGCTTTAAGATATATGTATTTATTCTCCTGAAAAGGGTTTTTATATATTTTTCCTCTCTTTCTCTTTTTTCAATGCTTTTCTTCCCTGCTTTCCCCTATACTCCATTCCTTTTTTCTTTTTCTTATTTTCTTTTTCATGATCTTGTGTTCTTCATGCTTTTCCTGCAGTTCATAGTGTTCTTTTGTTCTCTGTCCTCTATTCATCAAGTGCCGTTGATTTTTGAATTGGTCAAAAAGTTGAATTGATTTCTATGCTTTATATTTTTATGAATCTTGTTGTGATTATTTTTTGATGTGTCACAATAATATTCCTGCACTTTACCAAATTTTCCCTTTTCCCCTCCTTTTTTCGCCAATGTTCGCGAAACACTGGGTTGCTACTTCAGTGTCATGGCTACTCTAGAATCTACATTTAACAATTTGGATACTCACATGTTGTGCTTATTTTTCAGAAACCGACTAATGATGCTGTTTGAAAATGGAAATAGTCTGGAAACTGAGGCATATCATTTGTTTTACTGTAAACCTTCTATGAATTTGATATTCATTTGAAGAAACAAGTAAACTTTACATTACCCGCCAAATTAGTCTTCAGCCCGGCTTGCTTGAATCCAGTGGCAAAGTGAGCAAGGGACTCATGTCTGAGCATACCCTGCCACACTTATGGTGGCCAAAAGCAGTACAAAAGGGGGTGGTGATGGACGGAGCATCTGAATCAATCCAACACTCACACCCAGTCAAAAGATCTGGGTTTAATCCATCACCGTTCATTAGCCTACTCTGCCACCCCAGTTCAGACATGGCTATATGCAAATCAGTCTGACCCAGTGCCTCATGGGAACAGTCCAGCCCGAACTACCAAGCCATGTGTTCCCTGGACCGGAAACAAGCTTCCGAGGACCGGTTTCAGGCATTCCAGCCGTCTTCAGTCCGGCTTGCTTGAATCCGGTGGCAAAGTGAACAAGGGACTCACGTCTGAGCATACCCTGCCTCACTTATGGCAGCCAAAAGCGGTACAAAAGGGGGTGGTGATGGCAGTTCAGTGCTTAATTTGTAAAATATGAAGTGCAGGTGCTAAAATGTTTGTCGGAGGCCACACCTACATTTCTCTGGCTCCACTCACTTCCCTCAATGGCTCCACCCACTTACTCTATTAGCTCCACACACATCTTCAACTGGCGCTGCTAAAAATGATGAAGGTAATTTGATACAAAAGAAACACGTGGTCAGGCATGAGAAGAGTGTGGAAAGAGACCAGTAAGTATGCGCCTCAGGCAGAGCGGGAAATAACAAACAGAGAGGAGATGGTCTTTTGGAGATAGCATGGTCTCAGGTACTGTCTTGCACACAACAACATTATAGTAGAGGAATTCTCTTGTATCGTTCGGACGGTGTGCATTTGTCTTTCATGGCAAATAAGCGTATCTATCTGCTGAATTTAAGAGAAAAAGTGGTAAGTATCTAGGGGTTACCTGGTTGTTTAACTATTGTGAAAGTCTAACCAGCCCAGCATTGCAAAGGTGTTCTAGGTACATCCAGGCTAGTGCCGGACACCTGGCGCTCAATTTTTCTTAGGCCTCAAATCACACATGTAGTCTGGCTCAAAACATAATTGCCTAGCTGTGGGTAGGTTAGATAAGCACAACGTTCTGATAATACAGTGCTCCGAATGGGATCTTACAGCCACAAGAAACTCCCTAAAAAGCACACATAACACAGAAATACTCCTGAGTCCTGAAGCAGCACCCAGGTGGTGTAAAATGCACTAAGTGCATTGGGCTCAAAAAATTATAATTAACTGTACATCATGAGAAACTTCAGCTAAAAATGCCCAATGAAGTATTTGCACTAGTCACTTTAACCTCAATAACAGTGTTGGAAGTTACAACAGACCGTATTGGAGTTGAAAAGAAGATTCTTGGGGTAACAAATTCAGGGCCAGTCTGCACAGGTTAAACTCAATGAGCCTAACCATTCTGCTCTCTCCAAGTACCCTTGCTCCTTAGTTAAATTTTAGTCAAACAGCAACACTTTTACTTAACATATCTGACACTCTGGAACACACTGCAAACACACCAGTAGTGTGTTCCTTAATTAGTTCAGAACCTGAGACGGAAGGAAGAGGGAACGAATGCTTCTGCCTTCCTATGCCTATCTTTAAGGGAAGGCCTGAGAAAGTGAAACCAGACTGTGTTTTGTGGTCTGGAAACTAATTAGTGCGGGGCTGTGCTCCAGCCGGTATGTTTGGAGTTTAAGTAGTACACTGAAGTCTGAAAGACGAATAGGCAATTTTCAACCACAATGGTTTCACTATTGAACAGCCTTTCAGAGGTATTTTCATACTTTTATAAACCCGGCTAGATAAACACATGGAAATTGTTCTTCTGTCCGCGTTCAGCAAAGAGTGTCAAAACATTGGAAACAACACCTAGTTAACTCATATCTCGTGCAATTGATTTGTCTCACCTGGGCATTCAGAAGTATTGTTTGTTGTGGGAACTTATACGTGAAAGAAGCAGGCTTTTCACCCGGTATAATCCACACTACATATTTGACTTTATTTTATTTTGTCGATTAAGCGCACAGACGTCAGCGAGCCAGGGGCTGGGCTAGTAGGGCCTTGGCCTTTTTTTTTAACTTACTCAAACCCGCAGGCCATTACTGCGGCACCGGCAGGCCCTATACAGATATCAAAAGTGTACACCGTGTACTGCTACGGCCGGCAGGCTTGGCGGCGGGCTAATACTAGTGATTCTGAATGAATGAATGAATGAATGACATGGATGCATCCTAATCGTATCTTACGTAGCCAACAGACTCGGAGACGAACTGCCTCTCACCACGCAGGTGATCTTACAACCGGACCGTCCAATCACTGCACCACCCGACCCAAAAAAACAGAGCATTGGTTTTGGCACAGACAGTATTGGAATGGCATCGCTAGTAGTTAGATTGCTTAGCTTAGCTAGTTTACTGTTTAACGTCTTACCGTTACTGGTAGGCCGGCCGGCAGGGACACACACTGGCTGCACTGCTAACTGATTGTACCATTAGGCGGCCAGACGCGGCCTGGTGCTTCTTGTTACCAGACAGTACTGGTCTGTACTGTACTACTTACTGGCTGTGATCAATGAATGCACAAGCTGCCCTGCCCACAGTGCCCAGGCTCAAATGTCGTCGCTTGTCATGTCGGGCAGCGGCTCACTTCAACGACGATGATGACTCCTGGACAGACGTGGGGAGCTGCGTTGGTTATGGTGGGGCGTGGCCTTGTGAAAATATCTGCGCACGCTGTCACGCGCTGCGTGCACAGCCCCTACCCCCTATCAGAACCAACATCAAGCCCGCCCAAAGTGTTTGTGTCCCGCGGCACACCCACCGGCAAGTGGCAACACTGTCTGCAGCAGTCAACACCGCACTTTAGTGTGAACTAAGGACCGCGGCCCGCAGCTGCCATGATGAACATATATTGATTCATTTATAAATCTTCTCTTGCACTTGATCTCAGCCTCTGGGCAGGCTTGGTTATTAAAGAGTCTCACACAGCCGCAACTACTCACTATTAACCGCCGTGACTGACTCACAGTGAACACACTGCGGCTGCACAGACACAGTACATTTGTAAAAACATCAATGTATGACCTGCGCCGGTGCAGCAGATACGTAGACCCGGCCCTGATAATTAAGTGCCGGTGCTAAGCATCGGAAAGCACCGGCACAAATTAAGCACTGGGTGATGGACGGAGCATCTGAATCAATCAAACACTCACACCCAGTCAAAAGATCTGGGTTTAATCCATCACCGTTCTTTAGCCCACTCTGCCACCCCAGTTCAGACATGGCTATATGCTCAACTACACATATGCAAATCAGTCTGACCCTGTGCCTCATGGGAACAGTCCAGCCTGAACTGCCAAGCCATGTGTTCCCTGGACCTGAAACAAGCTTCCGAGGACCGGTTTCTGGCATTCCAGCCGTCTTCAGCCCGGCTTGCTTGAATCTAGTGGCAAAGAGAGCAAGGGACTCAAGTCTGAGCATACCCTGCCACACTTATGGCACCCAAAAGCGGTGCAAAAAGGGGTGGTGATGGACGGAGCATCTGAATCAATCAAACACTCACACTCAGTCAAAAGATCTGGGTTTAATCCATCACCGTTCTTTAGCCCACTCTGCCACCCCAGTTCAGACATGGCTATATGCAAATCAGTCTGACCCTGTGCCTCATGGGAACAGTCCAGCCGAACTGCCAAACCATGTCTTCCCTGGACGGGAAACAAGCTTCCGAGGACTGGTTCTGGCATTCCAGCCGTCTTCAGCCCGGCTTGCTTGAATCCAGGGGCAAAGTGAGCAAGGGACTCACATCTGAGCATACCCTGCCACACTTATGGCGGCCAAAAGCGATACAAAAAGGGGTGGTGATGGATGGAGCATCTGAATCAATCAAACACTCACACCCACCCAGTCAAAAGATCTGGGTTTAATCCTTCAGCGTTCTTTAGCCCACTCTGCCACCCCAGTTCAGACATGGCTATATGCAAATCAGTCTGACCCTGTGCCTCATGGGAACATTCCAGCCCGAACTGCCAAGCCATGTCTTCCCTGGACCGGAAACAAGCTTCCGAGGACTGGTTTTTGGCATTCCAGCCGTCTTCAGCTTGAATCTAGTGGCAAAGTGAGCAAGGGATTCACGTCTGAGCATACCCTGCCACACTTATGGCGGACAAAAGCGGTACAAAAGGGGGTGGTGATGGACGAGGCATCTGAATCAATCAAACACTCACACCCAGTCAAAAGATCTGGGTTTAATCCATCACTGTTCTTTAGCCCATTCTGGCACCCCAGTTCAGACATGGCTATATGAAAATCAGTCTGACCCTGTGCCTCATGGGAACAGTCCAGCCCGAACTGCCAAGCCATGTCTTCCCTGGACCGGAAACAAGCTTCTGAGGACCGGTTTCTGGCATTCCAGCCGTCTTCAGCCCGGCTTGCTTGAATCCAGTGGCAAAGTGAGCAAGGGATTCACGTCTGAGCATACCCTGCCACACTTATGGCGGCCAAAAGCGGTGCAAAAGGGGGTGGTGATGGACGGAGCATCTGAATCAATCAAACACTCACACCCAGTCTAAAGATCTGGGTTTAATCCATCACCGTTCTTTAGCCCACTCTGCCACCCCAGTTCAGACATGGCTATATGCAAATCAGTCTGACCTGTGCCTCATGGGAACAGTACAGCCCGAACTGCCAAGCCAAGTCTTCCCTGGACCTGAAACAAGCTTCTAAGGACCGGTTTCAGGCATTCCAGCCATCTTCAACCCGGCTTGCTTGAATCCAGTGGCAAAGTGAGCAAGGGACTCATGTCTGAGCATATCCTTCCACACTTATGGTGGCCAGAAGCGGTACAAAAGGGAGTGGTGATGGGCGGAGCATCTGAATCAATCAAACACTCACACTCAGTCAAAAGATCTGGTTTTAATCCATCACCGTTCTTTAGCCCACTCTGCCACCCCAGTTCAGACATGGCTATATGCAAATCAGTCTGACCCTGTGCCTCATGGGAACAGTCCAGCCCGAACTGCCAAGCCATGTCTTCCCTGGACCGGAAACATGCTTCCGAGGACCTGTTTCAGGCATTCCAGCCGTCTTCAGCCCGGCTTGCTTGAATCCAGTGGCAAAGTGAGCAAGGGACTCACGTCTGAGCATATCCTGCCACACTTATGGCAGCCAAAAGCGGTACAAAAGGGGATGGTGATGGACGGAGCATCTGAATCAATTAAACACTCACACCCAGTCAAAAGATCTGGGTTTAATCCATCACCGTTCTTTAGCCCACTCTGCCACCCCAGTTCAGACATGGCTATATGGAATCAGTCTGACCCTGTGCCTCATGGGAACAGTCCAGCCCGAACTGCCAAGCCATGTCTTCCCTGGACCCCAAACAAGCTTACGAGGACCGGTTTCTGGCATTCCAGCCATCTTCAGCCCGGCTTGCTTGAATCCAGTGGCAAAATTAGCAAGGGACTCACGTCTCAGCATACCCTGCCACATTTATGGCGGCCATATTTAAATTAGGCACCAATAAAAAAAATTCAGAAGGGGTGGCATGTGTTTTCATAGCTGTTTTAAAATTCAATATAGCTGCTGCATTTTTTTAATATTGCATTTTGAAGTCCGACAGAAATTGCATTTGCCTACCCGATCAGGAACCAGTAATGGCTGCCATAATGGTTTTAAGTGCCTCAGGTGAAAGCTAAGGGAGTAACTTCTTGGTAGTCTGCAAAAAACATAAATGCATCTAATGTTTAATAGTTGTAATAAAGTGCTATAAACCATTTTTATGTGACAAGATTGTTTATATGGTGTGGAGTTTTATTTCTAGAAATGTGATGAATATTTTGAGCCATTAATGATTATTGAATAACTCACACTGGGATTGTATGCATGGCTGTAAGGTTGTTCGCAAGTGTGCTGGTCTTAGGAATGAGTGTAGTGTATTTTCCCAAAATACGGACATTGGTCTTTACGGCCTGCTGGAAGGTGTCTTATCAGTGGCAGATCCATACTTGTCCATCTTTTCATTTTAAATTGCAGGTCATGTGAAGTCTTTAAGATGGTGACCCTGTTAAGTTGAATAGAGTATGAACTATTTTTGGAGGGTGTCCAAGGTTTAAAGGAGGATAATCCCATTAAGTCTCTGGAGGCATTTTTTGTTAGGTGGGTTAATACCTGTAAAAAGAGGGTAACACCCAAATGTGGGTGACCTGAGAGATGTGCTATTGGTTCAGCACATGGTCAAAGGCTATGTCTGTTAACCCTTGATTGGTGATATAAAAATAGGCACAGTCTACTAAACCTGCATATCCCTGTCACAATGACAGAATGATTTAATCAGCGATCTAATCAATTATGCCATTCAACATGTCATGAGTGACATAATATGTGATGTTATAAGCAGTGCATGACGAGGCAACATTTGTAGTTAGCTCACTAAATTGTAACTGGAGAATTGTAGTTTTTTTTGATTTTTAATCATCAGTTTTATCTCATTTCAACACCTATCTCTAACATCTATGTAAGCCTTGTTTTTCCTGTGAATTTCTCGGGATTTTTTAATGTAAGCTAAGATCTTAGTACCATACCTAACTATAACATTATTTTAACCTTGGTTTACTTCTGTGAATCTATGTGATTTTTTTTGTCACATTCAAAGTTGCTTAAATGCCCATACCTCTTGGGGACCCTTCGTCCATGTTCCACTGGCAACCCAAACCCTCCCCTGATGTCATGGCATTTGGCCATGGTCAGTGGGGAATAAGCACTATGGCTTGTACTCCGGCCTGGCCCTACACCAGGCATGGCTGGTGTTAATGATCGAGACGGGTGTCGTCCCTGTCACCCTGAGGGTAGAGACAAGAAGAGGAGAAAAAACCCACCAAGCAGCTGTAAAGAAATGATACTAGATACTTGGTGATAAAGTGTGCCAAATTAGTTTTATTGTTAATGGGGCAACTGTGATTAACTTTGAAGACATCCTGCTATGCATGCACCTGATGGTCAAGGTCTCCTTCACCCAGCAGGCACAGGCTACAGCAGTGACATCATGGCAGAGACTGTGCTGAATTGCAATGTCATCCATACCATTACTTTTTGGGCGCTTTCACAGTGGTCCTAGGAGGCGTTAACAGAACTCAATTTTTTACAATGGCCGGAGGCAGGGCAGGTCATTAGGAAGAATGAGGTAGTGGGTTGAGACAATGTAATTCTCATCAGGTGGGGCAGACTGTAGGGGAGTTCAGCTGGCTACTCTCTTCATTTCCTCTTCAGCTCTTCATGTGCTTTCACTTTTGAAAACGCTATGTTGCAGAACCTGACCCATTCCTTTAAGAGTGCACCTCTGTCATCTTGCTTGTTGCAGCTTAAGCCCAAGACAAGAATACAGGTTGGCCTCATGCTCCCTTTTGCAATTTACAATTGTCAACTATGGCATTATTTTTGTTTTTGCGGTATATGTTTGCCCGGATTTGGCTAGTTCTGTTTTGAGACTTTAAATAGAATAGCTTTTTGCTACTACCTCATTCGCTAGCACTGAGTGAAGAAGCAGGTAACACAGCTGAGGGACAAGTTTGAAAATAGCATTTCAACTATTTTATTTATTTATTTATTTTTTCCATTTGTATGGCGCTCAGCTACCCAAGAAGGATTTCCCGGCGCCTGTGACATTCAGTTGGATTGAAGGAATATACTGAGTGGTAATTTTAACACAGTTGTTTCTGAAACAGCCAGGTTTTTACATGTTTCCGGAATTTCATGTAGCTTTTCTCTTTCCGGATATGCGGGGGGAGTAAATTCCATAGAATAGGCCCTCTGACAGAAAACGATCTCCCTCCAGTTCTTTGCAATTTGAATCTGGGAACAGCGAAATTCGCTGCAGTTTGAGAGCGAAGGTTTCTTGTTGGCAGGCAGGGGGAGGCCAAGGCTTGTAGGTAGCTAGGTGCTGTTTTGGTTTTGATTTTAAACATGTAACTCAGGGTTTTGAAGCTGATCCGATGTTCTATCCTGAGCCAGTGTAAATCGTTCAGATGTTTTGATACTCTTTCAGACTTTGGTATCCTGCACAGGAGTCGTGCAGCTGAGTTTTGGACCATTTGGAGTCGTTTGATCACTGCTAGCTTCAGGCTTAGGTAGAGAATGTTTCCGTAGTCAATACGCGATGTTATTAGTGCGTTAACTACGGTTTTTTGTGTATCACAGGGCAGCATCCAAATGATTTTCTTCAACCATTTTATTATGGTGAAGCAGAGGCCAGCGACTTTATTTGCCTGCTGTTTCATTGACAAAGTATTGTCAATAATGACTCCTAGGTTTCTTACCTGTGTAGCTGGGGAGGGAACTATGTGGCATGTCACATAATGACCTCCTGTTTTGATAACTAAGAAGAACATAGGCTGCTTCTTAAAAAAGGTTTTTTACCCCAGTGCCATTTTGCTCTCCTGCCCAAAATTGCAGCAAAAGCTGCTTTATTAAATAACCATGTGGCAGAAGGAAAGGATTTGGTCCTATGTTAGAGAAGCTAGTCAAATATGTAAAAGCTTCGAATCTTTATGATTAGTTGCTTTAAATCCGCTCACTTACATTGAGTCAGCAGCAAAGTGTAAGCTGGGTTAAACTGTAGAATGAGACTTAGGACTGAGGTGATCAGCATACCTGGGGCCAGATAACACACTCAATCATGGTACATGGAATGCCTGTTTATAAAAGCAACACAATTATTTTTCATGTTAGATGTCTAGACTGGCTTTTATATGTATGTATGCATGTATGTATGTATGCATAGCTACATGCTTTATTTGAAAGGACATCCTTGGTGCTCCGCTTCCCCTGCCAACCCTGTTTTATCCAAGTGAATTTGACAATAAAGTGCTACTGAGTTGATCATGTTTCCCTCTTATGTCTCCAGCCCACATCATGATCCTGCATAGTTGAAGGTGCTTTCATATGTGATAAAAACATAAAAGAGGCTAGGTGAGATGAAGTGACAGAGGAGAAATACAGTCTTTGCTAGAATCACATAATTTGTCAAGCAGAAAAGCCAGTAGAAAAGCTTACACCCTGTGGCAGACACCCCATGGTGCCCACCACACTGTGCATGCATGGAAAGGGAGGGCCCATGGGTACCCCCATGGGACCGAATCAGAGTGCCCTGGGTGAAGTGGGGCCCACTACAGCCTCCCGAAGTCTGACTCTCACAGCTGTTTTATGTCGCTGAGACAAATTGATATGGCTGTCCGAATTGTCCATCGTACTTGCTCCTTCGGAAGCTGGCTCCATTGCGCAGCACGATTCGGCTGCGAATGAGTCGGACTGACAGGAAAAGGTTTGAAAATGATTCGGTTGATGCTCATGAGATCTTTGCATCGTACTTGGTTGTTCGGAACGGGGGAAGATTCGGTCGGAAACTTGGGCTCCGAATCGGATTTGCTCATTCCAGAACCCATTTGGAGGCTTTCCTAATGAGATCGTGAGTGGCCCCTTAGTATGAGAGAAGTTTGCTTGACTGCTTCGGGCCAAGGTCTTTTTTGAGTAGCCAAAAGGCTGAAACAAGCAATAGAACTGTAAAAAGCTACTTCTAGCAGAAAGTATTGTGCACATATACATGTTTTCTACTTAGATCCTAATTGTCTCTTAAGGCAGTGCATACTTCTGTGTGCGGTTATGTCTAGATGAAAATACTGCACACTGTGCTCTATGCGTTTATAGTACAAAGTTTTGCATGACTAACAGGATACTGTAAAATCCATCATTTTAATTTGTTTTTTTAAACATTTTCTGTCCTCTCCCCCACTTTTTCAGTTTGGACTCTCTCGCAGTTTTCGCCCAACCACTTTTAAAATCCACCAGCCACCACTGCCCTACACCTATCACTTTGCATGGGTGCCCAATCCTCTGCTGCACAATGCCTTTGCTGGATGCAGTGGAGGGTAGGACAAAGGCTCTGTGCCCAAACTCCCCAGTCAACCAACGCCTGTTATGCAAGGTCTTCAGCTGTGCACAGTAAATGTAAATGTAAATGTGGGTGTACTTGTAACGTGCACTGCGACTCCATGGAGTATCCTGGCGCTGAAGACCGCTGGGGAACCCGTCCTGGTTTTCCCTGTGAGATGGTCCCTTTCTGGGTATCTCCAAGGTGAAACCAGGCATCCCCGGCGTCTGTGGGGGGCCTTTGTAAAGATGAGGGAAGCTTAATGCCCAGAGTTGCCGAGTGTGTTCCCTGGTTAGAGTAGGCACCAAGGTGAGAATTATTGAGTCCGTTTTGACCCTGGCCCACGACCCTGCCGCCTCAGGAATTGAACCCTGGTCCCGGGCCGTTCTCTGCTTACGGGTCTGACGCCTCTAACCAGTGAGCCACACCACAGTAGGGGGTTGACTGCAGGGCTTAGCCTCTGGCAGGCTCTTAGCCCAAGCCCCACTGAAGGTGCTCAACCCCCCGTGGTGCATAGCCTTTGGCCATGCACAACAGGCAGAAGCTGGAAGATCTGCCCTCTGGCCTGGCCCTATTCCCAACCCTCCCCTGAGCCCTCAATCCACCCTTGCGTATGGCCTTCTACCATGTGGAATGGGTGTTGGCTCTGCGCCTAACCCTCCAGTGTCCAATGTCCCATTGGCAGGGCCCTCCTTGTGGGCACATAATTGCACAAATGTAATTTATAAAATTTACAAGAATTTCGCACCCCCCCACTACCTAGTACAGGATAACCAGTAGGGAGTCATTTATGCATGTTTAAAGTCAGAGATTGATGGGAAAATAAGAGAAGAAATGTAAGACATCAGCATCAAAGAGGTGGTATGAAATTTGGTGGAAAAAAGGTTATGGAGAATGTGTATAGGGGTCGGCGGGGCTCTCAAGTGCTAATACTTGTAGAGCCATGCATGTAGTAAAGCTGTGATGGAACAGGAAGAGGTTTATAACATTAGAGTAGGTTAGACATGAGGTGGTGCTGTTTATCTGGTGTGATAAGGAGCATATTGTCATAACCACCTTCTCCCATTTTTTGTTTCCTGCCATCATGTTGCCAGAATTATATCTGCTAATCAAGATGATGTGGTACCAGACAAAAAAATCTCACCATGCTTGTCTAGTCTCGAAATAGTTTGAGCCTTTCTAGACAGCACTCTCAAGTAGATCTAATTGGTGGATGGCTGCTGCTCAATTATCACCACAACTGCATTAAATAGGTGCCTGCAGTATTTGCTGAGCACTCCTATAAACTGCCAGTTATGCACTTGTGTTTTTTTTCAATGTTATGGTTGGACCTTATTGACAGACCCATGTGACCTCCTTTTTCACTTAACTCAGTCTTGATGAACATCAATTGCGAGTCTCAACTGCATATTTTTCTATCTCTTAAGACTGTCTGGACCTCATTTGTGATCGTGTTTGACCTTATGTTGCATTAATTATGCACTCTCCTTCATCTCACAGAACCAAATTTGAGATCAAGTCTATCCTCATTTCGTCCTCTTTATCTGTCACAAAGTATAATTTTGGACAGTGACTGAAGATATTATGGACAAAGCCAATTTTACAGACACAAATTCTGGACAAAGCATCAATTTTCAGAAGAAGACCTAGGAATACAGTAATTTGAGCAAAAGCAGTAGACATAGTTTTTGTTAAATGTGACTTCTATTTCATATCTATATCACACCTGATTGTGGAATATTGGGTATAAGACAATTGGCTATTTGAGAGTAGGAATACCACCTGTCCTCCAGCCATTTCACCAAATGAGAGTCCTCAGTGTTTTTTACCTCTGTACTGGTGCTGCTTGTCCAATTAAAAAAAGTGAGTTGTACACAACAAACTTATTTAAAAAAATAAATGAATTGGAGACATTTGTTTCAGTATTTCCCTCACCCCTCATCTGTTATATACCCAATATTCCCATCCAGCAATTGAACTTTGCATTCAAATTTTGCACAACTCCACTTCAACGAAACATGTGAAACCATTGTACTTTTTTATATTTTGATCTCTTTTGGGGTGAATGTAGGTCTCAGCCTACACAAAATAATGTTTTGGTGGTTGACCATCCACGGGCTTCTTCACAGTAAACCCTCTGCCATAGAAGACTAAAAGCACAATTAGGCTATTGAGGAGAGGGTCTTCAGAGGACAAGATGCAACAAGCAGTCCTGCTTTAGCCCATTGTGAGTTTTAATCCTACATGATAGCCCCAACGCATCTCCCATCAGGCAGGACTTGACAACAGGTATCTGTGTGTAATTCTATAATAAGACTGTGGTATATCGAGTTGGGCAAGCTTTCTCCACAGCCTTTGGCGATCAACTTTGGCAAACGCTGTGGAGAAATCAATAAATGCCCTATAAACTGCAATACTTTGCAAGAAAACATATTTCTCAACAATGGTCTGGAAAACCACAATAATGTCCAAATTACCATGGTTCCATCAAAAGCCAGCTTGCTCTAGTGGTAAAATGTTCTGATCAAAGAACCATTGCTGTAGATGATATAGAACACTTTTTATGAATAACTTGCCTGAGGCATCTAACAGAGCAATCTGTCTAAAACTAGCTGGTGGAGTTTTCGTACCCTTTTTGCACAAAGGGACAATAATACTCCCAGAGGGCGGGATGTTATTAATTCGAAAACAGTGTCAGAACAGTGGGGATAAAAAAGTTCCCCATGCAGCTGACTCCTTTTTGATTAGTGCAATCGGAATTCCATCCAGGACTTGTGCCCCAGAGGTTCTGGCGTTCTTTATAAAACCTACAACTTCATCCCCTGATGAGGGACCATATTCAAGGAGAGAAGGCTCCTCCATACATATCGTTGTTAAAACTACTGAACTGTTGTTTTTATATAATGAAGAAATATAATCCACCTACTCCTTTTCTGGAATCGGTATAGGTAAAGCCCTATGCCTTGAATCACAAAATTCCACAATCAAAGACCAGTACTTTCTTGAGTCTTTGGCCCTTGCAGCTTCCCTCAACCCAATCCACTCACCATTGAACTCCCTTCTCTTTTCGCTAAGTTTACGATGGCTTCTTATTTGCTTAAGACAATTGATTTCCTACTGTTGATCTATTGAAAATTGGATAAATTGATTACGGACTAGTCGATTCATTTCCTGGTTTAACAATTTCAATGAGGACATACCCTACTTAGACAAACGGGGACCAGGAGATCTAGAACTTATGTTCTGTATCGCATCCATTTGGGCCTCGAAGTGCCGTATAATATTTGCGTCTGCATAACCCTCCTGTTCTGCATAAGCCTTCCTCACTATTAAACTCACTTCAATGATGTTTTTAAAAAAGTCCAGAAAGAGCATCCATTTGCTCTATTATAAACCACCAATCCCTGGCTTGAATTCCCCGGGTCCAGTGCAGGAAGAGCAAAAGTCTGTCATATCCCCTATTCTATGGTCACTCCATAACGACGGGAGGACAAATAGATTTTTTCAAGCCCCAAACATTTGATAGGACACAACGACGTAGTTTAAATGACTCTGATTGTGATGGGAGTGAAAAGTAAATTGGGCTATTTTATCAACAGGCACTCATTTAAAATAACCAGATCTGTACTTCTGATACTATTCAACAAGGAGAAGACCCGTTTATCTGTTTTAATTTTTTTCGGTAAAAGAATCCCAGGGATATGCCAAGTTTCCTCTTAATCAATATTCATATAAATCTGTAGAGCAGAGTTGGAAATGTAAGCATTTAGGTCTCCCACTATTATCACTAAAGGGCATTCTTCCCTGATGGCTATATCATGAATGTATAAAAAATGAATACTCGGTAAGTAATCAAAATTTCTCCCAGTAGGGACATACAGATTTGCCAAGAGGAAAAAATTGGTCCGTGTCTTATTCTGTCAAGTGGGCCTTTTTCAGAAGTGACAGATTCCAATAATAGTGACTAATTCAATAGGAGAGTCCAATTATAAAATATGTAAGTGGATCAGCTTCACAGAGGTGAGGAGTGAGTCAACTTGTTGTGAAAAAATCACGGTAATAAAATTAGAATTTTGTATCTGTCAGCACGATAGAAAAAGGAAAAGTATAAGGCGTCCTGCAGATCGACGTCATAATTAATACCACACAAAAACAAACTGGGAGTAAACAGAAAAATAAGCTGAGATCAGCTTGCCTTCTACTCAATTTAAATATGACTTTTCATTTATAGACCCACGGTGGGAGGCCACCTTCAGCGGAGAGCATATGCTTATTTTTCCAATCATCCCAATTCGGCTTCCAGGATCAATTTCTTTCTGGTATTCAATTATTGGAGTAGCGGAAAGGCAGGTTTACCAGCCAATCCCTTCTCTGACCATTCAACCCCCACTATGAATTTGATGGTTGAGGATGGTAGGGCCGATCGGAGTATATGGTCCTTTGGTAGGTGACTCTTAACTAACGAGAACTGGATTGCAAGCATGCACACCATAATAGAAGGCTATCCGATAAGAAACATTGGTAAAGCTTCTTCATTTTCAGTTTGGGGTGCATTGAAATTCTTTATTTGGGTTGGAGCAATTTCCTTTAAAGCAAAGTTGCAAATCAAGGTAAAGCGTTAGCCATGCAGTTACAGTCCCCATTAGACATTGCTACTCTTGCTTATGCTACACTCCATAGAAAAACTTGACCAAATTTACTACAAGCATGACAAAACTTAAAGGATCATTTTATGGCTATTGAAATAGTAAATCAAAATACATGCTTTCAGAAAAGCTATGAAGAAAGCATCAGTAAAGAAAACAAGAAATAACGATAAGATTAAATCAATTTTTGACACCACCGAAACTAAAGTGGTTACCAAGCCAGCTTTTAATAGAAGTTTTTCTTAAACATTATTCAGAGCTTTATACAATAGCGGATAAGCCAACTCAAGTATTTGCATTCTATTCAGCTGCCAGTTTCAGCAGATGATTTACAAGCCGCAGCCATTGCCTCTATCACACTATCTGAGGTGAAAGATGTGATAAAAACGTCAAAGGCTTGTGGGAGTGATGGCTTACTAGCAGAACTATATACGTTGTTTAAGAATTAAGTCAGTACATTTCTGGTTACTATATTGAATGACATTTTAGAAGGTATAGACCGGCCTGGCTCTTTCACTGAAGCGGTTATTATACCTTTTTTGAAAAAAGACAAACTTCCTGAAAGTATGGGTTCTTAACGTCCAATTAGTGTGTTGAATAGCGATTACCACATTTTTGCAAAAATAATCACACAGAGATTATCATTTTTAGTGCAAACTTTGGTTCACCCAGACCAAAATGGCTTTTTACTAACCAGAATGATTTCCACCAATATACTAATTATTTAGTGCATGCCATCGATTACTACGCCGCTAATAGTATTAACTGGAAAAAGAGAGGAGTTAGGCCCAAGGGGGCGAAGCACAAGCAGGACCGTATTATAACTGTTAAGACATTAAAGAGTTTTAAGGATCATAACCAAAAGCATATCACCAATAGCAATATATGTATTGAATGTCTGTTTTGTTAAAAAGTTTTTTCATGTAAAAGTGTTTGTGATATATGTTGTATTGCACATTTATGCCTTATTTAAGTATGTTTGCTAAACAGTTTTGAGAATAGCACATTCATGTTTTATTTAAGTGTGTTTGTAGATTGTTTTGAGAATAAGAATGTATTTGTATGACATAACATATGTCTTTTTTCAGATTGAATAATACACTGGTTCAACCTAAAATCAATGGGTTCGGCTATTTAGCAAAGACAACTAGCTTTAAAAAAAAAAAACGCGAGGCACAGGCACATTCTTCTTTAACAAGCTAAGAGTATTAAGGCAGCATCATCATGTTAGCTGCTGAAAAGCTTTCAATCTGTTTCAAAGAGAAATCCTGTTAATAATTTTCACAAAATTCGGGTTCCCCCTGAAATTGGTTCATCTGCTGCAGAATCTGTATAAGAAAGCTGATGGCAAAATTGTGATCAATTAGAAAGTAATACAGCATATCACAATCAAGAGGGGAGAGAGACAGGGGTGCTCTAGGTCACCTGTCCTCTTTGCTTTATTCATTAAGCCCACAGCCTCTGCCTAAAGGTAAGATGTTTGCATTGTTGTTCCATTCAAAGGCGCAGCAAAATTAAAAATCTTCCACTGGTGATATGATACTACACCTGGCTGCTGGTGAGAAAAATATCCTCTTTTTTTACCGTAGCTGGTGTAGTACGATCCTGGCAATTACTAGTTATTAACCATCTCGCAGGTGCTCCCAATTTGGGGAGTGATTAGAATGGCGGGAGGATTGCCATGTGTTGTAACTTAGACTGTTCCTTTCACCTTTTCCCCGTTCCCCCCTCACCTCTACAGTATGTTGGTACAGACCGTTCTGACAGCTCGCGCCTGCTTTCGAATGTTGAGATAGCAGTCGCGTCCCGTGTTGACAAGCTGGCGGCATCGTTAAGGCTTTTATCTTAAGAAATTTGAGTAACTATCAACCCATCTCGTTTCCTTATTACTACATTTAATGGCGACGAGGTGAGGAGACTGTGCCAGGGACAGTGGATGCCGTCCCCCTGGAGGGAGTTAACTGCTTGTCGTAGGAAGAAATGAAGGAGAGAGAGCACACGGCAAACAGCGATTGTGAGCTGAAAGTGAGACGACTGTCGTTGTGAGACACAAACAGAACTGACTAATTTGATGAGGTTTGTGAAGGAGTTTCACATGGTGATCGTGAATATGATGACTCGGGAGAGTGTGAGTCAATGAGAGGAAGCTGTGTGGAAGGATTAGCGGGGAAGGAGGTCTACTCGTGTGTCAGGTCGGGCACAGGTGGTGTTTATCGCTTTTGAGTGCAGCGTCGAGGGAAAGGAATAAATGGACTAAGGCGGCGGAAAGTTGTGGTAGGAGAGCAGCAAGGAAAGGGGCTGGCCGGCAGAGTTGGTCGGATTGACTTTCCATTCATGCGCTGCGCCATCGTCACCTCACGGCGCTCAGGTCCCCAGTCTCTGCTCTCTCAGGAGACTTGCCATTCTAGAGAAACAGCTACGCGAGGCCAGCGCGAACTGTAGCAGGTTCCCTGCCGTCAGCACAGCGTTTTCCCCGACGTCCTTTCCCCAATCACATCGGCCTCAGAAATCACCAGAGGAAATTAGGCGGAACTTTGCAAAAGTAAAAAAAAATAAGGAGGAAGCAGAACGATTTTACCTCCTCAGTGATCCAAGGGACAATCTCTCCACCAGCAGCTCCGCTCTGACAGGAACTTTCTCCTCAGAGACTTCTCCACAGGAAGTTCCCGCCAACAAGGGGAGGGGGGCTGTATTCCGATTGGTCCCTCTGAATAAGAACTGAGGTAAAAGAAAGGGGACTATCGAAACAACATAGGTGTTAGCAGAAGTAATACCCAGGTCAAAGAAACAGTGAAATTTTGATCTTAGCGCATCCTCGCCGGGTGGTTGAATCAAATTGCCATTTCTCCTCTTGTCATGGGAAAATTGTAGTTTTACAGGCTTGTTTATAGGTGAAAGATATCCTGTGTAACCCTTAGCATATTCTAGCAATTATCTGTCCACTTTCTTATCCTTCCATTAGTGAATAGGGAATTTAAGGGCAGTTCATGGCAATGGCTGGAGCAGGCATGAGTCAGCCTCCTCCTTTCCTGAATGAATTAGGAGAACCGGTTATTCCCTGGAAGAGGTGGGAAGGCATATTTAAATCTTATCTCATTGCCATAGGAGGAAGTAATTATTCAAACATACGGAAGTAACACATACTACTTCACAATTTAGGCACACATGGAAGAAACATTTATGAAGATATTACAGGGAGGTTGGTGGAGGATGATCAAGAGGAAGTAGTGGAGGGAATCAATGTCTATGAGTGCACCTTAAGGGAGTTGGAGTCTCACTTCAAGGAAAAAACTAATGTGGTGCTGGAAAGACATAAGTTTTTTAAGAGGGTGCAGAAGAGAGAGGAGAAGGTGAGCGCTTACATAGCAGTGTTGAGAGGCTTATCACCAACATGTGAATTTGGGCAACTCACAGACTCGTTGATTAGAGATCAACTCGTGAGATGCACCAACGATATAAAGACACAAGAGGAATTGCTCACCAGGAACCCAAACTTAGAGGAAGCTATCAATATAGCAAAGGGCCTGGAACACACCGTGAGGTGTATGAGGGAAATGAAACCACAGGAGGGGACAAACAAAGAGAGGGCGGAGAACAAGACCCACACTGAGGGAGAAACCATTTGCAAAGTAGGGGACAAGAGTAAGGAGATAGTTCGCAGTAAGACAAGCACCATGGTGTGTTTTAAATGTGGTAGTCCCAATCACTTGGCCAACAATTGGAAGTGCCCGGCGAGAAATGTACAATGCAGGAAGTGTAACAGGTGGGGGCACTACTCTAAGGTTTGTAAGACACCCAGCAAAGCAGTACATGCCATAGAGGAGTCTCCCCAGGAAGATGCAGGGGAGAAATCTTATATCTTCCAAATGGGTGAGGAAGATAAAAATAATGATGACATCTATCCTAAATGTGATGTTTTTACTTGATGGGGTAAAGTTCAGTATGTATGCTGATTCATGTTCACCCTACACATTGGTAGACAAAAGTGTGTTTGAGGAAAGATTTGCTAACCATCCTGTTAAAATGAGGCAAGCTGATATCAGCCCGAAGGGGTACAACAATGGAAGAATCTCATTAGAGGGCATGGTGACGATGAGAATTTCATTTAAGGACAGGCACACAGTGGGGAAAGTGTATGTATCCACTAGCGGCTCGACTCTATTGGGCTGGAAGCATCAGAAGGAGTTGGGAATGAAATTAGACCCGAACAACAAGGAGCAGGTGTTACTTATCAACCCTGCAGGCATAGCGGGGGACCTCACTGAAGAGTTTAAGGAGGTATTTAGCAAAAAGTTGGGTGTATTTAAAAACTATATGCACAGGATTATTCTTAAGGATGGGGCAGTACCCGTGGTACACAAGACTAGATCCATACCATTGCGAATGAGAGAACCTCTCCAGCAGGAACTCCACAGGTTGGTTAGTCAGGGAGTCATTACGGAAATTGAGAGTTCAGCATGGTTGGCCCAGATTGTGATCACGGCAAAGGATGGAGGGAACAGCATAAGACTCTGTGTGGACCTGAGAGATCTAAATGCCAATATCCTGGTGGACAGGTTTCCCCTTCCCCGAATCAGTGAAATGTTAAGCAAAATCCGGGGGGCCAAGTATTTTAGTGTATTGGACCTGTCCTCTGCATACTACCAAATTAAGCTACATCCAGATTCGCAAATCCTAACGGCATTCACCACCCCATTTGGCAACTTCAAGTTTCAGCGAATGCCTTTCGGTTTGGCGTCGGCGGCCGCGGCCTTCCAACGAGTCATGCAACATGTGCTGAAAGACTGCAAGAACACGATATGTTTTCAAGACGACATTCTGATCTATGGTGGAAGTGATGGAGAACACAATGAGATGGCAAGGAAGGTGTTAGAGAGGTTGAAAGAAGTCGGGTTCACCACCAAACCAAGCAAGTGCAAGCTAGGTGTAAGCTCGGTGGACTACCTTGAACACACCTTATCGGAGGAAGGCATCAAGCCAAAGTGCGACTTGGTCAGAGCAGTGAGAGACGCTCCTACACCAAATAACAAAGAGGACATACTATCGTTCTTAGGACTTGCTGAGTACATGGCTAAATTTATCAAGGACTTTGCCATGGTGTCGCAGCCCCTTAGAGAGTTGATCAAGAAAGACAGTGTCTTTGCATGGGGGAAGGAACAAGAGATGTCCATGAAGAGCATAAAGAAGGCGATCATTGAAGCCCCGTCTATAGGTAAATTCGACCCGAATGGAGCCACCATCATCTCGACTGATGCCAGCAACAGAGGAATCGGGGCCACCTTGGCGCAAAGAGAGGGGAACAAAGTCAAAGTAGTGGCTTTTGCATCAAGAACCCTCACTTCATCGGAAACAAACTATTCAACCATTGAAAAAGAGGCTCTAGCAGTCTACTGGGCCATCCGACACTACAAGTTCTTCATCTGGGGTATTCCTTTCGAGGTACAGACTGACCATAAACCCTTGGTCTCACTCTTTACTAAGAAGGACATGGAAAGCATGACGCCCCGCATAGCTAAATGGGCTGTGGGGCTGCAAGCCTACAATTTCAGAGTGACCTACATTCCAGGGCAACAAAATAGGGTTGCAGATTTCCTATCGAGAGCACCAGCAGGTGGGGAAGCAGTCGAAGAGTTGAATGGTGACTCAATCCTGGAGGTGAGCCTAGCTGCGGTGGAAAAGAATGAATGGGAAACCCAGATGGAACAAGATGAAGTACTGAAGAAAGTGAAGAAACACATTCTTACTGGATGGCCAAAGAAATGCAAGGATATGGAGACCGAGATCCAACCGTACTGGAATGTGCGGGAAGATCTATCTGTTGAAGGGAACTTTATACTCAAGTCCGGGAAGCTGGTCCCTCCGGAAGCTTTAAGGAGTCAGATCATGGAACTAGCGCACGAAGGACACCTGGGCCGTAGTTTGAGCAAAGCTAGACTACGTATGGACTACTGGTTTCCAGCAATGGACAGTGAGATGGAGGACAAAGTGAGGGACTGCTACGCATGGAGCCTGAGTGACAAGTCTAAAGTCACTAAACGAGCACCATTGTCACCGGTGGAAGTTCCCAATGTTCCATGGGACAAGTTAGGTTTCAAAAGGTTGAGTGCGCTACATGGGTGTAGGCGCATCCCTGTGATGGGCACACTTATGAGGGTTCTGTGTGTTAAATAACACCCTAGATTCCAAATAAGTTCAAAAGCAAGTTCCAAGTTGAAACGTTGTGAGGTTTATTTTAAAGTAGTTTCCTCTCAGTTTTTATTATTGCTTCAATTTAAACATCAGATAATCAATTAAATCTTCATCATGAAGTCTGAATGGCTTCAATGCATTTCGGACTGACGAAGTCCTTTCTCAAGGAGCACTGCAACAGAGATATAGAACATGACCCAAATCAGAACTATAGCTAAACAAGCATAACTAATAAGCATGAGTGGAAGGGTGGGTCAACCACATGCTACCCATAATTAATAAAGTGAAAGTAATGCGATTTCAAAAGTTATATAACGGGGTGATAGACCAAAGGGTGCACGTGAAATCGAAAGAAGAAGAAAGTGAACTGTGATCGGTAAAAAGTGACCAGGGTATTCTGTTAACGGTGGAAAGTGTGTGTGCGTGTGTGGAGCGAAGACATGCCGGCAATGTCAAGGGGGCTGATGCGAAGTTATACGGAAGGTAACGGAAATCCTCAGTGAGGCTTACGTGGTTGTTTTCGCCAGAATGGCGGAACCTGTCAAAAAAGGAACAGTGGTGCGTTAAACCCGGAGCGGGTTGTGCGGTGATCGTAAAATAAACCGGTTGAACCGGTGGGGTAACTTACGATGTGGGTTGGTGATATCCGCATGCGAGATGCCGGTTCATTTGGAATCTAGGGTGTTATTTAACACACAGAACCCTCATAAGTGTGCCCATCACAGGGATGCGCCTACACCCATGTAGCGCACTCAACTTTTTGGATTCAGGACGCACTTGAACAGTTGCGTCTCCTGTTGGAGCACCTTGAAACTAGTTACCTTACTCCACCGCCTTTGAAACTACCACACCTACATTTTCGTAGTGCGCCGTGCCTATCTTCCTCGCTCACAAGTTAGGTTTCGACATAGCCGGGCCCATCCATGGCAAGGGGCCCCAGGATTGGTACTTACTGGTTCTGGTGGACTACTATTCTAGCTGGATAACCTGCAAGATCGTCCACAATGTGAACACAAAGTCAATCATTGAGTTTCTGAAAGAGGTGTTCTCGAGAGAAGGCATCCCATTAACGTTGGTTACGGACAATGGGGTACAACTGGTCTCTGAAGAGATGAAGGAATTTCTGAAAGACTGCTCCATAGCTCATATCTGCACGCCACTGTATTGCCCCAAGGCAAACGGCAAGGTGGAAAGGGTAAACCGCATGTTGAAAGAGTGCATGCATTTGGCCAATCAGGCTGGGGAGAACATTGAGGAAGCAATAAGAGACATGCTATGGGCATATCACACTACACCAAAGTCCACTACTGGACGCACTCCATTCGAGTTACTGAGAGGGAGGAAAGCTGGAACGAAGCTGACCCCCAATTGGATGGGAAGAAGGCAAATAGAAGAGACTGATCAAGAAGAGATCAAGAGGAGGATCGAAAACAATCAATGGAAATACAAAGAATGGTACGACAAGAAGTGGGGAGTCAAGGAAAGAGAATTCCAGCGAGGACAAAATGTCTACATCAGGAAACCGGAGAGGCTAAGGAAAGGTGGTGACAAGTTTTATGCCCCCCAGTACCATCAGAATGCCGAAGAGGAACACTGTGGTCATGGAGGATGGAAAATTATGGAGCCATGACCGGGTTGTGCCAGCTGGGGGGGATGAAGCTAGGTCAAGCACAAGAAGGATGGAGGGGAGAGACATCAACAGAGGTGTTAGACAGGACAGGAAGAGTGATAGACTAAGAGTCTCCCCACACTGGCACAAACAATACATAATGAGATCGTGATCTGCAATGTGAACTTAAAGTGTATTAGAGTTACAGATGGTCTTCTGCGAAAGACCATGGGCCAGGAGAATGGGTGGGGTGTTTTCCTTCCTGCCTCTACCCCTTGTCCTCCCGGCTCCTACTCTTCCCTTTCCTGTTCCTTCTTTTTCCCTAGGGAGGATGATGTGTTGTAACTTAGACTGTTCCTTTCACCTTTTCCCCGTTTCCCCCCTCACCTCTACAGTATGTTGGTACAGACCGTTCTGACAGCTCGCGCCTGCTTTCGAATGTTGAGATAGCAGTCGCGTCCCGTGTTGACAAGCTGGCGGCATCGTTAAGGCTTTTACCTTAATAAATTTCAGTAACTATCAACCCATATCGTTTCCTTATTACTACTCCATGTCAACTTGATTTATCCCCCGCTGTAAGCAGCACCCACCTCAATGTCAAATATGCATCCTAATTAGCGGTACGGGACCACTGCACGTATGGCACCGCTAGGATGGTGGGCGGACTGAAGTCTGCCCACCATCCTAATGGGCACCTTGGTGTTTACTTAATACCACATTAACCACTTTCTTCCAGGAAGTGGAGGGTATCCGTTAAACTAACTGAGATTATTAGTAAAGCCTATTTTGTAAACTGCTCCCTCGGGTCCACAGACAAAGCAGTTGACAAATGGCAGTTGATCCATGTGCGGAAAGTGGATTGTGCAGCAGCCAATGTGTATATTTACCATGCAACGTATACTTTGCCCGTGAGACGCCAATTTTGATGCTGACGCTGGATGCTGGAGGTTTGTGAACACGCACAGGATGCGAAGCTGACGTCATGGAGCAGTGAAGCAGTGGTAGCGGCTGCCTGTTCACTGTACCTGCCACCCATTCTCCTTCACCACTTGTGGAGCCTCCCTGTTGAATTGTTGCTAAAACTACACAAAGCCCAAGGCCCCAAGAAGCAGGCCGAGACATCATCACCTTCATCAAATGTCTGAGCAAGCAAAAGCAGCAGAGGAGATGAGGACTCATAGCTCATGGATACTTCAGGCTACTCAAAGCAGCAAAAACAGCAAGAAGGCAAAACATTTAACAGATTCATTCCAGTAAGAGTAGTGTCGCACAAACTCAAGGAGTGGCAGACAAAAAACACATCAACATCCTGTGTTCCAGTAAGGAAGGAATTCCCAGGTGGAAGGAAGGCCCAATAGTTTAAAGACTTCTACCCCGAGTAACCAAACAAATGTCATAAGGGGGTACTTCCCAGCATATGTTAAAGCCAATGTAAGCTTGTCATCCTGCTCAGAGTAGAAGGAGCACGTAGGAAGGTCCGGCTGCCATGCTTGGAGTGAGAGTGAGGCAATCAATGAGACAATCAATTCCCCTTCTGCATCGACCACATAACTCTCACTGGGCTCCAGAGGGAGTATATCTAGTAAAAATCCACAGTGTGAAGTTAATCTATCAATAGGGTGTGAGAGCATAGATGCCACTGAAGCCATTTAAGAAGGCATTTTTCATCTGAACATCAACACAATCCCCCTTAGCCCAAGGATAGTTATAGTGGGTACAAGAAAGACATTTTTGGCACAACGGGGCCCACAACAACAACATGCATTGGAGATAATAAGGCAATATGTCAGCCTCCTGCAACACCTTCCTCTCACATACCCTCCAATGAGAATGATGCATCATGAAGGGGAGGATGAGAGGATAAAGGTCCCCATGGGTATTAATGCACAAGTCATATAGAGTGAGCATTCTCTGCCCACAGATGCGGTTAAAGATCTGGTATCAACTAGGGTACCTGCCACTCCAGAACAGCAGACCAAAGGAGGTATAGCAATTAGTAACTCAAGTCCATGAGTTAATCACCACCATCAACAATGGAACTTAAGTCTAGACCCCATGGAAGTGCTGCATGAACCATAATCATATGCAGAGGCGGCATTAGGTGCACAAGGAATGAAAACAGCAAATGTGACAGAGATTGTCCAGTCCCAGGCAATGATTCTGTGAAAAATGTATAAAATACTTGTCACTATGGTCGGTGCAGTAGTACTGCATGCCAACAAACTGGACATAAAGGTTTCCATATAAAAAAATAATGGCCATCCTAATCACAAGAATTGATGAGAAATTGGTTCGTCAGAACAATCTATTAGTAAGAGGACAGTAGTCAGTGCAGGTGGTCAGAGCACCAAAGACAAGCTCATGATGCTTTTTATCGAACTCCATTACAAATTAATGGGGTAACCCAAGGTAAGTCACAGGACCGGGGTAAAGTTCAGTACAAACTACAAAATGGCCCTAGTGGCTAGACGTACGATGTTGATTTTCGTATCAATTATTCTATTATTGTATTCTTGTGGCAGAGAGAAAAAAATGCACTACTTGATTTCTTTTGAAGAATACATGTCATTTATATTGCAAATTTGTTCAAAATCATATCATATATTCATAAATTTAGATGTGGTTGCTCAGAAGAAGTGCATAGAAAAGGGGTATGGATACTCAATCCAGGCCAGGGAAGGTAATGTCTGACACACAGACAAGCTTTTGCTGTCATGTGTCAGCACATCAGGAACCCCACCACAATTAACTGGTGGATCAGGAGCTCCTTGTAATTGATTCAGTCCTTCTGCTATTTGGAGAGAGATCCACCGCAATAATACCTGTAAGGAGGAGGTTGTTAAAAAACCCATGAGCCCCCATACCCTGGTTGTTCTGGTTTTAGTACAATGCTGTATGGAGAAATGTTTTTTTATGCCATTAAGAGTCTGGGTGTAAGGCTGGACCGCAATTTTGATTTTAAGGAGCAAGCACGGAAGGTTGCAGCTTGTTGTTATGGGAATTTAAGAATGTTAAGAAAGGTCCTCCCCTTGCTACCTTTCTCTGCAAGAGAAGTTCTGGTCCAAGCGTTGATTTTGTCATGCCTTGACTACTCTAACTCCCTATATCTGGGAACCTCACTCATTACCACCAACAAACCAACAAATTGCAGATTGTGCAAAATTGCATGTACATCTGCTTATGAATACCTCTAAATGCCTCTCAGTTAAGCCGACGCTTGCATCGCATCATTGGCTCCCTAGTCAAGGGAGAATCCAGTTCAAGGCTTTGTATATTACACATAAAGCAATCTCAGGCAAGGGTCCGCCTATCATTAGGTCCATTATTCAACCCTATCGCCCTAATAGGTCTTTAAGGTCAGATAATAAACAAGAAAAACATGAAGCGGAGGGCTTTGCTTTGCTTTGTATACAATGCCTCTAAATTATTGAATCTCTTGCACCCCTGTATCCACCTTGAACCAACCTACCTGACCTTTCTTAAGCAGTTAAAAAACTATTTATCCCTAACATCGTTCGAAGTTCAAGCTGCACCGCTATTAGCTCTGGGATGCCCGTGGGTACCAGGCGCTCTAAAATGCCATTCATTCATTCATTCATTCATTCATTCATTCATTCATTCATTCATTCATTCATTCATTCATTCATTCGTTCATTCGTCCATCCAGCCGTTCATTCATTCATTCATTAATTTATAACAATCATTGTATTTGACCTTACTGCACATTACGATGTTTGGGCAACAGGAGCATCTTGGGCTTCAGCCTGGAGTGATTGAAAGTCTTTGTGATCACATTACTACCGGTAGCGATTTGAACTTTGTTTTTATGTTTGTCCTGATAAAGACCCACATGGCAGGTCAGAAAACTTATTTCATGCGCTAGTCAGGTCCAAATATCGAGATTATCCTCCCTGGCCCGGATTGAGTATCTTTACCCCTTTTTGGTTTAGGAGTCCATATTCCTTGACCGTCTGACTTTACTTTTGTCTAAAATTCAAAATAAGCTTGCATTCAAACAGGCCTTTTTGCTTTGGCTCTTTTGCAATCACTTGAGCCATTATTTAATTTTGAAGAGAAAATAATACTCTATATTTAATGGTTTTTCTTCTTCTCTCTACAACACTCTGAACAAGATCACTGCTATTTTACACTTTACTATGCACTTCTTCTAAGAAACCACATCTAAATTTATGAATGTATGATATGATTTTGAACAATTTTGCAATATGAACGGAACTCATTCTTCGAAAGAAATCAAGTGGTGTGTTTCTTTTTTATCTCTTCCACAAGGATCCAATAGTAGGATCATTTATACGAAAGTCAACATTGTATGTCTATGCCACTAGAACCATTTTGTTGTTTGTACAGGACTTTAATCGAAAAGCTTGCAAGCTTACCAGATAAGATGACTAACCTAATTGAAGACCTGAAAGGGAGTCAATCAATTCTAGTACTTTAAGTGTACCAGCCAATGCCATGGCCAATAATGGGGTGCCCCAAGCACTGGGAGTGAAGGAAATTCCCACCCAACTGGCTGCTCGAATGTATAAACCCTGAGGTATGAGGTGGCGGTGGCCCCCCAAATAAGATCTATGCTTGGACCGAAAAACCTCACATCAAACTTCTGCTAAATAGAAGTTCCAGAAAGGGGACCCAAGCACTCCCAAAGCAGCAGGGTCTCCGCTATTGTGGAAAAAAGAAAGATTAAGAAGACTAAACAAAATTGGAAGAACAAATCTCCCATCTTGGCTCCAGCAAAGGAAGCAGTCGTCCAGTCCAACCAAAACATTGTGGTCACCCAATATGGAAGCCAATGAGACTGCCAAGTTAAACCTGCAGGAACCTCCTAGGGGAGCCGATAATGCCATTATAAGTAGATTTCAAAACAGAGACAGCGTACAAATAGACTCCACATACAGAATCATCATCACTAATGGTATTTGCAAGAGTACTTTTCAATTTAAATACTGTAATACCAACCAACTGTTGAGACTCAAACTATGCCTATACCCCCCAATATCATGCAGGAACAAGTCAATGCCACAAGTGGCAAATACATTGGCTTGCCCAAACTCCTTAGAAAACGATTCCATTAGATTCAAGTAGACTGGTGCAGAACCGGGGTCCAGGCACTAATTGCAAGTAGGTTGGACTACGGTAATGTCCTATACATGGATGGCTGACAAACTTTTTACCCGCTTACAAGTGATGCAAAACATGGCCACAAAACTCACCTGCAACAAGCTTCTCTGTCATGCTCACAGGGCCCTACATGATGGTCTACTCTGGTCTAGATGCAGCCCAGTGGAACTTACTACCACTTGAACACTGCTTCACTTACGACTTCATTGAATTCAGGAAAAAACGGAGTACATGACTTTTTTCCTGGGTATCTGACCCAGATTTACCAATCTGCCCCCCCAGTATACTAGTTGATTGACCATGAGACAGTATGAGCGCCGTAATATCCCTCTGGGAAGGAGAATGTGTGCTCTACAAATACCGCACTTAAATATGTGAACTCCACACACCAAAAGTGTGTCCCTAACAGGGTCCCAAGAAATTCATTAAACCTAACCTCCAAAGCTGAATCCAAAAAAGCAACAGCTTTGTGTCCCTGAGATCAGAGTAAGCAGGAACCAATCCAAGGCTAGAACAGTGTTCAAAACAATTACACCGCTGACTTGGAGGATCCTCCGCAAACCAGAAAATAGCCCAAGCAAAGAAGTACATCCAGTTCTGATGTCAGAAGGAGCAATATCCAAATAATGTGATGACTAAAGAGGCAGGCATAGAAAGTAAAATTGTTCTTTACTCCGAATATATCTCTAGAGGCAATTGGGATGTGCTTAAGCAGAAGTAAAATCTTGAAACTCTACTCTAATCTATACCTTCACTTTGCCCTGCCTACTTCCTGAATGTGGGGAGGGAAAGGAGGGCAATGTAATTACATTCACTAGTCAGTCCCCGGTAAACACCTTGAGAGAGAATGCAGCCCTGCTTGTCAATGGGATATAAAAGTGAAAGCCCAGCAGTAATCAACAACTGGAAAGAAACCAAGCCAAACCATGGAAGGGCAAAATACCTCAAATAATATCCAGGATTAAGTATTAAAGGGCACCGAAAAAGCAAGCAGACTTCCAGAAATCTCAGAAGGTGCGCTATTATTAAAGGCAAGCCACACAGGGGAAGGGTGAATCTGCACGATACAGCAATTAAAAATATGGGTTGGGCATGGCTACTAAGAGCACTATGCATCCAGCCCTAGCCTATGGCATCAAATAGAAGCGACCAGCTGAAAATAAACTCATGGATCATACATGGCCTAATTGAATCTGAATCAAAGAATGAAGCAATAGCACAACTTAAGAATGCTGATATCGTGTGCTTCAAGAAACATGGCCTCTTCATTCATTTCCCTGGCATAACTTCACCATATATTAAGCCTCTGCAATTGAACCTCAGGAAGGGGGCATGCCCCAGTAGGTGTCTCAATGTATGTGAGAAATTAGCTAATGGTAAAATCAACAGTACTCAGCATGGGAAAGGGTGACTATTATCCTCCTGGTAACACAAGTTAATAACGCTAACCTGATTATTACGCCCTCCTTCATTATAGGAAGCATATACCTCCATCCAACTAAGGATAAAAGGGACTTAATAATACCATCACTCTTCCCAATCTTGAAAATGTTAAAACTATCTCACCCAGATGCAATGTGTTTCATCAAGGGAGCCCTCAACGCCAACCTGATGTGCGCAAAGCCGAATAGTACCCTTTTGGACCTTGAAGATGGAATTTGGGCTTACCCCTGATACAGAAGTAATAACAAAGATCCAGCAAACAGGGCAAAGAACTAGGTGACATCCAAAACCAATTAGCATTACATATCCTCAATGGCAGGTTTGAATCAGGCACTCCAACTGCCTACATGCAATTTTTATGTTTTAGGATGGCCACCCTGGTATGAGCATACCCTGCCACACTTATGGCGCCCAAAAGTGGTGCAAAAAGGGGTGGTGATGGACGGAGCATCTGAATCAATCAAACACTCACACTCAGTCAAAAGATCTGGGTTTAATCCATCACTGTTCTTTAGCCCACTCTGCCACCCCAGTTCAGACATGGCTATATGCAAATCAGTCTGACCCTGTGCCTCATGGGAACAGTCCAGCCGAACTGCCAAACCATGTCTTCCCTGGACGGGAAACAAGCTTCCGAGGACTGGTTCTGGCATTCCAGCCGTCTTCAGCCCGGCTTGCTTGAATCCAGGGGCAAAGTGAGCAAGGGACTCACATCTGAGCATACCCTGCCACACTTATGGCTGCCAAAAGCGATACAAAAAGGGGTGGTGATGGATGGAGCATCTGAATCAATCAAACACTCACACCCAGTCAAAAGATCTGGGTTTAATCCTTCAGCGTTCTTTAGCCCACTCTGCCACCCCAGTTCAGACATGGCTATATGCAAATCAGTCTGACCCTGTGCCTCATGGGAACATTCCAGCCCGAACTGCCAAGCCATGTCTTCCCTGGACCGGAAACAAGCTTCCGAGGACCGGGTTCTGGCATTCCAGCCGTCTTCAGCTTGAATCCAGTGGCAAAGTGAGCAAGGGACTCACGTCTGAGCATACCCTGCCACACTTATGGCGGACAAAAGCGGTACAAAAGGGGGTGGTGATGGACGAGGCATCTGAATCAATCAAACACTCACACCCAGTCAAAAGATCTGGGTTTAATCCATCACTGTTCTTTAGCCCATTCTGCCACCCCAGTTCAGACATGGCTATATGAAAATCAGTCTGACCCTGTGCCTCATGGGAACAGTCCAGGCCGAACTGCCAAGCCATGTCTTCCCTGGACCGGAAACAAGCTTCCGAGGACCGGTTTCTGGCATTCCAGCCGTCTTCAGCCCGGCTTGCTTGAATCCAGTGGCAAAGTGAGCAAGGGATTCACGTCTGAGCATACCCTGCCACACTTATGGCGGCCAAAAGCGGTACAAAAGGGGGTGGTGATGGACGGAGCATCTGAATCAATCAAACACTCACACCCAGTCTAAAGATCTGGGTTTAATCCATCACCGTTCTTTAGCCCACTCTGCCACCCCAGTTCAGACATGGCTATATGCAAATCAGTCTGACCCTGTGCCTCATGGGAACAGTACAGCCCAAACTGCCAAGCCAAGTCTTCCCTGGACCTGAAACAAGCTTCTGAGGACCGGTTTCAGGCATTCCAGCCATCTTCAGCCCGGCTTGCTTTAATCCAGTGGCAAAGTGAGCAAGGGACTCATGTCTGAGCATATCCTTCCACACTTATGGTGGCCAGAAGCAGTACAAAAGGGAGTGGTGATGGGCGGAGCATCTGAATCAATCAAACACTCACACTCAGTCAAAAGATCTGGTTTTAATCCATCACCGTTCTTTAGCCCACTCTGCCACCCCAGTTCAGACATGGCTATATGCAAATCAGTCTGACCCTGTGCCTCATGGGAACAGTCCAGCCCGAACTGCCAAGCCATGTCTTCCCTGGACCGGAAACATGCTTCCGAGGACCTGTTTCATGCATTCCAGCCGTCTTCAGCCCGGCTTGCTTGAGTCCAGTGGCAAAGTGAGCAAGGGACTCACGTCTGAGCATATCCTGCCACACTTATGGCAGCCAAAAGCGGTACAAAAGGGGATGGTGATGGACGGAGCATCTGAATCAATCAAACACTCACACCCAGTCAAAAGATCTGGGTTTAATCCATCACCGTTCTTTAGCCCACTCTGCCACCCCAGTTCAGACATGGCTATATGGAATCAGTCTGACCCTGTGCCTCATGGGAACAGTCCAGCCCGAACTGCCAAGCCATGTCTTCCCTGGACCGCAAACAAGCTTACGAGGACCGGTTTCTGGCATTCCAGCCATCTTCAGCCCGGCTTGCTTGAATCCAGTGGCAAAATTAGCAAGGGACTCACGTCTCAGCATACCCTGCCACACTTATGGCGGCCATATTTAAATTAGGCACCAATAAAAAAAATTCAGAAGGGGTGGCATGTGTTTTCATAGCTGTTTTAAAATTCAGAATAGCTGCTGCATTTTTTTAATATTGCATTTTGAAGTCCGACAGAAATTGCATTTGCCTACCCGATCAGGAATCAGTAATGGCTTCCATAATGGTTTTAAGTGCCTCAGGTGAAAGCTAAGGGAGTAACTTCTTGGTAGTCTGCAAAAAACATAAATGCATCTAATGTTTAATAGTTGTAATAAAGTGCTATAAACCATTTTTATGTGACAAGATTGTTTATATGGTGTGGATTTTTATTTCTAGAAATGTGATGAATATTTTGAGCCATTAATGATTATTGAATAACTCGCACTGGGATTGTATGCATGGCTGTAAGGTTGTTCGCAAGTGTGCTGGTCTTAGGAATGAGTGTAGTGTATTTTCCCAAAATACGGACATTGGTCTTCACGGCCTGCTGGAAGGTGTCTTATCAGTGGCAGATCCATACTTGTCCATCTTTTCATTTTAAATTGCAGGTCATGTGAAGTCTTTAAGATGGTGACCCTGTTAAGTTGAATAGAGTATGAACTATTTTTGGAGGGTGTCCAAGGTTTAAAGGAGGATAATCCCATTAAGTCTCTGGAGGCATTTTTTTGTTAGGTGGGTTAATACCTGTAAAAAGAGGGTAACACCCAAATGTGGGTGACTTGAGAGATGTGCTATTGGTTCAGCACATGGTCAAAGGCTATGTCTGTTAACCCTTGATTGGTGATATAAAAATAGGCACAGTCTACTAAACCTGCATATCCCTGTCACAATGACAGAATGATTTAATCAGCGATCTAATCAATTATGCCATTCAACATGTCATGAGTGACATAATATGTGATGTTATAAGCAGTGCATGACGAGGCAACATTTGTAGTTAGCTCACTAAATTGTAACTGGAGAATTGTAGTTTTTTTTTATTTTTAATCATCAGTTTTATCTCATTTCAACACCTATCTCTAACATCTATGTAAGCCTTGTTTTTCCGGTGAATTTCTCGGGATTTTTTAATGTAAGCTAAGATCTTAGTACCATACCTAACTATAACATTATTTTAACCTTGGTTTACTTCTGTGAATCTATGTGATTTTTTTTGTCACATTCAAAGTTGCCCAAATGCCCATACCTCTTGGGGACCCTTCGTCCATGTTCCACTGGCAACCCAAACCCTCCTCTGATGTCATGGCATTTGGCCATGGTCAGTGGGGAATAAGCACTATGGCTTGTACTCCGGCCTGGCCCTACACCAGGCATGGCTGGTGTTAATGATCGAGACGGGTGTCGTCCCTGTCACCCTGAGGGTAGAGACAAGAAGAGGAGAAAAAACCCACCAAGCAGCTGTAAAGAAATGATACTAGATACTTGGTGATAAAGTGTGCCAAATTAGTTTTATTGTTAATGGGGCAACTGTGATTAACTTTGAAGACATCCTGCTATGCATGCACCTGATGGTCAAAGTCTCCTTCACCCAGCAGGCACAGGCTACAGCAGTGACATCATGGCAGAGACTGTGCTGAATTGCAATGTCATCCATACCATTACTTTTTGGGCGCTTTCACAGTGGTCCTAGGAGGCGTTAACAGAACTCAATTTTTTACAATGGCCGGAGGCAGGGCAGGTCATTAGGAAGAATGAGGTAGTGGGTTGAGACAATGTAATTCTCATCAGGTGGGGCAGACTGTAGGGGAGTTCAGCTGGCTACTCTCTTCATTTCCTCTTCAGCTCTTCATGTGCTTTCACTTTTGAAAACGCTATGTTGCAGAACCTGACCCATTCCTTTAAGAGTGCACCTCTGTCATCTTGCTTGTTGCAGCTTAAGCCCAAGACAAGAATACAGGTTGGCCTCTTGCTCCCTTTTGCAATTTACAATTGTCAACTATGGCATTATTTTCGTTTTTGCGGTATATGTTTGCCCGGATTTGGCTAGTTCTGTTTTGAGACTTTAAATAGAATAGCTTTTTGCTACTACCTCATTCGCTAGCACTGAGTGAAGAAGCAGGTAACACAGCTGAGGGACAAGTTTGAAAATAGCATTTCAACTATTTTATTTATTTATTTATTTTTTCCATTTGTATGGCGCTCAGCTACCCAAGAAGGGTTTCCCGGCGCCTGTGACATTCAGTTGGATTGAAGGAATATGCTGAGTGGTAATTTTAACACAGTTGTTTCTGAAACAGCCAGGTTTTTACATGTTTCCGGAATTTCATGTAGCTTTTCTCTTTCCGGATATGCGGGGGGAGTAAATTCCATAGAATAGGCCCTCTGACAGAAAACGATCTCCCTCCAGTTCTTTGCAATTTGAATCTGGGAACAGCGAAATTCGCTGCAGTTTGAGAGCGAAGGTTTCTTGTTGGCAGGCAGGGGGAGGCCAAGGGTTGTAGGTAGCTAGGTGCTGTTTTGGTTTTGATTTTAAACATGTAACTCAGGGTTTTGAAGCTGATCCGATGTTCTATCCTGAGCCAGTGTAAATCGTTCAGATGTTTTGATACTCTTTCAGACTTTGGTATCCTGCACAGGAGTCGTGCAGCTGAGTTTTGGACCATTTGGAGTCGTTTGATCACTGCTAGCTTCAGGCTTAGGTAGAGAATGTTTCCGTAGTCAATACGCGATGTTATTAGTGCGTTGACTACGGTTTTTTGTGTATCACAGGGCAGCATCCAAATGATTTTCTTCAACCATTTTATTATGGTGAAGCAGAGGCCAGCGACTTTATTTGCCTGCTGTTTCATTGACAAAGTATTGTCAATAATGACTCCTAGGTTTCTTACCTGTGTAGCTGGGGAGGGAACTATGTGGCATGTCACATAATGACCCCCTGTTTTGATAACTAAGAAGAACATAGGCTGCTTCTTAAAAAAGGTTTTTTACCCCAGTGCCATTTTGCTCTCCTGCCCAAAATTGCAGCAAAAGCTGCTTTATTAAATAACCATGTGGCAGAAGGAAAGGATTTGGTCCTATGTTAGAGAAGCTAGTCAAATATGTAAAAGCTTCGAATCTTTATGATTAGTTGCTTTAAATCAGCTCACTTACATTGAGTCAGCAGCAAAGTGTAAGCTGGGATAAACTGTAGAATGAGACTTAGGACTGAGGTGATCAGCATACCTGGGGCCGGATAACACACGCAATCATGGTACATGGAATGCCTGTTTATAAAAGCAACACAATTATTTTTCATGTTAGATGTCTAGACTGGCTTTTATATGTATGTATGCATGTATGTATGTATGCATAGCTACATGCTTTATTTGAAAGGACATCCTTGGTGCTCCACTTCCCCTGCCAACCCTGTTTTAATCCAAGTGAATTTGACAATAAAGTGCTACTGAGTTGATCATGTTTCCCTCTTATGTCTCCAGCCCACATCATGATCCTGCATAGTTGAAGGTGCTTTCATATGTGATAAAAACATAAAAGAGGCTAGGTGAGATGAAGTGACAGAGGAGAAATACAGTCTTTGCTAGAATCACATAATTTGTCAAGCAGAAAAGCCAGTAGAAAAGCTTACACCCTGTGGCAGACACCCCATGGTGCCCACCACACTGTGCATGCATGGAAAGGGAGGGCCCATGGGTACCCCCATGGGACCGAATCAGAGGGCCCTGGGTGAAGTGGGGCCCACTACAGCCTCCCGAAGTCTGACTCTCACAGCTGTTTTATGTCGCTGAGACAAATTGATATGGCTGTCCGAATTGTCCATCGTACTTGCTCCTTCGGAAGCTGGCTCCATTGCGCAGCACGATTCGGCTGCGAATGAGTCGGACTGACAGGAAAAGGTTTGAAAATGATTCGGTTGATGCTCATGAGATCTTTGCATCGTACTTAGTTGTTCGGAACGGGGGAAGATTCGGTCGGAAACTTGGGCTCCGAATCGGATTTGCTCATTCCAGAACCCATTTGGAGGCTTTCCTAATGAGATCGTGAGTGGCCCCTTAGTATGAGAGAAGTTTGCTTGACTGCTTCGGGCCAAGGTCTTTTTTGAGTAGCCAAAAGGCTGAAACAGGCAATAGAACTGTAAAAAGATACTTCTAGCAGAAAGTATTGTGCACATATACATGTTTTCTACTTAGATCCTAATTGTCTCTTAAGGCAGTGCATACTTCTGTGTGCGGTTATGTCTAGATGAAAATACTGCACACTGTGCTCTATGCGTTTATAGTACAAAGTTTTGCATGACTAACAGGATACTGTAAAATCCATCATTTTAATTTGTTTTTTTAAACATTTTCTGTCCTCTCCCCCACTTTTTCAGTTTGGACTCTTTCACAGTTTTCGCCCAACCACTTTTAAAATCCACCAGCCACAACTGCCCTACACCTATCACTTTGCATGGGTGCCCAATCCTCTGCTGCACAATGCCTTTGCTGGATGCAGTGGAGGGTAGGACAAAGGCTCTGTGCCCAAACTCCCCAGTCAACCAACGCCTGTTATGCAAGGTCTTCAGCTGTGCACAGTAAATGTAAATGTAAATGTGGGTGTACTTGTAACGTGCACTGCGACTCCATGGAGTATCCTGGCGCTGAAGACCGCTGGGGAACTCGTCCTGGTTTTCCCTGTGAGATGGTCCCTTTCTGGGTATCTCCAAGGTGAAACCAGGCATCCCCGGCGTCTGTGGGGGGCCTTTGTAAAGATGAGGCAAGCTTAATGCCCAGAGTTGCCGAGTGTGTTCCCTGGTTAGAGTAGGCACCAAGGCGAGAATTATCGAGTCCGTTTTGACCCTGGCCCACGACCCTGCCGCCTCAGGAATTGAACCCTGGTCCCGGGCCGTTCTCTGCTTACGGGTCTGCCGCCTCTAACCAGTGAGCCACACCACAGTAGGGGGTTGACTGCAGGGCTTAGCCTCTGGCAGGCTCTTAGCCCAAGCCCCACTGAAGGTGCTCAACCCCCCCGTGGTGCATAGCCTTTGGCCATGCACAACAGGCAGAAGCTGGAAGATCTGCCCTCTGGCCTGGCCCTATTCCCAACCCTCCCCTGAGCCCTCAATCCACCCTTGCGTATGGCCTTCTACCATGTGGAATGGGTGTTGGCTCTGCGCCTAACCCTCCAGTGTCCAATGTCCCATTGGCAGGGCCCTCCTTGTGGGCACATAATTGCACAAATGGAATTTATAAAATTTACAAGAATTTCGCACCCCCCCCCACTACCTAGTACAGGATAACCAGTAGGGAGTCATTTATGCATGTTTAAAGTCAGAGATTGATGGGAAAATAAGAGAAGAAATGTAAGACATCAGCATCAAAGAGGTGGTATGAAATTTGGTGGAAAAAAGGTTACGGAGAATGTGTATAGGGGTCGGCGGGGCTCTCAAGTGCTAATACTTGTAGAGCCATGCATGTAGTAAAGCTGTGATGGAACAGGAAGAGGTTTATAACATTAGAGTAGGTTAGACATGAGGTGGTGCTGTTTAGCTGGTGTGATAAGGAGCATATTGTCATAACCACCTTCTCCCATTTTTTGTTTCCTGCCATCATGTTGCCAGAATTATATCTGCTAATCAAGATGATGTGGTACCAGACAAAAAAATCTCACCATGCTTGTCTAGTCTCGAAATAGTTTGAGCCTTTCTAGACAGCACTCTCAAGTAGATCTAATTGGTGGATGGCTGCTGCTCAATTATCACCACAACTGCATTAAATAGGTGCCTGCAGTATTTGCTGAGCACCCCTATAAACTGCCAGTTATGCACTTGTGTTTTTTTTCAATGTTATGGTTGGACCTTATTGACAGACCCATGTGACCTCCTTTTTCACTTAACTCAGTCTTGATGAACATCAATTGCGAGTCTCAACTGCATATTTTTCTATCTCTTAAGACTGTCTGGACCTCATTTGTGATCGTGTTTGACCTTATGTTGCATTAATTATGCACTCTCCTTCATCTCACAGAACCAAATTTCAGATCAAGTCTATCCTCATTTCGTCCTCTTTATCTGTCACAAAGTATAATTTTGGACAGTGACTGAAGATATTATGGACAAAGCCAATTTTACAGACACACATTCTGGACAAAGCATCAATTTTCAGAAGAAGACCTAGGAATACAGTAATTTGAGCAAAAGCAGTAGACATAGTTTTTGTTAAATGTGACTTCTATTTTATATCGATATCACACCTGATTGTGGAAAATTGGGTATAAGACAATTGGCTATTTGAGAGTAGGAATACCACCTGTCCTCCAGCCATTTCACCAAATGAGAGTCCTCAGTGTTTTTTACCTCTGTACTGGTGCTGCTTGTCCAATTAAAAAAAGTGAGTTGTACACAACAAACTTATTTAAAAAAATAAATGAATTGGAGACATTTGTTTCAGTATTTCCCTCACCCCTCATCTGTTATATACCCAATATTCCCATCCAGCAATTGAACTTTGCATTCAAATTTTGCACACCTCCACTTCAACGAAACATGTGAAACCATTGTACTTTTTTATATTTTGATCTCTTTTGGGGTGAATGTAGGTCTCAGCCTACACAAAATAATGTTTTGGTGGTTGACCATCCACGGGCTTCTTCACAGTAAACCCTCTGCCATAGAAGACTAAAAGCACAATTAGGCTATTGAGGAGAGGGTCTTCAGAGGACAAGATGCAACAAGCAGTCCTGCTTTAGCCCATTGTAAGTTTTAATCCTACATGATAGCCCCAACGCATCTCACATCAGGCAGGACTTGACAACAGGTATCTGTGTGTAATTCTATAGTAAGACTGTGGCATATCGAGTTGGGCAAGCTTTCTCCACAGCCTTTGCCGATCAACTTTGGCAAACGCTGTGGAGAAATCAATAAATGCCCTATAAACTGCAATACTTTGCAAGAAAACATATTTCTCAACAATGGTCTGGAAAACCACAATAATGTCCAAATTACCATGGTTCCATCAAAAGCCAGCTTGCTCTAGTGGTAAAATGTTCTGATCAAAGAACCATTGCTGTAGATGATATAGAACACTTTTTATGAATAACTTGCCTGAGGCATCTAACAGAGCAATCTGTCTAAAACTAGCTGGTGTAGTTTTCGTACCCTTTTTGCACAAAGGGACAATAATACTCCCAGAGGGCGGGATGTTATTAATTCGAAAACAGTGTCAGAACAGTGGGGATAAAAAAGTTCCCCATGCAGCTGACTCCTTTTTGATTAGTGCAATCGGAATTCCATCCAGGACTTTTGCCCCAGAGGTTCTGGCGTTCTTTATAAAACCTACAACTTCATCCCCTGATGAGGGACCATATTCAAGGAGAGAAGGCTCCTCCATACATATCGTTGTTAAAACTACTGAACTGTTGTTTTTATATAATGAAGAAATATAATCCACCTACTCCTTTTCTGGAATCGGTATAGGTAAAGCCCTATGCCTTGAATCACAAAATTCCACAATAAAAGACCAGTACTTTCTTGAGTCTTTGGCCCTTGCAGCTTCCCTCAACCCAATCCACTCACCATTGAACACCCTTCTCTTTTCGCTAAGTTTACAATGGCTTCTTATTTGCTTAAGACAATTGATTTCCTGCTGTTGATCTATTGAAAATTGGATAAATTGATTACGGACTAGTCAATTAATTTCCTGGTTTAACAATTTCAATGAGGACATACCCTACTTAGACAAACGGGGACCAGGAGATCTAGAACTTAAGTTCTGTATCTCATCCATTTGGGCCTCGAAGTGCCGTATAATATTTGCGTCTGCATAACCCTCCTGTTCTGCATAAGCCTTCCTCACTATTAAACTCACTTCAATTATGTTTTTAAAAAAGTCCAGAAAGAGCATCCATTTGCTCTATTATAAACCACTAATCCCTGGCTTGAATTCCCCGGGTCCAGTGCAGGAAGAGCAAAAGTCTGTCATATCCCCTATTCTATGGTCACTCCATAACGACGGGAGGACAAATAGATTTTTTCAAGCCCCAAACATTTGATAGGACACAACGACGTAGTTTAAATGACTCTGATTGTGATGGGAGTGAAAAGTAAATTGGGCTATTTTATCAACAGGCACTCATTTAAAATAACCAGATCTGTACTTCTGATACTATTCAACAAGGAGAAGACCCGTTTATCTGTTTTAATTTTTTTCGGTAAAAGAATCCCAGGGATATGCCAAGTTTCCTCTTAATCAATATTCATATAAATCTGTAGAGCAGAGTTGGAAATGTAAGCATTTAGGTCTCCCACTATTATCACTAAAGGGCATTCTTCCCTGATGGCTATATCATGAATGTATAAAAAATGAATACTCTGTAAGTAATCAAAATTTCTCCCAGTAGGGACATACAGATTTGCCAAGAGGAAAAAATTGGTCCGTGTCTTATTCTGTCAAGTGGGCCTTTTTCAGAAGTGACAGATTCCAATAATAGTGACTAATTCAATAGGAGAGTCCAATTATAAAATATGTAAGTGGATCAGCTTCACAGAGGTGAGGAGTGAGTCAACTTGTTGTGAAAAAATCACGGTAATAAAATTAGAATTTTGTATCTGTCAGCACGATAGAAAAAGGAAAAGTATAAGGCGTCCTGCAGATCGACGTCATAATTAATACCACACACAAACAAACTGGGAGTAAATAGAAAAATAAGCTGAGATCAGCTTGCCTTCTACTCAATTTAAATATGACTTTTCATTTATAGACCCACGGTGGGAGGCCACCTTCAGCGGAGAGCATATGCTTATTTTTCCAATCATCCCAATTCGGCTTCCAGGATCAATTTCTTTCTGGTATTCCATTATTGGAGTAGCGGAAAGGCAGGTTTACCAGCCAATCCCTTCTCTGACCATTCAACCCCCACTATGAATTTGATGGTTGAGGATGGTAGGGCCGATCGGAGTATATGGTCCTTTGGTAGGTGACTCTTATCTAGCGAGAACTGGATTGCAAGCATGCACACCATAATAGAAGACTATCCGATAAGAAACATTGGTAAAGCTTCTTCATTTTCAGTTTGGGGTGCATTGAAATTCTTTATTTGGGTTGGAGCAATTTCCTTTAAAGCAAAGTTGCAAATCAAGGTAAAGCGTTAGCCATGCAGTTACAGTCCCCATTAGACATTGCTACTCTTGCTTATGCTACACTCCATAGAAAAACTTGACCAAATTTACTACAAGCATGACAAAACTTAAAGGATCATTTTATGGCTATTGAAATAGTAAATCAAAATACATGCTTTCAGAAAAGCTATCAAGAAAGCATCAGTAAAGAAAACAAGAAATAACGATAAGATTAAATCAATTTTTGACACCACCGAAACTAAAGTGGTTACCAAGCCAGCTTTTAATAGAAGTTTTTCTTAAACATTATTCAGAGCTTTATACAATAGCGGATAAGCCAACTCAAGTATTTGCATTCTATTCAGCTGCCAGTTTCAGCAGATGATTTACAAGCCGCAGCCATTGCCTCTATCACACTATCTGAGGTGAAAGATGTGATAAAAACGTCAAAGGCTTGTGGGAGTGATGGCTTACTAGCAGAACTATATACGTTGTTTAAGAATTAAGTCAGTACATTTCTGGTTACTATATTGAATGACATTTTAGAAGGTATAGATCGGCCTGGCTCTTTCACTGAAGCGGTTATTATACCTTTTTTGAAAAAAGACAAACTTCCTGAAAGTATGGGTTCTTAACGTCCAATTAGTGTGTTGAATAGCGATTACCACATTTTTGCAAAAATAATCACACAGAGATTATCATTTTTAGTGCAAACTTTGGTTCACCCAGACCAAAATGGCTTTTTACTAACCAGAATGATTTCCACCAATATACTAATTATTTAGTGCATGCCATCGATTACTACGCCGCTAATAGTATTAACTGGAAAAAGAGAGGAGTTAGGCCCAAGGGGGCGAAGCACAAGCAGGACCGTATTATAACTGTTAAGACATTAAAGAGGTTTAAGGATCATAACCAAAAGCATATCACCAATAGCGATATATGTATTGAATGTCAGTTTTGTTAAAAAGTTTTTTCATGTAAAAGTGTTTGTGATATATGTTGTATTGCACATTTATGTCTTATTTAAGTGTGTTTGCTAAACAGTTTTGAGAATAGCACATTCATGTTTTATTTAAGTGTGTTTGTAGATTGTTTTGAGAATAAGAATGTATTTGTATGACATAACATATGTCTTTTTTCAGATTGAATAATACACTGGTTCAACCTAAAATCAATGGGTTCGGCTATTTAGCAAAGACACCTAGCTTTAAAAAAAAACAAACGCGAGGCACAGGCACATTCTTCTTTAACAAGCTAAGAGTATTAAGGCAGCATCATCATGTTAGCTGCTGAAAAGCTTTCAATCTGTTTCAAAGAGAAATCCTGTTAATAATTTTCACAAAATTCGGGTTCCCCCTGAAATTGGTTCATCTGCTGCAGAATCTGTATATGAAAGCTGATGGCAAAATTGTGATCAATTAGAAAGTAGTACAGCATATCACAATCAAGAGGGGAGAGAGACAGGGGTGCTCTAGATCACCTGTCCTCTTTGCTTTATTCATTAAGCCCACAGCCTCTGCCTAAAGGCAAGATGTTTGCATTGTTGTTCCATTCAAAGGCGCAGCAAAATTAAAAATATTCCACTGGTGATATGATACTACACCTGGCTGCTGGTGAGAAAAAAATCCTCTTTTTTTACCGTAGCTTGTGTAGTACGATCCTGGCAATTACTAGTTATTAACCATCCCGCAGGTGCTCCCAATTTGGGGAGTGATTAGAATGGCGGGAGGATTGCCATGTGTTGTAACTTAGACTGTTCCTTTCACCTTTTCCCCGTTTCCCCCCTCACCTCTACAGTATGTTGGTACAGAACGTTCTGACAGCTCGCGCCTGCTTTCGAATGTTGAGATAGCAGTCGCGTCCCGTGTTGACAAGCTGGCGGCATCGTTAAGGCTTTTACCTTAATAAATTTGAGTAACTATCAACCCATATCGTTTCCTTATTACTACATTTAATGGCGACGAGGTGAGGAGACTGTGCCAGGGACAGTGGATGCCGTCCCCCTGGAGGGAGTTAACTGCTTGTCGTAGGAAGAAATGAAGGAGAGAGAGCCCACGGCAAACAGCGATTGTGAGCTGAAAGTGAGACGACTGTCGTGGTGAGACGCAAACAGAACTGACTAATTTGATGAGGTTTGTGAAGGAGTTTCACATGGTGATCGTGAATATGATGACTCGGGAGAGTGTGAGTCAATGAGAGGAAGCTGTGTGGAAGGATTAGCGGGGAAGGAGGTCTACTCGTGTGTCAGGTCGGGCACAGGTGGTGTTTATCGCTTTTGAGTGCAGCGTCGAGGGAAAGGAATAAATGGACTAAGGCGGCGGAAAGTTGTGGTAGGAGAGCAGCGAGGCAAGGGGCTGGCCGGCAGAGTTGGTCGGATTGACTTTCCATTCATGCGCTGCGCCATCGTCACCTCACGGCGCTCAGGTCCCCAGTCTCTGCTCTCTCAGGAGACTCGCCATTCTAGAGAAACAGCTACGCGAGGCCAGCGCGAACTGTAGCAGGTTCCCTGCCGTCAGCACAGCGTTTTCCCCGACGTCCTTTCCCCAATCACATCGGCCTCAGAAATCACCAGAGGAAATTAGGCGGAACTTTGCAAAAGTAAAAAAAAATAAGGAGGAAGCAGAACGATTTTACCTCCTCAGTGATCCAAGGGACAATCTCTCCACCAGCAGCTCCGCTCTGACAGGAACTTTCTCCTCAGAGACTTCTCCACAGGAAGTTCCCGCCAACAAGGGGAGGGGGGGCTGTATTCCGATTGGTCCCTCTGAATAAGAACTGAGGTAAAAGAAAGGGGACTATCGAAACAACATAGGTGTTAGCAGAAGTAATACCCAGGTCAAAGAAACTGTGAAATTTTGATCTTAGCGCATCCTCGCCGGGTGGTTGAATCAAATTGCCATTTCTCCTCTTGTCATGGGAAAATTGTAGTTTTACAGGCTTGTTTATAGGTGAAAGATATCCTGTGTACCCCTTAGCATATTCTAGCAATTATCTCTCCACTTTCTTATCCTTCCATTAGTGAATAGGGAATTTAAGGGCAGTTCATGGCAATGGCTGGAGCAGGCATGAGTCAGCCTCCTCCTTTCCTGAATGAATTAGGAGAACCGGTTATTCCCTGGAAGAGGTGGGACGGCATATTTAAATCTTATCTCATTGCCATAGGAGGAAGTAATTATTCATCTTGTAGGTAACAAGGACCCCCTGATATGGATAAGACTCCTGGGTCAGGGACAACAATTTCTTGCAAGAGTAAATACCCAGGCAGGCTAGAAAAACAAAAGCTGGCTGACTATAGAACAATATTAAAATAGCACAATTCATATAAAAAATGATTTAAGCAATGGACTGAAATGATATCAAAAGGATATACTTTAATATAAATATATAAGATGAACGTATACATAAAAATAAATAAATTACACAATAGACATATTATATTATGAAGTTCCTTTGTTTGTTCTCAAACAGACTTCACAGAGTATAAAAAACAGAAGTTCTTTTTCTTTCACAGTATTCTCTGATTGTAGTGAATATGGCTGTGTGTCGCGTCAACGCGTTTCGACAAACTCGGTTGTCTTCGTCAGGACAAGAAACGGATGTTCAGCCAATTTTTCTAGACAGAAAGATATATACAATAATGATATTTGAATGAAACTAAAATTACAGTGCATTGCTTTCTCATAAAAAGTAAAATTATTATTAAATGTAATTAAAATTTCTCAGCCAAGCTAATGTAAGGATATATAACACATTTAGAACGGTAATTGGAGAGGAAAGTACACACATATTTCATATTCCATAGTTATTAAAGACAAGACTCTATATTTAGCATTCAAATTGCAGACATGTGCTATAACTTCCTAGAAGCTGGTGTGTCATTCATAGAGTCTAATTTTCTCAGACGGTCACCCTAAACTTTATTAAGAACTATTTGGTCCCAGATATAGTTTCTTATTCCCTATATATGTTAACTACCAGATTATTTCGGTTCATCTGTGCATAAGCACAACCTATATGGAATTATGTCTAGTCTATGTTTCTTTAACTAAGTTATATACTGACAGGTTTAGGATATAGGTAGTATGAGGTAGTAGAGGTCTCAGAAACTATTAGGGAATCAGTGGATAGGGGCGAGGAGGCCATGTTGGTCCTCCTCGACCTATCCGCTGCATTTGACACTGTATCCCATGACATACTAGCAACTCGTTTACATCAGCTCGGGATCAGTGGCACAGTACTGGCCTGGATTAATTCCTTTTTGTCGAACAGGTTTCAGAGGGTCACGTTGCACCCATTTGAATCAGAGGATAAACCTCTTCTGTGCGGAGTGCCCCAGGGCTCTGCCCTCAGCCCTCTATTATTCAACATCTACGTTGCTCCTCTTGCTAAGGTAGTTGAATCTTGGGGTGTCAGGGTGGTCTCCTATGCTGATGATACTCAGCTCATTTTTTCATTCAGAGGCCACTCTGACTCCCATTTCTCTGATTTTAGAAACTGCCTTGGCAATATCTGCACGTGGATGTCTGCTAACCACCTGGCGCTCAACGCCGCAAAAACTGAGGTTCTTTTCTTCGGTCAGAAATCTCCTCCCCCGGCTAGCTTGTGGTGGCCCACTGTCCTGGATCCCCCTCCTAAGCCAGCTCAGACTGCCCGCAACCTAGGCTTTACATTCGATAACACCTTGTCTGGTAAATCCCAAGTCAACAAGGTTGCGGGGGCTTGCTTTGCGAAATTGCGCATGATTAGGAAGATATTCCCGTATCTTCCTCAATCTTCTCGCAAAACGGTGGTCCAGGCACTTATCACCACACATTTGGACTATGCTAACAGCCTGTATGCGGGTGCCCCCCAGTATTTGATTGATCGCCTGCAGATAGTCCAAAACGCCGCGGCTCGGCTTATTGGCAATATTCCTGCTCGTACCTCAGTCAGAGCGTACAGAGATGAGCTCCACTGGCTCCCCATAGCTCGGCGTATTGAGTTTAAGATCTTGACCTTGGCATTTCGTGCTATTCATGGAACAGGTCCGTCTTACCTGAGTAAACGCCTTAAAATTTCATCTTCTGTTAGGCACCTCAGATCTAACAGCCTTCGTTTACTGATCGTCCCAAGATTCAGACTTTCCAGATGTGGCGGCAGAACTTTCACCGTCACTGCTGCCAAACTCTGGAACAGACTACCCGTGGAACTCAGGTTAATTGAATCTGAGACGGTCTTTCGACGAAAACTCAAAACCTGGCTGTTTACTAATTGTTCATAATAATGTCTGTTTCTTTATTTCCTTTCTGTAGGATTTACTTCTGGTACCTTCTCTGGGTGGCATTCGGGTAATCTCAGCGCGGGACACCTCCGCCGGAGGTAGCCGTGCGCTTTATAAGCTTCAAAAATAAATAAATAAATAAATAAATAAGTAGGTGGTCATTAAGGTAGATGCATCCATTTTTCAAGTGTTAAGAAGAGTGAGAAATCAATGTTTCAACACTATTATTATTACGCTGATAGCTGACTGAATATTTTTTTATTTTTTTAAAACAAGATTAGGTTGATATCTAATCGGAGGCGAGTCCAAAGCAAGCTATTTGCACATTATAGACTATACCATTTTTAATAACTTTTCTTACCTAAAATGATTAAAAACCAGAATGATACAAAGTAGTTGTAGGGAGTAAGGCACCTTTCCTTCGTAAAGTTCGGAATCGGTATGTGATAGCTAAACAAAAGAACATGTTTCAATTACTCTCGTAGTTCACCTTAAATACACACAACCCACTCTCTTTGAAATTATTTATTATTTCAGGTACCAATCTCACCTGTTTAGTCAGTATTCACTGCCTCCATCTTACTTCTACCTATCGCTACTCTTCGTTTTTTCTTTTTTAGAAAAAACATGGGAGGGAAATCTCAAAACGTTCAGATCCATTTCAGTCATCGTCTCGTGTTTTGCACAAAAGGGTATTTATAGCTGAAAAATAAATTCGTGATTGTGAAATTAAAGTGCTCTGGGAATAGCAATCTACCAGTTAAATTAAATTAAATGGTGTTTAAACTTTGACTCTTACATGTGTCGTTCAACAAAACAGGCGTGATCCTAGACAGCCACCGATGGTGGTTTAAAACGTGACTCAGGAATGAAAGCCGTCGTGTGTTATTTTACAAATGCCCGTTTTCCTTGAGCAGCGCGCTTCTGTGGTTTATTTTGGTTGAAGAAAGGCCCCTAAAGGTAGAGAAATGTATCAAAAAGGAGAGTGGAAACCAAAATTAGTAGGTTTCAGACTGATTTAAAAATAAATGAGCAGCTAAAGATAGACGTTAAAGATAGACGTCCGTCAAAACATTCTTAGCCGGAAAACGGAGCGGAGCTTAATGAAAAGCTACAATGTATCGAGTTCAAGTTACCGAGTTAAGGTTACCGAGTCCAGGTTACAAAGTAACGCTTAAACTCGTCGAGGGTTTTTACGCGTGGTGAGCCAAAGTCTTACCTGGATAATGGTTCTGTAGCGGTTCGATCTCCCTCCACTCCTCGATTCGGCAGAAATGGTTAGCCATAGTGCACTGACAGCACTCTTTTATTTCCTGAAGAGGCTCCGCCTGACTAAAACATCAAGAGTGTGTACCGCCCACTCTTAAAGCGATACTATGTTTATGAATACTCTGACTACAGGCGTCATGAGTATATGCCGCCCACTCTTAAAGCGATACTATGTTTATGAATACTTTGACTACAAGCGCTAGTATAGGACTGCTGTGTGCATACCAGCGAATGGAGTATTAGGGTCACTATTTTGAGTTGAGGGCGGCGCAAAACACCAAGATTTCCCTAAAGAGTCAATTTTGAGTGACATTTCGGAACAAGGATTTTGTTTCATTTATCCAGATCCTGCTTATTATTGTTAAGGTTATCATTATATTAAATTATCGCGTTCTCCCATGGCAGTTCATGATTCAACCCATGGTTGAAGGTCCCGAGAGTGAAGATCCAAAAGACCTCTCTCTTTTTGCGGACTTTATCACCACCTTGGGTTTTCTGCAGCTGTATTCTTTCTAAAATCCGCCATTTCAGTTCTTCTGGTTTATGGTAGTATTCTATAAAATGGTTCACTAACGGTGCGGTGATTCTCCTAGTTTTAATGGCTGACCTATGCTCTGTTAATCTGGTTTTTATTGCACGGGATGTTTCGCCTACGTACCCGAGGTTACAAGGACAAACAAGTAAATACACAACGTTCTTTGTGTTGCAGTTCCAGAGTTCCTTAGCTCTAATTTCTGTTTTGTTGAACTCCATTGTTTCACCTGTAATGATGGTCTCGCAGGACTGACAGGAACCACAACGGGATGTTCCTTTGATAGCATTCGTGCCATTGATTGATTTTTGAATAAAGGGGGTACTTCTGATGTTCCCCTTGTGACGGGAATGAACTATTTGATCTTTTAGATTCTTGTTTCGCTTGTGGGCAAACATAGGTTTCTGCAATTTTTGTTCGTTATCATCAACATTTAATAGGTGCCAATTTGAGTTGATTATCTGTCTTATAGTGGAGTCCATAGTTGAATGTTTGGTAATACAGACTAATTTTGGATCTGTCTTTTGTTTTTGTGAGTGTAAAAGAGAATCCCGATCGTAAAATCGGGCTCTCTTGTATGCTCCTCTAACCAGCCTATGTGGATTTCCCCTATCGATGAACTTACGCTTCATAATTTCAGCCTGGGTGTCAAAGTCTTGAATGCTGGTACAGTTCCGCCTTACTCTCAGGAACTGAGAGAAGGGGATGCTGTCTTTTTGACAACGTGGATGGTAGCTTTTGAAGTGCAGAAGGGTGTTCCGTGCGGTCGGCTTTGTATACAGGTCTACTTCAAGAACCCCCTCTCTGTTTTTGATGTTTATGTCGAGAAACTCAATTTTTGATTCGCTGGTGTGTGCAGTGAATTTGAGATTATCATCTGTTAAATTCAGCCACAAAAGAAATTCATCTAGTGTCTGTCTCCCATCAGTCCATACAAAGAAAATGTCATCGATGTAACGGTGCCAATGGGAGACAGACTCAAAGAATGGTGCGATCTCGTTGTAAATGAACCTACTTTCGAACAAGATCATATAGATGTTCGCTATAGATGGGGCCATAGAGGCCCCCATGCTTACACCCTTGATTTGTAAAAACAATTCTTCGCCAAATTCGAAGAAATTTTCTTTTAACACCAAAGTCAAACAGTCTTTGACGAATGGCTTTGAACAGGGGATTTTGTGTTGATCGATAAACCACATTGTGGCCTCTATTGCTTCTGCCTGAGGTATATTGCTATATAATGATTCCACGTCTAGAGTTACGAGGATATCATTACCTTCATTAAAAGCTAGATTCTCAACTTTTACGATCATGTCGCCAGTGTCTTTTACATATGATTTTGATAGTGAGATATAAGGACGCAATATTTGATCCAGATATTTTGACAGGGCTTCCAAAGGGGTACCAATTGTAGAGACAATTGGTCGATATGGTGGATTTTTTTGGTCCTTGTGGATCTTCGGTAGACCATAAATACAGGAAACCTTTTTCTCTGATTTATTCAAAAAATCAAACTCTTTTTTTATTTATTATACCTTCACTCAACGCCTTTGTAGTTAGCCTATTTATTGTTTTCACTATTTTCTCTGTGGGGTTAGTCCTGATCTTTTTGTAAAATAATGGATCATTAAGCATTTTATTCATATTTTCTTCATATACATTACAGTCTACTAGGACTATACCTCCACCCTTGTCACTGCTCTTAATTGTAAGGGTGTCATTCTTTTTTAGCCTTTCAAGAGATTCGTGTTCTTCTTTGGATATGTTGTATCTAGGTTTTGGTATGAATTTTATAGCTTGATCAAGTCGTTTCAGGACGACTTTTTCAAATATACCCACTTCGGGTCCTACCTGCTGTAAAGAGGGAGTAAAAGTTGATGGTAGGGCCACAATGTTATTGCTTATGTTGTCTAGATCTAATGGATCATTTTGTAGGAAAAACTTTTTTAGTCTTATTTTTCTTAGGAAAGAGTGGATATCTTGATAAAGTTCAAAAATGTTCACTCTTGTGTGAGGGACAAAAGATAAACCTTTAGAGAGGAGGGACAAATCAGAGGACTCAAGATTATAGGAGGACAGATTGAAGATTGGAATTACATCCCGTTCCTCCAATATTGCTTGTTCCTCGTCTCCAGATACTGTTGAGGTTTCTGGGCATATTGATTGGCCTGATAATTGCCCCTTGTGTGGTTCTGGAACCGAACTTTCTGACGACCTCCTCTCCCCCCCCGGTTGCCTAAAAAAGGTTGACGCATATTTCTTTGCCCATTTCTGGGATTAAAGGGTCTGTCATCCTGATATCCCATACTTTCTTCACCCTCTGAATCTGAATTCGATGCTGAGGAATGGGAGAAGTTGTTAACCCTATGTTGGAAAGTATGAATATTTGTTCCAGGTTGTGACTCAGTTTTATAAAAGCCATCTACAATGTAGGGGTATGTTTTCTCTATTGAATAGAATCTCTTATCTTTTACAAACTTTTCTTCCTTTCTTTTCTTGAGATATTCTGAAAATGATAGAATGTCTTTTTTGATCGTTTCCAATTGTTTCTCTGCTTCTTCTGCTGTTGTCGATTTTTTCAATTTATCCTCAAGTTCTTCTATTTCTTTTTTCATTTCTATGACTAACCCTTTAGATGTGGAGATGATCAGCATCATCAGATCCCGTGAACATCGACTAGCGATCATACTCCACTTCATTAAGAAATCTTTTATATCCACAAAAAGGCCTGGAATATTTCGAATCCTCAGTCCCATGGGGATTATGCCATTTTTGAGGTAGCTCAGCATAAACTCCCCATGTGCCTCTACTCTAACTAACTTTTTTTGCAAATTTATTAATTTATTGTAATCACTGTTGTTTTGTGGATTACCTGTTTGGTTAGTACCAAACTCTACATTAGTTCCTACAAGGGTTGCAAAATCATCGTCTGAGAAGCCGAAGGTTTGGAAGTTAGACATTATTTTAGGTGGTGACCTTAAGAGATTTATAGAGAATTATCACACCCAATCCCAGGAAAGGGCAAACGTGCCTGAATTTAGCTATGAACAGAACAATACATAAAACAATACTCTCCAACTACAGAAAAGGAATATAAGGGAAAAAGGCCCCACACGGATAACCGTGGGTAAAATCTTGTAGGTAACAAGGACCCCCTGATATGGATAAGACTCCTGGGTCAGGGACAACAATTTCTTGCAAGAGTAAATACCCAGGCAGGCTAGAAAAACAAAAGCTGGCTGACTATAGAACAATATTAAAATAGCACAATTCATATAAAAAATGATTTAAGCAATGGACTGAAATGATATCAAAAGGATATACTTTAATATAAATATATAAGATGAACGTATACATAAAAATAAATAAATTACACAATAGACATATTATATTATGAAGTTCCTTTGTTTGTTCTCAAACAGACTTCACAGAGTATAAAAAACAGAAGTTCTTTTTCTTTCACAGTATTCTCTGATTGTAGTGAATATGGCTGTGTGTCGCGTCAACGCGTTTCGACAAACTCGGTTGTCTTCGTCAGGACAAGAAACGGATGTTCAGCCAATTTTTCTAGACAGAAAGATATATACAATAATGATATTTGAATGAAACTAAAATTACAGTGCATTGCTTTCTCATAAAAAGTAAAATTATTATTAAATGTAATTAAAATTTCTCAGCCAAGCTAATGTAAGGATATATAACACATTTAGAACGGTAATTGGAGAGGAAAGTACACACATATTTCATATTCCATAGTTATTAAAGACAAGACTCTATATTTAGCATTCAAATTGCAGACATGTGCTATAACTTCCTAGAAGCTGGTGTGTCATTCATAGAGTCTAATTTTCTCAGACGGTCACCCTAAACTTTATTAAGAACTATTTGGTCCCAGATATAGTTTCTTATTCCCTATATATGTTAACTACCAGATTATTTCGGTTCATCTGTGCATAAGCACAACCTATATGGAATTATGTCTAGTCTATGTTTCTTTAACTAAGTTATATACTGACAGGTTTAGGATATAGGTAGTATGAAGTAGGTGGTCATTAAGGTAGATGCATCCATTTTTCAAGTGTTAAGAAGAGTGAGAAATCAATGTTTCAACACTATTATTATTACGCTGATAGCTGACTGAATATTTTTTTATTTTTTTAAAACAAGATTAGGTTGATATCTAATCGGAGGAAGTAATTATTCAAACATACGGAAGCAACACATACTACTTCACAATTTAGGCACACATGGAAGAAACATTTATGAAGATATTACAGGGAGGTTGGTGGAGGATGATCAAGAGGAAGTAGTGGAGGGAATCAATGTCTATGAGTGCACGTTAAGGGAGTTGGAGTCTCACTTCAAGGAAAAAACTAATGTGGTGCTGGAAAGACATAAGTTTTTTAAGAGGGTGCAGAAGAGAGAGGAGAAGGTGAGCGCTTACATAGCAGTGTTGAGAGGCTTGTCACCAACATGTGAATTTGGGCAACTCACAGACTCGTTGATTAGAGATCAACTCGTGAGATGCACCAACGATATAAAGACACAAGAGGAATTGCTCACCAGGAACCCAAACTTAGAGGAAGCTATCAATATAGCAAAGGGCCTGGAACACACCGTGAGGTGTATGAGGGAAATGAAACCACAGGAGGGGACAAACAAAGAGAGGGCGGAGAACAAGACCCACACTGAGGGAGAAACCATTTGCAAAGTAGGGGACAAGAGTAAGGAGATAGTTCGCAGTAAGACAAGCACCATGGTGTGTTTTAAATGTGGTAGTCCCAATCACTTGACCAACAATTGGAAGTGCCCGGCGAGAAATGTACAATGCAGGAAGTGTAACAGGTGGGGGCACTACTCTAAGGTTTGTAAGACACCCAGAAAAGCAGTACATGCCATAGAGGAGTCTCCCCAGGAAGATGCAGGGGAGAAATCTTATATCTTCCAAGTGGGTGAGGAAGATGAAAATAATGATGACATCTATCCTAAATGTGATGTTTTTACTTGATGGGGTAAAGTTCAGTATGTATGCTGATTCATGTTCACCCTACACATTGGTAGACAAAAGTGTGTTTGAGGAAAGATTTGCTAACCATCCTGTTAAAATGAGGCAAGCTGATATCAGCCCGGAGGGGTACAACAATGGAAGAATCTCATTAGAGGGCATGGTGACGATGAGAATTTCATTTAAGGACAGGCACACAGTGGGGAAAGTGTATGTATCCACTAGCGGCTCGACTCTATTGGGCTGGAAGCATCAGAAGGAGTTGGGAATGAAATTAGACCCGAACAACAAGGAGCAGGTGTTACTTATCAACCCTGCAGGCATAGCGGGGGACCTCACTGAAGAGTTTAAGGAGGTATTTAGCAAAAAGTTGGGTGTATTTAAAAACTATATGCACAGGATTATTCTTAAGGATGGGGCAGTACCCGTGGTACACAAGACTAGATTCATACCATTGCGAATGAGAGAACCTCTCCAGCAGGAACTCCACAGGTTGGTTAGTCAGGGAGTCATTACGGAAATTGAGAGTTCAGCATGGTTGGCCCAGATTGTGATCACGGCAAAGGATGGAGGGAACAGCATAAGACTCTGTGTGGACCTGAGAGATCTAAATGCCAATATCCTGGTGGACAGGTTTCCCCTTCCCCGAATCAGTGAAATGTTAAGCAAAATCCGGGGGGCCAAGTATTTTAGTGTATTGGACCTGTCCTCTGCATACTACCAAATTAAGCTACATCCAGATTCGCAAATCCTAACGGCATTCACCACCCCATTTGGCAACTTCAAGTTTCAGCGAATGCCATTCGGTTTGGCGTCGGCGGCCGCAGCCTTCCAACGAGTCATGCAACATGTGCTGAAAGACTGCAAGAACACGATATGTTTTCAAGACGACATTCTGATCTATGGTGGAAGTGATGGAGAACACAATGAGATGGCAAGGAAGGTGTTAGAGAGGTTGAAAGAAGTCGGGTTCACCACCAAACCAAGCAAGTGCAAGCGAGGTGTAAGCTCGGTGGACTACCTTGGACACACCTTATCGGAGGAAGGCATCAAGCCAAAGTGCGACTTGGTCAGAGCAGTGAGAGACGCTCCTACACCAAATAACAAAGAGGACATACTATCGTTCTTAGGACTTGCTGAGTACATGGCTAAATTTATCAAGGACTTTGCCATGGTGTCGCAGCCCCTTAGAGAGTTGATCAAGAAAGACAGTGTCTTTGCATGGGGGAAGGAACACGAGATGTCCATGAAGAGCATAAAGAAGGCGATCATTGAAGCCCCGTCTATAGGTAAATTCGACCCGAATGGAGCCACCATCATCTCGACTGATGCCAGCAACAGAGGAATCGGGGCCACCTTGGCGCAAAGAGAGGGGAACAAAGTCAAAGTAGTGGCTTTTGCATCAAGAACCCTCACTTCATCGGAAACAAACTATTCAACCATTGAAAAAGAGGCTCTAGCAGTCTACTGGGCCATCCGACACTACAAGTTCTTCATCTGGGGTATTCCTTTCGAGGTACAGACTGACCATAAACCCTTGGTCTCACTCTTTACTAAGAAGGACATGGAAAGCATGACGCTCCGCATAGCTAAATGGGCTGTGGGGCTGCAAGCCTACAATTTCAGAGTGACCTACATTCCAGGGCAACAAAATAGGGTTGCAGATTTCCTATCGAGAGCACCAGCAGGTGGGGAAGCGGTCGAAGAGTTGAATGGTGACTCAATCCTGGAGGTGAGCCTAGCTGCGGTGGAAAAGAATGAATGGGAAACCCAGATGGAACAAGATGAAGTACTGAAGAAAGTGAAGAAACACATTCTTACTGGATGGCCAAAGAAATGCAAGGATATGGAGACCGAGATCCAACCGTACTGGAATGTGCGGGAAGATCTATCTGTTGAAGGGAACTTTATACTCAAGTCCGGGAAGCTGGTCCCTCCGGAAGCTTTAAGGAGTCAGATCATGGAACTAGCGCACGAAGGACACCTGGGCCGTAGTTTGAGCAAAGCTAGACTACGTATGGACTACTGGTTTCCAGCAATGGACAGTGAGATGGAGGACAAAGTGAGGGACTGCTACGCATGCAGCCTGAGTGACAAGTCTAAAGTCAATAAACGAGCACCATTGTCACCGGTGGAAGTTCCCAATGTTCCATGGGACAAGTTAGGTTTCAAAAAGTTGAGTGCGCTACATGGGTGTAGGCGCATCCCTGTGATGGGCACACTTATGAGGGTTCTGTGTGTTAAATAACACCCTAGATTCCAAATAAGTTCAAAAGCAAGTTCCAAGTTGAAACGTTGTGAGGTTTATTTTAAAGTAGTTTCCTCTCGGTTTTTATTATTGCTTCAATTTAAACATCAGATAATCAATTAAATCTTCATCATGAAGTCTGAATGGCTCCAATGCATTTCGGACTGACGAAGTCCTTTCTCAAGGAGCACTGCAACAGAGATATAGAACATGACCCAAATCAGAACTATAGCTAAACAAGCATAACTAATAAGCATGAGTGGAAGGGTGGGTCAACCACATGCTACCCATAATTAATAAAGTGAGTGTAATGCGATTTCAAAAGTTATATAACGGGGTGATAGACCAAAGGGTGCACGTGAAATCGAAAGAAGAAGAAAGTGAACTGTGATCGGTAAAAAGTGACCAGGGTATTCTGTTAACGGTGGAAAGTGTGTGTGCGTGTGTGGAGCGAAGACATGCCGGCAATGTCAAGGGGGCTGATGCGAAGTTATACGGAAGGTAACGGAAATCCTCAGTGAGGCTTACGTGGTTGTTTTCGCCAGAATGGCTGAACCTGTCAAAAAAGGAACAGTGGTGCATTAAACCCGGAGCGGGTTGTGCGGTGATCGTAAAATAAACCGGTTGAACCGGTGGGGTAACTTACGATGTGGGTTGGTGATATCCGCATGCGAGATGCCGGTTCATTTGGAATCTAGGGTGTTATTTAACACACAGAACCCTCATAAGTGTGCCCATCACAGGGATGCGCCTACACCCATGTAGCGCACTCAACTTTTTGGATTCAGGACGCACTTGAACAGTTGCGTCTCCTGTTGGAGCACCTTGAAACTAGTTACCTTACTCCACCGCCTTTGAAACTACCACACCTACATTTTCGTAGTGCGCCGTGCCTATCTTCCTCGCTCACAAGTTAGGTTTCGACATAGCCGGGCCCATCCATGGCAAGGGGCCCCAGGATTGGTACTTACTGGTTCTGGTGGACTACTATTCTAGCTGGATAACCTGCAAGATCGTCCACAATGTGAACACAAAGTCAATCATTGAGTTTCTGAAAGAGGTGTTCTCGAGAGAAGGCATCCCATTAACGTTGGTTACGGACAATGGTGTACAACTGGTCTCTGAAGAGAAGAAGGAATTTCTGAAAGACTGCTCCATAGCTCATATCCGCATGCCACTGTATTGCCCCAAGGCAAATGGCAAGGTGGAAAGGGTAAACCGCATGTTGAAAGAGTGCATGCATTTGGCCAATCAGGCTGGGGAGAACATTGAGGAAGCAATAAGAGACATGCTATGGGCATATCACACTACGCCAAAGTCCACTACTGGACGCACTCCATTCGAGTTACTGAGAGGGAGGAAATCTGGAACGAAGCTGACCCCCAATTGGATGGGAAGAAGGCAAATAGAAGAGACTGATCAAGAAGAGATCAAGAGGAGGATCGAAAACAATCAATGGAAATACAAAGAATGGTATGACAAGAAGTGGGGAGTCAAGGAAAGTGAATTCCAGCGAGGACAAAATGTCTAAATCAGGAAACCGGAGAGGCTAAGGAAAGGTGGTGACAAGTGTTATGCCCCCCAGTACCATCAGAATGCCGAAGAGGAACACTGTGGTCATGGAGGATGGAAAATTATGGAGCCATGACCGGGTTGTGCCAGCTGGGGGGGATGAAGCTAGGTCAAGCACAAGAAGGATGGAGGGGAGAGACATCAACAGAGGTGTTAGACAGGACAGGAAGAGTGATAGACTAAGAGTCTCCCCACACTGGCACAAACAATACATAATGAGATCGTGATCTGCAATGTGAACTTAAAGTGTATTAGAGTTACAGATGGTCTTCTGCGAAAGACCATGGGCCAGGAGAATGGGTGGGGTGTTTTCCTTCCTGCCTCTACCCCTTGTCCTCCCGGCTCCTACTCTTCCCTTTCCTGTTCCTTCTTTTTCCCTAGGGAGGATGATGTGTTGTAACTTAGACTGTTCCTTTCACCTTTTCCCCGTTTCCCCCCTCACCTCTACAGTATGTTGGTACAGACCGTTCTGACAGCTCGCGCCTGCTTTCGAATGTTGAGATAGCAGTCGCGTCCCGTGTTGACAAGCTGGCGGCATCGTTAAGGCTTTTACCTTAATAAATTTGAGTAACTATCAACCCATATCGTTTCCTTATTACTACACCATGTCAACTTGATTTATCCCCCGCTGTAAGCAGCACCCACCTCAATGTCAAATATGCATCCTAATTAGCGGTACGGGACCACTGCACGTATGGCACCGCTAGGATGGTGGGCGGACTGAAGTCTGCCCACCATCCTAATGGGCACCTTGGTGTTTACTTACTACCACATTAACCACTTTCTTCCAGGAAGTGTAGGGTATCTGTTAAACTAACTGAGATTATTAGTAAAGCCTATTTTGTAAACTGCTCCCTCGGGTCCACAGACAAAGACAAGCAGAGATGAGTATGGCAGTTGATCCATGTGCGGAAAGTGGATTGTGCAGCAGCCAATGTGTATATTTACCATGCAACGTATACTTTGCCCGTGAGACGCCAATTTTGATGCTGACGCTGGATGCTGGAGGTTTGTGAACACGCACAGGATGTGAAGCTGACGTCATGGAGCAGTGAAGCAGTGGTAGCGGCTGCCTGTTCACTGTACCTGCCACCCATTCTCCTTCACCACTTGTGGAGCCTCCCTGTTGAATTGTTGCTAAAACTACACAAAGCCCAAGGCCCCAAGAAGCAGGCCGAGACATCATCACCTTCATCAAATGTCTGAGCAAGCAAAAGCAGCAGAGGAGAAGAGGACTCATAGCTCATGGATACTTCAGGCTACTCAAAGCAGCAAAAACAGCAAGAAGGCAAAACATTTAACAGATTCATTCCAGTAAGAGTAGTGTCGCACAAACTCAAGGAGTGGCAGACAAAAAACACATCAATATCCTGTGTTCCAGTAAGGAAGGAATTCCCAGGTGCAAGAAAGGCCCAATAGTTTAAAGACTTCTACCCCGAGTAACCAAACAAATGTCATAAGGGGGTACTTCCCAGCATATGTTAAAGCCAATGTAAGCTTGTCATCCTGCTCAGAGTAGAAGGAGCACGTAGGAAGGTCCGGCTGCCATGCTTGGAGTGAGAGTGAGGCAATCAATGAGACAATCAATTCCCCTTCTGCATCGAACCACATAACTCTCACTGGGCTCCAGAGGGAGTATATCTAGTAAAAATCCACAGTGTGAAGTTAATCTATCAATAGGGTGTGAGAGCATAGATGCCACTGAAGCCATTTAAGAAGGCATTTTTCATCTGAACATCAACACAATCCCCCTTAGCCCAAGGATAGTTATAGTGGGTACAAGAAAGACATTTTTGGCACATCGGGGCCCACAACAACAACATGCATTGGAGATAATAAGGCAATATGTCAGCCTCCTGCAACACCTTCCTCTCACATACCCTCCAATGAGAATGATGCATCATGAAGGGGAGGATTAGAGGATAAAGGTCCCCATGGGTATTAATGCACAAGTCATATAGAGTGAGCATTCTCTGCTCACAGATGCGGTTAAAGATCTGGTATCAACTAGGGTACCTGCCACTCCAGAACAGCAGACCAAAGGAGGTATAGCAATTAGTAACTCAAGTCCATGAGTTAATCACCACCATCAACAATGGAACTTGAGTCTAGACCCCATGGAAGTGCTGCATGAACCATAATCATATGCAGAGGCGGCATTAGGTGCACAAGGAATGAAAACAGCAAATGTGACAGAGATTGTCCAGTCCCAGGCAATGATTCTGTGAAAAATGTATAAAATACTTGTCACTATGGTCGGTGCAGTAGTACTGCATGCCAACAAACCGGACATAAAGGTTTCCATATTAAAAATAATGGCCATCCTAATCACAAGAATTGATGAGAAATTGGTTCGTCAGAACAATCTATTAGTAAGAGGACAGTAGTCAGTGCAGGTGGTCAGAGCACCAAAGACAAGCTCATGATGCTTTTAATCGAACTCCATTACAAATTAATGGGGTAACCCAAGGTAAATCACAGGACCAGGGTAAAGGTCAGTACAAACTACAAAATGGCCCTAGTGGCTAGACATACGATGTTGATTTTCGTATCAATTATTCTATTATTGTATTCTTGTGGCAGAGAGAAAAAAATGCACTACTTGATTTCTTTTGAAGAATAAATGTCATTTATATTGCAAATTTGTTCAAAATCATATCATATATTCATAAATTTAGATGTGGTTGCTCAGAAGAAGTGCATAGAAAAGGGGTATGGATACTCAATCCAGGCCAGGGAAGGTAATGTCTGACACACAGACAAGCTTTTGCTGTCATGTGTCAGCACATCAGGAACCCCACCACAATTAACTGGTGGATCAGGAGCTCCTTGTAATTGATTCAGTCCTTCTGCTATTTGGAGAGAGATCCACCGCAATTCAGGTTAATACCTGTAAGGAGGAGGTTGTTAAAAAACCCAGGAGCCCCCATACCCTGGTTGTTCTGGTTTTAGTACAATGCTGTATGGAGAAATGTTTTTTTTATGCCATTAAGAGTCTGGGTGTAAGGCTGGACCGCAATTTTGATTTTAAGGAGCAAGCACGGAAGGTTGCAGCTTGTTGTTATGGGAATTTAAGAATGTTAAGAAAGGTCCTCCCCTTGCTACCTTTCTCTGCAAGAGAAGTTCTGGTCCAAGCGTTGATTTTGTCATGCCTTGACTACTCTAACTCCCTATATCTGGGAACCTCACTCATTACCACCAACAAATTGCAGATTGTGCAAAATTGCATGTACATCTGCTTATGAATACCTCTAAATGCCTCTCAGTTAAGCCGACGCTTGCATCGCATCATTGGCTCCCTAGTCAAGGGAGAATCCAGTTCAAGGCTTTGTATATTACACATAAAGCAATCTCAGGCAAGGGTCCGCCTATCATTAGGTCCATTATTCAACCCTATCGCCCTAATAGGTCTTTAAGGTCAGATAATAAACAAGAAAAACATGAAGCGGAGGGCTTTGCTTTGCTTTGTATACAATGCCTCTAAATTATTGAATCTCTTGCACCCCTGTATCCACCTTGAACCAACCTACCTGACCTTTCTTAAGCAGTTAAAAAACTATTTATCCCTAACATCGTTCGAAGTTCAAGCTGCACCGCTATTAGCTCTGGGATGCCCGTGGGTACCAGGCGCTCTAAAATGCCATTCATTCATTCATTCATTCATTCATTCATTCATTCATTCATTCATTCATTCGTCCATCCAGCCATTCATTCATTCATTAATTTATAACAATCATTGTATTTGACCTTACTGCATATTACGATGTTTGGGCAACAAGAGCATCTTGGGCTTCAGCCTGGAGTGATTGAAAGTCTTTGTGATCACATTACTACCGGTAGCGATTTGAGCTTTGTTTTTATGTTTGTCCTGATAAAGACCCACATGGCAGGTCAGAAAACTTATTTCATGCGCTAGTCAGGTCCAAATATCGAGATTATCCTCCCTGGCCCGGATTGAGTATCTTTACCCCTTTTTGGTTTAGGAGTCCATATTCCTTGACCGTCTGACTTTACTTTTGTCTAAAATTCAAAATAAGCTTGCATTCAAACAGGCCTTTTTGCTTTGGCTCTTTTGCAATCACTTGAGCCATTATTTAATTTTGAAGAGAAAATAATACTCTATATTTAATGGTTTTTCTTCTTCTCTCTACAACACTCTGAACAAGATCACTGCTATTTTACACTTTACTATGCACTTCTTCTAAGAAACCACATCTAAATTTATGAATGTATGATATGATTTTGAACAATTTTGCAATATGAACGGAACTCATTCTTCGAAAGAAATCAAGTGGTGTGTTTCTTTTTTATCTCTTCCACAAGGATCCAATAGTAGGATCATTTATACGAAAGTCAACATTGTATGTCTAGCCACTAGAACCATTTTGTTGTTTGTACAGGACTTTAATCGAAAAGCTTGCAAGCTTACCAGATAAGATGACTAACCTAATTGAAGACCTGAAAGGGAGTCAATCAATTCTAGTACTTTAAGTGTACCAGCCAATGCCATGGCCAATAATGGGGTGCCCCAAGCACTGGGAGTGAAGGAAATTCCCACCCAACTGGCTGCTCGAATGTATAAACCCTGAGGTATGAGGTGGCGGTGGCCCCCCAAATAAGATCTATGCTTGGACCGAAAAACTTCACATCAGACTTCTGCTAAATAGAAGTTCCAGAAAGGGGACCCAAGCACTCCCAAAGCAGCAGGGTCTCCGCTATTGTGGAAAAAAGAAAGATTAAGAAGACTAAACAAAATTGGAAGAACAAATCTCCCATCTTGGCTCCAGCAAAGGAAGCAGTCGTCCAGTCCAACCAAAACATTGTGGTCACCCAATATGGAAGCCAATGAGACTGCCAAGTTAAACCTGCAGGAACCTCCTAGGGGAGCCGATAATGCCATTATAAGTAGATTTCAAAACAGAGACAGCGTACAAATAGACTCCACATACAGAATCATCATCACTAATGGTATTTGCAAGAGTACTTTTCAATTTAAATACTGTAATACCAACCAACTGTTGAGACTCAAACTATGCCTATACCCCCCAATATCATGCAGGAACAAGTCAATGCCACAAGTGGCAAATACATTGGCTTGCCCAAACTCCTTAGAAAACGATTCCATTAGATTCAAGTAGACTGGTGCAGAACCGGGGTCCAGGCACTAATTGCAAGTAGGTTGGACTACGGTAATGTCCTATACATGGATGGCTGACAAACTTTTTACCCGCTTACAAGTGATGCAAAACATGGCCACAAAACTCACCTGCAACAAGCTTCTCTGTCATGCTCACAGGGCCCTACATGATGGTCTACTTTGGTCTAGATGCAGCCCAGTGGAACTTACTACCACTTGATCACTGCTTCACTTACGACTTCATTGGATTCAGGAAAAAACAGAGTACATGACTGGGTATCTGACCCAGATTTACCAATCTGCCCCCCCCTCTACCCCCCAGTATACTAGTTGATTGACCATGAAACAGTATGAGCGCCGTAATATCCCTCTGGGAATGAGAATGTGTGCTCTACAAATACCGCACTTAAATATGTGAACTCCACACACCAAAAGTGTGTCCCTAACAGGGTCCCAAGAAATTCATTAAACCTAACCTCCAAAGCTGAATCCAAAAAAGCAACAGCTTTGTGTCCCTGAGATCAGAGTAAGCAGGAACCAATCCAAGGCTAGAACAGTGTTCAAAACAATTACACCGCTGACTTGGAGGATCCTCCGCAAACCAGAAAATAGCCCAAGCAAAGAAGTACATCCAGTTCTGATGTCAGAAGGAGCAATATCCAAATAATGTGATGACTAAAGAGGCAGGCATAGAAAGTAAAATTGTTCTTTACTCCGAATATATCTCTAGAGGCAATTGGGATGTGCTTAAGCAGAAGTAAAATCTTGAAACTCTACTCTAATCTATACCTTCACTTTGCCCTGCCTACTTCCTGAATGTGGGGAGGGAAAGGAGCGCAATGTAATTACATTCACTAGTCAGTCCCCGGTAAACACCTTGAGAGAGAATGCAGCCCTGCTTGATCAATGGGATATAAAAGTGAAAGCCCAGCAGTAATCAACAACTGGAAAGAAACCAAGCCAAACCATGGAAGGGCAAAATACCTCAAATAATATCCAGGATTAAGTATTAAAGGGCACCGAAAAAGCAAGCAGACTTCCAGAAATCTCAGAAGGTGCGCTATTATTAAAGGCAAGCCACACAGGGGAAGGGTGAATCTGCACGATACAGCAATTAAAAATATGGGTTGGGCATGGCTACTAAGAGCACTATGCATCCAGCCCTAGCCTATGGCATCAAATAGAAGCGACCAGCTGAAAATAAACTCATGGAACATACATGGCCTAATTGAATCTGAATCAAAGAATGAAGCAATAGCACAACTTAAGAATGCTGATATCGTTGTGCTTCAAGAAACATGGCCTCTTCATTCATTTCCCTGGCATAACTTCACCATATATGAAGCTTCTGCAATTGAACCTCAGGAAGGGGGCATGCCCCAGTAGGTGTCTCAATGTATGTGAGAAATTAGCTAATGGTAAAATCAACAGTACTCAGCATGGGAAAGGGTGACTATTATCCTCCTGGTAACACAAGTTAATAACGCTAACCTGATTATTACGCCCTCCTTCTTTATAGGAAGCATATACCTCCATCCAACTAAGGATAAAAGGGACTTAATAATACCATCACTCTTCCCAATCTTGAAAATGTTAAAACTATCTCACCCAGATGCAATGTGTTTCATCAAGGGAGCCCTCAACGCCAACCTGATGTGCGCAAAGCCGAATAGTACCCTTTTGGACCTTGAAGATGGAATTTGGGCTTACCCCTGATACAGAAGTAATAACAAAGATCCAGCAAACAGGGCAAAGAGCTAGTTGACATCCAAAACCAATTAGCATTACATATCCTCAATGGCAGGATTGAATCAGCCACACCAACTGCCTACATGCAATTTTTATGTTTTAGGATGGCCACCCTGGATTACATCCGGGTGTCCTTAGCCCACTTCCAGCATATAAGTTACTTCAAATTCATACCTTCTCTGGCCAGTGATCAAGCAATACTGAAATGAAAAATCCTCGCCACCAGAACCAGCTGCCCCCAAGCAATTATATTGGAAGGCAGGAGGATTCAGAACCCATCAAAAGAATAATATTAAATATGGATGCCTGATCAGGGCTAAAGGTCTAAACGAAGCAGTTCCTAGATGAGACATTCAGAAAGACCACTGATAAAAACATAAACCAAAATTTTTGGGTGTCCTTTGTCTCCCTTTTAAGGGAGAATGGCATCAAAAGCTCAAAATATGCAATCAGCAGTGACTCCATTGAGTTTAAGATCTTGATCAAAACAAGCAACCTTAAATGTAGGTGTCTTGTAAAGCGCACTGCTGCCCTGAGGCGTCGTGGTGCTGTAGACCGCTGGGGAACCCGTCCTGGCCCCTACTGGGTATCTCCAGGGTGAAATCAGGCATCCCAGGCGAATGTGGGGGCCATTGTAGAGATGAGGCAAGCTAATGCTCAGAGTTGCCAAGTGTGATCCCTGGTTAGAGTAGGCACCGAGGCGAGAATTATCGAGTCCGCTGACCCTGGTCCATGACCATGCCGCGTCGGGAATTGAACCCTGGTCCCAGGCCGTTCTCTGTTTCTGGGTCTGCCCCCTCTAACCAGTGAGCCACACCACACCACTCCACTCCACTACCTTAAGGAGCAAAGAGCAAAAGGAAAAAGCTAAATATAGCCCTTAAATCCCAGAGTCAAGAAAAGGATGGTAAATGTGGCTGTGAACCAGGGTCTTATCAATAAAGATAAGATATATATATATATATATATATAGAGGAAAGCCCTGAATGCCATCAAAAAGGAGGAGAAATCAAGTAAGTGGGCACAAACGCATGAGATAATTAAGTCAAAGGATCGGAGAACATTTTGGACATAGATAAACAGCATTTCAGCTCTGAAAAGCCAGGTGGTTTCAGCAAACATCGCCCTGACTAAATAGGAGTGCCATATCAAAAGCTTATATGCAGACAAAGCAGCAGCCGATCACAGGGCTGTGGAGTCACAAGCTCGGCACCGTTGCGGGCACAATTATAATATGCCAGGAACAAATGGTAAAATCTATCAAGGCAATGTGCCCTAATGGACCTCCAGGTCTAAGTGGCAATCCAGCCACAATATTAATTTGGGCCCCAGAAAGATGGGATTGATCACTATATCCCAAGCTCATTTGCTAGATTTGTTCACTCCTGGTTCCTCTTTACAAGAAAGATCCTTGATGTCACCTGGAGAACTATCGTCTGATCGCATTGTTGGACACTGGGAGGAAATGCTATGCAAGCATGAGGATGTAGCCTTATGGCTAGAGCAGTTGACCTCGAAGCTGCGGCACCGGGTTCGAGTCTCGGCATCAACGATTGGGATGCATATTAGCAAGTATAGGAAGGGTGAGTATTTCTCCATCAGTATGCATTCAGAGCATAGATAGCTGTGAACAAACCATTGCAATTTCTGGTGGTTTCATTTGGGAGTAAAGTGTCTTTTTATAGTGTTTGTCAAACACGCTTTTCTCCTAATCATATACTGGTAACTGTAACTGTAACTGATGTAACTGTGTAACAGTGTCCTGAAACAAAGTCCTATCTCATGTAAAGCGCTCTGATACCTCCAGATCTAGCCAGCGCTATTTAAAACTTTTCAAACAAACAAACGCTAGACATCCTGTGATTCTGGGCAAATCGCTTAATCTCCTTGTGCCTAACAAAAAATAAATGAATGTGTCCATCTGTAACGAAACTCTATTAAAAACAAAAAAAGCCTCCTCAATAAGGAATTACATGCATGGGCCACAGAGAAAAAAAACCTGATTCCTCACAACCAGACAAGATTTTAAAAGGGTTGCCATATTGAAGATAATCTAATCTGTATATCTCATCTGAGTAAAGTAACAATGACCTCAAAGGGCAAACCCCTATACGAATGGTGTATTGATTCAAGAGACAAGCTCTTGACAAAGCTAAATGAATGGGGCATACCATGTTCACTAATAAGGGCAATCACATAGCTGTATTCCAACACCTTGGTAAAGACAAAAAAATACTCTGATTGGTCTACAACTGCTAAAATCATAACCAATATGGCTTGAAGGAAGGCTGCATATTGGTCCCATTATTATCCAGTCTCTTTTTGGGTGATTTAAAAGAACATCTGGAAAATTAGAGGGCATTCCTGCCAAAAATGGCTGGCCTTCGAGTTCAGTCCCTCCAGTATGCTGATGACACAGTACTTCCTGTCCAGACACCGAAAGGTCGCAAAAATAAAGATTATGATCAAGTCGAGAACATAAGAAAAGGGGAGCTTGTTTTCTCCAGAGTAGTGAGTTTGAGACTATTGATTTGTACAAATACCTAGGGGTATAGTTTGACTGTGGGGGAAGTATAGCTCCACATATTGAGACCCAGCAGTTGGCAGTATCTTTTCTGAAATGAGCCTTTCAGAAACTACAAAAACCCACAGTGAATCCTGATACACGCCATTTCTTAATGGGGATAGATAGGCTACAAGCTCCTACCCACAATCTCATATGATGCAATGATATTTAGAGGGAAGCTGGCAAACGGACTGGATAGGGCCCAATCCACCTGCTATGGACGTAATTTCTTCCTACCAGACTGTACTCCACATGCCCAAATTTGGATAGAATTCTGCTTGTTCTTGCAACAGCAGACACTGAAGGCTACGTTTACAGTCTATAGCGTCAAATGCAAACAATCTGAGAATTACACATTAAAACATGCAATCTAGGAAGTGGTAAACACACCTCAGACAAGCTGGCACAGTTTTTTCAACACAACACTGAATGCATCGGATGCTCATGAGATATGGTCATGTGATCATCAGCAACCTTAGTGAGAAAGCTGCTGATCAAACAACCAACATTTGTTTTGAGGGAACAGGATGTACTTACCCTGAAGATAAAATCAAACTGAAGCTGAGCAGTAATGCTGTATGATCAAAGTGTTTAAAAAAACAACAAGTGATGGACCGAATGTGGATCAATGTCACACATTCCCCCAGTCAAAAGATCTGGACTGGACTGTTCCCATGGGGCACAGGGTCAGAGCTGATTTGCATAAAGCCATTATCTAACCCAGGGTGGTGTGGAGTGCAAAAAATGATGGATTTAGGCCCAGATCCTTGTACTGGGGTGAATGTAAGACATTGATCTACATTCTGTCCATCAAATTGTTTTTTGTAATTTTCTCCCTGAGTGTACTAGGGTAGCTCAGACGTGGGTCCCAGAGCCTCCACACCACTGGAGTCAAGCTAGCCGGGCTGATGAGAGGTGTTACCTCGAAACCGGTCCGGTCCTCGGATGCTTGATTCCGTTCTGGAAAGGACATGGCTTTTGTAGTTCGGACTGGACTGTTCCCATGGGGCACAGGGTCAGAGCTGATTTGCATATCGCCATTGTCTAACCCAGGGGGGTGTGGAGTGCAAAATAACGATGGATTTGGGCCCAGATCTTTGGACTGGGTTGAGTGTGTGACATTGATCCACATTCGGTCCATCACCTGTTGTGTTTGCATAATCCGCCCTAAGTGCGCTGGGGATGCCCAGACGTGGGTCCCAGGCACTCCACACCACTGGAGTCAAGCTAGCCGGGCTGATGAGAGGTGTTACCTCGAAACCGGTCCGGTCCTCGGATGCTTGATTCCGTTCTGGGAAGGGCATGGCTTTTGTAGTTCGGACTGGACTGTTCCCATGGGGCACAGGGTCAGAGCTGATTTGCATATCGCCATTGTCTAACCCAGGGGGGTGTGGAGTGCAAAATAACGATGGATTTGGGCCCAGATCTTTGGACTGGGTTGAGTGTGTGACATTGATCCACATTCGGTCCATCACCTGTTGTGTTTGCATGATCAAAGTGTTTATCCATCCTTACTCTCACAACCTCTTAGCAAGGACATGAAAAAACAGCTGATGAGACTCAGATTTGTCTAATACTCATAAAAGCTTATTGGTATGGTCAATGGGATTGCAATGATGACAACAGGCAATGCCTATGTTGTGAAAACAGAAAGGAATGTTTGACTAACTTCCTCTGAATGTGTGAAAAGCTGCTCCCTTTATGAATATTCTGGCTGCGCCCAACACGAGGAGTAAGTAACATTAGGACTTGGCAAGACGCCGAGCAGGCATGCTTGAAAGGGGAATCAAGGAAGCCTGAGGGCAGTCGATTAAAAAAATATTTTAAAGGCACTCTAGTAACCCTTCAGCAGTCACAACCTTCTCTGGAGGGCAAATAGTGGCATTTCTGCAATTATAACAGAACGGGGTGGAACACTGCCCCTTAATGCCAGCAACATTGTCGTTTTACTTTAGCTGGGACTCAGAGCTGAACTTTACATCAGAGGCCAGGCTCGCATTTAAAGACTTGTGGAAGATAATAACACACTTTTTCTTAATTCTTGTTGTCTTTTATCAGAGACCATGTTTTGCACTTTAAGCACCTGGGGTTGAGGGCCTTTTAAAAATGTATTGTTTACTCAAATTATTTTTTGCCTTTGTTAGGAAAGGAATCTCTTGTTGGCAGTGGTATACACTTTCCCCAAGTTGTGACCCCTAGTAAGGATAAGGTAATTATACTATAAAGATAACCCCTGCTCACTCCCTTGGTAGCTTGGCACAAGCTGTTGGGCCTATCTCAGAGACAATGTGCAAATCATGTGTACATAGTACATACAGTAACACAGTGAAAACACTACAAATGGACACCCCAACAGTTTAGAAAAGCAAAGTATCTTTATCTAAACCAAACAAGATCAAAATAACAAAAATTCAACATACACAACTCAAAATATGACTTTCAAAAGTTTTCAAGCAATTCTGTCCCTAGAACTCTATAGATGTGGTGGTTTTAGACAAAATACCTCAAATGGGTGAGAATCCACAAGGCAAAACAGCTACAGAGGAGAGAAGAGAGAAGCAATGCATCAGTTCCTAAGTCCTTGGATAGGAGAAACGACAATTCTGCTGCACCTAAGATAAGTGATGCTTCCATTCCAAGATGGTCTGGTCTGCAGATCCTGCGTCGGAAACACTTGGCACATAAGTGCAATGTGTGGAAAGCCAAATGCGCAGAAGGTAAATGCGATGGTGGCAAACAGGTTCTGCATGGTTTCTTCAGCCATCGTACCACAATGCTGCGATTCTTTGAGCCGTGCAGCAGGGCATGCGTCGCAGTCAGTACAGGGTTCTTGGAATTCGGAGGCACGGTGCTTTGAAGACGGGCTGCAGCAGTTTCGCCGGCTGCTGACCGGTGCTGCATCGATTTCTTCAGCTGCACTGTCGTAGTGTGTGGAAATTTCTCCAACAGAGATGCTGCGTCAGAAACACAGGCGCTGGAAGGGCAATGAGTGGATTTTGATGTCTTCTTGATGCTTTTTTCAGCAGGAACAACCTCCAAGGCCCCAGAACTGGAACTGTCAAAACAAGGCAGGTCAGACCTCCCAGCAGTGGAATTCAAGGATGCTGCAGGTGAAGTATTTTTGCCTCTGAGACCTCTTAACAGGAGGCAAGCTCTTCTGCAAACCGTTTGAGAATCTTCTCAAGAAGTATACAGCAAAGTAAAAGTCCAGTCCTTCCCACTGCCAACAGACAGAAGCAGCAACTGCAGGCCATCCCAGCAAAGCAGCACACAGCTAAGTGACAGTACTACTACTACTCTCAGCTATTCAGCTCTTCTACTTGTCAGGTCCTCTTGATTCAGAAGTGTTCTAAAATTCTTGTGTCAGGTTGAATATGTTTACCCCTTTTGGGCTTTGAAGCCTTTGTAGTTTATTGTGTAAGGACAGACAGAGCCCTAATCAGGTGCAGGTGAGAGCTCGTTCCACCACATCAACCTGGTGATGGGCCATCAGTATATGCAGGGCACACCTCAACTCCCTTTGTGTGACTGTCTAGAGTGAATGCGCAAGCAGGCCCCTGTCATTCCAAACCAGACAGTGATTTCACAGGTCAGCAGAGGAACAGGAATGTAAACCAAGAAAATGCCCGCTTTCTAAAAGTGCCATTTTCATACAATTTAAAAACCGTCTTTACTGAAAGATGTGTTTTTAAATTCTAAGCTCAGAGAGCCTAAACTCCAAATCTCTAGCTGATCCTAATTGCAAGTTACACTAGTAAAATGTTACAAGACAGCTCCAGGGATAAGCTGTGGGGGAACTAGGCCGTGCAATAGTGAAAAATAAAGCTGGCAGTATTTCACTATCAGGACATGTAAAATACATGAGTAACATATCCTACCTTTTAGATACACTGCACCCTGCCCATGGGGGTATCTTGGGTGTATCTGAGGGCTGCCTTACATGTAGTAAAAGGGAAGGTCAGGGCCTGGCAGGTGGGTGCACTTGCCAAGTCGACATGGCAGTTTAAAACTGCACTCACAGACACTGGAATGGTAGGCCTACAACAAGTTCATATGGCTTCTCATGTGGATGGCACATCCAATGCTGCAGGCCCACTACTAGCATTTAATTTACAGGACCTGGGAACACATAGTGCACTTTTCTAGGGACTTAAGAGGAAATCAAATATGCCAAACATGGATAAAAAATCAGAATTATAATTTACAAAGAGAGCATATACACTTTAGCACCGATTAGGAGTGGTAAAGTGCACAGGGTCTTAAGGCTAACAAAAACAGAGTCATAAAAATAGGAGGCAAAAGGCAAAAAACTTGGGGATAAATCTGCAAAAAGGGCCAGGGCCAACAGACTTCATTAAATTCCTTTAACCCTTTTAACAAATGAATTAATAAGTTTGATATATTAACTGTTGATGCATTTGCCGATTATTGGGAGGATTGCATTTAATCGTTCAGTAAAAAAATAGCTATCCTGTAACTTGCCTTAAAGGTATATAGGTAGTTGGTATTGCCTATTGTATCTGAAAAAAAAACAGGATGAGGTGGTACCCTCAGATTCAAGCCAACATTGTGACCTTCACAAATTGTAGGATCGATTTTAACACATATACATGGTATATATAACCAAATGGTTCATAAAGTCATTTCTGATGCTAATTATTAAAGGATGTTCTGTTTCTCAAAGTGGATGCTGTATTATACTCCGCCCCAAATCCAAAAGATGTATTCTGTCTTTCAGCAGCATGTTTTAGAGGTGGAAGTGTTAAGGGCGACTGGTTACATACATCCTTTACATGTCCGTCTTTTTATCATTCGGATGACATAATTCAATTCATCATTCAAAAGCTTCATGTGACTTTACGGCCAGACCCCTATGGCGCACTGGACCGAATGATCCCAAAATCTTGAAATATTACCCTACTGCATCAGCAGTTTGTGTTTATCGCTTCGCTGATCCCCAGGTCATTAATCCTACAAAAATGGTAATCCACTGAGGTGCCAACTTTTAGTCAATGGGTAAATAAAATAAAACGGATGAAGCAGCTTGAGAGCCTGTATGCTGCAAGAATCGGGTCTGTGAAACCTTTTGGGGAAATTTGACAAGTTCTTCTTAAATGAAAAGTGATAACTTGCTGCAATGAAATCTGATGTAGTTAGTTCGTGATTTGTGGTGCCGCTATGTAATCATGTTATTTACTGATCTCTATGTATATGTCTATCTTCTGTCAAATTTGTGATGCCTAAAATTTGTTTTTGTGTTTATGATTGATGTATGCAATGAACTTTTTCTACTTTAATACAAAAAATGTTTTTAAAAAGTTGGGAAGGGAAAATATATAGTGGCTTGCTTATCAGTCATAGTCTGCCGCATTTGCTCCAGTCTGCTGTGTTGCTGCTGCTTCACTTGCTGTGCAGGAAGTAATGATTGGTGCGAAATGTAAGGACCAGTCAGGTACCCGATGAAATGTTAGCTTTTGTTAGCTCTACCACTAACACAAATACCATTTGCATTTTTCACTTCCACAGAGTACCCCATTAAAGCAATCTGGGAAATTAGTTTATTTGAGATAGCGTGTAAAGCAATTTCATTCGTACCCTTTCCATATCTCTCACCGTTAATCTGCATCACAGCTCACTAAATAGTGTCTAATGTTTATTGCATCTAACTGGATGTATACGATTCGGAGGGTACGCCAGGGAGCGATTATCATAATTATACACGTTTCTATGGAAACCCACAAGTCTATCAGTTTTGATTCATTATATTGTTATACCTTCAAGCACTTCCTAATTATTAGGTGCCCATAAAAAATCCGTCTTTCTGTTACTATAGAAATGAGCTGTAGACAGTCCTCGGCGTTTAACCCTTCGCACACTGTCATATTGCTGTAACTGTGCAATTGCTAACATTGTTGCTAAGAGTTTACACTGCATTAGTACTAGTCAGTCAACTAATTAATTTGATTTGAGCGAGTTTCTTGCCGAACATATGTTTCTGGGCATCATGTTTATTGAAGATGGCCCCGCTGTCACAAGCATACTGGGACCTAAACTGTGCAATGTCTAATGGGCAACCCTCAGTATCTTTAATACATTATTTAATCCTACACTAAATACCTCACACTGGATTAAAGGTATCTAAATTTGATACAGGGCTTTGAACTTTATTCAACGAGAAAGAGTACGATATTATTTTCGTGTGGTGAGGTTACACCAGCTGCACCAAAGTCTTGTTCACAATTGCAAACATCACAAGGAAATCACAATGTGTGTAAGTTTTATGGAGCACTGGGACATCTGACAGCTGCCTCTGTATTCTGTTCACAATTGAAAGCATGATACTAGGGCAGCTCAAAGCTGCCCCAGTTCTAATTGTTCTACAAATGACTGAGGGCAAGAATGAGAATACAGTGTAATGTATCACCACTATCATCATTATCACTGCCACCATCATTACCACCAGTGCCATTACCATCCTTACCACTGCTGTTGTCAGAACCATTAGCTATTTCACCATCACTATTACTACTATCACCACCGTTACTATCCTTATTATTGCCACGGTTACCACTACTACAGTTGGCTATGGGGAGTTCGATGTCAGCCATGAAAACACCATATTTTGCGACTCCTTGTTCTGCTTTGCTCCCACTGACCAAGCTGCACCAAAACACCTTTATGTGAGACATTCTCTAGTAGATGTTTTCTAAAGTTTGGTGCAGATTATTAGGTCTGGGGAAAATTGTTAGCCATGCAATATTTGATATTCCTATAGAGTGGTGTGTCAGCCTTTAAAGTTGCTCATTTTCCTCTGTAATCAGTGCACAATTGTAATAGCAGTTCAATGAGGGGGTGCATTTCCAAACCCAATCCTTCATATATTGAATTAAAGGTGTTTGGAGAGAGTCTTCTGATTGTAATAATAACCCTCTGAACTCACACACAAATATCTATAGGATATGTTTATGCCTCACTTTCACTCTAAAGTAAAAACACCACTGTATTGATGTTAATAAACCGAAGAATGCAATGGATAGATCCATCCATCAGGCCTAGTGAACATGGGAGTGGGGCATGTGCATTCCTTTCTTTCACTACTAAGGATTCTATAAAAATGTTGTGGAGTGAACCACAGTGCATGGCAGAGCGGAAAAGGGGCATTTGGCTAACTAAAGCAGAGTGTGTAATTTTACACCACGCGCTAAATCAGTCTAAAAAACTCATTTACCTATGACTGAATTTTGGCCTATATCAACATTAGGTCCACCAACAGATCGGAGAGAAGAGCAAAGGATCTAGATGAATATTCCCCTCATGAGGACTAGAACAAAGGGAACATTATTCAAACCACACTATATACAACTACATATAGATCTCATTATTTACAATATTCAATAATGACAGACTCATTTTTTTATTTACTTTGCTTGATCACATTTTCTTTTTTTTGTAAAGTATGTGGAAATGGTCAAACAAAGTCACAATATCAAATCTGAATCATCACACAAGAGATCACAAAAAATCAGTAATTCATCATAAAATCTCGTTTAAGGAGCATGAATTGAGTGGATAGAGAAAGAGACAAAAGTGCATTATAAGATAAATGCAAATACAGAATCTCATACAAACCCAGCTAAACAACAGCACAGCGTGCTAATAGTAGAAAGCTAACCCTCTGGCTGGAATGAAAAGCTGGGGCAATCCTCACAAGGAATAGGAGCAAAGTGAAATGTGTTAAAAGTTTCAGCTAAAGGATCTCAATAAGGAACAACTCACACAAATGCCTCATCTCTCTTCTCTCCTAACGAAGTCAAGCCAATCCTAAAATACATGTATTCTGTCACTGATAGTTATACCCTAAAATGTATGAGTCCAGCCCTTTTCTTGTTTCAAAATCAACAAAACTCACTCTCTAATTGGCCAAGAAGCATAGGGTGTCAAGTTACACACCTTCCATCGCTCTTTTGTCTCTAAAGTTCATTGTTTTGTTTCAGCCATCATCATCATCCTTCAGCAGAGGAAATCAAACTCTTCTTCTACCTTGAAATGCGCACGTCCGAACAAAAGTTTGTACATTTCTAGCACAGTTATCCACATAACTAATACTTTGCTTCAGGCATTAGGAAGTTTCCGCAGATACTCCAAACACGTAGCAGCCATTTGACAAGAAGAACACAACGGTCATCTATAATGAATAGAGCACAATTTTCTACATTTCTACATTTTAAAGCAGAATTAAGCCTAAAGTCAGCTTGAAGACTTTCTTTGCAAAGCGTGCAGTTTTCTCAAGGTGAAATAGATACATTTGGTGTATTTTATTTCCCCAAAATAAAAGTTCCATTTCACAATTCATTTCAACCTTAATTAGTCAAACAATAAAAACAATTCTTTTTAAAACTAATATTCTATGTAATTAATATTGATCAGTTAAACGGTAAATCAAACACGTATTTTCGTTTCACATTTACTCGTGGAAGTTTCTCATTTTACAGGAGTCATTTATGACCTACTTAAATCCTTTGTCATTTTCCCACGTCTAAATTATCTAGTAACACTTTATTGGTTAATTTCAAAACGTGTTAATGATTTTCACACAATGGGAAGTTTATTTTGAGCAGGTTTTATTTACAGAAAACCCTGCTCCATCATGGGGTATGTGCATTCCTTTCTTTCACTACTAAGATTCTAGAAAAATGTTGTACACTGAATCGGCGCTAGGGCATTAGTTGTCAAATTGTCTGACAAAAGAGATTTCTTTCTAAAGAAAGTGAGCATAAGCTCACTGTTGGAACTGGCCCTTTTTGCAGGGCCATCCCCAAACTTTTTGCTTCTTCCTCCCTTATTTTTCCTGACCCGCGGCTGTTGGCAATAGGACTCTGCGCACTTTACCACTGCTGATCAGTGCTAAGGTGCATATGCTCTCTATGTAAATTGTTATTCTGATTGGATATACATGTTTGGCATATTTGTATCACCATGAAGTCCCTAGTAAAGTGCACTGGGTGTGCCAGGGCTGGTGATGACAAATGCTACTAGTGGGCCTGCAGCACTGATTGTGCCACCCACAGGAGTAGCTCTAAAATGGTGTCTCAGGCCTGCCACTGCAGCGCCTATGGGCAGTTTAGAACTGCCATGTCCTCCTGGTCAGTGTCCCCACTGACCAGGCCTAACCCTTCCCTTTTCGTGCACATCAGTCACCCCTATGGAAGGCCCAAGGTACTCCCCTGGGCAGGGTGCAGTGTATGTGAAAGGTAGAGCATGTACTAGTGCAGGTACCATGCTCTGGTAGTGAATTACAGCCATTTTCGTTTTTCACTATTGTAAGGCTATCTTGCTCCATAGGTTAACATGGGGGATGCTGGCTACAGTGGTTGACAGCATTTCTTCCCATAGGAACAAGATAGGACATAAGTATCTAGTATCCCTGAACTCAGAATTTAATAATACATCTTTTAGGAAAGGTGGTTTTTAAATCCTGTGTTTGAGAACAGCACTTTTAGAAAGTTGCTGTTCTCTTGTCTGACCCTTCTGTGTGCCTGGGCCTGTTTGTGTATTGACTGTCTGGTTTGTGAGTGACAGGGGCTGGGGAATTCCCCCAGAGGCTGGATGAGTCAGCACTAGGCTGAATGAAGCAATTGCAACCTGAGTGGTGGGAGGAGTTAGCACCTGGGCTGAATAGGGCTGTGCCTGCCTGCCACAATGCTGGCTCCACCTCCTGCTGGGCGGCTGAGGACTCTGCCCCTCACTCTGAAAGGAAAGATGCAGCCAGCAAAACAAAGTACTCAGGATCCACCCAGAACTGGTTCAGACCGGGCTCAGGGCCCACATGCACAGAGAGAACAAAGACTTTAGGGGTATAAGTACAGGACCCCTGACAACAGAAAATTAGATCATCCTGGAAATCAAGAAGGAACCTCTGCCAAGGAGAAAGCTGACTCTGAAGAAGGAAGACTGTCCTGCTGTTGCTCTGCTGGACTGACCTGCTGTTGCTTTGCTGCCAAGGAGAGGGGAAGGACTTTGCTGTGAGCTGTGTCCCCTGTCTTGTAAGGAATCTCCAAGGGCCTGAGAAGAGCTGGCTCCCTGTTTTGAAGTCCCAGGAACAAAAGGACTTCACCCCCAGTCTCCCTGAACTCTGCTGAGAGAGTTCTGTCCTTCCTAGAGTGCTTGATCCAGTTGTGGGGCCTCTGGAGGTTGAATCTGAGCTGGGAAGCTTGAGACTAAGCTGAGAACTTGTGAAGCTGAAAAGTGTCGCATCGCTCGCTTGCGGAGCGCATCCCCGACAGTGCGAGAACTTTCCCGCCGCTACGAAGGTCGAGATCGGCGCAGCGCCTGACGCCGCTGCCGGAGCCGTCGCATCCTTCGTTTGCGGAACGCACCAGACCGGTGCGGGAGAATCGAACATCGCTGCGAGTGTCGTCGCAGAGCCTGTCGCTGGGTGAGATCGCCGCACCGCTTGCTTGCGGACCGCATCACGTCGCTGCGAGCACCGTCGCAGAACCATCGCATCGAGGAGCTGCGAGAGAGAGGATCACCGCTGGACCGCGCATCGTCGCCCCGGAGATCGTCGCAGCCCCTACGAGATCATCGCATCGTGCCTTTTGCGAGAACAGACTTCCCACGGAACCTACGCACCGGAATCTACGCAAGCTGCCTTCCTCCCCATACAGACCGGATTCGTCGCAACACGCCCGCTGCTGCAGCGGGGCTGTCGCATCGCCTCCCCAGGGTCTCAGGAGTGACGCATCGCTTGTTTCCACCGCACCAGCTTCCTGCTTGTGGAACTTTGTTGCATCTAAAAGGTACTGTGAGTAAACGTGACGCAACTGTGAACTTTTCACGCATCTGTGGATTATTTTAACGCAACTTAAAGAACTTTGATTACAACCTGAAGAACTCTTTTGAAACCATATCCTTGAACTGCGTATGTTGGATTTTTGCCGTTTTGGTCTTGTGTAGTTTAGAATAAATATCTTTATTTTCCTAAACTGTTGTGGAATCAGTCTGTGGTGTTTTCACTGTGTTACTGTGAGTGTTGGTACAAATACTTAACGCATTGCCTCTGGTTAGCCTAGACTGCTCAGGCCAAGCTACCTTGAGGGCGAGCAGGGGTTATCTGAGAGGGTTATCTCCTTGTCCTGACTAGAAGCAAGGGTCCCTATTTGGACAGTGGTACCTACCTCTGCCAACTAGAGACCCCCAGTTCTAACATTGGTGGTCAGGCGGTGGGATTTGAACTTGTATTTGTACTTGACCCACAGTAATTGGTGTACATCACTAGTGAGTGCAGACCACTACGCCACCGCATACTACATTTTTTTTTATTTTTGGTTCTATTTTTGATCGTAACCCTGAAAGAATCCAAGCATCATGTCTCAGAATGGTAAACCAGCAAGTGATGTTGCAGAACTGGAGTTTGATATTGAAATGTTAAGTGATTACAAAGTAGGTCAACTCAGGCAGTTCTGCAGGAACTTTGGATGTCCCATGAAGCGCAGCTCCAGGAAGGAGGAGCTACAGGAGGCCGTAAGGGCCTGGTGGGAGACCAAAAAGGCTGGGGAGACAGATGATGCAGAGGTGGATGAGGATGCACAAAGGGATGGTTTCAGGCCACAGGATCTGCCTGTGTCCGGAGCAGCCTCAAGGGCTGGCAGCAACCATTCAGCTGAAAGTTTTTCCCCAGAGGAGTTGGAGGAAAACCAAAGGGCTAGAGATCATAAATTAGAAATGTTGAGGCTTGAAATGAAGATGAAGCAAATGGAAAAGGAAAGGGCGGCGGAGGAGAGCAAACATGCCCGTGCCCTGGAGGAATTGAAATTGTCCTTGGCCCATGAATTACGAATGAGGAAGCTTGAGTTGGAGATCAAGAGGCGTGAGGCCATGAGGGTCTCAGCTGAAGAAGAAACATGGGTAGCTCAAGAGGTGAGCTTTGCTGAGTTGGAGGTGGAGTCCAGCTCAGATGGTGGCAGCAAGATTATAGTTTCCAGTGCTGAGAGAAAGGTACAAACACCCAGAGATGTGGCGCCTGACTTGAGGGAGGGGGTCAACATACACCAGGGGGTTCAGGTTTATGATGTAGTTCCAGTGGAGTGCAGTGTCCCTGAAGTAGATTGGGGGACTGGCACAGGGGACCATATTCCCAGCGGTGGGAGGGACACTCTACTGACTCTAGATGAGAGGTACAGGGAGAGGGGTTCCCCCGTGGTAGAAACCTTGGTGTGTGTGAGTGAAGACCAGCCAGAAGAGTGTGGGTTGTGTGACAGAGGCAGTCAGATACTGTCTTGCCAGTCTCAGGAGAGTGGTGTGGGGTACTTGTGTGAGGCACTGGAGGGTGAGGCAAAGGGTAGCTTGGTTAACAACCGTGGGGGGCTGTGTGATTCATTTGATGGAGAGCATATTTTAAGTCCCTGTTTTCCAGAGCTATGCCAACACCCGGTGGAGTGTGATTTCTCTGACCCCAGAGAGCTTGCGTTGGAGGCAGACCTCTTGGTGAATTCCAGAGAGTCTGAGGAGGCATTGGGGAGTGATCCCAAAAGGAGTGGCTTAGATATCTTCCAGACCTGTGAGGTGGAAGAGGTTCATGGTAGCCCGGTTAGGTCCCAGTGTAGTGGGAGGGGTGTAGGGGCTCATGTCCGGTCTCAGGGGAGAAGGAATGAGTGTGGGACGGTGTGTCTCACGGTGCCCGAAACCCAGTCTCAGGGCCTGGAGGGTTCCTTAAGGGAACACCAGGTTGAGGACCTAGACTGTACTTGTAGGCCATTTGAGGAGGATCTCCTAGTGTCTGTTGAACGGGGAGTGCCTGTAACCAGGCCTCCATCAGTTCTGGTGTTTGGCAGTGCCGCTCCATTTGGGAGGGTACAGAAGTCCAGACTGAGGGGTGAGAGGGGGAAGGAGTCCCCAGTGGGAGAACCAGTGGGTCAGGGACCAGTCAGAAGGGCTGAGTCTCCCAGGAGTGACCATGGTGACACCACTTCTGTCCTGGGGGATCTTCCAGCACTGTCAGGTGGACAGGGGTCGGGAGATCTGCCCCAGGCAGACTGTCACAGGACACATGAGTTGTGTGTCACCCTCAAGGGGGTACTATGTGAGTCCCCAGAAGTCCTGGCGTGCCAGGCGAATGCACAACTGCAGGTTTTGGTCCCTGGGTTGGGAGACCAGGTTCAGGATCTGCCTGACCTGGAAGGAAGGACATCTGTAACCAGTGTCCTGACCAATATGGTTCCCAGGGGTACCCCTCCAGTAGGGAGGGTGCAGCGCTCTGGAAGGGGGTGCAGAGGGAGGGAGCACTCGCCTCTGACCCCGGTGCAACCTGAGGGGTTAAACCCTAGGTTGGGAGACCAGTTGCTGGAGGGAGGTCCTGAACTGGTAGGAAAGTTGTGTTCTTGGTTGTCTTGGTGGACGGATACAGGTCCGGGACTGGTGGGTCAGTACCAGAGTGTCAGACCTGAACTGACAAGAGAGAGAGTGGACAAAGGGTGCCAAGCACCTGGGGCTACTGCCCCCCACCCTCTGATGCCACAGGGGTTTGAGAGCCATGAGAGGCATGAGGCCTGGGTCTCATCCCTGATCACTGTTGGTGGTCACTGTGGCTTGCTGTTGGTCTGTTGGGACACACCTGTGAGGAAATTAAGGTTAGGTGCTGCACAGGTGGTGTCCACAGGTGAGGAGAAGGGTTCCACATGGATTGGTATGGTGGACCCTGAGAGTATGGATGGAGTGATCCAACTAGGTTCAGGATGGCGTAGAACAGGAATAGTGCCCTGCTGTTTGGGCCAGGTTCCGTGTTCTATCGCCTTAAGCAGGGAATCCCATCGAGGTATCGTTTGGTCTACCCTGGCTTTAGGCTGGAAGGGGGTTGTGTTGGAACTGGCCCTTTTTGCAGGGCCATCCCCAAACTTTTTGCTTCTTCCTCCCTTATTTTTCCTGACCCGCGGCTGTTGGCAATAGGACTCTGCGCACTTTACCACTGCTGATCAGTGCTAAGGTGCATATGCTCTCTATGTAAATTGTTATTCTGATTGGATATACATGTTTGGCATATTTGTATCACCATGAAGTCCCTAGTAAAGTGCACTGGGTGTGCCAGGGCTGGTGATGACAAATGCTACTAGTGGGCCTGCAGCACTGATTGTGCCACCCACAGGAGTAGCTCTAAAATGGTGTCTCAGGCCTGCCACTGCAGCGCCTATGGGCAGTTTAGAACTGCCATGTCCTCCTGGTCAGTGTCCCCACTGACCAGGCCTAACCCTTCCCTTTTCGTGCACATCAGTCACCCCTATGGAAGGCCCAAGGTACTCCCCTGGGCAGGGTGCAGTGTATGTGAAAGGTAGAGCATGTACTAGTGCAGGTACCATGCTCTGGTAGTGAATTACAGCCATTTTCGTTTTTCACTATTGTAAGGCTATCTTGCTCCATAGGTTAACATGGGGGATGCTGGCTACAGTGGTTGACAGCATTTCTTCCCATAGGAACAAGATAGGACATAAGTATCTAGTATCCCTGAACTCAGAATTTAATAATACATCTTTTAGGAAAGGTGGTTTTTAAATCCTGTGTTTGAGAACAGCACTTTTAGAAAGTTGCTGTTCTCTTGTCTGACCCTTCTGTGTGCCTGGGCCTGTTTGTGTATTGACTGTCTGGTTTGTGAGTGACAGGGGCTGGGGAATTCCCCCAGAGGCTGGATGAGTCAGCACTAGGCTGAATGAAGCAATTGCAACCTGAGTGGTGGGAGGAGTTAGCACCTGGGCTGAATAGGGCTGTGCCTGCCTGCCACAATGCTGGCTCCACCTCCTGCTGGGCGGCTGAGGACTCTGCCCCTCACTCTGAAAGGAAAGATGCAGCCAGCAAAACAAAGTACTCAGGATCCACCCAGAACTGGTTCAGACCGGGCTCAGGGCCCACATGCACAGAGAGAACAAAGACTTTAGGGGTATAAGTACAGGACCCCTGACAACAGAAAATTAGATCATCCTGGAAATCAAGAAGGAACCTCTGCCAAGGAGAAAGCTGACTCTGAAGAAGGAAGACTGTCCTGCTGTTGCTCTGCTGGACTGACCTGCTGTTGCTTTGCTGCCAAGGAGAGGGGAAGGACTTTGCTGTGAGCTGTGTCCCCTGTCTTGTAAGGAATCTCCAAGGGCCTGAGAAGAGCTGGCTCCCTGTTTTGAAGTCCCAGGAACAAAAGGACTTCACCCCCAGTCTCCCTGAACTCTGCTGAGAGAGTTCTGTCCTTCCTAGAGTGCTTGATCCAGTTGTGGGGCCTCTGGAGGTTGAATCTGAGCTGGGAAGCTTGAGACTAAGCTGAGAACTTGTGAAGCTGAAAAGTGTCGCATCGCTCGCTTGCGGAGCGCATCCCCGACAGTGCGAGAACTTTCCCGCCGCTACGAAGGTCGAGATCGGCGCAGCGCCTGACGCCGCTGCCGGAGCCGTCGCATCCTTCGTTTGCGGAACGCACCAGACCGGTGCGGGAGAATCGAACATCGCTGCGAGTGTCGTCGCAGAGCCTGTCGCTGGGTGAGATCGCCGCACCGCTTGCTTGCGGACCGCATCACGTCGCTGCGAGCACCGTCGCAGAACCATCGCATCGAGGAGCTGCGAGAGAGAGGATCACCGCTGGACCGCGCATCGTCGCCCCGGAGATCGTCGCAGCCCCTACGAGATCATCGCATCGTGCCTTTTGCGAGAACAGACTTCCCACGGAACCTACGCACCGGAATCTACGCAAGCTGCCTTCCTCCCCATACAGACCGGATTCGTCGCAACACGCCCGCTGCTGCAGCGGGGCTGTCGCATCGCCTCCCCAGGGTCTCAGGAGTGACGCATCGCTTGTTTCCACCGCACCAGCTTCCTGCTTGTGGAACTTTGTTGCATCTAAAAGGTACTGTGAGTAAACGTGACGCAACTGTGAACTTTTCACGCATCTGTGGATTATTTTAACGCAACTTAAAGAACTTTGATTACAACCTGAAGAACTCTTTTGAAACCATATCCTTGAACTGCGTATGTTGGATTTTTGCCGTTTTGGTCTTGTGTAGTTTAGAATAAATATCTTTATTTTCCTAAACTGTTGTGGAATCAGTCTGTGGTGTTTTCACTGTGTTACTGTGAGTGTTGGTACAAATACTTAACGCATTGCCTCTGGTTAGCCTAGACTGCTCAGGCCAAGCTACCTTGAGGGCGAGCAGGGGTTATCTGAGAGGGTTATCTCCTTGTCCTGACTAGAAGCAAGGGTCCCTATTTGGACAGTGGTACCTACCTCTGCCAACTAGAGACCCCCAGTTCTAACACTCACTTTTTTAAAATTGTGTAGGAAATCAGCAATAAATCAGTTAGCCCAATTACATCTTCAGCTATTGTTTGACTCCACAATTGCAGGAAAACTAACACAAATCTTCAAAATGTTTAGAATGATGCTGAAAAAGAGTGGGCTTTATTTCTAAGATAATGTAGCAAGGAGCATTAATGTTACAGATGTTTCCGTTGCAAGTAAATAGGATCAGCAACAGTGCTAAGTCTAATTCACAATAAATTTGACAAGGTAAGAATAGAATAAGAAGTATACAAGGGACAAAGAAATCCCTGCCATACATCATAAGTATATTACAAGTAACTGAGGAGTTCCATAACCATATAGAGGCCACAGTCTGAGTTCCTTTATAAGGTCATGGAACTCTGATGTGACTTGAAATATACTTATCATGGATGCCCAGGGTTGCTGTATCTGCACTGTGCCACACCATCCCCTTTCAGCCAAACCACTGAAAACCCTGGTGCGTGGCTCTTTCTCATAAAAGAGCGAGCATGTGTGCAAGCATGAAATATTAAAATAAATGCTTTAGTGCAGAATTATTTGTAACAAAAAACAATATCTCAACAGGTGTTATTTAGTAGGCTGGTAAGTAAACATGCACATATAGTTGCAAAAGGAACGAGCAGGGAGTCTCAAAATTTCAAGGATGTTCCAAGGGCACCACACATTTAGAACAAGTATAGTGAAAACTGTAGTATCACACTGTTAACAATGAATGTGGGAGTAACCAGAAAAAACTTTGTTGTGCACATAAGTGTTCGTGACACACAAGGTGGACGGCGCAATTGACAAGTGACACAACAATGAACAGCCCAAGGTCAACAATAGTGATAGTATTTACAAAGTACTTATGAGTCACAGGTAAATATTTACAAGAGTTACAGAGGGATTAACATTTTGTGAACCAGAGCATAGCGCCAAAAGTTGCACTGGGAAGTCAACAGCGTTTCGACCAATCACAAGTTAGGGTCATCTTCAGGACCAGGTTACTGTTTTGATAATGCTGTACAAAAAGGAAATAAGGAGGAGAGAGTGAGGTAGGGAACAGGTAAGGAGTGTGGATAATTTAGGGTAGAATCTGCTGGTATAGTTGGTTAAGAATATCTAATGTAGAAAAAGAACTGGATGATGAAGTCACACATTGAGGGAGGGGGTCCAGGGGTCCTGATGTAATACCAAAAGTAGTGCGTTAATAGTTGGCGCTGAGAGAGGGAAAGGGGAAACGCGTCAAGGCTGGAGGTGTGGATGGGTATCCATGGAGGATAAGATATGGCGGTAGCGTTAACAGAACTCAGAGGTGAGGACTCACCAGTTGGCTTCTAGTGTGTGTCAATTTAGCAGAAAAATTTAGTGCAAAATTAAACACAGCAAAATCCTGTTGGATATTTGTTGTGAATAGATATTAGAAACAGTTCAAAATAAATCAGTTAAAATAAATGCACAAGCTCAAAATGTCTAGGAGCCAGCAGAATGAGTATAGCTTTTCTCTAACTAAGGAGTAGAAAAAAATAACCATATTCTCTCTTCTTGTCACTGTAAACGAAACCATAGGTTAGAACCAACGTTGCTTTAAACAGCTGCTTCAATAATGTTCTGTGGCCTGACCTGCCTTTTATCTTGGCTGCTGGCAGCAGACATTGTGATATCAGAACTTGAAAGTCTTTTCCTTATAACCACTGACTAGATGAGTCACAAGTCTCTGATTATGAAGAAATTAGAGACAGGTGTTTATAAAGGGATTACAGAATCCCATGGATATGAACTGTTTAGACAGTTAACACATTCCGATTGAGGCACCATAAAATCAGATAATGATGTTGATAAGCACGTGGGCCATATCTCATCTTTGAACCGTTTACAATTCTGTATATCTGTGGCTTTATATTAATAAATATCCAGAATCACAACATAAATGATAGGGAGATACTGCTTTATGCACCCCTTCCAAACAGTATCCTTTTATTTTTTAATGAAATTTAATTTTGAGTATCCCACTGCTCTCACCAGTCATTTGTCCAAAAGAAATATTGATTGGTATGCTAAGTTCATTCACAATATAGTTTGAAAGCACTCGAACAAGTAATCATGTGCTTATTTATACAAAAGAAAGATATTCCTACAGGAATGTAGGATTGTGCTCATGTATTTAAATACAAAACCAATAATAACTCTTTAAATCACTCTCCTTTGCAGGTAATTGCTTTGGCACTTGATTACATGGCACACCTGGAAACAGGAATTTTATTGACAACTCCTCTACATTTATGAAGTCCATTTCTTAAAAACAAGAATTGGTAAGCCCTTTTTGTGAACTCCCACGCCACAAATGTGAGATTGCAATTGTAAGTTCTTTTGTTTGACTTCAGGTCATAAATTCAATGATCCTTAAGAGAGAATACCAAGGGCCTGAATTACTAAAGTACTTCTTATGCTAAAGACAGTGTTAAGAAGTGGAGTTTTCCACATCAACACCAGAGACAATGGGATATTTTCTCGAATTATCTATATTCTCAGGGGAACCCTCTCAGTGAAAAACAATAAGAACTTAAGTTTGGCAAAGTAAGAACCCACAATATTCATGTAAGCTGTGATTAAGTCATCAATTCAACCAGACAACCAAGCCCACATATTTAAACTTGTTTCTGCAGCTGTCTATTAATAGCTTGATGCCTTAGAAAGTCTAAGGCGTTGCAAGTTTTTCATGATCATTGAACATGAAAAACTTCCGATGCTGCACCTCCTATGTGATACGTTTTAAAGTGAGTGGTTGTTAGGCAAACAAAAATATATCTGGGCTGCACACAAAAGTCTAAACAATTAAGAAACTTCACAAAATAACGTCGAAAGAAATTGGTGTGCATTTTGTCATTCTTGGTTGGAATTCTATTTGTTTTTCCTAAAATAACGACTTGTTGCACCCATGGATCATCAATAGAACAGTAAATGTCAAATGTGAGATGGTGAAACACTTTTTTTTGAAGATCGATGTTTTGGAAAACAACACGGACTATTCGGGAGTTAGGCTTTTAAATCATGAATGTTAAAAGTTGTTTACGTAAAAATATTTGTATTACAATGTAATGGGTCGTATTTTATAATCCATGTGTGATTAACATCTGAGGGCAGGTGGTGTATTTTATTTAGTTGAGGTGCCTTGAGAAGTTTCACCAAAGAGTACTTGTCAGCATATTGACTGAACATCAGTGTATACCCAGCATGCACACTCACAAACTCTGCAGTTTGTGAGAGTGCATTCTGGGATCCGTAGTAATGATGGTTTATTGGTTGAATCAAGAGGGAGGAGGCACGCTTCGTGAATTGAAAAGGAAGAGAGGCAGGGAGTGAAAGGTTTCTATCTAGGTGAAATCTTAGTTTGGCGGGAAGGCGATTACATGCATGTATGTGAGCACACTGATATTGTTTGTGGGTAAAGGGTTGTATTAACATTCGAGAAGATGGGGAATGACTTATTAGGGGCTCTATATGCAAAAAGGTAAAGAAGAACATGTGAGGTTCGTATGACTTGGGAGAGGTTTCTTTAGGGTACTGCTGTTAGCATGAAGTCACGTAATTTAGAGGGAAAACGTGGAATATGGGGTCTGTTTTAAAAGCAAGGCTAAAGATCACTGATACATTGTTGACAGTTTGCCAGCATCGTGGTCCGATTACACAGTTTAACATTGTTGTTTTTAAACTTGTAGTGAACCCCTGATGAAGGGCGATGAAAAGCCTGAAATGCATTGGGAAATACCCCTGAGGTTGTTTGATGTATACTTTGTACTACAGAAAGAGGCCTGGATCGGCACATCTGCAATATTAGAAACTTTTTAAATACATTTTACCTCTCCTGTGTGACAGGTTAAATTAGGATTGAGCAGTATGGAATCATTGATCAACTATCAATAAAATCATTGAAGATGAAAAACATGCAACACCTTTGACTTTCTAAAGGATCAAGCTGTGCATCCGATACAGGAGCGGGATGCTGCTACAGCTATGTGATACATTTTCAAGTGAGTGGTTGTTAGGCAAACCATAATATATCTGGGATGCACGCAAAAGTATAAACAATTAAGAAACTTCACAACATAACGTCGGAAGAAATTGGTGTGCATTTCGTCACTCTTGGTTGGTATTAGTAGCTTGAACCAAGCAACATGGAACTCTGAGAGACAGCGTGCGTGGTGAGTTTTTTTCAATCAATTAATAATATTACACTTAGAATATGAAGACCTGAAAGGTTTTAACCATGTAAATTAAAAGATAATGTAAAAGATAAACTTAATATAATAGGACACACACAAAAATGACAGGGAAAAATCCTAAAAATCTAAAACAAACAGGCAAGTAAGAGTCAACTCACCATGTCTCACCCAGATAAAAAGTGCAGTCTGAGCCACCTTATCAACTGGAGCTAAGCAATATGGTGGACTGTGACCCATAAACCTCATTTATAACTTAAGGTTGGTGCACTCTGTGCAATGATCAGTCCTGTGATACAAGGGGAATATTTGTTGTTATGATTTCAATATGGATGGACACACACAAGTGATCAACACTATAGGTTTTTAAAACTTTATTAAAATGTATTTCCTAACCTAGTCCAGATTCTATAAGTAGAATATAGAGTATTCAAATAAATAAAACTATCAAAATAAGCAATGAAAGCAACAAATAAACAACATGTTAAAAAGAATTGCAAGATTGTGATGTTATTTCATGAATTCATTGTATCAAATGGCGAAACTAGTCTTCCCTAAACAACATCATCTAGCCACTAGCTAACCTTTTGTTGCACCAAAAATGACTTTACATTTCTTAGATGTCCCCTTAGATTAAAAGATAAGGGAAAAGATAAACTTAATATAATGTGACAAGCACAGAAAGGACAGGAAAAGATTCTAAAAATCAACAACTAACAGGCCAATAAGCAGCTCAATATTCACCAATTTCAATTTGAGTGAAATCATCATGTAGAACATGATGTCTCCCACTGAAAAAAGTGCAGTCTGAGCCGCCTTATCAATTGTAGCTAAGCAACCTGGCAGACTGTAACTCATAAACCTCCCACATACCTTAAGGTTGGTGTGCTCCAGGCAATGATAAGTCATGTGATACTATGGGATTATTTGTTGTAATGGTTCCACTATGGACTGACATGCACATGAGATCAACACTATAGTTTTTGAAAACTTTATTCAAATGTATTTCTTAACTTAGAGCAGATTGTTTGAATAGAATATAGAATATATGAATAGATGTAACTATAAAAATAAGCACATCATTGGTATTGAAAGCAACAAATACACAAAATATTAAAAAGCATTGCAACATTGTTATATTTCATTAATTCATTGTATTGAATGGTGAAACTAGTCTTCTCTAACCCCAACTAGCCACTAGCTAAAGTTTCTTACCATCAAAAATGACTTTCCATTTCTTAGACATCCTCTGACCTGTACACCTTATCTGAACAACCAAAGTGTTGTTAGATAGCATCTGTGCTTGGAGAAGGTCACTCTCTGTCATAGTTATGGCATTCCTCAGCTAACAAGGACCTGCTGGCTCTCAAAAGCTGTTGGCCTTTACAAGGGATGTTTGCAGCACACCTTCACAAAGCTCCCCTGAAACTGAATGGGCCTCTCTGCCTAATAGGTGTCTATGCTAGGCCTAAATGCAATTTTCTCATTATTTTGAAAAGACCAGACCTCATAATGAATGATGTAAAATGCAAGAATATGTGTAATATTCCTCTTAAACTTTCAGTAATTCCTGCCACACATAAGAAAACAAAGTAATACATATATGTGTATAATTGAAGCTGTATAAAAAACTAGCATATCTTGTACATATTAAATACAGCACACATTCATTGGTGACAAATTCACCCTCAAAACAACGAATATACAAATATATGAAATGTAATGGAGTGTAAGAAAATGTAAATATCATGTCACTTATAGAGGTGGTTTTGAATCTCAATAGCCTGGCTCAAAGTGCTGAATCGCAAGTGAGGTGATGCTAATCCTCAGTGCAGTTGGCTGGGAGGGCCCAAACAGAGATGTATGTGTCTTAAGAATTCAGGGCTTTTATTCAACACTGTTCAAAAGACTTTAACATCATGTGGGTAGCTCTTGCAAACCCAGCTCAGTGTAGGTTTTTTGTGCTGGCCTCAAATCATTTGCAACTTGATGTGTAGGGTCTTACTGATGTGAAATTTAGAAATAGAGTTATGATTTTTAAAATACTGAATACAAATTCTAGATTCTTCAGAGTTTGATCGTCTGTATGTAGTCCTACTGTCCAATTTCACTGTGAAGCAACTCCCTCTGCTCTTCAACTCTTTGAAGTCCGAAGCGCTCGGTTTTCTCAGGATATGATCCCCCAGCAGAAAATCTTCACTCAGCTGATAGGCACTCCCAGCTTCTTAGCACAGAGGAATCTTGAAGAATGTTTCTCAAAGGTAGTAGTCTTCTACCAGGAGTTCTGATTCAAATAATCCTGGGGAACTCAGAAAATCCTTGGGTTATACTAGGCATGTGCTTAGTTATGTCTCAAAATCTAAGTAACCTCTAAGTAACTCAGCAACCCAATTTGCAACTCTTCTTAAGACATTCCTGTTTGACATGCACTTATTGATATTATTTATAATCAAACAGGAGGGAGGGTTTCACTTTTTTCATCTAATCTGAAGCTAAGTCAACATGAGCCATTCCAAGAAGATTATAACAAAGTTGAATTGTCCACGCATATCCCTGAGTGCATGTAACACAACAGTATACAAAAGTTCATAAATCTTTAACAAATTACCTTCACCCCCAGCAAAGCTATCTTCACTCATTTATGCTAGCACTATGGAAATGGTTACACATACAATACTTATTCTGCTTCTGCAGACCAAAACTGCACATACCGATTTCATTAAACATTAATAATGCAACTAAAGAAACTAAAACATTTAATAAGCATTCTGCATATGCCAAAGGTACTATTTATTATCCCCTTTTAAATACATACTACTAAACACCTTCAATATAATACTAGTAGTTCAAAATATAGTATGCTCTAGAATTATTTGGAATGTTTACATAAATATATATTTCAGTTCTTATGCACCGCTGCAAAGTTCAGTTTCATTTTTGAGTACTATCAGTGTAGACAAATATGTGTATTCTATTCGAAAGCTTCACTTGGACAAGTCTGTTATTTCCAGTATTCGAAAATAGAAGATTTGACAGGATTTATATTTAATTTGACATTTAATTACAATGTGGAATTAAGGAGCATATGCATTTATGTAAATAAACTTCACTGTCGAACGTTCTGTACTTTGTTGATTTTTAGACATTCTCTAGCTTCTTCATGAACTTAAACAAACATGAAGCTTCCTCGAATATTTACTGCCTGACTCATAATATGCCCTAACATGTTGCTTCAAAGAGCTTCTGTTCTCTACATCTATGTCTCTTTCAAATGTTCTCTTCATGTCAGGCCTCACATTTTATGTTATGAATTTTATAAAGTTGAACAAATATGGCTGTGGGTATCTTGCGCACTGGAAAATTAACTGAATGGGTGAGAAATCATGCTACTTGAAGCAACCAGATTTTCAACATCTTTGTGGGGTGAGTTGGGCAAGAGATGATCATAATACAAATGATGTTAGACTGGTCAGCCTTAGGGTGATCTTCCCCCAAACCTTTTGCCTACTTACCTCTAATTTTTGCTGACATATGTTTTTGTTGGCCTTGCACATTACCACTGCTAACCAATGCTAAAGTGCTGTGCTTGCTACCTTAAACATGGTTTGATTGCATACATCAAACCGTCATATTTAATTTACTTATTCGTCCCTTGTAGAGTGGTTTGCCATATGCCCATGGTCTGTAAATTAAATGCTAAAAGCGGGCCTGCAGCACTTATTATGCCACCCACTTAAGTAGCACTTTTAAGCATGTCCTTGGCCTGCCTTCGCAGCTAGAATGCAGTTTTAAACTGACAAGTTGTCTTGGCAGGTTTGGCATTTAAACCCAATTGGCAAGACCCAAACTCTCCTTTTATTAAATATGTCATCCCTAAGATAGGCCCTAGGTAGCCCCATTTGACAGGCTGCTGTGTAAGTAAATGTTGGATATGTACTTTTAGGTTTTAAAAGTCCTAGTAATGAATAACTCCTAAATAAATTTTTCAATACTGTGAGGCCTATTCCTCCCATACAATAACATTGGGGACTCCTTTTTGCATTTAATTATCTGTAATTCCTAATCGGAAGCAGGTAGCTATTTCATGTTTGGTGTCTATGAAATTGTAACAATACACCATATTTAATGGCACAGTCAGATTTTTCATTATAATTTTGAAAATAGCAATTTTAGAAAGTTGACATTTTCCTGCCCTTAGCCCTCTGCACCTGTAGCCTGTCTTGGGTCACATAACTGGGTGTGGCTGACAGTTACTTTGACTTTGTGAATTTCTCACAGTCATACAACACAGGGACTAAGTGTGCTAAATGGACCATTGGCTGGCAGGATGGGGGCAGAGCTCAGCACAGCCCCACTTGCAACTGAATAGCCTGTGCTCTGCCTTCACGCAAGGGGCCTAATTACCCCAAATTGTCACTGCAGCCAGCTTGGAGTCAGGGCAGGGGAGGCAGGAAATTCCATGCATTTCAAAGAATCTTTCCAGAAGCTTCTCCCACTTTCCAGAAAAATGGCCCCCAGGTATACAAATAAAACCTTAAGGCTCACTTCTCAATTCACTACTGGATCTCTGGGAGGAATTTCAGAGGGACTGCCAGCTGCTTTGCCCTGCTGGGCACTCTGCCAAACTGCTGCTGTACCTGAAAGGATTGCTTTGCTGTCTGGAGCCTGCCTTGAATCCTCAGTGGCCAACCTTGTTGTTTAGACCTACATTTTCACCTGCAGCCAGGACTACCAGAGTGACTCCAGGGGCTAGTTTGATGACCTCCTGTTCAGTGACAGAGAGACATATAAGGCTCCCACAATCTTGAACCTGCACCTTGACCCACCCTGAGTGAGTCCTGAACCCCCAAGGGGTGTCCCACCTGTAATGGACCCTTGGTTGCAGTGCTAGTAAGAAAGTCCAGGACCAACCTGCTCATCTATCCACCTGAGGTGCATCACCAGTTGGATTGATTTTGTGGCTTCTCTCACTCTAAGTTAAACCTGACCTCTTTTTGTGCCAAACAACCCAGGGTTAAGCAGAGGTTAATTTAGTGACTTGTTGCCGTTCACTCTGCAAGGGATTGTGGCTGTTGCTTGACCAGGGCTCGCACCCAAGTCAACCAACTACCCAATTCCTCCCGGACCAAGACCAACACCCATCTGCCAATATTTAAAATATGTGGTTCATACCTGGCTAGCGGTGGTAGAACACAGCATGCGGAGGGGGAAGTAGGGCTGGAATGTACACCTTAGAATGGCAGATCCTGAGATACTAAGGGATCTATGAACTAAACATGGAGATCTGAATATTGATGAAGATTACAAGTAGTCAAGCACATGCAATATGCGCAGTCTCGGGTTCCCAGCTAGAAAGGGTTGCAATCATTGAGCTGGGAGGTAATCATAGAATGTACTACTGTTTTTCTTGAAGATTCACAAAGAAGTGAAATTACCTTCAACATTCTTAGAAGGAAGAAACAAAATGCAGTGAACAGATTATCGTGCCTGGAGAACAGTAGTTTCTGGCTCATAATAAAGCCTAAATCCAAGGAGGGCCAAATAGGGATGCTGTTGGACCAATGTCTGAGAGCCACATGAAGGTGACCATGTAATGGTTTATTTATCAAAGATGACAACCTCTGTTTTATATTATCACTGTTTAACTTAAGAGAGTTCTTCTTCATCCAAGTGGCCACTGAGGATATGAATGAACAAAATGTGCCTTGGATGCAGGATTATTGAATATGTAATTGATGATCTGGGTGCCGTCAACACTCAAGATGAAGTCAAAATGTAAAGGCACACAATGCATGCCAAAGGAGTGATGCAAATGTTCACCTACTTAGGCTAAGTGATGATCCCTGAAGTACCCCACAACTCAGGGGGTTAGCCTACAAAGCTAAGAGTAGAGAGAAACAGATTACATTGCACCGGCCTTCATCTCCTCTGAGATTGTTCCCTATGTCCCCTCCAGGGACCTGCGCTCTTCCTCTCAGTCTCTCCTCACCATCCCTCGCTTCCGAAGAAAGAAGTGGGGCGGCTCCAAATTTGCCACTCTAGCACCAACCCTTTGGAATGCCCTCCCCCTTCATCTCCGGGCCATCACCCTCTATCCCCAATTCCGCAAAAGTCTCAAAACCTACCTATTCACAAAATCCTTTGAATAAATGCCCACTCCTCTCTCCCTGCTTTTAACCCTCAGTCCCCACTAGCTTCAGCGCCAAGAAACCGCCGGTATACGTGCGCTTTAATAGTATTTTTAAACTCAAACTCAAACTCAAACATATAGGATGACAAAAAGGAACCTAGCCAATTAGGAGCTTGTATGCAGATCCTTTGTTTGCAAGGTCTGGTCATTAGAATTGAATGTGAGTTAGCTTAAAAAGCAGTTGAAAGATCAAGTGAGCACAGGATTTCAGAGCTCCATTGGTTCAAGCAAATTTTATTTGTATTAGTTATATAAAACCATTATACAAGAAATAAAAACTTTAAAAAGAGAGAAAGAGCAAATGTTTCACCTGCAAATGTGTAGTTTCTAATTAAACCTACGTATCCTGGCAATGATGTTAGCAAAATCCACTCTAAAAGATGCATTATTGTGTCAACATAACATTATTAATTAAATTAAGCCTTAGGTACAACATGATGTGTACTAATAACACCAAATTGATTACTTCATTAATTTAAAGCTGTTAAAATCCAAAAAGGGTAAAGAAATAGTAGAACACAATGTGTAGTATATAACCAGTTATCAGCTTTTAACAAATGCCAGACTCCATATAGGTCTGTTAGCTTTAAGATTAAATGAGGTGCAGTTTACATTTACCTTGCAGGTGTTCTTATTGTGGTTTTGGACTCCCAGTCTAGAGTGCTAGTGCATGGTTTATATATGTTTTAAAAAACATTTAACAGATTTTTTTGAGTCAGACTGACATAAAAACTATTTCAGAGTGCATTGTAAATAGATACATTTTTTGAGATGTTTGAATTAATAAAGGATACATTATATTCAAAAAGGGGGTCAGATTCCCCTAAACGGGCCTCCCTATCAAATTAACCAAGAAAGGCCTTCAAATTTTACCCATGGGCATGTCCACTATTGTTCCTGTTCCTAAGCCTTTTCCGAAGAAGAACTGATGCGGAGAGCTGGTTTGAGATGATAAGTTTTACTTGCATAGCAGTCCTTTATAAGTTTCGGGACTTGGAGCCGCAATTGGAAAGGACCAAGACATGGCTCAAGAGTGTCTCAAAGTCGTTTCATACATTTCCTGCAATGTGTAAGAGTGGAAATATCAGATTAGGAAAGGCATACTACCGAAATCTCTATGCAGGTGTGGGCCCCCTGCCTCAAGAATATTGACCTGAGTAAGGCTCTCCTATCTGCGGAACAGAAACACAGAAGATGTAACCAAAACTCTTATTTGTAATTGCATAGTCTACATGCAGCTCCTTTTCCCTGATTAGTCCATGCCGGGTTGACATCTGATATTGCTAGGCCAAGAAGGCGCATATAAATGATCTCTTCCCATGTTCTGCGATTGATGGTGGCAGCTATGTAGGTTTGGGGTTTTGTAACCAAGTACGAGGATTTTAATGGGCATAGTATCTCCAAAGATTACATGAAGCATGATCTTGATGGGAATGAGGCCATTTGTACCTGTCTATTTAGGGTATTTTTACATGTCATAAAGGAGATAACATCCAGTCCAAGTGCTGCTCGGTTTATTGCAGAGGTTTCTATTACAAACCTTAAGGGAGTTTTCTGGTGCCTTTTAACGGACGAATATTAATCTCTGTGGAGGTATTTCAGAAGTTGGAAATTTTTCTTTTGTCCAACACACTGGCCATGTTCCAGACATTCCAGGTATGCACCCGGGAAGACTTGGTGCCTGTGTTGTAGAGCAGGAAAAAGGTAGGCTTGCGTTTCCATTATTATTCCCTCAGCCAATGGACTTTTTAATTTATTATTAAGACCAACTAGGCCATACATGATTGCTGTTGCTTTCTTCTTTATTTTGCTTATATGGACAGACGTTTGAGCAGATTCCGTGAACCACACCCCTAAATAGTTATATTTGGGTGCCGAGGTGAGGGTCTTGGGGCCCATAGTGCACAAAAGTGCTTGCTTGTTCTTGAAGTAGCTGAATACTACTATTTAGTTTTTTTCTGAATTGATGGTAAGTGAGTTTTCCTCATTGTATGCATGGAGGCTAGTCGGAGCTCGCTGGAGGCCGACTTTAGTATGGTCCATGATGACTATGCCGTCTGCATACTGAAGTATATAGAACTGTCTGTGACCCAAACAGGGGAGAGCAAGGTTTCTGTTTGTTTACACCTTCCCCTGATCCACTGTGTATAGGGGTGCTAGCACTCAGCCCTGCTTCAACCATAATGAAGTCAGAATTTTGGATTATAAGGCCCGACTCTCACCCAGACCCATGTTGCAGAGGATAGGGAAGTTATAGTTCTTAAGAGGATGGATGGTATACCCCAGTGTGCTATTATCCTCCACAGTGTCGGCCTGTCCCCTTTATCAAATGCTGCAGTGAAATCTATAAAGCAGCAAAAGAGTTGGAGTTGTTATTGGGCAGCCTGCTGACTAAGGCAGCCAGTGCGATGATATTATCAGTTGTGGCTGCTCTGCGGCGAAAGCCAGTTTGAAAAAATGGGAGCAGCCCATTCTCTGTAATCCAAGTTTCCAGCTTCTTTAAAAGAATTTGCGCATAAGCTTTTGCCATTAGGTCTACTAGGTCTAGCAGAGCTCCATTGGAATAAGAACATTCTAACATTATCGTGACAGATAGGAATACTATTTTGATACTGTGTAACAAAAAATATCTGATTGGGCTGCATATAACAGGCAGATGGATTCAAGATAGCTGGAAAGTTAATTGTTGACTTCCTTTCCCACATTTTTTCAGGGTTAAATAGATAGGGCAGTGCTAAATTACAACCGTTGGATTTGCTAAAAGTTTTCTTTTAGAAGAAGAATGGCTAGTGCATGTTGCCAGCTGTCAGTAACTGTGGGAGTGAAAGGATGGATTAAAAAGATTAGGCAAGGCCAGGTACATGATGTCTGAGGTTGAAGCACATATATGGAGTGGGCAGGAGTGTAGTCGAGATGTAATTGTGGTAAAGACCTCTGATATTGGTATATTGTACTAAGGATTTAACAAGGGAGGAATTTTTTAGGCCCATCAAGATAGAGTTTAAAAAAAGTAAAAGGTTCAGTTAAAGTTTGGAGTGAACGCTGCCTGAAATATAATGATCTTTTTTTTAAAAAAAGAATGCTAAGTTAGAGAAAAGTTCATGAGAAACCCAAATAAAATTACTGTCGGCTGCCAGTTGTTAAAGATTGTTCATAACGAAGACGACATTATGTGACGAATTATCACAGAAATCCATTTTAATGGCATAACATGAAATACTAACTCAGCAAATGAGATGCTGGTACTTTATTATGGCTTCTCTACAAGTTTCCTTGGCCTCTGCATGGTAAGATATACACCACTGTCACTCAAATGCCTTGAATTCTTTGAAAAACCAGAGTGAGATGAGTATTACTGTGCTTTGAGAGGCACAGCAGTAACCAGTAATCCATTTATTAAAAGTATCAGCTGAAAAATATATCTGTGGAGAACTCAAAGCAGCAGCTTCAAGAGAATAAGAAAGATTAGAACCGGTTTATTTAGATCAAGACCTTGTCAGTGAAGCCTTAGTTCCTGCACCAAGTTTGGCATAACTAATGCATTGTGAGCAGAAGAAAGGCACTCAGAATGATTTCTCAGTATGAGCAGAATGGGTTCACAAGTCTTGATAGTAAATAGGAAATTAAGTAAATGACTCACCTGATGAGTAGAGGCAAAGACAACCTGTGACATATGTTATATATCATTTTATGTTGTTATGTCATGCTATGCTATGCTATGTATGTTATGTCATGCTGATTTGTGTAGTGCACAAACCACCCAAGTGGGTATTCAGGTGATTGGGCAGGTGTGGTCCATAAGATACTTATATGAAAGCTATCTCCTCAGCTTCTTGCAGAACTCAAGAAATACCTAGGAGGTTCTGATGTGTTGAGGGAAGCTGTCCCATGTCTCGGGTGCAATATAGGAGAATTAGCAACCTCCAGTTTTGCTATTGCTCATGCAGGGAGTGTGTATATGTGTGTGTGTGTGATGGGTTAGTAAAAGTTTAAGCAGCTGTTCAGGTTTCTGGACCTGCATTGTATAAGGTTCTGTATGTGTGCATGAGAAGGTTGAATTGGCTGCACTTGTGAATGGGGAGTCATTGAAGCTTCCTAAGGTGTGGTGTCATGTTGGTGCGGCATGGTATGTCGAGTATGACTGTTGCTGCTGTGTTCTGAATGGTCTGGAGTCTGACATATCTAAAGCTCCTAATGATTTCATAAGGTCCAGGGAGTCAGGGTTTGAAAGATCATCTACATGAAAAATATGACATTTCCTAAAATAATGAAATTTACAGATTTCAAAGTATACAATACCAGGAAATTGGTTATTAGTGTGCTGAAATTAGTTCTTATACCTGAAGGATGATAAAGCAAGACACCTGAAAAGGAGGTTGTGGAAGTACGTATAAACATAAATAACATACTTTCATTCAAAGGAAAAGCTAGTGAGTCAAGGAGAATACAAGACTTAGAGCAACAAAAAATTATGGCAAGAAAGATGCAGTTGCAGTGATGGAGCATAGTAAAACTGGGTTGAATAGTGGCTGCAATGTTAGCAGCTGAGGTTACACGCAGTCTTGTTTTTGTGAGGAGCAAAGCATCAGTATGGTGGTCAGTGATAAAATCAAATACATCTAACTGGAGTTTTGGTAAGGATCTTTCAAGTCAAGTCAAGTCAAAACAGCTTCATTTGGTGTAATAAATCACCATAAAAGCCTATTATTCAAAGAAAACAATTACAATTGTAAACTTAAAAAGATTATCTAAAAATACATGCTTACTTAAAATAAATACAGCATTTCATTGACGTACAATATAACAAGTTAGATTTGAAATCATTGGTTACTGGATGATGAATAGCAATGGCCTTTATCTCACAATATAAAGTGCCTAGTGCCGGTATAAATAGCACTGTTACTTATTCAAATTTCAAAGCTTTATTCGATTATTAAAAACAATCATAAAAGCATACAGTGTTAAAAATACAGAATAAAATACAGAACAAACTACACAAATTACAGTAGACGAAGCAGCTCAATTGAGAACAAATGTGTGTCGGCCAGACAATCAGATAAGAACAGAAAGACCAGAGTTAAAACACCAGGCTTTTCCTATGGGACACAGCTTTTAGAATAAAGGTAGCGGTAAAAAACACAGATGTCCAAAGTATCGAGTGCAAATAACAATTTCATCGCTTGGGCAGTAGTGAACACAGAATATTTCTTAAAAACAGGTTTGAGATAGTATAAACCAAGGTGCAGGTAAAGAGGGCAAATAAGCATAAAGAGCAGTGTGCTTTGCTTGGTTGTGGGATCACAAGGGCATGGGGTAGGGCTATAAATTTTAATCTGTGGGAAGGCCACCAGGTTATGGGCAATGCCTAATCTCAACCTAGTGAGAACAAACTGGTGAGATTGTTTGGTAATAGCTTTTAAATACATAGGCATGCCCGAATCAACCGACATGTTAGAATGGTAGAAAACATGGGTTGAAAAGTGACTACATTGGACACAATGCAAATTAAATTTGGTCCCCAGAAAAACGTTTTTAAGCTCCTTTTTGGGTACAGTGACAGCGCTCAAGGGCTCATCAAAAATATCAAGGTTGAAAATTTCACTGTAAGAAGATAAAACTTAATTTAGCCAGGGGATCTTGCGGACATTGTCCAAACGAAGGCAGTCTGAAATGATTTGCCTGGTAAATCCAGTCTCATCCTTTGCCCAAATTGACCTCCAGACCATAAGGGGTCTCAGGCCCGTTAGATCAGTAAGGTAGTCCAACCCCACCTCTCTATGACTTAGATCAGTGGATGCCGAGGAGGGTAGGCAAAGGAGCCTTTTAAGGAACTTGTTCTCTGTAACTTGCAAATCCCTGTGGTTACAGTAGCCCCATACACCTGAGCCGTATAAGGCAATAGATGCGCATCTATGCCTATAGATGTTTAACATGTCAGGGATGCAACGACTACCTAGTTTAGATGCAAAGCGGAATACTCCAGCGGAGCTTTTGCCCATCTTGGCCTACACATTTAAAATCTCAGATGCCCAAGTCCCTCTATTATTAAAAGTTATGCCAAGATAGCAGAATGTGTCCACTACCTCAATTCTATGGTTATTAAATTGGAATGGTTTAAAAAGTTTCATCTGTTTCCCGCAGGCCATAATGAAGGTCTTAGAGTTATTTATTTTTAATTTTCTCCCCTTAATAAAATCGTAAAAATAATTCATGAGATTTTGGAGTCCATTCGGAGTTCGCGAGAGTAGAACCGTGTCATCTGCATATAGCAGAACCGGGACAGGGTGACCACCAACCTGTGGAGAATCTGTGTGTACCCTCTTCAATTCGGACTCCATAGAATTTATAAAAAGGGAGTAAAGTAACGGGGCCAACACACAGCCTTGCCTTATGCCTGATTTAACCCTGATTTTCCTGATACATTCCCCTGCCTGGCCAAAACGGATCTGGGCTGATAATGTATTATAAAGTCTGGCCAGGAAGTACATTATTGCTGGTGGGGCTCCCATTTCCAATACAGTGGACCATAACAAAGTATGATCCACTAAATCGAAGGCACTTGAGAGATCAGCGAAACAGAGAAATAAAGAGCTCTGTTTCGCTTTAGTGTATTTCCCGATGATGAGATCGAGATTAATACACTGTTCTATTGTCCCAAGACCTTTACGGAAGCCATACTGAGATTCTGCTAGAATTTTATTGTCCTCCGCCCATTCCTCCAATCGCGCTAGTAGGACCCTGCTCTTAATCTTGAGTGAGGAATCCAGAAGGGAGATAGGGTGGTAGTTCTTAGCCTCTCCTCTATCTCCCTTCTTATAGATCGGTAGGATTATTCAGACCAGGTAGATGGTGTACTATCCCTGACTGATGCATTAAACACCTGAGTCAGAGGCGGGCTCCAGAGTGCCAGGTTGGATTTGTACAGGTCAACTGGAACCCCATCTGGTCCCGGTGCCTTCCCCCCTTTGCTCTTACTAATGGCAATTTCAAATTCTTGGAGAGTAATACCCAAGGTTAACCTAGGTTCATAAAGAGCTAGCACAGTCTTCCCCGGCCGGGTCAAAAATGTCAGTAAAATATAATACCCAATTATCTTCACTACCCTGTGATGATAATGTAGGAAAATCTTCCTTTACAAGAAAAGGGCTATTGACCGTGTTCCAAAAGAGCTTACTGTCACGCAGTACTGCTGCTTTAGTCAAATCATCCCAGGCAAGCTCCCCAAGTTCTTGTTTTCTTCGTATAAGGTGCTTTTTATATGTCAGCCTGAGGTATGTAATGGCCTCCCTGTCTCTGGGTTGTTTAGAAAGAGCCCGCTTAAGATGTTGGAGGGATTTAGTACACGCACTATCAAACCAGCCGGCAGCTGCCTTCCTCAATATGCCTTTGGTAATAGTAAGAGAACTTTTTATAATGGGACCCAATTCCTCAAAATCAGCTACAATGCACTGGGGGGAAGCATCTGAGTCCAAACATTTAAGTATCGCTACAGACCCCGCTCCCACAATTTTATGCTGCAGCTTCTCAGAGTTATACCCACACCATTTGATGCGGATACCATTCTGCCTACAGGGGGTTAAGTCTTCTACTATTGTGTGCTGGGCGTTAACCGGGGACCCCCAAATAGATGTCGACATGGTATTGGCATTATGGTCGCTGCGTCCAAAATCTACAACGATCGGAACCCAACAGAGTGGGACAATGTGTACAGAGACCAATAAATGGTCTATAACAGAGGCCATATTCGTTCCTACAAATGTCGGTACAGGGTTACCCTCATTATCTAAAGCCGGGGAATGTATCAATAAATCCAGGTTAAGCATAAGGGAATTGAGGGAATCGCCATAAGGTGAGTGTATAAAATGTGCCCGGTTTTCCCCATTATCCCCGTCATACCCACATACTTTAGTAAATGAGTGGGGGCAAGTACGAATATTAAAATCCCCTCCCCAGATGATATCAAAAGGTTTATGGATATCTTTGCAGATATTTCTCACTGCTAGGTCCAACTCATCCACGACTGAGGTATTTGTAGCATCGAACAGATTGTTATAATGGTTAATCAACAAGGTTACATGACCCATTTTGTGTTCCATGCTTAAAATTTGCGACTGAAAACCCACAGTCTGATGCGATTTCACACGAACAGGGAGGTTCACAGAAAGTAGCGTTACTAGCCCACCTTTAGCCCTGCCCATGTTGGACCTTTGTGCCGGGTTGTTATATGACACAAATCCATTGTAGGTGATGTCAGTGGTTACCCAAGTCTCTTGTAAGCATAAGACATCAAACTGGGATAGGGTTTCACTCCAGCCTAAGGACGACAGTTGCCGGCTCCAGCCAGCAATGTTCCAGCTGGCAAATTTGAAGCCGGAGGTGCATGTAGTTGGTTGGTTCTATAGCCTCTGGTGCCCTAGTGAGTTTTAATGACGGCATGATAACAACAGGGGAGACCGTGGATACTGGAGAGTGGAGTGTGGCAAGGGGATCAGCTCCCTGGGATAGTGAATGTGCAGGAGTAGGGGTGGGGGCCATTACGGGTGCTGAATCGTTAGAAGTACTTTTGCTCATAGCAGCTACAGACCTGTTTCCAGTAGCAGAGGGAGAGGGGATTAAGACATAGGACGTGGGTAGTCAGTCGACACCATCTAAACCATTAAGGCAACTAAATCGGTTAAAGTCACAAAAAGGGATCTCAGGAGGCAACAATACCGGTCTTGCTTCATACCCACGAAATCTGCCCCTCCGCTCAACCCTCGTCCAATTATTTCGGCCGTGGTTGTGGTACATATGGTTAGGGGGAAAGAAAAAAGACACTGGCAGCGTCTGGATGGTGGAATCGAAGGATCTATGAAAACCGGCACATATGTGCGAGACTGTCCTAGGGTCTCTAAAGCTCACCGTGATACAGTCCCCATTTATAGTCTTTCTGGTTTTACCCAGCCAAGGTACCCTTCTAACCAAGATAATTTCATTATGGAGATGGCCTGGGAGGGGTCTATTCCAGTTCAGCCATCTAATGACTTTACTTTTAAGGGATTGAACATTTTTGACTTCTCCGACTTCTAGTGGAGGGACTCCGGCCAAAACTACCATGAAGCGGTTAGCTTCTGGGGGCAGGTCAGGCCTGCGTAGTCTAGGGACAATCTTATCAGGAGGCGGGGAAGCTATATGGCCGTTGGTTATGACCCCGTTGGTAGTAGCCGTAGATTGGGCTGGTCCTACAGGTAGCAAAGGGGGAATGTTAGGGTTGCTATTTTGAATCGGGGCTAGGTTGCCCGTTGGGGGACATAAAGGGGGAGCGGCGTCCTTCACTAAAGGAACACCTAGGTCAGTGGGGATGATTTGGGGGTTACAGGGAGTGTTAGACTTGGGGGATCCAGCTAATAAGGCAGCAGAAGATTTCTCAATGTTAGTGAGACGGAGTTCTATGCGTTCCAGTTTAGACTCTAAGGGGAATAAAAAAGATTTAAAGAGGGCTCCTAGAGTTTCTAAAGAGAAGTCCAAACTAGATATGGGTTGGGATAGACCTGGTGAGGGGTTGGGGATATCATGTTTATGCTTGGCTGTTTTAGATTTAGCACCCGATTTCGTATTATACGGCCTTTTGCGTTTGATTGCGGCCCCTGCTTTAACCCCAATTGGCAAAGTATCACAAGTAATAGCGGGATCTAAAGAAGTGGGTACATTAGTATCCAGGACCATATCAATTTCTGGCAAAATCTTGTTAACCAAAATGTCCAGGTCCAGTAACGACGGGTTGGTCTCTGTAGATGTTAAAGATGGGCCAACCACAGCATTGTTAATAGTCTCTGTGGGCCGCTCCGGGGTTTTAGCATTAGCTAAAGTTCCAAGGGAAGATCTTTTGAGAGCCGATAGTTCCCTAGATAAATGCTTCTCAAGGACGTTAATTTCAGTGTCAATTAGGGTATTAGCTCTAATCAAGAATTTTACCATACCTCCAGCGATGGCCGCTCCGGCTAGGGAAGACTTGCTCCTGGTTTCGCGACAAGACATATCCCCACACTAAGAATAGTGGGGGGGGCAGCAGAAGCAAGAGGGGGGCCCGGTCCGGTCAAGATCGGGCACAAACGGGCCCGCCCTTGACCCGGGCTTCGCCCGGCGACGCTCCCGCGCAGCGGGATGCAGTAACCAATAAGTAGGGGGGGTTACAGGCTGTGGGCGGAGCAACAGGGAGAGCGGACCAGGTGATGTCTTTAGGTCAGGCAGGGACTCCTGGGAGATGGAGTCCCTGCAACGCTCGCAGCCCTGTTGCAAACCTCCAGCAGAAGCCCACGGACCTCAGCTCCTTATAAACGTCCTGAGTGCCTTTGTCCCAGAGCACGAAGCGGCACCCGGTCAGGAAGAGAAATTCAGGAAGAGAAGTGCGGCCACAACGGTCGTCCCAGCAGCAATGATTCCCCACGGGACCGAGTCTTCAGGGATACAGCTACTTATTGTCATTGGGTTTTTCCTACAATAGTGCATCCAAGTCTGCATAGGCCTTTCTTCTCTTTATTGCCTGGAGGATGTAGAAAATAACTGAATTGGTGATTTCCTGAATTTCCAAACTGCATATAAAATTAAAAGCATGTTTGTAATAAAAAAGCATTTTAGATAAAAACAGAGTTTTTAAAATGGATTTCCGGATGTCTTTATGAAAACTACAAAATAAAAAAAAGTGCAAAGTGGATTGGGGGGACGTTCCATCATATGGGCAATTTGGGAGTGTAATGCACCACTTATCCTGTTTGGGGAATGCTATTAAATAATGTAAGGTGCCAAACCTGAGCCTTGTCAAGTAAAATCTATGTTGTGTATTTTGCACCTGTAGTAGGTAGGTTTGTGTGCTCCTTACAGATGGGATTTCACAATAGGATTTTAGGCTATGTTTTTGGTTGGCTTCCGCCTCTCTAGCACATTCCATAGCATGCATATACCTTGTCTTCAGATCTCTTCTACTAAGATCTAAAATAGCTGCTGTATTCCGTTTATCTGTTTGTACCTTACAGCATGCCAGGAGAGTGAATATATACTCAAGCCAAGGAATTTTGCTACTATAGTCAAGGGATAATCAGTCTAAAATTAGATCCTTTGTAAATTTGGTCTCATGTTTGGCCCATATTCCTTGACAAAGAGTGAGACCAGCCATATCTATTAAATCAGTTAAGAATTGTACATATAATTCTTTATGAATACTATAGTTGGGAGAGGAACTGGGGACTGCTAACTGTCATTTTAATTTATTTTCAAAGGTTTGTAACGGGGCAGTATTACCTCTCCCCCATTGTGCAGCCCCATAGCAAACACCTGTAACACTTTTGCTATGGTGAAAGATGAAAATTTCCCATATGGGTTTGTTTCCTATTTTGGCAGAAAACCTTAATATGCCCTCACTATTTCTTAAAAATTTCAATTTACACAGTTCCATGTGAGTATTCCAAGTACCATTCTTATTCAAACTCAAACCCAGATATGAGAAGTTTGAGACTCTGTCCATGGCTACCCCTCCCACATGAAGTTGTCTGTTCTTTAATTTAGAGCTCCCGCACGTAATAACAAAATACTTTTTAAATTAATCTGTAGGTCTTTTTCAGACATGAACAGGGCAAAATTGTCTATTAAACGTTGCAGATTATTAGCTGTTCTTGATTGCAAGACAGCATTGTCTGCATAAAGAAAGACAGGGGTCGGGCGCGCCCTAAGATTTGGTACACCTGCAGCTGAATTTTGTAAAAAACTATCTACATTATTGATATATAAAGAAAATAAAAGAGGAGCTAAAACACAACCTTGCTGGATTCTACGTGTTACTCTAAAATCTGGGGTACATTCCCCTGTGATGCTGTATCACATTCTGGATGCTAAAAGATAGTCAATCTGGGCTAAATATGTTATTATATCAATAGGGGCACCTAGCACCTTCAGTGGCTGCCATAATTTGGCATGAAAAACAAGATTGAAGGCGCTAGTGAGATCAACAAAACAGAGATGCATGACCCCACCCGTAGCTAGCGTGCACTTCCCTATTAATAGCTCTAGATTAATACACTGCTCCACCATCCCAATACCCTATCTGAATCCATACTGGGCCTCAGTCAAGATGTTATTATCCTCAGCTCAGTTTTCTAAACTTTCCAACATTATTCTCCCCATCAATTTGGAGGTGGAGTCAAGTAGGTATATGGGACAGTAGCAATTTGCCTTTCCTCTGCCCCTTTTTTAAATATCGGGAAAATTGCACTTTCCACCCAAAGCGGGCAGTACTCCATCAAAAGTGGCAATAAAAACATTAAGTAAAATTAGAATCCAGAAATCCATATTATATTTAAAAACATCTATGGGTACCCCATCTGGACCAGCAACTTTCCCATTTACACTTTTCTGTAAGGCAGATATTATTTCTTCAGGCGTTGTAGGGGATAATGTTACAGGCTCCAGACTAATATAACTATAATTTTTTTTCCTGGTGTTTTTGACAGCATCGGGGTTAAAGATGCTCTCAAAGTGCAGTGACAAATCTCCTGGAGGGACAATGGTATCTATGTTTACTGCAGAGTTTTCCCTGAAGTAGCTATGGTCAATTGTTTTCCAAAACAGTGCAGCGTTTCGAGTCTCAGCGTCTTGTATTATTGTTTTCCAGGCCTCCTCACGAATCTCTTGTTGCCTTTCATTTAGGGCATTTTTATATCTTTTCCTGAAGCAAAGAATCCTTGATCTTGATCTTGATTTCAATGCCTTTTTTGAGTCCCCATTTAACCATGAGCATACTTGACCGAACCATCTAGGATTGGTATCACAGCTCTTATTTCTCCTTGTGGTGGTCAGGTTACTTGCTATTTTAGTTGTAATATTGCAAAAGGCACTTTTCACAGATTGGCTCTTTTAGGTACTGTCAGAGCATACATCTATATCTCTCTGTTTTAGCCCTTTAAGATTTTCCATAAAAGAAATAGGGTCAACACTTATCCACCGTTTGGTAGAACCATTTTCGCCCTGAGTCCTAATATTCATGTCCATGGTCTTACCCCTTTCTTGGCATATCAGGGTGAGTCGTAAGGTCAAGGTTAGAGGGTGATGTTTACTTAAAAAACTCGCACAGATTGAGAGTTTTTCCACCAAATCAACGCAGTTCGTCGACAGGATAAAATGATTGATATTAGATCAGCGACGGCTCGTGGAGGGAGTTACGGTGGGGCAGGAGGGTGGGGAGGGGGAGGGGCAGGGTGGAGGTTGCTAAAAACCGGCATATGGATAATTGCAGGTAAGTAAACAATTTAATTAATAAAACGAATTTCGTAGTGCGCCTTGCATCGCAAAATGCAATGCAGTGCGAGCTACGAAATTCGTTTTATTAATTAAATTGTTTACTTACCTGCAATTATCCATATGCCGGTTTTTAGCAACCTCCACCCTGCCCCTCCCCCTCCCCACCCTCCTGCCCCACCGTAACTCCCTCCACGAGCCGTCGCTGTATTAGATGATGATCTAGCCCCCATAAATGTTTGTAGATGTGTTACTCCAACATCGATAGTAGGGTCTACGGCAACTAAATTATATTTATGAAGAGCACTATTAATTGAATCGTGTGGAAAATGAGGGATTCGATCACTAAAACAATCACAATGTCCACATGGTTCACCTGATTCAATATCACATCTTTTGCAGTTAAAGTCATCCACCCAGACTAATATATAATCCACTCCCAATACCTCCCAAAAAAATATCAAAGTCTTCTTCCAGTGACTTAATTACACTGTCTCTTGTTTTTTCAAAAATATTATTGTAAAAATGAATTACAATAATGGACTAATTTCCCACAGAAACAAAATAAGGAAGTTAATAAAAATCTGACATAGTGTAGGCTTTCTTTAAGATTAAAGACAAGGGGGCAGATTTAGGTTAACTGGCGCATCCCGAGGGATGCGCCAGTTAACATGCGCCATAGTGCGCCACAGCTACGCCACCCATGGTGCGCCGCATTTATGATGCGGCGCACCATGGGGCAAAAACGGCACAGATGCGTGACGCATCTGTGCCGGAAATGTGGCGCATTGCTGGAGTTGCGTCGCAAGCGCGACGCAGCTCCAGCAATGCTCTGGGGGGGGCCTATTCTGTCAATGCTGCCTCAAGCCTTACGCCTGCTTCAAGGAGGCGCAGGGTTTTGACGCAGCATTGCCCTGAAAGTGACTGAGTGAAATCTCATAAATTTCACTCAGCCACTTTCAGGAGGCGTTCCTGCGCAGGAACGCCCCCCCTGCGCAGGAACGCCTCCTCATGGCGCAGTGCTGTACAACGTGACGCATCTCCTAGATGTGTCACGTTGTAAATAGGGCGCAGGGATGCGCCACGTTTCCGTGCTGTTGCGTCACGCAACGGCGGCGTAAACGTGGCGCAAGCCCTTCATAAATCTGCCCCAATGTTATCGGGATAAACACAGCTAGGCCACCTTTAGCTCTCCCCATTCCTGATGGGGTGGAGTTTGGGCACACAGAGTGATAACCATCAATAAAGAAGGGCACAGTGTGCCAGGTTTCCTCTAATAGGATTAAGGAGTTTCCCGCTAGTGTATTTATCCATACTTCATCATCAATTTTGTTTTTGATCCCTGAAATATTCCATGTTTTAATAGTAAAGAACTCATCAAATTGTTTAAGGGCGGGACCGGTATCTGATTGTGTGCAAGAACCGGATTCCTGCTGATTAAATGTTAGGGGAGAATCATTATCCTTATCAATCAACTGTAACTTCTCTATAGCCCCCTTCACGACGATATACTTATTTATTTCAACCAATGGCGCGTTATACACTGGGGTGTGGGCTTGACACTGGGTCCCTTGTAAAGATCTTTCCTTTATCCAAAGCAATTAGCCAGAGCTGGAGTGGTTATTTTGTTGCATGGTATGTAGCGAGGTGTCAGAAATAGAGGTAGGGCACCTATTACGAAAAGCATGTGATGTTATACAACCTTGTCCAGTTATCCATGGGAAAGGGGAGCAGAATATTTAAAAGCTGCTGTTGTGGCGGGTAATATACTCCATGGGAGTTTGAGGGGAAAATGAACTGCTGAATTAAGTACATGTAGTTGAGTTAATACGTATGAAAACTGATGGGGATTGCAGGAGACAAGAGGGCCTGGGTACCAGTTGATTGATACTCCAATGCTAAAACCCATGATTATAATCCTAATCCATGCAAAATTACACCTAGGTATAACTGCATTACTAATAATAGTACAAATATCAATGTGCACAGCTTGAAACATTAGCACCTATTGAAAACCTAGTGCTTAAACCATTGTTTACAATATCAGCTATTACAAAATTAACTCAGAAGAACATGCTGTTCTTTTTGAAATAGAAATGCAGTTGTAAATAATTTACATATATTTTCATGAATTGCTTCATGAGTGCCACAGATCTCTGGTAGAAAACTAGCTCTCCCTCTACAGAAGACAAGCATTGAAGGCAGAAATTCAAGTTTTAGCGGGAGACAACATTTCCTAGGGTCTCTAGCAAGCAGGCAGGCAATTTTCCTCCTTAAATTAGTGAGTAAGTCTTCTTTCATCCTTAGTGTCAAGCAGGTAAACCTCTTCCAATGCTCGTGCAACCAGCATGGGATTTTAATGGGTAGATCCAGTTTATCACTGGTGGCGATCCCTGAATTACTTCTGATAAAATTCCAATACTTTCTCTCTTACTTTTGCTAAATATTTTCCTGGGTGCTTTACTGCACTGTAGTTTAGATATTTTGAGCCTCCCTTGCACCATCCTAGCTTCAAACATCCCTTCCAATTTAGTCTCTTGAACTATATAGGAAAACTATTCCTCTGGCAAGTATACAGCCACATATTCTGATAGGGTAAAGTCAACATAATATCTGACTTGGACTGCTTTTAAAAATAATATAATTTCTTTATTTCTATTTAACAGTATCTGTTACCTTTCTAAACCCTTCATTATCCATTTTGTTGTCTTTGTTATGTGTGAAGATCATTTGAAGTCCGATGCTGGAGTCCAATGCTAAAAAGCAGAGTAAGAAGAATGGGAAATTATGTGAACTTCATCATATTGCCCATTTAAGACACCTAATATTTCATATGGCAAAATTACTATAAGCATGCATAAGAGCAAACATCTGATTACACCACAGTATTATTCTGTTTCGCCTACGAGGTTTTGGTCCAGTGCCTATTATATTGCGAACTGCCCCTGAGTATGTGTCATCCATCATACCCACTGTACAAATATTCAAACTTGTCAACTGTTGCTGCCTCATCTTCTCTTGCTTAACAGTTTCCACGGTCCATAATTGCCCAAGAGACATCACAATGAGTGCCCCGTTGGTCAAAGACCCACTCCATGGTCTATGCTGCACAAGTGATCTTTTCTCTCTGCTCCTTGTTCTGCACTGCAAATGGCAATTTTCATTCAATGGGTAGAAGTTTATTTATCTCACCTCTTTTAGGTATAATCTCTTTGACTTATTGTCATCTTAGATTTGTTTATCAGTAACCACAATATGGACCACAAGATTTGCCCCAATAAACATGATGAACCCCTGAATCACTGTATTAGCAAATTTGGTGTAGGTTCCCAATTCCTGAAATGTCACAGATGTATGGGGTCGTTTGCCTATCTGGACAGACTTCTACATCATGAAGTTAACACCTCAGACCAGATTCAACCAAAGGCATTTACAAATGGAACCAGGGTCTCTAGACTACACCATTCTCCGCCTAAACTTGAAAGCCCACACGCTTTGCTACTTAACCCTTGTTGTGAGATAACTTGCATTAATGTAATCCATTATGCGAGAATACGTCATAATCAGTTCCTGGTGTGTATTGCCTACTAGTCATGTTTGCCAACTACCCAGTCTCTCCACCAATGCTAAAGCAATATTGGTACCTGAAATCTTTTCTACTTCTGGCGCTGCTTGTTCTTCTAAACTTGCACACACTGGTGAGTTTAGACATGCTTGCACAAAATAAGGTGGACATTGCTGCTACCCTTTATAAAAAGAGAGTTATCACTGTAGTGTATTGACTGTTCTTTGTATATGGAAAGGGGCGACCACTCGGTCCCCCCGAACGTATGGCAGAGTGCCTCGATCCCCCCGGGAAGCCATTTTGGGGCGGGAGGCGCGTCACGGCTGGTATGCCCGAAGCGGCGTAGCCGGGGCGCGCCTTTTCCCGCCCTTAGAGTGGGCTGGCCTAGACACCGACGTAGCCAGCCCCGCCCTAGGGGCAGGCAGGGGCGGGTTCTCGCCCGCCCTGAAGACGGATAAAAAGAGACGCAAGACCAGAAGACGTCCTCTTGTTCTTGTGCTCCGAAGCTGCACCTCCTCGCTACTCGTGAGCTCGGGACAGAACGAAGAGCCAATTTTGAGCGTTTTGATCTTTTCTCTTTGTCTTTTAGATACTTCGTCGGAGAGATGCCCAAGAAAGGCGCAAAGAGAATGACGACCGACCAGATGGTGCGGGCTCTTTGCAAGGAGGTGTCCGACATAAAGAAACGGTTGGCGGAGCGAGACGGGGAGGAGGGTTCGGGCTCTGCGCCGGCTGAAGGTAGACCAAAGAGGCCGAGAAGGGTTCCAGCCGGTGGAGACGTCCCGGTTCCCTCTGCCCCGCTCGAGGCGCCGTCCCCGGTACCGAGGGAGGGGAATCCAATCCCCGTTGTCGTCACCCCGACATCCAAGGAAGACATGCCCCCCGAGCTGGCAGCACAGCTAGCAGCTTGGTTGGGGGATAGTAGTGATGGCGCCACGGCCGCCGAAGCACAGGCACTGATAAAAGGGCTTCGTGAAAAGAGAGATGCAGCTAAAGTGGCTGCGCCATTGACAGAAGCTGCGTCCGGTGCAGGTAAGCGGCCATTGCCGATTGCAAGGGACGAGTCAGCACCCTCTCGTAGAGAGAGATTGGGTCAACATGTGCCTTTAGCTATGAAGGAAAAGATTTGGGCTGGGGAATACGTGAATATTTTCGCCTTGCTTGTTGATCATTATGAGGTGGAGAATGTTAGAAGTCAAAAGGACCTAATGCATCCGAGTGTTTGGCGCGCAAAAATGGCCGCCTTTAAGATAAATGAGAATATTGGCAACTGGGGCAATGCGTGGGGAATTTTTACATCAATTCTGGGGGAACGTAGGCCCGAGTTGCTTCCTGAGTTTCCCATTTATCAATCAAGAATTATGGGTTACTCGACAGCGTATCAAGGTAACCATTGGTTTTGTTATGACAATCTGTTCAGAAAAGAAAAGGAACATAACAAAGGTTTGACTTGGGATTGTTACGATTCGGTAACATGGGATAAGATGAAAGAATCAGGAATGTTAAGGATGCCATTGGTTGGGAGCAATATTGTAGATTACTCCCGCCAAAATGTGGGGACGCCCTTTCGACCAAGTACGAGCACCGACGATCAGTCGAGGCCCGCAGGTAATACGGGGAGGAAGGGTTTCTGCTTTAATTTCAACAAAGGAAAATGTACCAGACCTCCGGGAACGTGTAAATTCAAACATGAGTGTAGTACGTGTGGGTCGTCCCATCCTGAGTCAGCGTGCAGAGCCAGAACGGGTGAGAACGGGGGTAAGGGAGGCGCCAAACAGGTCTAAACTAGTCCGAGGGGCGCCTTTACCAACCCCGATTGATACCTTGGCAATGATTCCCTGGCTCAGTGAATACCCGGATCGTACTTCTGCTGGGGTGCTGCGGAACGGTTTTTCACATGGTTTCCGCATCCCGGTAGGGGACTTTCAGGGTGTAGGGTTTTGCAAAAATCAACTTTCTGTGTTACAACATACGTCTGTGGTGCAAGAAAAAATTCTGAAAGAGGTTAGCCGGGGACGGGTCGCTGGCCCGTTTAGTGTACCCCCGGTACCGAATTTTGTATGTTCTCCGTTAGGGGTGGTCCCCAAGAAGGACCCAGGTGAGTTTCGTTTGATCCATAACTTGTCGGCTCCACACGGCCTTTCGGTGAATGACGCAATTGATCCAGAGGTTTGTTCGGTGCGATACGCATCATTTGATGAGGCAGTAGCCATCTTGAATCGCCTGGGGCCCGGGACGTTGATGGCGAAATCAGATATCGAGTCAGCGTTCCGGTTGCTCCCGGTACACCCAGACGATCAGCGTCTTTTGGGATTCGGGTTCCAGGGGTCAATTTACATGGATAGGTGTATGCCGATGGGATGCTCTATATCATGTGCTTATTTTGAGCAATTCAGTACTTTCCTGCAATGGGTGTTCACGAAGAAAACGGGTTTCCGAAATGTAATGCACTACCTTGACGACTTTTTGTTCCTTGGTCCCGCCGGAAGTCCCGAATGTGCTCAGGCCTTAGCAAAATTCTGTGTGTTGATGGGTCATTTTGGCGTGCCATTGGCACCGGGTAAAACTATGGGTCCCACGACTTGCCTCGAGTTTTTGGGGATCGAGTTGGACTCAAGGGAGGGGTGTTTCCGTTTGCCAGATAGCAAAGTGTTGAAATTCAGGGCAACCCTCCAAGTATGTTTGAATGCATCTAAGGTTACACTGCATCAGTTGCAACAATTAGTGGGAAAATTGAACTTTGCCTTGAGGGTGATCCCAATGGCTCGCCCTTTTTCCCGCTCAATTGCCCAGGCGATGGTTGGCCTAAAAGAGGGTCATCATCGCACGAGATTATCGGCTGAGGTCCGCCAGGACATGCGGATTTGGTTAGCATTTTTGGCGGACTTCAATGGCCGAGTCGTCTGGAACAAGCCAGCCGTGTCCTCAGAAGAGCTTGGGCTATGGACAGATTCAGCAGGAAGCATAGGCTTTGGCGCCATCTTCGGCACAAAGTGGTCTGCTCAAAGGTGGCCCCTATGGTGGCACGAGAAGGGGCTGACGAGTAATATTGCTTTCCTTGAATTATTTCCCATTCTGGTGGCCCTGAGAACCTGGCCAGAAGGGTTCAGAGATCATTCTGTCGTGTTCTGGTCCGACAATATGACCGTAGTAGAATGCATCAATAGTCAGGCAGCCCATTGTAAATTGATTTTGAGGCTGCTCAAAGAAATTGTCCTACTGTGTATGCAACTGAACGTGGTATTCAGAGCAAGACATGTCCCAGGGGTGAAGAATCAGGCTGCTGATGCACTGTCTCGTTTTCACATGCAGGCTTTCTCGGGTTTCCTTCCGTCAGCGGACCCGGAGCCGGCACCCTTCCCCGAAGCTCTCTGGTCTCTCGGTGCCCCGAACTTCGTCACCTCGTGGGAGAGAGTCTAGCACCCAGGACAAGGAAGGCATATGAAGGGGCGTTCCAGGCCTATTTAGCCTTTTTGGGGGCAGAGAGAGGGGGACTTTGGGGGCAGGAAGAGTGGGTTGTACTTTTTCTGTTGTCCTTACGTAAGGCTGGGAAGTCGGTGGCTACCGCCCAAAGGCATCGTGCCGCCATTTCTTTTGTTGCCAGGGCCCATGGCATCCTGGACCCAACAGCGTCTTTTACAGTTCAGAAAGCGCTGCGTGGGTGGCAACGCCTGGAGGGTCGCAGAGTAGACGTACGACGACCGATAGGTTTAGACAGATTGTCCCAGTTACTGGCCACACTCCCTAATACGTGCTCGTCCCCTTTCGAAACCTGTTTGTTCCGGACTGCATTTACGCTGGCATTTCACGGGGCTATGAGAGTTAGTGAGCTAGTTGCAAGGAACAAACGGGATGTGACGGGGGGCTTGTGCAGGGAACATGTTCAGATTAGGGGTGATGCGATGATTGTCTCCTTTCTCAGGTCCAAAACCGACCAAGATGGGAGAGGGGACTGCACGATCATTCGCAGAAACCCCGAGTCATCCATGTGTCCGGTACAGTGCTTAGAAGATTATCTAGCACGAAGGGTGGCATCATGGGGGGGGACATTGTTGAGGCATGCAGACGCTACCCCACTGACGAGGTTTCAGTTTCAGCGGGTGCTTGCAATGGCCATTGCCGCAGCGGGCTTGGACCCGGGCGAATTTGGGACCCATTCCTTTCGAATAGGGGCTGCCACTGAAGCTACAGCCAGGGGTCTTAATGTAGAACAAGTGAAACGTGTGGGGCGTTGGTCCTCCAATTGTTATAAGAGGTACGTGCGATTGCACATGTTGTGAAGCTGTAATCATGTACTCACGCTTCTTGTCTTTTGTTTGTTTGCAGTTGCGCAAGCCTACGCGGCAGGGCGAACTGTGCAGTCGACCCTACACCAGGCCAGCGGTCGCACGTCACCGGCTGTGAAGAAGGAGGTGTGGGTCGTGGGCCACTCATACGTGAGACGGGCCGCAGACGTATTCAAAGCAGGTGACATGATTCACGTACCTGGGGAATACGGGTACAGAGTGTCCTTCTACGGAAGGGGCGGTCTCTGTATTGACCAGTTTCAGGAATTTTTTGAGGGTTTGTTAGAGCGGATGAGGTCACCGCCGTCCATAGTCATAGTGCATTTAGGGGGCAATGATTTGGTCACCACCGGTAGACGACTTCTCCTGGAGGCTATGCTTTCCACAGTAAGTTGGTTAGCGAGGAAAGTTCCGGGGTGCATAATTGCGTGGTCTCACATGATCCCACGAAAAGTGTGGCGGGGGGCTATCTCGATCCCTGCTTTGAATCATTCTGTTAGAAAATTGAATAATAAAGTGAGTAGGTTATTCCGTTCCAAGACATTGCATTCGATCTCGCATAGTTGTATTAATGATGACAGTATGTATCTGGGGGATGGTGTGCATTTGTCAAGGGTGGGGAATGAGTTACTCATAGGTGACTTCTTAGCTTGGTTAAAATCGTTAAAACATGACCTTTAGGTAGGAGTTTTTTGTGGGGGGTCCGGATAGCCGGTCAACTATCCGGACCTGTGGCGGTAAGGTCATGATCGGTGAGCACTAATTGGTAGATCCCTATGAGTGGGCGTCACCCAACACGGATGGGAGCGCTCGGGAGAGGTGGCCATTGGCCCCTCAGTGGGGAGGCGGTCCCGTCTAAGGGCGGGTCGCCGGAAGTAAAGGAAAGGCGGTCAAGGCCCCTTCCTTTGTAGGAGGGGTTACAGTCCCCTCCTGGGGGAATTTCCCGGGGCCAGTGTCATCTGCGACGGCAGATGCGGTAAGTGTGTGGGGTGGGGGGAGGTCCACGATACCTTCTAGATACCACACACAAGTCTTCGAACGACCTTTAAATGGCGTCGAGTCTTAAGTGCCCCCGTCAAGTCAAGGGAAATTGTTTGTAGTTGCACTTGAGGTAAGCCTCTGTGCTGTCGCCCCTCCCAAGTGGGAGGGGTAAGTCTGGTTAGGGATCTTGACACCGGTTATGACCTTGCCGTTGGCCCTTAAACGTTAGGATGTACAATTTCAGTGTTTTTAGAGAATGTTTTTGTAGGATGCTAGTTCGGCTAGGAGAACCTCTGTATTAGAGAATATGTTAAGGTTAGCCAAACATCGCAATGTGATAATGAAATTGTACATAACATGAAACGTTTAATGTTTTTAATTTTTTGTTTTAATAAATACGGCCGCGGGAGGGTCACTCCCTCCCACATCCAAAAAACTTTAAGAACTGTTTCCGGTTTCCCTCCTTTCGGGGATTGTGTTGAGAGGGGGTGGCGGGTATCTCAGCCATATGGAAAGGGGCGACCACTCGGTCCCCCCGAACGTATGGCAGAGTGCCTCGATCCCCCCGGGAAGCCATTTTGGGGCGGGAGGCGCGTCACGGCTGGTATGCCCGAAGCGGCGTAGCCGGGGCGCGCCTTTTCCCGCCCTTAGAGTGGGCTGGCCTAGACACCGACGTAGCCAGCCCCGCCCTAGGGGCAGGCAGGGGCGGGTTCTCGCCCGCCCTGAAGACGGATAAAAAGAGACGCAAGACCAGAAGACGTGCTCTTGTTCTTGTGCTCCGAAGCTGCACCTCCTCGCTACTCGTGAGCTCGGGACAGAACGAAGAGCCAATTTTGACCCACCCACCAGCCCCTGAAGACAGCAAGTCATCGTGCAATAAAGTGAATTTTATAAATTTGTTCTCGTTTCATTACAGGCTGTGAAAGTATCAGTTTGTTGTTGTTCCTAATAAAGTATGGTGAATATTGTGTAAGTTGATACGATTAAAATGATTTGAGGTAGTGTTGCAATTTTAAGCATGTTCTTTCGGTCGTAGCGACCAATGTTTTTCTTAGGTTTGAGTAAGAATTGTCGTATTTATTTTTTGGTAGGCAGTAAGGTCATGATCGGTGAGCACTAATTGGTAGATCCCTATGAGTGGGCGTCACCCAACACGGATGGGAGCGCTCGGGAGAGGTGGCCATTGGCCCCTCAGTGGGGAGGCGGTCCCGTCTAAGGGCGGGTCGCCGGAAGTAAAGGAAAGGCGGTCAAGGCCCCTTCCTTTGTAGGAGGGGTTACAGTCCCCTCCTGGGGGAATTTCCCGGGGCCAGTGTCATCTGCGACGGCAGATGCGGTAAGTGTGTGGGGTGGGGGGAGGTCCACGATACCTTCTAGATACCACACACAAGTCTTCGAACGACCTTTAAATGGCGTCGAGTCTTAAGTGCCCCCGTCAAGTCAAGGGAAATTGTTTGTAGTTGCACTTGAGGTAAGCCTCTGTGCTGTCGCCCCTCCCAAGTGGGAGGGGTAAGTCTGGTTAGGGATCTTGACACCGGTTATGACCTTGCCGTTGGCCCTTAAACGTTAGGATGTACAATTTCAGTGTTTTTAGAGAATGTTTTTGTAGGATGCTAGTTCGGCTAGGAGAACCTCTGTATTAGAGAATATGTTAAGGTTAGCCAAACATCGCAATGTGATAATGAAATTGTACATAACATGAAACGTTTAATGTTTTTAATTTTTTGTTTTAATAAATACGGCCGCGGGAGGGTCACTCCCTCCCACATCCAAAAAACTTTAAGAACTGTTTCCGGTTTCCCTCCTTTCGGGGATTGTGTTGAGAGGGGGTGGCGGGTATCTCAGCCATATTAGAAATGGTTTGGCATTGGTTGGTGACACGAAGATACCTGGCTGGCTCTTGACAGTTGTGTGGATTGCATGAATAGGTCAGATAGATGATCACAGGGTTGAGGAGCAAGCCAGTGTGTCTGGCCTCAGAGCCTGCACTAGCCTCAACTGCAGCTCTATATAGAGGAGACCAGGAGTATGAAGATGTTATTCTTTCATTTTGTCTCTCATCCCATTATAGGCAGCCTCATATAATAAAAAGACACTTACAATAAGCAGTAGCTGAAGGAGATTGTACGAATGACCTCTGGCCAATAAATTCAAAGCCTTGCATGAATCGAGCGGTATTGATGACTGGCACACTTGATGTCCCAGAGTCTGTTTTCCATGCAAGTTAAGATTTTTTTAGCCCTCATAAACTACAGAAAAACATAATACACAGAGACAGACTGTGTGCAATTGAAGAACTTAGGAGTGTATTTCAGAGTTTAGAAGACTCTGTTCTTCTGCCATAGCATAACATTCTTTTCCATCAGAGTTGTGGTTGGCAATTCTTCATGTTAGGTTTCTGTCAGGGATTCAGAAGCCTTTGTTTGATGGTAATTTGTCAGTTAACATTGTTGTGGCAGAACAGGTCAACTATATTTAGAATTGTTCAGGGATTTGGTTTGATGGCCACGGAAAGGTCTGGAAGAAAGCTAAAACATATGGTGGAGGTCTGCCAAAATTAAGCTGACTATCCTTGATGTACATCTACTAATTACAAACAATTTGTGCCTGCATTACAAAGTAGGCCTGTAAAACAAAGCCATATGATTTGCCACTCACAGTCCAGGCCTGTGGTGCTCTAAAACAGACACCACTACCATGGCAGCATACTGCAATATGGGCAACCAAACGAGCTGTGTGCTAAACTTAAAGCAACTCTAAGGGGTATATTCACAAGAATGTGTGATTACTACTGCAAGAGTAGCATAACACAACTTTTAACATCACAGCTGCGGGAAAACAACCCTGTGACAACGTGGAATTCACAACACGGCAGTAGTAGGCAATAGTTTGCCGTAACCGCGCCCATTGGCCACGATACAACCACCTAGATGGAGAAAAAAGACACAAACCTCAACGCTAGAAAACCTGCGATGGGCTAAAGCGCGATAAGAAAACAGTGACAACCAGCGCGAGGCAGCAATATTCATTTGCAATGCAGGAAAAAGCACAAGAACAGCATACGGAAAATGCCACAGAACAAAATTCATCAACAGCGGAGTACCATGGATGCACCCTGGCAAACTGCAGAGGGCAGCATGTACACCACAACATCCAAGCACCATGGAAGAACAGAATTGACAGGCACACTGCATGAAAGAGACCAGTGGCATACAAATCAGAGCTGCAGGAGCGACACACCCACTGTGCAGCATACGTCCATTTGCAGAAGTGCACCTCGACATTTACAACATCCTGGTACAAACAGCAACCCCTCCACAATTGAAGACAGGACACAACTGGTTCTGAAAATGTGCACAACCTGACAAATCACATATTAAACCGCAGGGAAATGTAACATGACAATGTACAAGTACAACTTCTAACCTGCAATATGTTTTAATCACACATGCAGTGCAGTTGGACATCTTCTACTGTTGCATGTTTGCCATGGACGGTGACAATGTGACGTACTCATGAGAAGTAAGTGTCAATGGTGGTATTCTTATGGACCATTCCTGCCGCAGCTGTAGTGGGATGTGGGCCACCTGCCCCATCACCACCATCATCATCCGGTACCTCTTGAACTCGGATCCATGGGGCCCTGGTGCGAACACAGATGTTGTGCAACACACAACATGCAACGATCATCTTGCACAGGATGTCCAGGCTGTACAGGAGCTTCCCACCTGTGCCATCCAGGCACTTGAAACTTAACTTCAACACACCATATGTGTGTTCAACGATGCCCCCGGTGCGAATGTGGGCCGTATTGTACTGCCTTTGGGCGGGTGTGGCCGAGTCGCGGAGGGGTATCATCATCCAAGGGCCGAGTGCATATCCTTGATGACAGTGCAGGGAGAGACGAGTCAATACTTGGTTGGGCAGGATGTGATGGCAGGTCCACCAATCCAGTGATGCCTGTGCTGGCTTTGTGCAGGATGAATGTAAGCCAGCCCTCAGTGAGTAGCTGGTGCTGGCAACTACACCAACAGTCATCTGGCACTCAGAAATGCAATGTCAAACTACAAGGGGGGATGACTAGAGTCGCACTGGGCTAGTGGCACCGGATGCACAGTGGCCGACACGGGCCCACTGCCACGGAACGCTGACCCCCAGGAAACTGGGGTAGGGTCATTTGGACAGAGCAGTGCTTCAAATGTGTTATGGCTGCATTCTGCATCTTCACACGTTCAGCTGTTGTGTGGCTGTGGTGCCATGAAATGTCTGTATTGAGTGCAGGTGCAGCTCAGGATGACCATGGAGTGGTGTGGTCGTGTCTGGTAGGTGGTCGTGTAGTTTGACATGTTGAATGTGGTTTTGCCATGTGTGCCTCCCCACAGTTGTGCATTGTGCGTCAGAGGCTTTGGGATGTGTGGTGTGCTGATTTGGTACTTATCAACAAGCAGTCCTGTTCCACTTGTGCCATCCTGGAAGTGCTGGTTGATGATGGAATGTCGGAAGATGAAGGAATCATGCACACTGCCTGGGTAGTTGGCGATGACATTGGTGAAGAGTCCCCGGTGGTCCACTATTGCCTGCAAATTGGTCGAATGCGTGTGCTTTCTGTTGCGACAGTAGTGTGTGCTGTATCTGCAGGGGGCAAAAGTGGGACATGTGTGCAGTCGATTGACCCCAACACGGCCGGGAATACGGCTATGGCATAGAAGCCTTGCTTTGTCTCCAGCTGTTCCTCTGCAGTGTGGGGGAAGTGAAGGTACTGGGGTATGATGCTGAGGATGGCATCCAGGACAGGTGTGATGAACTTTGAGAGGGCTGGCTGTGAGACCCCTCTGACTCTGGCAGTTGTTGGTTAGAAGGTACCAGAGGCCAACAAGTGCAGCACAGCCAGTTGTTTTGCCTGTGGAGGGATGATGGTTCTCCGCTGTGTTGGGACCGTCAGCCTGTGGGAGAAGTGGGTCCTGATGCAGAGAATGGTTGTCCTTTTGAGCCTGTAGTGAGCAATGACTTCTTTGGGCGTTAGGTCTGTGAAAGTGGTGCGTTTTCGGTAGGTGTGCTGTCTTACTCTGTTCTGCCTCTGAGTGGTCCCCTGGGGGTGCGGTTCTGGGTCCTGGGGGTGGTGGCAGTGAGTGTTTTGGTCCTGTTGGGGCTCCGAGCTGCATGATGAGTAGCTCCATGGTGTTGTTGGTTTTTTGGGTATGGCTGTGTGCGGGGCTCCGTTGCATACTGTAGGTAGTCGTCCGACTTTACACCTGCTTGAGGCAGGTGTTAAATACCTGCGGCTACCGTGGCGTATCGTCTGTTTTTGGTTCGCTTCGCGGATCTGTAAGTTCGTTGTCAAAGTGGAGTTGTTTTTTCGTGTGTTTTTGCACAGGAACACCTACTCTGCATCTCATTAGGGTTAGTTGGTGGTGTCCGCCGTGGTGTTCGGTTTTTGGGGCAGTTATCACGGGAATACGGACGATGTCTGCAGTTTGCACCAGCTTGTAAATGCAGTGTTAGTTCTATCTCCACTTCTGATGTGTTAAGGTGGAGGTAAATCGGAAGTAAGTCCTTGTGAATATGCCCCAAAGTGTTTCTAGTCATTACATTATAACCAAACTCTGTTCTGATGTGTGCTGACGTATAAGCTTAAATCTCAAATATATAAAACTACTACAAGCATAATGCTCTTGGTTACATCACTTAAAACAGGACTGGGGTCAGTGTAGGAAGTGAACTGCAGGAAAGTGGTCGCTTTACTTAGACCCTAAAAAAATACAGTAATTTCATTTTTTTAAAGGAAAATAAACATATTATCTGCATACAATTTACCATACTTTAGGTCAGCACTAACTTTGGAAACTAGTTGTTGCATCCTTAAAGAACGACTCTTGCTTCTTCCAATCAATTATTTTCTTTTAGACTGGGTTGCTACACCTGGGAGCCCGCTTTCCAGATTGTGCGAATACAAAAAAGAATCTATGCAACATCTATTATGGGTCTTTCCGGAGTTTCATCTGCACATCACATTTTAATAAAACTGATGTTTAGGCTAAATGGGGTTTTACCTGTGAGGAGACTTTGGAATTTTCCATGATCACTCTTAAACCAATGTATTAAGCTTGCTTCGGCAAATTTGTCAATATATTTAACGCAATCTGGGATTGAAGGTGTTGACTGAGTTGGTCATTGCCACTGTCGAAGCATTAATAATATAAAGTCATTTATTTTGTTTTGTAACATGCTCAATTTTACAGTTTTATTTTAAGCTTAGCCGGACTTTTACATCCCCCTTCGCGGTTTAAACCCAATGTTATGAGTTTATGCGATTAGCTGTATCAATTTTAATTAATTAACACAAATAAAATAAACTTGAAAACTGCACAATTTTTTTCTGCAAAGAATACATTTGACATTTAACCCAGTACTATACAAATGTCTGCTACGTGTAACTATTAGCAGTCATATTAATGAATCAATTTTAACATCCACATAGAAGATGCCTCAAGTCAAGATATCAGTGGCAGCATAATAATGCATTTCATTCTTTAATAGTTTATCTAGTGCATTGTAGTATTTTGTTATCTCAAACACAAATGTAACTGAACTATTGCCATGTAATCAAAGGCATAATAAAGTAGTACATCTATAATATTGTATATGGCTCATCAGTCACGTTGAAATAGAGAACCCTATCTCCTAATGTCAACAAAATCCTTTAATCAGGTGCCCCTATCAAAAATTAAATGAGGCAAAATTATTTTAATAAAACCTACTATATAACTTGAAAATTCCCACGCATCGACTCCACATTGAGTGCATTTTAAAAATAGTATAATAGTATAATATAATATTGCAATAATATAGTACAATAGGACAACAATGTTTATAGATGAGAAAAAGCAATATGATGCAGTTCAACAAAATTACATAACTATACTCAACCGAAAAGACATTTTCTTTTGCCGGCACAACTCCAAGGCAGCAAGCCGCATTGTCTACAGAACACATGTTACCTACCTTCAGCGGGAGCACTAGTCCTCTGGCTACATCAGACAGGCAATAGACAAAGTTCAAGTATTGAAAGAAGTATTTGAGGAATCGTTGGAGGTAGGGGTGCTACCCAGCTCAATGGGCGAGATTGTAATCACTTCCCTTTTGAAACTGGGGAAGGACCCCGCAGAGTGTGATTCATACCGCCCACTGTCGCTCATCAACTGCAATGCCAAAATTCTAACTAAGGTGTTAGCCACTCGGCTGTCCCTCCTCATGACAAAGATTGTACTCCCTGATCAGGCTGGGTTTGTTCGGGGCAGATCCACCAATCACAATCTGCGAACTCTTTTTTCCTTGATTCAAACTATAGCCCCTGAATTTCCAGTAGCTGCAATATTTTTGGATGTTATGTTATGTTATGTTATGTTACATACATTTGTAATGCGCACTGCTGCCCCAGATAAGGGGCGTCCAGGCGCATGGCAGGTAAAAATGCAACACCACAGGAAACATAACAGAAAGGAGGAAAGAGATTTATTAGAACAAAAAAGTTTTTAAGGCTTTACGAAAGACTAAAAGATCGTCTAACAGCCGCATCTCTACAGGAAGGGAGTTCCAGAGCTCGGCTGCTCTGACCCAGAAGGAACGGCCACCGACCCGACACAGTCTGTATCGGGGAATCACAGTAAGTGCATGGCCCAAGGATCTCAGGGGCCGAGTAGGCACATACCAAGACAGAAGGTCCGCAAGAATTGGGGGACCTACCCCCCTCAAAATCTTGAACGCCACACACAGCACTTTAAACTGAATTCTGGCCTTGATAGGCAACCAGTGCAGTGATCTCAATGTGCTGGAGACAGAACAGGTACGGGGTAGGCCAACAATAGCTCTCGCCGCAGCGTTCTGGATGCGTTGGAGGCGGGTAATCTCAGCCACATTGGACCCTACAAGAAGAGAGCTGGCGTAGTCCAGGCGAGATAACACTGTAGCCTGGACTATCAGCTGCCTGGTGCGATGGTCAAAGAACTTCAGAACAGGGCGAAGCGACCGTAAGATACCAAAGCAGCAGGCCGCGGTTTTCTTCGTGTGGCCTATATAGCTGAGGGAGGGATCTATCCATACTCCTAAGTTCTTTAATTCCGTAACCGGAAGGGGGGCCGGCCCCAGCTCCGTAGGCCACCACCTGTCCCCCCATAGCTCCGATCTCTTACCGACGATCATGATCTCTGTTTTCTTAGCGTTGAGCTGGAGACAGTTGTTCTTCATCCAGCTCGCCACCGCCCTAAGTCCACTCTGAAACCTGGGGGCATCCCGGTCCGCATCCCCGCTGATCGTAACCGCTAGCTGAGTGTCGTCAGCATATGAGACCATAGTCATGCCCCATTGCTTGACGACCTCAGCCAGCGGTCTCACGTAGAGATTAAACAACGTGGGACTCAGCGAGGATCCTTGCGGCACCCCCTGTTTCAAAGGATGGAATTGGGACTGGAACGGTGGGACAGCAACGCTAAAGAAACGATCGTCTAGAAAAGACCGGAACCACTGGAGGGCAGGTCCACCCAGCCCAATCTCCTCCAGGCGATGCAACAGGATAGGATGCGAAACAGTATCAAACGCGGCGCTCAAGTCCAATAAGACGAGCGCCGCTGTCTGTCCCGCATCCATCACCGTGCGAAGGTGTTCAGCCATGGAGAGGAGGGCGGTCTCCGTGCTGTGTCCAGCACGGAACCCATTCTGGGTGGGATCCAAGATGTTAGCCTGGATAAGGTGAGCCGAAAGAACTTTGTTGACATGGGCCTCCAACACTTTGGTCGGCCACGGAAGTAAGGAGATGGGCCGGTAGTTTTCGGGTTTATCTGGGTCCAGGGACGGCTTCTTCAGAATGGGAGATGCTACGAAAGCATTCGACTCGGTTGAATGGCATTATTTATTTACCATCCTGCAAAGAATGGGGTTTCCCAAATTATTTATTTCCTGGATTCAATTGCTTTATACCCATCCCAATGCCTGAGTGCTTATTAATGGCTGCCTATCAAACCAGCTTTCGATTACGAGGGATACCCGTCAGGGATGCCCTCTATCCCCCCTTTTATTTGCCATAGCGATTGAGCCATTAGCGTGTTGACTACGACAACTTCATAAAGACAGTGCGTTTAAATGTTTTCAGCGACAAACTGGGGTTTCGCTATACGCGGATGATTTGACGCTATATGTTATAGATCCCCGAATCAATCTTAACCCATTGTTACGGGAATTCCTGGTGTTTGGGCTTTTATCGGGCATACAAATAAACTGGGGCAAATCGCAATTCTTCCCACTCACCACTGCAGTAACAGAATTCCAGTTGGATTACCCACTAGAATGGTGCAGCTCGGATCTCCGTTATTTGGGAATCCAGGTTTCTAAAGATAGGGAGGAGACGCTCTGACTAAATTACAGTACAACGATTACTAAACTGACCACCAACGTCGCACGTTGGATTTCACTACCACTGTCCATGGCGGGTAGAGCGTTGATTATCAAAATGGTCATACTGCCACATTTTTTGTATCTATTCCTAAACATCCCTTATTACCCAGGCATTTTCTTTTTCAAAACGCTGCGTTCGGAATTACTTCGGCTATTTGGGCTGGCAAGCAACCACGGCTGAAGTGGTCAGTAATCGCTCAGCCCTATGATAAAGGGGGATTTGATATACCGGATTTCGAAGTATACTATATGAGCGCACAGGCACATTATGCCTATCACTGGACGGCATCCACGCCCTGCATGCCATAGCTAGCAGTGGAGGATTGGGTAGCTCGGCCTCTTCCCCTGAATGGCATTATACACAGTCTTGTTGAGGCCCTGGAAACTACCATTTATCACGGGCCATGCACGATTGACGCCTGGAGGAGAATTGCGAAAATGTTACACCTCGCGGTGCTATATTCACCACGCATGCCACTGACTTGTCATCTCAAAATGGTATTGTTGCTGGAAACTGGGTTCCAAGCAATGTGTAAGCGCCTGAAGATTGCTACTTGGGGGGATCTGTTTTTAGATGGGCAGCTTTGCACTAGAGAACAGTTATTCCAGGGTGTACAGCCTACACCATTGGAAATACCCCTGAGGCAGGGGCTGAAAGACATCTTATTAGATTATCCTAAAGAACCGGAGACCGTAATGCCACTTCACGGGATTCTGAGCTCGACAGCTGGGCGACATCAGGTCATAAGTATTTACAGTAGTATTAGGGCGCAATACCACGGTGTGGAGGGTACGGCTTGCATGTGCTGGAGTGCAGATATAGGCACTGACATTTCGGATGAAGAATGGGCTTACTGCTGTGGTATCACTGCCAACATCTCAGCTAGCTGCAGGCTCAAGATCATTTACCACAGATTTCTGCAAAGGATCTACTACACGCTGGTAAAAAACTTTAGATTTCACTTGGCGGATAATGATCGATGTGAAAGATGTAGGGCAGAAGGAGCAGGATTTATGCACTTGGCGTGGGAATATTGGGCACAGGTACACAGAGCACTGCAAGAAATGGTAGATGGTACGCTAGATAGGTATCCACTCCATATGCTGCTTGAATACACACTACACATACCTAAACAACACAGGAAATTTCTTGATATTGCTCTGCTGCTTGCGAAACGAAGGGTAGCATGTCGCTGCGGGCGAGGGAGAGCACCAAAGTTTAAAGAATGGCTGACAGATAATATCTACTGCCAAGACCAGAATGCTGTTTATGCTGAAACACAGGCCAAGGGACATCTGGGGTCCTCTGCAAACATATTTTCTCAACACTGCAGTGACGCAAGATGGGGCAGTTGGAACCGAGCATGGCGGCAACTCAGAGATATTAAAATAAATGTTATCTATGTATTTCTAAGAGACTATGTAAGAAGCTTTTGCAGATGATATTCTGCACAGTGATGCAATGCTAACGGTTGAAATACATGCGTTAAATATGTGCGCTGCAATGACCTGGACGGTGATGAATTTCTAACCTAGATTGACATTCAGACAAAGATGTAATAGTGATATGTATTACGATGAGATGGAGGCTTATACTGTTTAATGGTTAACATGCTGAGAACCTGAAGAGGAGCCAATACGTAATATATTATGTCCTGATGTATGCGACTATACTGCTACCTGTTTCTAGATCTGACATCTTTTATTTATTGGAAACTACCAAAATGTACCTATGTTTAACAGGAAAAATTGTATAAATAAGGTGTTAAAAAAAAGGGTTATCAGGTTTGTCTTGCCTGCCCCCAATCATTCTAATGCTGAATCCAGTAGTGTACTACCTTTAACTCGAACCACCATTATTGGGCCAAAGCTACCCCATGCCATGACCACTAAAATCAGCACAGTGGCCACCCCTGCCTTGTATTGCTTCACAACAAGGAATCACTGTCAGCAAGACAAGGGAGGCATGTGGCCACAACTCTTTGCCTTTTTGAAAGGTTCACAGTAAAGAAATAACATATAGATAGACATACAACTCAAGGGTCAAAGGACCTACCCCAAGCTGATGAGACAGATCTTATGTTGAGAGATAGTGATGTGTTTTATCTAGGAACCCGATCAATATTGTGACCTTATGCCCCTATACGGCTATAATCAATAAATATCCCTATAATGGCATAATAATCAGAGCCATATTTCAGTAACTCGCCTCTGCAGTCCATGACACAGCAGAAGCTACTTCCTTAGATTCCTAGAGAACACACCAAGTTCTTTCGACACACCAAACCCCCAGCAACCTGGGAAAGCCCCGTTTGCTTTGTTTTGATTAGTAATAGAACTCCTTCGAGCACTGTAAGAATGACCAGTTCTTAGTGACATCTTTATTGACGTCTTATGTCCAAAACGTACGTCAAACTCGGCACCATTCAGGTATAAATCTACCAACGTTGCCTTAAGCAAACACACGGGGTGAATACTGGAGTAGAACAACTGTCCCCTTGCAGAGAGCCCAGCAGATGCGAGAAGCCCACGGAAGCTCCCCTCCTCTTTGACGCTCTGAGAAAGACGCTGCCTTTTCTCCTGCTGAGAAAATCCAGCTCTGGCGTTTCCAGCCTACCCTTGCGGGTGAGTGGTATATCGGGTCCTGAGAGGGAGATACCAGACCTCCTACATTCGATTTCAGAGGTACGGTGCTGACTAAACCCTTAGAGACCATCCTTGAATCAAACTCTTGGCAAAACCTACTTAACTTAAACTGCTACTTACTTACTCCCTCCCACGTATTAGGCTTAGGTCAGGTACACCGGGGTAGGCGTAGTTAGAAGCACCAGTTGAGGTCGTTAGCCAATGTATATATGAATGTATATATTTTATTCATTTTAACTATCTTATGGCTAAGAAACCATATCAATGCTTTTACAGTATTATTTCGTAATACTCCTTTTACTGTACGCACTTTTCGTTATAACAAGTCTTGCAATTGTGGCAATTCATTTCTCTTGCATGAGAAGGAAGACTGCTCAATAAATAATATCTTTTATTGAAAATGCCCGTCTCTCTTTTCTCTTTACTCTGGTGAAATTAGGAACGCACGTCTGACTGAGTGAAATAGCTGTCTATTGTTTTCACATGACTCTAGAGATTGACTCTTATTCTGGGGAGCAAAGTTGTCATGTTTATGCGGTTGTCGGAAGCTGAATCCCTTCTTGTCTGAGCCAGGGAAGCTGATCACTTCCTATTCAGTCAAGAAAGTTTCCAGTGACCTCTGAGCTAGCTGGCGCAAACCTAAATTAAGTCTAACATAGTCAGTAGAGACCTAGAAGACCTCAGTCCTACATCTACACTGCTGTTTATGTTATTACAATGCGCAGGGCCTATAGGGAAAATAGGAACTACACTACATGGCGCCCAACGTTTGGTAAGGCGATAAAACTAGCACAAAACATTAGAGTAACTCAGTCGTGCTTTTTCACACAGAGCCTTTCTCCCGTAAATACTCCAATAGACGTCTGGAGTGGGTGAAAGGTTAAAATCCGCCGGAACTTAGTAGGAAGAGATTCCTATGTAGAGTTTCTGGTTTAGTCAACGTTAAAGGATACAGTGTTCCAAAATATTGTGCACCTAATCTTTTCTTTCCTTGGAAACCTGCTCTGCAAACTTTCATTAAAACAATGTCAAATAATGGCGATAACATTGGAACGAATGAAGTCGCAGTAGATGCGAATCAACTGGGTTTCGATGTTACAGGGATTAATGAACCGGATGCAATTATCATCCTGGCGAACATAAGAAAAACTATAACTTTAAAACTTATAGAAAACGGACTGACAGCACGAGGTGGTACAGTCATTTTCGTGATAGAGGCACACGAATATCGGCAGACAGAGGTATTCTATTCATGGATAAACTTTCCAGCGGCAAACGCTACAACACACGAGTTCCACTATTACAAAATAGAGGAACCACCGGAAGAATACGCTCCTTTCGAGGAGATTGAAATCCCATTAATATACCAAGAGCACCTGCTCTGGTTTAAAGGTGCCCTAAAACATAATGATCACATTACCAGGCTCGGTCCACTAGTTAGACCAGGAGCAACATGGCCGGTTCTAGCCAGCTACACACCACATCCAGAAATTGATAAAATGTCAAGAGAAGAACTTTTAGCACAGCTAAAATTATTAATTAAATTACACAGACAGTTAGTCCAATATGTAATGCGGACTGCAACAGTCCAAACAGCTGTTAATATTCCAGAGCTAACCCCTCATCAGGGGAACACAAATAAAATAACACCACAGAACATACAATCATGTCTTGGAAAAACACCCGCAAAACGGGAACAAATTCCATTCTGGCTAGCACAAAAGATAACTCAAATAGAGGCAGTATTCCCGAATACTACCCCTATTGAGAAACACAGAATTCTGACTATCTGCCTTCCAATGGGGGTCGCACCACATGTGGAGGACTGTGACACTTGGGGCACAGTCTTTGCTTCCATTTACACAAAAACACATGGTGTTCCGTCCATGGGGTTAATACCAGATGTGCTAAAACAAATTCAGAATGATTACGGTCCAGAACCTGCTTTAACTCTTGGTATGAAATTACTGGAAGACTTCAAGTAGGTCTCGGCTATATTACTAGCCAACATAAAAGGAGAAGCAGCATCTGTGGCGATCGGCCAGAAATTGAAAGAAACAGATATACCAGAACAACCAATTGAACTTGCCAGAATCATAGAAAAATGCTATGAAGAATTAGGTAGAGATAGTTTGGGTGGGAAACCAGTAAAAACCCAACTACTTGAAAATCCTGAGTAATTATTTAATAAAAATAATCTAAACACTCCTAAAAAGAGTTGGGATGGAAATAAACAATCCACTCCCAAAGAAAAAGTTTTCCAGTCCAGAGGAAGGTCTCCTCGGCGGAGAGAAAGAACTCTGAATCGAGGAGAACACCAGTCTCCCCAGAGGGAGCACTCTGAGAAAAGATATAACCTTAGAAATAGGGATAACTTGAAAAAGCCTGATAGATATCAAAGCATTGATACACGTCCCTCTCGATCTTTTTCGCAGAAATCGGAGAGAAGAGGACGGTCAGAACCAAGGGAAGAGAACACCAAGTCCAAAGACAAGGAACCTGCTCAAAGTAAAAAAATACAGTTTCCAAGAAAGAAGGTAGCCAGTATTAGAGTAATCGAACATGCCGAGAATACTGAGGACACAGCTGAAAAACGGAGAGTGGGCACAGACAATGCTAGACAGCGCAGCAGAAATCGGCATAGCTCGCAAGATCCTGATGAGTCATCTGGAGACAGTGGACACGAATGAGTACATTCAAGTAGAAACTGCAGATACCAGAGTTAGCGAACCTCATAAGATATACGAAATAACACTGCGTATAGAGGGAGATAAGACTAGGAAAATAAGGGGTCTATTTTGGGATAACCTCTCAAAAGGCTATGACATCCTGTTAGCCGAGAAAGATTGGCCCCCAGAGTTTGTCGGGAGTGCCCTCATGGCGAAGAAATGATTATGCCTGCCTTCTCAAATCATATTCCAATTCACACTAAATATATATATGCAAGAAAGTGGGCAGTAGCTCAAGCACCTGCACTATATAAGAATCATGTAGGATGGGATGAGGACTCTCCTCCTCACAAAATCCAGTTAAAATGTCAACCAACTGCACAACGGCAGTACCCAATTAAGCAAGAAGCTAAAAAATAGGTCAGGGAGATTTTAGATCAACTTGAATACCAAGGGGTGATGGAAACATGCACCTCTCAAATGAAAAATCCTTTGTTTCCTGTCTCCAAACCAAACGATTCGTATTGTCTAGTCTTGGATTACAGACATCTTAATTCATGTTGCAAAACATTTGCGGTACAAAATTCGCACAGTGTGGCACTAATGAATAACATAGTTCGCAAAAAATACAAAACAACATTAGACATCTCTAATGGATTCTTTTGTCAAAATATTGCACCAGAAAGCCGGTACTTGACCGCTTTCTCAATAATGGGGTCACAGAAAAATTTCTGTAGGCTCCCACAGGGATTCAAGAACAGCCCAGGACTATTCTCAGCCTGAGTAACTACAAATGTATGATGATGAGGCATTATCTTATGTCGATGACATTTATCTCACAGACGATGACTTGGATACTCACTTGAAAAGAGAGATCACCATAATACTTGGGTTCGCAGCAGAGGGTTACAAATTCAACTTTAAAAAGTTGCGAATTGCCCATCTAACAGTCTTATTTTTAGAATACGAATTATCAAGTGAAGGAAAAAGCCTAGCAGGCAACTTCTTAGAGAAGTGCGCTGTACTTCAAGCACCGAAAATGCTGAAGAACTTATAATCGATTCTAGGCTTTCTGAATTTCGGAAGAACTTACATTCTAAACTATGCAGAGAGTATTAAACCTCTCTACGAATTAATAAAACCTGATTTTAAACCAATCAACTGGACTCAAAAACACACAGAAATTTTGGGCTCACTGCAAACAGACATGTTAGCTAAAACAAAATTAGAAACACGTGACAATACACGCAACCTTGTAATCCGGGTCATCCCAGGAAGATGCGGATTCACGTACCTGACCTCTAATGAGGGAGAAACGGTACCAATAGCTTACAAATCACATTTGTATACAAAAGCTGAAATAAAATTCAGTTCAACGGAAAAAATTCTAACTGCGGTACAGACTGCTGTAGCAAAAGAAAGGGCCCTAGCACAAGGTAAACGAATAATAATCGTTACACCAATACCTGCCCTAGAAGCGGTAACTAAAGCGAGCATTCCAAATGCTAAAGCTCTGCATCCAAGATGGATCCAATGGGTTAATTCTCTTGCTGCAACAGACGTAGTATAGGAATTTGATCCTAACTTAAAGACTCAGGAATTTTTACAATATGCATATGAATGTCCTCTGCCAACTGAAATCCTGCCTCTAGAACAATACGGATGTATCATATATACAGACGGATCAGCACAACCCGCAGTTGGGGGTAAACAAGCTTACAGTGCTGCGTGCGCGATTGTTAAAGGTCATTGGCACAAAGGAAAATTTAGACCACTGGTCACTAAAACACAATCTCCAGGAGATTGTACAGCTCAGCGAGCTGAACTACTAGCATTTAAGATGGCGCTTGAAAATACCGATCGCGAATTCCCCACACTTATAGTGTGTGACTCATATTATTGCGTTCAATCTTATAATGAATACTTGCAGAATTGGGTTGAAAACTGGGTTCAAAGATGCAAAAGGTGGCACAATTAAGCATAAAATGCTTTGGGGACAAGTAGTTCTTTTACAGAAGGAACTACAAAAGACTTACGTGATACACACTCTGAGTTATCAACGTGATGGCGTTAACGTTACAGGGAATTCATTGGCTGATGAAGCCGCAAAGGCAGCTGTGCAAACAGCTTCCGTAGCTGCTATCACCCGGTCAAAAACAAAAATAGACAGCGATATACTACAAGCTGTTAGTGGGTCAGTAAAAGATGATAGAAAAACACTCCCAAAAGGCTTTCTAGAAAAGTACTCATATTTAACTGATACGAATAATGTTCCTTTTGCTCGAATCCCTGGAGTGGGGGATAGAGTCATTCCAAACATGGAACACAGGTTAGGACTAATTACAGCGGCACACAAAGGGCTTGCTTCTGCACACGCTGGCGTTTCCGCCACAATATCATTATTAAAACAGGAATATTGGTGGCCGCCCATGAGAATAGAAACTAAGAAATATGTGCTGGAATGCGAAATATGCCCAAAAATGAAAGTATCAACAGTGAAACGACCAGCGCAGACACCCCTTCTCATCTCAGATAAACCATTAGCATGTGTTTACCTGGACCACTGTGGTCCCTTACAAAGGGATGGCAACTATAAATATATCATGGTCGCAGTGGACTCCTGTACAAGATTCATATGGATGTGGCCCCAGCGCTCGGCTGACGCCAGAACTGTTATAAAAGATTTGCGAGTCTTTATCGGCACATACGCAATAGCCATGCTTCATTCTGACCAGTGTCCTGCTTTTAGCTCTTGAGCTTATAAGGAGGCCATGACCAGCATGGGCATTGGGTTGCGGTTCTCTTGACCCTTCCATCCTGAGGAAAACGGGGCAGTGGGAAGAAATAAACGAGACATAAAGCAATCTATAACGGCAAAGGTATTAGGTTCGTGATGGGTGGTTCCAGCATTTAACAAGTGTCCAACGTAGTCCTAACAACTTGCCAAGAAATTCTCTAAAAGTTTTCAGCCCGTATGAACTATTGTTCGGAACTAGAATATATGTTCAGGACTTAGATAGTCATGCTTCAGTGGTAGAAGATAAGAAAAATGCTTTGACATCAAAGATCGTTTGGCTGTTTTACAGGACTTAAATGAAACAAGAAAAGCCCTGAGCAACATAAAGTTAAAGCAACAGCCAACAACCACTGAAGACACACCACCTGTCCCAGCAAGATCTGTCTGGATTCCAAAGATTGAGGATCTGGTCAGAGAGAAAATAGCGGTGAAGAAGGTATTTGGGCCTTCTTACAGAAAAGCAGTACCTGTCTTAGCAATCAACGGAACAAGATCATTTGTACTACCGCCCCTTGCTGGTAAAAAGGAGAACCGAGTTGTATCCATCGACCTGGTAAAACCACAATCATGTGGCCTATAATAAATAGTAGGCCCAGTGGACTCCCAAGAAGTAACAGAATACCCAAATTTGCTAGTATCCAAGAGGTTCAAACTGAAAGACTAATCACATTTGATAAACCTGCAGTGTATAAAAAAGGACTATGCAGAAATGCTATGGAACTTGTGCCTCTTGAAACCCAAATTGAAACAGTTCGTCATGAAACACCAGTCTAGCATCAGAATGTGCTAGTGAAAGGCAAATTGAAAAGACAATTCCAACAATTGACAGAAACTGCATCTGGCTACTTTATCAATTTCGATAACTTTTCTGAAGATCAAAGAGACACTGAAGTGACGCCAGCAACAAAGACTTTTAAAGAAAAAGCAACAGAACTCTTTCATCAACTCAAAGAAACCTATCTTATTTTTCCATGGTTAGAATTTTAAATTGGGCTAGGTGTATTTTTCCTCCTGTTTGGCTCATCAAAGTACTTTGTTTGGGAAAATTCATTGAGGGAAAATACAGTACAATGGACACAGCAAGTCAGAACAACCACTTAGTTCTGAAGCCTCACAAGTCATCTCACATCGAGAAAAGAGAACTATCATCAGTAAATGTCACAGCCATTCCAATACCCGGCGGGGTAGTTTGGGACAAAACAGATTACGAAATATATGGCCCGGTCGAACTCTCGAAATATCCTCATCCGTTTAAGGTTTCATTAAGTGACTTCGTAAAACCAAGTACATTCTCTGATGATTGGGACATTGAAAGCATAAATAATATGATGTCGGATTTAGTTTTGTCAGCAAAATGTACAGAACATGATTATTTGCAAGGTTCATCGAATTATGAACAGATGTACTGTTTTACTCATTATGCAGACCACCATTTTCATAAATCTGCTCAACCTAGAAATGTTTTTAAATACAACCAATGGGAACATTGTGCTACTCCACCTAAAAGCAGTTCAAAAACATTCTATGAGAAATTCCAATACTTCTCAGGGTTTAACACAAGTGATGCAGAAACATTTTATTATAAACTATTAGATAAAACAGGGACAAAAGCCATGCTGACAAATGCTAAATTGATATATTCAGAAGCATTTTATGAAAAAATGATTACATTTGGTTTTGATTTCTGGAAAACAACATTGAAACAAAAACCATCAGGGGTACAAAATATTGGCAGGTACAAGGCCTAGAAGCATTATTTTGAGCCTGCATGATCCCAGAACAAATAATGTTCTTGAATGACACAATTCACCAAACAACCTGTCTTGGCCTAGCCAAGATTAAAGACCTTAACAAACCATCTATTCCAAAGCCAATACCTGATAATGCAACCACAGATATTGAGGTAGACGTATCCCAAATTTTACATGAAAACAGAACACATTCTGATTGGAAAAAGTGGTTAATCTGGCCTACAGACACAAATAACTGTCAAGACAGATTCCTGAACAAAATACAGGGGTTAAAATTGAGCAGACCAGACCCTAGATACTCCCAGAGACAACATCCATGGATAGTAACAACATACAGTGTAGGGAAACTATGCCTTGAATGGCTACAAACATCCACACTGGCACAAATTAAGCAACACTTATCTTTACTGAAAGATGGTGCTGACTTGCATGATTTCATATTGGGACCACGCAAACAGCGTCAAAAACATTTCATACCGGCCAGTATATACACTGCTTACAACGAGGCATGGAAAGTGACTCAAATTGAGACAGCAGAGAAAATACGAGAAATTGATGGTATTCATTTTGAAAAATCACTTTCTGTTGTGGACAATGGGTTAATGACTCTGTCCTCCAAAATATATTCACTGGACAGTATTGTATCATCTGCTATCGATATAATAGACCAGGACTTGCTAATGTTACAACATGGCCAGTCCCAATTACGTTCTATTGTACAGCTAGGCTGGACATTGCAAAACCTGCGTTCAGGCTATGTGCCATGGCGTTTAATCAAAACAACGTCATTGTTTTCTATATTTAACCTTACTGATAAACAAATCAGTTTGGCACAGAAAGGAGCAGACTATACAATCCTGAGCATTGAAAAACTTGAGAGATTACCATTGACAATGTCAGAAAGACCTGTCATTGAATGGATAATACAAGGAATAATCACAATTCCGATAACAACTTTCCAATTTAAAAATTGCCTACAGTATATACCAGCAGGCCAGTATGAAAGGTTGGGTAAAGGATACATTAAGTCATCATGGAAATTACCTTATACACACACATGTTATAGTGACAATAACAAAATTTTTTTAGTGGTAATGAGTGTAAACAATCACTACGCGGTATACTTTTGTGCCAAGGTATTAACTTGCATGGGGCCTGTGAGGGGACTTCAAATAACCTTTCATGCCACCTGCATGGCACACCTGCAACACAGATAGAGCCATTCTTTAGACAATTTTCTAACGGGAGTTACGTTCTAATAACGGATCACAGCTGTTGTGGCTTGGTGCCAGGGAAAGCATATCTCTTAAGCGTCAGTTCCATGGTCACTTGCTGTATGCAAGCATTGTATCCAAATGGCCCTGGAGACTCAGAGGCTCCGATTTGTCCTCCGTTGAATATCTCTTCTATACGAATTGATACTTTAAGCAGAATGAAGTCTGTGCTTTTACAGACAACAGTGCCCATCACGTCATCAAAAGAGACATATGATCTCCAAGTTGCAAGGCCAACTGCAGAGATACATACACTTTTATCAACAAATTGCCCTGTGCATTTCGTAGAAATGTTAAGCCAAATCCTAAATATGTCGAATGCCAGTGGTATCTCGAATGTATTTAAGACAATTTTTTCGGGACTGTTAACACCCTTCGAAGCAGTCCTGGGCATCTTTCCCAATTTTGTCCATTCGGTCTTTGGCGGCCTACCACTACTTTTGGGACTCGTAGCAGGTATTTTATTTTTGACCCTTCTGCTCTGATATGGCAAGCCAAAATGCAGACATGACTCCGGCAACGATGGAAGAAACGATCCTAGCAATACGCTACCGGGACCGCATAACTCAAGTCCTTGGACTAGCCCGGCTAAGAGGTCTGAATATGACCTGGTTTCTTTCATTCAGACCTATATGGCAGACCTGCATCTTACCTGTGCTTTGATGTATGCCATGCGGAGAGGAATGCGTGTTAGACACCTGTCTTGCACTACAATCAGCAGTACCAATGGATATCGATACTTTGCTAAGTCCAGTAACGGCTCATGCATCGAGTTGTCCCCAGCGGTTACCAATCCTGATGACGGCATTCATTGAGACTCCTCCACTACGATTAGGTGGTGGCAGTGAAGCAAGAAATGAAAGCAACATCACCCAGGTACGACCCTCTGTGAGCATTGCTGATCCTGAAATCGAAGATAGCAATCATTCTCACAACTGCCAAGTTACAGCATTATCAAACTTGGTCGAACTGTCACCTGAATATGTAGACCAATTTTTTGCGAGTCTGTCTGAAATGATGTTCTCCCCTGAACAGAAACAATAACTTTTTGGAAAACAATCCGGCACACAGTGTTCCCATGAACTCTGAATTTGGCCTTCGGCTTTGATAAACAAGAGCAACTGAAAAACGTTTGGAACTATTTTTGCCCCGCACACGTACTTTGCTTAAAGTAGAACTATTCATAAAGAACAGAGCTTCTATTTTTAGTAGATCTAGAGACAAAATATTACCTCAGCCTCTAGCACATTTTACAGCAATTGTATTTATATGTGATGAAATAGTCTTGCCCATCTTTTCTGTATTAGGAGACATTTCATGTGTAATTTTCGCAAATCGTTCAACTGAATATATATGCACTTTTGAATGATTATACTGCTTAAAAACATACAGTACCTATTATCATTTTCATGTATTTCGTATACGCCATTTCAAATGCAAAATGTATTTTGGGGTGGGTTGGAATACACGTGCATCTTTATTGCTTAAGTTTTTAGCAATTGATGGACATAAAATCGTGGAGTGGGTGATGTGTTTTATCTAGGAACCCGATCAATATCGTGACCTTATGCCCCTATACGGCTATAATCACTAAATATCCCTATAATGGCATAATAATCAGACCCATATTTCAGTAACTCGCCTCTGCAGTCCATGACACAGCAGAAGCTACTTTCTTAGATTCCTAGAGAACACACCGAGCTCTTTCGACACACCAAACCCCCAGCAACCTGGGAAAGCCTTGTTTGCTTTGTTTTGATTAGTAAAAGAACTCCTGAAAGCGCTGTAAGAACGACCAATTCTTAGTGACATCTTTATTGACGTCTTATGTCCAAAACTTACGTCGAACTCGGCACCTTTCAGGTATAAATCTACCAACGTTGCCTTAAGCAAACACATGATGGTGAATACTGGAGCAGAACAGCTGTCCCCTTGCAGAGAGCCCAGCAGATGCGAGAAGCCCACGGACGCTGCCCCTCCTCTTTGACGCACTGAGAAAGACACTGTCTTTTCTCCTGCCAAGAAAATCCAGCTCCGGCGTTTCCAGCCTACCCTTGCGGGTGACTGGGATATCGGGTCCTGAGAGGGAGATACCAGACATCCTACATTCTATTCCAGAGGTACGGTGCTGACTAAACCCTTAGAGAGAATTTTTGAATCAAACTCTTGGCAAAACCTACTTAACTTAAACTGCTCCTTACTTACTCCCTCCCACGAATTAGGCTTAGGTCAGGTACACCGGGGTAGGCGTAGTTAGAAGCAACAGTTGATGTCGTTAGCCAATGTATATATGAATGTATATATTGTATTCATTTTAACTATCTTATGGCTAAGAAACCATATCAATGCTTTTACAGTATTATTTCGTAATACTCCTTTTACTGTACGCACTTTTCGTTATAACAAGTCTTGCAATTGTGGCAATTCATTTCTCTTGCATGAGAAGGAAGACTGCTCAATAAATAATATCTTTTATTGAAAACGCCCATCTCTCTCTTCTCTGCACTCTGGTGAAACTAAGAACGCACATCTGACTGAGTGAAATAGCTGTCTATTGTTTTCACACGACTCTAGAGATTGACTCTTATTCTGGGGAGCAAAGTTGTCATGTTTATGCGGTTGTCAGAAGCTGAATCCCTTCTTGTCTGAGCCAGGGAAGCTGATCACTTCCTATTCAGTCAAGAAAGTTTCCAGTGACCTCTGAGCTAGCTGGCACAAACCTAAATTAAGTCTAACATAGTCAGTAGAGACCTAGAAGACCTCAGTCCTACTTCTACACTGCTGTTTATGTTATTCCAATTCACTGGGCCTATAGGGAAAATAGGAACTACACTACAATAGATGCAGGGTGTATTTGAAAATGTAAACAAACAAAGGCAAAACCTAATTAGAATGTCAACGTGGTTGGAGGAAACTCAGGATAAAATATTATACCACTTCAGGCACAGAATCATTTCCTAGAGAGGAACATCATTGTCAGCATGTAGCCTTCGTGGCATTATATAAGATGACTTTAAGACTCTGAGGGGCTTATTCGCAAGGATCTATTGCCGAATTAACAGCACTTTATCACAGCCGAAGTCATGATAAATTTACCCCACCATTCACAAGCAGGTGCTAACAACCCACAGCACCAGTTTTCCTGCGATAGCAGTCACAAAATCATTGCCTTAGACAACCCCCGCAACTATCGCTAATGAAATGCAGAGTAGGGATTCCCGTGCAAAAAGCTGCAACATCACCACACCTCAACATTCACAATGACCAGACAGATCGGCTATAAGAACACAAAACACACAACAAGGAACGTTAGCAGCAGGAATTTTACACCTGCTCTAACCTGGTGTAAAGTCGGATGGCAGTGTGACATACAATAGGGAGCCCTGCCCAGGGCATCATTGGAACAGCAACAAATGCCATGGAGCCACATATCATGCAGCACGGTCACCCAAGAGGGCCACAACACCCACCCAGCACCCCCTCCCGGACCACCACAGAGGCAGCGCAGACAAAGACAGTGGCTCCCCAGGAAACGCACCTGCCTCAGAGGCCCAACATCTGAAGATCTCACTGTCCACTACAGGCTGAAAGGGACAAACATCCTACGCATCCTGGCCATCATCCCCAAACAGGCCTACGGCACCAACACAGTGGACAACCAACATCCCACCCCACAACTGGCTATGTACCACCTGTTGGCCCCTGGTACACCACAAACAACACCCACCAGAGTCAGCGTAGTCTTACAGCCAGCCACATCCAAGACCCCAGGCCTGTCCTGGACATCACCATCATCCTGGCACCCCAGGCCCTGTACTGCCAACACAATGCGCAGGAACCGCTGGAGACCAAGTAAGGGCCATACGCCATAGCCGGATACAAACATGTGTAGGGGGCAATCCACTGCACACATGTCCTACCGGTGGCCCCTGGTACACAGCACACAGTAAGTACAACAGGAAGCACAAGTCACACATCAATGTGCAGGCAACATCCCAACACAGTGAGACCTTCACCAATGCCGCCTCTAAATACACAGCCAGTGTGGATGATCCCTTCAACCTCCAACAGTCCAACAGCAACTACCCGTCCCAGGATGGCACCAAGGGAAATGCACAGCCCCTTGGCAACTTCCCAATTAACACCCCACTCACCTCCACTCCACAACAATGCAACCCACAACTCTGGCAATGCACACGTCACAAGTCCACAACCAAGATGCATAACAACATGCCCACTCACCAGACGAAATAGAACAACTCACAATGGTAACCTGGGCTAGCGGTGAACATGACCAATTTACGGCATGGCACCTCAGCCACACAATATAAGAATGTTGGGAGAGGAGGCAACCAGGCATATGTGAAGGATGCAGCACAACCATGATTGGGAACCTACACAATGCCAAGAGTGGCAGCGAAGTGCTGAACAAACCGCAGTATGCAGAACACACCCATAATAATATTTTGTTGTTCTTATATTTAACTTTATTAGTACTTCTCACCAATTGCTAAGGTCATGTATGTGTTGCACTTCTGAACAAGCAGAATATTTTCAAATTACTATTGGATATGTTGAGAGAATGTTATATTAACGTTAGCTTAGTCTCTACAGCAGTATGCCCTCCACTTTCATATCGATTTTCCTCATTGAATGGAAATAAAACAAAGTTCTATGTTTACTGTAAGACTTCACATTAGTTAGAGACAATTAAATATATATATTAAAGCACCTTTATGAACTTCCATTAAAACTAAGTTTATTCCACTAGTATCTGTTATCTCTTAATGTTCAGTGTGCAATCCATACATAGAAAAGCAGCAGATGACAAGATAAATTGGCCTTTCAACAATCAGCAATATTATAACTATGGATATAACTTTCTTAAGCATACAATAATTAACCTAAAATGGTTAAAGGAAATGAAAACACATTCTAATTTTCGAATGAAATATATTCCCACTTTATAAGTATTACCTCAAAATACTATTTAAAAGTACATCAGCATACATATGTCCATGGTGCAGATATTTAAGTGTTTCCGGAATGTGAGATATGACACGCAATTTATATTCTAAATTGACATTAGGTAAATTACAGTTTCATTTGACAGAATATTTTTTAAAAACAGTAATTGTCAACATTAATTAATTTTCCATTAGTCAGAAGATCTGTTCTGTTAAGTCACGTATGACTTCAATGCCATCTTCTTCATCATGCTATCATCCAGTGCCAACTTCAACCACTGGCTTTGCCTTTTAATCCTCATCAGTGATAATTGGCACGTTTCTCTGCAAGGCAATAGTGCTTCATAAAGTAGAGCACTACAATCTTACAGACCTTGCCACAGGACTATATTAACCCCTTCAGCGCGGCGCGAATTTTCGCGCTGTGCTGAAGGTTTTATTGAGCCAACGGACTCATGACGGAACCGTTCCGTCATGAGCACAGGCCAACCGACGCTCATGATAGAACCGTTCCGTCATGAGCACCGAAGGGGTTAAAGCACCACTGGTCTTATCAAGACTTTTGATGCGGACCTTTAGGATGGTATACATGCCATGCCCAGTGGTATGGGCAGGTGCTTCATCATAAAGGGCTTCATCCGGTAAGGCTGATTCTAACAGTTGGTTTGGCATTAAGTAACTTGACCCACTGACCGATCTGTGCCTGAAGTCCTAATCTCGTCAGGACATTTAACATATGCCTCCAGTTATTGGTGTCATACTCCTTTTCCAGGTACAATGAGTGGCAAATTGAACTGGAACATCTTCTTGGAGCCATTTTTAATATGCTAAACAATCTCCTGATGCAGAGGATAATATTCTACCAGGTATAAACCTATTTTGACAGGATGTATCAATGAGGAAAGTTTGGTGAGAAGCCATCACACAAGAATTTGGGTGAGGATTTTGTACTCAGTCATTAGGATGGAGATGGATCCATTAGACAGAATATTTATATCTCCAGGAGCCCTTCTAACTTCCTATTTAATTGTAGGAGAATCCAATCTTCAGCTTGAGAAATTGTCAGTTGAGACACATTTACACAAGTCAGAAAACTATCTAAATCCTTCCCACTTGGAACTCCAATCCTGGCATAGATCTTACCAAATTAATTGAAAAAAGGCTGAATTGATTTGTCCTTGTCTTTACACAGTAGTGTTCTCATTGTCGCTAATGGCTGTATGGGGATATAAGAGGCGATCTATCCGGCCATGCTTGGAGTGCACCCCCTTTATCTGCCTCTGAATGTGCTTTAGTTGGGTATGCTTTCTAGTTCCATGGTGTTCTTTGACTTGAAACTATAAATGAAACCCCTCTGCTTGCTCCTGAACAATGAGGGAGTCCTTTGTGTTTTTAATTCATTTACTATTACTTTCTTGGCTCCACTGGTATGTTTTTTTCCTACCAATACCTATAAACACAACCTTGAGTGCCTCTTATACAACTCGGGAAGAAAAGGTTGTCCCTGCATTTTCCATGAAGGAGAAGATAAGAATTTCTAAAAAACTAAATCCCATAATCATGGGTGCAGATAATACTTGAATTACACATATGCTCATGTGCCAGGGGTTGGCGCTGTTTAAGTTGAGAATGCTATATTCTCATTAACCTATAAATCATTGGTTCATGACAGGAATGTCCTTTATCAAAAAGCAGATTACAACTAGGGGTGTAAAAAACTGTACCTGTATAAAAAGTATAAGACAGGTCCTGTATTATAAGCACAGGAAGCAATTCCAATTTTTAGTATGTCTTGCCTCCAATGTGTTTTATTTAGAAACTTTTCCATTTAAAGATACTGACATTATGAGTGATCAGTAAATATCTTTGGTAAAAGCATCATTAACCCTGTATTTGATCCTAAGTACACAGTTAATTTTTTTATAGGACAACTTTCAACATCTACTGAATGCCACCAAGTAAAATCTAATACAATTAAAGAAAAGAAAAACACATTAGCAGCCCCATGTAGAAATGATTCTTCTTGTGTGTGAATTACAGATTTCTGTCTTCAGGTTTGAAGATATTCATTAATTCAAGTCTTACATTAACTCACTCACCAGCAAGCCATGTTTTTTTTCTATTTAAAATATTTGCTGATTTCTGATTATTAAATAAATGCATATTATGAACTTGGCTCAACGCACAATATAGAGTTAGATAATTAGCGATGGTGCCTATTTACACAATTTTACAACATAGACCTCCATCATCGCATTCCGAGTGCATGTCTTCAAACACTCCTTTCAATATTTGTAGTTGTTCTGACTCGTATTCGTGGAGTCTTTCTTTTATTTATTTTTATTTTTGCCCAGAAAGGGAAGAGAAAAAACTACATAACATACATGGTTTTCCACGAGAATACTTATTGTATAATTCATGCACTTAATACATAGATTCATAGATCCACTAAGTTATTAAAGGGCAAGAATAAACAGGAAAAAAAGAGAAAAAGCGTGTAAAAGCATGTGTCTAAAAAGGCTGCTCATTGAAATCTAGGTCCCACTTCCTTAGGTTACAGAAGTTCTGGATCCAATTAATCTAGCTGCGTTGTGCCCATATTGGGTGCAGCGTACTGCATCACATTTCATGGGTGCTGCTTAGACGCAAAGCGTAACGGGGGGAGCTGTATTCCCACCACAATACATATACCAGAGCTATCAAACCCATAGTAATCCAGCTCATAGCTGCCCCTTTATCCTGACCTGTTATTAAGCCATGCCATCAAGGCTGCCCAGATCTTACGATCCCTATTCCTTGTCCGTCTGCCTTTACATTTATACAAAGATGTTTCTTGCACATGAATGCTCAAAAGTATTATCAGCCTGCTATTTTTCCATAATTGGTAGGACTAACCACACTGCTAATATTAAACAGCAATCAGGCAGGAGGCGATTTTGTGTATTGCATGCACATGAAACATTTCAGATTATAGCATGACTGTCATTCACAGGTATGCTTTTTTTGTGTTCGATACGCTCACAACAGAACATAAACACTTACTCAGGAACTTAAACACCATTAGGACTTCATCTCCCACAATACTTCAGCAACCGGCGGGTGAATGTGTTACTCGCTGGCCTCTTGCTGTAGGCTGATTTATCGAGTCCAAAAACATACCCACAGTTTGACCAATAGTTATGTAGCTCATAAGGACCATGGGGCATCGGCAGTAATTGAATTTGTTGTCGATTTTGCTACTCTGCACGATGCTCGTGGTTGCATGGTTGCATGCACTACGCAGACACGGAAGTGTGCGGTTTATGAGGATTATAGGGTTCCAACAGCAATCATTCGGCCGGCTCCGTTATCCCGATATGACTTGATATAGATTTCAAACTACAAATCCCATGAGCAGAGTTCTCATGGGTTTTTGGCTTAATGTCAAATGATTGCGGTCTGTACGCATCACGCATACGTGGACCCGGTCTTTAAAAACAACACCATGGCTCCTATCAGCCATCTCCCCAAGTCGGCTTGGATGACGGCACGGAGTACCGACGTAGAGGTAGGCTGGTGTGAATACAGATGGGTTGCTTGCGCTATAGTATTCCCTTGTAGGCGAGCTCATAGCCTTCTGTGTGGAGCAGCTTTGTAACGGCCTAAGGGCGGCTCCTTTGTTCTGCGAGCTTGTTGTATAACACACAGTTTATATGCAACATTGTAGCTGTGCAATGGTTTGAGGGCGGTCCTACGTCTTAGTACTGCTAGTCCGCTACATAACACAGTAGACTACACCCTGGGTACTCGAGACACACCGCAGGGCGCGCACACGGTAGCTATCGCTATGGTGACTTTCATTGCAAGGCTATGGCTAAAAGTTGCGCACTTCTTTAAAATCCAAGCATCATCACCCTGCTGTCCACATGTCAGAATCTTTCCTTGAGATAGCAAACGAAAGATGCCACCAGCATCAGTCTTATGTGTTAGGCATATCAACAAGACACAGCTTTTAATACATGGTAGAATGAATGTGGCTTTGAGCCATGTTAGTCAGTACTAGCACCATTGTTTTCAAACATTTTTAACCGATTGGTGTCTCGGGAGTGATTGTGCCTTTTCTTCTAAAAACAGTTGCACTGAGTAGAGATTAGGGTGTGGAGATATTGGAGGAATCTTTTCCACCCTTTTCCCTACCTTCTTCTTCTTCTTTTTTAGCGCGGTGCCCCCTGTACCTGAGCCCAAGCCAGGTGAGGAGAGGTCCACCCCTCCTACACGATAGGTAAGAGTAACAGGGTATCCTGAAGAATGTCTCAGTCACCCTTCAAATTGACACAATGACACAGGTAACATGGAACTGAACATTTATTGAGATGTTGCCTATGATCTGTTTTCTGTGTATTTTCTTTCTCTCTTTTCTTTGTGCTCATTTCCTACGACGATCAATCAACTCCGGCATAACTTCTACGCTAGGAGGTGGAAAGAAACTACACCTAGTGAATCAGGTGATATGGTTTTTTGATTTATAGATGTGATTTTCTCACTTATATAATATTGCAGAGGCTATTTAAACACCTATCTACAGGTCCTGATGAAAGCAGAAGACACTAGTTGTCACTCAATCTGCTGAAACATGTCGACCATTAACTAGATAATAGCAGATAATTGTTGCAAACTGCTATGTTTCACTGTTTTTAATATTTGGCAAAATGAGAGATAATAATAAATTGTTTCTTTCTCTCATTTTTCTCCAATTTTAACTATCACACATGAGTTACCTTTCCTTACTACACTATTCGCACTGCAAACACAGTAGCCTCATGCACGCTATTGGGGGCAAGATGGCGGCGTCAGGCTAGACGCCGGTAGCAGCCTCTGAACAACTCAGCGGAGCATGCTGCTAAGAAATAACCTAGATAACTACTTGGAAGGAAAATGAGAGATGCTACGTTATGATTGCTATAACGGAAAGAATTAAATTGAAGAAATGCTAAACTCGGATCAAATGGTGCAGCCTGCCGATTCTGTAACTGTACCTTCCGAATGCGGGATCCAGAGGGCGCCGCTTTCACTACTTGCTTCAGTCATCGGATATACAGTGCTAGGGTTGCTGGCCGGTAACCGCCCCTCTCTAGGCGTCCAACCTCTCCTTTGGCGGCTGCACCTGGGAAGTAGCCCGGAACACGCCGGCATTCAGGACACAATGGCCCCAAAGAACGCGGCTGCTGCTGCCTCTGCAGCGGCCAAAACAAGAGCAGCGCGGCAAACCCTCCGCGACCAAGAAGCCAGCAACAGGCGCGGTGCTACTCGCGGGGAACTTCCTGAAACTCCTGCCGGGGGATCAGCTGAGAAAACGCCGTCTCGGAGAGGCCTCAGCTCCCGTCCCGGCTGCTCCCACGGTGATTACTATGATGCAGCGTGCCCCTGCCACCCAGAGACTTCAAAACAAGCCGGCACAGCGAGTTAACTCTAAGGAACACCTTGCCACTGCTACTGAAGTAGCTGCCACACCAGTAGCTGGGATTAACGCTGGGAAAACGGGCGAGTCGGCGCCCACCATAGAACAGATGGAGGTAACTCAAGACCTGAACACACCTGATCACAACGAAAGGCAAGAGGCTGCTCTTACTTCTGAGGAATCTGATGCCACGGTTACCGCGGTAAGACAAACGTTTTACTCTGCTCCTGTTTCTGCTTCTCATGTCAGTAGGGATACTTCCCAAGGGGGGATTAGCGATATTGCCTCTAACATCAGGGAAACTCCAGACCCCCCAGAGACACAGGCACAGGCACAAATTCTAGATGCTACCACTGGGATTGTTGGGTCGGCTAGTGCCCCTACTTGCAGTGACACCAATAATGACAGTAACTATACACCTGAGCCAAATAAGGATATGCCTATAAATACTACCCCCTTAAATATGGGCTTAAATGCTGATTTAAATACTGATTCAAACTCAGTGTTACAACATCGCGCCAATAAGATACAATTAATGGCTGAGGCGAAAGAGATTACAGACTCAAGCAGGAACGAAGAAGCAATAACAGCTAATAGTGTGATAAATGACCACCTTATTGATCCTATTGAGGCTATGGAAGCGGATAAAGACATTACAGATTTCTATTCCTTCTCTGAGGATATTAGCTGGTCAGGTGATACTGAGGATGAGATCGATGCAGCAGAGAATGATTCTGACTCCAATATAAGCACAGAATCAGATCCTAACCCCCCAAAAGAACCCCGAGATAGGAGGACGATACTTGAAAAGAAAAGGGGAGGACATCATGGAGCAAATGAATTGACATGGGACTACACCCCGACTGTCTTGGCCTTAAATCAGAATCAGAATCTTATTGCAGCATCTCAAGCATCATCCTCAAACCAAGTCTCAAATAGTGAACAGACTGATCCTTCTGGGGCTACACTGACACAAGTTATGGAAACAGTATTACAAGCCATCGCATCTCATCGGGAAGAGACATCAAAAGACAGCCGTAAGGCACGTGTAGCATTACAGAAAGTTCAAGGTGTAGTTCCTAAGCTCTCAAAAACGATGGGCGCCTTTACAGAAAGATTAAATGATATAGAAGACCGGATCGTGCTGAACGAAACAGAAGGTGCCACAACAAACAAGCGCGTGGAGGCACATGAAGCACAGTTCCAGGATATTAGATGGAAACTCGAAGATTATGAAAATAGACTTCGCAGAAATAACTAATGCGTTCTTGGCGTGCTGGAAAAAGTAGAAGGAGAAGATTGCCGATCCTTTATTATACAGCTGCTACGTGATACCCTTGCAGAACTTGCCACCTGGGATTGGAGCTATGAGATACAGCGAGCGCATAGAGTTCCCCTAACCTTAAAAACTACAGCAGCCGCAGGCAAATATCCACGAGCCATCCTAGTTTATTTTGAGACCTTTATGCTTCGACAAGCTATATCTGAAAAAGTCACGCCGGATAAACATAGCAGCAAGGATTCTATTTCATATTTTGTACGCCCTGACTTTTGCCATTATACAGTCGAAAGGAGGTGGCGACTAAGACAGCTTATCAAGCCCTTTCAAGAAAAGAAAGCAGTGGTATACTTGAATAATCTGGGTAAATTAAAAGTGATTTATGGTGGACAAACAACATTCTTCACATCTGTGATCAAGGCTAAAGAATACCTAGAGAGTTTAAAATACATCTTTAAGCAGTATATTAGGCTATAATAGCCTATGTCACTGAGAATCACTGAGAATCACTAGACTTCTTTATTGACTTCCTTATTGACTATTAAGTAAATTCAGGGAGTCACAGATGAACTGGTGTACAATACTTCTTTTTTCACTAGCCTTTTTTGATTTTCTCCTATTTTTTTTTTCATTTTTTATGTTATGATCCTCTTTTTTCCTTTTTTGGATTGCATGTTTCGCTGGTGTTGGTCAGACAATGCTATTCCATCACTATAGACTCTCATGGAGTCTTGCTGCCTGTTTGGGGGTGCTGCGGTTTTCAAGGGGGGTGGGGACAGGGGAGGGTGTTGGGTGGGCATTTGGGAAGAAAGGGAGGGGGGAAAAATGCATTGTAAAACAAGCAGATTGGGGAATACTAAAGGAATATTGAAAAACAACAAAACATTATATATGAGTCATGAATACTGTCTAATACATAGAACAATAAAATGGGGAAGCTAAAACTAGGATGCTGGAACGTGGCAGGACTTAATGATAAAGGAAAGAGGGCTCAATTCAATCAATTAATGATTCAAAGCTCATGCGATATTATATGCATACAGGAAACCCATATTCCTATAGGAGAGATAAATCAAATAAAAGTTCCGGGCTTTAACCTATTGGATACAACTACACAAAGCACCAAAACTAGGGGAGTCACAATTTTAGCGAGAACAAGACTGGGTACCCCAACACGCAAAAAAGCTGACCCTCATGGCAGATGGGCCATTGTCCAACTCAATATAGGCATTACTATCTGCTCTATTTATGGTCCTAACCTTGATGATCCTACATTATTCATAGAGCTAGAATTGGAATTAGCATCAGGGGCAAGTACTTTAATCTTATGTGGCGACCTTAATTTAACAATGGGCCAACTACAATACAACCTAAATCAATACACCTATACAGGTCGAAAACCGAGAGTATTCAGGGCAGTACAAAACTTGATTCGTAGTTATAATCTTCAAGACATATGGTCTCTAAAGAACAGAAGTGATCCTGGATATACGTACTTCTCGTATCCACACAGAAAATATGTACGTATAGATTACATATTCACGACCATGGATATCGCTCTGAATGCTCTTATATTTAAAGCCCCCAAGACAATATCAGATCATAATGCACTCTATATAACATTTGAGGCCCCTAGATATAAGATGGTCTATCCGCAATGGACATTTGATCGCAAACTTCTTGTTAATCAAGAATACATAACACACATCACACAATGGTCCAAAGAATTCTTCGATATTAACCAATATAGTGCTTCTCGGGTGAATGTATGGGATAGTTTTAAGGCCGCATTAAGGGGCGAGACTGCTACTTTTGTAGCTCGTCGCAAAAAAGAACGTGAAAAAATATATACACAACTAACAAACAGGCTTATAAATCTAGAACATTTACATGCTAACCAGTTACATCATGGGATTCAGGCTGAGGACCCTCTTAGAAAGATCTTAGTACTTAAAGCTGAGATTAATAACGATCTAACACAAAAAGCAGCTGAAACTCTCCAAGCAAATCGTAACAAAATCTATGAGACTGGAGAGAATGTAGGAAGACATCTTGCCCTCAGAACTCGGCAATCTCAATCTCGCAACTCCATCCAAAGTATTGAATATGGCGGGCGGAAACATACCACCCAAGAGGATATAGCCACATGCTTTCATGATTACTATCAAAAATTATATCAGAATGAAGATAAGCGATCAACAGTTGATACCAAAGAGTTTTAAGTTCTCGCCTACGCCGATGACGTGGCGGTTGTAACAACTAACCCCACAGAGGCCATAATTGAAATTGAAGAAACCACCCGATCTTTTGGATTATATTCAGGCTACTCTCTAAATCAAGATAAAACCATGGTTATATGTACTGAGAATACACCTTTTATAAGTCAATACAGAGTTAACAACCCAAAATATCTAGGAGTGAACATCTCGCCAAAAATTAGTGAAATTAATCAACTAAATTATGACCCTCTAATTAAAAAAATAAAAGCAGACTTACTCAGAGTAAATAATCTTCATCTTTCCATAATTGGTAGAGGAAACTATGTTAAAATGACGATATTTCCAAAGATTCTATATCTGTTTCGAGCTATTCCCCTTTTAGTTAGCAATGACACAATGAAAACACTTGACCGAGCAATATCCTTGTTTATTTGGAATTATGGGAAGATAAGGAGAGCCTTACTTAAGCTGACATTACCACCATCTAGAGGTGGTTTAGCAATCCCAAACATACTACTTATGGGCAACCATCTTACAACAAATGACGTTCTTGCTCACACCCTGTCCTAATAATTATAACGATCTAGGTCAACCCATACCATCAATCTATGAATTACCTCTGGGCAGTAAAGCCAGAGGCCTGCTACTGAGACAAGTAGAACCATCTTATTTTAAAAAGATCAAATTTAAAACCATTACAGATGCCTTTAAAACCTGGAATAGAACCATCAAAACATTGACAATTTCAAAATACACCAAATATACACCTTTATGGGATAGCGCAGTAATACCACACTATCTTAACGATATTATAACCAGACACTGGAAGAACTTAGGCATAATAACTATTGGCGACTTCCTAGACAGAGATGGCAAAACAACATTTGAGGAGCTCTATGTCAAATATCACATCCATTTTACAGACTATCTAAAATGTATTCAAATTTACACAACCCTTAGACAAAGTATATCAAATATAGACCTAAAACCCATACCAATCCTCGATCTGATAGGGAAACAATCAACCAGAATAAGCAATATATATGATATTTTCATGAGAAACCACCCCGATGACCTTGAATATATAGAAACAACCTGGGTTAATAAATTGAACAACCCAAATGTAGACATAGACATGACTTTACAATTATCTTCGAAAGTCTTACTTGCTACTAACCTAAAGGCCCAAATCTACAAAACTACATTTAACTTATACTACACACCTTTCAAACTGGTCACTTGGTGCAAGATAGCACATGATAAATGCCCTAGATGTTCATTAGGACCTGCAAACCTTATACACATGTTCTCTGACTGCCCTAAATTAGAACAAATAAAAAAAAGCATCACGAAGTACTGGGCTGAAATCTTCGGACACGAAATAAGAATATCAACAACTCTGTTTTTGTTAGGGTACGATGATTCCTTAGGCCTTAGTAACCTAGAAATTCCTGCTGTTTACATTGGCACAGCTGTTTATAGAATTATTCTTGCAGCAAGATGGAAGGATTCTGAAGCTCCAACTTCCCAGGGATGGCCTAATAGACTACTAGCAATATATAAGCAAGAAGTAGCAATCTATAGAACCAGAGGGAAGAAATCTCGGCTATACGGGGAACAAATCTGGTCACCAATAGCCAACTGGTATGAGCTGCAAAGGGACTAAATACTTGCTCAGGTTAATATATTGTCTATATTGTCTATTTAAAGGATGTTTTTTCTTTAAATTCTCCACTTTATCTTAGAGAACTTGTTTATCTAAATGTGATTCCTAAAGGTATATCATGTTATTGTCACAATGGATTGAAACCGGAATTCACTATATGCTGACGTTATTACTTAAAAACATTTTTGGGGATGAATGTTCTGCCATTTCGAATTCTGGAATTTCTTTTCTTTTTCCTATGAATAATATTATATCACACTTTTGTATAGATCTATAATTTCCTTTGTATTTCTCGAACCTGCTCAATAAAAAAATTAAAAAAAATAAAAATACAAATAAAAGCAAACACAGTAGCCTGTAACATTTCTATCCTGTGAAGTTCTCTTTATCTTCGCCCATACTAAATCTACGGGATATGTATAATCTGTCCCTTTGTGGCGATGACTTTTGACAGAGAACAAAAGAAAGCCCAAATGATGAAAAGGGCGGTACAAGACGGTTACTGATGGGTATCCTGAACAACCCCTGGGTTTAAAGGTTGCTTTCACTTTTTCCTTAACCCTTTTGTGTTCTCTAGTAAATTTTGTCGTGTTTTGAGCACAAAGCATTATCTGTTATGACCCTTAGGCACTTTTTGTGTATTCAATATGAAATTTATAAACATAGCATTCAACGTTTTAAAAGCTACATCTGCCTCAAGGGGGATGGAATGAAATAAATACAATCATTTAGGAATGACTATAATTTTAAGTATGTTAGACCTCCGTATAATTGATAAATGAAGCTTATATAACCGTCTTAAGACGTTGCTTATACTGGCTAGTAACTGGTTTAAATTAATAGGCCAGATGAAATTCAGGGCGTTGCTTGTCTTGAACCCCGGATATGTGGCTAGCTCAGCTTTTCCGGGATCTGGAAAGATGATGCTCCTGGAGCAGACTATCTGAGTCTTCCTTTTGTTCAGGAGGTGCCCAGATTCCTTCCCAAATTCCTCTGCTATGTTTTTAACCTCTATAATTGACTTCTATGGGTCTGTTGTGATGATAGAAATATCATCCACATAAGCCAAGATCTTGGTATCATACCTGTTAGTGCTGACTGGTTTTATTGAATCTTCATGTGAATTTTCGGTCTTGAAGACGGTCTCACAAGTATACTGTAACAGAGACCAAAACTTCGATGCCTAACACAACTTACCCTTTGGTTATTGCTAAAATAGATTTTTATAGTCTCAGTTCCTATGTTTAGAACAGACTCTATGTTTGATATGTGTCAAAGTGGGTATATGTGCTTTGATGACTAGAAAACCTTCATTGATAATTATCAAAATATCTGTTACCAGTGGCTTTTCCTTATGGACCCCTGATTTTATGTATTTGATTTATTCTTGATATAAACATAAGAAAAAGATATACACCAAGCTGATGAAATCTATTGTTTTCAGAAGAATATTGATATATGTTTCGCTAAATGATTTGTGATGTCATGATTGGACATGAAAAAAAGCATTTTGTTGAAAAACCTATTAAAAACCAAGGGGCCTATTATCAAGGGGGTTTATCTCCGCTTTTTTGACTTTAAAAGCCAAGAAAGTGGAGATAAAATTATCTCCCTATTACCTAGCTGTCGCTAACACCATTTAGCGACAGCTAGTAGGAGATAGCGACCATCTTGGGCCCCACTTTGCATGTTAGTGATATTTACCACTAATGACATGCAAAATGGGAGTGCCAAGAAGTTAGCGACTGGAAACAGTCGCTAACATCGCTATCTCCTAATACCAACTTTTGGAGATATTCACGCTAAGCGCGAATATCTCCAAAAGCTAACACCTGCCCTGAGCAGCTCTTAGCCATGTTATCCAATGGGAGGTGGATAACATGGCTAAGAGCATTAGCTCGGTACTGCATGAATATCGCTGACTTTTAAGCGATATTCATGCATTGCGGGCGATTTTTATCGCATTTGCGATAAACCTTGGTAATACCAAGGTTTATTTGCGATAAAAATCGCCGCAGCTTAGCGGTAAATTTTTGTCTCTAACTAAGCAATAGCGATAATTATCGCTATTGCTTGGTCATATGCCCCCAAATCCCTTGTAGGTGCGATTTCCTGTTCCACTTTTAGAAAGACAGGATTTGTCTCCACTTAGTCCTGTGTGCCTGCAGCCTGCCTCTAATACATTTCTGGGGTGGGTGAATGCTGCCTTTGTACATTCCCTTTAGACAGCCACACACGTGGGGAGTTTAGTTGTGACTGAGTGGCCATCCACATTCTGATGGGTCATCCTGGACAAGCTGGGAGGGAGGAGCTGACACATACCTGAATAGGCTGTGTCCTGTCCCCACACAAAGGGCTGCATACCCCTCCCCCCACAGAGTGTGCCTGAAGAAATAGATGATGAGTGAGGTCTCTGTGCACTTCAAAGCCTCACTGTGAAGTCTCTCCCCACTTCAAAGACACCACTGGGTATAAGAACTGGACATCTGACCTTACCCATTCAGTACACTGCTGGGCCTGTGAAGAACTCTGCGAGGAGGAAGGACTGCTGTGCTGCTAAAAGGACTCCGACTCTGCTGCTCTGCTGCTCTGGAAGATCTCCTTTTCTGTTGAGCTGCTCTGCTGCCTTCTACCCTCTGCCCTGATTGATGAAGAACTGGACCCATCTCACTTGAACCCAGAGTGACTCCAACAACTTGCTGGCCTTTTCTGAGTCTGACTGATTCACAAGGTTGTCTGAAGAGAGATGGGGAGGGAGCTTAGAGAGGTTCGAGTTAGTGCATCTGTTCTGCCACAAAAAAAAGAGCAGGCTGAGAAAAAAAAGTGCTTGATATGGTGTGACAAAAATGTACCTGCATTCAGAAGGACCCGGCTACACTGTGAATGCAAAAGGCGATTCACTGCAGTAATAAGGAGAAAAGGTGAAGCTGATTACCCAAGGCATGCCGATGCTCAAGAAGTGACATGGCTGTCCCCCAAGTGGGGCCCCGGGGCCACTGCAGCCTCTACTTGGAGGACGATGAAGGGATCCCACACAACAGGTAGTTCAACATCCCCAGGTAAGGACTGTCAGCAGCTGTCTGCACAAACATGTGGGAAATGGAGTTTCCACGTCTAAGAGGCAGGTGTATGGTACTCTAAAGGGTGGAGCATGGTAAGAAGACTCCTTCATAAAAAACAGAACAAGATAAGTACCAAGTATTTGCAAGGAATGCGTAGAAGGACTTACTACATGCCATCTAAATTATGTTTATGTGCATTGCCCCCTCCCTCCCCAAGTTCTATATAGCCAGGAATAGTTTAAAGCACATAGATAAACATCTCCTATGAAAAGCAGATATACATGATACCCAGCAACACCCACAAGATCACAAATACAAATTTAAAACGTTATAGTAGGTTCCCAACCAGAACGGCAATTCAGTGGTGAATTCAGAAACTTCACGGCACTCTGTAAATGCATTTCTTTCAAAAATAATCAATAGTATGTTACAAACTGCCACAAAATGCTTAGAAGGTCAAAAACATGGATGGACAAAATGACACCTAATAATGAAGGCCCCAATACCCTTCATTAAAGCAAAACCGGTTCAGCTTGTGAAACGAGCGCAGAGCTGACCGTATTGCCTGTGTTACTGGGATGTACAATTACTTGTGAATATGTGTTTTTCCTCATTTGTTATTTTTAATTCCACAAACTGGTAATGTCGAGAATACACTGGCCTCTTTTAAACAACAAGCAGGATCCTGGTGAAATACTGGAAGGGAGGAGGGAGGGGGAGGGGGAGTGTGAGGATGAGGGGGAGGGGGAGTTAGAGCTGAGAGAGTGGGATAAGGGAGCAGGGAAAATACAGAACAATGAATGCATAAGCAGAGCGGACCTGATGAAAGATTGGGAGGGATGGGTAGAGGACTCAGGGAAACAATACAACAGTGAAAGCGAAACCACTGCGGCGGTCGTGAAACAGGCGCCGTGCTAATAAATAACATATGTCCACAATCGTTAAAAATACCTAAACAAACAAATGCGTCCGGTAACCAGAAAACGGGCAGCAGCTATACTAAAGTGGAGGCGGGCCATGCCACACCCTTATATGAAATTAAATAAACAAGTAGTTCCCAACAAACACATAACATTTAAGAGTGTAAGGAAACTGGAATTGGCCGGTGCTCCTCTCGTAAAACCGGAAATGAGGTATCAGAGTATTACCATTAAGGAGCCAGGAAATTAAACGGACGCAGGAATGAACCAATTGCAAGCAGCAGGCTGGATTACATTCGGTAGAGTATTTACAGCAGGGTTTGCAGACAGCACTTGCGTGCTGATGCTCAGCCTAAAAAATAACAATAAGACCATTGATACATAAAGTTAAAATGTAATACAAGTGTAAAAGTAGCTTCTCAAGCAAAAGCGTTGAAAAGTAGTAAAAACAAGCATTAAAACGAAAACTGTATGCAATTAATATGTACTGCACATGTGCAAAGTAGATCTTCAAAGGCAAGAGCCAGTTAAAACCAAGTTGTCTTTGTTGTAAAGGTGCATTCGTCATACAGGTCTATAGATTGCTTGGTATGGTAAATATCCTTAGAGTCAGAACCCCCGCCCAGACTCCTGTACAAGTATAGAAAGTGCTTGTGCTAAGTGCAAGGAAAAATAAAGGTGCCATGTGCCTATGTTTCAGAGGGAAAACAATGTCAGAGACTTAATTCTTGGACAAAATTATTACCCTGGTAAAGTGTCTGATCACATGGCATGGTTTAGACATGTTGATAAAAGGCAGCGCTAGTGTAGGTTGTGCCGGCCACCTCAAAAATTCAGGAAGGATTTTATTTATGACACCTTGGTGACAAATTTAGCAAATTTCTCACTCACCAGGCCAAGAAATTTTACTATTTGGCAATTCAGCTGTGGATCCTCAGATGCGAAGCAGGCCAGCATGGGCTGTCTCCATAAGCGGATCACTCTTTGGTTGAAAGGAGCTTTTAACAACTGTTTCTTTTCCTCCAAAACTCTTTACAAATGCATTGCAGGTGTGGCAGCTCTTTTGTGTCTTTTACACTCAAACGGCAAGCCATCATTGTAGCCTACCTCTGCCAGTGGGAAGGTGCACAGCTCATCCTAAAAGACCCATGCGGTGTCTCAGAAATTTCTCCTTGATATTTCTGGAGTATCCGACGTTGAAGTATTTTTGAGAGGCAGGTGCATCATAGCTGCTCAATGACATATAGGCATGAGCTCTACATGTGAACGTTGCTTTGTCTTCCACTAGCGCGAGGGTTTTTTATTGATATCCATACTCATCTTTTAATGTAAGGTGGCTGGGAGAAGATTCCCATAGCTGGGTCAGCCTAGTCTTGAGCAGAGAACTGCAAAGGTTCTGGCAGGTGATGAGTCTCTCTGTTGCAACTCCTTTCATAAATGGTCATTTAAATTTCCAGGAGCAGCGATCCTGATTTTGGCCCAGCAGAATATGAAAGCTCCTTGCCAAGCCAGGGAATGCTTTTGCAGTCCAAACTCCAGTCTGATCTATGCTGGCGAGGTGTACTTAGACAGGATGAAGATGATTCTATATGCTTTCACTATGGTGCTGTGCTCTGAAGTTCACTACCATAGGCAATAGTTGGTATGAGTTTGGCTTGCACTACTCGGAGGAGGGGGGATAGCGTTGGCCCCTACAGTTGTGATTTTAATTTCTTCAGCGTTACTGTCAATGCCAGTTCTTTCCTTCTGATTGCCTCTTCTGATTGCTTTCCTCTGGCACTAAAGTTGACCTTTGTTATCAACAGTCACCCCCTAGATACTTATATTCTGGTGCTGACTGAATTTGTATGTTGCCCCAGTACCAAGCCAGTGACCTTTTCTTGTTGTTACTTATCGTCATGCTGCATGTCTTGTCGAAGTTGATGTTCAATCCGTTTTCCTTCGAGTATTCCTGTGTTGTGTTTAAAAGATTCTGTAAGCCCGCCTGAGTGTGACTGACTAAAACGACATCATCGGCATAGAGGAAGCTCGAAAGCGCTAGGCCCCCTAGTCGCAGAGCATGGGAGTTGCAGGCATCGAGAGCCTGCTCCAGGTCAGCTAAGTAAAGATTGATAGAATGGGTGCCTGGACACACCCCTGCTTCAGTCCTTTGCTTGTTGGTATTCATCTTGAGAGGTGCATTCCTTCCCCCAGCTTCACCTGCACACTGGTTTCCATGTGGAGAGTTATCAATGGGTCCAGCAAAGTCTAGGGAATCCCCGAGAGTGCCAGCTTACTCCAAAGTCTGCCCTGCTCCCCTTGGTGGAATGCCGCCCTGAAGTCACTATTAGTGTTGGTGATTATCCACAAGCATTCATGAAATGATTAGACCTTTGTTTTCACTAGCTACTGCTGGCTACAGCCAATCTGTCTGACTTTGGTCACTCCATTAGCTTGTATAAACACCATACAGTCTCCTCTCTTGTCTTTTCACTTTTCCCCCCACTTTTTCCTACCTCTCCGACTAATGTGCTTGCCTCATATGGTTACCTCCTATTTGCTAACCTTGTGTTGTGTTGTAGTATTCTTAGTATTCTTAGTTAGGAATGAGGGGTAGATTCTTAGAATAGGAACGTGTATGTGGGGTTCCAGGGTGGGACAGTTGATGAGGGAACGAAGACATGTAGTCATCGTCTGTGATATGTTAAGCAGAGTTGCCTATAAAGAATGTGGTAATGAATCTGGAGTAAGAGCTTACATTACAATTTGGTGACGGAGGATCGGGCAACTCTGCGTGAACCCACAGAGTTGTGTAAAGAAGCCTGAAGTGAGATAAAATGAAGACGGAGACGGAGGACGAGGAAAATTGAAAAAAGAGGAACGGAGGAGTGAAATTGACAAAAGACGGAGGTGAGCGAAACGACAGAGTATTCAAGTCAGCAGTGAATGACTATTTAAAAAGGAAAAAAAGATAAACGTCTTACGAGTGTGAAGCAGCGCGTGAGGTGTCAGCTGAGAGGCGTGTGGAAGGAGGTTATCGCGTGCAGCAGCGGAATCAGCGAGAGGCGCGAGGAAGGAGATTCAGACACTGCGCGCAGCAGAGGCAGCGTCTTTGTGATTGTGACGCAGGTAGAAGGAAGCAAATGCGCACGCGCTGATTGGCGAGCGTGTGACATCCTCACGTCGGCGGCCATTTTAACGAGTTGGGAAGACTCGTATTCATTTTTAAGAAGGAAGCGATTGTTAAGGATCGGAAAAGGAATTTTACAGTTAAAAATTTCTTTTGAAGAATGGAAAAGCAACGAAAAGGATCCTTGAAGTTAAAAAAAAGTGGAGTTGACGAAAGAAAAGGAAATAAGGAACAGTAAAATAAAATTTAAAAAAGGAACAAACACTAACAAAGAAGGAAAAGTATATTAAAAAGCGTGATTAATACTTTAAAAAGGGGAAATGTGTGCGGCGCAAACGTTCACATTAACGCCACCAATACCATTCTTAACAGAGCCTGGAGGACCGAAAATAAGATGGCAAGAGTGGAAAGTATATTTCAAAAATTACATGTTCACTAATAAAAATGAGGAAATTACACCCGAAATTAAAAAAGGAATATTACTACATTCCTTAGGGCCAGAAGGAATTAGGCAATATGAACGGATGCAAAAAAAGGAAAGAGGTGATGAAGAAACAGATGTGTATGAGAATGCGTTGGACGACTTAGAAAGGTATTATGCACCAACAGTATGTGTAGCGATTGACAGATACAAGTTTTTCAGGAGGAAACAAGAACAGGATAAAAAGATTGATGATTATGTAAGAGTTTTGAAAAGAATGGCGGAGAAATGTAGATTTGGATTCAGATGATGATGATGACATTTTTATGATACGGGATTTTATTTTGGATGTAAAGAGTAATGGAAGAAGCAAACCCAAATGTGAAATTGAAGTGGCGGGGGTAAAAGTAATATTAGTGGCTGAATCAGGATCGCCATATACTATTGTCAATTTGGATATGTGGAAGGAAAAATTTGAGAAGGAAATTGGTGTTGATTTAATGAAAAGTGACATGAATCCGAGAGGATTCACTGGAAAAATCATTCCTATTGTGGGGTGTAGAGATGTGACATTTGTGTTTAAAGGGAGAGTAGCAGAGGGAAGAATGTATGTTGCAGAATATGGACCAAGTGTATTGGGATGGAAAGATCAAGCAAGCTTAGATATAATACTAAATTCAAATTCAAAAGAGCAAGTTATGGTTTTGGATGAGAATGATGATTTTACAAAAAAAATTAAAGAAGAGTACAGTGATGTATTCTCTGGAAAAATGTGCGTGCTAACGGGGTTCAAACATGAAATAAAATCAAAAGAGAATGCTGTTCCTGTAAATTATAAAGTAAGGAATGTTCCGTTTACAGTAAGGAATGATTTGGACAAAGAATTGGAGATGTTGGAAACATTGGGGATAATTTAGAGAATAGAGTCATCTGTATGGATGTCTCTGATCGTGGTAGCTAGGAAATCGAATGGGAAGATCAGACTTTGTGTGGATTTGAGAGGTGTGAACAAAGAAATCTTAGTGGATAAGTACCCCTTACCAAAGATTAATGAGTTATTGGCTAAAACGAAGGGCATGAGATGGTTTTCAACAGTTGATTTATCGTCAGCGTACCATCAGGTTCAATTGCACAAAGAGAGCAGGAAAATAACGTCTTTTATTACACCTTTTGGTTGTTTTCAATATGTTAGAATGCCGTTTGGGTTAGCCTCTGCGGCGGCAGTCTTCCAGAGGATTATGAGTGAGATTCTAAGGGGAATTCCAGGGGTGTTGTTTTTCCAGGACGACATATTAGTAATGGGAGAGAACAGGAGGACTCATGACCAAAGATTGAAGGATTTATTCAATGTTTTGAGAAATAAGGGGCTGACGGCGGAGTATGGGAAGTGTAAGTTTGCTAAGCAAAAAGTGGCTTATTTAGGTCATAATATTGGTGCTGATGATATTCCTCCAAAAAAAGAATTGTTACAGGCGGTGAGTGAGGCTCCAGAGCCTAAAAATAAGGATGAACTCCGTTCATTTTTAGGGCTGACGGAGTATTATTCGAAATTTGTGAAGAATTTTTCAGAGAAATCTTATGATTTGAGGCAGTTGTTGAAACAAAAGAGTAAATTTGAATGGAGTGAGAAGTGTAAACAAAGTTTTGAAGTTCTGAAAAGGGAAGTATGCAGTGCCACACCAATTAAGGGATTTGATCCAGAATTAAGGAGTGTGTTAACAGTGGATGCTAGCGGGAAAGGTTTGGGTGCGGTTTTGACATAAAATGAAGGTGGGGAGAAAGAAGTTGTTATTGGTTTTGTATCAAGGAGTTTGACACCAGCAGATGAACTATATTCTGTAATAGAAAGGGAGACCCTTGGTTGTGTGTGGGGGATGGAACATTTCAGAGTGTATTTATGGGGAAATGAGTTTGATGTAATAACAGACCATAAACCACTGGTGAATTTGTTGACTACAAACGGTATGATTAGGGCATCGGCGAGAATAGCAAGACTTTCAATGAGATTGCAGGATTACAATTACAGGATTTAATATGTTCCTGGGGTACAAAAACAAATTGCAGACTGTTTGAGTAGAATGCCCTCACCGATTAAAGAAGTACCTAGGAGTGAGTGGGATGAATATCAAATTGCTGTAGTGGAGGAAGAGTTCGAGAAATCGATTGGAGAAAAAGAATGGCTTGAGCATTATGGAAAAGATGAGTTGATGGAGAAAATAAAAGAGAAGGTTTTAGAAGGTTGGAATGGAAGGAAACCAGATGTAGAGGAAGAAAGAAGTTTTTGGGAAGTGAGAAGTGAGTTAAGTGTAGAGTCAGGATTTGTTTTCAGAGGAGGAAAGGTTATATCACAGAGAACTTTGAGGAAAATAATAGTAGATTTATGTCATGAAGGGCATTTTGGCATTGTTAGGACAAAAAAAAGAGTTAAGAGTTCATATTACTGGCCAGGTGTAGATATTGAGGTGGAAAGAGTGGTGAGGGAGTGCAAGGAATGTGCTGATTCAGATAAAAGCTTGACGACGTTAAAGCCACCGTTGTCACCTGTAAAATGTCCTGAAATGGTTTGGGATTTGATTCCAATTGATTTTGTTAGTCCAGTCCAGAACAGGAATGGCGAGGGTAAGTTTATTATAGTTTTAATAGACTACTTTAGGAAATGGGTTGACTTAGAAATTGTCAAAAAAGCTGATGCAGAAACAGTGATTGACTTTCTTAATGGTGTATTTTTGAGAGAGGGGTTGCTTAAAAGAATTATCAGTGATAATGGAACACATTTTACAGCAGTAAAGGTAGAAGATTTTTTTGAAAGGAATGGCATAACACATGCATTGACGTCTGTATATCATCCCTCTGGTAATGGAGCTGTAGAGCGGTTTAATCGCATCATTAAAGGGACAATCAAAATTGCATGCAAGAATAAGAAGAATTGGGAAGTTGAGCTTAAAAAATGTTGTGGGGTTATCGTCTCACACCTTCTCTCACTGGTTTGAGTCCATTTGTGATGATGAGAGGTAGGGAACCGATCACAAGGGATAATACTGGTTAGATGGATAGTACAAAACATATTGAATGGTCACCGGAAAAAGTAAAGGAGAATATCATAAAAGCACAACAAGTGTACAAAAAGAACTATGATAAGAAGAATGGGACAAGGGTGGAAGAACTTGTAGTAGGGAATTGGGTAAAAACTAAAGTGGGGAAACGTAGCTAAGGGAGAAAGTGTATTTTCAAAGCCTTGTAGAGTTGTGGAATGTCTAAAACACTCGGCTAGACTTAGTGATGGTCGGGTATGGCATATGAGTCCTATAGTTAAGTGTAAAAATGTAAAAAAAAGCAGAAGAGGAGGATGTTGGGGAAGCTACAGCTATGTTCGAGGAGTGGTTGTGGGAAGATGAAGTGGAAGATGAAGTAAGAGTTGAATAACACAATTGCATAGATAATGAAGAGTTGTGTGAACAAACTTGTACAGATACAATGAGATTGGGAAGATTTGGAAGAGTCATTCATACTCCTCACAGACTTAAAGATTATATGTTAGTTTAGTTTTATTTATTTATTATTTTTTTCCGTTTTCTTTCTTTCCATTGTGTTGTATATAGTTTTCCTTAGCTTATTTATTATTGTAAAGGGGGAAGAAGTATTGTGTTGGAGTATTCTTAGTATTCTTAGTTAGGAATGTGGGGCAGATTCTTACAATAGGAACGTGTATGTGGTGTTCCAGGGTGGGACAGTTGATGAGGGAACAAAGACATGTAGTCATCGTCTGTGATATGTTAAGCAGAGTTGCCAATAAAGAACGTGGTAATGAATCTGGAGTAAGAGCTTACATTACACCTTCTCACACACTTTTTGAAAGGAATTATGCACAAGTTGGTAGGTACCTGTTAGAAGCGAGTTCCAGAAAGCTATACTACTTTTATAAAGAGAGAGCTGTAACCTTTGAGGTGGGTAATCTCAAGAAGTACAGCACCAATCAGAACACCCAATACAGCATTGTAAAGGGGAATTGCAGCAGATGGACATAGGCTATACATCTGGAAACCATATACATTACAAAGGTCAAACAACCTTAGGGGTAAAGTAGTTCCTTGTGGGCGTTGGCGGTCTGCTGTCAGCGATGGGCGTGTCAAAGTAGCGTGGGCGTGTCAAAGTAGCGATGGGCATCTCAAACTGCACTTTGTAGGCGTCACCGTTATCAGAGGAACTTGGTCCAAAACAAAAAACAATAATAAAATATGCTCACACATTCACGCTCCTTTACTGATACTGATAACACTCACAGTACTTGCCACGCTAACTGAAACAAAGCTTTACTCATTTGTGAGCCTCGGCATCGGCAGAGGGGGCTGGCATCAAAAAAAGGGGCACGGTTTTCAAAAGTGCACTATTCACTCGGAGCAACATTCACGACTTTGTAGGTATTGCCGTTGTCAGAGGGGCCGGGGCTGGCATAAAGAAAAGGGCACAGCTTTCACAAGCACGAAATTCACTCGGCGCCACATTCACGCCTTTGTGGGCGTCAATGTTGTCAGAGGGGCCTGAACCAAAACTAGAAACAATAAATAAATGGCTGCCTATTTCACTGTGCAAGCCCATTCTCGCTCCATTAATGATAACACTCACAGTTTTTGCGGCACAATCAAAAACAAAGCTTCACTCATTTGTGAGCCTCGGCGTTGTCACAGGGGCAGGCATAAAGAAAGGAGCGCGGCTTTCACATGCGCCCAATCATGCTCCATTACTCATAACACTCACAGTACTTGCGGCGCAAACAAAAACAAAGCTTCACTGATTTGAGAGCCTCGGCGTTGTCACAGGGGGCAGGCTTAAAGAAAGGGGCTTGGCTTTCACAAGCGCCCAATCACGCTTCATTACTCATAACACTCACAGTACTTGTGGTGATAAGTAAAACAAACCTTTCCTCATTTGTGAACCTTGCACGTTGTCAGAGGGGGCTGCCCTCTAAAAAGGGGCGCAGCTTTGTGAAGCGCGGAATTCACTCGCCGGCACATTAACAAAACATTACTGAAACATACAAAGTTATAGGCAAAGACTTAAGAGAAGACTGCTTCACTCATGGACAGTATTATGTCGCACTCTCTAGGTCCGGCAATGTGCTAAATCAATTTATTCTATGTCCACATTCAAATGAAACCAAAAATTTTGTATACCATGAAATCTTACAATAATTTCGAATTTAATATTACAAACATTACACACATTACATTTCATCCCGGGACAACGTCGGGACGGGCTGCTAGTATAAAATAAAGCAATGAGTTTGAATTTGCACCATTTTCTGACAACTCGAGGGATCTGAGTTTAAAACAAAAAGGCATCATATTTATAGGTTTCAGTAATAATTGTCTATATTTAAATATAATTGCTTCAAGAGGGGAAATAATGCTTTGATTCTGTACACCGTGTACGTTTTACAAATGACAGTCTTCTGCATAACCAGGCCATCCCCATCCATGTGCACTCCAAAGGTACAAATAGTATATGTGACGTATTTTATTGTTCTACATAAACTTGAAGGCAAAAAAATAATGAAATAAAATCGAGGCCTCTAGATTTATTCAGCAATACACTCCATTTTGTTTGCTGTGCTGGCAGCATAATATTACACTGACTGAAGGATGAAGCTTGTGAGATTTATATAAAGCTGCACTGTCCTCCAGCTGACCTTGCTTGTGCTGTGAAATGCCTGTTCCCCTCAAGCTGCCGGCCCCTCATGGCTGTTTCCTGAACATGCAGTAGTGGCTCTTTGTAGGGCTGCTGAGCTCGGGAATCGATACTGTATTCCCCGCAGCCAATAAAGAAAGCTGACAGCGTGAAATATCTGACTGCGCACGGCTGCAAGCAGCTCTGTGGTGTGCACGGAAAATCTGCGCACGACTCCCAAGCCTCCACAAGGAGTCGAGATGTGAATACAAAGTGTGAGATTTTCTGTCATTTAATTTCTGGCCTGCTGCTCTGTCCCTCGCCTCTTGGAATCCGGACTAGGAATAGCTGCAGATACACTGGGAGGGTTGGGAAATTCATAGATCACACTTATCCTGCTGTTTTTATGTTATAATTCACTGTATCTATCGATCCCTTATACCCATTCACTTCAAATTACAGTTCCACCTTTCCCTTTTTAGTAGCAATGGTCGCAAAAAGTCGAATACTGTTTTTCATATTCTCATGGAAGGACCTTTACTCCTACATGGAGTATGCACACAGGGTCAGGTGCGAATGGACCTATGTATTTTATGCTAAATTAGCTGATGAATTACAACATTGTTTTTCAACCATTGCTAGAAGTCTTGCACCTGCCACCTGGAGGAATGCTCACGGAAAATACATGCCAAATAAATGTAAGATTTTAAAGAGAAGGCCACTAGATGGCTGCAGGCACGCACACTCCAACAGCTTTCACCCACAGACTGCAAGACTGAGAATGGAGTCCTGTGACAGACAGTAAAGCAGTTTCAGGTAATTTCAGGGCAGGCATGGGAAGGAGGTCTGCATTATATACAAACCATTAACCCAGGCTTTTAACTTGTTTCTGCAGTTGACGAGCAGAAATAACATTTTTGAGGCAGTTAGTTCAAATCTGAACTACTGAAATGCAATGGTTCAGTGCTTCCTGTACCGAGCGGCTTCTGCGTCCCCTTTCATTATTTACAGAGACACATTCGTCAAAGCTGTGCAAAGCTTATGAGAATTTGCATTGCTCAATCAACACGTTCACTTGACTTTGGCATGTCTGAATGTTTTTTTTTATTTTTAAATGACAGAAAATCAGTAGTAATCCATAGCTATATATCCTGAAAATTCAATCCTATACGAACTTTCTTTGAGTTCCCAACTTGTATTATTGTATTGACATGACATCGGATTGCAATTTAAGTCAGTCATTTGTCATCTAAGTGTACAAATACTTAAAGTGGTAATGTCGAGTAATAGTTAATAATAGATGACGATAGATTCCTGGAGACTTTTATGCAAAGTTGGATTTTGCACACGCACGAAATACTAATAACAAAAATAAAGCAAAAAATGTTATCTCAAAAGTGTGAGCCGTAAGAATAGAACGACTAACCTCCGTCAACACTTTAGTGATGAATACTTGTTGTTACATCACCTACAGACAAGCTGCTAAAATAGTTCACTTGATAAATGTGGACAATGCAGAGAGGTGTGTTCTCATGTCTTTATTTCAGCAGGCCAGAGTTGATACTTATCTTCTGAGTTAAATCAATTAAAAACGTATTTTTAGAAAAAAAGAACACCCGTCAACAATGCTACATGAAATGTACAATTAACTTACTTAAAATAGGGATTCTGAAATAAATAATTATTTTATTTAGTTTTAATTTGTATATACCTGCATTTCTGGCATTTTTGACTTATGGACAATGAGAGGCTGCCAACCAATCTATCGCTGCTTGTGCTTTATCCGAAAATATGGTAGTCGATTTGGAAATATAATAATATTTCACTTTAAAAACAATTCATTGTAAAATCGTGCAAAGACTGTTCAGGTAGCATGTCATTCATATACAGAGTGAGACGCTGTGTGACCTTATCCCAGCACATGTGAGACTGAAAACATGTAGACAAGCTGTAGGTTTAAAAAGTTGGTAAACAGAGTTTCAATTGTTGTTCCCTACATCTCGCCCTAATAGAGTAAGTTGTACCATGATATAATAAAGGCCACAATGATTGCATGCATAATGTCAAGAGTTGAAGAATGGAAGTCTTCCTAACGTACATATTTCAATAGGAAAAATGACATCAAAGGGCTGTTAAGGCATATCCTTAGGGTAGCTTTATATTGACAAGAATGGCAACATTTTAAAAAAAATGCACATGTATATACCTAAAGCAATGAACTACCATTCCTTCAGCAAATTATCAATTAATTAGAAAATCAAATATATTAGCAAAGTTACATTTTTAGTACAAGTATCATAAAGGTATTTATAAAATTATGTTAAACCTTGGCTCCCATAGCTAAGATTAATACATGTTTGCCCCCTACTTCATACACCCCTATCCACCGATGTTGGCCACCACCTTCTTTACAACAGCTGATATCCTAACTCTTCCTGTGGGGATACAAACCATCCTGTCCTTTCTAGCAGTGCATCACTGCCTTACCCTCCTTAACATACGGTTGTATCGTTCCTCTTCCTGCTATATGGTACACCCGCCCCCCCTACCCTTTTTACTATCTACACCGCCCAATATCTGCAATATACCCCACGCCCGAACTAGACCAGCGACTGCACCCTACTCCCTACTCTTCCCTCCTCTCCGGCCTCCCACCCTTCAACACCCTGCCTCACACCGCATGTCAACCCTCCACACCACAAAATATCCCCTATTGTTTTCGCCCTAACATACACTGCTGTGCTCACACCACTGATCCTAATAGATGACCCCTGCTGGACAACACCCAAGTATCATGCTGTCTTCCACCAGATATCTGCAGTCTATCCACTGCTCTGAGCTGCCCCACTATAGTCACTGGAGAAGCTGCCACCGGTAGATGTCCTCTCCTCCTTCGCCCCCTCCCTTTGACCCACTTTTCTGCATACCCCTTCAACGCCTCTTCATCCATCAAAAAGCAGAGGTATCCATTATGTTGTGGCTGAAATTATATACCTTGATGTACCATGTTGTACTGCTGTACCATTGGCTTGTTTTCTCCTCCTGAGAAATCTAATAGAAAATTGTGACACAAAAAAATAACATGTTTGCATAGGTAGACATCGTATACAGTGACCCTTATTAGGTTCCTCTTCAGCCTAGATAACTGTGATAATGTAAATTCTCGGAATAATAAGTATTCTCCCTACAGACAATGCACATTTTTACTCACTGCTGCCTATTCTAGGACTAAACCAGCAAGCAAATTGAACCTGGGGATGATACTGACATGAACAAACCGAATCTGTGCCTAGCATATATTGGTAAGGAGGGAAAGAGAAGATGTTTTACAGCTGTATTATACAAAGGCATGCTTGGGCCTCTTATCATTCCCACCAGCAAATCAAAAGAAACTTATGGCAAGGTAGTACCCTAGCAGAAACATGGTGGTACTTTATTTTAGTGGAGGCATTGATGATAGATATGTGACCAGCATGGAAGGGGGCATCTCTTTGATACTCTCTTTGATGAGAAGAAGTCTGTTACTTAACAGTCGGAGGCAAGCTGGAGAAGACCAAGCAAATTAATCTGCCTGTGATGGAGCAAGGATTCAAGAAAATGAAACTTGCTCGGAGCAATCCCTCATTAACAGTACTAATTGTTAAAATTGTAAAGAAAACAAAATTAATATACGCACAACATTTACATATGGGAAGAGAGCTTTATGCATGTTTAAAAAACAAAGAATAAAATGCAACACGATTAGAACCCGTTCTAAACTGGAAAATGCTTTTGCGCATGTGCGGACTAAGATTGCGTAGATAGTAACTTGACTAACTCGTTTGAGAAAGAAAACTCTCACGAATGCGCAAGAACTACTAACATGAAGCCTTGAGGCACCGCATGCCCGGCATATGCTTGCCTGAATTTAAAGAGAGCTATTGCTGTTAATGCTTTTGTTTAAAGAAAGAGATAATACCATGGGATAGAGTAGAAGTGGGTGGTGAACAGTGGAAATCATGTATTTGAGAAATTAACATTTGTTTACAATTCTTTTATTAATAGATTGTGTTTGGGCCTATTGTTACGCATAAAGAAAGAAAGATGGCCGCAAGATGGAGGCAAGCTACGCATGCGCAGCGAAGTCATGATGTGACCCTATGATCGTGTGGTTTTGAGCGGCTACCAACTGCGGGGACAACTGTCGGGACCGAGCTGAGCCGGTATCGGTAAGGAGAGGGATTCGTAAGGGTATACAGGGACAGCCCGGTTTTGAACATGAGCTTACGGCACAGTTGTGCTCTATCACGACGAGTTTTCACCGCCTGGCATATAATGCTTTGGACTCGAGTGTTGTGAGCCCAATTCCTTCCTGTAGACGGGAATGGGTAGTGCGAGAGTCTGGTAGCTGGGTTTCCTTCCCTGAGTCTAGCAAGGCTTTTCGTACGCTGGTCCTATTAATAGTCCGAGAAAAGGACACTGGTTATGTCTGAAGTAAGGGCTTTCATTCTATGGATGAAATTCGTGCTTTTACAGCACCCCTGTGTGTTTTGTATTCACAGATTGCAGTAATTCGTTTTTGCAATTCCGGGGAGCACGCGATCTTGTGACGCGTTGCCCTTTTACGAAAGGTGGTTGCTGGTATGCAGTTAATTGGCAGCCATCAGGTAAAACATCCCACATGTACTCGGTGGCGTGTTTTGTGTGTGTACTTATGTTTAAAATTCCAGCAGCAATAACTTTACATCTACCATCCTTCCCGCTGTGATGTTTGCGTGTGCTATTTTTATTGTTCATTACAGACCATATGAAAACTGAGAAAAACAGAAATCTGAATTCATAAAACCCCAACCTTGCCCTGATGAATTTGCTGAAATTATAGCATTGAAACATGTCGGCATCATTCAAGCATGGTATAATTTAAACCATTTTTAATTGGGACCAGTTGCAGCAACAGAATAAAGCTACTACAGCTAGCAAGTGGTTCCCATTTTTAACAGCATTGGCCACCCTCTTCCACGTTGGCCAGTGCAAGGGGTTTAGGTGCACTCACTGATATTTTGGTCACTTTTTGGATATAGAAGAGGTGGTGATAAGAGTACTTATTTACACAGCACTTTTGGTTAGTTTGGATTTACACATTCACTACCTCTCTGTGTTCTCCTTTCTGTTGTCTCTTTGTTTGGTTTGTCATGACTAGGAGAGAGCGACCAATGATGAGAAGTGGGTAAACTGACAATACCTGGTCAGGAACCCCCTCGGGTGTTACTACCGTGAGGCGCTCTCTCCTTCTTTCCACACGTTTTCTTGGCACCACACGTTCTCTTTCCCCCCCCCCCCCCGGTGAGAATGAGAGAAGACCTTAGTATATGTGTACACCATAAACCTGTGGATAAGTGTTAAGGATACACTTCTTTTGAGTAAGAGCATGACCCTTTGTGCAACTCTACTCCAGGTTTGTCCGATTTGTTGGTGTGTGTTGGAGGAGGTATCTTATGTTGAATACTGATTGAGTGGGGGGCCACCTCCTCCTTCATAGTATCTTCCCGCTTGAGCTCCTTTTGTTGTTCATAGTGGTTTTGAGCGGATGCCAAGATTCAAGGACAACAGTTGTGCAAAAGTTGTTCTCGACTGTGAAACTGCATTAAAAATTTTATTTGATTTGCAACATTAGATATTTGGGAGTTAACTCAAATAAAATTATGAATGAGCTAAAGGGGAAGGGTTTGTTAAACAAAAGAGGTTTATTAAAAAGTGAATATGTCAGCATGAGGTGACGAAAACTCCCCTGTCCCTGTCCAATAAAAGTCCCTATTCCATCGATATTTGCAACTTTTAAGGGTGGGACATGCAGAAATGAAGACTATAACTAGAGTGACAAAGTATTAGTTGTTGACATGCATGAAAGCGAGGCGAGACAAGCACAGGTGCAGGAGAGAGAGCGAGAGAGGCGATAACTACTGCTGCTGAGGAAGGACAGAACAGACTGGGAAGATTCACCCCTGAAAGACAACTTGATTAGATTGAAGATTCCGGAAGAATATTGAGGAGGGAGAGAGTGTAAGAGAGGGCTGCGCCCTGGTGCGTCGGGTCTGTTGAGAAGTTTAGTAAGTATTACCCTGTCCTAATCCTGTCCTATAGTCTTTGTCTTCAGATTCTTAATCAGGGGACCTCCACCAGTCCTGTGGCCAGAGGGTTGGTTTTCCGTTATCACCATTGGGTAACTATTATTCTTTCATAAATTTGCATTTCTTTTGCAAATGTATGATTTATTATGCCTTTTGTCTCTTCATCTATCCACTCTTAATGCATTGATTTGTTGAATGAGTCTGCGGATTGAATGTATTTGTTAAATGAATTTTCTCTCCCATGAAAGCTGATGGACTTTACAGTGTGAATTTAAACTAATGAGCATTCATTTATGACTGAGACTTAGACAAAATGTATTGAATCTTACCCAGAGTCTGTGGTTATTTCACTTAGATCAGTAAGTTAGTTAGTTAATTGTTCATATCACCATCAACTACTCAACTAATCGTCCATCGACCCAAGGAAGAGTGTTGATCTTTGAAGATTAGTTAGACATTGAATACATTTCTCAAATAATTTTGAGTGTACAGTGAGTTAACTAATTTGATTGAAATGATATTACAAAACTTGACCCTGAGCGAAACTGCCAGAAAATTTGATTGTGTATATGGACCCATTGAATTTTTTCCTTGACAGTGAAGTGTTCATCCCTGGCCTTTGCTGGATCAGAGCTTCACTATCACTATTTTTGAAAACCCACTAATGGTAATTGTTGAGATTGCTTCCACCAAAATACCACATTATGTTCTGTAAAACACAACACAGGTGGAGACAGCATTGGAATTTTACATGGATAAATCTAAGGGCTACCACCAGTTAGTGCTGGGTTACCACTATAAATTAAGGCTTCCATCACAGGGAACTCTGAGTGCTACACTTAATCAAGAAACTCACATGAAAAAAGAAAGAGACAGTTCTCACAGACAAATGCTGGATGCCTCCGAGAGGACTGAAAACTGTTCCCACTTACCTGTAGAACATCTACTTGGAAAGGTAATCGGCCATGAAAAATGGGATTGTGCTGATAAGAAAAGAAAGGGTCTATGCGGCAGTGCCGCATTGTGTATGCAAATGCAATGGGGTACCACAAGTACCCCCCCATGTGCACCCCCCACCTCGCCTTCACCATGGGGGCCGGCATGGGGGCCAAAAAATGAAGACCGCCTGCCTTTCCATTGCGGCATTGCCACCACAGAAAGACATCTCCCAAAGCCCATACTAATATGGATGGCGGTGTCTGATAGACACCGCCACCATATTAAACCTTTTCCGCCCCAGTCGCAAGGCGACCAGGGCGGAAAAGCAGTGGACGGTGTTTCCATCCAACGCGGTCACTATGGTGGGGGGGGAAATGGGTGGCGGGCAGGTGGTGGGCGGGCAAGAATGTCTGGCGGATCGCCACCGCCAGCATGGAGGTGGCATCCACCAGACATCCTTATGGGCCCCCTTAGTGCCTTAAAATTCAAAGTGCCAAGCTCAAACATCTAGTCGCTCAAGACAGTTTCAAAGTCGATAGTTATGGCCGGTCACAACGGAGCACAGTTCTGAAACACAAGGTCGATTGGGCCTGGTCTCAGATTACTTAGAAAATTTGTTGAGGAAAAATATCTGAGAAGGTAAAGTTCAGCAGGGCAAAGCAGTCAGTGTCTGAGAAGGATGCGTCATCATTGGGGAGCCGCTGGATGAAGGTGCAGTAAAGATTTCTGCATTTGGACTTTGTCACTTTTTTGGAAGTTGAAAATCTGCAGCGGGATGAAGCTGGAGGCTGTGGTCGATGAGGGCTTTATGAGGCCAGACAACCCTATGCGAGGAGCCACTGAAAAGGAATTGCTTCTGTGGAAACGAATGTGATGGGAACTTCTATAAAGTCATACCCACTTCCATGTAGCAAAAATGAGGATTTTTAATGCTCCTTCTTGAAAGAAGCAGAGCCTTTGCTTTGGTGAGAGCAGTAGAGTGTCCTGTGGTGGGCACCCTGGGGCATAGCAGGAGCTGGCCCTGAGAGGCCGGCTCCCAGGGCCCTGGGGACCTCCACCTGAGAGGTGCGGGTCCCCAGGGCCAATATTGGCTCATGGAGTGGGGGCCGCGTGGCTCCCCAACTTTCTTGTAGTAGGGTCTTCCTGGGAGGTGATGGTCCTTGAGGCTAACAACAGCCTCCAGCTGCTGTTTGCCACCTCTAGGAGCTGCCATGACATGCTGTACAGGGTAGCTATCCCCTTCCATCACTCCAGAGGAGCTCCAGACACTGGTCGAAGGGGTCCTTCCCTTGGACCACCAGTACAATAGCTCACCAGAGAAGCAGGTTAGTACTGCTGAAACTATTTTGACTCCATATGAGTTGACTATCAATGCATTGTAATTATGATGTGGTGGCCACAACATAGGAATATAACAGTTATGCTACATGTGGCACTGATATTTGTGGATGTTACAGATTCAAGGTGATGTGCTTACTCTTTTGAACCATACAACAGTGAATGCAAATAGCTATGCATGATGGACCCTTTGTGGTACAATGCTGACATTGCTTACCATGTTATGGCAGATTACAGGAAATAATGTGTGGCTTTACTTCAAAATTTGAGTATGTATTCTGTGAGTGTTTTTTTTTGGGGGGGACATATAATCTAACTGTACAATCCCACCAAGAGCTCAGCACACAAGTCATTACCAACCTGTCTTCAGACTGGTACCAAGACCTCACAAACCCCTTCACAGCGACCCACTACGCTAATGTGACGAATAGGATGGGCACTAGATGTACTGTAAGATATTGTACATGTGGCCATGTGGTAGGAATGTACAGTAACATGAGTTGGCGAACATCACTGGTGGCATATATTTAGTTTTTTTGTTGCCTTCATGCTGGCATGTGGACATTAACGTGGAGTACTTCCACATGAACAGCTGCTCCATACATGATAATTAGTGTCTACAAGTTATGCTGATATTATCCACATTATTTTATTTGTTGGCTAATGCATACATGATAATTTTACTCATTTAGTTTCATTTCATGAAGCTTTATTAGGTTCATAACAGTTAATGACCATAAAAGCACATAGCAAAATGCAGCAAGATAAAATACAGTAAATTAACAGTAATATTTAAAAGATCATGCTTTTCCTAAAAGCCATAGACTTACAGATAAAACTCGCAGCATAAAAACATATATAGGGGCAGTCCATGTTGTATAATAAACACATTGCATCCTCCGCAGTACGAATACCATACTTAAGAAATATTGGTTTTAGATATGTAATCCTTACATTCTGGAACAACGTACAAATGAGCATAAAGTGCAAGGTGATTTGTTTAGAATGCCCATCGCAGGGACAAGGGCCAACCGGGTGCTTTTTTGATGTGGAAAGGCCACCAGGACATGAGCAATTCCATCTCTCAATCTAGTCAATACAAATCGATGCGCAGGCCTAGTTACCACACTCAGGTAATTCTGGAATCCCTCAATAACAATATATTTATTGTAAAGATTAACAGTGACGAGAGAATTGGTCACAGCTGAGCATTTCAGAGCTCTATAGGATTTTAAAAAAAAAATCATGTCCTGTTTGGCAAGACCTCTGGGAGGACGATGGTCTAACAGCAAGTTAACATCATAGATACTCAGGTAGCAATCAACAACATATTTAAGCCATGGTATCATCAAACAGTTGTCTAAACCAAGGCAATCCCTAATTACAAGTTGATTAAACAAAGTCTCTTCCTTGAGCCAAATAGCTCGATAGAGTAGTAGAGGCCTGAGTAAGGCAAGGTCGCCCAAATAAGCGACCCCTACCTCTTTATGGATCAACTCTGTTGGGGCAGATTTAGGGAGGCACAGTAATTTCTTTATGAAGTTATTTTCTTCCCTCTGCAGGTACTCAACATTGCAGTAACCCCAAAGCCCCGCCCCATAAAGGGCGATGGATACACTACGTGCCTTGTAGATCTCCATCATATCTTTAATTCGCCTATCTCCCAACTTAGAGGCAAATTTAAAAATGCCAAAGTAGCTTTTGCTCATTTTGGTCTTAACATTGGTTAGTTCTTTCCCCCAGCTGCCATCGCTGGAAAAGGTAACCCCCAGGTAGCAAAAACTATTCACATGCTGTACTTTTACCCCTTCTATAAAAAAGGCACAGTTTTTCCCCGTCTTTGTCCCACAGGTCATAGTGTGGGTTTTATTTGTGTTAATCAGCAGTCTCCTACTCTCAATAAAATGAGTAAACCTGTCCATCAGGCGCTGCAGGCCAACAGGTGTTCGGGACAGAAGCACTGCATCATCGGCATAAAGCAGAACTGGGACACTATTCCCAGCAACCTGTGGGGCATCAGCTTTGACAGTTTTCAGGGCAGATTCAACCCCATTAATAAAAAGAGTAAACAACAGGGGGGCAAGAACACACCCCTGTCTAATTCCCTGTTTAACATTAAAATTTGGAGTACACTCCCCACTAACCCCATAGCGGACACATGTTTGCATCTTACTATACAATCTTGCAAGGAAAAAGATAATTTCTTTGGGGGCACCCATATCTAGCAGAACTGACCACAGGAGAGAATGGTTTACCAAATCAAAAGCAGTGCTTAGGTCAGCAAAGCAAAGATAGATATTACCGGGCTTGGCTCTAGTGTACTTGCCAATCAATAATACTAGATTCAGGCACTGATCTAAGGTCCCTCGTCCCTTCCTGAATCCGTATTGTGAATTGGCAAGAATCCCGTTCTCATCAGCCCACTCTTCTAATCTATACAGCAACACTCTACTCATGATTTTGACTGATGAGTCAAGCAGGCTAATCGGCCGGTAGTTACAAGCTGATGCCTTATCCCCCTTTTTATAAATGGGGACAATAATGGAGTCACCCCAAGAGGGTGGGATCAGGATGGTAACCGCAGCATTGAGTGCCAAAGTAAGTATTGGTCCCCAGAGCTGCGGTTGAGCCCTGAACACATCAATTGGGACTCCATCTGGCCCCTGGGCCTTACCACCCTTACTGAATTTAATACTACTTTCCCCTTCCTTCAGGGCGATATCTAAAGGCACCACGGGCCAAAGCCTTTGCTCTTCGGATGTCTGAGTATTATCCTGGAAGATTGCGGAAAAGTGTTTCACCCAGTCCTCGCTACCAACGTTGGAGGAGAGCTGTGGATTTTTATCATCTTGGAGGAAAGGGGAGTTAATAGTGGACCAAAATAGACAACTATCAGCAGTTTCTGCTGCCTTGGATAGGTGATCCCAGGCTTCCTGCTGTAATTCATTCTTCCTTTTGGATAGCGCCTTTTTATATTCAATTCTTAAAAGTCTGACTCTATTCTTATCTCTTGGGGTAAGGGCTAAAGCGTGTTTAAGTTGCGAGAGAAGGGTCGTACATGTATGGTCAAACCAACCGATCCCATTTCCGCTTCTGCCCGATTTGGTCCCCGTGAAGATGTTATTAATAACGTTGTTAATGTTAAGAAAATGAGTCATTACGGAGGCAGGCGGACATCCTGGAGTCAGGATAATATCAATGCCCGCCAAGCATTATTTACAATAATGGGTTCCACTATAGATGCTTTTTCCCCTTTCCACCTAAGCCTGGTCCCATTAGCCCTGTGTGGCTCAATGTCACCCAAAATTCTTGTTGGCGATTCTACTCGGCACTTCCATGTAGTTATTTGCATTGTGATGTAGTTATGGTCACTCAGGGCGGAAGCATCCCTTACCTTGGTCAGGCAGTGAGGTACCAAATTAGATGAAACCATAATATGATCGATAGTTGATCCGCTATTCCGCCCAATAAAGGTAGGAATGGAACTCTCACTATCCCCTAGGTCAGTACTCACTAGCTCGAAATCATAAGAGGCCATGACGTTATTGATAGCTTCCCCATAGGCATGATGTGGGAAATGCAACATGCTCTCCCCGCTATTGGTTTGAATCCCACATGCCCTGGAGGAGGACAGACTGCAAACTGTTAAATTAAAATCCCCTAACCAAATATAAGTAAAAGTGCATTTTGCCTCAGATATCAGCTTCAAGAGGGCACAATCCAACTCCTCTATTACTTTGTGCCGTAAATTGTTAAAAATGTTATTGTAAAAATTTATTAAAAGCACATCAGTACCTTCCAGCGCGCGTACCTAAAGAATTTGTGAGTGGGGTTCGACTAGCAAATGTTTGATAATTGTCAGCTTTAGATCCACTGAAATTAGAAAAAGTAGACCTCCCTTTGCCCTGCCATGCCTTGATTCAGTAGCTTCAAGACTATAGCATGTGTACCCTTCGAAACTAAGTTTGGCAACACACCATGTCTCCTGTAGGCATAGGATGTCATAGGACCTTACAATGCCCTCCCACTCCATTTTGTGAACCTTAGAGGCCCAACCAGCAATATTCCAGCTAACAATTGAAATCCCCGTGGTATGGTCACTGTTGTAAATGCCATGTGCATTGTTGGGATTCTTGCCTTTGCTACTTTGTTCAATCACAAACCTCCCTATATTACTACCTACATCCCTCACTGGGTCCTCAGAGATCTCAGTTACATAGGACACTGTTGTCCCACTACTCATGTTACCCATGATGTCATTAGTCTGTTGGCTCTCAATAACCACCTTTTCCTCACTAGGACTATTCAGATTACCACCCCTGGTGATGTCCTCTGAAGCCCGGGTCCCTTATGAAGTCAATCATTCTGGTCCAGGGAACTCAGGAGTTGATACCTGTTCTGGACAGGGACTTCATAAACCATCCCATGGGTTGGTGGAAAAAATTTGTCACCATTAGGTGGAAAATAGGGGTTCGATAGAAAAAATCTATCATCAATAGGTGTAAGGTTTGGTGTGGGCAGGAAAAATCTATCACCAGTAGGTACAAAATTAGGGATAGGTTGAAAGAATCTCTCACCATTGGGTACAATGTTAGGGGTGAAAGCCCTATCTCTGATAGTGGCAGGTGGTATCTTGTTAAGATGGTTGTAGAAATAGCCCAAAGGACGTGCAGTTACATCGGTCTCATACTGGGTTATTGCAGCAGCTCTTAGTAGGACCGTCGCAAAATGCTGGGGGTGTTTAATCACACAGTCTCCCCCACAGTTCTTTCTGGTATTGCCAACCCAGTTGACCCTTCTAGTAGATAAAATTTGGTCCGAGAAATTAACGGGGAACCCACAATGTCTATGTAGCCAAGAGACCGTTTTGTTCTTTAACGAGTCCCGCGGCTCTTGGAGAGGTATAGCCTGACTGGATGCTAAGGGGGGAACGTCGGTTAAAACCACAACGTAGGGTACACACTCGGGTGGGAGGTCTACCGAGCGATTATTACCAATTTTAGTCAGTGATGGGTATATAGAGGATGTGTTCTCACATACTGTAGTGTTTAGACATGTGTGGATGAGTCTCACATACCCATTGACATTGATAGAACTCATTACCCTGGCCAAATATGGAGGCAAAGACACACACGGTTGTAAAACCTCCAGTACTTTCTGACAATGTTCCATTGCATAACTTTGTGAAATGTGTATGCAGACAGAAGGGATGTACATGTGCGCTGTGTAAGCTCATCCTGTGGCTGGTGATTTACATCAGGGAGTGGTATGGTGACAAGTTGTCATATGGTCGTGTCACCACTCATGAAATATATAGTGAATCTACTTCCCTTGTGGACACGAGTAAGATCTCTCTGTGAACTAGAAATGTCTTATACCTCAGGTACTACAAATGTTCAAATGTCATTGAGATTTTTATTATTTTTAAAGGTGGGCTCACATGAGGCAATCTAGACAGTGGATGTTCCTAGGCCGACTCATGTATGATGTACATTTGCTCTGCTGACTGAACCCAAAAAATGGAGCCACTCTGTCTTCATTCTACTATTCTGTACTAAATGTGATACCTTGCTAGCCTTCTCTTGTGAATCTGTCATCTGTGTCATCTGGCAGTGGACAGAAGTATAAGTGTCACTTGTGAAGTGTGAACATTTTGGAATGGGCACCTCCATGTCATGCCATTTGTGATCATCATAAGATACAGCTACTTCTCTGAAGCAGGGGTCCAGCTGTCCTACATGTAGTGTATCTGGGAAACATGAACAATAGCGAATTGCAGGGAATGTGTTGATGGGTAGGTATACATTCCATGTGGGCATCCTATTTGATGATATCAGATAACTATGGTATGAGCCAAGGACCTAGGTAGACAGGGTGGTGACATAACTTGGTACACACATGAGGCTGTATTACTAATTTCATACATCTGTTTAGATAACGTACAACCTTATCCAACCTTCAGGAAACAGTTAGTCATTGTGACATTTGACCTCAAAAGCATCTTTCAACTACATGCATGGCCACAATAGGAAAGGTAAGGTTCGTCATTAGTATCCCAGATTAATATGTACTCCTAGGTATATCATCATACATATAGAGCTCATGATGCATTACAATGTCATTCCACAGGCCAATATCTTTTAAAATTCTTTGACTAATTGAGAAGCACACACAGGTCTGACAACATATGTCCTGTAACTTAAGGTATACATTCTATACTACAATCTGTATGTTTCAAGTTACCTGAACCTTAAGGGATAGTGCTGGATTAAAAATGTGCTTATTCCCGTTCTTTACCTTTTAGACAGTCCTTTGTCTTGATACAGGACCATTTTTCAATTATCCCCTTGACTTTACACCAGTCTCACTAGTGACCTGCAAGGGACATATGGAGGTAATTTGCAACTTAGAGATAAGAAATTAGTTTTTACTACTTAAACTTGCATGTATTTAATAGAACTAGGATTTACAAGCTATTTTTGTCTTACTATTCATCTTGGGCACAATCGTGGACTATGATAAATACTGTGCCTCTTTATGTCCGTCTCTTGCATGAATAATTTAAACCACACATATACAGTTAATGATGGTCCTTCGCTATCTGCATGAATCGAGTATTTTAAATAGCTTATAATTTTCTAGATACTCTACACCTTTTGCATGATCATCACATTGATTCACTATGTATTTTCTCCTTGTTTCCACTAGCTGCTCCACCCTTGAAACCTTTGACTAGCCTTTTGCATATCAATCATGAATATCCTTTATCATAAGTATTTTGTACATTTTAAAAAGGGCTTCTTTGTTCTCCATATCATAACTATGTTTATATATTCCCTGTTTAGAAAACCACTGTGATGGAGTCCTGATGAAGGCTTTGCCGAAACGCGTTGCTTACAACATACGTCAGCAGTCTCTGCACATTGTATTATAGTAATAAGATCCTTATCGAAATATTAGCAACTGTGTTATCAAGTATTTTCAATCTTCATTTATGCCAGCTATAATAGTGTACTAGGATGTTCAACGTAATGATTGTCTATTGTTACATTATATAATCATATTTATATACATACAAATGTGATTCTAATGAGATCATTGGGAATGAATATTTATTAATTTTGTAAATGTGATTTCTAGGTGTAAAGAATTTTCTATTTAATATGCCAACATATTTTTTTATATAAAAAAAGAATAAAGACAAATGTAAAGATCAACATGTCTTTTTGTTGATATTCACATATGGTTATGGTATATAGAGAACACATGCCCTGCTAATGTAATCAGCATTTTGCCCGGTGCTTCTTTCTTTCCAATTCAGGTTTCTCCCTGGTAGGGTTGTATCCTAATACCAGGGGCCCGTTGGTTTTCCAGTAAGAGTATCTCGCAGCCTGTCTGTGAGGGTTTTTTTCCACAGTATCTATTTTGCTTCCAGCCACATACGCAACTGTTAGTACGTTGGTCTTGGTTTCATAACGTGGACTGCAGTGTTCATAAGAAGAATTTTGCACTATTGGGTGAGGTTTAATAATATTTATGTACACATGTGTTTTTCTAATTTATTCATTTTTGGTCATATTTTATAACTTTTACTAGTCATGTCTAACTTACCAACATTTGGGTTTACAGACAAACAATTTGCCAATATGGTAGGTAGTTCTGGCAAATTTGGCCAACAAATGACTAGTTCCAGAGATAAAAATGAAGATGCCATAGCACTTTTAGCGCTTAAAAAGAAAATGAAACTTATAGAGCTGCATGGATAATACATGTATGAATACCTTAAAGCAGGGGTAATTCCCCAAGAACTTTCAGTGAGGAACATACCAGGCTTCTTTATTCAAATCAAAGAGTTCTTAGAATGATAGGCCATGCTATCCAAACGGTGTTCTCAAGATCACATGATGTTGATTTTTGAAACTGCTAAAGAGGTTCTAGAGCAATTAGCTGTAGAGGTTTTAGACCTGGAAAATAAAATCAAAGCTTAAGGTATAGTGGAAGACTCAAAGAAGAAGTTGGAGGATATAGATAAAGATCTCCACTCATACACAGAATACCTGACTAAACGTAAAATAGACAAACTAAAAAAAGATGTCAGATTTTTCATCAAGGAAACCACCTACCCATATCTATCAGACCAAAACTATAGTTAAACAGATGCAGGCCCTTTCGACCAATTTGCGAATAGACAATATGGGTATGGTAGGAAAGTGACCACGTTTTCCGACACCTCGGACTCATATAGTGAAGGACAGTCCGCCGGCAATGAGTTATACAGGATATAACAACAGGAGACGCCGTAGTACACAACGTTTTTTAGGGAGGCGTTTTAGCAGACGCAGCAATTGGAGACCCAAATACCAGCCGAGGTTCCAGGTCTGTCCACAGATGGACTTCAATCAATTTCTTGTCACCCGCAACGCGCAGTATTGGCGGGAGTAGAAACCATACCTATATTCAACCTTAGTGGTTCCTCCCTGTCAGATCCAATTATGTCAATAGTATCTAAAGGATTTACTTTTGCACCCCACTCAGGTCTTCATAAATTTGAATTGTTCACAGACCTTATGGTTTTCTTTAGGAAGATAAGAATAAGGGTATTTTATGCCAATAAAAACCAGCAACCAGATAGCCACAATTAATCAGGATTGGTTCCGAAATCTACATTTACTCCCACTACTGACCAGCTCCCCCCAGAATTGGCCACATTTTAAAAAGTAGTGTAAAATAAGATCATTAACATCACTAAACACGTGCAGAAAACTCCCTTTAATCTGAATAATGAGGAATACAAAGCCCTAGAAGAACTTAAACATAGATCTGATATGACCATCAAGGCATGCGACAAAGGAGCAGGTACAGTTGTTTATGATACCCCAATATATGTCACCAAGATGGAAAGCATGTTGAGCGACACACACTTTTATCTGTCATTCACTAGAGATCCCACTGCACATACAGTGAGTAAAATACGCAAACTTGCTAATAGAGCTCTCAAAATGAGAGATATTTGTGATAAGGAATAGACATTCCTCAATACAGAAAATCCTAAGATGGCCAGTATTTATGGAATACCCAAGGTCCACAAAAGTCTAATCAATCCACCAGTGAGACCAACAGTTACCACAATCGGTTCTGCAACAGAACCACTTGCTAATTATGTGGACGCCATATTAAGTACCCATGTACCCGCACTCCGACCTTTGTACAAGATACAAGACACATTATAAACCTTATTGAAAACATACCTTTTTGTCCAGACACCCAATATCTAGCTACCATGGACATTGAAGTGCTCTACAGCAATATACCAATAGATGGAGCAATGACAGCCGTGCATTGTTTATACATACTTATATCATTGCATGTCCATCCCTGTTTGTTTTAGACTACTTGAAAATTGTGCTGTCGGACAATGTTTTTGAGTTCAACAATCAGCTATACAAGCAGAATCAGGGTGTCAGCATGGGGGCATCTTTTGCCCCCACTTTGCCAATATTTACATGTCTCAATTTGTAAAGAACTTAATCTTTAATGAGGTAGCACTGTTTTATGAGTCCGTAACCAAATGGTTATGGTTCATAGACGATGTATTTTTCATTTGGAATGACTCCTATGATAATCTGCTGCAATTTCTGTGGATAAATTTGTGCGACAATAACATCCGTTTCACGCATAACATAAGCACTGAAAAGGTTGAATACCTTGATGTTCTCATCAAACATGAGGCGGGTGTCCTTGTGGTGGACTTATTCGTTAAGCCCACTGCCAGGAACACCTTGTTCCATTATGACAGTTATCATCCATCCACCCAGAAAAAATAGCATTCTGTTTGGAGAATTTTTACGTGTCAGACGTAATTGCACTAATATCAAGGATTTTGATAACAAGGCTGATTCTATGAAGAATAAGTTCCTGGCTAGGGGCCCAGAAAGATCGTTAGGACTCTTACAAAAGAGCCTGATTTTATGATTGGCAACATCTACTAACTAACAGCAAAAAGAAAGGTGACCCTACGTTGGTTTTTGTCACAAGACACTCCAAATTAAATGAAAGGGTAAGGCAGGCAGTGTGTTCTAGCTGGCAAATTCTCAATGCCGATGGATCAAAAGAGACAGATTCCATCCCCAAGCCATTATTTGCCTACGGGTGCAACAACAATGTAAAGGACCATGTAGTCCATTCATGTATGACAACAAAAAGCTTATGCCATCAAAAAAGTATAGATGGCAAGAAGCCAGTACTAGGGACCTTTAGATGTATTTCTTACAAATCATGTGGCACAGCCTTAGAGTCATCCACTCTACATTTTAATGGTCAGGGTATATCGCCAACTAGCCTGAGAAATTGTAAGATGTCGGATGTTATTTATCTATTAATATGCCCCTGCAAAATGCGATACATGGGCGAAACTGGCAGATCACTTAATACCAGACTTACAGAGCATAGATCTGCTTTTAGAACCCGCAAAGTGTCAGCAGCTATGGTGCAACATTACATTGACAAAATTCATGCACCGGAAGACATGCAATGGTATATCTTGGAGAAGATCTACCAGAAATCAGGAGCAACAACTGAAAAAATCAGAAAACTTAGAGAAGTGTATTGGATTTTCATTTTGAGAACAGCAGTTACGGGACTGAACCAGGAGATACCTTGGGATCAAGCTATCAAGTACAATAACTAGCTTAGTTCGTCTCTGTCTGCACCCCATTATTAAGGATAGTATCATCATACCGGTGGCAATTCTTGTAGTAGTTATATATTTACGTCTTGATGTCATCATCTTGTATCATTGGGTTAGTGAGCGGTTCATTTCTGCCTCTGTTACATCAGCCAGGTCAGTATACACTCTTTTGTGTCATCTCTAACTATATATATATATAACCACTTTTTTCCATCAGTAAGGACAGTAACTAAATATATATATCCATTTATGTACATCCACATATTTGTCTATCAGTAAGGACAGCACCATCGTATCTGAGTCATTGCATAGAGCAGTTAGACAACATATGGCTTCTGGATATTTGTGTTTCGCCTGAAAGGCTTTTAGACACTCACCCGTGTCATCTACCAACATACATATAGTGACTTTCGGACATAGGCATAATGCTGAAAATACCCTGATAGCTAGATGTCTAGCAAAAACGTACACATAGCAGCACAGGTTTAAATATTTCTTTCAAATATTGGACAATTGTGGCCATTTTTGCGTTTATTCTCTGTTAGTTTTATTGTATCCATTTTATTGCTGGTTAAGAAATTGAAGTATAGATTTCCGTTTAGGTCAAGTACTGAGGAACCCATTTTTTAACAACATGTTCACAAATATAAACTAATTTGTAGAATAATTATTCTTATCACACATCGTGCATTAACACAAACTTATGTTTATTCGATGTGTGTAATAGCATTAGGTTTTAATGGTGGAAGTCCCTGTGAATCTCCACTACAATATGGCGCTCATACAACCCCTCATTTTAGGTAATTCAACTTTTTCGGCATGCAAGTGACGGTATGTTCTCTGTCCTTTTATTAAAGCCTAATACTTAAATATATTGGGTTATACAGGCAAACTAGCCTGCCGCCTCTCTTTTTACCCACCAATGCAGATTAGGTGCGGATATTTTCAGACTATTGCCATGCCGCCAGGTCAGCTATTAGTCACTTTAAGATGGCACCTAGATTTTGTCTCAATCCTCCACAGCTCACTCTATACACGTCATTTACGTCATTTACCATGCAACGTCTTGCATGCCGAGCCCTTATAAGCAGTTAAGGAAGTTAAGCGTCTTACTCGGGTCCTGACATCATGCATGCGTGAGCCTTTTACATACATCGGTAAGTGGTGCTCCCGTCATGTATCAGCTATCTGATATATGTTTTTCCGCTACCTCGTGTGACCGGTTAATTCACTCCTACCGGCCTTTAGGACCGGTTCCATCTAGTTTCACCATTTTATAAAATATTGCGTCAGTAGGCATGTAGTGGTTAGCCTCTGAGGAATGTTTTTCGGGTGTTACCCAGGGTATATGTATTTTTAAAGACCGATCACCAAGTGCCGGTCTCATTCAGTCGCGTCGCACATTCCAAATAAATGTCAGCTTGCGCTCAGAGTGGTCTCCTGGCTAGCTTCCAACCGTGCCCTCCGGGGAGCTAATTTGTAAGCTAGTACATGCCTAAGGGCATATCGCGACCCTTTGAACATATCACAGGCTGTTTACTTACCCATACACCTGGGCAGTACACTCTCAATTTGAACTGTGCATATTATACATAGTCCTGAGATGCGAGTTGGTGGTTAACCACATTTTGAAATCCACACCCTGTAAGATTCTATGCACGTATTGGACTATTTCATGTGTAACATTATCTTTCACACACAACATGATATTTATGATTTGAGAATATGTTGTATTGTGAATGGGTCCATTTTATTAAAAAGTTTTTTTTATTTCTTTCATTCACAGCGTTGAGATATGTGAAAGCATATCCCTGTAATTACAAGTCGAACTATTCATTCTATTCTAAAAGGTCAGTACATATCTATAAGTGATAAAACCTTTAAGATATTAGGGTACTGATAATAAAGATTAACAACCTTCTTTACTCCTGTCATACATCTATTTAGACAGCGTACAACCTTAACCAACCTTTAGAAAACAGTTAGTCATTGGGACATTTGACCTTAGAGGCATCTTTCAACTACATGCATGGCCACAATAAGAAAGGTAAGGTTTGTCATTAGTATCCCAGGTTTAATATATACTCCTAGGTAAATCATCATACATATAGAGCTCATGATGCATTACTATGTCATTCTACAGGCCAATATCTTTTACAATTATTTGACTCATCAAGAAGCACACAAAGGTCTGACAACATATCTCCTGTAACTTAAGGTATACATTCTATACTACAATTTGTATGTTTCAAGTTACATGAACCTTAAGGGACAGTGCTAGATTAAAAATGTGCTTATTCCCATTCTTTACCTTTAAGACAGTCCTTTGTCTTGATATGGGACCATGTTTGATTTATCCTCATGACTTTACACCAGTCCCACTAGTGATACACAAGGGACGTATGGAGGTAATTTGCAAATTAGAGATAAGAAATTCATTTTTACTACTTAAACTTGTATATATTTAATAGAACTAGGATTTACAAGCTTTTTTTGTCTTACTAATCACCACGGGGCACAATCGTGGACTATCATAAATACTGTGCCTGTTCATGTCCGTCTCTCGCATGAATTTTTTTAAACCACAGATATACAGTTAATGGTGGTCCTTCGCTATCTGCATGAATCGAGTATTTCAAATAGCTTATAATTTTCTTTATACACTACACCTTTTACATGATCATCACATTGATTCACTATTCATTTACTCCTCGTTTCCACTACCTGCTCTACCCTTGAAATCCGTGACTAGCTTTTTGCATATCAATCATGAATATCCTTTAACAGAAGTATTTTGTAAATATTAAAAAGGGCTTCTCTGTTCTATATATCATAACTATGTTTATATATTCCCTGTTTAGCAAACCACTGTGACGGAGTCCTGATGAAGGCTTTGCCGAAACGCGTTGTTTACAACATAGGTCACTAGTCTCTGCACATTGTATTGTCGTAATAAGATCCTTATCGAAATATTGGCAACTGTGTTATCAAGTATTTTCAATCTTCATTTATGCCAACTATAATAGTGAACTAGGATGGTCACTGATTGTCTATTGTTACATCATGTAATCATACTTATACATACAAATGTGGTTCTAATAAGATCATTGGGAATGAATATTTATCACTTTTGTAAATGTGATTTCTAGATGTAAAGAGTTTTCTATTTAATTTGACAAAATATTTTTTTATATATAAAAAAAATGTAAAGATCAACATGTCTTTTTGTTGATATTCAAGCATCCCAGTTTTACCTTGTTGGTGTCATGCCTGGAAGGCATTCAAGCTGACATGTCTTGCCTACAGAGATGTTTTCAGGCTCTGGCTTCCACACTCATGGCGGCCTTCCAACATTCCCAGATTTGCACCCCACCTCCTGCCCCTTCCACAAGCACTATCTCTATCCCCTACCTGCCCAAAGCACACGCAGACATCACACATCCACACCAACAGTCACCCGCAGCACATGCAAAGACAAACATAAGATGCCATAAACCACTCACCATTAAGTCACTACACTCACCACCACATCCACTGAAATATACACAGACACCACTACTCCAGAGCCTGCCACAGACACTTCCACCATCATGCAGACATACACCACACCCACAGCCACAGCCAGAAACACTTCACCCATCACATAGACAGACACCACACCCACACCAGCCACAGGGATATCACACACTTCCAAGCACCAAAAACATTCTACAGCCGAACAGAAATCAAACACACAGAGACATGCACGCACTGCACGCATGCCAAAAGCGCATACCTCACATCCCTCCACCTCTAAGACCCAACCACTTGCAATTTCTCCTCCCCAGTTTCCCAAAATTCTTACCCTGTATTAAGTATGGGCGGAAAATTCGTTCCGCTCGCGGAATTTGCGGATTTTCCGCGATTTCGCTAATTTCCAAATTTCTTTGTAAAATGGTTACAAAGAAATTAACTTCAACTTGGGCACCTGCTGTAACCCTGTAAGTGCTTCCTGAGTGGCACCTCGTTGCCTACATGCAACTATTCTCTGACCCTGCTCTGACCCTCGAAGCAGGGTCAGAGAATAGTTACAATTAGGCAAGGAGGTGCCTGTCCCAACAATTAAACCTCAGCAGGAAGCACTTACAGATAAAAAAAGCAGGTGCCCCAGTTGAAGCTCAAATTCAGTCACGCATTATAGTCAGCCCAAGAATCTAGTGGGCACGGTCGATGCTAGGCAGGTGTGCTTTCTCCCCAGATCTACAGTCTAAAATTAGGTTTAATCCGTGATGGAGGTCTAGGCATCCACAAGTTTCTCGAGCGCAATCCTCCTGTACTTCCAGTGACCAGGAGGCTGCTTTGTCTTCATCCGCTGCGCTGATCGGCCTCTGACCCTTTATAAACTTGAGGCATGTGAACTCGCACAGAAGCCCGGCCTCAGCCCACACACACTAGGCTATGCAACCTCTTCCTGCCCTTTCCCCCACTGTGATGGACAGCTCACTCGAGGGACCTCAGCGCCTATGGGCGCGGTGGCAAAGTTACAGACACATGGGGTCACTGAAGACAACTCTTCTGGGCCTTTACGCTGCTGTAGTGCAGGAAAAGCACAATACATTTACCCAACGAGGTATCACTTACTGTTTTCTCCTCATTTTCTGCGCTGATCGGCCTCTGACCCTTTATAAACTTGAGGCATGTGAACTTGCACAGAAGCCTGGCCCCAGCCCACACACACTAGGCTATGCAACCTCTTCCCGCCATTTCCCCCACTATGATGGACAGCTTACTCGAGGGATCTCGGCACCTATGGGTGCGGTGGCAAAGTTACAGACACACAGGGTCACTGAAGACAACTCTTCCGGGCCTTTACGCTGCTGTAGTGCAGGAAAAGCACAATACATTTACCCAACGAGGTAGCACTTACTGCTTTCTCCTCATTTGCTGCGCTGATCGGCCTCTGACCCTTTATAAACCTGAGGCATGTGAACTCGCACAGAAGCCCGACCCCAGCCCACACACACTAGGCTATGCAACCTCTTCCCGCCCTTTCCCCACTGTGATGGACAGCTCAATCGAGGGACCTCGGCGCCTATCGGCCCGGTGGCAAAGTTACAGACACACAGGGTCACTGAAGACTACTCTTCTGGGCCTTTACGCTGCTGTAGTGCAGGAAAAGCACAATACATTTACCCAACGAGGTAACACTTACTGCTTTCTCCTCATTTGCTGCGCTGATCGGCCTCTGACCCTTTATAGACTTGAGCCATGTGAACTCGCACAGAAGCCCGGCCCCAGCCCACAAACACTAGGCTATGCAACCTCTTCCCGCCTTTATGGGATGTGGGACAACTGCTGGGTTTGTTTCCCCATAACAGCTTATCCATTTGAAGTGGTATGCCCAATCAAACCTTGGAACAATTATGTAGTGAATGAGGACAAGGGTCAATATTCTTTGGTTTCATGCATGAAATAAATTCAAATTGTGGCATACATTGCTTTGTGTGTCATCTGCTATGGTAAATATTGCATCTTGCCTTGCCCAATGTCCATGTCATCAGGCTTGCTGTACTAGTGAGATGTGTGGTGGATATGTATTACATATGTGCTAAGTGGGTATTTATTACACAGCCAAGCTAGTTTTAACTTCTACTGCACTTTACTTTCCTGATCCCATTATAATTTGGCATTATATATTTGCATATCTTACATGTGTGTATTGTCTTCCCCTCCCTTTTGCTTCACCCCAGGCATTGGTCTACGTGGGGGTGTTTGGTAGCAAAGACCGATGATGAAGCATGACACAATTTTGTGAGTGAGGGCAGTATTTTCCCACTGTGCACGTGCCTCCACCAAGACCTTTCCTCTTTTTTACACTCTCTACTCCTCTTTGAGTGTATAAGCTTGCATTTAGGGGGGTCAGAGCAGAATTTTCATCCACTCTCCCCTTCTTTATGTGTATTAAGTATAAAGAGCAGCAGCTTAGCTGCAGGGGATTGTTTGTGCCAATTGGCACAGAAGGACACAGAGTTCATATGTACATTTCAGCTTTCCTACCACACTCGTTTAGAACAGAATACCACTAAGCTAACATTATGGTGGAGGAGCAAGGCTTGTACTTTGGTGAAGATGTGAAAGCAGAGATTTTGGCAGGTTCACCTTTACTGGTTGACACCACAATCATCCAGGTTCTCACAGGGGGAGAGGGCTGGGACATCCTATTGGAGTTGAAAAAAACACATGTGAAGATGATATTACATGGGGTCATCCTAACAGAATACTTGTGGGGGAACTCTGCTCCTCGGGGACTTTTGGTAACCAACGAACTCCTCATCTTCCTAGAGGATGCAACTTTCCTTCGCGACTGGGCACTCACAGCATGGAAGTGCACCAGGGATTGGTTGGTCCTCATAATTAGCACTACAAAAAGATTAGCTGACACCCTAATAATCCAGATTCAGGCTAACGAACAGGGACCTAAAACCAATGTATTCTTTCCTACATACATAAGGAAAGTGGATGAAGATAACAACGAACTAGGGGACTATAAAGAGTACATAATGCAGTCGAAAATAAACAAACTCCAGCAAGACCTCCAAAGAGAAGATCTACCCATATACCAACGACAAATTATCCAACAAAAATTGGTCAATATGAAGAATATGAAGAAAGGTTCCCAGCAGGAAAGGCGAGATCAAGAACACTTGAGCAGCAGCAGTGAAGGTAGCAACTATGAGTTTCCACAGCGCAGAAGAGGGAGAGGGCGAGGAAACCAGAGGGGCTCCCACCCTTTCCATCCTAGACCTTGTCAGGGATACCCAAATCAGGGATACAACTGGCCGGTCATGGGTTATCTCCCCCAATAAGGGTTCCTACATTCCCAGTGTCAACAGCCACAATTCCTTCAACCACACGCTCATTTTTTAGACAGAGGCAGAGGAAGGGGCAGAGGCAGACAGAAAGAGGCTAGTGTGGGAAGAGCTAGACTAATGTGTAACCAGGAGCATGACACAGAGCATGATGCCAGGAACAAGCAGGGAAGTTCACTAGTAGTCAACCTCTCCTCGGTCCCACTGTCAACCCACCAAGAAAGACTCTTTAATAGGGGGCTGGGTTTCATCCCTCCCAATATGCTTGATCACTTCCGAATCCGAGAGGAGTTAGCGGCCTTCTTCAGAAGGATAGTAATCAAGGTCTTGTTTGACCGGGTGGAGGAGAGGGGGAGTCCATCAGGTGATACACCTTTTTGCCCAAAATCCACTTTCACTCCTCAGATTGCAATATTACCTCTGGAAGTTGCCACTTTTGAACAAGCGGTCATTCATGACTTTGAGGATCTGCAGAGGCAGAAGACACAACCCTTCATAAATCTGAGTAACATGGAAAAATGCACCTTGAGACCACTAAATGAAAATGAATAAATCATCATCAAACCAGCTGACAAAGGGGGAGCCATCATCATTTTGGACAAGACGACATGCTTGGATGATTGCAGGCGTCTCCGTTCAAATGAAAGAAACTACAGGAACCTGGGGGAGGACCCCACGGCTGTCATCGCCAATGCAATTGTGACCCATGTGGAGGAGAGCATAACCAGCAACTGGATCTCCAAACACGAAGCAGATTATCTGATCAGAGACCAACCAACAACAGGGTATTTTTACATATTACCCAAGAAACACAAACCCAGATGCCCCCATTCCCCAGGGAGGCTGATAGTGTCAGGGATCGGTTTCATATTGGGACCCGACTCACAGTTTTGTGATCACTACCAGAAACCACTTGTACAAAAATTACCAGCTTATCTTCAGGACACACAGGATCTCCTACACTTGATAAAAGAGATTGAGTTTGACCCCAACGGTGAGTCCCTACTGGGCCTGGACATGGAGGCACATTATACAAACATACTGTAAAGAGAAACCCTGAAGGTCTTGGAAGATATCCTGTTTGAAGTGGAATGGCCATGGGCAGTAAGTTCGCCCCAAGTCTGGCGGGATTATACATTGGCTCCTTTGAGAAAACAATGATCTTCAATGAAGGGAATCCCTGGACATATAACATTAGACTATGGCGGAGAGTCATAGATGATGTCCTGGTGATATGGAGGAGGGACGAACATTCAGTCACCCCATTCTGGAATGGCTCAACAACAGGAACCCTCTATTACATTTCACCTCCAGAATTACCACAACAAAAATTATCATTTCTGGATCTGGTCATAGAACCAAGAAATGGGAATCTCTCAACCAGGGTCTACCATAAACCAACGGATACAAACTCACTGCTGGTCTTTGATAGCTTCCATCCAAAAGCCCTCAGCGAAAACCTCCCAGTAGGGCAATTCTTTAGACTCAGACGCAACCGGACAGATCGGATGTCCTTTAACGAAGAGGTGGTCTCTTAACGAAGAAACTGTACCCGTGAGGATATCCAAAAAGGACAATCAGAAAGGCCAAAAAATGAGCAGCCAATACCAACAGGGATAATCTTGAAAAGGTTGAAAACCTACAACGAACAAGCCAGTGTGTCACTGCCTTTAATACTGCCTCGCACCACATCAAACAACTCATATTAAAGTATTGGTGCATACTTTTAATTCGAATGGACTGGATGTTGAGAAGCCTTTATTCTCCTTCAGAAGAAGTACGAAGCTGAGAGACATTCTGGTTCATACTAAACCAAAGACCCACCTGCTCAGAGCCTCGGGACTATCAAGAATTTACCCCAGTACAGGAACACTCAAGATGCGGTTTGTGCAGTGTGAGTCATCTTACAAAGAACAGGAGAACAATTGATGTGACTCTTGCATACCCATGGAAGCAAAGTAATCACACTAATTGCAGCTCTGAGTGTGTCATTTTCCTGATTACATGCCCATGCAACAAACAATATATAGGCATGCCTACCGGAAAAGTGAAGACAGGCATAATGGAACATAGGAGCACCATTAGGTGTCAGAAATCAAACACAAGATTAACAGCACATTACTTGGAACAACATCACACCACAGATGACATAACTTGGACTGTGGCTGAACCTTGACTCAAACACCGGCAACAAAATGGGGGCGCTGTTGCTTAAGGAGCAGAAGTGGGTCTATAGACTCTAAAGCCACATCGTGGGGCTGAATGATGACATTCCCCTGAACGCCCTAATAGTTGAAGCTCACACTATCATAATTCCTCTTCAGGGGAGCACATGTTGGATATTTTACAGATTTATTGAGGCGTTTTATTATTCACACACCATTATCTACACTTGTGGGAGCCCTGCATCCATTTTACATACATATTAGCTTAGTGGATTAAGGGACAATGTCCACACACACACACATATATATATATATATATATATATATATATATATATATATATATATATATATATATATATATATATATATATATATATATATATATATATATATATATATATATATATATATATATATATATATATATATATATATATATATATATGTATATATATATATATATATATATTACCTACTGGCGATAGCCAGTAGGTATATATAGTTAGGATTTTTTTCCTATGGGACTTTTGAAAATTCTATTTCTAATAACTTTGGCGTTTGTGGACAGAATCGGCTGAAATTTTCAGGAAAATTGCACATTTTGTTTCTGAGCAGCCCCTGAAAATTTGGGGGGGTTTCGTCAAGGGGGGGGCCGAGAAAAAAGGGGGGTCCCAAAACGCGTTTTTCCCATGTTAATTTCCATAGAGCCTTTGGCCTCACTTTTAGCTCGAACGGCTGAATGGATTTGCACGAAACTTGGCAAAATTGTAGGGACTGTTAGCCCGATGTGCCTTTGCTAGGTCTCAATATATGTGCTCCAGTGGATTTTGAGAAATTAACGTTCAAAACAAGATATATATCTGTAACAGCGCTCCGGGCTGCGCTCCGGTCCGCTTACTTTTCGCGAAACGGAACTTTGCGATGCGAAGCTGATTGGCTCTCCGGCGTCTGTCAACATTCTAAACAGTCCTGAGCGGCCGCCATCTTATCTCTCGGTAGGATCGAGAGAGAAGAAGAGGTGAAAAACGAAGGGGGAATTTAATGAAAGGGGGCAAGGTATACCCCACTTGACCCCCTAGGAATGTTGTTGGGGTTATTAAAGGGTCCCGTGGGGAAAATAAAAAATAAAAAATTTTCACGGTAGAAGCGCTTCACGGGCCGCGAACTGGGCCGCAAACTGGTAGCGAAACGGGAATTCGCCATTTTGTGCTTCGTTTTAATTAAATTACTAGGTATAAGGTGGTGCGGGAGACGTATCCTAATCCCTTATGTTTTCTGAGGGTGGCTGAGGAGGCTCATATATGTTGATACATGTCTTCCAGCGGCTGTGCGTGAGTTTTTTTTTTTTTTGCTGCGTGACGTCTGTTAACGTTCGATTCAATGGAAATCAGGAAGTGTTGACCGCCAATTTGTCAGTGCGATAAAATATTTTGTTATAAATGAATCCTTATTGATAAACATTGTCTGCGCCATCTTGCCTTTTTTCCAATGCCACAATTTTGTCGTGCACGGCAGCCATTTTAGATGCCAGGCCGGTCCCAGGCTATCACCTAGCCCTGCGGATGTAGTTTATGGCCCCAGCTGTAGAGAATCCAGACATGCCAACCCACCCGATTCAGGCGTGAGACTACTGATTTCAGTGCTAGTCTCCCGCCTCCCGATTTCTGCAAGCAAAAACCCGGGGGCATATTCCAACAACTAGCGATAATTTTTGTCTCTAACTTGTTTAGAGACAAAAATTATCGCCGCACATCGGCGATTTTTATCGCAGATAAACCTTGCTATTAGCAAGGTTTATCGCAAATGCGATAAAAAACGGCCGCAATGCATGAATATCGCTGAAAAGTCAGCGATATTCATGCATTATCGAGCAAATGCTCTTAGCCATGTTATCCACCTCCCATTGGATAACATGGCTAAGAACTGCTCAGGGCAGGTGTTAGCTTTTTGAGATATTCGCGCTTAGCGCGAATATCTCCAAAAGTTGGTAATAGGAGATAGCGATGTTAGGGACTGTTTCCAGTCGCTAACATCTTGGCACGCCCACTTTGCATGTCATTAGTGATAAATATCACTGACATGCAAAGCGGGCCCAAGATGGTCGCTATCTCCTTTTAGCTGTCACTAACTGGTGTTAGCGACAGCTTGGTAATAGGGAGATAATTTTATCTCCGCTTTCTTGGCTTTTAAAGCCAAAAAAGCGGAGATAAACCCCCTTGATAATATGCCCCACGATTCCTCGGGGGTTTCAGCTGACAAGGCTTGGTATTGTGTTACGTGGTAATTCTTCCAGGAAACGTCAGAGGGTCGATGCAGGGGTTCTAGAAGGGGTGATAAACCATTTAAGCCTCATGAACAAGCGCATGGTCTTTTAAAGATCTGTGAAGTACTCGGGGAGGCGGTGTGTGTGTGTCCTCTTTCAGGAGCGGGCGGGGAGGGGGGGGCACTGCCAGCAACTTGCCAGGCCAGGCAGTGTTCAACACTTGCATCACCCTTTCTCTGCCTGCTATTGCACTCCATGCTTCGGAAAGGTAAGAAAAAGAACGTGCATTTGAGTTTGAAATGTCCGATCCTGTAGCAGTACACTTGCAAAGCCCACACATGACAATAGCCCGATTCAAGGCCCCATTCACCCGATTTTTTAAAAATATATAGCACTCCAACAAAGTAGGATTAGAAAACTTTATTAACTTTTAAATATAACGAACGGAACAAAAACTGTAACAAACATTTAAACATTTTTGACAAAAAAAAGCAACAATGGTCAGAAGCTGTCTTTTGTGCGAATAGTCCCAAGGCAGTACAACGTGCTGAGTTCTGGACGGCACCCAGGTGATGTCACCTGGGTGCCGCACTGGTTTTTGGGATCCTACAATGCAGCTCAGAAAAACAGCGTGGGGCGTCCCGGGTGGTGCGGGGGGAGGCCTCGTCAGTAGCGGTCTGTTGTGCGAATAGTCCCAAGGCAGCAGAACGCGCTGAGATGTGGATGGCACCCAGGTGATGTCCAGTAAACTGACCCACTGGTTTTGGTATCCTACAATGCTGCTCCGAAAATTGGCGTGGGGCGGCCCGGGGGGGGCGTGGGGGAGGCAGCGTGAACGGGCCTTCCCAGGTGGCGGCCATCCAGCTGAGTTGCGCCCGCTCTTGCGGCTACAGCGTCTCGCTCACCATGTAGTTGAGTTGCTCCCACTCTTGCAGTGCAGCGATAGGCGGCTGCCACAGGACTCTTAAAATGGTGGCCGGCTCTTCGGTTTTGGGCCTGGTCCACTAAAATGGCCCTGGGACACCTTGGAACTCGGACGCTTGCCTGCTAGGGCTTGGGCTCCATTCTCGAAAGCGTCCCCTCAGCCGTGAAGATTCTACAAAAGTCTTGGGGGCCCTCGACTCCTGCAGGCTTCCGGTGGGGAGCGGCTGCCATGATTGCTCGCGGAATGACCACGACGGAGCCACAAGATGGTGGTGCTCTCATGCTGACGCCAGCTTCAGTCTGAATCATCCAGAAACAAGGTGGGGCTTTCATCGTTTGGGAAAAAAAAAAATTCTAAACCAATGAAAAGTGTTATTTTTAGGTCATATGACCAAGCCTTCCATCTTTAGGAAACCAAAAGTAAAATGAACCAATGAAAAGTTTTATAAACAAGTCACATGACCTGTTATACGGCATAGGGCTACAAAAAGCGTAGAAAATCCGTTGGCACGTGAGGCGGCGTCAGTAGCGGACCGATGTGCGAATAGGCCGAAGGCAGCACAACGCGCCGAGATCCGGATGGCACCGAGGTGGTGTCCAGCAAATTGCCCACTGGTGTGGCCATCCTACAATGCTGCGCCGAAAGACGGCGTGTCCAGCTGAGTTTCTTCCGCTCTTGCGGTACAGTGACTCGAACGCGCCGAGATCCGGATGGCACCGAGGTTGTGTCCAGCAAGTTGCCGCACTGGTGTGGCCATCCTACAATGCTGCGCCGAAAGTCGGTGTGGGGTGCCCCGTTGGCTTATGAGGTGATGTCAGTAGTGGACCGATGTGTGAATAGGTCGGAACTAGCACAAGGCGCCAAGATCCGGATGGCAAGTCCTGGATGTTGAGTGCCATCGTTGAGAATTCTGAGCAGTGCTTGTAAGACTATCTGAAGCTTATTTGCAGCTGCTGCAGCTTCACTATTGCCCTGGTGTGGCCAAAGATCGCCCATGACATAGGCGGCCGGCTCCCGAGGTCCGGCAGAACTTTTTTCCTTTTCCTTTCTGCTTCTTGTCCCACAATCCGTTTCACCTGAAGACACGACCAGGTCCCTGAATGTGTGCAGGGGGACGCTATTGATTGAATGAAAATGGCGGCTTGACACAAAGCTGACTCAAGCGTTGCTGTTGATGCTATACAGACAAAAATTGGTTTTCAGTTTGTACATTCTTCAGGATTTTTTTTTCCATCCAAGGCTGATTGAGAGTTTGTAGAAAAATGGCTTCAGATTTTCCACATATTACTCTTCAACATTCTTCCTAAATGTAACAATGTGAGACTCACTAGGAGAACGGCTGTTTATCTTTCCTTTCAAAATGCTGCCAACAATATTTTATGAATGGAAGACACCATCTTGTAGCATAAAGGGCCGAAAGGGGTTCTGGTCTGGTCGATGGTTGGTGGAGACATTTTGACTATATCTTGGACCTGCCCGGCCTCGCCCAAAATGGCGCCGGTATAAATGGGACTCGTAACTCCTTGTTGTGTACTGGTTGAACAACCTTGATATCACGAGATATGAATGCAGTTTTGATGCTCATGGCGGGCGGGGACGAGAATTGATTGAATATTTCGACATCCCTATTGATATTAAGTTCTGATGTGTTATTGATTACTGTACAATTGAAAGTTCGAATTAACGTCACCCATGGTACTTGCACGCAAATGTATATCTAGATAACTTTTTTGTAAGTGGCCCTGTCGTATTTTAATTACAAAATGTACGTCCACCGATTCCGCAACTGTTAGACACCTTAGTTCTTGCAACCTAATGGCTCGTTCGTTACGTTCCTCTATAATGTAAATGTCTCCTTCAGTTTGCTCCGTGGCCGGCCCACGTGGTTATAGGCCCGTATTTGTATAATGACATTTTCACAATAAAGGTTTTTAAAACAAAACATGGTAGTAGTATTTACATTGGTAAAGTTTTTACTTTTAGTCACTGTTTTCGAATCAGTAAAAGGCAAGTGAAATAAAGCAGTCCAATTACATGACGGATAAAAGGTATAATATGTAGGAACGCAGTAAAGATAAATGGTCAAGGGCAGTTGTGTTTTCCACTCCTGCAACATAAAGTGATCGATAAGAATCTGATAATCAGGCGTATCGGCGACTAAGACAGCAGGCCGAGTCTCTTTTACTCAACGGCTCCGTCATGGAACGAAGAAACGCCCTTTTTCTCGAAAAAGGAATATATTTTACTTGCAGGACAGTTGAAATTTTTCCGGGAAAGTACATTAGCCTGGAATATTATAACATATATGTTATAAAAAAAAAGTTCGAAATCAATAAAAAGCGTATTTTTTAGGTCATATGACCAAGCTTTTCATTATTAAAATAACAAAAGTAAAATGAACCAATAAATAGTTTTATTAACAAGTCACATGACCTGTTATGCTTACGTTACGCGCTGCGCGCCGCGCCCCGGATCACTTCCGGGTGCGCTAACGCGGCGTGTCATATAACGCATTACGCGACAACGTAGGTCAAGAATATAGTCAAAATGTCTCCACCAACCAGCGTTCGGAACACAACCCCTTTCAGCAGTCCAAAAAGTTCTGTAAAATGACAACAGAGGGGACAGGCAATAAGAACCATCAGTCAAAGAGGGGAGGGCAAGTTCTTCTCTACCGGGTCATGTTGGGGCGCTACCGGAACTGATCGAATTGGTAGTCTACAGTGTTTCTGGATGTTTCAGACTAAAGCTGGCGTCAGCTCGTAGCTCCGTCGTGGCCATTCCACGAGCAGACATGGCAGCCGCTCCCCACCAGAAGCCTGCGGGAGTCGGGGGCCCCCAAGACTTTTGTAGAATCTTCACGGCTGAGGGGACGCTTTCGAGAATGGGACCCAAGCCCTATCAGGGAAGTGTCCGAGTTCCAAGGTGTCCCAGGGCCATTTTAGTGGACCACGCCCAAATCTGAAGAGCCGGCCGCCATTTTGAGAGTCCTGTGGCAGTCGCCTATCGTTGCATCGCAAGAGCGGGAGCAACTCAACTACATGGTGAGCGAGACGCTTTAGTCGCAAGAGCGGGCGGTAAACAGCTGAATGGCGGAAGAGGCACAGTGTAGCAAAAGCGGGCGGAATGGCAACTAAAACGGTAAAGGGGCGCCCCACTACAGCGTGTCTTCAGGTCAAACGGATTGTGGGACAAGGTCCAGAATAGAAGAGACATCAAAAGGCAAAAAGTTCCGCCGGACCCCGGGAGCCGGCCGCCTATGTCGGGGGCGATCTCAGGCTAAACCGGTGCTATAAGACTTGGGGAGGGGGTCGGAGCCAAGCGTCTTCTCCGAGTCCGTGCCATCACACCGCCCCTCGGGGGCCTCCGTCAAGCGGTTTAGGGAGGTACCATATCACATTGTTTTCAAATGCAGTCAGGTCCACAAACGACACTCACTTACTTTGAGAATAGTGAAGCTGCAGTAGGTGGAAATAAGCTTCAGACAGTGTTACAAGCGCTGCGCAGAACTCTGAACTATGGCACCCAACATCCAGAACTTATGCCATTTGGGAATGGCAGTGACATTGAAGCAACTCAGGGACCAAAACCATTAACGTACTTTCACGTATGAAAATCTTACTTGGGGAGGGGGCAGGAGCGAAGCGCCCCCTCCCAGTCCGCGCCACCACACCGTATGTTGAAAATCTGAAGCCATCGTTCTACAAACTCAACCAACCTTGGATGGAAAAATCTAGGAAAATGTACAAACTGAAAACCAATTTTGGTCTGCATAGCATCAGTAGCAACGCTTGCTATCAGAGTGCATGAGTTTCATGCTCGATCGATTGAGCTAGCCGGATCGGGCAATAAAAAGTATAAAATAGTTATGTAAATAGTTATTTAATAAAATGTATTACCCTGTTTCTTTGCTGGTGTGTTGTCTATATTTTTAATATTTGCATAGGGTTTGTCGTTATTTTGGGCGGGGTGGGTGACGGAGCCGAGCTGTCTTGCAGCCCTCATGGTGTGGAGCTCAGTTCATCTCACTATTTTCGTATTTCTCATGAAGGGTTGTTCCTAATATTTCTATTTTAGCGAGGTCAAAAAGAGATCCAATTAGTGGCCTACTGATTTTGCTCGATTACTTTTATTTTTTTACACGATTTTTCACTATCTGCAAAGACTAAACAGAGTATTGCGACTTTGTGCTTGTTTGTAAATAGAGAATGAACCAAAGAGAATCAATTGTAAAACAGTAAATGCTTGGATAACAATCAATCAAATGGAGAGACAAGCAGGCACGACGGATTACAACAGGGGTAAAGGCCTGCGTTAACTACTCTTCACTATCTGCAAAGAGAGAGTACTACTAAGAGAAAAGAGGGGAGGGGGGCAGCGTTCAAAGCACATCAGCGTGCATAAACACGAAAAAGTTTTTACCTATCACGTACTTGACATTTTACAGCTTTTGATATCTGCTATTAAAAAACCAATGAAATTCACTGAAAAAACCATAGGTTATAGGCCATATATAGTTAGGAATTTGCATTTACAAAACCTTGAAAATTCACTGAAAAAACCATTGGTTATAGACCATATATAGTTAGGGATTAGCCTTTTCAAAACCTTATTTTACTCACACAAAACCATTGAAATTTCATATATAGTTAGTTCCACTAACTATATATCGCGCACCCGCAATCCACTGCTGATGATGTCACATATTACATCATTCATGACATGGTTAGTGACATCACTGATGACATCACTGATGACATCTCAAATGACATCACTGATGACATCTCAAATGACATCACTGATGACATCTCAAATGACATCACTGATAAAATCACTAATAACATCTCATTTGACATGACTGATCACATCACTGATGATATCATTCATGTGATAATACCATGAACCTCTTCAGACTCTAATATAACCTTAGATACAATCAGTGTAAACAGACAGTCACAGACTGTCACTCATCCATGGAGTTACTCACACACCTAGTCAGTTATGCAAAAAATCAATCACACCTCCATTTTCTCAACTATACAGTTATACACACCTTACTTATTCAAACATATACTAACACATATTTACTTTACTCTCTTATACAATCCCTGATACATGTTCACAATGATCCATACAGCCACTCACACATTCACTGGCTCTTATGCACAGTTATTTATATATGTCAACTCTCACATGTACTGTGTTTTACATATGTACTTACTTTGACATGTAGCACTGAGATATCCATTCACTCACTAATACACTCATGCACAGTCAACCGCCCATACAGCTGTTTCCACATGCACTTTTGAACCCATACATATAGTGAATCAACTACTCACACATCTATGTACAGAGTCACACACCTCCCAGCCACCCATACACACACACTCAGTTTCCCATACAAATACTTGGACAACCAATGAATAACCCATACAGTTACTCATATAGCTACTGATTAACGTATGCAGCAGTTTGTAGAACAACAGATATAATGATGCACAAATTAAAACAGTTTAGTCACTAACCCATGCACTCAGTGAGACACATTTAATCACTCACTCATACAGTCAGTCATGCACCTACTAAATCCTTCATCCAGACACTTATACATCCACTCATTCTTCAATATGTAAGACATATTTTAACTTTACAGAAACATACAGTCACTGGATGTTGTCATCAGTGATGTCATCAGTGATGTCATTTGAGATGTCATCAGTGATGTCATCAGTGATGTCACTAACCATGTCATGAATGATGTAATATGTGACATCATCAGCAGTGGATTGCGGGTGCGCGATATATAGTTAGTGGAACTAACTATATATGAAATTTCAATGGTTTTGTGTGAGTAAAATAAGGTTTTGAAAAGGCTAATCCCTAACTATATATGGTCTATAACCAATGGTTTTTTCAGTGAATATATATATATATATATATATATATATATATATATATATATATATATATATATATATATTCCTCTCCTTCCTGCTTCTCCAGGCACGGCACGCAGGACACAAAGACCACCACACAGTTCATCCAGTACCACAGGTCAGTTTATTATCGCCCTAGTTCTCCCTCTGGCATGACGCGTTTCGGGTATGGACTACCCTTGATCACATAACGCAACACTGATTCAATAGACCTTTAAATACTCATTTTTTTCTCTTTGCTGAGCGCACCACGTGATTCATAAAAAGTGAAGATATACTTAAAGTGTAAGGCGAGTAGCTCTCCCATTTTTGTAGACACAGCACATATGGATGATTAAATATTACGATCAAATGTACAGCCACTGTTTGCATATAGTTATAACTGCATTAATGCATATGCGACAAAACAAGGACTGGAATTGTGCAAGTTTACAAATACAAATTACTGCGGCATAAGTTTTACCAATCTATACACTTGGAATAATTAAATAGTTTTCAATAAGTTATACATTTATCCATATTAACACATACCCTCATTGTACAAAAAAATATATCTATGTACATATATATATGTATATATAACTCCATTTCCTATATTTTGTAATATATATATTTACATATAATACAAATAAGAATGACAAACATGTTCTTGCAGCTTGAATGCTGTCATTATGTGCTAAATTATGCCATTATGTAAACCATGAATATTATCACTTTACCAGCTCCTATGTTACCAAGTATATAAATAAAGCCATTGTGCAAATTATCTGCCTGAATGCAGACGCATATGTGCAACTACGCTTACTGTGCAAAATTGATCTTATATTGTAAGTCCAAGTGCTGTAAACATTACTGAATAGAATTCATATTGTAACTATGACAACTGAGCCCAGTTGTCAAGAGGAGCTCACTCAAGATATTATATATAAACAAAGTGCTAAGTGCTTAATGAATAAAAAATGAGAAAATGCAAAAAAAAGATTTTTTTGCATTCAATAATGTGATTATATTTACAGTGAAGCTCTTCGCAGAGTTAGTAATCTCATTGTGATAATAGTCCTTTCTCAATAAAAACGGTATAAGACAATGTCATATGTAAATCATTTACAATATTCATAGAGAGTATATTTCTTCTGTTCAATTTACTTTTATATGGACGGTGTCATCATTCTATTCAAGTCCATCAAGTACACCACATTTAACAGGTATATCCATTCAGTTGCAGGGCATTGTATACATCTTTTTCTTTTTATTCAGATCCTATTTCCTATTTTGTTCAGATCTTCAGAAGTTTCTAAAGAAAGAGGGAAACAGAAATGAATAGGTTGCTCTAAAGAAATGTATGTAAGTCCTCCGTGTTGTTCAGACCATGGGGAAACTTACAGTTGAGATTTAAGATGTATTTGGTCTCTAACTGTCTCAAAAGGGTTTCCCTGTTGCCTCCCTTTTTAGGCATCGGAACATGATCAATCACTAAATACTTTAAGCAGTTGTTGTCCTTGTTATGCACAGACTTGAAATGTCGTGCCACCGGGTAATTTGGGTCACAGTTAATGATAGCTCTTATATGCTGCAATATTCTCACGTGTACCTGTTTCTTAGTGCTGCCCACATATCTGAGCCCACAAGTACACGTGAGAACATATACAGCATACTCCGTGCGACAATCAAAATTGCCCCTGATGGTTAATTCATTTTCCCTGAACGGGGTACTGTATTTCGAGGTGTTAATTCCAAAGTTGCACGCCCGGCAGGTTGCACATTTAAAAAACCCTTGTTTCGCCGGTAACCATGTTTTAAGTGAGGTCCCTTCCATCATAGATTTTGATAAAAAACCTTCCATGGTTTTGCTCTTTCGAAATGTCAGTGTTTGTCTTTCGGGTAGTCTGTATTTAAGGACACCATCTGTTAGTAATATGGGCCAATTTTTGGTTAGAATGGCCTTGATTTTACGTTCCTGCATACTGTAAGTGGTTATAAGTCTGGGTGCATCAATGTCACTATCATCCTCGATTGTGACTGGCAGATCAGTGGGGAGTAAGGATTCTCTAGATCTCTCATTAGCTTTCTGTACTGCTTTGTTCAGTATATTTTCAGTATAGCCCCTTTTTCTGAAACGATCTAATGTTTCATCTTTGTTTTTATTGTATTCTTCCTGCGTGCTACATATACGTTTTAACCGCAGCAATTCCCCAAAGGGAATGCTAGCGATCAGATGTTTGGGGTGGGAACTGGTAGCATGCAATAATGCATTCCCTGCAGTTGTCTTTCTAAATGCACTAGTTACCAGTTTACCATCAGTTATCTGAATCCGCACATCCAGGAAGTCTATGGTGGTCTGGCTACAATGTGATGTGAAATGTAAATTACATTCGTTAACATTGATTTGGTCAATGAAATTAAGGGCACTAATGCTGTCTCCTTTCCAAATCATAAAAACATCATCAATAAAACGTAACCAAACAATAACATTGTGCTCAAAAATCTCCCTGTATGTGTCCATGAGGACCTGCTTTTCCCAGAGCCCCACGTGCAAGCACGCGTAGCTCGGGGAAAAGCAAGCCCCCATAGCAACACCCTGTTTCTGTCTATATACATCTTTGTCATAGGAGAAAAAATTGTTATCCAAGCACCATGCATTGAGTGACATTAACCTTCTATTATGCATTAAATAGTCTGCAGACCTTGTGTTCAGAAAATGTGCCACCCCTTGTAGGCCGCAGTTATGCTCAATGCTAGTGTATAGCGACTCGATGTCCAGAGTCACTAATGTTAAGCCATCACACCATGTAAAGTCATTTATGCGCCTGAGAAAGTCCCCAGTGTCTTTTATGTATGATGGCAGGGTTCTTACCAGATCTTGGAGGTAGAAGTCCATGTATCGGCCCACTCGTTCTGTCATACTGTTGATGGCCGATATGATAGGACGCCCTGGGATGGGCATCACCCCCTTATGTATTTTTGGTAACAAGTATATAAAGGGCATCTCAGGGTTTGCATTGTGCATGAAAGTATATTCCTCTGTCGTAAGTAAACCATCATTTTTCCACTTAAGGAGTTCTTTCTTCAGATTTTCTTTTGATTTATTATAGACCTTCATGGTAGTCTTTTCATAGCAATCTGCATTGGTTAACTGGCGTAGTACTTCCTTATCATAGTCTTTTTTGGGCCAGAGGACGATGTTCCGGCCTTTATCCGATTTTTTCACTATGACCCCTGGATTTTTTCTGATCTTGTCCATGAGTTGGTTGAACTCTCTCTGTTTTTGATCCATATGCCGTTTTTTGAAATTCACTTGAATGTTAAGTTGTTTAATGTCCTCAATTACTCGATCATGAAATACATCAATCGCATCTTTTTGCATTAGAGGCATGAAAGTTGATTTGGGCCTGAATGGGCTTTCGCCTGCTCCCTTTTGCAACAGATCCAGTTCTTTTATTTTCTGCTGAGTGGAGATTTGGGATGTATTGGGCTCTTCATTAATTAGCTCATGTATGGCCCATAAAGCCGGAATTTCTGCAAAAGTCAATGTTTTTCCTGCTTCACTTAGTTCTTTGTTATTTTTATTTTTATCTTCCCATCCACTTTTTAGTGCGAAGAATTTTTTTAATTTTAGTTTTCTGATGTAGCAGAACAGGTCTATGCGGGTTGAAGCATAATTGAAATTAGTATTGGGGCAATAGTTAAGTCCTAAAGCTAGAAGCTGTTCCTCTGCTTTGGTAAGTGTTAAAGTTGTGAGATTTATGATTGTTTTTTCATCCCCCATTACTTCTTGCGCCAATAGTTTTGCTTCTTTTTATATATATATATATCCTACTGGTGGTCGCCAGTAGGTATTTATAGTTAGGATTTTTTTGAATAGGGATTTCTGAAAATTCTATGTTGAATAACTTTGGCATTGATGGACGGAATTGGCTGAAGTTTTCAGGAAAAGGGCACATATTGTGGGCCGAGAAAAAAGGGGGGTCCCAAAACGTGTTTTTAACATTGAGTTTTCCATAGGGCGGTTGGACTCACTTTTAGCTCGAACGGCTGAATGGATTTCTATGAAACTTGGCAAAATTGTAGAGACTGTTTGCCCGATGTGCCTTTGCTAGGTCTCAAGATATGTGCTCCAGTGGACTGTGAGAAATTAACGTTCAAACAAATATATATATCTGTGACAGCGTCCCGGTTAGCGCCCCGGTTAGCGTACCAGACGCGTAACGGAACTTCGCGAGGAGAAGCGGATTGGCTCTCCGGTGACTCTCAACATTCTAAACAGTCCGGAGCGGCCGCCATCTTGTCTCTCGGTAGGATCGAGAGACAAGAGGTGGAAATAAACGAAGGGGGAAATGAATGAAAGGGGCAAGGTAGACCCCTCCTGACCCCCTAGGATTGATGTGGGGGCTATTAAAGGGCCCCGAGGGGCAAAAAAAGAAAAAAAATTTTCGATTTTTCGCGGTGGAAGCGCTACCCGGTACGCGAACCGGGTAGCTCACCGGTAGCGTAACAGGAGTCCGCCATCTTGTGTTTCGGACGAATTTAGTCACAAGATGGAGGATAAACAATGTTGGGAATGGGTATAAGGGGGCACGGGAGACATATCCTGACCCCCTAGGTTTTCTGAGGGTGGCTGAGGAGGCCCATATATGTAAAAAAAAAACACCTTTTTTTCAAATTTTCGCACGGTTAGCGCCCGGTCCGCGCACCGGTTAGCGTTCCGGAAAGCGTAACAAGGGGAAAACCAAGGGAAATAGTAAAATAATATTTTAGAGTGCTTTGAGGTAGGGTAGCTCTGAATAGAGCTGTTGTGTTGTGTGGGTGATGTAAGCACCAACATATAGGTACCAATGAAGAGTCTAAAATTCAATGTACACCGTCTCCTCTGTAGATATTTTGTATGTTCTAATATGGGTTATTTAAATGTAAATGTGTGGAAAAGCACTTCATGCTTTAAAGCAATTGTATTTTTGAACTGATTGTTCTTTCCTCTTAGTCCTCCTCTTTGTTTTTTTTTCCCCACACTCTTCTTCAGCATGATAGTTGATAAATTCGTTCCCTCCAAAAATTTATATACATAAAAAAATTACATTAAATACATATAAAATATATTTTTCCTTTAAAAGAAGAATACATTTTACAGCTTTTGATATTTGCTATTAAAAAACCATTGAAATTCACTGAAAAAAACATAGGTTATAGACCATATATAGTTAGGAATTAGCATTTACAAAACCTTGAAAATTCACTGAAAAAACCATAGGTTATAGACCATATATAGTTAGGAATTAGCATTTACAAAACCTTATTTTACTCACACAAAACCATTGAAATTCACATATATAGTTAGTTGCACTAACTATATATCGCGCACCCGCAATCCACTGCTGATCATGTCACATATTACATCATTCATGACATGGTCAGTGACATCACTGATGACATCTCAAATGACATCACTGATGACATCACTGATGACAACATCCAGTGACTGTATGTTTCTGTAAAGTTAAAATATGTCTTACATATTGAAGAATGAGTGGATGTATAAGTGTCTGGATGAAGGATTTAGTAGGTGCATGACTGACTGTATGAGTGAGTGATTAAATGTGTCTCACTGAGTGCATGGGTTAGTGACTAAACTGTCTTAATTTGTGCATCATTATGTCTGTTGTTCTGTAAACTGCTGCATGTGTTGATCAGTAGCTATATGAGTAACTATATGGGTTATTAATTGGTTGCCCAAGTTTTTGTATGGGAGACTGAGTGTGTGTGGGTGGCTGGGAGGTGTATGACTCTGTGCATTGATGTGTGAGCAGTTGATTCACTAGATGTATGGGTTCAAAAGTGCATGTGGAAACAGCTGTATGGGCGGTTGACTGTGTGCATGAGTGTATTGGTGAGTGAATGGATATCTCAGTGCTACATGTCAAAGTAAGTACATATGTAAAACACAGTACATGTGAGAGTTGACATATATAAATAACTGTGCATAAGAGCCAGTGAATGTGTGAGTGGCTGTATGGATCATTGTGAACTTGTATCAGGGATTGTATAAGAGAGTAAATATGTGTTAGTATATGTTTGAATAAGTAAGGTGTGTATAACTGTATAGTTGAGGAAATGGAGGTGTGATTGATTCTTTGCATGACTGACTAGGTGTGTGAGTAACTCCATGGATGAGTGACAGTCTGTGAGTGTCTGTTTACACTGAGTGTATCTAAGGTTATATTAGAGTCTGAAGAGGTTCATCGCATTATCACATGAATGATGTCATCAGTGATGTGATCAGTAATGTCAAATGAGATGTCATCAGTGATGTCATTTGAGATGTCATCAGTGATGTCATTTGAGATGTCATTTGAGATGTCATCAGTGATGTCATCAGTGATGTCATTTGAGATGTCATTAGTGATGTCATCAGTGATGTCCTTTGAGATGTCATCAGTGATGTCACTGACCATGTCATGAATGATGTAATATGTGACATGATCAGCAGTGGATTGCGGGTGCGCGATATATAGTTAGTGCAACTAACTATATATGCGAATTTCAATGGTTTTGTGTGAGTAAAATAAGGTTTTGTAAATGCTAATTCCTAACTATATATGTCTATAACCTATGGTTTTTTCAGTGAATATATATATATATATATATCAACTCCAAACTTCTCCATTGTGCCGGTGCACAAACAGGAACACAGACGCAAAATATAGCTGGAATCAGACTTCTTTCCAATTAGATTATTTTCTTATGCTAGTGAAATGGTGCATGCCTCAGACGTGTTTCGGACACGAGGCTGTGTCCTTGCTCACTGATACAACGTGGAGGCTACCACAGTGATTTAAAAACACCAGCTACACGCCATTTCTCAGTTAACAGTAAACATAAACAGAGGACATTCCTGGAAACAGTTTCTATACAAAATTGATTTGGCCGCTGCATTCTCTGAGAGGATTAAAAAATACAGTTAGAGGCAAGATGGCGGCTGCTTGATCCGAGTGAGGGTCACTCCCTGTCCGAGGTAGTGCGAAGAGAGGAATGTGAGCGGATTACGAGTGGATTGGAAGCTTGGAAATCCAATTCGACTGGCATTGAGGAACCCAAGCGAGTTAGAAGACTCCATGCTGATAGATCGTATCGCGGAGAAACCCTGGCTCTGGTCAGCGCGGCTGGCAATCACCGCCTTCCGGAGCCGTGTACACCTGGGGGTGTGGCGGGCGTGGCGAGCAGCGAGAACGCAAAGAACGCGGAGCACCTGCAGCAAGACGGCTGAGTACACCGCGGTGCCTCCCCGCAGAAACGGAAACGCTTTACCGGCGGCTGGAAAAATGCCTGGAGAATCACCCATGGCTGGCGTTTCCACGAGAAAGAATCTCTCCACTGAGAAAGCAGATAAGGTAGGAAAAGTGGAGAAAGCTTGGAGACCTGACAAGACGGAGAAGGCTGCAGTTAAAACAGCAACTGCGGTGAGTGGTAAAAAGCCCGAGCTAGGGAAAGGGAAACATACAGAGAAATCAGCGGATAAAACTGTGGGGAAAGTGCCGCCCAGCGCCGCCTTTAGAACTAAAGACACTGTACACCTGGGGGTACAGGCGGGGGCAGTTATCAGCGCTGTAAGGGGAAAAGCTGTAATGGTCCCGGAAATGTTTAGGGGAAGATCAACTTCTGTAAAAAATGGGACACAGGTTCACCTTTTAACTATAACCTCCCCCACTGATATAAGTTTAACTGAAAAAAAACTGGATGTACTGATGATCGAGGTACTACCCCTGAGCTACCAAAAAACGGCGATGGGGGCGATAAGAGTTTGGGAGACCAGGAAAAAGCCACTCTACTTGCGGAACCCGCACCAGCTGTTTGCTACGAAACAAGAGGCGGTGAGGGATTCGAAGGCCTCGATAACGCAGCAGTATTATTAAGTTCCCCTCAGAGTCAGTTGCTGGAGGAGGGGGTGTCAGGTATTCTCCAGACCCCCGCAGGGGAGAAAGCGGAACCGAATGATGGCAATCTGTCAGAGGCTCTGGACGCGGATAGCTTCTTTCAGTGGCTGAGGAGTCTGAGGGGGAGTCCACTGGGGGCTCCATAAGTGGAGATCTGTCATCAGACGAGGAGAGTGCTAGTCCACCAAATACAGCGGACACACTTAAAAGGGCTACTCCCCGCCACAGTAAGACAAAGCTGACACCCATCCAGGTTTCAGAGGATGTAGATTGTGAAGGGTCCGAAGTAAGTCACAACCTTCAATGGGACTACACCCCGGCTACTACTAGTCTTACAGGATCAGGGGGGTCTAGGGCCCATGGGAAAGAGAAAGACCGTAATGAAACTAACTTTCCCCCATCCAATACTCTGATCTATGCAATGTTAAAATCAATACAAACCGAAGCCCGCCAGGAACACAAGAGGGCTCAGTTGGCTACAATGAAGATTCAGGGTGCTATCCGGAAAAACACCAAAGCATGTTCCGAAGTCATTGCTAGGACGGCTGCACTCAAGGAAAGGATTGTGGAGCTAGAGACAGGGCTACAGAAGACTGAGACTCACACAACGGCCAATCACGATAGACTGACAGAGATAATGTGGAAGCTGGAAGACTCAGAAAATAGGCTGCGAAGGAATAACCTTAGGCTTTTAGGAATTGAAGAGAAAAAAGAGGGTCAAGATATCAGAGGTTTTGTGATAAAACTGTTTCAAGCTGCTTTTCCGGAGCTCTCTCATTTGTCATGGGACACTGAGATTCAAAGAGCCCATCGATTTCCCCTTATGCAAAAAATGAATCCGGATCCAGGAGCAAAACGTAGGGCCATCCTGATTTTTTTTGGCAATTTTTTACTATGGCAAGCCTTTTTTGAAAAAGCACATCCTGATACCAAAAGAACTACTGAATCATACTTTCTTTGTGCACCCGGATTTTTGCCACGCAACAGTGGAACGGAGGTGGCGGCTCCGTTCATTGATTACCCCTTTCCAAAAGAAAGGGTGCGAGGTGTTCTTAATGAACCCCGCACGGCTTAAAGTTATTTTTCGTGGCAAAATCCGGGTTTTCACTTCTGAGATACAGGCCGAGGACTATTTAACCGCATCGCTGCTATTGTATATTCCCGCTGTGTGCTGCCATTTGCAAAATCCCATTGTTTGTGACAAGGTCAACTCGTCATAAGCACAGGGCAGGTAAAACCCATGACGTGTTGACCTTTTCACAAGCATCGAAGGGGTTAAAAGAAATATCTGTGGGCTAATGGCTCCAGGTCTATCAGTATATTTGTAGATTTAACCTGCAGTGGTCTTTGATCTCTTGATTTGATCGATTTTCCCCTGGGTAGATTTACATGGGATTCAATTTTATTTGGGTACTTCCGCTCACTTTTGTATTAAGGGCATATAGAAAGGGAGTGACCAGGGCACACTCGGGAAGTGGGAGGCATCACACGGGTCTGAGGACCTATTTTGCCTGTGTTTGGAGGGGAGGGGTCAGGGGGTTGGGGGGAGGGGGAGGGGGATCTGCTACGGGGCACAAATGGTAGGATTCGAAACGTTGTTTTTTGATAAACTCTCTGTTGTGAATATTATTATGAAATGCTGGTTATATTTGTTTTCTGGAACATCTCCTTTAAGAGATGGCTAATATCAGAATTGTATCCATAAACATATGTGGGCTTAATAATCCGATTAAACGGCGAAGAGTGAGGGAAGATTTGCGATTCTTGCGGGCGGATGTTCTCTGCCTGCAGGAAATGCATATAGAAGCTAGTCGTCATAAATTGCTGGAATTTGAGGGGTTTCAATTAGTCTCTTGGACTAAACTTGAGGCTAAGACCAAAGGAGTTGCAATCCTAGCAAGACGAGGGAAGGTGAACATAACTCGATCTCTGGCTGATAGTTTGGGTCGCTGGGTAATTGTATATGGTGATTTTCACGGCAAAAATATCACACTCTGTGTTCTATATGGCCCAGTATTGGATGACCCAGAATTGTATAAATGGCTTAGCATGGAGCTGATAGGATGGCCATCCCCGCTTATAATTTGTGGAGACCTAAATATCAATATGGACTGTGAATTATTGAATCAACCAGAGAGCGCATACACTGGGAGAAAACCTAAAGTGTATAAGGCTCTACACCATTTGATAGAGATTCATGGGCTAATTGATGCTTGGGCGTTTTTTAATCGGTGTGATCCTGGTTTCACTTTTATTTCAGCACCACATAAAATCTGGCTTGATTTTTTTTTTATATCACCAGCTCTTAGTCAAGGCTCCAGTATCATTAGATATCCTCGCGCGATGTCGGACCATAATCCGCTGGAGATGAATATACAGGCATGTAAGAGCAAAAGTGATGTTTGGACGTTTAATCGTGGCCTGCTGAGTGAAAAGGAGTTTGTGGATACTATGTCCCCCTGGATTCTACAGTTTTTAGAGGAAAATAAGGGTAGCACAGGTATTCAGAATGTTTGGGATAGTCTTAAGGCTGGGATCAGGGGTGAAACTACAAGATATGGCTGGGATGCTCAAAAGAAGGGGAAGGCTAACTTACAGAGGCTGTATAAAGAACTGGAAAAAGCAGAGGTGAATCTGTCTCGCTCGAGACAGATAGGTGGGGATAGCGATTTAGCCCTAACACGGATTGCTATAGCAAAATCAGCTATCACAGAACGTTCACAGGCGAAAGCTGCTAGCAAATTCATTGCTTGGAGATCTAAAATGTTTGAGAGTAGTGAGAGAGCAGGGCATTTGTTAGCCGCAAGAAATAAAGACAGAGAAGCAGCTATACGTATCAAGACGATTCAGGATCCGGATTTGGGGCTTGCGTCTGAGAAGACCATTGCTCTTGCATTTCAAAAGTTTTATCAAAAATTATATTATGATGATATTTGTGATAACGATGCACTTCAGGTGGAAATTCAGGAATATCTGAAGAGGATCGGGGTGGATACACTAACCTCAGAAGAACGAGAATCATTAGACGCAGAAATTAGTATTGAGGAGCTTTAGCAGGCTATAGATTCTCTCCCGAGGGGCAAAGCTGTTGGCCCAGACTTTCTGCCGGGGGAATTTTATAAGATATTTCGGCCTCAGCTCACTCCGGTCATGTTAGAACTATTTCGTAGAGTTCAGGATGGGGAGACTCCTCCGGAGTCCTGGCGAGGTGCCCGAATTATTACTTTTTTTAAAAAGGATAAAGATCCATCAGATTTGGGATCATACCACCCTATCACGCTCATCAATAGTGATATTAAAATTTATGCCAAGATATTTGCCAATAGAATTTCTGGGGTAATTAAGAAACTTGTTTCTGTTCAACAACATGGCTTTGTGTCTGGGCGAGAAACTATCGACCATATACGCTGTGTTATTTTGCTGTTTGATTTTACTAAGGTTTCAGGAGACCCTATGGCCCTAATTCTGCTAGATGCAGAGAAGGCCTTTGATAGGGTCTCCTGGCCTTTTTTATGGGCTGTATTGAGATATTATGGCCCAGGAGAAGGAATCATAAGGGCGATTCAGAGCATGTATAAACAGCCGACGGCCCAAATTTCACTTATGGCGATCCAGACGGGTTCAATTAATATTTTAAGAGGTACACGGCAGGGTTGCCCCTGCTCCCCTTTATTATTTGCAATTTATATAGACCCACTTATTAAAAAAATTCTTTTGAATGATTTTATTTGCCCAGTGAGATCCAGGGGTGGTAACACGAAAATACTGACAGACACTCCTCAGGTAGCACTGTCAGAGATTTCAAACCTAACATCACAGTTTGGTAAGTTGTCTGGATACCATTTGAATAACTCCAAGACCCAAATTATATGCAATGATAAAGTTATGTTGGTGGATCCTCGGGTTATTGGCAGGGCAAAATACCTAGGAATCGTAATAAGTTTTAATCCCGATGAAATTGTTGAGATCAACCTTAAACCACTGTTAGGAAAGATGGAAAAAGATACTAGAAAGTTTAACAATCTTCAATTAACACTGATGGGTTGCTGTAATGTTGTTAAAATGATTTTTCTACCAAAAATATTGTATCTTTTTAGAGCGATTCCTGTTTTGTTTGAACAAGTATGGTTCAGGAAGCTAGAACGTCTAATTTCATGGTTTGTATGGGCAGGTAAAAGACCTAGACGAGCCCATAAATATATGACGTTACCCAGGGAGAGGGGGGGTTGGTCTTTACCAAACTTTCAGCTTTATTATTGGGCAATTACATTAAGACACATTGCTGTATTGGTGAAGGGGTTACTATTCAGGCATATTGATTTTGCGTATTTCAAACATGTGAGGTTTAAAGTTTTACTGGCAGCCTTTAAAGTCTGGGCCCTGTGCGGAAACTATTTAATATAGGAAGGATACATGTGTATACTCCAGTAATGGGTAATACCATCCTGCCAGAAATATTTGCAGACAGGTATTTCAGAGAATGGACTACACATGGAGTTACTATGTTGGGGGATTTGGTTTCTGTTCAGGGGGTGCGGACATTTGAATACATAAAACATAAATTTGGTATTAGTAACCAGCATTTCTTTAAGTTCTTACAGATTCACGACTTTCTTTCTAGGAAATCTGTTAGCTGGATTCCTATCCCACTAGTTGAGGCTATCAGGGGGGGGGCACTCTAATATATCTATAATTTATAAAATGTTGAATGAAAGCCGGAGTGATGATCTACCTAAACACTTTAACCAATGGCAGATTGGTTTACAAGCTGGGCAGGAGTTTTGTGAAAACTCATTATGCTTTAGTTATACTGCCACTATATCTGCTAACCTCCAGGTACAATGTTTTAAAACATGGTTCAATTTGTATATAACCCCACATCGCATACAACAATGGGGCGGGATCACGGGAGTCAATTGTCCTAGGTGTAGGGAGATAGCAGTTGACAGTATCCATATGTTCTCTTCTTGCTCTAGTTTAACTCCACTGATAATTAAAGTCTAACAACGGTTAGAGCAAGTGTTCGGTTGTCAGATACAATTGTCTTCGCAAGCCATTATTTTGGGGGTGGCAGATACAAGTATGACGCTGCCAGAACGGAAGCTATTTTATATAGCTATGGCTATATTTAGATTAGGTCTAGCAACAGTGTGGTTAGATCCTTCCCCCCGTCAGAACATGAGTGGCTCAATAAGTTTCTGAATGTTGGGAAGTGGGAGCTGTTGGTTTTCAAGAGAGGTCCACTGGCTCGAAGAGAGGGCGAATCAGTTTGGGAGCCGGTAATTAATTGGCTGGATAATTTAAACCAGTAAACATTTTCTTTGTATATAATGAAATATAATGGGATTCACCTGTTTCAAAATAAGAGTTTATCATATTTTCTTTTTCTTTTCTTTATTCTCTCCTCCTGTGGCGATTCCTGGGGGGGTGGGTTAGGGTGGAGTTTTGGGGTATAATATAAAAATGGGCAGCAATGACACAGATGTAATGTACTATGTATTGTATACTTTCTGTTTTATCTTCTGTTTGTATGTCGAAATGTGATGTCTTGCTACTCTTTAATAAACAATTTATAAAAAAAAAAAAATGATTCGGCCATCTTATAGTGTCCAACAATGAATGCAAATATTCTTGTGGCTGCTGCAACATATACACAATCCATACAAAACATTCTAAATCTGGCAATCAATGCATGCATCGACTTTATACCCAAATGACATTAAAAATTCAAAAATGCTATAAAATTTCATGTAAAGTGCAAAGTGCTAAGTATCAATTTTGTCGAATGTGCAAATATGGACGCAATGTTGATTAACCATATGAAAAATTAAAATGTAAAATACATGATATTGGCCCATCATATCTGTACATATACATATAAAAATTGCTAAGTACCAATACTATTTACAGTCCTGTTATAATCAGTGCAAATACGTAGATCTTATTCGAAGCGCCTTACTTGGCATACTGTGATTTATGTATATCGCTACAGGAAATGCATGTGCAAAAAACGCATAATGTAATCACTTAATCCGTTCTTACTGCTCCTGTGCAAATAAGCAAAAATAGCCAGTATAACATGATAAAGTATGTATCATGACTAAAAAGCCTAAATGTACGGTGCTATATTACAGTGATATATATACAAAAACTGAGCAGCTATGTTCTTCTATAATCAACATTGTGCAGTTATTACAACCCTAGTGTATATTTTAGCAGCATATGTGGAAACAATGTGGAATAAGATGGAAATGATATTGTCTGTGCTTAATAAATTAGAGATAGATCTTGCCCTCTGCAAACTACTATAACTGATTTACGTGCAACCGGAAAGTGTAACTCATGAAGTTGTGTGGTGCTCAAAAAGAATAATCATAAGCTTATATATCAGATAGTCGTCACCATTAATGTGATTGTGTGATTTAAAAAGCTCTGCAGTGGAGCTATTGGGGGGGCATATTTCGTAATAGGTGTACTGAAAGTAAATAAAGAAACATTCATGAGTTCAGACTGTGAATGCTGTCCTAGGACTTCAATTGTCCAATTATGGACATTGCACAAGGTAAATGGTAGGAGACGGCAAAAAGTATCAAAATAGTCTATAGTGACTCTGATTTATAACCGGTAAGGACTACAAACTATAAATATATATATATTTCCCCCAACAGGATTCCCTGGCTGGGGAGCCTGTATTTTAAAACTTTTTTGCACATATAGAATTTTTTACACATTGCACTTTATTGGCACAACAGCACTTTTTCTTTTTTTTAAACCATTGACAATTATTATGCTCCCACATGATACATTGGCGATGATGGATGTTATGTATAGGTATGTCCATGATGATCACATTACTGGTGTTGAGCCACGACATTGCACTATGCAAATAATAGGCCCAGTTGTTCATTGCTTTTTATATTGACATATTTTGTAATATTTATGATTTTAAGCGTATTAGTGACATAAGTAGAACAACATGTATTTGTACTGTTATAGGCTGTGTATGTCTATTTACAAAAGTGATCAGGGTAATTGTTCTTTTGAACATACCTAGGAGCATATTTATGTATTTGTACAGATAGTGTTAATGCTACAAATTCGTCAATTATGGTAGATGACTCACCCAGATGAAGTCTGTTGTCTATTTCTATGAGGCATAATTTGTGGTCACATGGTATGGGAACAAGTGTTTTGATTGGTGGTTTGCCTTTTTTTAAATTTTGTGTGTGATGGCAAACTCTTTGTATCTGGTGAGCAAGGCGACAGGGTCGCCGAAACGCGTCCGGATCGTGGCACTCCTGCTACACATGAAAAAATAAAATAAAGAAGACACTGCTGCACTCGCTACCTGACTTGGTGTCCGTTTTTCTCTGAGAGGGTGCTGCGGTCTGTGGCACTCTTGGGAGCGTTGCTGTGTGTATATATATATATATATATATATATATATATATATATATATATATATATATATATATATATATATATATATATATATATATATATATATATTGCTTTCTCTGCAGCGTTTCCAGCTTGCCTTTCACCACACACGGACACGGACCACAGAGCAGGTGCAAATTTAAAAAATACATTTTTTTGATGCCGCCATAATGCGTTTCAACTCCTTAAGAGTCTTGATCACATGGTAACGTTGTGGTCATGCTTTACATATTTAAATTGACATAGTGCTACCTGATTGGTTCAGATTTGCACATGGTCATGGACATGGTAAAAATACTACAAATTTCATCTATATATGCTAATAGTTCACCTCGCTTATATCCATCCACACTTAAGGGGGGAAAAGTAGCCCTTATAAACAGTAACGGAATATGAGCCTCCGGTGATATTTGACAATACCCAAGATTAACAACAACTAGGTGTTTCAAACATCACCCGCAATATAAATATGAATATGTTAAGGGGAATCTTCTCTGTTTGATTAGACAGACAAGAATATGCGTGAAACCATAATGAAGTTTAATTGTGCAGAATAGTAAAAAACACCTGTTTATCTGATGGAGGAAAAAAAGCTGGAACACTAACTCTAGTAAACATGGACATGCATGGACGCTAATACGCTTATGCGTGTGGACTACACAGTAAGCCATGCCCCCTCACGGGAAGTGCAGGCGAGAAAAAGGAGCCCGCTCGCGATTGCCAGTAATCTACACGGCCGAATCGGGGAATCCTTGGGCAGAGCACCTACCTTGAAGAAGTACGGAGCAGAGGGGGGGGGGGCAGGAACATTTACAGATACCGGGGTCCGGTAGGCTTCCACTTGCAACCTATCCCTGTTAAATCACTGATGGTACCGAAGAGCTTTGCACATTAGCGTGATCGAGCGGGAGTGAAACAAACAACTACAGGCACCTTAAAAGCATGATATGCGACCGAATACTGCTTAACTCCTCTGAGGACGATATGTAGTAATGCGACTGTAGACATCTAGTCACTTTTCTTATGTTTTAAAAGATCTATGTATTTACTCAATAGGGATCCTAGTAGTAATCTGAACTACACTAATCGATCGGGTCCGATTCAAAATTACAATTTGAGGAATGACATTTTAACCATTGGATTTCTTGTCTTTTTACCTGTTTCCTCTAGTGTGTGACCATGGAGGGGCTCTCCCTCGTTCTCGCCAGTTTTGGCTTATTTGTTTGTAAAACTTGGTGAGTTGACCGTTCTACTTCAGTGTGTGGATGAGTGAAGCTCATATGATAAGGGCTCCTGTCAGGCGACGTATAACTACCTGCGGTTATATATTTATAAGGTAGACTTACCATATATATGATTGAATTACCAGAGTGTGGACAAGCATGGAAAGTATAGAACAAATAATACCCATTCTTTATTCACTCAGTGACACAAGTGAGCGATTACTAGTACTGTGTGAATGAATGGTTGAAGTTCCACGTGCGAGTACTTAAATACCACATCTGGGTATTGAGGGATACATAACTCCAGTGGGATCAAGAAAAGTCCTGACGAATGCCGTTGTGACCCACAACTGCAGGCACGAACACAGCAGAAACATGTTGACTATTTGACAGAAAGGAGGAGTGTAGGAATTCCTTACTCTGTTCCATCACCACCATCCTTTACGTTGTTATTCCTACCCGGAGGATCCAGGAATACAATTTTGAGCAGTGACACCTCAGAGCTAGTTTTAACTTCCACTGTACTTTACTTTTGGTGATCCCATTATCTTTTGTACACTCTCTACTCCTCTTTTTGTGTGTGTATATATATATATATATATATATATATATATATATATATACACATACATACATACATATATATATCTATATATATCTATATCTATATATATATATATATATATATACCTATCCTGCTTCGCGATCCTGTTGACACACGCACTTTGAGGAAGGAGTGACAAAGGGGACCGGAGGAAGAACTTGGATTCTACCCAACTCGCCAATTTAACACCCCGTCCCTTCCAGTAATTTTTCCCTCACCTACCAACACTCGACCAGGAAGAGTGAATTCTGGGAGCTGTAGTCGTGGCAGGTCTGCAGCCGAGTTGGTGCCATTTGACTGATGTCAGCGGACTTCCGCCTAGGTGGGGCAACCTGGACATTTAAGGAGGGGTGGAGTCATGCTGGGTATATGGCGGCACCTGAGGAAGGCCGTGCGAGGCCGAAATGCATTGTGCAACGCTGTTCTGAATAAAAGCCTCTTCCAACGTTTCCCCCGAGTGGCCTTCACCTGTTCCGTGAGGATTGGGAGTTGTGAATATATATATATATATATATATACATATTACCTACTGGCGGTCGCCAGTAGGTATTTATAGTTAGGATCTACTTTCCATAGGAAATCCGCAACATTCTATTGGGAATAACTTTGGCGCCAGTGGACGAATCTTCGCGGATTTCTCAAAGATTGCGGCCCGCTCCGCTCCTTCCCTGAAAATGTGGGGGGGATTCGTCAAGCGGGGGCCGAGATAAAAGGGGGGTCCCAAAACGTGTTTTCCCCATGTTATTTTCTATAGGGCGGTCGAACTCACTTTTAGCCCGAACGGCTGAATGGATTTCTACCAAACTTGGCAAAATTGTAGGGACTGGTAGCCCGATGAGCCTTTGCTATGTCTCAATATATGTGCTCCAGTGGATTTTGAGTAATTTAGGTTAAAAAAAAAAAAATATATATATATATCTATAGGCGCGCCCCGGTACGCGCCCCGGTACGCGCACCGGGCGCGCTACTCGACTTGCGCAGGGTCTCTCGATTGGCTCACGGGTGTCTGTAAACATTCAAAACAGTCCCGAGTGGCCGCCATCTTGTGTCTCGGTAGGATCGAGACACAAGAGGTGGCAAAAACAAAGGGGGAAATGACCATAAGGGGGCAGGGCAGACCTCCCCTGACCCCCTAGGTTTGATGTGGGGGCCATAAAAGGGCCCCGCGGGGCAAAAAAACAAAAAAAAAAGATTTTCGCGGTGGGAGCGCGCAGTACGTGCACCGGTGAGCGCACCCGTTAGCGTACCATGGGGAAAAAGAATGACAGTTTTAAAAAAAAGTATCTGTTTCAAAAAAATATGTTTTTTGTTGTTTTTTTTAATTTTATTTAAGTACCTACATGTAGGTACCAATGCAGAGTCTTAAATTTAACCCTCTCGATGCTGATGACGAGCTCAGCTCGTCATCACCCACGGGTGTCGTGTGCTGATGACGAGCTGAGCTCGTCATGGAAACAGCAAAATGGTAATTCCTAGCACAGGAGAGGGAAAACGCCTAGCAGCCAAGGTGTTAATGTACACCGTCTCCTCTGTAGATATCTTGCATGTTGTTATAGAAGTTATTGTGGTATATGTAATTCATACCATAGTGTGTCAGGAAAGCAGAAACAGATATTTTAAGCAATCCCTGGGAAGTCCTAGGGGATCATGGGTAATCTATCCTGTTCCCTTATGATGAAAAAGAGATGTAAAATACACATTGGAGATAATATAGTGGGAGAAAGGTAGTAACTATAAGTAAACTTACTATGTAACACAAAAAAAGTTGCATAGTATACTATAAGTCTCACTTTATAATATAAACATTTTGGTACTACTTCATGAAATACATATTAAAATGAATAATGTCTCAAACATTTTTTAATTATTAAATATAAATGTATTCTTCTGATTCTTTTTCAAAATTTAATAACTTCTAACATAATATCGTCCGGAATTTCCTCATAATCATTAGTACATGATTCTATTTGTTCCAAAGATTCTAGTAACTGTTGGTCGAAAGAGTCATCCATGAAATTAAATTAATCTTTTTGTTCTTCTAGATTTTCCACCTTTACTTCAAAAGAAATAACAGTTGACTGTTTTTCTCCTTCCATTTTTTTGCTGTAAATTGCATAAAAAATAAATATATCAGTAGAGTTAGGGCACTACTGGGTTTAAGTTCAGACAGGTACTTTTGAGTTTTTAACAGTGAAGTTATCTTTGGTTTCAAGCAGGAAGTAGAACTATTAAAAAGTGCATGTGATGAAGCCTAAGTACATTCATAATTATACCAGAGAAGCCTAACTCAATTCATAATAATAACAGAGAAGTCTATTTCAATCTCTAGCTCTTACAGAGGGACAGTATATAACTATCAGAAAACGTTTTCCCAAATTAACTTAAAGTGCATAACATAGTTCTCCTTTCATATTAACAACTTACCTTTTTCAAAGTAGTTGAGGTTTTCTGTCAAAATTCTTTCCAAATGTACCTTAGGTAGTATTAGTCAAAATGGCTGTGTTTCCCTCTCATTTTTCATATATATTCATGTACTTAACCCCTTCCATGCTCATGACAAGGTCAGCTCGTCATGAGGCACGGTTGAGCTGTGCTTATGACGAGCTGACCTTGTCATGAAACTATAGTATTCAAGCATTTTCAACACAGGAGGGGAAAACTCCTAGCAGCCAAGGTGTTAACCAATCAAATGTCAGCAAAAAAAAGTACAAAATGTAAGTAACATTTTCATTGGTTGAAAATTCAAACAGTTTCATAAGTGTTTTTGTCATGTAATTTACCTAAGGATATTTAGACAGGGCTACAGCCCAAATGGCTCAATGGAATTCCACCAAATTTGGGTAAATGGTAGGGACTGCTATGTAGTAGGGCCTATTCTATATTTGGTGTAAGTGTCTCCAGTGGTTTTTAAGAAAATTACTTTCCCACATTTTTTTAGGGAGCGCTTACCGGTGCGCGCCCTGGTACGCGTACCGGGTGTCACGAAGTGTACCTGAATTCCTCTGATTTCCGTGGGAGCAGATGGCGTGAAGGAAGGTTCCCAGCTGAATAATTCCCAACTCCCCAACACCCCAGGACCCAGAGTACTCTAAGTCCAGGAGGGAGGGGGAAAGGGGAAGTGGAGAGACAAGAGAGACTGCCACACAGGTGTCGTCTAGACTCTTCTGATACAGGTCTGGTCGCACCTAAAACATTAAACACATCATTATTACAGTTCTCTAAACACCCTGGGCTTACTAACCTCACTTCAATCTAACTCTTTCCTACCTTTGCTAATGTGGAATTTGCTGCTCTTATGGTATTATCCAGAGATATTATATTGAAGAACTTCACAGTCTTAGTTGTGCAATGTATAGATGGGTCAAAGTCTCAGTTTTTGCACCAGCAGATAGAAGTGATGGTATACAACAGTATCAACCATATGCATATAATTAGATACCTCCATATACAATTGGAAGCAGGAAGTCCAACCCTGATGCGACTGAATGAGCAATGAAACGACCCAAAAAAGAAATAAACAAATCACAGAGTTAACTTCACTCCTGGCTGAAAATAAATGCAGTTCTGTGAATCGGCTCTCACTGACTGAAGGCAGGGTTGATTCAAAAAAGCTGTATTCCAAACAGAGGATTTCTCACACTGCTGCATAATGTGTTGATTCCTGTCGTCTGGCAAGTTCATTTGGTAGTGCAGGAATTTTCTCCAACAAGCGAAATTTAAAAATGAAAGTTCTCTTACCGCTTGTCAAGATTGCTGAGGCTAATGAAAAAATACTCCTACCAGGAAGGGCTCAAGAGAAAAACGAACTCTCCGACCTGCCGCAGCCTGAAGTCTCTGAAGACGCTACTGAAGAGTCAAGTTGCTGCTGGCTGAACAACTCTGGAGGCGCTTCAAAGATGACAGGAATCTGTAGGCTGACGTCTCTGGACTGCTTCAGAAAAGACGGGGAAACACTCGGGCAAACGTCTCTGAAACTCTAAAGATTTAACTCTAAATGTTTACAAAATTACAGCACATTTGAGGAAATGTCTGTAGACAAAGACTGCGGACTTAAAGACGCAATCGGCAAAGAGCGTCTAGCCGCCGGAATTTCTTCAGTTGAAGTGCGCAGTGTAAAACACCAGCGCACCTGAAATGGCTGCCTAAGCAAACCACTAGAGCAGTGACTGCCAAGAATGAATGGAACAACCAGGAACCAAACGCTGGCATTAAACGGACAGCCACTGCGCCACCCGCTGCCGCCAACTCCAAACTGCAAGTACATTAGTAGCAGCTGGGTGAGCAGTGTTTAAGCCAAATGATACTGTTCTCAATCGGGATCTGACACCGGGAGCGCTACGGGAGTCGTCCATTTTGTGTTTCGGTCGAATTGAGACATAAGATGGAGGACAAACAACGTTGGGAATGGGTAGAAGGGGGCACGGTAGACACTTCCTAACACTTTAGGTTTTCCGAGGGGGGTTTAGGAGGCCTATTTATGTCCCCCCCAAAAACTTTTTTACATTTTTCGCGTGGGGAGCGCCCGGTACGCGCACCGGGAAGCGTACCGGGGAGCGTACTTTGGTGAAAAATAGTGAAAAAAGTTAGAAAAAGAAAATCATTATGAGTGATCAGAGGTAGGGTAGCCCTGAAAAGAGCTTTTGGGTTCTGTGGCTGATTTAAGTACCTACAAGTAGGTTCCAATGCACAGTCTTAAATTCTGGACGAATATTCTATTCCCCTCATCTGAGAAGTGCACACCATCTCCTCTGTAGATGTCTTGCATGTTGTAACGCAAGTTATTGTTGTATATTGAACCCATTCCATAGTCTCTCATGTAAACAGAAACAGATTTATTCACATGTTTCCGTGCTTTCTCGAATTGTGGACAAAATTGGTTGGACCAGTTCCATTTCTGTCTTTGGCATATATTGGAATATACCAAGGCAATTTGCGGAAAATGTGTCTTCAATTGATCAAAGGTGTCCTTTAAAAGCATTTCCAGACCAACCCCAGTCAAAGTGCCCAAGTCATTTCCACCACAGTGCACTATTAAGAGGTCAGGGTTTGGCAGATGCAAAAAGGTTTACACCAATGGTATCAATTGGTGACATCTCAATCCTCTATGGCCAATCCACTTGATTTCCACATTTGATAAATCAAGGTTGTGAAAGTTTCTGCTAGCTGCATACCTTTGAGCCCAGTGGATGTAGCTATGTCCAATAATCCACACAGAATACATGATGAGAGAAGGTTCTGGTGCAGTCAGATGAAGTGTGGGAATGAAATGCCAGTTGGAACAGTAGGAGTTTACAAAAAAATAATTGTGGAGTTTCCCTGCTCTTGAATCACAAGCAATGATTGGTGGATTCAGATAGTTAAAAACTGAAAGTTAGGGTGCATGGTTGTGTTGTGTGAAAGAAGCAATTTGAATGGTTAAGAAAAAGTAAATTAAAGCAATAATGCCCTGGATAAGCTGGTGCATTGAGAGGTCAAACATCCTTGCTGACTTAATTTGCAACATTGTAGAATAAACGTTTGAACCTGAGAGTTCAGTTAGGAGGGAGTAGCTATGGTAACAGATAGAAATGTCTTAGAGGAGGAAGGGTGTTGGTTTGAAAATAGTGAGGGAAGAGTTTTGATTGGTTGAAATGAGGCATATGTGTGTAGAATTAGAGATTTTCTGTGCCAGTCTTGGTTTCAGTGTATTGTGTGCACACTCTTTGCTCTGCTAAAGAAAAATTGGTGTGTGTGTCTGACACTGTTCTCAATCTCCCAAAGCATTTGTAAAGGTAAGTAATGATTCATTTAATTTAGATAGAGACTTGTTTGCTCTATGGAGAAGATTTGGAAGCAGATAGTGAAGTTTCAGTAGTGAAATTGAATGCTTGTACATAGGACTTGTGCTGTGTTTGTAAAAAGTTATTTAAAAAACGATTTTGGGGTAAAAGAATGGCTTTTATATTTTTGAGAAGCAATTAATAGAGTCTGCCTCTGTAAAGAAATATATTTGAACCTTTTAGAATTATTTCACCTGCGTTACCTCAAATTAGGAAGCAGATTGAGATTCTTTCTTGTGGGTTTGTGGCATGTTTTTTGGAAATGCTTGATATTAAAATATGCAAGATAGAGGAATTGTCTTTTGTGAAATAGTGAAGTTTCAGTATTGAAATTGAATGTTTGTACATAGAACCTATGCTGTGTTTTTAAAATGTTATTTAAAAACGATTTTGGGGTAAATTAATGGTTTTTATATTTTTGAGAAGAAATTAATAGTGTTTGCCTCAATAAATGAATATATTTGAACCTTTTACAATGATGTCACTTGCATTACCTCAGATTTGGAAGCAGATTGAGATTCTTTCTTGTTGGTTTGTGGCATGTTTTTTGGAAATGCTTGATATTAACATATGCAAGATAGAGGAATTGTTTTTTGTGAAATAGTGAAGTTTCAGTAGTGAAATTGAATGCTTGTACATAGGACCTGCGCTGTGTTTCTAAAATGTTATTCAAAAAACGATTTTAGGGGCAAATCAATGGTATTTACATTTGGGTCTTATTTATGATTGCCTTGTGCCGCCGGTGCGTCACTTTTAACATGGGAAAATGTGACGCACTGGTGGCGCAAGGCCTTCATAAATAAGGCCCTGAGTTTCTTTGCTGTTGGTTTGTGTCTTGCTTTTTGATAATGGTTGCTATCAAGATTTGCAAGATAGAGGATTTGTATTTTGTGAAACAGTGAGGTTTCAGTAGTGAAATTGAATGCTTGTACATAGGACTTGTGCTGTGCTTCTAAAATGTTATTCAAAAAACGATTTTGGAGGCAAATCAATGGTATTTACATTTGGGCCTTATTTATGATTGCCTTGTGCCGCCGGTGCGTCACTTTTAACATGGGAAAAAAGTGATGCACCGGTGGCGTAAGGCCTTCATAAATAAGGCCTTGAGTTTCTTTGCTGTTGGTTTGTGTCTTGCTTTTTGATAATCCTTGCTATCAAGATTTGCAAGATAGAGGATTTGTATTTTGTGAAACAGTGAGGTTTCAGTAGTGAAATTGAATGCTTGTACATAGGACCTGCGCTGTGCTTCTAAAATGTTATTCAAAAAACGATTTTGGAGGCAAATCAATGGTATTTACATTTGGGCCTTATTTATGATTGCCTTGTGCCGCCGGTGCGTCACTTTTAACATGGGAAAAAAGTGACGCACCGGTGGCGCAAGGCCTTCATAAATAAGGCCCCGAGTTTCTTTGCTGTTGGTTTGTGTCTTGCTTTTTGATAATGCTCGCTATCAACATTTGCAAGATAGAGGATTTGTATTTTGTTAAATAGTGAGGTTTCAGTAGTGAAATTGAATGCTTGTACATAGGACCTTTGCTGTGTTTCTAAAATGTTATTTAAAAAACGATTTTGGGGGCAAATCAATGGCACTATCTAATCCTTGTCAATAATGTAAAACCAATTCATGTGCTCAAAATATTTTTTTAGAATAACATTTAAAAATTAGAGATAAGGTCATATGTATAATCATTATAGTGTTTATATTGTTTACTTATTTTCATTGCTTTTTTTGTATGGTAATAGTGGTCTATAATGTGTTTTTCTTTGTTTACCACAGATTTAAATCAACATTTCAATAGTAAGGAAATATGCCCTCAAGGCAGAGGAGAAGGAAAGATGCTATGCGAAAAAAAAAAAAAACAGCAACGGAATTAAAGCAGTGTCCTACAACAAATACTACAAAAAACGCCAAAAAAGTTCCTGGTAAGACAACAAAGTCTTTACAGAAGGAGAGAGCAAATTTAAAGAGAAAGGAGAGGCCATCCCAAAATCTTACTACTGCAGCAGGAGTCAATAATATGTATAGTAATAGAAGGCAAAATGAATTTAGGGACATTCGTAAACGAATGTTTCGCAATAGGGTAGTTTTAAATTTATTAAAAAACATTAAGAAAGGTACACAGAGAGCTGCTTTTTATAAGAAAAAGAAAAATGTAGAGAAGATTGTTGATCAAGCTTTTGAAGTTAAGAACAAATTATTTATTTTAGTAATCAATAGAATTAGGACACTTAACAAGACAATTGATGTTTTCAAATCAAACAGTAGATCCAAAAGAGTAATTAATCGAACTCATTTTTGTAAAGTTTTTTCTGGACAATGGATGCATAGATCAAGTTGTGAGTCATTTTTTAATGAGGAGAGTTACTTTCAGGAGAATGATTTGGTGCATGCAGTTGACACCAGTGGTCGAGCATATGAGGTGAAAGACGGTTGTCCGATTGAAAAAGAGACACTTGTGTCTAGAGATGTAGAAGAGGTATTAAGTGATGAAGTTTTAGGAAGACGTACTAAGGGTCCAGTGTACAATTGGAAGTGCAGTAGTATTTTTAGTGTGCGACAGGATTCCATCGATGTGCTTCGTAATTGCTTATGAACATATAGTAAGAAAAGTCTAAAACAAAAAATGAAGATGTTGCAAGACTTAGATCCTTGCAGAGTGAGAGAAAACACAGGTTTGCATGGACATTCATTGGCTTTTCTTTCTAGAAAAGTATGTCAGAGTATTTTTCATCATTTTAGGATGTTAGCAGTGCATCATAACAAAATGAGGAAATTAGTGAGAAGGTTGTATTATGCAAAAAGTCCAGCACTTAAGCTTACACAGTTAAACAGTGCTCTTTTGCATGGAACTGAATTAGATGTGAAGAAGATTTGTGAAGAAATTGAGATTTGTTATTTTTGTGAAAAAGAGGACAGTGTAGAAATTGACACAGTAATAGAAGGTAATGTGGAAGACAATGTACAGATTTCAAGTACAGAAAAGTTTGACCAGGAAATTAGCAAGTTTCAGTTGAAATCAAGTGAAAGGCCTAATTTTACTTGTGTGTGTTGTCGACGGACTCATTATAAGATTCAGGCTAGGTTAGTTGATTTATATGCAAAAAGTGAAATGGAAAATAATAGTGAATGGAGGAATTTTGCAACTTATTTGTTGGTGGAGAATTCTTTTGATTTGAGTTTTGATCAGCGTATTTGTAAATATTGTTATAATAAATTAAATGAAAACAGAATAGGTGCTAGAGCTGTTTATAATAATCTTGAGTTGGTAGACATTCCTGCTGAATTGATGGATTTAAATACATATGAATCTATTTTGATTCAATGTGTCCATCCTTTTCAGGCAATTGTTCGCATGGAGCCTAAGACAGGGAAATTGCCTCCTTTGGATTTACAGAGAGGATTAAAGGGAAGAGGTGTTTATTTACCTCTAGATTTCAAGAAAAATATTGATATAATTGGTGTAGAAAAAGTGGAAGAGGAACTTTTAGTTATTCTAGTTAATAGGGTTCCGACAAAGAGTAAAAAAATCTGGCAAGATTTAGTGGCTGTTAGGAAATCAAAAAGGCAACGTTGTATTTGGTCAAAAACAATGAGTACTACAAACATGTATGTGTTGGAGCAGAGGAAATAGCTGCAGAAGAAGACAGTGATTGTTCAGTTGGCCAAATTGAAAAAGTTGATGTGTCTAGGGGTGAAGAAATATATGAACATTATACTGTTCATCCTTTGCATTCCAAAGAAGTAATGGGGAATGCAATTGACTTGTTTCAAATGAAAGCAGCAAAAGGAAGTCCCATTAGTGTATGGGAAGAAAGTTTGGAAGCTCGTTGCTTTCCACAGCTATTTCCAACACGTCGAGGTGGACGATATGACGATCGACCAGTTCAAATTCCTGCTTCTGAATACCGAACTTTAAGATTATATGCTGAAGATTCAAGGTTTCGTCAATGCATTCCATATTTGTTTCATCTACTGTATGAAAGTGACTTGTATGGACTTTCATATGCAGTAAACCATATACTGAAATGTGGAGCACATCTGCAAAATGTTTCGGCAAGGGACTTTATGGAGAAAGTCAATCTGCAAGATAATATTTTGGAATCTCATCTAATCAATCTCATGGCATGTCAGGGTGGTACAAATGAGTATTGGTACCGTCGTCATGGGGAATTGAAATGTATGCTAAGAAACTTAGGAACTCCTACATGGTTCCTCACTCTTAGCTGTGCCGAGTATGCATGGGACGACTTACTTGAATTTGTACGCGAGGCAAATGCAAATATACAAAATATAGAATTAAAAACACCAGGAGAACTGTGTTCTTTGGATCCAGTGAATGTATGGAGATATTTCAATCATAGATTTGAAACTATGATGTCTGTTATTACCAATAAAAAAAATCCTCCTCTTGGAGAGGTTTTGGATTTCTTTTGGAGAAAGGAGTATCAAGCGAGAGGTGCTCCTCATAAACATATGTTGTTGTGGATTAAAGATGCACCCAAATTTGGATCAGATTCGGATGAAACAGTGAGTTTCATTGAAGAGTATTCAACATGTGCTGTTCCGAAAACTACTGAAGAAAACAATTTAAGGCAACAAGTTTTACGGATTCAATCCCATCGTTGTGGGAAGTACTGTCGTCGAAAATTCAAAAACAAGGAAAAGTTCTACACAAAATGTCGTTTTACGTTTCCACGACCAGTGATTTCTAAGGGAAGAGTAAATAATTTGATGTCATCTCTACGACATACTGTGACGAGGAAATCACCAAAAAATACATACAATTTAAAAAGAAATGATGAGTCCAAGTACATCAACGACTGCAACCCAGTGATTTTGTCCATGTGGAATGCTAACATGGATATTCAGTTCGTTGCTGACAACTCTATTGCTGCGGCTTGATATGTGACATCTTACATAACAAAAAAAGAAAAGAAAGAACTAAAGGAAATGTGGGAGGACATTTCACATGAAGAGTCTAAGCAGGAAATTATACAGTTACAGTCTGAAGATGTTGTCGCATCGTGAAATTGGAGCATATGAATGTTCGGATCGGTTATTATCAGCAAGTCTCTATGCCAAATCTAGAACAATAATTTGGGTGAGTCTAGGTCTTGCTGCAACACGAAACCGAGTTTTGAAATCTGTACAAGAAATTGAGTATTTGGCGGAGAAAGAACCAAACAGTACAGATATTTTGAAGACAAACATGTTGGATACATACTATCCAAATAGAAGTACTCATATTGAGAACACTTGTTTGTATGAAATTCTGCAAAACTATAGTTATAAGAGGAACATCACAGAAGATATCAAAAATGGAAAATATGCTGTCATTGAAAATGGAGGATGTCTAGTGAAGCAGAGAAAAGGTCATTTGATTAATCATCGAAAATTGAGTTGTGAATCTCCAGACAAAAGAGAGTTTTACTATTTAGCTCTTTTGCAACTCTTTAAACCATGGCGTAAAGAAGAGGAACTACTTGGAGATTGTTTCTGTTACGAAGATTCTTTTAATGCAATCAAGGATACCATAGAATGTCCTGTTTTTCCAAATATCTGCAAATGTTGAACGAAGAAATAGAGCAAGAAGCCACAATTGCTGAAGAGATTGCTAGAGACAGTTCTCAAGACAGTCAGAGTTCTACTTCATTGAGTCAGGATCCACTAGGAGGACCAATTATCCAAAATGAAGCTGCCACTGCCATGGATGAGGTAGAAAGAGCTATGGAACAAGCACAAGAGGATGTAATTCACTTAGAAGATTTGGTGGAGCAACTAAACGTTGAGCAGAAAAAGATATATGACGAAGTCACAGAACAGATTGAACATGGATTTAGACATGAGAAAAAAGTGTGCTCATGTACATTATTTAAGCCTGTCCGACTGTACGTAAGTGGAGAAGTGGGAACAGGAAAACATTTCCTGATTAAAGCAAAAGCAACTTATCTGCAGAAAAGGACTGAATCACCGCTGTCTTGTGTTGTAACTGCTCCAACTGGACTGGCAGCACATAACATTAAAGGGATTACTCTACATCGTTTACTGATGCTGCCAGTCAGTAAATGATTGCATTACAACAAGCTATCTGATGATGCGTGTTCTGAAGTTTCCAGAGTCCTGAAGAAAATGAAACTTCTTATTATTGATGAAGTAAGCATGGTCTCAAATCTAATGCTTGCTTTTGTGCATTTGAGAATGCAAGAAATTCTCAGAACAGAGTATGATGTGTTATTTGGAGGAAAACACATTATTGTTTTTGGAGATCTACTGCAGTTGACTCCAGTAAAAGGACAACCAGTGTTTAAAATGCTCACACATGAAGATGCCAGGAATTCCCTTGGAAGCATTGGAAACGTTAATATATGGTTACATTTCAAATATGCAGAACTGCTTCAAAATATGCCACAGGCAAAGGATGAAGATTATAAAAATATTCTACAAGATGTAAGAATCGGAAAAGTAAGTGAGCATGGGAAAGAAGCTTTACATGCACGATTAATTTCAAATTTGTATCCAAATGAAAACATTCTTCCAGAGAATATTTTCAAGAAAATTACTGAGAACAAATCTGGGATATGTTCGATGCCAATTCTGCAAGAATGTTCCATCTTCAACAAAAAAATGTTAAAGTTAGAAAATGAAGAGATTGTGAAACTGGGAGCAATAGATAAAATAGAGCATATGGGAGCAACAATTATTTTTGTCAGAAAATTTGAAAACAAAATTGGATTCATTAGAGAAAAGTATATCTAAAAGAGCTGGTTTTGAAAAGACTCTGAATGTGTGTTTAAATTGTCGTATCATTTTGAGAAGGAATTTAAATGTTGAAAGAGGTCTGGTAAATGGAGCAATGGGTTATGTTGTTGATTTTGTGAATTATAGAAATAGAGATGGAATTGAATTTTTAAAAATTAAATTTGATGGCATTGAGCAAGTACAACAAATTAGTCGTTGTTCTGCTAGATTTTTGCTTGTAAAAGACTTATATGTTCGCCGAAAACAGTTTCCTATTTGTTTGGCATATGCAGTAACAATTCATAAATCTCAAGGTTTAAGTGTAGATTGTGCTTTGGTGAACATTGGAAAATCTGTGTTTAAAGAGGGTATGGCATATGTGGCATTATCACGAGTCAGAACTTTATCAGGATTGTACTTGATTAAGTGTGACGAGAGAGAGATTTGTGCAGATCTGGATTGTGTTAAAGAATACAATAGATTAAGAAGAGAGTATGCTCCACATTTGCCACAATATCCTCTGTTTGAAAAACGTGTGGTAGGCCGAAAAAGAAGAAATGAGAGTAATTGTATTGAGGTAGTAGAAAAAAGACAAAAAATATATGAAAATGTAATTAAAAACAGAAAGAAAAAGGATTCTGATGAAAATGTTGTTGGATTTCAGTTTGAAAACAGTTCTGGTGTCAACTGCTATGCTAATGTAGTGGTTAATGTTGTTTTTTTTCTTCAAACTTTACAAGAACAGATTCTTGAAAATCAGGATCAAAGATTGTGCGGTTTATTGAATTCTGTGTTTGAGAAATGTAGCAGTGATAGAGCAAAAATAGAAAGTGTAACAGAAATTCGAAATATTTTAGACATGTGTTCTGGTCAAGATAAATTTGCACAGAACATTTAGCAGGATTGTCAGGAATTTTTAATGTATATGTTTGGTGTTTTGGAAGATGAAGGTGTAGATGTAGATAATCTTTTTAGCCTTTCTTATCAATGGCAGCATGACTGCGACAATTGTAGTTTATCAAGTACTACTAGAATAGACTCTGAAAGATTTATATATTTGACTTTACCAGACTGCAAATCAGTGTCATTTAATAATCGAGTGAAAGCAGCTGATCATAATATGATGTGTACCCAATGTAAGTGTCCAATGCTGTCCACATTATTTATACAAACTTATGGTCAGTATGTCATTTTAGTTTTCCAACGATGTAGACCTGATGGAACTAAATTGACAACTTGTTATCAATTTCAGGAAGAACCTTTACAACTGTAGCTATTATTTATCATGACGGTCCTTCAACAACATCAGGACATTATACATGCTACTTAAAATGTCAAAAAGGTTGGAGTTACTGCAATGATTCTCATTTGACTTATAAACAACGTTTGCCTTTTGACTTAAAAAATTGTTACTTAGTGTTTTTAGAACCAAAGTTTTATTAAAGGTAATTGGCCTATGAATACGGGAGCAGTTAATAAAACTTAGTTAGTTAGTCTAATGTTTAAAATTATTTATCTCATATAGGTACTGTAAGTGGATCTCATAGTAAGTGATATCAGTGTTATAGGAAATGTTGAACATGAGTGATCAAAAAAGGGAATATGAATTTTTAAACATTGTGAAAATGTCATATGAGCTTTTCTTTGAAAACTTCGGGTAAACGGTAATTTCAGAGTTTAATTAGAGAAATTTCAAAATATACTCATATATCTGACACTATTTGGCCGTAAGGATAGTTGAAGGTATGAGCAATAAATCATAACTTAACACAAGGAGGAAAATGAAAACGTTGACAAATATTTCAGATGTTCTTAGAGCTTTTTTTATAGAAAGTCGATGAAATTGAAGTTTTAGAGAACATCAGAGTATTTCCCTACGAAAAGGACCTTCTCTATCTACTATTTGGCCTCAAGGAAAAGTAAGTGAATCAAAGATTAGTGTACATATATGATTTGTAAGTTTATATGGGTTTTTTAAAACACAATCTTTTAGATTGTGTTTTTTTTTCCCGCTGTTATATGATGAAGAGTTTGAACTCACTGTTTTTAGTGAAATTCAATATATTCTGAGAACAGCAAAAATAAACTATGTAACATGTTGTAGAAGTTATTCTATAGTTTATTTTGTGTAATTTATATTGTATTCCCATTGTCTCACACTCATTTTCCTTTTTCCACCCTTTTTCAGCTCTCTTTACTCACTTACACTGCCTTTCTTTCACTTTGTTTCATCGCTGTTCCTTTACTCCACTTCTTTCACAACCCCTCAATCCAATTTTGAACTGTCTGCATTTCCTCTCTCCCTTGCACCACTTTTCAGCTTTCTCACATTCTCTCAGTACCACTGCTTTAGTTCTCTTCACCTCTCTTTCCTTCTTTTGCTCCTTTACTCTTTTTCCTTTCTTCACTCATTGTACTGCACTTCACTCAGTTCTTCCCTTAGTCTTTCTGTATACTTACTTCCTCACCCATTTTTCCTCTATAGTTCTATATTAACTAGTCATGAGCGGGAAATCCGTTACGCCCGCGGATTTTGCGGATTTTTGGAAAATCCGCAATCTGCGAATTTTGCGGATTTCCCGCAAAATCCGCAAAAAAGATCCGCGGACGTAACGGGTTCAAAAGTTGAACTCCCACTCATGTAACTATTTTACAATGGCGCCCGCAAGCTGCCAGCGCCGTTGTTAAATAGTTACAAAGTTAGCTTGCACAGGAACCACTAGATAAAACGAAGCAGGTGCTGCTTTATTTTATCTAAGTGCTTCCTGTGCAAGCTAACTTTGTAACTATTTTACAATGGCGCTGGCAGCTTGCTGGTGCCATTGTAAAATAGTTACAGCTCACTCAAGGGACCCCTGCGCCCTTCGGGGCAATTGCATAGTAACACACACATGGTCGCTCGAACTAGTTGATGCTCAAATTCAGTGACTCATTCATTAGCCCAAAAACAATCATGAGCGTCGTCGAGGCTGGACAGGTGTGCCTTCTTCCCAAATCTACCGTGGAAAATCAGCTGTGATGCTGGACAGACTTTGCATCCTTGACTTTCACGAGCGCAATACCCGTGCTGTTCCTGTGACCAGGAGCTTCTTTCTCTTCATCTGCTGAACTGATCTTTCTCTGACCTTTTATACACACAAGAGGCACATACATGAGTAGGCACATTGTGTTCGCACGGGTTTCTGCAAGTTCGCGAGCGTTTTGTACAATTTTGCAATTTCCGAAATTGTACAAAACCCTCGCGAAATTGCAAAAACCCGTGCGAACACAAAAAAAAAATCTGCGAGGATTCGCGGATTTTCGCAATCCGCACATTCGCAAATCCGCAAATTCGCGGATTGCCAATCCGCAAAATCCGCCCATGCCTAATATTAACCTCATTCCCTCCATCCCTTCACTCTGTGACTCTCCTTCACTCACTTTGTTATCTTCCATTCCTCTTTCTTGTAAATGGATCCTCATTTAGACTCCTTTCCCTTTCACTCATTCTCCTTTTACTTACTTCTCTTTCATGATTTCGTTTTGGTATCTCACTTTCTTTTAGTATCTTACTTACCTTCAGTAATTTGCTCTCCTTCTATTTCTTTTTCCCTCTTTTTTTGTCCCTCTACATTACTTTATTTCCGTTTCTGTATCCTTCACTCTTGTTTTATTTCTTTCTACATTTATTTAGATTTTTTACCTCTTGACCTGTTTCTTCTTTTTTAAAATATATATTTTACTAATTATAACTTTTTTTTTCTTTTGTCTTTCACAGATACAAAGTGTAGTTTAAACATGCAATTAAGTTTACATTAATTATATGGTAAGTGATACTAAAAAAAGTAGTCTAGCATCACCCTTTGCTAATCTCACTACTTGTCTCTCACCCTACCTCATCCCTGTTTCCTTACTCTGCTTTCCTCACTCATTCTTATCCTCCATGTTTACTTCTCTTTTCCTTACTTTCCTACCTCATTCAACTTCTTTCAGTGCCCCTGCTCACCCACACTCCCTCACTTACCTTTTTTTTCTGGTTCACTTAGTCCCTTTCTGTCACTCCTTCCTTTAGTCTCTCTGTTCTTTCTCTCTGTCACTCCCCATGTCTTACCCTTATTCACTTTTATCCACCCTCTTTCACCCCTCTTTACTTACACTCACTGCTCTTTTCTTTCCCTCCGTCACCGCTGTTCTTTTTGTTTGGTCCGTCATTACCCGTCATTCCCCATCCTTTACTCTCCTTCCTTTTACTTTCATCACCCATTCACATTGTCCCAGAACCTCTGCTTTAGTCTTCTTCCTCTTTCTTCTCTTCTTTTGCTCCCTTATTCATTTTCCTTTTCTCAGTTACTTCCTTCTATACCTTTTCTCTGTTTTACAATCTATTACACAGTCCCTCTGTGTTTCTCCCTCTAGCTCTCTTTCTCTTTACACCACTCTCTCTGTCCCCATTCCTTATGCTCACTCCTTCATTATTTATTTATTTTTTTGGTGCGCTGACGGGACGCGCACCGGGGCGCTCACCGGTACGCGCACCCGGAGCGCACCAGGGTGAAACATAAAAAAAATATATATATACTTTAAAAAAAAAATATTACATTAATATACAATATAGGATTCATTTTTAGAAAAAAATACCTTTCTTAGCTATAGACATTTGCTAATAAATAACCTTAAAAATTCACTAAAAAACACATAGGTATGAGGCCCTATATAGAGTTAGGAATTAGTATTTAAAAAACCTATGAAATTCACTGAAAGAACCATAGGTTTCACACCAGTTATAGTTAGGAATTATGCTACGGTCTCTTTGGATACTGTTCTGAGAGAAGATGGGGCACTGGGGGAAGAACCAACCCCAGTCGTAAGCAGTGAAGAACGAAGGGAATCAACTAGAGAGGGGCATTCTGCTGAAGGAGGCACCCCAAAGAGTAATCAGGAGGGTGGAGGCACTCAGGAACCTGTGGAGGGCCCTGAGACCTCGGAAGCGCAGCCCCTGCTAGGAGGAGAAATACCGGGCTCACCGAATGAAGAACGGTTCTTCTCTGTAAACGATGAGACGGACATATCCTCCGGGAGTGAGGACACAGATTCGGTTTCGGCTGATTCAGATGAGAGCTCTGTTATAAGCTGCGCTTCAGATCCTGATAAGGCACAGTCACAGTCTACCTCTGAGGATATATCTCAGTGGCCTGCCTTAACCCAGAAGAGGAAATCACAGAGAAGTCGCCAGAGCCGTAAGCAGCAAAGCCCGGTCAGCCCGATGGCTAAAAAGCTGGTTTGGGATTACTCGGCCACATCTAACCTATATCAGGAGGAAGGGGGTGTACGAGGCCAGCAGACAGGTCACACTAGCTGACAAAATCAAGCCCAAGCTCCTACAATGGATCTACTCTTTGCAACCCTGAAACAATTGCAGGAGGAGGATAGGTCAGAGTCCAAAAGATCGAAGCAAGTTAGCAAAACAATTGAAGGTTCTCTCAGCAAAATGAATAAGTTATATGCTGAAATGGCTAGTCGGGTGACAGAGGTTGAAGAGAGAACGTTAAAACTCGAAGACGAGGTGACTCGATGGCAAGAGTTTAGAGCGGTGCAGGAGAAGACGAAGGAAGATCTACAGTGGAAACTTGAGGATTTCGAGAGCAGGCAGAGGCGCAACAACATTACACTATTGGGTATTCCAGAGGGAGCGGAGGAGCAGGACCCCAGAGCATTCGTGGTCACTCTCTTGAAAGAGGCATTTCCTGAGATTATTGGCTGGGACTGGGAGGTCGAGGTCCAGCGGGCACACAGGTTTCCCCTGACCCAAAAGAAATCATATGGGGCTTCCCGTAATGAGAAACCGAGAGCTTTGCTGGTATTTGTGGGGAACTACTTGCTAGACAGGAAATTATTTACAAAGCCAAGCCACAGGACAATCGCTCCTTCAAAGGAATATCTTTTTTCGCACGGCCCAACTTCTGCCATGTTACAGTAGAAAGGAGGTGGAGGTTAAGGCAACTGATTGATCCCTTTCAGAAGATAGGATGCGAGGTCTCCCTTTTGTTCCCAGCCAGACTGAAAGTAATGATGGACGGTCATACCAGAATGTTTTTCTCCGAAGTCAAGGCGCAGGGCTTCTTGACTGAGCTAAATGAAAAGAGAAGACGGGGAGATACTAGGCTAGTTGTTGTTAAATGAGTAAATGAGTAACTCTGTATAGCCAACTAACTAACGTGGGATTAAATGAATGTGGTGTCACTTGATATATAGTTAGAGACAAGAGATAACTTATCTATTACGGTCAGTCCCGAGGTTAGATTTAATTGGGTACCTTGCACGTGTATTGTTGGTTTTATTCTTTTGTTAAACATCTGATTTAGGTACTTAGGTATTAAGGGAGAGAGGGGGGTGCGACACTCTAGGGGATGAAAACAGTCACACTTAGGTCAGGATTGACCTATTTGCCTGTGTAGGGGTGGAGGGCTGTAAGGGGAGGGATCACAGGACAGCTTAAAAGGATAAGGACATTTCAAGGCAGAGGGACGAAACAAGATGGTCAAAGGATACAATCAAGGGAAACTAGGGGAACACTGGTGATAAAGAAGCTAATCTTGTACAGAGCGAGCAGTGTGAATTGTAAAACATCAGGGGCAAAGACTAATGGTATTCACTGTAGAGGCAGTAATGAATGGAACAGAGAATTCGCTTGGGACCAAGTGTTGGAAAATAATAAGGACTTAGGATGAGTTCAAACGTCAAGGTGTTAACGATGAATGTCTGTGGGTTGAACAACAGGTTAAAAAGGCAAAGGGTAGCCCTACTATTGAAAAATACGCATGTGGATTTTATATGTCTACAGGAGACCCACATAGAGGGTAACAAACCTTTTTTGTTGGAACAACTAGGGCTCGGGTGTTAGCACATTCAAAACAGGGGGCAAAGGTCAGGGGAGTGGCCATTCTAACTAAATTATTACACTGTAACTAAAGGTATTGAAATGTCCTAGAAATTGGATTGTACATTTTGGTTTGTCCTGTGATTGGGGGAGGGGGAGGGGGGTTAAGGGGGATAAATGTTGTAAAAACTTTCGAATAATAACATAAAAAAAAAAAAAAAGTTCACCAGTTACCACTGGTGCCCAGTCTTCATTTTTCTACCTTTTAGGAATAAAGTTACAAAATGGTACTATCCTTGATATGTTTTGAGTTTTCCCTCTAGATAATGTGAAGGTTGCATTTCACAATGGGTACCCTTTAAGTGAGCTCCAAAGTTTTAAGTTCAGTCACAGAATCAAATGATGAGCCAGGACTATGGTATGGAGACTGGTTTATTTTCTGTCTCTACAAATTTGCCTTAATATTTGGTAAAGTGTATGGTAGCATTAGTCTCTTATCGAGAACACAGAATGACTCATTATGATGGAGGTCAGAACAGCATTCATGGTCCTGCCGAAGGCGCCGGACCACCGCAGCCACATCAGAAGTGATTGCACTGATCAATGCATTACAATGTGAACAAATAGACAGAAACCTGACCTCAGCAGTCTTTCTGACTCTGCAGGAAATGACAACCGGTGATTCTCCTAGTGTGCCACCCGACAAGCCAGAGCCTGAATAGATCTCTGTAGGCCTGCCATGTCAGAGGGTAAACCTTTCAGGTAGGCAACAACCTGGGTCAGCTTGTTTCCATTCTCCTGGAGTGCGTTCAGCACTACAGTTTGACCCAAAGAGATCTGCCTCAGGATATTTATGGCTTCTACACTTAGAGCAGCAGGGAAGATAGAGGCAGGAGATGGGGTACCTGGTTGGAAGGTGACTCTCCTCTGCTTGGGGTAATGGGCCCAGACAGCAGTTTGGGGAGCAGCAGGGAGGATGGAGATGGAGCGGGGAAATGGTGGACATGGACTCGGTAGAGTGTTCCAGGTTGGTCTGCCACCTCTAGGGAGTGGCCACTGGAGCTAAATGAAGATGAAGATGTTGAAGAATTGTCTTCATGCTCCTCCAGGGCACTCCCCCCATCCTCTGGGCCACTGGTCACCTCTGTTATGTTATGTTATGTTATTTTATTTTTATATAGCGCAAATTACCACTGGTCTCTAAGCGCTCAAAGAAGGAACAGGGCCCAGCATGACTGCTGGACGTAGGATTAAACAGATGTCAGTGTTTCTCTGAACAGGTGGGTTTTTAACAACTTTCTAAAGGGGAGCAGGGCTGATTCCCTACGCAAGGCCTCTGGTAGGTTGTTCTAGATCCGAGGCAGGAAAACCGAGAATGCTCTGCCTCCTTTGATCTTGAGATTGTATCTAGGGGAGGCTAGTTTGCATGCCTCTGTAGAGCGCAGAGCCCGTCCTGGCACGTACTTTTGGACTCTGTCCTTTATATATTTTGGCGCATCTCCATAGAGTGCTTTATGGGCTATGCACAAGCTCTTAAAGTGCACCCACTGTTTGATAGGCAGCCAGTGCAATTTATGCAGTAAGGGGGTGGCCCTCGTACGCCTAGGGAGGCTGAAGATTAATCTAGCTGCGTCATTTTGCACCACCTGCAGCCGCCTCAAAAGCCTCTGCGAGATGCCTAAGTAAAGGACATTCCCGTAGTCTAGCCGGGAGATAACAGTAGCTGATACAATTGTTTGTAGGGCCGAAGTGGAGAGGAGTGGAACAAGTTTCCGCAGTTGCCTAAGTAGGCCCATGCAGCTACCCACCAGTGCTGATACCTGGCTAGACATTGGTAGGTCGGAATGGATCTTTAAGCCCAAGTTCTTTACTACTGGTGCTGGGGTCGGTGCCACCCCTAGTTCTGAGGGCCAGAACAGTTCACACCAAGGGCTGTGACAGTATGGTGTAGGAAACCACTGTGGCCAGTTGCTTCCCCAACTGTCTCTCACCTTTCACCTTTGCTGCCCTCGATTGATGCTGTAATAGGAGTTGAAATAGATTCAATACAATTGCCGAAGACCACTATGCAGGCATAACATTACACTACACATTACACATTAGGATTGATAACTTATTGTAGAGGGATTAGTACATCAGCTCAACCATTGGCATGGGAACATGCATTAATGCCACATGTCCTGAGTAGGGAATCGTCATGGTGTCAGAAGCACTGCCAGCTCCAATTGCATGTGTGTACATATCTATATTTAACGCTAATGTGTGGAGCAAGTGATATCATTACCATCTCAACCTAGGCCCTTGTATCATAACATAGTTACCTAGAGTTATCTAATGGAATGTCCATATGAATACATTACTATCTATCCACACAGGGTCCTGCAACACACAACAGATTAGGTGTCCCAAACCTAATACATGTCATGCTGCAGAGCACCTACTAGGGATAAGTACCATTAAATTCTGAAGTAGCAATTGACATAGAAGAGCTAATTCCACACTGCTAATATTCTCAAGTTGCAGTCTCACTTCTGTCCACTGCCAGAAGATGCTGTCAACAGATGCAAATGAGTAGCCTAGCTACAGTCACATGTAGTACAAAAGACTAGTATGTAGACAGATAGTGATAGCACCACAAATATGCATTGTATATGAGGTACATCCCCATTCAAGATAGGTTCCTGTGAGCAGACCTTTTCCACATATCAATTGTCCACATATCAATTGTCAATGCCATGAGGACACTGAAAGTACATGAAGCATTGTAATGAGCCTGGCCATGAAGATGCCACATTGGGCTCTACAAGGGGAGGGTAAACACAGTACAATCTAAGATTTTGTGACACATTTACCTATGTAGTACTGACTGCTGACACACATGTCACACTGACATGTCAGCAAATCACTCCTGAATGCAAGTCACAATCCACCGACTGACAGTTCACTGATGCACATGCCCATCCCAACATACTTCATACATCCTTCTCACTGGCATGCTAATAAACATGGGCTGAAGTAACTGAAACATCCCAAACATGTGTGTTATTTCATCAACATTTTCACCTCTCAGATGTTATCCACCAATGTCATTGGATATGTGTGACTCATCCACCCAATCCTAACTTACCACTTTTTTTGCTTAGCTCTACTATGTGTGCCCAAAAACTCTTTCATATAGTCATATACGACTTGGCAAACTAAAAATATCTGATTTATACCTTCTATACCCTCAAATAAGCTACAGGAGTAGTTGTGAGAGTACAACACATGAAGGTATGCATGGCTGAATTTAGGCATCCAAAAAGATGGCACCAGTTGGGTTAGCCAATTAATACTTCTGTACACTCCTCAAATAGCAAGATGATGTTGTGCTAAGTCACTACACCCACAGTGCATTGCATGTCATGCCTCAAGTATGTGGCACACCATGAAATGAGACACAGAAGTGAGAGAAGTAGAGACATTACGCTACCATGTCTATCTGCAACACTGCAAAGAAATGTCTGATTGGACCATGCTTAGTTCCTGCCAACATGTCCTATAGTCATTGGTGAACAACATGCACCAGCCATGCACCAACTACTTAGAGTGTTAGTGTCAAACGAGGTCTTCCTCAGGATCTGTCGAGTTGATATAGGGGCCCACCTCTCGATACCTCCAATTCTGATTGTAGTAAATACACAGAATATTGAAGTGATCGAGCGGGGGGAAAAGGGTGTTGGGAAAGGAACAGCAGGGAAGGAGATCTGAAAAGGAAAAGTTAGTCAGGGGTGTTGGGTAGGGAACAGCAGGGAAGGAGATCTGAAAAGGAAAAGTTAGTGTTGCAAATCTATACTGATATTCTAAGAACTCTGCAACAACTTAAAGAACTAAAAATGTCACCCCTCAATAAAAGACCTTTTGTCTTTAACCTGGGTTTAACTCCAAATCAACATATATGATATCATTCCTTTAAGTTAAGCATCAAAAGAAAACACATTTGGGTCTCAAATTCAACACTGACGGAATGACTCCTTTCTTGTAAATAACCACTTTACAATGACAGTCAAAAATGTCTCTTCGCCTAGTAAAACATAAACTTTTACATGGATAATCTCTGATGCAGTTTTTACATAAATAATCTCAAGTTCAAAACCTTCACTTGAAAATTCTTTCTAACAAAATAATTCTTTCTTTAGTAATATCAATTCGTACTGCGACTGTTATGGATTGCGACCAAAGAAACCATAAGAAACAGACCTAACTAGATAGAGCCTAAGCTCTCAGAGAATTATTTCACAGAGAACAAAGAATGTGTATTTTGCGCAGATAAAAGACTCAAAAACACATTTAAACAAGTTTACTATAATGTGCTTTAAATATTGGCCCAGAAAACAGCTTAAAATGTCCTACCTGTAGAGTACGACCTACTCTACTGATACACAGGGCGTGGGCGAAGAAACCTAGGCCTCAGAGATCCAACTTACTGGTACTGCAAAGGATTCCCAAATACCTCCACAGCAGGTTGCGCCTTCCAAAGGACCTTCAGCAGGATTGCCAACCACTTCCTGAAGCAAAGTCCAAGAAAATGCTTCCAAAACTCTGAACTCCACTCAGAGCTACTGGAAGACGCTGCTACACCCTCAAGATCCTAAGAATAGTGAGCAAAGAGGCCTGGGCGTGGTCGCGCACGTTAACGTGGCTACGCCCGATGTTAAACGCGACCGCTTGCCGTTTCTCACGCATTTCGCGTGAGGTTTTCAATACCGCTTGCCAAACCTCACGCATCTCGCGTGAGGTCGCCAAACCTCACGCATTTCGCGTGTCAGTATATACATCCACATATGTTTCTGTAGGTCGTGCAAACGAACCACCAGCGCCCCCTGGAGGGAAAACTGTGAATCTTCCCACACAAATACCTCGAGCATGGCTGATACCGTGGGGCGGGCCCTAGACCGCAAGCCGCCCTAGTATTCCTGACAGTTAGGTTTATTATTACATTGTTTTGTCAAGTAAAAGACAGGATTCGTTATAAAAAGCTTGGATGTATTTGAACCACATTACCTTTCTGTTCCTACGCACAATCACTCAACTCTCCCTGAGCACACATTCCCTCCTACTTTTGTGTACCAATGTTGATTAATCTCATATTCATATGTCTTGATTAAATCTATTTCTGTGATGCAAATTAAACCACAAGAAACCATCCGTTTGTGCAGTGACGTTTTGAATTATTGTATGTATATGAAAGTAGGTAGGGTTACTGAAAACTGTGTCTAGGAACAACAAAGGAGCAGCTGGGCTACAGGACCATGACAATTTGCATGACATCTCCTCCAAACAGTCAGGCCTTGCTCTCAGAAGGCTGTGGCTAATTATTCCAAATGTACCTCACAATTCCACCACTCCTAACCGATGATTCATCCTCTGCACCTTCTGTATGTGAACATACAGTTGTGTGGTGCTCTGAAGGTATCTGTGATTGTTTTGTGCGCCCTAAGTTGGCAGGGTATTCCCGGACGTGGGTCCCTTGCTCACTTTGCCACTGGATTCAAGATAGCCTGGCTGATGAGGTGTGTTAGCCTGAAACCGGTGCCAGGATGCTTATTTCCGGTCCAGGGAAGACCTGGCTCGGCAGTTCGGGCTGGACTGTTCCCATGAGGCTCAGGGTCAAGACTGATTTGCATATAGCTGGGTCTGAACTGGGGAAGTGAATTGAGCTAAAGAACGATTATGGATTCAACCCCAGATCTGTGACTGGGAATGAGTGTCTCAAAAGTTTCAGTGCTCCATCCATCATCTCTTTGTGTTTGCTTTGTTCACGCTAAGTTGGCAGGGTATGCCCAGATATGGGTCCATTGCTCACTTTGCCACTGGATTCAAGATAGCCTGGCTACTGAGGAGTGTTATCCCGAAACCAGTCCCAGGATGCTTGTTTCCGGTTAAGGGAAGACTTGGATTGGCAGTTCGGGCTAGACAGTTCCCAGGAGGCACAGGGTCAAGACTGATTTGTATTTAGCTGGGTCTGGACTGGGGTGTTGAAGTCTGCAAAAGAATGATGATGGATTCAACCGGGATCTGTGACTGGGGGTGAGTGTCTAAAAAGTTTCAGCGCTTCGTCCATCATCTCTTTGTGTTTGCAGGTGTTTTAATCTCCCAGTCAACTGTTGTGCAAAGTCTTATGTGGGCTGCGATGACAGTGGAACAGTACAATTGGCTTATATCATCCTCTATTGCTTAGTACAGTATTGTGACATAGCTCATGGTGAGATCCCTATACAGACCAATGCACATATACCATGATGTGTGTATCCAAGTCAATGTAGCTACCATGAATTAGAGTAATGCATAAATATATGCCTATAACACAAGTGGAAATCACCCGCTTAACTCATTCTAATGGTGGCAACCTCCCCAGCAAACTCTAGGGCCCCAAAGGCCTTTACATGTGTGCCCGTGTAAGGGTCATGCAATGTATGCAATCAACATAATGCTTACACTCTGAGGCACATTGTAGTCAATGGGAAAGGAAGGTAAGCAGTCAAATAGAGTGTAATGAGTACTCTAGAAACTTACCGATACCTGTGGTGCACCATACAGCTGGGTATAGAGGGAAAGGACCTTGTCAACTAGGGATTCTAGATAATCAGCTTGCGTTCAATGAAGAAGCCTTATTATTGGTGACGTCAGGTATCCACATAGGTGGATTTATTTTATTTTTTCATTTCAGAGTGTCCCTTGAGGAAGGTACCACCTGGGTACCGAAATGCATCGGGCACGCAACAAAGATGTGTTATGTTGTAATGTTGATTAAAATGTTTGAAAAATATTACGATAATTGACTTTATGAATAAATGTAATGGCACTGAATCAAAATATGTGATTTAAAACATGAATTTTTTCGATGTGATTATGAAAATTAAATGAATGTGAAGCAATTGGAAAACATTTGATTAAGTTTGGATATTGTTAAAGGTGTGAGATAGCACCAAGTGAACAGTGCATGACTGGACTAGCTCTCTGGCTAGTCTTAACTACAGTATATTCAATGAGTGACACCCCTTATCAGTCACAGCACCAGTTGATTAAAATAGTTTTAATTTAGAATTGAATTTTGAGTGCTCCTCGTGCACATCCCCATTATCACTTCTCTACTGTCAGCAGACACATCTCTTAAACCGCAAAAACCACAATAACAACCTTCAGCCTGTGGCTGTGGCCGGCTTTGCTGAACAAGCCTACCGGGCAATTCAAATCAGACAGCGGTCACCAAAGAAGCCTGCCCCATTGGTGATGTCTGGTAGCCACATATGTGGTTTACACTGTTGGAAGATACATCCCTTGAACTGAAATGGTCACAATAGCAAGCTTCAGCCTATGGCTGTGACCGCCATGGATGTACCCGCCTACCACGCGGTTTGAAATCGCTGTCGGTTGGGGATCCTGAATGTCACATTGATGAGGTGAGGCCTCCACCATATCAGTCCACATAACCACATTGTAAGAGGATTTGAAAGTGTGTGTATATATATATATATATATATACACACATATATATACACACATATATATTGGTACATGTCAGCTGATGTATGACACCTTTTCTCTGCCTCTACCATTACACGTCAGTGTTGTTCATGAGTGTGCCGATTAGCGCGCTGCTGGGCACCCTGGTTGTGACAGTGGTGATGGGTGCAATGCAGACTCCACAAAATGACGCTGCCCTCCAAACAAGTTGAATATGTATGATGTTCTCACTGCTGTTACAAACTCATGTGTAGTCTAGATTGGTGCAGATAGGTGGAATTTGTTATGATGCCAGTGCATCCTATACATCAGGAGGACTCCTGTATATATCTGGTATGTGACTGTAATGCCTTATGCTGTGCGCCGGTTGTGATGGGCTCTCACATAACAATGCTCAATGTAGCCAAATGTCCATTTGCATATTTGTCAGACACCTGTGCCACTTTCCTCATACTAGAAGTTAGTATCTTTGTATTTCAATTGTCGTACATATATGAAGTGTAATGCTGTATACTGCTCTAACATATACAACTGTTAGTTTGGTCTCAACAGGCAGACAATACTTGACCTATGTGACCAGTTGGAGCCTCACTTACATCCTCATCCGACACATCTCACTGGTCTGAAACAAACAGTGAAAGTGATGGCCACACTGGTTAATTTTAGAACACATAGTGGCTTTATCAGGTGGGATGTTGAAATCAATGTTTAGTATGCTGCCACCTGATGTGCTGTCAGCACTGGTAAGTCACATGGATAGCTACATTTAGTTCCCCAAACATCAAGATTTGGCCATTGTGAAAGGACATTTTTATGCCATAGGTCACATTCCACCTGTAGTTGAAGCAGAGGTATAGATGGCACACATGTTGCCCTAGAACTACATCAAGCCAGTGAACAGGTGTACAGGAATAGGAAGCACTTCCATTCTATCAATGTGCAAGTGGCATGCCGTGCAGACTTATACATCTAACACGTCTGTACTAAATTCCCAAGATCTGCCTATGACTCCTACGAAATGTGGAAAAGCACCGTACCCCAGATGTTGTAATGACTAAAATTGGATAGGGCATCACTTGTTGGTGAGTGAGATGTGTCAAACGTTTCAGTGTGTGATGTCTGGTGGCATCTTCTGCAAATGTCTGAATCATTAATGCACATTGGTGTGTCTCCCATCTAGGTGACTCAATGTATCCCAACCCGCCATGGTTGTTGGGCCCGCTGAGGAAACCAACAATGCCAGAGTAAATCTGCTTCAATGAGACCCATGGTGGAACATGGATGCTAGTGGAGGGGGCTGGTCCTGAAATATTCAAATGTCTGGACAAGTCTGAAGGAGCCCTCCTCTAATCTCCCGCAGAAGGTGTATCAGATCACTCTTGCCTACAGCACGCTCCACATTCTTGCATTGTGCAGGAACATCCCTCTGATTGAAGTGGATCGAGACCAGCAGGTCCCCCGGGTAAGGACCCTCACATGAGCAGTATTTATGATAGTGGCAAAGCGGAAGGAGTTTGGCATGCATCAACAGCTCATCAACAACTTCTTCCCTTAAGCTGAGGTATGCTGAGAAATGTCATGACTGTGACAGTTACAGTTATTGTGGTTGTGCAGCTGTGAGGAAGTCACTGTTGGCTGACTAATTGGTGTGTACAGCTGTGGATAATCTGAGCAGGTTTGTTAGTAGAGGACCTCTAAACACATGCCCATATTGTTGCTATACCTCTGTGTTGTTTGCTTTTCTCCAAGTCCTGTGTACTCTAGAAGTTGGCTGTGATTAGTGTCTTCTGTCTGATTACCTACCTGATATATGACTTTTGGCCCTGTTATCTTCATTCGGACAATTCAGATTATTAGCATTTTAAGGTGTATAATGCTGTTTTGCAGTGCAAATTGTACAGGGAATGTGCATGAGAATGTCTGGCACAGCTGTTGGTGTACCAGTCTGGTACCAAGGAAGCTTGCACAGTGATAGGATGGAAGTTGCTGCTACACCATTGCATTTCTTCCCTGGTGTGTGATGGTCCTTTGGCAATATACTTTGCAGCATACCAGTTGGCAAGAGGCTAGTGTGTTGTCAGTTACTGTTACTATCACTTTAAATGGGTCCTATGATGATTCTTTGATGGGAAAAAAACTTACAGACATCATCCCCATGGGTGTGATGTGCTGGGGGCTGATACATTAGGACTCATATGCAGAGCTACTGATTGCAACTGCCAGTGACACATCTCTGATACTTTGGCTACTGCATATGGGATAACTTTATGTGCCAGATGATAGCAAGCGGTGAGATGTGTGAAAACAGTACATTGACATGCTGTGTCAGTTGGTGAGGTGTTGCTCACTAGTCTCCAGTCCCCCAGGTATTCCAGTCATACTCTCAGTGTGCAGAATGGCAAACACATTATCCTCCTAGGCTGTGAGTTTGTAACAGTGGCTCAGGAGGCCAACCTCCAATCTTCTGAGTCCACAGGTGGTGTTTGTTTGAGGCTGTTCTTGACCCTAGTTTTCAGGTCATGCCACCTTTTCCTGATGTCCGCCTTTTTGCCCAAGGTGGTACCTACACTATTGACCTTGTTGACAACTCTGTCCCACTTGTCATTCCTCCTAGCAACGGAGGTTTGTTGGACCTGGGCTCCAAACAAAAGTGGATCTACTCTAATGATTTCATCCACCAACACTGACAACCCAGTATCAGAAAAAGGAGGATTTTTTTGCTTTTGACATACGAAGACGAAAATGAAAAATGTGAGTGTGCTATTGAAGGCGATGAAAAATGGGTATAAACTGGGTGTGACAAGGAACATTGTGTGAACAAACGTGCCGGGTGTGTGTAATTGTGTTGTGTAGTGATAGCTGCCTTTCTGCAGTGTAGCGGCAAAGGATGGGGTATAATTTATGCTTTGAAATTTGAGTGTGGCCACCTAGGCAATGAACATCAGTTGTGTCCTTTTTTTGTAATTCCATTGGCCAGTTGTGTTGTTTTGTGGAAGCAGTAGCAAGCTGGTCAATCACCATGGTCTGACCGCAGAATCCTGACCACAAGTACACTGGCTTCATCGTAATCTGCACGGTGGTTATACCACAGTGCTGTCAGCATTGAAATCCCTATTGACAAGCTTTATGGCAGCCACATCCCATATGAAGAGCTTTCAGACTGCAGCGGTTGGAGGTTTGCACTGCATGCATTGTAATTAGGTGACAATTAGTTCATGTCCTCTGCTGTTGGAATGGGCCCGCAGACACAGTGGTCAGATGACCGGTCTGACTGGTATCATAACCAGACCCATAGTTCTTTATTTCACATCTGGCTGTCCTCTAATGGAGAGCACTTTCTGTTCAATGATATCTCTTCAGGAGCTCAATGACTTGCTTCTGCTGTTAATTCTGCCATGCAGTAAATCTCACAATTGGAGTTGCTGTGTTCCTAATCATGATAAGACCCATACTTCAAAAGATAATGATTCCACAATGCTGATATATTACATCTTAGTTATTTGTTTGCAATTTTATGTTTCACATAAAATACCCCTGGGATATCCTAGAGTCTTACAAATAGTACATAGAGATATCGTCGCAACCGAACATTGAGGCAAAAATAGTGTATACAAGTTCATCCTCTGAAATGAAATTTGGAAATAGTTACAGAGTCAAGCTATCCTGGCTGATGAGGGCTGAAAGCCCGAAACTGGGCCTAGGATGCTTGTTTCCTGTCCAGGGAGGACCTGGCCTGGCAATTCAGGCTGTACTGTTCCCGTTGGGCACGGGGTCAAGACTGATTTGCATATGGCTGGGTCCAAACTGGAATGGCATGGTGAGCAAATAAATGATGGATCTAGGCCCATATCTCTGTACTGGGGTGAATGTATGACATTGTTCTGCATTCTGTCCATTAATTGTTGTTTTTGCCGTAGTTAGAGAGGCCCACGGATATACATTCCACATTGCAAACATAGGGCCTGATTATGATCTTGGCGGATAGGATACTCCTTCCAAACATATCCTGTGCGACTATTATGAGCTCCATAGGATCAAATGGAATCATAATTGGGTGGACGGGATATCAGTTTGTGATGACGTATCCCAAATACCAAGATTGTAATCAGGCCCATAGTGTTATGACAATCCTAACAAGTCACTTTAGAAAATTCTCCTGGGATAAAAGATGTGTGAATTTTTTAGCTCACTGTAGTAAGATCTGAAATGGTTCCTGTTGTCCTACTTTGTTTATGCTTGTGGTGCTTATTTTCAACCCGCAAATAATGTTGTTATGCCAGCAATATGTACATTGGTGTGTCTTACCACCAACAATAGTGTGAGATGGTCTGTTTATGTTTCTGCAGCATGTCTTCCCACTGGCTGTGTTTCCAAAACTAAGCCTTAGCTTACTGCATGCATATAATATTTAGATTTTCTACAGATGAAAGTACATTTCAATTCAATTCAAATAATCTTTATTTCGATCATAAAAGATCATAAAAGATGTACAAATTAATTTTCCTCTTTAAGCAATTTAAAAACATTATACATATGTACTATCCATTTTTTAAAAGCAGTTTCCCAAAATGATAGTTACGGCAATACTTAATAAAATATCATTTTTAAAAACGAAACAAAATCAGGGCATTTGTGCAAGGGAATTAGAAAATACTTTTCAAGCGCAGGCTGGGCACACCCCTGAGTCCAGACAACCAGCCCAAGATTTTGTGAGGGACTTTAAAGGAAGAGATCCATACCTCCATTGCATGTAAATCTTTTGTGCGAACACTGGTGTCATGCCATCTAATACGTGTTCGTGGCAATATGAGTCTTTTACTTTGATGAATGTGTCGGTTAAGGATCCTTCCCGGGTGGAATTCAATGTTTTTTGAAGCATAAAGCTATAAAATAAATTTGAAAGTGCTTTTCTGGAAATCCTTACGGACGCAGTTTCCGGCTCTGTCCATAGCTCTGGCACTCCAAGAGTCGTGCACATATCCCTGATGTACTTTATCCAGGGGATTTTGGTGGCATTAGTTAATCTCAGAAATTCCTGCAGCTCATTTCTGTACTTTACAAGATCCTGACTACTCCACAAGCGCCGCCAATAGGTCAGAGGTTTAAGGCCCAGTTCCTCAGTGATTGGTCGCAGTGCCAAGTCCAGTCTTAGGGGGAGAAGCGGAGTGCTTGGGGGGAGTGCAGCTAGTTGTCTGATTAAATGATTTTCTGCAACCTGTATGGTGTATAACGGAATGTGTCCCCAGAGCTCGCCCCCATAAGTGATGCCCCCCCGAGCTTGAGCTTTATAAATGTGAATGGCGGGTACCAACGGACGAAGAGGAGATTTTTTAGCAATTCTTGTAATGGCAACCGCCCTCTGAGCTAGTTTTGTGGTTGCTTTTGTTTTATGTGGCAGCCATGTAGGATTCTGGTTAAGGGTTATCCCAAGATATTCTATTGTATGAACCCTTTCCAGAATTGTTGATCCTAGGCGGGGATTTGGGCAATTTTTGGGTTTGGGGTTAAGAATCATAAATTTTGTTTTTGAAGGGTTTATTTCAAGGCCCCTTTCATTACAGAACCCCAGAAACCCATTCAGGACCCTCTGAAGCCCCATTGGCGTTTTGACAGCAGCAGGGTGTCATCCGCGAACATAATCGCGGGCACCCTGCCACTGTTCAATTGTGGTGCGTCAATATTAGGGATCCTACTCAAGTGCTCTATCACCCCGTTCACAAATAGGCAAAACAGGGTCGGAGCCAGTACGCAACCCTGTCGTACCCCTCTGCGAACGGGGAACCTGTCCGTCAGCCTGCCCCCTTTCCCATATCTGACTCGGGCAAAATTGTCGGTATGCAATCTAATTAAAATATGGAGGATGTCACCTGGGACGTCCAGCTCAGCCAGCACCTCCCACAGTTTAGCCCGTGGGACCAAATGGAAGGCGGCACGGAGATCCACAAAGACCGCGTACAGTGTGCCGCCTTCGATAAGTACTGTCTTCCAGTAAATAATATTCAGTTGGAGTATTTGGTCAACTGTGGAAACTCCTTTTTTAAATCCTGCCTGTAGAGGGCTTAGGATATCGGTCTCCTCTATCCAGGATTGCAACCTGTTAGGTATTTGTCTGCCAAATAGCTTTTGGGAGACATCAATGAGGCTAATTGGGCGATAGTTGGCTGGGAGCAGGGGCGACCCCTTTTTGAAGATCGGGACCACCTCCGCCCCCAGCCAAGTATCAGGTATTTCCATCCCCCCCAGCACTGCATTGAATATCACTAGGAGATAGGGTGCCCAGATTCCTGGTTCCTGCTTAAATAGGTCCCCCGGCACCCCGTCCAGGCCCGGTGCCTTTCCAGAGGACAGCCCTGCTATCGCCATCCTAATCTCTTTCACAGTAAAGGGATCAGAGGCCTGTTTGTCTTGAATGATGGGTGGCGGTGGTTCTATCCCCCCAGCCTCAGAGGAATATAATAACTGGAAATGTTTTTGCCAGACACTGGCGGCAATGTTTGGTTCGGTTGCCGAGGGGAGGTTTTCAGAACCGTGGTTGACTATTCACCAGAATTTGCGGGAGTCTCTTGTTGCCAAAGACTCCGAAAGATTCTCCCAGTGTTGGACATCCCACTCAGTCTTAGCGTTGGCTATAAGTATTTTATACGCCCTCCTTCTGGTGCGGATCTCTTCCCTCGGACCTCCAGCTTTAATAGTAGATAGAAGGTCGCGTTTTGCATTTCGGCATGAGGTGTTAAACCAAGTGCCTTTATGTGATCCCTGAGTTCTGGAAGGTCTGCTGCATAAGAGGTCTGCCTCAAGTGTGTTAATTAGGTGCTCGTGTACGTGTGCCAGATCCTCGCTGATTTCCTGCGTGCACACTGGGGCCCATAAGTCAAAAGCCTCCTCTAGAATTGGGGTGATCCCAGCATAGAAGGTAGCTAGCTTGTCTTCACTAGTAGCTAGCTTTTCCCATCTTATCCTCCTTCTATTGTTATCTAGGAGGTGTCCCTCTCTGGGGTTTTGTTCATTTGATGCCCAATCCTCCATACGGGGGATGGCATAATCCAGTTCTAAGGCATTGTGGTCACTATCCTCTCTAGATGTTACTCTGAAGTCCGCCACCCTTTTCCAAGCATGCAACTGTACCAGAAAGTAGTCTAGTCTAGATTCTCTCCCGATTTTGTTGTACGTACATTTGCTCGGGATATCCGACTTGGCGCGACCATTACAGGCTCTCAGGCCATGAGTGAGAGTAAGCATATTTATCTGTACGGCTAATGGTGTCCATGCTCTCGGAGGGGGAGCCTCTGTTGGTGGAACCTGGCAACTTGAATCCTCCTCTAGGGAGGGTCCATCAAGTAGGCCAGGTAATGGTTCGAAGTGTGAGTTGAAGTCTCCCCCTACTAGATATGGTATGCCTTCTGGAATGGTTTCTAGGAGAGAGGAAAATGCCTCAATGGTTTTGGAGGTGGCAGATATGGAGACTGATCTGGAATAGACATTTATTATAAGTAATTTATGTGATCTCGGCCATTCAAGAAGAACAGCCAGTATGTCTTCTGAATTCACGGTGTATCTTGAAGCAATGTAGCCCAGATCTGAGGCCACCCGGGCTGCCAGACCTCCAGATGGTCGGCCTCTCCCACCCCATACTGCTTGTATCGAGAATGTCTCAAAGCCCCTATAGGTATGCTCCTCCCTTGCCCAAGTCTCTTGGAAGAGGCAAGCACTTTTGGAATTGATTAATTCAGCCCATGAGTCGGAGTCTATTTTATTGGCCAGTCCTGCGACATTCCATGAGAGCAGCTTTAATGTATTAGGGACGTGCTGACTATTTCCCTTCGTGCTTTGGTTAGTCGTTTGATTTATATAGATTTTTGGGGATGTCCCCTGTATCGGCCCTTGTCCCCTGTATGGACCCTCTGACTCAGTTACCCTTTCTACTCTCTGTTGGAAATTTCCTGAGTTTCTGGGAGCAAGATGCTCCTCCCCATGGATAGGGTTAAAGGGTTTTTGACCGCAGTCGTCATTAAAGTTAGGTGTGTCATGCCCGAGTGGGTGCGGGGGTACCCTGTCTTCAGAGGCAAGCTGTCAATCCACCATTTCAAGACAATCAAATTGATTGAAAGTCGGCAGAATGGTGGCTGATAGTGTCTGAGGGGCCAAGTTACTTCTCGTTCGAAGCCACCCTTCCCGTTCCTCTTCTTTTTACGGTCTCCTAACCCTAAGCGTCATCATAAATTGGAGGGTAACCCGATGCTATTCGCATTTGGTTATAGGGGATTCTCCTCACTCCCAGGTTTCCTCCCCAGTTTCCCAGTGGTTCATGCCGATGTCCTCATCTCTGGTCATTGGGTATGTGAGTGTTTGATGGGTAGAAGAACGAGAGAGGAAGTGGATGGATGTTATTTCCCTCGTCCTCTGGGAAGCAGCCACAAATGTAGGAGACTGTTCCTGGTTCTTTAAAGCTTACCAGTATACAGTCGCCACTGATTGATTTGGGCGTCTTTCCTACCCATGAAACTCTTCTTACCATGCGAATATCGCTGGTCATACCTCTAGGAAGTGGTCTGTATGTGGATAACCAGTTAATTACTTTATTTTTTAGCGAGGCCCCTGTTTCGCTTGAAGCTGGTTTTAATTTGGGTGCCCCGGCTAGAATGACAGTGTATGCAGCTACCTCAGGTGGAAGATTTACAGTTACTGTTTTTTGTGTTTTTAACGATGTATTGTTGAGATCTTGAGGGTTTTCTGTATTGATTGATGGAGGTTTAGATGCACTTGTGTGTTGTAACTGTAAATGTGTTGCATCGGTGGCTGCAAGTGTTTGCTGTGAGCTGGGGGGTTGTTTGTGGGAAACACCCACGGGTGTTGCTGGTTGATGTGGTCTGGCAAGGGGATTGTTTTGCTTTAGATTGGGTGCTTGGTGACTAACTGGTTTTGGGTTTTTGGTAGAAGTTGAGGATTTTACGTTTTCTGCCTCATTGTTCTTTGTTGAGTTTTGAGACTCAGGGCCCTTTTTGTGTTTTGGGTCTGCGCTAGATGCTATGGGGCAGGGGTTCCAAGGTTTCCAACTGTCCATAAACTGGGAGGCGGTTTTCTCAAATTTAGTGAGTCTCGCTTCTATTTTGATCAGACGAGCTTTTAAAGGACTAAGCATTGACCTAAGCAGATTTCCTATATCTGTGAGTGTAATATCCTCTTCTGCTATCTCGGTGTTGTGTTCTAATGTGGGAGATGGAAGTTCGGTGGAAATGTTGGTAACTTTTTCCAGGGGAGAGAGCTCCGTTCTGGCTGGTGGGGGGAGTCTCGTGTGTAGTGTTATCAGAGCTAGATTTATTGTATATTGCCCCTGGCTTTGATTTTTTCACCTTCCTTACCCTGTGACTCTGTTTCCCCATTTTCCTTTTTTGTATTGCTCCTTCCCTTGCACCCCTAACTGTACTTGGAGGCTCTATTAGATCTAAGGTGTTCATTGCCAGTCGCGGTTCTTCCCTGGGTGGGTTAGGAATTAGTTCAGTGTGTTCCCCTCCAGTAGTGGAAGATGGAGTTTGTGTAATTTGTGTCAGTGGGAGTGAGAGTAGACTGATGTCTTCGAGGTCACTTAGGGTTTCCTCTGAGAGATCTATACTAGTAGGTGGTTGGTCCCCTCCACAAGCTCCAAGCTGCGAGCCATCTATATTCGACCTTTCCTAAGGGGTTTTTGCCATCGCTAGAATGCCCATAGATGATCGCCTGACCCACTCGATTTCTTGGGAAATGCGTCTTTCTAAGACAGTGATGTCATCAATCAGCAAGGATCCCGCCTTAAGGAAATAATTGTCGATTTTATCTTGGGCCGTAGCGGGCGTCGTAGGTCCAGCGACAGTCGAATTAGCTTTACTCCTAGTCTCCATTTTACTCACTGTTTGTGGGGCGTCTTGTGGATACAGGGGAGGGCCAAGTAATGTATAAGGAGGAAGGGTCGCAAGCAAGATTAAGCGGGTGGCCCGGTCCGGTCTCTTTCGTCCTCAAACGGCCTCAAACGGCCCGCTCTTTGCCCGGTCTTCGCCCGCGCTTCCGTCCGCGCGCGTCCCGCGTTCGCGTCTGGAGGCGGGGCTATGTAGGAGGAGGAGGGAGGCGGGAAGAGGCACCAGGTGCGCGCAATGTCCTGGCGCAAGCACCTCTGGGCCTCGCAGCCCCACTCCCGCTGGCCGATTCTTCGTCCCTCTCCCTCAGCAGCAGTTGCAAAATCAGGAATGGAGCACACGGGCTCAAGGTTCCCCACGCTAGTTCTCTGTTTAGGGCAGTATTAGCAGTGTTGGCAGTGTCCGGATTAAAAAGGATTCCTCAGAGTTGCCAAATAAGACTGCGAGCGGCTCCCGCGAAGCTGGGGCCGCGAGTCGTTATGAAGCCTTCAGGGAGGAGGGGGCGGGAAGAGGCACCAGGTGCGAGCGATGTCCTGGCGCAAGCACCTCTGGGCCTCGCAGTCCCGCTCCCGCTGGCCGATTCTTCGTCCCTTTCCCTCAGCAGCAGTTGCAAAATCAGGAATGGAGCACACAGGCTCAAGGTTCCCCACGCTAGTTCTCTGTTTAGGGCAGTATTAGCAGTGTTGGCAGTGTCCGGATTAAAAAGGATTCCTCAGAGTTGCCAAAGAAGACGACTGCGAGTGGAAAGTACATTTACATTTTGTTTATTATGGATCTTTTTAAAATGATGAATCGTAATTGCTATTTTTGGAACAAATCATCTGATACTCCCTCACCTTTTTTGTGTGTTGGGAAGTGTGAACTGGTCTCCAGATATACAAAATACATGAGATCACCTCAACTGAAAATATGCTTGTGAACTTGTTAGCATATTAAAATGTGAATTGCAAATTCTGTTTCAAACGAGTGTGTTGAAAAATCTGAGATGTGGGAATCTAAGTAAAGGCATGATGTCAGGAAACATATATATATTTTAGAAAAAAAGGTGTTTTGAACATCTGTTTGTAGCTGGAAAGAATCCAATATCTTTAATAAATACACAGGCACAGAGGTGTTGAATTGTTGCTAGGGGTTGTTTGGGAGGTGGTGGAGGTGTAGGTGTAGGGAAGATTTTGATATGCCCTGAGATAGTGCATAACTATTTAAATAGTACCACATGACAAAGAATTGGAACTTTGAACACATCACAGAACTCATCCTTTGTGAATGTTAAAACTTTGGTTGTCTGTTGTTATTGAGGAAAGAATCATTTTCTTGATCTATTAGCAAATAAATATTTGTAGCAAATGAACAAAATCTGCTCTTACATATAATTCCTGTGACAGAAGGTTTCACTCATCTGCATGGTGTTGTCTTAGCTCTAAAGACCCATTTACAAAATTGTACATATGAATGATTAGAGTGCTGGGGTTTTCGCTTTGTGTATACATTGAACAAGTCACTTTGTGTCTTGTGATTATCGATACTCTAGGTAGTGGGGTATCTTACCCTGAGTGGCACCAACTAGACTTTTGGTGTATAATACACCTATGTGACATACTATCCAAATGTACCAGTGTCTGACAATTTTTCTTATAAGTGCGACAGTATAACCACCACTACCTTGTGTGCCCCTTTATACTATTACAACCACTAGACCCTTCTGGTCACAGGGATATGGAGGGTTTTTGGGTTCTCCAAGAACCCGAGGTACGCAGAGCCAACAACTGATCTGCAACGTACAATGGTTTGTGTCCCGGATATGGAGCAATTCCTATAGCAAAAAAAAAGGGTATGAAGGAAAACTATTTATTTCTGAAATGTATATCAGATACTGAGTTTAGGTGCAGTGAGTATTTATACATCTCTAAATTTGGGTGTCCGCATACAATCATATGATTCAGAGGGCATGTAGCAAAATATCTTCTTTCTTGCACACTTGCTTGCATTTGGAATGCACAAATCAATTCACTAATAAAAAACAATTCTACTACACTGTGTTTCCATACATCTTTCGATAAAATTGGCCATCTACTTGTATGGTTGGAAATAGTGCATGCGATACAAAACACCACAACACGCGCCCTAGAGACATCCTATTTCACATAGCAGAATCCATGTGTTTTTTTACAATGTGTTAGCTGAGGATTTTGGGCAATAGCTAACTCACCACTCAGAAAATCCTACGATGCTCAGACATTTCTGCAAACTAGAAACCCAGGGATGTACAGGGTGGTGTTACTTGTGTTGTTCTGAAGACGTTTTTCTACCCTGACGCCCTTGCAAACATCAAGCTTTAACTAAACATGTCTTATCTTCACATTTCTGTGAAGGGAGGTTCTGCAATCTGCAGTGATCCCCCAATTTCCTACCAGCCAGCGTTCCCCCATGTCTTCTGATAATAATGTTTCCTCACTTATGTGAGTGGGCCTTATGCCTGTGACAGGAACGTCCAAAAATAAAAAATGGACAGATCCTATTTTCCACCCAAAATAATGCTTTGGTGGCTCCGGAATTCAGGCACTAGGTCTGTGGCACTCATTGAAGCCTACTATTTCAGAGTGGCATGACTTGCATGGCTGTTGCAAGATTTTCTCACACAGAAGCCCTTGCAAAGATTGAACTTCAGCTATATTTTCCTCAAATTTCTGTGAGGGAAAGTTCCGGAATCTGTGGGGAGCCACCAGTTTCCTACCACTAAGTGCACCTCCAAGTCTCCCTATAAAAATGGTTACTCATTTGTGTGGGTGGGCCTAACACCAATAACAGAAAAAAGGTCCACAATGCTCTGCAAACCTCAAACTGTGCCTAAAAACATATATTTTCATCACATTTCTGTGGGGGCCACACATTTTCTTCAGCTTTAAGCCACTTGACCTGAGGAAGCTACTAAGGGCCTAAAATCTCTGGGAAAGCACTAACCTGTTTTCTTCACAATGTCCTTTCGGGGATTTGTCAGTTGTAGGTGATAGATAATCACTATCACTATTGGGGATTTGTGCCATCAGTGCTGCTTCCAATGAGCTGATGTTGAAGATGGGTTGGAGGAGGGGTAGGGACAAATTTAAAAAAAGAAACCTCAGGGGCAAACACCAGAGGTTCTTTTTAAACCCTCCCCAGTTTCGGCTATTGGCTGATGTCCATACTGGGGAGGTAGTGCAAGCATTGGTTAGTTGCAAACTGCCACAAAAAGGGTTAAACAATATTTTGGAGCACGCATGCACTTTTAAAGTTCAGTTTTTAGATATGTAAATAGAATCAGCAAAAAGTTGATTGGGCTCTGGTTATTTTCTTCTTTAATCTCATCAAATTCCAATCCCTCGTGCTAACGCAATTCGCCGTGGTAGGGTTAACTACGGCTTCATCAGGGCTTAAAGTTTCTCAAGTTATGATCCTCACTGGAGAATTAATATGTCTTTATCTCAGTACTCTTGTCCACAAATATTGGGTCTGACGCGACTTGAAATTCAAGTATGCTTTTTGATAATTCACGGAACACAAATGACGTGTATTTCATTCAGTTCATGCAGGCAATTGAGACTTTCAAAATAATCGATGTGGCTTTACTTTGTACTTAGGTTGTCTATTAAAGGATTGCCCAAAATAAATCGTTTCTAATCCAGGTTCTCTGCAGTCTAGGAAAAGCACACACCGCCACCGCTATCGTGCCACAGAAAAAGACGTATTCATTCTCCAGTGAGGATCATAACTTGAGAAACTTTAAGCCCTGGTGAAGGGTAGGCTAACCCTACCACAGCGAAACGCATTGGCACGAGGGATTGGAATTTGATGAGTTTAAAGAAGAAAACAACAAGAGCCCAATCGACTTTTTCCTGATTCTTTTTACATATCTAAAAACTGAACTTTAAATGTGCATGCGTGCTCCGAAATATTGTTTAAGAATTGTTCAATCTCTTATTGAGTTAAGGCAAGTAGGCTGTTCTCTTCCCCGTCTTTTGGATGCACCAAATGTATTATTTGTTGGAATAAATTGTGTGTAGACAACTATATGAGCGCCAGTATATCCTACACACCCAAAAGTATTTGCCACAAAAAAGGGGTTAAGTTTGGCAAGATTGTCTAATGACTTTAATGCTTATCTCTGTGGTTTGCAGTGATTTCAGATTTGCAATTTAGAATTCAGCACATGTTATTCAGAGGGGATGAGATTAATTATGTACCAAATAAGATCTGGTAGGCTAGGAATACAAATTTATCGGGTGCAATAATTATCGACTATGCCAGCTTTAACACTTTAACATGTAGAGTTTGGTGCTTTCGGCAAAAAAATCATCATGCATGTATATTTCTTATTTTTTTTTCCAAATGTACTAGGGGGGAATTCAGGAGATGTGGTAATTCATACAAAACTTGCAATTTCAATTCAGAATTGAAAGAAAACTGGACACTTGTTACTAGGGCTGAAAAGGCCTATCAGTCACAGCACAGAATAATAGCAGAAGTGTGCATTGAAGCAAAAAATAAACAATCAAGTATTTAAAATAATTAGTCAAATAGAATACTCATGAACAGAAACAAAGACCATCTCTGTGGTTTGTGCCAGGCAATAGACTGTAAGAGGTCATAGATAAGGGACTAGGACAGCTGATCAAGTCAGTTGGAGGAAACACCTGTTCTTCCTTGTCCTTGGTGGTTGCTCAATAGTATGAAAATTGGTTATAAGTCTGGGAGAATGTGAGTCCTTCTCAGGTAACATGTTCAAAATCCAGTCAAGTCCAAAACACAAGTTCAATAAAAAAAACTAGGTTCAAACCCTGGTAGCAATCGCACAGCGGAGAAAGGCATAAAGTATTTAGCAATACCAACACAATTAAAAACTCAAAACATAACACAATAAAAATCACACATCCAGGTCACGATGACCGAACAGACATGACCTGTCTCGGCTCCTGGTCCGCGCACTGCTCCTGTGGCTATTGAGGCTGTGTTGGTGACCTACGGACTTTCTGGAGGGACTGCAACGTTGGCGGAGAATGCCCGGTTTGCGGAGGTGTGCTTTATTTGCCCGGGCTCGGCGCTGACCCTTCAATTTTGCCCCGCTACCTTCCCGTGTGCTCCGATGGCAGGCTCTATGATGGCGGGCGGTGCCCCCTGCCGATAGACCCTCTCCCGCTTCATAAGTGGCAGATCAGAATCCGCTGCCCACCCGTGCGGAGCGACAGTGGGCGGGGGAGGTTTGGCCGTGGAGGATCTCAGATGCCTCCTCACATTTGCACAGCGGACTCGGGTCGCATGTGCCTAACCCGAACATGGCGGCCACTTCATACTCCATGGCGGCGCAATCGGCTCTTCGTGAGAGACATTCATTGTTTTGCCCGCCTCTGCCTCCTCACTGCGGATAAGTTGAACTGTGGCTGGGTCGAGGTTCTCTGGGAGGTGACGCTTTATATTTCATCCTTGCGTTACTGATAGGAAGCTATCTCCCCCAGCACGCTGCCCCCCCCCAGTGTCTTCATGTCCTCTACAACATCGGCTGTGCTCTCCTAATGGCTGCTGGTATATCTCCCTCCCTTTCATCAGCGGCCAGTCTTTTTTTGCCTTAATTTGGATACTTTAGCTTGGGGGCACTCCACACGACCGCCCCGCACCTGACGCCCCTGCTCTCTGGACAGTCCCTCTTGGCTTTCAGTGACTGGTCCCATGACTCATGCTGCTTGGTCATTGGGCCTTTTGTGACCTGCACACAGCAAGGGATTTCAGCCCTGTACTTAGCATTGCTCCACGATCCTCCCTGAATGCAACGTCTGCTCCTCAGCGGCAAGCCTTGGCCCATTGTTCTCTGACTTTTCCCTGCTAGGGGTGGCACTCCTGCGCTTTCCGTGTTCTACGCTGCCAAGGAGTTGTTGAGAGGCGAGGGGACTGGTGTTGGTAATTCTCCTATCTCCACCTCAAGCTACTACCCCTGTGGAGACGGAACCGGACACCCCCACCTTCACAGAGGTCATCACCTTCCTGGAGGTGCCGCTTTATGCCACCAAAGAAAAAGTCTTCCAAGGCGCCTGTCAAGGTCTCTGACTTCTTCGCATCTACAGAAAAGTGAGTGTCGTTGAGAGGTGACCCAGGAGTGGCGACAATGGCTCTCACAAAATTAGAACTGCTGAATATGTTCAAAGACTTTAAATCTGACCTCCGTAAGGACATTAGTCAAGATGTCAAGTCCTCCATTGACCAGTTGTGGTCAGATCTGTCCGAGCATCTTGCTTCCATGCAACAGGATATTGACTACGTGGGCATGAGAGTCTTTGGCACACCAACAAGATCAGGAGAAAGGTTCAGTTGAACTCAGGGATGATGTCTGGTTGCTCAAAGACCAGCTGCTACAGGCGCATCTTAAAGCAGAGGACCTCGAGAATAGATCTCGGAGGGAAAATCTACACATTAGGGATCTGGAGGAGGGCACAGAGGGGTCAGACCTTGAGGCGTCTGCGATAGGCCTCTTCTCAGAGATTGTCTCCCCCCAGTCTCTCAAGATCAAGTTGGACAGAATCCACCACGTAGGGTCACTGCAGCAAGGAGAGAAGAAGAAACCACAGGATCTCCTGGCGAAATTCCACTCCTACAAAACCAAAGAAACAGTTTTACAGGTAGCAAGGGCTAAATACTCTATCTCTTTCCAGAACTTCTCCTGTAGCATCTGTCAGGACATCGCTCCTGGAACGCTATCCCAGAGACAATCGCTCCGACCTGTCACTACTAAACTGCGCGAGGATAAAATTAGATATAGATGGACTTATCCCTTTGGGCTCCGTTTCGAATTTTAGAACAAGCGACACCTTATCACTGATCTTCAAGAGGGGCTTGACCTGCTAGGCATTTCCGCATCCACAGAGACACCATTGCCAGACACTCAGTTGGGGTCAACTGCGGGAGGCCCATCAACCTCCGCTTGGTCATGACGATCACGACGCTGAATCTTCTGGATTGTCTCCAAAGGTGGGGCTCTCCTGCTTCGTCGCTGTCTCACGATGCCCCCCACTGATTGAGACTCTTGCTAATGAGCTGCAGTAGGGGCCTGCATCTACCGGGTGAGCTGGAAGGGTAGCCCTCTTAAGCCCCACTGCGGCCCGTGCCGCTACGAATGTAGAACCTTCTCGTCCGATGACGAACCTTTGGCCTCCACAGGACTTTCTTTATAGTGTGAAGGCTGCCATCATCAGATTTTGCCTTTTCAGGTCTATATCTAGTAATCACGTTTTCTGGGTTGCCAATTGTGGCCTTTAATTCCGCCGCGTTGAATACTGTTTTAACTGCCTGTTAGAGCGGGCCCGGACCGGGTCCTCGGACCCGAAGTCCTCAATGATCTCAAGGGGTCCTTTCGACCTCATGATGAGATCGAGACCTGTGTTTGTTTCTCCCATTTATTTTCCTTTGTTCTTACTTTTCTAGGGGGTTTTGGGTGGGTGTGGGTGGGGTGGTGGTGGAGACTTTTTAACTACTATTTTTTTGGGGCGGTGATGGTAATAGATGTTATCAGCTGTCTATAGCTTTATACAACAGAGTGGGGGCACCCTGGGAGGGAGCTTTGTGGGATCACAGTGGCGATGGGAGGATTGTTGTTTCTTTTCTACTGCTATGACGCCACTCGCTATTGCCACATGGAACGTCAAGGGCCTTAATTCTCCACAGAAGCGTGTCAAATTTTGGAAATATATTATGGATCATCATTTAGACGTGGTGGCATTACAAGAGACCCACTTAGCTAGGTCAGATGATTCCCTTCTTACGTACAAACTCTTCCTCTTAATTTATAGATGCTCGGGGCCCACGAAACACCGGGGGGTGGCCTTAATGTTTCATGCTGCTCTCCAATTTCAACTCTTGGGGGTCCAAAATGATAAAGACGGCCGCTGGATCATGATCAAGGGCCGCTTAAGAGGACGACTTTGCACCTTTGTGGCTCTCTATGTCCCCAATGTAGGCCAGATTACTTTCTTACACACACTTTTGGGGAAACAAACAGATTTTGCAGTGATTTCAACTTATTCTGGCAGAAAGAGCTTGACAGTACTCATTCACAGCTTTCAGATGCGCACTCCTTTTCCGGGGAAACACAACAGCAAATGCCAGACTTAGGCCTTTTAGACACGTGGCATGCACTTAACCCACAGACGTGTGACTATACGTTCTTTTCTCATGTTCACTGTACTTATTCCCATTTGGACTGCATATTCATTAGCCAGTCATTACAGGGGGGTTTGCTGGATGCTAAGATCTATCCTATGTCGGTCTCCGACCATAGTTTGTATTCTGTCTGCCTTCAATGGCAAGGTTCTGCGCCGGAAACCCCCAAATGGTACTTTCCTTTGTTTCTTGTTCGTGATAAGGAATTGTGTACCAAACTTTGGAACACCCTCACTGAAATCTATAAGGTCAATCGCCCAGAAGACACCTCAGAGTTCATAGCCTGGGACACTCTAAAGGCTGTTCTCCGAGGTGAGTGCATAACCCTGAATGCCGCGCTGAACAAACAGTGAACTTGTGAGCGTGCATCCTTAGAAACCAAATTATCTACTCTTGAACACCTTCATAAAACTAACCCCACAAGGCAAACACAATGCCAACTCACAGCTCTTAGAGGTAAATTGCGGGCTATTTATACCAATAGGGCAGAATTCACCCTTCTTGAACTGTGCCCCCTTTTCTTACGTTCAAGTCAACAAAGTGGGTAGACACCTAGCCCGATAGGTAAGGGACAAGCGAGAGAAGGAGTACATTGGTGGTATCTTGGACTCATCGGGAGCAGTAGTCCATAGAGATGAGGATAAGGCGGCCATTTTTGGGTCTTTTTATCGGGAGCTATGTACCGGAGATTCCTTGGATGAGAAAGCGCAGCAAGAATACCTCCAGTCATTGTCTTTGCCACAAGTTTCAGACGCGTGGAATAATCTACTCACTGCCCCTATCACCTTAGAAGACGTCACTTCAGCCATGAACGCATTGAAACCTAATAATGCCCCGGGACCTGATGGATACACAACACTTTTTTATAAGACTTATGCCCCCGACCTCTCTCCTTTTCTCGTCATCCTTTTTAACACAATGGCAGAAGACGGTGTGACCTCTGGTACGACGTCGGTAGCAGTGATCTTAGTTATCCCCAAGCCGGGTAAAGACCCCCAATGCCTCACCTCTTATAGGCCTATAGCCCTAATAAACCTAGAGCAAAGCTATACTCCTCAATCATTGCCAAACGTTTAAATGATCTCATGCCCATTCTTATACATCCTGACCAATCAGGTTTCATCAAAGGCCACCAGACGCACGATAACACTCGCAGAATCATACATCTCATCGAGAAGGCCAACAGGCGCCACATTCCAGCGGTCTTAGTAGGCTTGGACACTGAGAAAGCCTTTGATAGGGTCGATTGGGCTTTCCTATTCCGCACACTCTCGGCGTTTGGCTTTGCACCCAAATTCCATAACATGATCTGAGCTAACTATCATCTTCCCCGCTACAGGGTGGTCATCAACGGGGTACCTTTGCCTACTTTCCCACACTCAATAGGGACCCGACAGGGTTGCCCCCTTTCCCCCTTACTTTTTGCCCTAAGCATCGAATCTATTGCACTCGCAATCAGGAATAGCCCAGATATCCGGGGAATCCAGTTCACAGGGGAACCCCAATAAAATTTCCCTATTTGCGGACAATGTCCTTTTGTCCCAGTTGGAGCAAGAAACCTCCCTTCCTGGCCTGCAGTCAGAACTCAACCGCTATGAGCTAGTTTCTGGGTTTAAAATTAATTCTAGTAAATCGTTTATACTGAACTTTACCCTATCTCCGGAGGCGGTCCTTCGACTCAAATCTCTCACCTCCCTGGCCTGGGCCTCTACAGCCATACAGTATTTGGGGATCCAACTGACATTGAATATCCAGGGGCTCTATGCTGCTAACTTCCCTTCACTCCTCATGCGCATTCAGGGGGAACTCGCATAATGGAAGCCGTTCTTTTTATCTTGGCTAGGCCGCATTCTAGCTGTGAAGATGACCCTCCTGCCTAAGCTTCTTTATCTATTTCAAGCTTTGCCTATTGAGCTGGAGATTGATTTTTTTTTGGAGAATGAAAGCCATGATTTTGCAATTTATAGGGCAAGGTGGTAGAGCTCGCTTCTCTTACTCATTGCTTCGCTGCTCTCGGACTGAAAGGGGGGTTGGACTACTAGATATTCAGCAGTACTATAAGGCGGCCCAACTGAGAGTTTTAGTCGAATGGTCTCAATGAGACTCTGAGAAACACTGGTTACACATGGACCGTAGCGTGACGGGCCGGACCACTTGGGATTTGGTTTGGCGCCCTCGTAAGGACAGACCTCCGAACACATACATTAGTACACCTACACGGACCACTCTTAAAGTCTGGAATGCAGTATCGGGCAACATCAGGTGGATCCCTTTCCCGTCTCCCTTTACCCCAATTCACCACAATCAGGCATTCCCCCCGGCTCAACATGAGGGGCCCTTTGAGGCATGGAAAAAGGGGGGTTGTCTCACTCTAGTTCACCTATTTCACAACTTTGACCCCCTCACTTTCGATGAATATAAAAGGGAGTTTGACCTAGAAAACACAGAAAGGTACCACTACCTTTGGAAGAACTTTGAATTCAAATGGGGTCCCCTGGTTTCCTTCCTCTCTCAGGGTCTCCATTCTGCAGTTTGTCCCTCATCTATCAGAGCACTCCATCTTTTTCAATTTTGATTCTTGTACGAAACGCCATTTAGTCACCTGACTGTTTGTTTGTTGCCGCCACCACGGGTAGGGTGGAGGGAGGGTAAGGGGGGGAGTTGAGTTGTTTCTGTTATTGACATATAAATACATGTCCCACGTTGGAACAGGTGGTGCTGAGCTGGATTTCATTCTCCTATAGCACCTCAGTTGTATGCACTGGAGAAGGTATTGACATGGCCTTACGATAAGTTTGAAGCTGATCTTTCTAACTGCTTAGCAATACTATATGTTGACCATGTTTTTTACCTGGTTAAGGATCATGGAATTGCCCTATCTATCTAGCAGCTGTACCATTCATCTAGCTTTCTAAGTATGACACGGAGCGGATCTATTCGGAGCGAAGGACCCAGCTTACTCACTATTTTCCTTTGAGGCTTATGTTCCCCTGCGTAGGATCTGTTGATGATACAAGTTTTTGCTTGTGTAATGTCTACGCTAACATTTCTAATAATAATACCTTTGAAAAAAAAATCACACATCCAATTTCAAAAAATAGAAAACATTTTAATTAAAAAAGATACAAAATAATTCAATCTAGGAAACCAGAACTATTAACATATTTGAGGTTTTAGGCAAAACGCACCAACAAAGGTGCCAATCAGAAAACACGGTTTGTATGTGACTGGGACGTATGCACTTTTTCAGGCCAATTGTTTTGGAGAGGAGGTCAGATATACCAAGTGGGTTATCCTGATCAACTTCCATTTCAGAGTAAGATCTTTGAAGTCTTATCATAAACTGTATTCAACAGTTAAGTCATAAAAGTATTCATAAAACATACATTAAAAAAAACAGTTTTTTATATAAAATCCAATAGAACAGTTCAATAAATATCTAGGAATAGATTAAACTACTATAGACTATTGCCGAATATCAGTTGTTTCAATTTCATAAGAATGTTTCTTGAAGTTGAAGTCCTTTAGTAGGCAATATTTAATAACATCCTCCTAAAGTCAGGGAGCTGCTCGATGAGGTTCAGATAAGTCTTTTGGCGGAAGCCCTCTGAGCTTAACATTCTGATTTCATACTTGCCACACTTCTTTCTCAGTTGCAAATTGTTATGTGTTTAGCTTGCCAAGGCTTCTACCTTCAGAGTTAGGGCATCCTTATAATGCTAGGCGGTCAGACCGCCGGCTGCCATTGCAGTGGTTGGGAGACTACCTGAAGAGCATGCAGCAGATCTGACTGCTGTTTTTGGATGTGCAAATTCTGCCGCGGTCCAACACCTTCTACATATCTGTTCACCCTGTGCCATGCACCATGTTGTACATGGCCCTTGGTGTATGGAATGGAGGTGAGTGGGGGCACAATGGAGGGAGCACTTTCTGGGGACCCCCTATCCCTTTCCAATAACCTTTTCATGGAGGAAATCCCACCATAAAAAGGTTGTCAGAAAGGGATATTGTAATCCAGATGGTGGTACCTGCCTTGGCACCACTGCCATGCTAGGATGCTGAGGCGACTGCGACCCCATCAGGATAAGTGATCCTGGCAGAGGTGGTGGTCTTGCATCTAACAGCTGTGGGTTTGACTGCCAGCATTGTAATGCATGGGGTTGGACTGAAGGGATGTCGCATGTCGGACCACCACCAACCACATGTCGGTGATCGCACCACCTCACATCCTAATCAGCCCTAACATACTTGTTTATGGGTCTCAAATTCCTCCACTCTTGTTATGATTTGTAATGCATCCCAATATAGGCTTGGGTAGCCACCTAACATTTCACCTACATTTACTGTGCCATTGTACTACATAATGGGTTTGTGCTAACCTTTTACGTAGTTAGGTGCTGCATAAATGTCATGTGCTTTTTTCACCAAAAACAAACTAGCCTCATTTATCATTCATAAGGTGTCTCAGAATCACAGCAGGACTACCATCTTCTGCATAATAACTGTGTATAAGGGTCATCCCTTTCATTATCCTTGGCTGACATGACACAGCAAGATAGAACCCCCGAAGATACCTTTTTGGATATATAAGCACCATATCTTTGCTGGGCCAGGCAGAGGAGAAAGACTTCCATGTCGACATGTTGTGAAATAAAACAGCGATGATGTTAAGCATTCGCTGAAGACATGTTATTGTGTCTTCATTATAGTTTTCCCGCTCATACTTGAATGTACGGCCGGACTCCATCTTGTTTTCCAGCGTCCATCTTGTAGGCTACATTGTGCCATGTGCTCGCCACGAGGCAAGTCCTACTTCACTGACCCTCACCTCTGGAGTTTGCCCAGCAACAGGCTATAAATAGTCCCAGCTTATCTAGCGCATGCCCAGTACGTGTAACATCTGTTCCTGCTTAGGGAGGATTGGAATGTGCATTCGAGGGGTTCTATGAACCGTTAACTCCACCCATGTATCGATCATGTTTGAGAAATGTCCATATAAGGCTGTAAATCATGCTTTCCAAGTTGTAACCGCCCACTTATGAGTCCCTTCATTGTGTATAAAAGGGGACCGCATGTCCGAGTTCTTTGTGCTACCTTGTACAATACTGTAGAGTGTTGTGTGGGCTGTAGTACCACCTTTAAAGGTTTATTAAACTTTGTTTTTGTATTTCCAGTTTCCGTGCCAATTTCTTATGTAGTCTGAGGACTTTGCGTACAGAAGGGCGAACCCTTTTCGCACCTGCAGGCCTTGCTGAGGCCTGTATTCATCAATTGGCGCCCGTCACGTGGGGCTCATCGGCGACTCGGATGCTCAAAGGACTGGTCGTGACGAAGGATCGGAACCTTGCCGGGGACGTGATCACTGCCAGCGGCGCCTTTAGTCCTGGCATTCCGAGGTATTCTTCCTTCCCTTCCGATCTGACCATCTGGGTGGCGCCGATCATCGACTGAGACCTCTTCTGTCGGTTTGCCGCGTAGTCGCCGTTTGGGCGAATTTGGAACTTGGCAGTTGGAATCTGGACGCACATGATTGGTAAGAATCGTTGTACGATCCTTGCTCCAAGCCTTTGATAGTCTTGTTTGGCAAGGCAGTTTTATACGCTTGCCCTGACTTATTTGATTGATTGTTTGGTAATGACTAGTCATATTATTGATCCTGTGTAAGTTATATGAGTTGCAACCCATATAGGCAGGCAATGTGGGGATATTTCTCCTAATCTGTGATTTTGAGCGGCGCAACGTTTTAAGTGCCATTTAATTATAATGTTGCATATTCTGCATTATTTTTAGACATGCCTGTTTTTAGTGCACTTCGTAAGTGATGCTGCTGTTTTGGAAATGACCGGTTGGTACTTGAAGAATCACAGCCGGCTCTCCCAGAGGGGACGCCGAATAGGGATATGTATGTCAAATTTGGTCTTTCCCCCATAATGTACAGCACGTTGTGGAGGAAATATACAAAGAAGGATCCTGAGTTGCGATGGCCTATGTATGGATCGTTTGTTTTGAGAAAGATTGAGTATGTGGAGCAATGTATGTGTAAGCGGCGAGTGAGGCAAGATATGTTTGAATGTATACGAATGTGGGTGAAAGAGGTGCGAGAGCGGGAGAAGCGTGAGCAAGCGCTGATTGAGAAAGAGCAACGAAAGAGTGAGCGTGAGAAGGCGCATGAGGCGAAAAAACGCGAAGCAAAAGAATTAGAAGAGAAGCAGGAGAAAGAGCGTCGGTTGCAAATATCTGGCCAGTACCCTGTTTGACAGCCTCTTTATCCTGTCCTTAATAAATCGGATGATGATTTTTCGTTATTAGATCACTCACCGCCCCTGTACGCTGGTCCGTTTGCCCCGAGTGGAGGAGATCAAGATTCTAGACCGCCGGGACAGAAATTGGATACGCGGTCTATGTTATCGACCGACCGTATGACCGAGCTTCGTAAGATTGCTCATCGGGTTAATAAGGATTCTATTACTCTCGCTGACTTGCTGAAAGAGCTAGAGTTATGGGAAGATAGGGAGAAATTATACTTCACTGATTATCTCTCTAATGAAATAGTGTCAGCCTTTCGGAAATATTCTGATGTTCTAGAACCAGCGGATGTGATAGCTGATGCAAAGGATTTGCGTAAAGGTCTTTTTCTCTCTCCCCAGGTACCCGATGCAATCCGACGGCTATTTGCATTACGGGATGAAATGTTTCAGCTACGGGATGAATCACGGAAACGGAAAGCTGGCGAGGAACAATCAAATCCGAATGGCGGCGGGAAGCAGTCCTCCATCTTTTATTCAGATAAGATCGATGAAGTGCATGCTAAACCAATGCGGGAGGCGGCGCCTCTGTATGTTCCTCCTAAAGGAGCGGGTACTAGTTCAGATAAAGGGTCTCCTGATGCTCAAGGGTATTTTATCTATAACTGGGTCTATACTCCTTGGAATAGGGCCGTTGTTATGGCATTAAAGGCAGCATTACCTGATCTTCGAAAGAATCCCGCAGCCTTTTACGAAGAAGTTGAGGGGGCTTTGAATTCCTGCACTACGACTCTGTCTGATATTGATTTATTCTTTGGGCTTATATTACCCCCAGATATGTGGAGGTCGATACGAAAGGTTGATGACCTTCAGGCATTTAAAGCTCGATGGGCGGACCTTGAGGATGAGGATAGGGAGAGGAAACCAGCACAGAAGCCGCCCCAGGTCATTTTAGATTTTCCGGCTGCTAATGTAGCTAAATTGAAAATGCTTATCCCCCCTAAAAAGATTGATTGGACTATGTTAGCGTCATGTAAACAGAAAGTAGATGAATCGGTTTCAGATTTCTTTACACAATTTGAAGAAACATTTCATGATTTTAGTGGTCAGTCGCTTACAGACGATACGGGCCGACACCTTTTTGTTGATAAATATGTTTCAAATGTATTGCCAAGTATAGCAGCTTGATTAAAAGCGAGTGAAAGTTCTTGGACGACTTCGACACCAGCAACCCTCCTGATGATGGCTCAGTATTACGAGCGTCAGGAATTAGAAGCAACGGGTACTGAGGAAAAGAAATCTAAAGATCTGAAAACGAAGGTTATGTTAGCGCAAGTATATGGGCCGCCTCGTAGAGGTAATGATCGGGGCGGCAGGAATTTTCCTAGTTTTCCTTCGTGCCGTACTGATTTGGCCCGGGATCAATGTGCGTATTGTAGAAAGAAAGGCCATTGGGCGAATTAGTGCCCGTTGTTGCGCGCTCAGCGACAGGAGCGTGGGCAGGGGTCTATGAGGGGTAGAGGGAACTTTTCAGGCTCTAGAAACAACACGAATGACCGAGCTAGATTTGATTCTAATGTACGACTCCGAGATAGGTCGAATGTTTTTGATCGACGGAATCAGTATCAAAGTGTAGTGTAGTTCCTAGTTTCCCACTAGGCCCTGCGCATTGGAATAACATAAACAGTAGTATCGACGTGGAACTGCTTATATTCCAGGCCTCCACTGACTATGCTAAACTTAATTGGGTTGTGTTACCAACTAGCTCAGAGGTCACTGGAAACTTTCTTCTCTGCATAGGAAGTGATCAGCTTCCTTGGCACAGACAAGAAGGGATTCAGCTTTCCAACAACCGTGCAACATGACAACTTTGCTCCTCAGATCAAGAGTTGATCTCTAGGGTCGTGTGAAACAATAGACATAGATTTCACTCAGTCAGTCTAGTGCAGTTTACTTTCACAGTATGTAGAGAATAGAGAGACGGGCGTGTATCAATAAAGGTTAACATTTATTGAACAGTCTTTCTTCTCATACAAGAGAAATGTATTGCCACAATTGCAATAACTGTTATTATAAAAAGTACGTACAGTAAGATAAGAATAGCGAAATAGAACTGTAAAAGCATTGATATGGTTTCTTAGCCATACAATGGTTTAAAAGTAATAAAACATATATACAGTCATATATACATTAGGCTAACATACTCAACTGGTGCTTCTAACTAAGCCTACCCCAGTGTGCCTGACCTAAGCCTAACACGTGAGAAGGGGGAGTAAGTAAGTAGCTTAAGTTAAGTTGGTTTTGCCAAGGTTTGTTTCAAGAATTCTCGTCTAAGGGTTTAGTCAACACCATACCTCTGAATAGAATGATGGAGGATTGGTATCTCCTTCAGGGGTCTCTCTCGATATCCCAGTCACCTGCGAGGGTAAACTGGAAGCGCCGGGACTGGATTTCTCTGCACGAGAAAGGCAGCGGCTTCTCTCAGCGCGTCGAGGAAGGAGGGGTGACAGCGTCCGCGGGCAGCTGGGCTGGATGTCTTCGCAGAGGACGGCTGCACGGCTCCTCAAGCGTACTGCACCATAGGTCGCGCTGTAGCGGCGATAATGGTAATCAGTAGCTTCACCACCACAGGATAGCAGGCTGCAGCGACAGAGTGCTAGTTTTTACCAACACGGGGTCATGCAGGCAGCTGGCATCAGCAACATGTTCGCTCATTGCTTAAGGCAACGTTGGTAATATTTATACCTGACAGGTGCCGGGTTTGACGCAAGTTTGCTGGACATAAGACGTCAATTAAAGATGTCACTAGGAAGTGATAGTTATCAGTTGCTCATTAGAGTTCCATTACTAATCAAAACATAGCAAGCGGGGATTTCCAGGTTTGCTAAGTTTTTATCTTGTTGAAGAACTCGGAGTGTTATCTAGGAATATCAGATAGTGACTGCTGCTCTGTCATTGCACTAATTGGTCGCAAAGGAAGTAGCAGAGAGTCATGCTGGAATGTGGCTCTGTGGCTCTGCTCGTGTGAGGCCAGAGATGACTTTACAGAAAATCGCACTTGAACGGTTATGCCAATATAGGGAATAAATGGATTTATAGCCGAATAGGGGCATAAGGTCACAGTATCGATCAGGAACCTAGATAAGCACATGACAAAAGGTCTGACTATGCACCTCCCGAGCAGCATGATTCACAGTATGCATAGGATTGAGTAGGATGGGGTAAGGAACCAGTTGAAGTGCCAGTAGATCAGAAGGGTCCTTATGTTACAGCACGTGTTTTGGGCTCTACTGATAGGTTCCTGGTTGACACAGGAGCTACTCGTAGCGCTTTGTCCAAAAAATTGGTTCAGATGGCTTCCCTGTCTGGCTCAACAATTACGTCAATAGCGTTTGATGGAACGCCTTCTCTTAGCCCACTGTCACAACCTCTTGCACTTTATGTAGATCATGCACCATGTCCATTCCTACTCTCCCCAAACACTCCTGATAATATCGTGGGCCTAGACATGCTCAAAAATTTTCGGGCCACGATACGGTGCTCCCCTGAGGGAGTACGTGTTATTTTGAATGATAATTATCCACCATCAGAAAGGGTGTACATGATTACCATAGAGGCTGCACTGGCCTCTTTGCCTGAGTCTTTATGGGCCACGTCCGATACCGACGTGGGACAGAAGGCCATCCCTCCGGTGCACATCAGTGTAAAGGAGGGAGCTGTGCTGCCACGCCTGCCTCAGTATCGGATCTCACAGGAGGGGGAGGAGGCGCTCATACAGATAGTGCAGGACTTGATTAAAGTAGGGGTGGTTGAAGAAGTTCCATACAATGTGTGCAACAGTCCTATTTTACTGATTTTGAAGAAAGACACTGATACCAGGATTTATCGATTCATTATCGATTTGAGGGAGGTTAACAAGATAGTGATACCTCAATACCCAGTGGTTTCTGATATTACGACACTCCTTACTTTGGTTCCGCCAACTGCAACAACATTCTCTGTTATAGACTTGAAGAACGCCTTCTTTTCGATCCCTATTCATTCTGATAGCCGATACCTTTTCGGTTTCACGTTGAATAATAGATCGTACAGATTCTAAAGGGTTCCTCAAGGCTATACTGAGAGCCCTAGTACTTACAGTCAGGCATTAAAACGACAATTAGATTCTTTTGTGTTACCTGACGGTGTGGCGCTTATACAATATGTCGATGACATCTTGTTGGCCGCCGACACCCCTGAGCAATGTGAAGAATGCACTTTGTCCTTGCTTACCTTCTTGGCATCCCACAATCACAAAGTATTGAAAAAGAAACTGCAATATTGTAGACCAAAGGTAACCTACTTAGGTCACCTTTTGTCTAAGGAGGGGCGTGCACTTACACCAGAGCGCATTCAAGCCATTTTAGACACACCAGTACCATCTACACAGAAAGAAGTTTGAGCCTTTCTGGGCCTTACATCTTTTTGTAGACAGTGGATATTGGGGTTTTCATACATAGTTCAACTATTGTTAGGCCTGTTGACAAAGATACCCCAGTTCCAATTCCATGGACGGATGAATGTGAGTGCTTTTCACCAATTACGTCAGGCTCTTTGTTCAGCACCAGTATTAGGCCCCCCTGACTATACAAAGCTCTTTACATCATATGTGCATGAGAGAGATGGATGAGCGTTATCGGTGTTAGTGCAGATGCAGGCGATAAGCAGCCCCCTTGTGCATACTTCTCGGCAGTACTCGATCCTGTTGCCCGAGCGTTGCCTGGGTGTTTTCGCTCAGTTGCGGCGACAGCTGTGTCAATACGTCAGAGTGAAGGTTTAGTCTTATCTCACACACTGTTAGTGTTGGTCCCCCATGCTGTTGATGCCCTTTTGAATCAGACAAAGACGCAGCATTTAACTAGTGCTCATCTGACAGGATACGAACTGACACTGTTGGCCCCTCACATAACGTTGAAGAGATGTGCAACATTGAATCCAGCTACGTTGTTGCCCTTCCCAACGACTCAGCCTGAGGCGCAAGAGACGCAAGACTGTGTCTTTGTGACCGAGGAACAGACAAAGGGTCGTATTGATTTACAAGATACGCCCTTTACAGATGTGGATGGAGAGCTGTGGGTGGATGGGTCCTGGTTAAAGTTACCAGATGGAACCACTTCTGCAGCATATGCAATTACCACATTACACATGATAGTGGAGACAGCACGCATACCACAGAAATCAGCTCAGGCAGCAGAACCAATAGCGTTGACACGAGCTTGTGAGCTTAGTGCAGGATTATGTGTGAATGTCTACACAGACAGCCGCTATGCTTTCGGAGTAGCGCACAATTTTGGCCTGCTCTGGAAGGAACGGGGCTTTTTGACATCACATGGAACCCAGATAATGTATGGAGAATTAGTACAAAACCTTTTGACTGCATTGACGCTCCCTAAGAAGATAGCGATAGTAAAATGTAGTGCACACAAGAAAGTGACAGACAAAGTGGGACAAGGAAATGCCTTTGTAGATCAAGTGGCACGCGAAACTGCGATGCAGCCTGGCTCTACTTTGATGTATGTCGTGAAGTCACAAGCTGAGCGGTGGCATGACGCTAGGGAAAAGGTATTAGAAATGCTAAAGACTGCTACTGAGAAAGAACTAGACCAATGGTCCAAAGATGGAGAGTTGGATGATGAGGGTTGTTGGAGGAATAAGCAGATGGATAAGTGGAAATTACCCACAGCCTCCGTACAACCTATGGTTCAGATGGCACATGGGCTAGCACATGTTGGAGCTTCGGCAATTGTGAAATTGCTTACGCAAGTATGGGAGCATCCAGAGATTGCTAGCACAGCTAAGAGAGTGGTACAGACCTGTATGATTTGCCTTAAATATAATCTAGGAAAAAGGACACAAACTCCAGCAGGAGGATTTGCAACACCCACTGCACCTTTTGAAGTACTGCAAATGGATTATATTCAGCTGGAACGCTGCAATAATCTGAAGTACGTCCTGGTTGTGGTTTGTGCATTCAGTAAATGGATTGAAGCATACCCTACTAAGGACAATACTGCAATGACTACTGCTAAGGTGCTTCTGAAGGAATTATTTCCTCGTTTTGGTGTTGCAGATTGTTGTGGAGTGATAACGGGCCTCATTTTGTGGCGGACGTTATTAAATATGTCCTGAAGGGATTAGGCATTGTGCAAAAGTTCCACGCAGTATTCCACCCTCAATCAGCTTGATTGGTAGAAAAGTACAATGGCACGCTCAAATTGAAGATAGCGAAGATTCAGGCTTCCACTTCTTTGACTTGGCCAGATGCTCTGCCGTTGGCGTTGTTGATCAGATCAGTACCACCCTCTCGGACGGGCTTAACACCCTATGAGATAGTTTTCGGGCGCCCCATGAATATATGGGGCGTGCCCAAACCGAGTTCAGTGTATGATGTACCTTGTGTTTTAATGAATGACTATTTGGCACAATTAACTCATAGCTTGGTTTCCATTCATCAACAGGTTTGAGAATCACTCCCTGATCGGTCCACAGGAGAAGGTCACAATCTCCGGCCTGGTGATTTCGTATTGATAAAATCGTTTGAGAGGTCGAGTAGTCTGGAGCCGAGATGGTGTGGCCCTGAACAGGTCCTCCTATCCACGAGAACAGCAGTACGAGTGACGAATCGCAGGAACTGGATCCATTCTGTTCACTGCCGGAAAGTGCAACCTGATCTGGTGGAACCTGCTGTACTGACTGACCATCGAGATATCCTGACTACGGAGAGAGGCCGTGCTGTGGTACCTGACAATACTGAGGAGTTCTTCCCGGACCAAACAATGCCTGCATCGAGAAGATACAATCTGCGACCAAGGAAAGAATCTGCAATTGTATGAGAAGTTGTCAGAACGGTCCCTAGGTTTGTGAAACGGAGAGCCAATGAGGCAAGGGGGGGGGGATCAGCCATGCATTAGAGTAGTGACACCCATCTTGGCCCGATGGTGAAGAAAACAACGGCTACCTCAGGGGTAAGAGTTCTGACAACACTTTAGTTTCAGGAAGATACTGTGTACATTTTGCTCGAGATGGATAAAAGAAAGATTTTTGGTTCGATAGGGTTCATTTTTGTTATAGCAGTCATTGCTACAGTCATGTGGTTTGTTGAGGAGAAAGCTCCTGCCCGTGAGCTGTATGTTGATCCCACTCCAGTCCCTGATGAGCACTTCTTCTATACAATACCATATCAAGAGTTGAAACATCGACAGTCATATTTGAATAACACCTTTATTCAGATGTTGCATCATACTCATGTTGCTACAAATGCCACAGACTGCTGGATATGTGGGATGATGCCAGCTCATCAAAAGAAAGGGGGAACACCGTTCATACCACTTCCCTTTTCTCACAATGGCTCTTGTAGAGCGTGGTACACTTTGCTTTTTGCTACAAGGAAGCCTACCATAGGACGACTGATTTTCAAACTGAACAAGGAATGTCATCAAGATAAAGACGGCTATCCACAAGCCAACGGAACTATATGGGAGGGGGAAGAATATCGACCGGACAATGAATCAACACCTTATATTTTTACGAACACTAGAGACACTGTTGGACCAGAGAAATTCGTGATTGCAGTGGCCCAAGCACAAGCTGATCTATGTGTACAAAGTGTAGGCTATATTCCTGTAGGTGTTAGTGATTGCATTGTGGTATTGAATATCCATGGCCTGAATAATAGCACTTTCCTTGCTTCGCATAACACCTATTTTGTATGTGGGAATAAGGGCTATTATCGATTACCAGTCGGTTGGTCTGGAGTATGTTATGTATCATTCCTATTGCCACCTGTATTTTTGGCACCTGCATCATATCATAAAGACTTGAAATTATTGAATAATGTAACTGTGAACAGATTCAAACGGACTTTATCCATAGATGATGTTGATCAGGCGGACACTAGTCTGCATCAATACATAGATTTCAATTTAGGACTATTTTTCTTTGTGGGAGCTGCCCTGAATAGTAGGAAAATACGGAGATTGACAAGAGTAGTGGAAGGTGTTACTAATCAAACTGCTGCAGCTCTTGGGAATCTTACTGAAGAGCTACAAATTACTAGGATTGTTGCGTTGCAGAACCGAATGGTTCTCGACGTTATGTTAGCAGATAGGGGTGGAGCTTATAGAATTATCGGAAGTAGCTGCTGTGTGTTTATACCTGACCATACTCCTTCTGTGTATAAGGCCATTAACAAATTGCACAAAATTGCAGCTGACATACATCAAGAAAATTGGTCTTGGACTTTCTCTGGGTGGTTCTGGACCTTGATTTCTACATGGGGCTGGAAAATTCTTACTGGACTATGTATAATTGTTGCCATATTATTCACCTGCTGTGTATGCATTCAATGTAGCCCTATGATATGCTTGTTGTGTATTTCACTATGTGTGCCTAATAAACAAGCTGTTGCGGATGGTGCCCATAAGAAAACCATAACTAGAGAGATAGCGGATATGATGAGCATCGATATCAACGACAAGTATTTAGACTATCCAAGGAAACCGAATGTCTTCAGCAAATGCTGAAAGGGTCGTCTGTTGTAAAATAAAACAGCGATGATGTTAAGCATTCGCTGAAGACATGTTACTGTGTCTTCGTTATAGTTTTCCCGCTCATACTTGAATGTACGGCCGGACTCCATCTTGTTTTCCAGCGTCCATCTTGTAGGCTACATTGTGCCATGTGCTCGCCACGAGGCAAGTCCTACTTCACTGACCGTCCCCTCTGGAGTTTGCCCAGCAACAGGCTATAAATAGTTCCAGCTTATCTAGCGCATGCCCGGTACGTGTAACATCTGTTCCTGCTTAGGGAGGATTGGAATGTGCTTTCGAGGCATTCTATGAACTGTTAACTCCACCCATGTATCAATCATGTTTGAGAAATGTCCATATGAGGCTGTAAATCATGCTTTCCAAGTTGTAACCGCCCACTTATGAGTCCCTTCATTGTGTATAAAAGGGGACCGCATGTCCGAGTTTTTTGTGCTACCTTGTACAATACTGTAGAGTGTTGTGTGGGCTGTAGTACCACCTTTAAAGGTTTATTAAACTTTGTTTTTGTATTTCCAGTTTCCGTGCCAATTTCTTATGTAGTCTGAGGACTTTGCGTACAGAAGGGCGAACCCTTTTCGCACCCGCAGGCCTTGCTGAGGCCTGTATTCATCAGACACACTGAAGCAAGGTGCTGAGGTTCCTGCACGCAGACATTCCAGCACGCAGTGGTCTGCATCCCTTTGTGGGGTGTCCGTTCAAGACCAAGTCGGGGTCCTTCATTCTCTCACAGGAGGTAATGTGGTTGGGTCTTTCTGAGGGGTATTCTTGGCAATACACCTACATACATGCTAGGTATATTTAGGTACATCTAGTTAGGGTTAGTATCGTAGAAGTACGTATTTTTACTGCCATGTATCTATATATACCTGCATTTAACTATTGTTTTAGCACTATGGTAGAAATCTACCATCCATTTACTATTTTGGTGCTTTCATAATTTGTATCTGTTTCTGTGTTATGGTTGTCGCAGCACACCTATTTTACACTATAATGAGGCTGGTTCAATAAATGCTCATTAAAAACGTCCCCATCGTTTATCCTGTGTATCTCTCTGAAACAAAGTGAGCACGTGTGACTGAGCGAAAATTTATTTATTGTTTCCTTGATCCCAGAGGGGTCAGGGCTGTCATGTTCGATAGTTGCCCAAAACATTTTTTTCTCTTTGGTAAGAGGTGTTCATAGTGGCACTGTGATCTAGCTTTTATACAGGCAAACATCCAGTGGGTGTGTCTGGAATCAGTCTGGACACCTGTCCCACAGTTTATGGTGTCTAAACGTGCAGATCCTATATAGATTTATAGAAACTACACAACATGGTGCCGGACATGGATTTGGTTCTTATTTAACAGTCACATCTGAGCACTTCAGTTGTGCTTTCTCCTCAGAAGACCCCTACTTACATATACCCAGAGACGTCTGAAGTGGGAAGGGATAAATCCGCCACAGCTGAGCAGGCATATCCTATGTATGGGCTGTAGGTTTATTCAAGCTTGAAGGATTGTTGTTCCCTACACTGTGCATAAAACCTTATCTTCTGTTCGTTGAAACTATTTTCAACAATGTCTGTCCAAGATGATGCTGTGTCAGCATCACATGCAAATGCAGCAAGGGAAGGGGAGTAGGACGGTGCGATAAACATTTCAGAAAATGGAAGAAATGTACTTTGCTTAAAATTAGCAGAGTTTGGGGTCTCAGCATTAGGTGGGACTGTCACATTTGTGATTCAGTCACACGAGTCATTCAGTACAGATTTATTTTATTCATGGGTCAAATTCCCACCTGTAGATGCACGCAAAAGAACATTTCATTCTTATATTCCGGATGAAATACCAGAAGAATATTGTCCATAATAGGACTTTGAAGTTCTGTTCCGTTACCAGGAGCATATAAACTGGTTTAAAGACACCCTCCCACACACATATATACAAAAAGGAGCCCAGAGGGTACAAAAAAGAGAACCGGGTTGCACTCCACTCATAAATCACATTCATCAACAAAACCCGTTCTCCAAGGCAAAGAGTATTGTGTGTAAATTGCTTTGGTATTCTACTCTACGCGATGTATACATCACAAAATTTTCAATTTTATGCAAAAACCTATTTTTTACTTATGGTTAGTTGCCACACTTCCATGCCTATAAAGTTTTATAAAAAGCTCCTTTCCACTGACAGTCTCCCAGAAGGAAAACATGTGAAAAAGGAAAAGTGAACCCCTCACGGGCGAACCACCAAGGAGGTAACTGGCAGGTACTCACCAGCCTTTCACACGATTATTTTATTATTTACTAGGAGTGAACTGTCAAATAAAAAATGTGTGCAGGTTGCTATTCATGCATACCTGGTCCACATGCGGACTAGGTATGCATGAATAGCAATCTGCACACAAGGCGTGCCTGTCAACTTTAATCTCATTTTGTCACTATTATAGAGAGTACGTATTTGTCACTCTTTCGCACCCACATATTTTGTTGCTTTAGGACACTTTTTTTGTTTTAGACAAAGTGACTACCAATGATGAGAACAGTGGGCTTATCTGGTTAGTACCTGCCAGTTACCCCCTTGGTGGTTCGCCCATGAGGGGTCACTTTGCCTTTTCACATTTTTTTCACACTTTTCACAGTGATTAGGCGCCACTGCTTCATTAGAAGCAGTTTGGTATCATCTCCCCCAAAGCATGGAACTGACGCATCCCCAACTCTATGAGCCTTTTGTTTGTTTTGCGTTACACATTCGAGTACTTTGTTGAGAACTTTGTTGCATTTATTACCAACTTGAATTAAGCAACTTCTACCATTTTTAAGTCAACTTTAAGTACAGTATTGTGGATTTTTGTCATTTGTGGTCTTGTGTTAAGTCTATCTAAAGAATACTTATTTTTATCAAACCTGTGTGGTGTCCATCTTTAGTGTTTTCACAGTTTTACTGTGTATATTCACAAATGCTTAACACACTGCCTCTGAGATAAGCCTTCTGCTTGTGCCAAGCTACCAAGGGAGTGAGCGGGGGTTATCCAGTAGTGTAACCCCCTTTCCCTGACTTAGAAGCAAGGGTCCCTATTTGGTCAAAGGTGTATACCATGCCAACTAGAGACCCTCAGTTCTAAAACTGGCCTTAAAGTACGAAATGCACAGGCTGCTGTGGACTCAACTTCTGAACTGGGAATGGGCTCTGACGATGCCAGGCAGTGCAGCAGAAGTAACAATAGCTCGCCAGAACCTGATGGAATTTCTGGTGACAGCGGTGTTGAATGAACATATCATGGTGGAAACATCTGATTCTAGTGTAAGTGTCCCACATCGGTTATACAAAATAACACTCCAAATGGAGGGGGACAAACCCAGGAAAATTAAAGCTCTGTTTCGGATGCACTTATCCTCAGGATATGACATTCTTTTAGCAGATAAAAAAATTGCCACCTGAGTTTGTTATGGATTGCAAAAAGGGAGAAACGTTAATGTTACCAGCATTTTCTGACCTCATTCCAGAGTCTATAAAATATTCATATGCGCAGGAGTGGGTTGTAGCATTTGCTCCTGCACTATACCGCAATCATGTAGGGTGGGATGCTGAGTCACCTCACCATGTAATCCCAGTAAAAAAATCTCCATCTCCACAGAGACAGTACCCAATAAAACATGATGTGAAAAAACAAGAAAGGGAGATCTTGGATCACTTTGAATACCAAGGGGAAATAGAAAACTGCACCTCTCCCATGTATAGTCCTTTGTTTCCCGTAATGAACCCTGATAATTCATATTGTCTAATTTTATACTACAGACATTTGAATACATGCATAAAGAAGTTTGCAGTACAAAATGCACACAGTGCCACATTAATGAATACCATTGTGTGGAAAAAATACAAAACAACACTAGATATCTCAAAATGAATTTCCTGACAAAATATAGTGCCTGAAAGCAGATATGCGGAAGGAAGTACTCACAACCCATTTGATGCCATAACCACGTGTATAATAAATCACAACAATAGAAGAAATGAGATCGAAAAACAATTAAAATGATATATAGAAAATTGTACAATTTATTCAGAAGATGATACATTCATAAAACAATAAAAAAAAAATTATAAGAATTTTTTAGTGCCATTTAGAACAGTTAAAAATGTGTCGATCCACATGAAGAACAGTTAAAAATATTTTTAGCAAAGTTGTCGATGCAGCGTTTCGGTTTTATGATAGGACCTTCATCAGGACAAGGTTCTAATTTAGAAAGAAACATACAATTAGGTACAATCGCTATTATTATCTTTTTTACAAAGTACATCAGTAACATTGATAAGAAATACAATTAAAACAGTCACTAAATCTTTATGGCACAATTATATGCTCTTTTTATTTATTAAACATGTGGTGTATGGGGTTTGGGTAGAAGAGAAATGGAGGATGAGGTACTCTAACTGGGGATTAATATTCTTGCAAGGGGTTCTTACAAAAGCCACATCTTTACTCAATTGAGTGTACCTTATAGGGGAAGAGGGTTATGCCCAGTCCTTAATACTCATTAGTATTTCTCTTGTACCCAAACCCCATACACCACATGTTTTATAAATAAAAAGAGAATATAATTGTGCCATAAAGATTTAGTGACTGTTTTAATTGTATTTCTTATCAATGTTACTGATGTACTTTGTAAAAAAGATGATAATAGTGATTGTACCTAATTGTATGTTTCTTTCTAAATTAGAACCTTGTCCTGATGAAGGTCCTATCATAAAACCGAAACGCTGCGTCAACAATTTTGCTAAAAATCTTTTTAACTGTTCTTCATGTGGATCGACACATTTTTAACTGTTCTAAATGGCACTAAAAATTCTTATAAAATGTTTTTTTAAATTGTTTTATGAATGTATTTTCTTTTGAATAAATTGTACAATTTTCTATATATCATTTTAATAGTGTTTTTATCTCATTTCTTCTATTGTTGTGATTTATTATACACCTAGTTATGGCATCAAATGGGTTGTAAGTACTTCCTTCTGCACTATTTAGTGGATGTGTTTTCCCAATTTTTTGGCGAGTTAGGGACTCCCCCATATTTCTATTTTTCATTATTGCTTGTCCCCTATTGAATTCAAAACGAGACCTACCTGTCTTTTGATAATTGAAAGCAGATATGTGACAGCATTTTGAGTCCTAGGAACTCAGATCAATTCAGTTGACTGCCCCAAGGGTATAAGAACATCCTCGGGCTGTTCACAGCAAGAGTAACAGAGTTGTTTCAACTTTTGATGAGGAGGCATTGTCCTATGTAGATGATATTTATATGACAGACGATGAATTATTGGAAGATTTGACCAGAGTGAACAGCATAATTCTGGGGTTCACCTCTAAGGGCTACACATTTTACTTTAAAGAATCTAAAATTGCCCACCTCAATGTCCTATTTTTAGAACATGAGTGAAGGAAAAAGCCTTGCAGCCAGCTTTTTAGAAGAGTGTGCATTGCTCTATCCTCCAAAAACTCTGAAAAACTTACAATCCATTTTAGGATTTCAAAATTTTCGATTACGCAGAAAAAGTAAAACCTTTCTACGATTTAATCAGCCTTGATTTTTCAACTCGACATTGGACACAGGAACACACAGATATCCTTTGTTCCTTACAAGCTAAAATGATAGCTTCCAGGCACTTACACATACGTGTAAATACTAAGAATATGTTGATTCATGTAATCGTAGTCAAATCAGGGTATATTTACCTAACCTTCAATGAAGGTGAAAGTATACCCTTTGTAAACAAATCACATATGAACACAAACGCTGTGATGCGCTTTTCATCTACTGAAAAGATTTTAACAGCAGTACAGACTGCTGTAGTGAAAGAAAGGGCACTGGCTCAGGGGAAACAAATAATTGTCATTACTCCGGTACTGGCCTTAAAGGCTGTTACGAAATCTTGCATTCCAAACGCAAAAGCTCTACATCCATGATGGATACAATGGGCTAATTCCGTCAGTGCAACAGATGTAGACTACAAACTTGATTTTACATTAAATACAATGATTTCTGCAGTACTTACAATGATATCCTTTCCCGAATTAGATAATGCCTCGAGATCAGTATGAATACATTACACTGATTTCTATGCTCAGCTGCTATAGGAAGTAAACAGCAATACATTGCAGCGTGTGCGATTGTAAAAGGACGTATGCAGGAAGGCAAGTTCTATTCTGGCAGTACAAAGACGCAGTCTTTAGGAAACTCCACGGCACAGCAGGCAGAATTAAAATCCCTATAATTGAAACTAATAAATACTGATCAGGAATTCCCCACACTTATAGTATTCGATTCATTTTACTGTGTCCAGTCTTATAATGAAAATCTTTACACCTGGGTCAGAATGGGTTTAAAGAATCAAAGGTTGCACAATAAAGCATAAACTGCTTAGGAACAGGTGGCTGAGCTGAAAAAAGGCTTGCTGTGGGCTCACGTGAGTCATATGCTGAGTCATCAGCGTATTGGCGTGCACGTTGAAGGGAATTCATTGGCTGATGAAGCTTCCAAGTGACAGTGCTAACTGCTGCCCTAGATGCAATCACTCGTTCTAGCACAAGGATAGAGGGCAGATAATAGTAGCTGTCATTGCTTCACGCAAAAACAGCACAGCCTTGTCAAAAGGCTTTCCACTCAAGTACTCCTACAAGTTAGATGCACAAAATATTATGTATGCTCAAATTCCAGGAGTGAGGGATAGAGTAATACCAAACATGGATAGCAGATTAGGTTTAATTCTAGCTGCATACAAGGGTCTGGGTTCAGCACACGCAAAGATTACTGCAACTGTTAGCATACATAGCACAGAAAAGAAATGTAAATGCTGCCATTACAAACATAAAGGCATCACCCAGTCGGACAATTACAGATAAAGACAAATAATCAATACAGATAACATACAATGAAGAAAAAGAAAATAAAGAAAATTATATTACAAGATAGAAAATACTAGTCCTACTGAAGGCTGGTCCAAACCTTCCTGAATTTAAACCTCAACCGTAGACCCCTAGCTTTCGCTAGTCCCAATTCAATTTCATAAACACCCCTCAATAATAACCAAAAATCAGTAATCTTGGGACTAAGGGCCCCATTAAGATGATGGGCGGACTTTGTCCGCCCGCCACCCTATCGGTATTCTGGACCGCCCGCCATAAGGGCGGGGGTCCCGTTGGGGGAATTAGGATGTACCTGCCACAGTGGCGGGCACATCCTTAATTTTTAGCATTGTGGCGGGCGGTGCACTCTGCACCGCCCGCAACAATGCTAAAAATGCATTTTTGCATTTGCATTTACAAAGCGGCAGGCACCGCGCGGTGCCTGACGCTTTGTATATGCAAATGAAGGCGGGTCCCATAGGTACCCCCCCTGTGAACCCCCACCTCAGCCTTCACCATGGGGGCCCGCAGGGGCCCCCAATAGCAACGACCGCATGCCTTACCGTGGCGGGATCGCCGCCGCGGAAAGGCACCTATACACATGCATGCTAATATGGCTGGCGGTGTCTGATAAACACCGCCACCATATGAACCCTTTTCGCCCCGGCCGCAAGCCGACCGGGGCGGAAAAGTGGCGGGCGGTGTTTGCCTCCGCTGCGGTCCCCCCCGCCATTGTCATGTGGCGGGGTGAAAAAGGTGGCGGGCGGGCATTTCTGTCGGGCGGATTGCCACCGCCACCATGGCGGTGGCGATCCGCCCGACATCATAATGGAGCCCTAAGTGTTTCAATCCGAGGCCCTAGCAATACACAACCGAGCACTAACAACAATAATTGAAACTAAAGATTTCGATAGATTGCCCGGATCCGCTATTGTCCACAGTAAGATTTCTTTCTCGGTTAATTGAGTATCCTTGCCTACTAGCTTACTCAGCTCTTGGGCAACCTCATACAAAAACGTGGTTAGCTTTGAACACGTTACGAACATATGTCGGAGATCCGCTGCATATTCGTTACACTTAGGGCAGCATGACTTCACAGAGGCATGGGACATAGCCCATTTAGAAATGCCCTTTGGGATATAATACTGCCTCAACATTATGCAATATTGTTGCAGCTTTGAATTAATTGAGGTAACTGCAGAGTTGATTAAAACCTTTGAATCAAAAACCTCATCTTTAGTAATATCAAGTAAAAAAATGCAGTCCAGTTTAGCTGTAATCTGTATTCCATCGTCTTCCATTTCAGATAGGAAACTCTGGTAGACTTTCCCAACATAACCCCGCCCTGAAGTCTTGAAAATGATCTTTAGTACCACAGATGTAGAGGGTAAGGCTAGCAGGCCTTCCCCTTGAATAAAAAAGTCCCTTACTTGTAAATATTTAAAGAAACCGTTAATTCTTCTTTCAATGATGAAAATTACCTGAAGCTGTGTTCATCAACAAGCTGCCCTAGCAATGTTAAACCACACTGTTGACACATTCTCCCCAACGCATCAGAAAAGATACCAGGCAGTCTCTGGTTACCCCACGAAAATGTCATGCAGGTCTGGCAGTGCAGAAGCTTTGTAGATGACTAGCCAAGAGCGGGAAATGTGTAAAATTATCTTGAACGGAACTCTCTTGTAGTAATTCGGGTTGGACATTTGATGTAATAAAAACCCCGTATTTGAACCATAAGCCAACCGATACGCAAACCAAATTTTGCCCACACCGGGTCCCTTGAGTAAGCTCTGGATGCGGTTGACAAAAGCAGCCTAAAAATAGGCTCTAAAATCCAGGAGTTAAAACTGCCTTGCTCATAGGTCAACTTGATGAATCTGAGAGCTCTCCTTGCCCTGTGATAGCCCCAAATAAAACTTCCAATAACACTGTGAAGCCACTTAAAAAAAGACACCAGAACTCTTAATGGAATGGTGCGAAACAAGTAGAGAAATTTTGGTAGGATATCAATTTTTACTCTATTACACCTCTCAATAATAGTGAGTAGTAGCTTATGCCATCTGAGCAAATCCGCAGCAACTTTTTTGAGCAATGGTTCGTAATTTAAAGCCATAAAATTGTCAGTACAACAGCTAAGACACACACCTAAATAAGTAGCAGAACTAGTAATTCCGAGCCAAGGTGGAACTAATGCTGGCACAAAATTAAGGATTGACTGTGTTTTGTTTAAATTAAGCTTGTAACCTGAAAAAGACCCAAACAGTTGTGCCTCTTGGGTTATCACCGCTAAAGCTTCCATTTGCCCCGTGGTAAATACTGCGATGTCGTGTGCATAAGCAGTGACTTTTAAGATCATATCATTGAAGGACACTGGTGAAATGGAAACATTATGGAGCAAAATGCCTGATGAACGCCTCAATGTAAAGAGCAAATAGTAAGGGGGAAAGCGGACATCCCTGCTTCGTGCCTCGCTGAATACTAAAGGAACTGGATACAAGACCATTAAGCTTAATAACAGCGGTTGGTTAAAAAATAAAGTTTCTGAACTGCCAAGACAAACCTGCGACCGAGACCTAGAGATAAGATAGTGAACCATGAAGACCCCCAAGCCACTCGGTCGAAGGCCTTGTCGGCGTCCAGCATCCCAATCCGCTGATCCAAATGATCAGCGACATTGTATGCTGCAATGGCTGTATTTGTGTGAGCTGCAGTGTAACAGCCTGGAACAAAACAATGCTGTTCTTCTGAAACCAATAGATGAATCAGTGGGGCTAGGCGGGAGGCAGGAAGCTTAGAAAAAATGTTGGTGTCCGCATTGATTAGGGATATCGATCTGTATGAACACATATCTTCCACTGGTTTACCCTTTTTAGGAAAAACAATGATATTAGTTTGGTTCCAAGATGGGGGTGCATCCCCACCTTGCAGTATCTCATTGACCAACTCAAGAAATACCCATCAGTACATCCCTAAAGGTTTTGTAAAACTCAAGCGGAATGGTGTCTTCACCTACCGCTTTACCTGACGGTAATGCCTCAATTGCTGAATTAAGTTCAACTAAGTCAACATTTCTTTCCAGCCCCAAAGTTTGAGACAAATTCAGGGCAGGTAATGCACTTTCTTGTACATAATCTATAACCAACTGTTGACTAAAACTAACTGACTCACTGCAAATTGGCATAGAAAATCCTAAATTGCTCCACTATTTCTTGGGGTTTAGTGAAAGTTGCGCCATCAGAAACATTCATTTTCTTAATATTTGACTTAGCCCTCTGGCCAGCAAATTGGTAAGCCAAAATCCGTCCCACGCACTCTCCGTGCTCGGACTGTTTTGTTCTAAACTTTAAAAAGTTGTTGGCCACTTTGTCCTTTAACCTTCTATTAATCTTTGTCCTTATATTAATAATCTGTAAGTATATTTGTTGTTCACCAGTATCCTTCAAAGCAATTGCTCGAGCATGCTGCTGCTCTAGATCAGTATATAGCCGACGATCATTTTCTAGACGACTAGCATTAATTTGGTTCTGCTTGACTATAAACTGAAGTGTAGCCCCTCTCACATAATCCATTACCCAATCCAAAACTATTGCAAGGGAAGCAGTATGAAGATTATTTGCTACATATTTCTTCAAAACCTCTTGCATGTATATTACAAAGTCGGAGTTGCTAAGAAGGTACCTAGGAAACGAATATTCCCTAACTCGTTCTTTCCTATCTGACCCAAGGTTTACAGTAAGAATAATGGGATTATGATCTGAAGTTACCTTGGGACATACCACGATTGATAAGTTATCCAGCAGAGCAGAGTTAGTAAAAATCATATCAATCCTAGAATACTGTTTGTGGGGATGAGAAAAAAGGTAAACCCCGGCGTTGTAGGAAACAGTATTCTCCAAGCATCTTCCAACTGATGTATATACAGCAAATCATGTATTGCTGCCCTCAACTGAACCTTTCTGACTTTTGCAGTCGTATTTGTGGTGTCAACTTTTTTGTCTAGAATGCACATAAAATCTCCCATTACTATGAGATCCCTGGCCCATTCCAACAGTTCAGAGCTTAAACAAGAGATACACTCAGGGCAATCAACATTAGGACCATAAACCATACATACAGTTACCCTGCATCCAAAAATTGAAAGCTGAGCAATTGCCCATCTTAATCTGGAATTGGTCTGTGTGCGTAGAACCGTTATCATGGTATGTTTGGCCTTCAATAAAGCTACCCCACGGATAGATGCCAACTGCGATGTACAGACAATCAGGTCATAGCCAAGCTGTTTAAAATAAGTTCTATTTTTAAAGGCCATTTGGGTTTCAGCAAGCCCGACTATATGAGGTTTAAACCCCTTAAGCTCTTCAGCTACCAGTTGCCTTTTACTGGCCAGGTTCAGCCCACAAACATTCCAGCTCATAAATTTAACACTCTGCATTACATAAATTTGTACCCACGAGCCGTTCTCTATGCATAAAAGAGAAACATTTCTCCTTAAACCTAAACTCAACACTCTGATTGTACCCTTTCTGTCCTATTTTAATTGCGATGTTGCAATTGAAACCTCCTTCCCCCAGGAGCCCCCCACCTCCTCCCATCCCAGCCACATCCAACCCCCCACCCAGTGTCTTGGAAAATGAATCACCCCCCTTCTTGGCTGTCCTGAACTGACAGCAAATAGAAGACGCCCCATCCACCCCCCAGACCCCCACCCAGCCCCCATACCACACCCCACCCATACCAGCCAAGAAAAAAAACAAGGGAAAAAGTGCCCAATACAAAAAGCTGCAATAGAAAAACCCATGTTTCTGTTTAGTACAGCCAAAAGCGGCTTCAACAAATCATTGCTAGCAATATCTATCACCCCCCATGCACATTATACCGTAATAAAACAGCAATCAAACATTGGGAGTAGATTGCCACTTAGAGAGTGCCTTTTTTGCCTCCTGCTCATTAACAAACAAAATGTGTGCGACCATCCTTGATAACTTTTAAACAAGCAGGCTCCAAAAAAAACCTGTGAGCAAACAGTCTTGAATGAATCCATAAGTTGGAGGAGCTGCCATTGTTTGTCCATAGTCGATTTACACAAGTCAGTCCTCACGAAAATCGACATGGTGTCTACTTTAACAGAAGCCGTAGGCCGAGCTTTAAAGAAAATGGCCTGATGAAGCAAAAAGTTCCCTAAAATACAAGAATAGCCATATCAAAATTTGTTTGAGCTTTGGTGCTTTGTGGAAGGAATAGTGGCAGACGGAGTGCTCTTTGCACTTTTGTGTCCTTATCCCAGTCTTTCTAAGTCAAGGAAGGCCTTCTGAAGCAGATCAACTATAAATGCCCGAGGGTCGGAATCTTCCCTGCCTTCCGGGATCCCAAAAATCCTCAAATTATGGCGTTGCTGCCTATTTTTGAGGTCTTCAAGTTTAAACTGCATCAACACCATCTGTGATTCATGTGAAGTGACCAAATTCACAGTTGGGTATTGACCTCCTCCACGACTGCCACCCTATGTTGGAGATCTGAGACCTCAGCGGTTAAATGGGAACCCTTGGCAGTAACCTCAGACAGTGCTTGTTTAATGTCAGTACGATCCACCCTAGCCTGTTGGTAATAAACTTGTGCTTCTTCTCTCTGGATAGTAAGTGCCTGCATGATTCTGAAGAGTGATGGCTCATCACCCTCACTGACCCCTTCCACATGCTGGTTCAATTCAACACTAAACTCTGTTGAAATTTCCTCAGTAGGCAGCGTTACAAGAGGAGAAAGTATGGGGTTAAACACAGTGGATTGATTGCTAGTTAAAGCAGATGCTGACCCCTTAGTATGAAAGGACTCCCCGCCAGATGACATTTGGACAGAGCCATGACCAGCACCAGGAGTCCCAGTCTGTGAACTACCTGAGACCTGCAGATTGGCCGCAGCTAAAAGCACTTGCTCTTAAGTACAACATCTGTCAGCAGTTCAACTGTAGCACGTCCACCGCAAATGACACTACTGGTACCAGCCAAACCTCTTGCTTGTGTCTATTTGGACCACTGCAGACCCTTACAATCTGATGGGGAAAACCAGTACATCTTGGTTGCAGTGGTTTCATGCTCTAGAATGATTCCTATCGGTTTGGCCTCAGCGCTCGGCAGGCCCCCCGAACTGTTATAAAGGATTTGCGAGTCTTTAAAGGGACATGCGCAGTTAGCACATTACATTCTGACAGTGGCCCCGCGTTTAGCTCTTGGGCTTACAAGGAAGCCATGGGAAGTTTTATTGCAGTACTCACCTTTGTATCATCCAGAGTGAAATGCGATAGTGGAGAGGAAGAACAGAGACTCAAAGCAATCCTTAACAGCAAGGGTATTAGGATCAGGTGGTAGTCGGGTCAATCACCTATATGGAATCAAGAGGGCACTTAATAACATGCCAAGAAGTGCCCTAGGAGGCCGAACACCTTATGAGGTCCTATTTGGGACGAGAATGTGGGTATCTGACTTTGATTGTGACAGCACAGTTGTGGATACAAAACCATTTGACATCGATAACCGTTTGGCTCTTTCACAGGACCTCAATCAATTCCGGCACTACGAAGCAACGTCCAAGTAAAATGCACCGCCACTGGGGAAGAAAAATCCGTCACAGCAAGACCTGTCTGGATCCCCAAAGTTGGGGATCCGGTCAGAGAAAAGATTGTAGACAAGAAAGTATTCTACAGAACGGCTGAACCTGTGCTGGCCGGTGAAGGAAAAAGAACAGTACTTCTTCATCCTCTTGCTGGCATAAAAATAAAAGAGATTCATCTCCAATGATCTGATCAAACCACACTATGTGGCTGATACTAAATAACAGGCCATGTGGGCTCCTGGGTAGCCACTGCTCTTCTCTCACTACCATACAGGAAATTCAGACAGTAACACTGAGACCATTTGAAGAGTCTTTTATAAGTAATATTGGTGTTACCAACAATGAAATGGAACTCATTCCTATTGAAATTGAACATCAAAGCACACATGAAAGACATATATCTACTTGGCCTACTGCCAACATCTATATCAATATGCCTCTACAGGAGACATCTGCAAGTTTAAAAAACCTGCTGAGCTACCAAAGATAGATCGAACTGCATCTGGCTACTTCATCAATTTTGACAATTTTTCTCTTGATCCAAGTGAACCTGAGCCGCCGACAGCTCCAGTTTTCCTCAAAAAAGAACTTCATGATTTCTACCTTTGGCTTAAAAAGTCATACCTAGTTTCACCATGGCTACAGCTCGGATAGCAACTGCCACACTGTTCCTACTCTTCTGCATATGTTTAGTGTCTTTTCCCTGCTCGTGACTGGACATTATCTCCCTGAACGTTCTGCAGTGTCACATATGAACTTGGTACTGAAACCTCATACGTCATCTCATCGTGAACAGAGAGACATGTCCTATGTGAAAATTACAGCAGTTCCAGTTCCCCGCGGAATAGTTTGGGACAAAGTTTCATATGATGTATTTGGTCCCACTGAACTTTTCAATATACTACATCTATTTAAGATTTCTTCAAATGATATCATCACCTCCAGTACACACTCTGATGATTGGGATTTTTAAACTGTAAATAGTATGCTGTCTGATTTAGAACAATTTGCTGCATTCTCGAAATGTGAAATGTTTTTGATGATTCATCTAATTTTGACACCATGTATTGTTACCACTATGGTCATCATTTTCTGCATAAAACGAGTGCACCACATAATGTTTTCACATGTCACCAATTGGAACAATGCCCAATTCCACCGAAAGGTAGTTCAAACATATATGCACTAAAGTTTGTTTATTTTTCAGTGTTCAATACATCAGATCGATGTTCATATTATTGTAGGCTTCCACTTACATGTGTAAAGCAAAATATGCTCTTTAATATGAAACAGATATACTCTACATCCTTTATTGCCCAACTGTCCGAACAGGGTTTTGACACATGGAGAGACACTATAGACATAAAATCTCTCCGGGGTACTAAAGAATTTCAATATCAGGGAACTAAGGCACTATGTAGAGCATGCCTCATACCACAACAAATTATCTTCCTGAACGACACTGGGCAACAGACTTCTGTCTTGGGTTAGCCAAGCTCAAGGACTTGAAAACGCCTTGTATTCCCTCGCTTTCACAGTTTGAGGGCTGGTAAAACTAGACAGAAAAAGGTGAGGGTACACTAGATAACATTGTGCATGATGTTTCACACAATTCATCAGGCCCCAATTGGAAGGGATGGTTAGTTTGGTCTGTTGCTACAAATAGGTGTCAGTGAAGAATCAAGGGTACTGCCCAAGGTTTTATTATCCATAGACCTGACTTACGCTATGTACAACGAGAAGATTCAGGGGTGGTGCCTTCATACAGTGTTGAGAAGCTATGCCTCTACACAGTCATAGGTGAAGCAACACTTGTCCTTACTCTCAGAAGACATGGATTTAAGGGATTTTTTGCTAGGCCCCCAGAAACCACGTCGTAAACGGTTCTTATGCGGTATCTGTAATGAAATATGGAAAATCTCCCAACTGGAAGCTGTAGAGAAATTACTTGAAATTGACAGAGTTAACTTAGAAATGGCTTTGGCTGTGTCTGACAATGGTATGACCACATTGACATCCAGAATTTATTTACTGGTCAACATTAAGACTTTTGCAATAGATATAATGGAACAGGATATGTACATCTTACTACATGGGCAATCGCCGTTACGATCCATTCAATTATTGAGCTGGATGCTACAATCATTGTGCTCTTGTCATCTCTCTGGGCGATATATTAACCGTACTTCTCTGTTCTCCGCATATAATCTATCAGAGAGGCCGATGAGAATGGCACAAAGAGATGCAAAATATAAAATGCTGCATATTGAAAAATTAGACCAATTACCTTTCACCATGGCAGTCACCATCCCCTAAAGGGTTTATTCATGGCCATATATCATTGTCAGTTACAACTTTCCAATTTCAATATTTCCTAAAACCAATAGGTAGGCAGATAAGAAGCAATGGGTAAGGACTTCATGCATGGATCTTGGGAGTTACTGCATAGATTTAGATGCAGGAATGGAGACACTTAAGTGTTTCTAAGCGGTACAGACTGTGAGACTTCATTAAGTAGGTCTCTACTTTTCCAGGCCATTATTCTCCATTGGGGCCTGTAATAGTTCAGTTGTAAATTTATCCTGTCATTTAAAGCGTTCCCTGGCTGCCGTGATTAATCCAGTGTCCAGGCTGCTCTCAAATGGAAGTTACTTAAAGCTGAATGATCAAGGATGTAGTGGGATGCTTCCAGGCATCGCATATCTAGTAACAGTGAGTTCTAGGGTTACTTGTTGTATGCAAGTATTGTTTCCACCGACCCACACAGTGAGGGAAGCGCTGTTATGGTCTTTGTTGAATGTTTCCTTTATACGGTTTGATACTCTGAGCCGAATAAAAGCCATGCTTTTTCAGAAAGATGTGCCTTTAACCTCAGCCTGAGAGACTTTTGATCTTCAGGTTGCAAGGTCCTCAGTTGAGATACAGGCACTGGTAAAAACTAACTGCCCTTTCCATTTCAGAGCGATACCAAAGGGGATGATGAAGCAAATCAACCCAAGTCAACTGATCTGGGTTTAATCCATCATCATTCTTTAGCGTAGTCCACCCCCGTTCGGACATGGTTATATGCAAATGATTCTGACCCTGTGCCTCATGGGAACAGTCCAGCCTGAACTGCAGAGCCATGTCTTCCCTGGACCAGAAACAAGTATCCTGGGGCCGGTTTTGGATTCATAATCCTCATCAGCCAGGTTATCTTGAATGTAGTAGTAGAGTGAGCAAGGGACCCACGTCTGGGCATAACCTGCCAACTCAGGGCGAACAAAGCAATACCAAAGGGGATAATGGACGGAGTGTAAAACACTCACCCCCAGTCAACTGATCTTGGTTTAATCCATCATCATTCTTTAACTCACTCCACCACCCCAGTTCAGAGATGGCGTTATGCAAATCAGTCTGACCATGTGCCTCATGGGAACAGTCGAGCCCTAACTGGAAAGCCATGTCTTCCCTGAACCGTCATCAACCGTCCTGGCTGATGATGGCTGATAGCCAGAAACCGGTCCTAGGATGCTTGATTCTGGTCCAGGGAAGACATGGCTTAGCAGTTCGGGCTGGACTGTTCCCATGAGGCACAGGGTCAAGGCTGATTTGCAAATGGCCATGTCTGAACTGACGTGGTGTGGTGAGCAAAAAAACGATGGATTTAGGCCCAGATTTCTGTACTGGGGTGAATGTATGACATTGTTCTGCATTCTGTTCATCAACTGTTGTTTTTGCATTTGTCACCCCCAGTGGGACGGGAATGCTCAGACGTGAGTCCCGTGCTCTCCACGCCACTGGAGTCAAGATATCCTGGCTGATGATGGCTGATAGCCAGAAACCGGTCCTAGGATGCTTGATTCCGGTCCAGGGAAGACATGGCTTGGCAGTTTGGGCTGGACTGTTCCCATGAGGCACAGGATCAAGGCTGATTTGCATATGGTCATGTGTGAACTAGGGTGGTTTGGTGAGCAAACAAACGATGGATTTAGGCCCAGATCTCTGTACTGGGGTGAATGTATGACATTGTTCTGCATTCTGTCCATCAACTGTTGTTTTTGCCCTTTCCATTTCAGAGACTTTGCCCCTGGGTGCAAGCTAGCCTGGTGTCACCCCGAAACCGGTCCCAGGATGCTTGATTTCGGTCCATGGAGGACCTGCCTGGCTGTTCGCGCTGGACTGTTCCCATTAGGTACAGGGTCAAGACTGATTTGCAGATGACTGGGTCCACACTGGTGTGGTGAATTGAGCTAAAGAACAATGATGGATTTAACCCAGCTCTGTGCCTGAAGTAAGTATTTGAAAAGTTTCAGCACTCCGTCCATCATCTCCCTGTGTTTACAAAGTATCTTTAACATGTCTGATACGAAGGGCATGGAACACCTATTTAGGACCATAGGTTTTGGACTGTTAGGGATCTTTCAGACAGCATTTAGAGTGATTCCGTATTTGGAAGCATTTTTTAGAGGGCTTCCGCTAATCCTGCTCCTGGTAGTGGGAATCCTAATTTTCATTTTGCTGCTACGTGATAGACTTCTCAGTCACCAAGGATATGGAAAAAAATTTCTTGGAGCGATGTTACCGCGACCACATGGTACTCCATCTAGGCAAACCTCGTCTTGGTGCCTATCATTCCAACCGGTCTGTATTGACTGTGTTTTACCTGTTCTCCGCTGCTTTTTCTGTGGACTACAATACATGTTAGATCTCTGTATAACACTTCAATCAGTTGCACCACCGGACGTGGATGTACTGCTGGACCCGTTACGGGCCCACGTAGTGCAGTGTCCTCAAAGTATTCCCATGTTGATGTCAGCATTCTTAGAGCCACCACAATATGCTTCAGCTCCTGTTTTATTGGATACTGGCTCTACTACAGGCACACAGGCTTTGGATGTTTCAAATGCTTTCTCAGCTTCGGCTGCGGGAACTGAAGAAGATCATCTTTGCTCAATTGACCAGATCTGTGAGGTGTTACTGGGACCGTTGTCTGCAAAGGCAAGCAGCAGTGATGTTGGGTAACCTCACAGGACACATACACATTTGGCTCTCCGTGTGCTGGGAAGAATTCAGCTCTTTTTCCAAACAAACCGAAATTGGAATTTTAAACAACATTTGTTCTTCACTGTTGTTGAGCACCATGGCTTTCAGATGCTCTCAGGTGTCCAATCTTTATATATGAACATATTTTAAAGGACTTAGGTTTTTTTATAAACATGTACAAAGGACTTATAGAACTTTTTATTTAGCCATTTTTATTAACTTTTAGAAATGTCTATTCTGAACATTTTTAACAATGTTTTATGATTGATTGAAAGGACAATTATATTTTGTAGTATGTCCACCGGTCAGATGAGGAGTGGGTGTTATGATTTGTAATGTACCCCAATATAGGCTTCGGTAGCCATGTAACCTTTTACCTACATTTACCGTGCCATTGTACTACATAACAGGTTTGTGCTGACCTTTTACCTAGTCAAGTGCTTCAGAAATGTCATGTGGTTTTCTTCAAAAACTATCCTCATTTATTATGCATGAAGATTCTAAGAATAACTGCAGGGCTGCCATCTTCTGCATCTTCTGCATAATACCTATGTACAGGGGTTATCCCTTATGTCATCCTCGGCCGACATGATACAGCAACGAAGAACCTCTGAGGGTACCTTTTAGGGTAGATAAGCACCATATATTTGCTGGAGTAGGCAGAGGAGAAAGACTTCCATGCTGACCCACTGCCAGACGTGAAGGTTCCTGCACGCAGACACTCCAGCATGCAGTAGTCTGACATCTCTTGTTGGATGTCCGTTCGAGACCAAGACAGGGTCATTCATTCTCTTACACAGATAATGGGGCTGGTTCTCTTGATATTGAAGAAATCAATTCAACTTTGGGTGAAATTGAGGTGAGATGTGGGGAATGAGGATAATCCCAAAGAAAGTACTCCAATATGATGCTTTAGACAGAGTTAATTCAGTTAAATGTACTACATTTATGCCTGAATCCATAATTTCAGTGATAATTGGGCTGTTATTTTCACTCCCCAATCATTTTTTCCTGTTTTCTGTGCATTTTTTCTGTTTTTTCCTCTTCCTCCTTGTCCTCTTCCTCTTTTGAGGCCTGATAAGGCTGGAGTTCTAAAATGCTCCTTGTGAGCAATTGGAATCCCTTACATAGCCAATGTCCGACTAATCTGTTTGACTAAGGAGGAATAAAATACACCTTAATGATTGTTTTTAGAATAAAAGGTCCATGACCAAAAATATTTTTTATGAACAGTACCTGATCAAGCTTTTGAGAGTTTGTGAAGAAAGGCATGTTATATTAATGCACAGACTCTATTTTGAATATATACCGATTATATAATGTACTTAATGATTGAATGTTTGTGTGACTGAGAGAATCATGAAATGTAATGTGGATGATTGTTTTGATATGATACTTAAACTATTGTTATATTTCATGTGGAAATTCACTATAAACAGATTTTGATAAATACATGTATGAAATTTGAATAGTTCTGTTTCGTTGGTCATTTCAATTGATGCTCTGACAGTATGAAGATGGAATGATATCTATGTTGAAACATACAGTTGCCTAAGATTTTTGTGTACAATTTAATGAAGCCAGTTCCCGCCATTTGGTAAGCTCTTTTCTATACAATTCCTCCCAGAACTGTACTTTTTGTTAAAATATGCACAGATATAATGCTATGAATTATATAAATCTCTCTTTCTCTCTCTCTCTATAAATATATATAGAGAGATAGAGCTATAGATAGATAGATAGATATTCAATTAAACAAATGTATATATATTCAATAAAAAAAATAAAGATACAGGGACAGTATAGTTAGGCTCAGATTTCACTCGCAAAATACCAGTGAAATTCAGCAGTTGTAGTTAGCTGAGCTTACTATAACTCATGCCCCCACAATGCACTGCTTGTGACCTCACATATTACATACCACATGACATGGCCAGTGACATCACTGATCACATCTCAAATGACATCACTGATGAAATCATCCAGTGACTGTGAGTGTTTTAAAATGTTTGTGTTACATATATATAACAAGGTGTATTGATGAATCAGTGGGTGCATAAGAGCTCATATGGATGTTTTAGTGGGAGCATGACTAACTGTATACATGTGTGATTAGGTGTCTCAGAGAATGCATGGATGAGTGACTAGTTGTGTGAATGTCTGTGTCAGGCTGTCAGCTGGTGTCTAAGTGAATGTATGGGTGTGTGAGTGGGACGTGAAAGGCTGTATTGGTGAGTTATTTGTTGTTTGAGTACGTGTATGTTTGACTGGGTGGGTAGGTGAGAGGGTGTGTGACTGCCTGTATGCATGAGTGAGTAGGTGAGTCAATGTCTGTATGGGTTAGTGAGCGAGTGCATGAGGGGCTGTGTGTATGATTGTTTGGATGAGTAAGTAGATGTGTCAGTGGTATAGTGGTAAGTGGATATGTGTAAAAATATCACAATACCAAAATATTGTGTCCAAAATATGGTGATATGGAAATATCTTCAGAAAGAATATCGTTGTCAAGAATATATTGATTTTAAGGTAAGCAATAACACATTTTATAGTATCAAAGTCATTAATATTGTTTGCAAAAGCATTGCCTTTTAAAATATAGTTTTTTAATTATTGTTATGTATGTAAGTACATACTTTAAATATAATGTACATTTATGTACAATTAATGCTTATGTTTTTTTAATATATTTTCAGTGCTGTCACGGGTTGTGGGTTTATAATGCTATAGGGTGGGAGGTAATTTAATTATAAAATATTAACGATTATTTTTAATTTAATATTATTTATTTAATTGATATTTGCTGGATAACGAGGTAGCATCTGTGAGGCCTGCACAAATAACAAGACACATTTGTCCTTCACTGGGAACCTTGGTCAGCGCCTGACTCTCAGATTGTAGCGTTGCAGAGCAGTCTGAGGCTTACTCAAGGGAGGTGGTGTGGGCTAGTAATTGCCATTTTCAGGTGCGCAAAAATAACACTTAATAATTGATTGTCCAGTCTGTACTTTGCTTTATAAAAAGTAAGAGTACATTTATAAAACACACACACCACTCAATACTATACACCAATTTACAAATATACATAAGCGTATGGAATTACTTTGTGACATTGCATAACATCTCCACCCCTCCCACAGGGGGGGTGGGGTCTTGTACCACCACTCCCATGTATCCACATCATCTTGCCCCCAATGCAGTGAATTGGTCTTAGGACCTCAATGGGGAGTATTTTTGCCCCCAGTGTGGCGGGGCTCTATGTATACGACTTTGAGAGAAAGTTCATTCTTAATAACAACAATCCTTTCCTCTCCAATATTGCCTTTTGGAAAAGGTATATATACAACGTCTTTGCCATCTGGCAGGGACCACTCGCTACTCTGATAGACTTTACAAACTGGATCAACACATGTGATCAGAACCTCAGGTTCACAAACACCATTGACCATGACAACATTTTTTTTTTGGACATATGTATAACTAAGGAAAATGGCCACCTGGAAACCAATACGTATCACAAACCCACTGCAAAAAACAACCTTCTCAGTTTTGATAGCTTCCACCCCAGACCATTGAGGGAGAATCTACCCTATGGACAGTACCTGAGATTACGCCGAAATTGCAGCAAGATCAGCAATTACCGCACTCAGGCAACCGCCCTCACTGAAAAGCTGTCGTCAAGAGGCTATCCGGAGCAGATTCTGAATAAGTGTCAGAAAAGAGCGCGCAATCAGCCCAGAGAATCATTACTTGAGGAAACCACGCGCACTGAAGAAGTGATTCCGCTCACTTGTGTCACCACTTAAACACGGCATACAACCTGATGACCAAGTCAGTAAATAGGGACAAGGGACGGAGACGGCACTTCTTAAGGTGGTTGAAGAGTTGAGGAGGATCCTGGACACAGATGGCAATGTGGCCATCATTCTCCTCGACCTCAGCGCCGCATTTGATACGGTAAACCACCGTATCCTCTTGGCCCGTCTAAACAAAATCGGTGACTCGGGAAAAGCCCTTTCATGGCTTGAATCTTTCCTCCTTGAAAGATATTTTAAAGTATTTGAAGGGGATTGCCAGTCTTCTCCGATACCCTTGCAGTGTGGGGTACCACAGGGCTCCTCCCTGAGCCCCACACTTTTTAATGTGTACATGTCCCCCTTGGCCGAGATAGTGGCTCCCTATGGAATTGAATTAGACAGCTATGCTGATGACACTCATCTCGTGGTCTCTCTGAATCAGGCAGATCCGTCCCACACAAGTTTGAGTGATTGTCTTGAGGAGGTAGCAAAGTGGATGGGCCAGTCCCAGCTCAAACTCAACAAGGAGAAGACTAAACTGATGCTACTGGGTAGGAAGGCTTCATTCAACTCCCCTACATTATGGCCCTCTTCTATGGGCGCTGCCCCAACCCCAAAAAGTGTGATTAAGAGTTTAGGATTCTGGTTAGATGAGGACCTGTCTTTCAAAGCACAGGCCAGGAAAACTGCGGCCACCTGCTTCGGCCTGTTTAAATCTTTATGCAAAATCCTTCCTCAACTGCCTGACAGAGCCAAAAAGATCCTGGTCCAAGCCGTGATTTTGTCCAGACTGGACTACGGCAATGCGCTCTATCTGGAAGCCCCGGCCTCTGTGATCTGCAAACTCCAGGTAGTCCAAAACTCAGCAGCTAGACTGCTGACGAGCATCAACCATCGCTCCTCAGCCAAGCCAGCGTTAAGATCACTTCATTGGCTACCGATAAAATAACGGGTACACTTTAAGGCCCTCTGTATTGCCCATAAAAGTCTGCAAGGCAAAGGCCCCCCTATCCTTACTAACCTTATCAAACCATACAAAACTTCCAGAAATCTCCGCTCCAATGATCTTAATCTGGCAGAAGTCAATAGAATCCATAAGGCTCGTTCTGGGGGACGCCTTTTTTCCCATAACACTTCAAAGTTATGGAATTATTTGCCACTATCCCTTCGTCAGGAATCCATTCATCTTACATTCCGTAAGAAAATAAAAACATGGCTTTTTCCTGATTCTTCCCCGGAAACCAACTGCTAACTGTATTCCATCTTTCACCTTCAGACCTGTGTTGTAGCTGAAGCGCTGGGATGCCTCCGGGTAGCCATACGCTATAAAAGACTCATTTTCATTTCATTTCATTGGTCCATTCTGAATACAGGAAACCTTCACTGGGAAAAACCACTGTTTTCCTTCAAAAGATCTCGGAGTTTAAAAGACTCACTCGTGAATACACGCCCGAAAAACGCAACCCAGGAACCCATACAAACTATCACTATGGCCTGGGGTATGCCAAGTGTGGTGGGCCATTTCAAATGTGGTAACTGTAGCGTTTGCCACCTCACAAATAACTCAAAAACATTGGATCGAGAACCTGGCAGACTAGGGGGTCAACTGGTGCACACCAACTGCAACAGTGAGAATGTTGTGTATCTCATAAAGTGCCCCTGCAATCTTTCTTACGTAGGGATGACCTGCAGTAAAAGTAAAAGTAAAAACGAGAATATGTGAACATCGCAGCACAATAAGATGCAGGAAAACCATGACTAAACTTACAGAGCATTTTCTTGAAAAGAACCACACTACAATGATCTCCAATGGACTGTGATCGAGCAGATCGAACCCGGACCCAAAATTCAGCAGCGCCTGTTCGAGAAAGAACAGCGCTGGATATACAGACTTTCGACTTTCGACCAACCGGGCTGAATGATAATATCCCATGGAACACGGTCCTTCAACACTAAAGGTTACACGCTGAACCCTATAACATTTACCTCGAGTGACCCTAGGATTCCACACTCAAATTGTGGCTTTCTAGGCTGCCTTTTTGACACCACGCTGCAAATTATATCCCCAGGGTTATAATCTAATAATCTATCACATCCAATGTCTGAAGGCACTCTGGCCTTTTGATTTAAAACAAGCGCCCGTTTCCCACAGCGCGTTACTTGTAGACACTTCATCGGAGTGTCTTTATCCCTGATGGCTTTTCCAGGCATGGTTTGTGTTTCATAAATACACTGCGCAGAAACACGATTTTGCTTTGTAAATACTCCTGATAACAACTTCAATTGCGGGGCACCCTTTAGGTGACATCCTCAATCATAGTGTCATTTCACATCTGCACTTTGCACACAAAAGCGAGAATGTATTACTATTATGCAGAGCTCCTTTATCAAGAAATGCGTCACGTTCCCATAACAACCATGCCGCTTGCGCGTCACCACACCATGTGACTGCCCAGCCACGCCCCCACCCGAAAGTCTCCTTTTTATTCAACTGAGTTTTCCGCGTTGGCCATCCTCGAGGATCCTGGACTCAGCGGTTAGGTGAACCGTCCTTTGCGTATTCTGGTCGCAGTGAGTAGACACACCTGTGGTGTTGCTGTCATTTACCTTGTACCCCTGAGGCCGATCTCGGTCTAACATGCACTGTCATCTTTATCATCTAGACAGACATGGAATCCCCAGCCTGAGCCCGTTTTCCTATGAGGCACAGTCTACTCGTTTACGAGTAAGCTCTTTTCCTTGATCTCCCCATAGCGATCGCTATTTTAATTGACTAGTCTACCCTCTGATAAGATTAACTATTTGCATATGGCTCACCATTGATTTGCAAGCATGAATTTCCACTGCATGCAAATGCGTGTCAGTGGTCTGTTCAATATAATGTTACACTGGTGCTATTGATAGCGTACATTTGGCACGTGTGTTATAGATAGCATAATTTGCACTGCTATTTTATTCAACAGTGATAGCAGTGGGCAGCACGGATACTTCCGAAATTGCACACCATTGCTTCTATCACGCACTATAGCAATTCAGTTCAGTGAAAGGACTTCCAGTTCACCATAATCAAATAATTTTGGGGGGCAAGCATGAAGCACCAGATACCTAGAAACCCCATTAAAGGCATGTATTTGAATGTTTGTTTCCTTGTTGTTTCCTTCCACAGGCACTTTTTCCATGGACTCCAGACCTTGGAAGTCTACCAGCCTGACTGTGAGTTACAGCCGGGCCCGATGACCTAGGGTTGGGTGCACCTTAGCGTGTGCATACTGCCCAGGTTCCTTTTTATTTTTACCCTTTTTTTGGTCCTGACGAAAACCTGGAAATCTCCAACACAGGTTGAAACATGTAGACCCAAGCACTTCACACATAGATATAGTTGGTCAATTTAACCTACTTTAATATCTTGACTTTGTTTTTATTATTGTCCAGTACCTTCAGATTAAAGTTTTATTGAAGGTAGACTGCGCGAATTTTTAATATCACTTTTTTCACCACACTCACATAAATTACCGGCTCCACTGTAATTCAGGTGTCGCAGCACACCCGGATGGCATTCGGCTATCCAGGTGGGACCCCGATGATGAAGCATGTCACCAACCCGGTTGGTGAGAGAGGGTTCTTATAACCAAGGAACATTTTCCTTGTGTCTTCACTCTTTCCCCTATCTCCATTACGACAGCTGCTTGGTCCGGTGGTGGATGTATGACATTACAACGCATGCTTTTACCACTCATGCCTTTACAACGCGGTTTTTACAACGAAAACCTTTACAACGCATAGCGCTTTGGGGTGCTGGATAGTGAAAAGTTTAATTTACTATTCCAACTCCAGTCCCCGTGGACACTGGGGAAGGTGTTGGATAGTAAATTAAACATATTCCCTATCCTAGAGCGCCCCCCAGCGCAATGCGTTGTAATGGTTTGCGTTGTAAAAGTTGCGTCGTAAAGGCACTGCGTGGTAAAAGTTGCGTTGTAAAGGATGTTCCCCCCAGGGATGATACTCCTCCCTTTTGTCTATACATACGTGAATTGGCCTTAACCTGGAGCGAGGCCCTGCGCACTGGCACTATCCCAGTGGCGACCCTCTCATTACCTCAACAAGCATTAAACAGGCTGCACATTCCTTTGTGACACATGACCCTGACTGAGCATCTCCTACTGACCATACAGTATGCACCTCTACATCTTAAGGGCTAATAGTCTGGGGTCTTCACCTAAGCGCAGCAGCAAGAATACATCTTTACGCACACTTGAGAATGACAGTACTCAGCACATTTGGATACCATTAAACATGCGTTGCAAATACAGCCCCTAAAGGCATCACAGATGATCACAGGATTAAGTTGTAAATACTGTCAGACACCCTAGCAAGCGTGTCTAGCCACTTAGCTTATGACATCACCTTACACCAATACTTCACATTGAACATCAGTCCCTCTAAAAGAAATAACCATTATTAACTGCATTTCAGTGCAATTACACCTCTTCACCTCCAGGGGATGCCCTTCTGCACACATCCCCAACTCAGCCCTTCTAAGCATGGGCGGAAAATTCCTTCCGCTCACGGATTTTGCAGATTTGCGGTAAATTCGCAATCCGCGAGATTCACGAATTTCCCTCAAAATCCACAAATTCGCACGCAGCAGATTTTTTTTTCTTGGTGATACAATTTTGCGGCGTGCGGCGTTCACTTACCATCATTCAGAGTTTGCCGAGTTGTTTTTCTCGATATTTTGTGAGTGCTGCGCCATTTTGGATCTTGCTGCGGGATCCCCAGGTATTTGGCGATGCATCGCGAGAGTTCGCAATTGCGAACATGTAGGTGCGGCGGGCAGCAACAATCTCGCAATCTCGCGAAATTTCAAAATTTGCAATTCTCCACACAAAATCCATTAGCAAGCAGCACAGACCTTCTGAAAATAATGATTTTTATCAGAATAACTCCTCAGAGTGACATTTGCCTGCACTTTTTTGGATTTGAGGCCTTTTGACTCTCTTTGGATCACTTTTGAATTAGAAATCAACTTTCATAAGTAAGTTTGTTTGGGGCATTACAGTTGCTGTTCTGCAGAAAGCACTCAGCAGGTGCAAAAGTTCACGCATCATTAGTAACCATTCCCTGTAGTACTTCCTGAGGGCCCCCTCCAGAGTTCAGTTGCCTATGTTTGTTTGGGGCATTACAGTTGCTGTTCTGCAGAAAAACGAATTTTGCAAAACTGAAAGCACTCAGCAGGTGCAAAAGTTCAAACTCATCATTAGTAATAGTAACCATTCCTTGTAGTGCTTCCTGACTGGGGCCCCTCCAGAGTTCAGTTGCTAGTTGCAACAATTGTATGACCCTGCTCTGACCCTCACAGCAGGCTCATAGAATAGCTACAAGTAGGCCACAAAGGTCCTGGAAAAAAAAATTGCACTGCAACAGAAAGCAAATTACAGATAAGGAAGCAGGTGCCAGACTGGAATTTTAAAACAGTGACACATTAATAAAACAAACCCAAATTAATTCATGTCAGTTGAAGCAGGGCAGGTGTGCTTGCTTTTCTCCCCCATAATCTACAGTGATGATGAACCAGAGGGTGGCATTGATGTACCAAAGGGTGGCATGGGTGAAACAGAGGGTGGCAGTGGTGAAACAGAGGGTGCTGGGAACCTGTGATGACGAACCAGACGTAGAAACAACATAGTCGCGACCGTTGCGAGCCGACAAGTAAGTTTGCAATTGCGAACTGGTACCAAACCCTCGCGAACTGGCAGAAACCCTTGCGAACAAAAAAAAAAGAAAGATTTTGCGGATTGCGAGTTCGCAAATACGCAAATTCGCGAATGCCAGATTCGCAAAATTTGCCCATGCTTAAGCCCTTCACTCCTTGATGCAATTATCAAAACACCCTCAGCTGAAGAACAAAAGTTTCCGCCTAGAAGGTGTAGTGTAGATCCTATATTCCCAATAGGCTCTGCGCATTGGAATAATATATCCTATAGATTACACGTATGACTGAAGTCGACTAGGTTTCTATCGAATATACTAGACTTAATTGTTTGTGCCAGCTAGCTCAGAGGTCACTAGAAACGTTCTAGAATTCACAAGAAGGGATTAGTCTCTGAAAACTGCATAAACATGACAGCTTTGTTTCCCCAAGATAAAACGTATCTTCAGCGTCGTGGAAACAATAGATAGATATTTCACTCAGTCAATCGTGCATGCTTCGTTTCACTAGAGGTGCGTAGAAAGACAGGCGTTTTCAATAAAAGGTTTTATTGAACAGTCTTCTTTCTCAAGCATACGAAATTAACTGCTACAATAGTAAAACTGTTTGTAAAATATAATGCGTACAGTATGAATAGTAGAATAAAATAATACTGTTAGAGCATTGTATGGTTCCTAAACCATATATAAATACATACATAAATAACAGAGGCTAAAAATACTCAACTGGTGCTTCTAAAATACGCCTACCCCGTTGTACCTAACCTAAGCTTAGTACGAGGGAGGAAGTAAGTGAGGTGTAGCATAAATATAGTATTCCTTTGCCAAGAATCTGCTCAAGATTTCTCTAAGGGTCTAATCAGCTCCCTACCTTAGTTTAGAATGGAGAAGGCTGTTCCCGGGACTCAATTTCCCAATAACCTGCAAGGGTAGATTGGAAACACAGGAACTGGTTTTATCGACAGGAGAAAAGACAGCGTCTCTCTCATTGTGTCTAGTGGAGGGTTGGCTTCCTTCGGCACTTGCTGTAGCAGGGCCCGTCGGGCAAGTAGATAGTCGAAATGCTCCAAACCACTGTGTGTTTGCTTGGGCGAGTGTGGGCATATTTATACCTTGAAGGTGCCGACATAATAAAGTCATCAAAGAGTCTCAGTTATTTGAAAACTCCATGAGTTCTTGGACAAATCAAAATTCAAGCAAGGGAAAGGGGCTGCTAAAGCTGAGTTTTCCAAGAAATCGTTGTGGTTTTTCGGAACTAGTCGAAGTAGCCCTGCCATATTTGGACTGCATGAGCTATGCCTAATATGGTTAGGATTTCTATGCCTATATAAGGATATGGTGATTTATACCCATATAAGGGCATGAATCGGGAAACTTACAATAGGGTCCTAAAGTGATACATAACAGTGTTAACTGCAAGTTGAGCCCTGGAGGGGTTGATTCCTTTGAATCCCCAAGACACTTGGGGTGGGACTTTGCTCTTCATGCTGGGAGCAGACTGCACTTCTCCAGCAGCTCCACAGCACCTTTGCACATGTAGGGTGGTGACCCCATTCTTCTGGGACCACCACAAGCGGTGAAAACTCTGTGTTGCTCTTGCAGGCAAGGCCTGCAAGGCATTATGGGTGTTGTGGCATATTAGATGAGCGGGTCTCCTGCTGCTCCAGGGAGAGCCACGCTGGTGCTTTGCCGCTTTCTGGGGCCTCGGTGGGGGGCCCGGTCCCACCCAGGACCCCCGCTGTCCTCCTTGGTTGGAGGGCAGCCTGGGGAGCCCACCCCCAGCTGCCCCTGTCGGCTCCCCACGTGGCCAGCACTCTTCCATGCTGCTGCAGGAGCCGGCCGATCCCTTCTGATCTACCCTCTCCAGCGGGCACACGCGAGGACTCCTTTAGTTCTCGCGGGACCTTGGGGGAGTGCGGTAGCACTCCCCCGGCTCCTCCCCATCCTGGTACTTTGGGGCCCGGAGATGGGATCCCGGGCCCCGCCTCCCATCTTCTTCGCAGGGGTGCCACGGTGCCTCCCATCTCTGCCTCCTCACACGGGTCCCTGAATTGTTTTCCCGGACCCCTCCTACTGCACCTCTTCACGGGGAGTGCGACGGTGCTCCCCGGCGCAGGTTTCAGTGGGGGCCAGGGTAGGCTCCTGGCACCACGCGGAGGCAGCTTCACGGGGTGCGCAACAGCGCACCCCGGCTTTACTTCTTTCGGGGCAGCCCCCGGGACCTGACCCACCCCGGGGGCATCTCTGAGACCGGCGGTGGAGCCCCACACGCTTCGTCATTGGTTTTCTTAGGGGTCAAAGATCGCCTACCTTCCGGGGGCCATAACTCAGCCCCTGGGGGTCCGATCTGCCCCATTTACGCGTCTTCTCGCTTCTGGTGGCACCCCCCAGCCACTGGGAGCACTTTCCTTTCCTTTTCAGGTCTCCAAGAGGGTGCATTCTGCAGGGAGCGGTCTTCTCTGGCTCCCTGTGCCAACCATTTGCCTGGCTCTCCTCCTGCGCCTCTCTTCCCCTTGCGCAGAGGCCACTGCTTCTGCGCACCGGTCCTGGGATCTTCTTCATTCTCTGTTAGGGCCTTGGAGAGCAGTCAGGGTGTACCTTCTTCCAAATGCCCATTGCCAGTCTCCAGCACCTTTCGCCCCTGCAGACCACACCCCAGAGAGAGCTTCTCTTCCTGTGCAAGAACTTTTTAAAAGTTGAGTAGGGGGCTGGCAGGAAGCCTCTGTGTGTCCTATGAAAAAGCGACACATCACTTCCCTGCCCCTGGTCCCTCCTTCTTGTCCAGCCTCTGGGTTTGTTCAAAATGGCGTTGTTCAGTGTCTCTGGCCACATGGCCTCTGAAACCCAACTCCTTCCCCCTTCACTGCCTTCGCGTGGTGCAGCCTGTTGCCTGGCACCCAGCAACAGCAGTTGATGGATTGACTTGTAGCTCCACCTATCTTTTCTCCTTGGAGGGAAGATCTTCGCTCTGGGAAGAAAGGTCATTAATCTAACCTGCCATGGCCAGACCCCAGCCAGGGACTCAGAGAAATATGAAATTTCTGGACCACCTAAAAGCAGTACAAATATGACTTTGGACTCTGCATAATACTAATTTTCACATCCGATAGACTGGACATTAGTGCGTGTCTGGAATCTGTAGATTTTGGTGGAAGTCATTTTAGCCATGGGGCCCTTATCCCCTATGGAGAATAATAAAGTGAAAGTAAAACACACTAACTTTCCCTGGCATGTTCCTTCCCAGGGTATAAAGCCTATTCCATATCACCAACCAATTCTGCATATGTCCTGCCACACCATTCACTCTGTAGCTGCTCCTGGACTGCGCACACTAGGTTTCCCCCCTGCGCAGCCCCTACATGTGTGCACACGCATGTACACCCGTGTCTTCATGTAACCAGCACGGTGTCCCATACTCCAGCAGCGGCGCAGCGGCCTAGTCAAGCCAGGGGTAAACCAGTAAAATCTCCATGTAGTCTCCTTCATTATGAGTTCACTGTGGGTAAGTCCCAGATTATGAGGCTCTCCACAGTAAAAGCTCAACAATTAGGTGCTCAAAAAGCAAAAAATCCAGGCAGCCCATAGTGTCAGAACCACCTTCTAACAATATGTATTTATGTTAATTGTGCTATACATTTTTTTACGTAAATTTGATACGCAGGTTGTGGGGTTTATTGGAGTAAAGTGTGGGAAATAATTAATTTTCATAAATGTATAATTAGGTATTAATTGTTATTAATTAATTGATAATTAATTATGTTAATGATGTGTATTTTTGTTTTGGTGTTGGTAGTGGGGTTTATAGGTTAAAGAGTGGGAAGTAATTTACTTTTAATTAATTAATGTTTAGCTGGTAAATAATATTAATGAATTGATAATTAAGTATGTTAATTATTTTTTAAAAAATGTAGGTGCGGGTTGTGGGTTTATAAGGGTAAAGGGTGCAGGGGAATTAATTTAAATTAATTGATAATTAGTTGTTAAATTCTATCATTTATTTCATTGATAATTAATTATTTTAATTGTGTAAAACTTTTTTCATAAGTTTAATTTTAGATGTGGGTTGTGGGGTTTATAGGGGTAAAGGGTGAGAAGTTAATTCTAATGAATTATTATTTAATTGTTCATGAATAATATTTGTTTATTTACTAATTCATGATGTTAATTGTGCAATTATTTATGTTTTTAGGATTTTAGACATGGGTTGTGGGTTTTGTAGGAGTATGGTGTTGAAAGTAAATGAATTTTAAGTAAATAATAAGATATTCAAATTAACATTAATTATCAAATTGATAATTATATTACTTGTGTAAATAATTTTTTTAAATATTTTATGAGTGTCTTGCATGTTTTGTGAGGGTATATTGTGGGGAGTGAATTCATAATGATTAATCAATAATTAATATGTAATTAAAGATAATGAGGTTGTTGAAAAAAAACCTGTTAATATTGTAAATATTTAGCTTTTTAAAGTTAAGTTTTAGGTGCAGGTTGTGAGATTTGTGGGGTTACAGGGTTGGAAGTAACTAAATTAAATGCATGTAATAAATATTATTTTGGTAATAAATACATTCTAAATTAACAAATGTGTTTGTATGAAATTGTATTTTTTTGTTTATTTATAACAATATTTGTAATTACATGTTATATGTATTTAACATTGTAATATATATATATTTTTAATATTAAATATCTTTAAAGTTTTTCTACATATTTATATTTTTCTTTATCTACTTTGTTTTTGAATTTTTTTATTTTACGCAAGATATATATATTTTTTTCATGTTGGTCCGACTGAAGTGGGATTACCAAATGTTTCCCATTTGCTATCCAATACTTTCCCTATTGTTGTGCTGACTGGAGTAGGAATAGTATATTTTACACCAGCACTATCCAATACTTTCCCTACTGCTGCACTGGTTGGAGAGGTAGTAGTAAAATGTTACCCCTCCCCAATCCAACATTTTCCCTGCTGTTGCACTTTACCTACTCTTGCACTCATTGGAGTGAGAATAGTACATTTTACCCCTATGCAATCCAAAACATTACCTACTATTGTACTGACTGGAGTGGGAATAGTACATTTTACACCTCCCCCATCCAACACTTTCTCTACTATTGTATTGACTGCAGTGGGAAAAGTGAATTTTAGCTATTTGCAATTGAGCACTTTAGCTACTGGTGTACTTAATGGAGGGAGATTTGGAAATTTTACTCAGTTTTATTATTTTTGCGTTAAGTGAAGTGAGAGTAGTAAATGTTTATATATTTACTACATTCGTTTGAACAGTTTTGCATAAATTGTAGTGGGAATAATATATGTATTACATTTTATGTTTTTATATTTTATTTCATTTTGATATATGTTGTATTTCATTTTTTAGTTTATTTAAAATTTGAATATTTGTAATTAATAATTTTTTTAATGTGTAAAATATTTTTACAAAATTGTAAGTTGTTTGCTTTTTTAATTTAATTAGAATGGTTTGTTTTTCAAAGATGTCATGTTATTGCACTACTGATACCAGCATGCAATGCTTAGTTGATTTTACCTGTGAGGCCCACTGAGGGCAAATTAAATGGACATTTCTGTGCAGTATCATTAAGCCAAATAATTTATAGGCAAATAAATTAATCTAAATGCAAACAGCAGTTTCCTTTTAATTCATCTGCTTTTCGAGTGCGACTTTGTTGAAAGGATCCCACAGCACTCCGGTAGAAGATTTTCATTATGCTTATTTATTTAGGCAGAGGCACTAACACCAACGCGTTTCGATGCTTCCAAACTACCTTGGTAAGAACGCTGACCATGTTGGCTCAAGCTTTTTTATGCAGTCGTGTTTCAATCAGGACAATAATCATATTAAACATCGTAGATGGACTTCATGAATGTATTTTACAGTGGCAGCCATCCTGGAGTGTAACATTTATGGTGCTTTCAATAGGTTTTAAACAATATAGCAGTTCAGATTTCTCTGTGCACAGATGTGTTTAATACAATGTTAATTCATATTAAACTGTGTTTTTACCTCAACAATATTAATCAATTTATCAAAGTCAAACCCCAGTGAGCCTATTTGCACTATATAAACATTTTTACTTGTTGTTGTGTAGTCTTGTGGCTCTTTCTTGCTTCTCTCAACTAGAGTAGAAGACTCTATCCTACCAGCCCTGGTAATGCATCTCTACCTGTGAACAAAATACATACAACTACATTATAACAACCCTTATCGCCTGAACAGTCTAACAACATACAATATCTATTTCAGACGTCTTGAAAATAAAAATTTTAAAACTTAACATGATCATAAAGCTAGCAACTGGCTTAGATTTTTAGAGGTGTACATAGAGCTCTTTGTCGATGTTCAAACATGTCGGTTCTCTGCTGTCTATCTCTAGAATGTACCTTGATTTTAGTCTTCTGATCTCCCTGTCATCATCCCTGTTTCCTCTTGGCACACTGTCTATAGCACTGTATTTTAATAGTTTATGATCTCTTCCATGGGTTTTGTGGAAATGTCGAGCTATCGGATAACTTGGGTCGTTGTTTTTTATAGCTCTGAAGTGTTGTAAAATTCATTTGTGCACCAGAAGTATGGTACTGCCCACGCAGTATTTGGAGCATGGGCACTTCAGTGTATACACTGCATTTTCCAGATTACATGTGAGGTACTGTCTAATCTTCAAAGACTAACCAAGTGGTGTTGTTAATTACACTAGGTTCTTGCCATTTTCACAGGCTCTGCATTTATTGCACTTTTTAAAGCCTTTTTGGGGTCTCAGCCAGGTTTTCCCTGTTGCTATTACTTTGCTTACGCATTAAATTAACTTGCATCACACATTAAATTAACTTTCCTGAATGTGAACTGTGCCTACGTGTGAAGTCCTTCCCTATATTATGGTCACTCTGTATTAGGTGCCGGTGTCTTTTCAGTGACTTCCTGAATAGGAAGTGTTTGTCGGTAGATGTCGTTATGAATCTTGTTTCTTCTTTTTTATCCTTACTGGGTATATGTGGCACCTCTTCTGATAGGAATATACCCTCCCACCTTATCTCAGATACCTTTTGCCTTGCCTCCTCTAGTACTGGTTCTTTATAGCCTCTCTTTCGTAATCTCTGTATTGTTTTTCTGTGTTTGGTTATAGGTGTCTGTTGTACTGCAAATTCTTCTTGCTCTTATTAGTTCTCTATAGGAAAGACTGTGTTTCAATATTTGTATATATATATATTCACACTTTGCTCAATCCTTTCTCCACTGGAAAAATTAAGAAGCGACACACTAGGAAATTAGGCAACATATTTATTGTGCACCAATCTATCGAGGACTTGATAGTTTGGTGCACAATATATATGTTGTGCAGTTTCCTGGTGTGTCGCAAAGTGTGAACACGGAGTGGCTGCTGCTGCCACTGGCGACACCAATGTCATTTGGACAGGAGAACCGCCATAGCAGTGTTTTGAAAAGATATCTATATATATCTATACATACCTATATCAATATCTATATATCTATATATATATATATATATATATATATATATATATATATATATATATATATATATAAAAACATTCAAAGAAACCTCCTTCCTACTCCAAAAGAATCAACTCAAAGGAGGGTGTGGTCAAGAAAGTTTGTTTATTGAAATTTGCTGATTAAAACCAGAGACGCGTTACAACAGTAAACATGCCTTTATCAATCTGGATTTCTTAAAAACGTGCAGGTAAGTATTTTGAATGCTTAGTTCATTTTTGTAAAAATGAAAAACAGCACTCCGTTTATTTACTGGCAAGCTGGCGTCCTGGTAAACATATTATTTCCAGCCTTCTGCAAATGCGCTGTTTCATGCTTCAGTGATATAGCACTCACTCTTTCAGTTCAAAGGATCTTGCAGCAAAGCATGCCTACTCAGTTCTTGCCTACATTTGGTTCACCACTCACCCTAACTTTCACTGTTAAATAACAGTGCCCTGCTCCCAAGTCCTCTGCACTGTCAGGCACACCCAGGGATCAGGCTTCAGGACGAGGAGCCTGCACATCTCATGGCGAGCCCCTCCAGCCTCTCCCTTTGGACAAACCGCAGCACTAGGTACGGGGACTAAGAGGTTGTTTGCTTCGCCTTCCACTCTCCTCCTGGTCCGCCTCCCAGCACCTGAACGCAGGTGGTGCACTTGGTGGCGCTAGCGCTGACACACCAATTTATTCAAAGAAACCTCCTTCCTACTCCAAAAGACTCCTGTCAGTCAAAGGAGGGTGTGGCCAGGAAAGTTAGTTTATCAAAATTTGTTGATTAAAACCAGAGACCCGAGGAGCACGCATCGCGGCGAACCAAGATGATCGCACCTTGAGGAACTCCGCGCTGACGAGCAGCGCTCGTTTACAAAGGGTCAGTTTCGTGGCAGCATTTTGGCATTCAAACGGCAGATTCTGCAGTCGGAAGCGCCCCCCAACACATGGGTATGCTTTCAGCATCCACCAAGATGCTTTTTTGATAATTCTGGGCCGAAATGTTCTTTACTTGGTCACTGCCGCCATTTTGGTTTTTTTCTGCCTTTTTCTTTGCAGCAGTTTTTTTTCCTTTTCTGCTGCTCCATCACCTCTTGCTTGCCTTTTTGACGGACATTTTCATGGATTTACTGCCCCAGCCTGCAGAATATGTTGCCTCACTCGAGGAACCTCTTGCAAACCGTCTTTTTCTGAACTTCCTCATTTACTTCAAGCTTTATCCTGCGTCATGGCTCTTCAACACTGCTGATATGTTTTCCAGGTGCCGTTGCACGCTTTCAGTACTAAAATAGGGATATTTTTCATTTTTTCCTGCTGGGCTTCACTCTTTGTTTTCCTTTTCTTGATTCCTCAACTCAACGGTTGCTGCCTCATTGGTTTGCTTGCTTGCAGCTCATCTGTTGGTGGTTTCTTCAAGAATCTCTGTTGAACTTACCTTCTGGTCTGGCTGGTGTCTCATGCCTTTGTGCCACAATGGAACCTCCGCATACTTCTAAGGTTCATGGCAACGACTCTGCTACACGCAAGGATGCTGCGGCCACTGCTAAACACCTTAAAAAGATCCCTCATCTCCTTCTAAGTCCCCACTTCCTGTTCCGTTGGAGGACATTATGAAGGAATTGCGTCTCATACGCCCTTTTATGACTGATACTACTACAACTCTCCAGAGACTTGACGATAAATGGTCCAGTCTGGATTTGAGACTAACTGATGTAGAGCAAAAAGTCAGTGATGCTCAGGACATCTTATCCAGGGTTGCCAGTCTTATCAAGGAAGTTGACCTGCTCAATAGGACCTCCGAGGATTTGGAAAATTGCAATCGGCGTAACAATTTGCGCATTTATAGTATTCTCGAAGGTTCAGAGAGGTCTGACATTATCCTGTTCTTGAAGACTCAGGTCCTTCCCCTTACTGGCCATCCTAAGCACCTGGATGTCAATATTCAAAGGGTGCATCGTCTTGGACCGACAAATTCCTCTTCTACTTCAAAACCCAGGGGCATCATTGCTTATTTACTTCTTTATTCAGACCTCATGGCTATCCTTCATTCTGCCAAACAGCATAAGCAGATGCTTTGGTCTGGAAATAAAGTTTTTATCACACAGGATGTCTCTGAACCAACGGCGGCACGACGTAAGGAGTTTTTGGATTTGCGAACTGCTCTTCGATCGTTGAATGCTCGATATGGCCTCATCCACCCCTGTTTTTTCAAAAGTGACTTACAAAGAAAGAACTTTCAGCTTTGACGGTTCGGCTGACCTTCGTAAATTCATTCACACCCATAAAGAGGAATCCATGGAACCCAGCAAACCCTAAATTTAATGTTTTCATGTTTGTTAGTTTAATGTTGTTCAACATTTAATTCCCTGTTTTACTGTTGCCTTTATCCCTTTCTTATTTTTTCACGTTTACAGGTTCCTCCTCTGTAGTCCTTGTTGAACAACTCATTTTTGTGCTGCTCCGATATCTGTATTGCTCCTTTTGTTTCGCTGACCCTCCTTCCCATCTATTTGGTAAGTTCCCTTCATTTGTCTTAAATGGTTTATGACTAATTCTGAAATAGGCTCTATTCTCATCTCAGACTACGCACCCGTCATTTTAGATATGGACTATCCTACCCCCATCCCTGCATCTCGCCGATGGCGTTTCAATAACTCATTACTGCTTGACCCCCTATTTCACTGACTATTTCAAACAATGCATGGATGAATTTTTTAAAAATAATTTAGACACAACTTCCGATTTTCACTTTATCTGGGATGCATTCAAGGCTGCTGCCCATGGTTGTGTTATAGACTTTGTATCCCGAAAGAAGAAAAAGGCCCTCACTCAAGCATCTCACGTTCTCAAACAAATTTAAGACCATGAACATCTTTATTTCACTACTAATTCTCCTGATTCACTATCCTCCCTTATCAAAGCCAAGATGCAATTTAATAGGCATTCTTGGGATTCTGTTTCCAACCAGTTTCTCAAATTTGATGCCAAAATGTACGGTAGACGTAATCAGGCTGGTAAATCACTAGCGATTTACCTTAAATTCAAGAAGCAGAGGTCTAAGATTGTTGTTATTAAGGATTCTCAGGGATCTCCCCAATCCTCGGACGCTAAGATTCTTGATTGTTTTGTTCAATATTACTCTTCCCTTTACACACCAGAATCCAATCCTTCTCCTGAGCAAATAGATTCCTTTTTTCATTCTATCCCTAAATCCTTTGACACCCTGGTTGACCTTTCTTCTCTAGATGTCCCTATATCAGTAAAAGACATTCTCGCTGCGCTTTCTCTTCTCCCCAAGGATAAAACCCCTGGTCCGGACGGATTTACAGTGCGATTTTTCCTTCATTTTAAGACAGTTTTAGTACCAAACTTGCTCCATTTAATTAATCACTTTCTTGTTACAGGTGAATTCAGAGGTTCTTTTACACAGGCAATGCTCTGTCTTCTTCCCAAAAAACACAAAGATCCCTCCCTGTGTAAAAATTACAGACCTATTTCCCTTATAAATACAGACTCCAAAATGTATGCAAAAATCATGGCTATTTGTCTCAATGCAGTTATTCCCGATCTGGTTAACATCTATCAATGTGGGTTTGTTAAAGGTAGGTCTATAACTGATAATTCGAGATTCCTTCTAAATATCATTCACCTAGCCGCCAAAATGGATTCCCCTATTGCAGCGATTACTTTGGATGCTGAGAAAGCTTTCCATCGAGTCAATTGGGATTTTATGTTTGGAGCGCTTCGTTGGCAGGGTTTCAGCCCCACCGTTCTTAGATACATTCAATTACTTTATTCTGATCCCAAAACTTCTATATGGGTTAATGGCACTCAATCAGATTACTTCTCTCTTCATTGAGGAAGCAGACAGGATTGCCCTCTCTCCCCTCTCCTTTTCATTTTGGCTTTATAACCTTTTTTGGAAAAAATTAGACGGTCTCCCTCTTATTCCGGTTTTATCTACAAGACGTTGATATCAAATGTACTGCTTACGCTGACGATATTTTACTTTACATCTCAAATCCCATTGATGCACTTCCTGCATTCTTTTCCTTACTTAACGATTATTCTTCGGTCTCTGGCTATAAACTAAATATTGATAAATCAGAGGTCCTTCCTCTTAATAAGTTTTGCCTTTCTCATATGTTTGAGGGTTCAGGATTTGAATGGAATCCTAGATTTATCAAGTGTTTGGGCATTTTGTATGCTAATACCATTAGAGAGACCATCAAAATTAATCATTCTGATATTCTTAAGAAAATTTCTTCTCTCATGGAACGCTGGACCCCCCTTTTTCTTTCGTGGTGGGGCCGATTATCAACTATTAAAATGATGCTGCGTCCTATTGTTAATTTCTATCTTTCCATGCTTCCTGTCTCTCTTCCCCACTATTTTTTTAAATCCATTAATTGCCTTCTTGTGAAATTCTTATGGAATAATCGCAAAACTAGGGTCTCGCTTTTCCGTCTTCAACAACCTAAGAACCTCGGCGGTGTCAATTTTCCTAATATTTCACGTTTCCACTCCACCTTTACTCTTAAACAGATCTGGCCCTTTCTTACAGACTTGTCCTCCTCTCCTTTAATGGCTTGGAGCTCTTTAGAATTAGCTCAACTTACTCCCTTCTCTTTCCTTACAGCGACCCGCTTATCTCACCCTCCTACAAGACTTATATCCCCCATTTTCAAGCATTCCAAAGCCCTAACACTTCTACGTTTTCGCTCCTTTTCTTCTCCTTCAAATATCCACTTGTGTAGTCTGATTTGGTACAACAAATTCCTTAAGATCAACAACAGAGCGCTTTTCTGATAGGAATGGATTGATAAAGGCATTATTACTTACGAACATTTACTCATCGGTGATTCCTTAAAAACCTTCCAGGACCTATGCGATTCATTTGGTATATCTAGCAAACACTCTTCACACTTCCAATTGCTTACTCCTACCCTGTCTTCCACTATTTTAAAGGACATTCCTTCTTCCTCTGATACCTCCTTCCTTTTTTCTCTTCCAGATTTTACTAGTCCCTTTAGAGCCTTAGCTATTTACAGACTATTATCACCTTCACCTATCGATAGGCTCAAATTCAAATTGGAACTTGTGTGGGAATTGGATCTAGGCCAAGTCTTTTCTCCACAAATCTACGACTCCATTTGGTCTAAAATACACATAGTCTCTCGCTCAGCTAGCACCACACAGACTTTTTATTTTTTTTATAATAGGCTTTATTACACCCCCTCTGACTTATGTAAATTTAAACTATTAGATTCTAAAAAGTGTTGGTCATGTTCATGCGACAATAGTGATTTGTTACATATGCTTTTTCATTGTCCTAGGGTTAAATTACTTTGGTCTCGTATTTGGTCTACACTTAACAATATTTTATCTACTGATGTTCCATTTGAAATTGTTCATATTTTTCTGGGTGGGTTGCCTCCCATATGGAATGTTCAATATCATGTTCATACATTTATTGATCTTTTCATAGCAATTTCATTTCAAATAATTACTACAAATTGGAAGGATACTACAAAAATTGCTTATAATGCTTGGTAGAATTTGTTATGTCACCACCACAGACTTTATTGTGCTTATGCCACATCTGTACCTTTAATAATCAAAAAAGATTTATTATGGTCTCCCTTAACTGATTATCTATCTAGACATGCGCCCTAAATATTCTGTTGTCCTTACCCTTTCTTTAGTGATTATTAGTTTCTTTTAGATTATGAGACATTGTATTATTTCTTGCCTTCTCCCTTCCTTCCTTCCCCCCTTTTTCCCCCTCTTTCCTCTTTTTTTTCCCTTCTATGAAAAACCCATAAAAGCATTGTTCATTGGTATACGGTTTTCCCCTTTATTGGGGTATGTTTTACACTTGCTCTCTTATTATTGGATGCCTTTTATTTCTATGATATTATTCGCAGTTGTAATGATGTTTTACGTTGTTTATTTTCACTCAATAAAGCTTTTTAAACAAAAAAAAAAAACAGAGACCCGTTTCAACTTTAAACATGCCTTTATCAATCTGGATTTCTTAAAAGCGTATAGGTGAGTATTTTGAATATTCAGTTCATTTTTGTAAAAATGAAAAACAGTACCCCGTTTGATTACTGACAAGCTGGCGTTCTGGTAAACGTATTATTTTCAGCCTGCTGTAAACACGCTGTTTCATGCTTCAGTGATATAACACTCACGCTTTCAGTTCAAAGGATCTTGCCACAAAGCTAGCATACTCCATTCTTGCCCGCATTTAGTTCTCCACTCGCTCTCACGTTTACTGTTAAGTAACAGTGCCCTGCTCCGAACTCCTCCGCACTATCAGGCACACCCAGGGATCATATTTGTAATATTTTATTATAAGTGAAACATTTGGAAATTATAATATAAATTACAATTATTCGTTTAATAACTGTTTTTAAATAGATATTTGTAACTATATTTTATTTATCATTATATGTGTGTTTAACTTTTTTAATTAAGTTTAATTGTCATATTTGTTAAAATATATTTTAAATCTATTTTATTTTTAAAATGAAAGTTGCAATTTAATATATTTAATGTTTGTTATTTTTAATTTATATGTATTTGAGAAACAATATTTAATACAACGTTATTTTTGTGACATTTTGTAGACATTTTTGTAGTTACTATTATAGTTATAGAATGACGATATTTTCGGCAGCAATATTTTGGTCGCAATATTTTGGTAAGAGAATATGTTAGGGGTCAATATTTTGTCCCTGACCTCCTGCTGAGAGGATATTGGAGGCCACAGCCCCTTTCTCCACCACTCTGCAAATGCACCTCCTGGTGCTCTACTAGTACAGGGATGTAGTTCCCTCAGCTATTGAAGGTCCTTGGGGGCCACCTACCCTACCTGTCACCTACAGTACTACAGTAAGTCCCACACAGGGGATTTTCTGGGAGGTTTTTGGTGGCCATGCCACCTTCCTCCAGCACTCTGCAAACACACCTCCTGGTGCACCACTAGCAGGGGGATGGAGTCCCCTTGGATCTTGATGGTCCTTGGGGGCCTACTAGCCCTCCTGTTACCTCTAGTAAGACCCACAGATTGGGATTTCTTTGACGTTGTCGGAGAACACCCCCCCTTTTCTTTGCCACTCTACAAACGCATCTCCTGGCCCACTACTGCTTGGGGGAAGAAGTCCACTTTAGTCATGGGACCCACAGGAGGCAAGGGGAGATAATCCCCAACCAGCAGTCTGTCGAGAGGTGCATTTGCGGAGTGGTTGAAAACAGGGGCATGGCCTCTGACCACCTCTCAGCAATCCCTCTGAATGAGACTTACTGGAGGTAACAGGAGGTCTTGTTGACCACTGGGGACCCTCAGAAGCCAAGGGGACTACATCCCCCAATGAGCAGTGCGCCTGGAGGCCTGATTGCAGAGTGGTGGAGAAAGGGGGAGGGGTCTCTGGTGAGTTGCCGGCCTTTTTTTAAAATGCAATTGTTTGTTTTGTTGTCTAAGGGGAAAGGTGATGCGGGCCCCTCTCACCGGGATGATTTTGGCCCTGGAAACCACATCCAGTGAGGCCAAGACTTTTTTTTAATTTTTCTTTGTTATTTAAATAAAACATTGGAGGGGTTGCGTTCCCCCCAGGCCCATTTTGGCCCCATGGCTCCCATCCTCTGTCGATTGCCCTTTTTTTTTTAAAAAAAACCTTTTTTTAAATATGGGAAGGTGCTGTGCAACCCCCATACATGGCAGATTTTGATCCCAGGGTGTCACGTTTCACCCCGGGCACGGTAGGCAAATGTAGTGGGGTGTGGGGAGTATAAGCAGAGACTACAGCTCCCATAATGCTTAGCTGAATGTGACCCTTCCTTGCTCCTCTCCCCGTCCTTCTTTAACTCCTCCCTGAATGCTATCAGGTGCTTGTCTGGACCTGATATCTGAGTTTTACTTTCAGCAAGGTCACGGAGGAGACGGTTGTTATTTTGCCTGGAGAACATTTCCGAGGGGAAAAGCCTTTTGTTTTAGAAAGCGCACTGCCCCGCTTTCATATGAGAGCGAGTTTGCTTTAAAAAGAACTTTGGTAAATTTGGATGCGCTCGAAGGCGCAGTCATTCTACTACGAGTGTGGTGAGCCAGGAGCGCATTCCGCGCTAGTCAGAGCTACCGCATTACTTAGGCCCACGCAATACGGATGTAGCGTGTGTGTTCTATGAACTTTGTTTACTTTAGTCGTGCTCAGAACGCGGTGCCCAAAACAGTTTCTTCTTGCCAGAAGGATGTATTGAAAGCCTCAGTGTGTGCTGGATTGCATTAGGAAGAAGAGCATGGCAGCGTTGGACTGAGCGGACAGTACTCTATTTTTGCTTTGCTTAATTTTTGGGCTCGGATTTCAGAGTAGAAACAATCACTGTTGGGAGCATTTGGCTGGCATTCATGAACACATACGTCTTCCTGGAATTCTGGTACAACCCAGTCATCCTTACAGGAGGCCTGCCAGGTTACAGATAACTTCAATACTGACTGGTTATATGAACATAACAATTCTTGTGTCACTGCTGGTACTTTATCACTGAAGGAGGTAGTAAAATCATTGTTTGTTTTCTTTTCTTTATTTTTTCTTTTTTGTAACCCTTTTTAGTGTGGTATGATTGCGGCAGCATAAGATATAAGTGTAACCTTGCACATTTCACATTGCTATAATCCACAAACTGTGTAGGAATTTATGTGTGTTATGTTGTGTTTCATTTGCAGGAAGCACGGGCTACCATAGAGTGAGGTCTCCGTGATCCCAGCCAAGGCTTCATTGTTTTGCCAAGCTGCTGCATCTTTATTGTTTCATTTGTCCCTTTTTCTCCTTCCCCTGTTATGGTATAATCTGTTGAGTGTCTGCATACTCGCAGGTGGTTCCATATAAGGGGAGGAGAAAGTCAGCATCGTTCATCACGTTCATCACAACCCGGCTGATCAGGTTAGTGGTAACCTATTCTGTCATGACACAGGTAACCCCATCTCCTATGCCTGGTCTCTAGGCTGGGTGCTCTGGCCCTCCCCAGGGAGAGAAAGCAAAAGACACACAGTTGATGGACGAAATGCAGAACAAATCAAAACATTCACCCCCAGTGAAGAGATCTGGGTTAAATCCATAATTCTTTTGCTCACCATGCCACCCCAGTTTAGACCTGGAAACTACCAGGGGCACCCATGGGGACTGCGGGGGGCCTGAAGGCCCCTGTGGTCCCTGCTGACTCCATGCCTCCTGCTGGAGCTGGCACTGCTTTTGGACAGAGCCAGCTGCTAGAATGCAACTCCCGCTGTCCAAAAGCAATTCTGTTCTGCTTCAAATAAGTGACAGCATTTTCTGCTCTCGCTTACTTGAAGCAGAGCATTAAACTGCTTTCTTTTTGTAGAATGCAACAGTATTGATATGTTTGTGTATTTATAGGGCCCCTGGGAATTGTAAGCTAGATATCTGGAAAGGTCCTGAGGAAGGTGGTCCTTACACCTTGATCCCACCGAAACGCGTGTCGACATTGTGTTGAGCCTCGTGCCCTGCACTGTGATTCCGTTTGTGGCAGGGGCTGTCTCTTGTCACAGATTACTCAACTGTGTACGGATACTGGATGTTTGTAGTTGGTGTGAGAGTGGAGGAGTTGGTGTGATTGAAGTATGTTTGTACTTATTTAATTTAATCCAGGGGTGTTTGTTTGGGTGTATTTTTTCTAAAAATTGGTTCTGATTATGTATTATTTATGTAAAAATTTTTGGGATTTGAAGAATCACTGACTAAAAGAAATGTATTTGTGATTTTACAAACCAAGATGAAGACTGTATAAATGTGTTTTTACAAAAAAATATAAGGAAAATAATAACAAAAAAAGGAAAGTTTTTGATAATATAAAACCATAATGAGATAAAAAAAAGAAAAAAATGTTTTGACAAAATAAAATAATAATGAGAGGATTATAGTTGTCACTGTTGTATTTTGATGTTTACTGAAATGCTTATGAACAATGTCTAATGAGAAGGTATAACGGTCTGTGACGGAAATATATTGTATTGTGTTCATTTCAATCCCCTCTTTTCCCTGGCCTAGAATATTAATAGAGGGGCTCCCCGAATTCTTGTCTTAACACCTAGTAGGGGGGCCTCCATTATTTAAAAATATGCACCAGGACCTGGCTCACCCAGGGGCCATTAATGAATGGAGAACCGGAGCCCCCCCCTCGTAGGTGTTAATTAAACCTTGGGGACCACCACCTCCATTATTTAAGCTATGCTCCAGGACCTGGCTCACCCTGGGGCCTATAATGAAGAAGCACCGGAGCTCACGCTTTGTTTTTTAAAGCTTTTCTGCCTCCTTCCCAGAGCTGAAAGAAATTATGTGAGATATTGCGCTTGAGAAAAGCAAGGGTGAAAACACCTCCATCCCAGCTTCCAGATAACATTTTGATGGAAATGCAGAGAAACACATTTGCTTTGCTTTGGCCATGTGTACACAGTTAGGATGGTTAGTACTTTATGGAAGTGGAGCTTCAACACTGGCACCTGCTTTGTTTATGTCTGTAAGTGTTCCAGATGAGGTTTCATTTCCATGAAATAAGATCCTGCCAGAATGAATCCAGCCTATTTTGTGCAACACCTCAATCCAACTGGAGTGCTTTCTACTGGCTAATTGGTAAGTGCTAACCCCTTGGATGAATGGATAGTGCATTTTCTACACTACAGCTGCAGAAAGAATGCCACAAATATGTCTCCAGTGACTTTGTGTGCCAATAGCTTTGTCAACTCAATTGTTCCTGAAGAGTCTTCACCAGATAATGTTATAAGATTGCACTGCAGAAAAAGCACACTTGGATGACTTGTACTTTACAGAAGAAAGTGCTTCTTTGTTTGGTGGATATGTGATATGTGATCGTATTCTGAGGCAGATGAAAACTCTGCTTTCTGCAAGTCAGAGATGTTTCACAGCTTTGAAAGCTGAGTTATGTTTGCTTTTGGCCGCCAGCTCCCACTAAGCAAAAGCAAACAGTTTCCTCCCAAGGGTTGACACCTCGAGAGGTAGCAGGAACCGGCCCTGGGGGGTGGCGGTCCCCAGGGTCATTCATGGCTCCACGAGGGAGGCTACACAGCCCCCCTCTGTTGTAGTATTAAGCCCAGGGGAGTTGGTGGTGCCCGGGGCAGGGGGTCCACAACGGACCCTATACATTAATTTTTTTGTGGAATGGCTTCAGTGTAACTCTATGGGCAGATGTAGACACACTTATGAATATATTGCCAGACTTGTTCTGGAGATCAAGCAATTTGGCCCTCTACTGCTCTACTGGCAAATGAGTACCATGACCCTCTAGGTATTTTTGATTTTTGCTTCAGTGAGCACAACAGACATGTGTGTTCAGTGATTGATCTCACCTGTATATTCCATACATCTTGAAGTGCAGGTTATTATTGTAGATAGATCCCTAAAACTGTTTTATTAACATGTTTCCTGGTTTTCTCTATCTGTGGACATGTCTAGACCTTCAGACTATTGGAATACGAGATGTAATAAAGAACTTTCATTTGATTAGGCAAACAATATTGGAGGATTGATGTAATCATTTGGAGCCTGACCTCCTTCCTCCAATCCCTTATTCTACGTGTATCAAACCAATTATGAAACTTATGTCAGTATTGCATTTTCCGGTCATAGATTCCTTTCAATACACTATGGCTATATCTGGTGGTATTTTACTGCCAATGTTCATTGGTGTACTCAAAAATGTTCTTTCTGCAATGATGAAATGCATGGACAGCTACATACAGTTAACCAGATTTCAGAATTGAGTCTTTGTGAAGGGGGATTGATATAGATTTGGACACCTCCCACATGCCATTGAAGCCATTGATGGCACTCATATTGCTTTAGTGCCTCTGCACACAAGGAAACAAGTGTACCATGACAGGAAGCACTTCCATTCTGTCAACGTGCGAGTTGTCTGTTTACAGATTTGTATATCTCAAATGTCTGTGCCCAGTTCTGAGGAACAGCCCATGATTCCTTGATACTGTTGAACAGAAAGATACCCTAGCTGATGTCCCAACTGCTACTGAAGAGGCCTGGCTTGTTGGTAAGTTGGATCTGTCCTAACGTTGTATAGGTAATGTCAGGTAGTATAATCAGAAAGTGTGTAATGTATTGTTGCACTTCTCTCTTTCTTCCATCTAAGAGGCTCAGTGTCTCCTCACCGTCCATGGTTGTTGGCACCACTGAGGAATCCATCTATGCCAGGGAAAGTCAGCTTCAACGAAGCCCATGGAAGAACACCGTAGACAGTGGAGTTACCCTTTGGGCTTCTGAAGGCCAGATTCAAATGTATGGACAAGAATGGGGGAGCCCTCCTCTACTCACCCGGGAAAGGTATGTCAAATCACCATGGCCCTACTGCAAGCCCCACAATATTGCTCTGTGATGGAACATCCCTTATATCGCAGAGGAAGAAAAACCATGATGAGCCACCGAGTGAGGATCCTGAAATGTGAAATGATGATGATAGAGGGGAAGTGGAAGGAGCTGGCTTGTGTCATGATCTCATCAACAATTTATTTTCATGAGTGTAAGTATGTTGTGAGATCTCATGACTCTGACTAATAAAGTAACTGTTGTTGTGATGATGTGAGGAGGAATTAAATGGAACATACTCAAAATATGAAGCTGTGGCATATGCTGGTGAAAGGTGTTTGTTGTGTTAGTGTTGCTTTGTTATGCATCAAATTTTGTTCTAGACTGTATTTTCTAGAAGTTTACTATGTAACCTGTATCATACGTATGGTTTCATAGTTAATCTCTTTGTTTTGGTCTGTTTTAGTTACCTTCATCATGGCATCTTCATTTGGACATTTCAGAGTTGTGGCATAAGCAGGTATATGATGCTGCATACGAAGTGAACATAGATTGTTCCTGGGAATGTCTTTCACAGACATTTGTTATACAAAAACTGTACCAAGACAGATTGCACAGCGATAGGATGGAATTTACTGGGGTTCCATTTGACTAATTCCTTGTGGTGTTGTGGTCCTAATACAATATGTATGTTATCATGTGTTTCAACACAATTTTGTGTTGTGCCCTAATCATGCTATTCTGCCATCAAATTGGCTAAATCCTCATTGTGTATGAAATGTATTAAGAATGGGGGCTCTCTAGTTGGCAGACGTTACTACCTTTGTCCAAATTGGGACACTTGCATCTATTCAGGGTAAGAGGGATACACACTTTAAATAACCCCTGCTCACGCCCTGTGTAGTTTGGCAAGGGCATACAGGCTTATCCTAAAGGCAATGTATAAAGTACCTGTACTCAAAACACACATTAATTCAGTGATAACAACACACCAGTTTAGACAAATAAAGTATCCTTATCTGAACAAGACCAAAACTACAAAATCCAACATACATGAAATAAGAATATGACTTTTCAAAGGTTTCAAGCAACTGGGTCCATAGAAACTATGGATTTGTGATTCTACACAAAGTACCTGTAGATGTGTCAAAATTCATGAGGCCAAATAGGCGCACAAAAAGTAAGCCTTGAAAAAAACAGCAATGAGTTAGTTCCTGGGTCCTTGGAGAGGCAAGGCAAGAGTTCTGCTGAGCACAGGAGAAGTAATGCGTCAAATCCGAACTGTAGCGGGAAGTGAGGCATCCAAATCTAAGACAAATCTGGTCTGTGGGTGATATGTGGAAAAACTTGGTGCACAGGTATGATGTGTGACGCACCGGGATGTGTCGGTGATTGATGCGGCGGCATCGAGTGGCGATGCATCGATTTCTTCAGCCGCGATCTCATGATGCGTCGGTTCTTGCAGTTTTGAAAGGCACTGCGTCGGTTCAGCAATAGCTCAGAGATTTGTGGAGAGTTTTCTCGCACAGCGGTGCTGCTTTGGAGAAAAAGCTGCAAGAAGAATGATTCATCGATTTCTTCAGTTCTTTAGGTTTCTTCCAGCTTCCAGCAGCAAGCACAACCCCCAGAGGCCCAGAACGGGAACAGGCACCTCCTGGCAGGTTGAACTCTCAGCAGCAGAGTTCAGGGGAGCTAAGGTTGAAGTCTTTGTGTCCCTGAGACTTCAGAACAGGAGGCCAGCACACACAGGCCCTTGAAGATCTTCTTCAAGCAAGTTCAAAGCAAAGTTCCAGTCTTTGTCCTCTCCTCGGCAGAAACTGCAGGCTAACCCCACACAGAACACTGCAAGGGGGCAGTACTCCTTACAGCTCTTCTCCTTGGTAAATGTTCCTCCTGGGTCCAGAAGTAATCTAAAGTTCTGGGTCTTCAGGTGTAATACAGATACACCAAAATGTCTTTGTTCTTTTTTGTGCAAGGGTCTCTGAGACCAGTCCAAGCGGGCTCCGTCCTCACTGGTGTAGTATGACCACAGGGGATGGAAACAGCATTGTGGGAGACAGCCCTATTCAGGTGCAGGGAAAACTCCTCCTACTACTCTAAATTCAGCAAAGGTCTATTTAGCTCAGATCTGAGTCATCTAGGAAGGACCAGGCACACCTCAACACCCCCCCCCCCCACCGAGTGACTGTCTACAGTGAATGCAAATCCCCAGCCCCTGTCACTTTTAAATCAGACAATCAATACACAAACAGGCAGAGGCACACAGAATGGTTAAACAAAAACAATTCTATTTTCTAAAGGTCCCTAGAGGGGTTAGCCCAATTACGGCAACTAGAAAGGGTAAAATATATTAAACAAAAAGATAATTTGGTCAATACCATTAGTTTAACAGCAAACCATGAAACAGTTCTATGGTCTGGAGTATTAACTAATTTTTTCAGTTTTCAAAAAATGAAGTCATATTTTTTTTTTAAATGTTCAGAACAAGGGAAACATAAATAGTACGACAGTTAAACAAACAATCAATACCATTTTTGCAACAAGCACATTACAATGCACTTACAATACATGTACTCAAAACAGTCATGGCTTCAACAAAGAAAATGCAACCTCAATGGTAATCCATGAACCACAGAGACAAAAATTAGGATGTTGCTGCCAGCAGGAATACATATTTCGAACATCTAGCGATAGTCCTATTTGAACCCTCTAATCCCTAAGAAGAGATTCAGATTAGATCATTGTATCCCACTGGTGAAAGTTGCCAATGCGTTTTGAGCCCCAACTCGATTTGTAGGGTTCTCATCAGGGCTGTGACTGGGTATAATCTAGAAAATGAATTGAAATGAAATGAATCGGTGCTGTCCTTCTCCTATGCTTGTCAAGTGATTTAGAACAAAATGTACTGATAGTACCTGTTGTAGAATATTTGAGGTTTCCTGTGTTGGTATCTCTATCAACATGGTTTTGAAGTGTCCTTGTTCTATAATGGAAAAGTGGAATGAATTAAGAATACATATGCGTGAAGCAGATCATTTAAATTCAGAGCAGAGCAACGCTGCAGTGAGCTTGGTGACTTTCTTTTCAATGGTAAATGCAGGGAGGGGTTATGCTATCGAAATACAGTGTCTGTATCAATAAAGTCCATTAGTTTCTAAAAGAAACAGTGAAAGAAACTTGTAGCATATGCGCTAATTTTGCCAGTAATTATCTCTACAGCACCACGATGTGTCGACTTACTTGCTGATGCGTCGCAGTGTGATCAGTATCAGTCACTGTATCTCGGACTTCTCCTCATCAAACTGCAATTATGCTGAGAACCGGGCTTCTGGTTTTGGAGTCAAAGAGGGCGTGTGATCCCGAATGCAAGGAGTATTGCATTCTGGGTATTTCAGTTTGCCCGCGTCAGTGCGAGCTTCTTCCATTTGGTTTCTGGAGCGATAGTAAAATGGATACCTGAGCAACGGATTCTTTATAAGTGTACCAAACAATTCCAATACCTAAGGTGACTTTTTTTTAAACTGTTGCAACTCAAAGTGGTAATGGGGTCCTGGGGGGGGCGGCCGACAAAAGGGAGGCCTGCCCCGCCCGGGGGAATTTGGGGCCGGGGAAAGGGGGGGGGTAGAGATGGCGCCAAACGGGGACGGGTTTGGTTTGTTTCGGTAGCTTTTGGGCTGGGGGGCGGGGCTTGGGTGGAGTTTCCGTTGGGTTGGGCTGTGGTAACCGCCCATCCACGCGGCTGAGACACCATTTTAATTGAGGTGTCTCGGCCGCCGGGCGGGGGGTGGCGGTTGTACAACAATTTTTGGGACTTTCGGACTGTGTCAATGGTTGTGACAGCATCCGTGTCACCGGAATTCACTGCAGGCTGGATGCTTCACGGACGTCGCGGGAGACCTGAGGAACAATATGTCGTCACAATGGACTTTTGGACTGTGGCAATTGTTTGAAATCGTCCGTGCCACCGGAATTCACTGCAGGCTGGATGCGTCACGGACATCGCGGGAGACCGGAGGAGCTCGGGTGAGCAGCATGCGGCTCCACACGACCGAGCGGATGGGCCTGTTCTGCTTGGTGCGGGTGGTCAGGCTCCCACGTGGGACTAGGTGAGTCCCGCTGCCCCTACCCGAAGGGTCCATACGGCCGCCGGGGTGTATTTTGGGGCAGACACGGAACAACTACGGTACAGAGGACGGGCTGCATTCGGGTTTTGGGTAGAGCGGCCGAGACTGTGCCTTGTAGGCCTTGCAGCAGGGTACTGAAATTTCACATTGATCTGGTGCCTATCAGTAAGCGGTGGGATAACAGCCTGAATCCTGAGCTAAGTGGGGACATGTTGGTTGCATAGGATGGTGCATGGAGTACGGGATAGCTCCCCGCAGGGTTCCATGTTTGTTCCCTTAAGATACGGTTGCCGCTTGATCGTCACGTTTCCACTCTGGATGTTGCCTTAGTTTATGTTTGCTTGTTTCAGTTACGAGAGTAAGCTGATGGTGGGGGCTTATGTCTTTTTCGCTGACGTTCACGTGCCCCTGACACGTTATTCACGCTCGCATAATTATGTGTTAATGATGACTGAGTGTATGGTAGGGTGCTCTGATAACCTCGATTTCATGCGCGACGTGTGTGGTTAATGAAGACTAATTGTATAGTAATGTGCTCTGATAGCCTCAATTTCATGCGCGACGCCGTACAAACCTGAATTATATAAGCGTGACGTAATTTTTGCCTAGACTCTGAAAGGGAGTCCAATTAGGCTGTTATTAGGTGGTGATAGGAGGCGTTTCGTCATGTTTATTAGCTATACTGCTATTTCTGACCTTTTTGCGGCTGCTTAAGGTGTCAACTCCTCGGATTGCAGACAGAATAGTGCTAATAGGATTAAGTTTAGGTGTGGCCGTTGCTCCAAAGACTAGGGGGAGCAGGGTCCTGCACAGCGTTCATTTATATTACAACATACAAGCGCTCTGATCGTAGCACTTTACCATTGTGCGGGATTTGAATCACGCGAATATTTAAACTGCTCATCAATATCTGTGGGCAAATTGGCAGGCGTCAGTTTTAAGCTGCTTCTAGCTGGGCAATGTGATTTGAGGTCAGATTTCTGGTGGCGTTGGCTAGGACCGTACCTCATGTCTTGCATGAATATTCTTCGTATCACGGTTACTGATAAGTGACAGCTATGGGGTATGTGAGATGTTTTGATGCAGGTCCTGTGTTGTATGTATATGTGCATTCCAAAACCTGCAAACTTGAAATAACAACATGACGATGTGGGAAGGCGTGAGGGAAGCCATATGGGAAGGAGTGCGTGCTTCACATGAAATAAAAATATGATGATGTGGGAAGGCGTGAAGGAAGTCGAATGGGAAGGAGTGCGTGCTCCATCAGGAGGTTTCTTCTGTTGGAAAGTCACTTTTGCAGAATATGCGGCACTTGTGTGTGGTCAGCATTGTTTTGCCGGAGGGCTGATCTTTCGGGTGTGTTGGTGAATGGTGTGTTGTGTTGGAGGCAGATGGAGCACATTTACTGGGTGACACTCGAGATCGTGACTCAAGTGTACTACTCCATCCCTTTCCTGAGAAGCATTCGCGCAGCCTGACCACGGCATCTTTAAATGGGATACATTCATACATAGTGTGTGTCACCTGCATCTGATACATAACTAATATACCATTTAATTACCTTTATAAAGTGCCTAACACCATACATTTCCTGAGGGTTTGGTGTTTCTACACTGCTAGAATAGACACCAAATAGGTCAGCCATAGTGTGTTTAGGGTGTATATCAGCAATAGGCAATGACGACTCACAAATTTCGTATGGTGTTATATGTGGTTTTGGACACAAAGTTAGGAAGAACAGAGCAGTCCTGGTAAGTTAACGCTTATGGAGTGGTGGTATTTATGACATACTTCTGATAGTTTTACAGCGATACCACAGTTATGATGGTGAAAATCAAGTCAAAACTGAAGTTGGGTCGGTGGAAGGTTGCTGCTCACGCAGCACTCCCTTCTTAAACAAAGGTCATAGATTATTCAGAAAGTGAACACAAGGAGATGAGGGACAGAGCGCTGCAACTTTTCAGACACTGGCCCAGGCGCAGATCTGATTTGATTCCATCGGTGGGCCTTTGTATGCAGCCTGACATTTCAGGGCTATGTAGGTCCAAGTTCACACAAGAGTACTTCAGACCATTAGATTAGAGTTTGGTTTGGTTGGTGTACATAAGCTAGTACCCGTTGAGAATGGATGAGTGCTCACTAGAATGTAGGCCCAGGTAGTAATTCAGCTGGAAAACATTTGGCGTGGAAGGGTTTGCATGCGCGCAAATATAGGACAATATTTACACAAATTGGGTATTTGTCTGGGAAAAAGTTGGGGAGGGGGCACAGTGGGGGGGGGTACAATCTGCAGATTCACACCACCTCATCTGTGAATCGCATAGTAAGCAGGTGGGGATGGAGGGGCTCCACTTATATGAAATTTAGGTGTTATGGAAATACTTTCCACATTTCAAAGGGATTTCAGGATGACTTGTTCAGACACTCAGTACACCTTGTTCATCCCTAGCATCGGCTACATGAGGATTACAGAGCACAACCACGGTATGGTGTAATACCTGACCTTGTGGTCAGTTAGGTTTTAAGGGAATCGCATTAATGCAGTATATACAAAACATAATTAACGTTTTGTCAATTGGCAGAGACATCCTTTGAAGCTGGATTTTGTTGACATGAGGTGTATACTTTTGGGGTGTCGGCCTAGGTGCAGGGGGGGGGGCTCGAGCGGACGGTACGGGCGTTAGCGGCGTGAACAGGGACAGCGGCGCGGTTAGGCCGCGGGCATTTCAAGTCGTGTGTAGGTGAGAGGTACGTTCTTTGCAGTGGGTTTTTTCCTGGCGGACAGGCTCTGGTGGGTGATGCACTATGTGGAGGACTTCTTCCCGGGCGCCGGAGAGGAGGCACGGTCCCATGTCGGTGTGGTCATTCTCCGTATTGAGCTCGACGCCGTGGCCAGGGAACACGCCCGCCGGAAGACAGGGGGGTCGAAGCGCGCAGGGAGGGCTGACGCAAAACGGTGACGCCGCCAGGTCGGGGGCTGCGGGGTATGGTAGGTGACGGGGGGGAGTTGGGGCCACTGCGGCAGGGGTTTCTTCTTGGCGGACGGGCTCCGGTGTGGGACACGCATCCGGAGGGCTTCTCTCTGGTGGGACGGCCGGCTTCGGCGGACTGCTGGCAGGCGCTGGGCGGCTTCTCAGACCTTCGGTTTACGGGGGGGCCCTGGGCGCCAGAGAGGGAGCACGACCCCGGTTCAGTGCGGCATACCTCGTAGGGAGCTCGATTCCGCGGTCAGGAAGCACGCCCCGTTAGTAACGGAGGGCATGGCCCTGTGCATGGGTGACAAAAGGCATCATGATACATTGGTGACGGAGGGCATGGCGCTATGCAGTGGTGATGGAGGGCATGGCCCATACGTTGGTGACGGAGGGTATGGCCCTATATGTGGGTGACGGAGGGCATGGCCCTATACGTTGGTGGCAGGGGCATGGCCCTATACCTTGGTAACGGAGGGCATGGCCCTATACCTCGGTGATGGAGGGCATGGCCCTATACATTGGTGACGGAGGGCATGGCCTTAGACATTGGTGATGGAGGGCATGGCCCTATACTTGGTGACGGAGGGCATGGCCCTATACGTGGTGACGGAGGGCATGGCCCTATACGTTGGTGGCAGGGGCATGGCCCTATTCCTTGGTGGGGGAGGGCATGGCCCTATACCTTGGTGACAGAGGGCATGGCCCTATACATTGGTGACGGAGGGCATGGCCCGATACATTGGTGACGGAGGGCATGGCCCTATACGTGGTGGCGGAGGGCATGGCCCTGTACGTGGTTATGGAGGGCATGGCCCTACATATTGGGACGGGGGGTATGGCCCTGCGGTTGGGGGGGAGGACATGCCGACGGTTTGAGCATGTGGACCAGACATCACGGGGTTGGAGGGGGGTCCGCGGCAGCCATATAGTTAGGGGGTGGTCCCGCCGAATGGGGGCAGGTGGCACGTCCCGGTTTGAGGGAGGGGGGAGTCCTAAGGGGGGGTCGAGGACCGTTAGCACGTCCCTCGAGTGGCGGTTTCTTCCTAATATATGGGGGAAGAGTAGGAGAACTGTTTTGGATTATCGGGGGGTAGGTCAAGCACAATAAAGTATTTAGCCAGGTGGAGAGGCAAATTGACGTTATGCTAATTGTTACTGTTTGTGGACTGTGGGAATCAGTTAGGGGAGGGGGTGGGGGTGAGGCAGGAAATTACATATTTATGAGGTTTAGATTGTGCGGCGCAGGCCAAGGATGTTATTGTGTAGGATGCACCTGCTTCCAATAAAGCGGCCTTTGTCACACTTACATTGAGTCTCGGGTCGGTGCTTTCTTCCCCTCCCCCCTTTCGCCAATGGGCCCCAACAAGCAATTGAGGTTCCTTGGCATCTATTACATTCTGACTATTTCAGACACTTCATTTAACCCATGAATGGTACTGTTGAACTTTAAGAAATGGTACGCCTCTTGTCTTAACAGTGTAGATTCAGTGTCACCTCCCCTTGGGTTCAGTTTTATTACGCAGAATACTGTCCATTTGAATTCCTTCTCTGTGTGATTCTTTTCAATAAAGTAATTGACCAAAGGTGCTGATGCCACCTTCATTTTAATTCTTGAGCGGTGTTGAACAATACGCTCTTTAATCTCTTGGATTGTTTTGCCAATATAAAGCTTTTGGCAAGGGCATATGATGTATGTTACTCTGCATCTGATTCAACTCCTGGATTTCCGTTAGTACCTGGCCCACCACACCTTAGGAGTCCTGATAGGCTCTCAAGACATGGTGGGTGGCAGCCTGGGTGCGAGTGGCCCCAGTGGGCTCACTCAGCGGGCCTACAGTTACCCTTTCACAAACCCTAACCCCAGTGTCCTGGGACTTTGGCCAAGGCTTTACCCTACGATTGGGTCCTGGTTTCTCCGCGACTGGGTTGGTGATTGCCACCTCAGAATCCAGGACTTGGGGGGGCAAGATGTTACTGACTGCGCTAGGTACACAGGTTGGGGGGCAGAGGTTAGCTTTATTGTTGCAGCTGGATAGGGAGGTGTTGATGTGGGCATATTGAGACCCACTGTTCCCGTCTGCCCAGGCTGACCAGATGTGCCAGGAAGGTTGTCCACATCTCCAGGAGTGCTGTCATTGCTGACAGCTTGCTCCTGTGCTGGAGTGGGAGTCTGCTCAGTGGGCAATTTCTGGCCAGGTGCTCTGCCATATAGACCTGTTGAGAAATAGAGAACATTGTTATTGGTAGAAATGTGGTATGTATATAAACATTGTATGTGTCACAGTAAGTAGAGACCTAGGAAGAAACAAAATAGGTGGAGATATGTAGCAGAAGTGATCAGCTCATTAGATGTGCTGATATGTAGCATTTTGGAATAAGAAATAAACGTTACATCTCCAAAACATTTCAGTCGACTCATTGTAGAAGTAACGTGTATTTAACCATTCCATGGCCTAGTTATGTAGAATACATGTGAATACACAACTTGATTTTATATCTAGGTTTAGTCATCATGTGACTAGCGCAGAGTCAATGGGTCACCTGCCACTTCTTATCAGCTGAGTTACCTTCATGCCTTACATATGTTTGAGGTACACACTTGGTAGGGTGTCATTCATGCCATCAAAAGCTTCAGTTGAGGAGACCAGTGCAACATCAACAAAGTAGTCAGACATGTCTCTGATTAGAGCTTTGTATATACATTGCACAGTCCATGAGTGGTGAACATTTGCTGTAACATTGCATACAAGTGAGTATAGACAACATCACTATTGTATCTTGTTTAGGGCGACAGTTACAGGGTTTGTTGGTAGTTGTAGAACTGGCAAGGTCACAACTGCATCTTGTTTAGAGTTACAGGAACAAGGCCTCATGGTAGTTGAAGTCCTATCCACCTCAAATTCCCAAAACTTATAAAAATGGTTGGTATAACATACCTGTTAGCAACACTCATTTGGGATAGATCATACATTTACAGATGAACACATATCGTGGGTCCTCAAATGATAAGTTTATATGTGTACACTTACAGGCAGCATTTCAACATTTGGCATCCAATGGGGATTGATATATGTGATCTTATATGCAACAATAAACATTTACACTGACAAACCAAAATCTCAGATACTTGGAGGATTTAATGTAGGAAAGTAGGTAGACAGCAGAAAAGCAAAAGCAGAGTTGAGATCCAACAGGACGTTGAGATATTTTAACAGTTAGTTAAGTGTAACTTTCCAGACTCCACTCTGTCTACCAATTCCTGTCATGCCCTCAGCATGCAGGATAGTCAAGAATTATCCTCCCAGGGAAAGAGTTGTAGTGGGGTGCTGGGAGGACCACCACCAGCCCTTTGAGCCGCCCGGTGGAGCTTGGAGTCAGGCAACGCACCTTCATCCTGACGTAACTCTACCTCTTCCTTATTTTCAGCTGTGTGTGCAGAGTGGTAATAACAGCATTCACTTTGTTGACTATCCTGTCCCACATTACCATTTTCCTACTGAGAGGAGTATGTTGTACTTGGGATCCAAACAATTGTGGCTCCACTATTATGATTTCATCCAACATGACTGACATACTGATTTTTGGGGCAAGGCATTACTACAAAATAAAGTAAATGACGATGAAAAAAATAAAACAAGGGATATTACAGAAAAAAACATAAACAAAAAAAGGGTGTGGAGAGCTCACAATGGGATGATGAAAAAAAGGACTGCATTATCAAAAAACACAAAACGGTGGTGGCTGTCTAGTGGGCTGCAGTTGAGAAGCAAAGGATCATGGTCAGGAATGGTGTGTGTCTTATAGTGTAATTTGCAGGCATGTCCACTTGGCCAAAGGACATCCGACTTGTGTTTTTTAATTCCATCCAATAGGCACTGGTGTGGTGTTTTGCTGCAAGCGTACCACAGCGGTCGACTACCATTCGAGTGCAGCCGCAAGGAGACCACCAGTACAACTTTTTCCTTGTAATCAGCTGGGCTTGAAGCTGTGGCCCTGACGGCAACAGAGTACACATCATCTGTCATTGCAGACCGCCACTGTCAAGGCAGAAGCCACGCCGCTGACACAGCGTTTCAGGCTGCATGCCTCGTAATACTGCAGGTGGAAGACTGCAGTGCTGCTGTCTACTAGGGACAGTGCCGTGGCAGTGCGGTGGTTGGACCGCCAATCTCGGGATCAGACCCTAAGCCTTGAAAATATTAGCCAAGTAAATCATGTGACAAGCAACAGGTTATAACATGAAATGGTTTCTTTACAATTAAAAAACGGTACTTTCTATAACATGTGAAAGCGCTTAACTTTATTACATCAGATTATTTGAGAACTATGTGTGAAATGTGTATACGCTGACCTCCTGAGGCGGAAGCCGGGAGAGTCAATCCTTGCTAATTTTAAAAAACTTTTAACAATTGTGTAACTTCTGTGATCTTCAGTTTTTACTTATTTGAGTGTTACTTTTGTGATTTGCAACAAAACCTACCTCTCTCCCTGGGCTCTCCCGCGCATCTGCAGGAACGCTGCCGCGGGACGCTTCCTGGTGGTGACGCCCCCCCTGGGACACGCAGTCCACGCCCACCACCCGTCAGGCCACGCCCCTTTTTACGCAGGCAAATAGCACGCCAAGAAAAGCGCGAGTGTGGATTCACTGACCTCCTGAGGCGGAAGCCGGGAGAGTCAATCCTTGCTAATTTTTAAAACTTTTAACAATTGTGTAACTTTTGTGATCTTAAAACAGTTTTTACTTATTTGAGTGTTACTTTTGTGATTTGCAACAAAACCTACCTCTCTCCCTGGGCTCTCCCGCGCAGCTGCAGGAACGCTGCCGCTGGACACTTCCTGGTGGTAACGCCCCCCCCGGGACACGCAGGCCACGCCCACCACCCGTCAGGCCACGCCCCTTTTTAGGCATATAAATAGCGCGCAAAGAAAAGCGCGAGTGTGGATACGCTGACCTCCTGAGGCGGAAGCTGGGAAAGTCAATCCTTGCTAATTTTAAAAACTTTTAACAATTGTGTAACTTCTGTGATCTTAAAACAGTTTTTACTTATTTGAGTGTTACTTTTGTGATTTGCAACAAAACCTACCTCTCTCCCTGGGCTCTCCTGCGCAGCTGCAGGAACACTGCCGCGGGACACTTCCTGGTGGTGACGCCCCCCCCCCCCCCCGGGACACGCAGGCCACGCCCACCACCCGTCAGGCCACGCCCCTTCCTCCGCCTCCTATTTAGTATGTGCCTCCATCGGAAGCGCAGCGGATGAGCGCAGCGGACGAGCGCAGCGGGTGCGCCTAAGGCAAGCCCGTCTGCGTTCGTCCGCGACCAGACCGCGGCCGGGGCCAGACATGCTGTCAGATTAGGAGTATCCAGAGAAAGGATAATATGGTCAGGTGAGGACTTATGGGCTTTAAATCCTACATCTGAGTGTTGCACTCATGCAATAGACCCTCAGACCCTCTCATGCCCCCATATCTGTGAGACCTGCGGCGTTTGCCTTGGCTCTAGAGATACTGGGAGGCTCCCCAAACCCAAACCTTTAATTCACAAAGACCTCAGAGCAGGCCTGCTGAACTGCAGATCCCTAGCAAAACACACGGACGAGGTCTGGTTACTGCTAGAAGAGCAAGAGTGGGACGTTCTGTTCTTAACAGAAACCTGGATCAAGGAGGATAACATGACCGCCATTGCGCTAACAGTCCCTCCGGGTTTTAAAATATGTCTCGCAAATCGCCCAGGCGCGAAAAGAGGCGGAGGTGTAGCTATCATTTTTAAAGAACAGCTAACATTAACTTCCTCGACCCCCACCACAATTCAGGGAATTGAGGGCCTTCACTTCTGTTTTCAGGTGAGCCCTCAGCTATCCTTAGCAGGACTAGTGATTTACCGCCCTCCTGGCGGTGTGGATCCCAATCTGATCGCGCTGCTGGATATGATTGTTCAAAGCTCCCTCCTCCACCCTCAGTTCATCGTGGTGGGAGACTTTAACATTCATATGGACAAAACAGACTGTGCTGCTGCAGAGTTACTCAGATCGACATTTACTATGGCTACGCTGAGGCTAATCAATGAGGGCCCCACGCACATAGCGGGCCATATGCTCGATCTTATCTTTTCTAACATCAAGGACATACAGCCAGAGACACCACTACCTATGACATGGTCTGACCACTCATTGGTCCCTTTTAAACTGAATCTGATGTATGACAGCCCGGCATCTGGCAAACGATCATTCTTGAAAAGACAATGGAAAAAACGGATTCCGGAGACTATGGGCCCTGTCTTGGCCCAGAACATCCCATCGCTCACTGCCAACGCAAACATAGACGCACAGCATCTTAATGAGTGAGTCGGGAATATGGTTTCCTCCATCGCTCCGGCCTCACGTGCTATATCAAAAAGAGACTCCCCCTCTGCTCCCTGGTTCTCCCAGGATCTTAAAAAAGAGAAATCAGCATGCAAAAAGCTGGAAAGATTATGGAGAGCTAACTACGGGCCAGAAGAAAAAGCCAAATATAAGGATGCATTAAAAAAACTTCAAAAAGATATCAGGAAAACAGAAAAACTATTTTATGCGAACGCTATTCAACAGGCAGAACAGTCAAGTAAACAGATTTTTAAAGTGGTACAGTCCTTTTTTAAACCCAAATGCATCGAGAGGGATGTCCCCCCATCACCCAGTCTTTGTGAAAACATCTCAGAGTTCTTTGATCAAAAAATTAAAAAAGTTTATGAATCCTTTAGGCCAGAAACAAAAACGATGAAATCAGACCTAGCGATTAAAGTAGTGACCAGCGAAACCCTTACTCAATTCAAGACTATACCTCTGAGTGAGGTGAGACAACAACTTGCCCGATGCAAATCCGGTTCTCCGGACGACCCATGCCCAGCCAAATTATGGGGCTCTATAGCGGATTTTGGGGCCCCTATATTACAACAAATCTGGAACTCTTCCACTGCTTCGGGAATATTCCCGGACGTCTGGAAACAGGCAACTCTCCTCCCACTGAAAAAAAACCTAATGGGGATCCAGAAGACCTCAGTAATCTTCGCCCAATCTCGCTGCTAGCTGCCCCCGGAAAAATGTTTGAAAAAGTAATACAACGCCAGATGAGTAAATTCATCAAAGTTAACAAAATACTGCATGAGACCCAGTCAGGCTTTCGCCCCGGCTTTAGCACGGAGACAGCATTAATTGAGGTAGCAGAGTCAGTAAGGTGGTCGATGGATGCAGGAGAATCAGCGATGCTGGTACTCCTGGATCTGTCGGCTGCCTTCGACACGGTTGACCACCCCAGGCTCTTGATGCGACTGGCCGAGACAGGTATCTGCGACAAAGCACTGGGGGGGATATGATCGTATCTGTCTCAGAGAACACAGAAGGTGGCACTAGGGACGGTGTCTTCGACACCCATAGCCCTCAGTTGTGGCGTCCCGCAAGGGTCGGCACTCAGCCCCCTCTAATTCAACATCTACCTCGCTCCTCTCTTTACGTTGATTGCAAACTGGGGTGTCAAGGCAATATCTTATGCCGATGACACCCAGTTGGTATTTCCGTACTCAGAGGTGTCGCAGGAATCCTTCTCGAACTTTAGGGGCTGTCCTCGGGATATAGCCTGCTGGATGAACACTAATAAACTTAAGCCAAATGCTAACAAGACCGAAGTGATCTTCTTTGGAAAAGGCCCCCCTCCCTCCTCAGAACTATGGTGGCCTACGGAGATGGGCCAAGCCCCCCTACCCAGCCACACGGCCAAAAATCTCGGAGTAAGGTGGGACGACAGCCTGACCTTCTCCGCGCATATTCAACAAGTAGCTGGCTGCTGCTTGAGTAAGCTGAGGAACCTCCGTAAGATCCTAAGACTCCTCCCAGAGAGCTGCCGTAAAACGGTCATCCATGCCACTGTTACTTCAAGGCTGGATTACGCCAACGGACTCTATCTGGGCCAACCAAAATACCTGACTCAAAAACTTCAAAGGGTCCAAAATGTGGCTGCGAGACTGCTGTTGCGAATTCCTTTCAAGCACTCAGTCTCTCCGCATTTAAGATCACTGCACTGGCTTCCAGTCGCCAGCAGAATCAAATTTAAGGCACTCACGCTGGCCTTTAGATCTCTGTTTGGTTCCTGCCCTGAATACCTGAAAACCCGGCTCCCAAGATACTCCCAAGCTCGCACGCTGCGCTCCAACTGCCGTGTTCAACTGGCTGTCCCACGAACAAAAAGGGCTCGATTAGGAGGTCGAACTTTTTCGGCAAATGTTGCCACACTTTGGAACACCTTACCACCAGCAATCCAGCAAGCTCCCTCCGAACCTTGTTTCAGGAAACTGCTAAAAACCTGGCTCTTCACTCTACCCCGCTAACCCTATCACGCCTTACCCTCAGGTCAACCGTATTCTTCTAGCGCCGGGACACCTCCACGTGAGGTAGCTGTTCGCGCTCTACAAAACGCTGTATTATTATTATTATTATTATGTGAATTTTTCAAGTTGAACTGAGAAGCTTTACAGTTCCCTACCTAATGACAATGCAATCACTACGCTTAAAAGCAAGCCAAAGTTCAAGTATACCCATTTGTGGTCTAGATTCTTACTGTAGATGGGGCAATATTTTAGTCCAGCAAATCAAACACAAGACAATTTTGTACAGCGCGCATTTTGCAATGGCTAATTCAAAGTGCTTCTCATATATGATTTCAAAAAGGAGGCTCTGTGAAATAACGATTTGCCTAGGATCACACACTTCTGTGAAGCAGGGATGCAGAGACTGATCCCAGAATTTCCTGTTTCAAACTGTGTAATTGCTCCACTACACAGGTACTTTATCTGACATCAAAAGTTAATTAATGCTTTGCTCTTAATTCATGGAGGGAGTGGTTGTATCATGGGTGACAAGTGAAATACACATTTGGTTGCAGTTTCATATAGCTCAAACCTTGCAGAACAACATAAGAGCACTGCACAACCAACACAGAGCAAAGGGAGAGTTTCTAGGAATAACAGGTTGCTAGGTTAGGTTGAGGCGGGAATTCGAACCTGGTAGATCAATGTTACATGGTCAGGGTGACAGCTGTATTCACTATGCAACATTACAGTGACTCGCCTATCTCTATATGGTGGACCTTGTTTGTGTTAGGCTATTACATTTTTTGAATTTCTATGCATGTTATTTTCAAAACTGTGGCTGTTCTAGTGGAGCTCAGACAGTTTTGCAAATATCATGCAGATTAAAAACCTTAATTTGCTCAGGACGCTACATTACATCAAAAAAGTTTGAATAAAACCTACTTTCATTTGCAGGATGATATCAGGAGGAGGAGCCGGTTAGAGTTGTGGTGTAGCTGCACTGGCTCACCTTGGTTGAATTTGGAGGGTCTGTCACTCTGTACTCTGTGGTGGCTGCAGTGGCATTGTGGCAATAATTCGATCCCCACCCCCACTCTCCCATTACTGCCTGTTCTGCTTCTCATTTTTTGAATTTATGATTTTTATCATAACATTTATTTTTCCTGAAGCGCCAACCCCACAGTTTTTCATATTCATTCATTGCTTTTCTATCTTCCCTTCCTCACTCCTCTGCATTCCACTGCCTGGTTTCAAATAGTTTTTTATTATGTTTCATTTTCTTTTCCAAGAGCGTGACAGCTGCAAAGTGCTACCAGGCTGCTTTCTATTTTTTAATGCACCACCTCTTTATTTGAAACCTTTAATTTATTGCTCTAAAATGACTGTTTGCTACGTTGGAATGGTATATTGAAAATGCCAAAGTCGCTGTTGGTTTACCACAATGCATGCAATTACATGCAAATTCATGGACATTCGTGGTGGGATTTGAGAGCCCTTCCACCAAACCTTTTCCCAACATACCCTCATTTTTGTGCTGAGATTTGTTTTTGTTGCCCTCAGAACTCTGTGCATTTTACCACTGCTAACCAGTGCTAACGGTATTGTGCTCATTTCCCTAAACATGATGTGATTGGCTTACACCTGATTGTCAAATTTAATTTACTTCCAAGTGCATTATAGAGTGGTATACCATATACCCAGGGCCTGTAAATTAAATGCAATCATGGGGCCTGCAGCACTTATTGTGCCACCCACTTAAGTAGCACCCAAAACATGTCCAAAGTCTGCCTTTACAGCATGAGTGCAGTTTTAAACTGCCATTTGAGTTAGCAATATAACCTCCTTGCCAAGCCTTAAACTCCCCAACAATTTCATATGTCACCCCTAAGGTAGGCACTAGGTAGTCCATAGGGCAGGCTGCATTGTAAATATGAGGCTCAATATGTACTTTTAAGTTTTACATGGCCTGGTAGCGAAAAAATCTTACATTCATTTTTCAGTACTGTGAGACTTACCTGTTCCTTGGGATAACATTTGGTTGCCTTATTACATTTAATAAGTGATAACTTTTAAGTGGGATCAGGTAGCCAGTTCACATTTGGTATCTATGAAAGTATAAGGAAAAATCCTCTTTAATGGTAATGTCAGATTTGTCTTTACAACTGTGAAATGCCCTTAGCCCTTTTGTGCTTGCAGCCTGTCTTGAGTGATATGACTGGTTGTAACTCAAAATTAGACTTAGTGAATAACTCCTAGACAGTCAAACAATAGAGGGATTTGGTGTGCCTGAATGGGCGCACTGCTGGCAGGATTGGGGCAGAGCTGAACACCGCCCCACTAGCAACTGAATAGGTTGTGCTCTGCCTACACACAAAGGACTTATCCCCTCCACAGTCTCACTGCATCCAGCTTGAAGCTAGGCCAGTTGAGTCAGCACATGCACTTCAAAGAAACTTTCTAGAAACTCCTCGGAGGAAAAGGCAACAGTTGTAGAAAGAAAGTCTCAAACCCACTCTTCAGTTCACTCCTGTGGAAGGGCTCTCAGAGGTCTGCCTGCAGCTGTGAACTGCTGTGCACTACACGGAAGGACTCCTTTGATGCCTGGAGCCTGCCTTGAAACCTCAGAGGCGAGTCTGGCTGTTGAGCTCCTAATCTTCACCTGAACTCAGGAATAATAGTGTGACTCCATAGGTTAGTTTACTGGCCTCCTGTTAAAAGACACATGGACACAAAAGGCTCCCAACATCTTGAACTCACATCTGGACCTAGCCTGAGTGACTCCTTAACCCCGAAGTAGTGTCCCCCAGCCCTGCATCCTTGGATGTGATGCTAAAGCTGTCCAGGTTGCCAAAACCCAAAACTGAGGAATCATTGGCCAAAAACTGCTCTAAAAACCAGGAAGAGACCGGGACCAACCTGCTAGTCTGAAGGAGCATTTCAAATCGACTTCAGGGCCATAGGGGCATGCAGGAGGGCACATATTGTGTCCTTCTGTGTTCATGCAACCCAGTACCTGAGCGGCATGGAAAATAGTTGAATAATCACCGTGAACAAGAAAAACAAAGCACGTGACATTTAAAGATAAAACCGCGAGTTCAAAACCAAATTTAAACGCGTTTTTCCTTTCTTTGGTGACACTTGGTCTATCTGGCTTTGCTCACTCATTTGCATTTACTTGAGTTCGGGTTCGTTTTTCATTTTCTTCATGATCGGTGATCTAGGGGCGAGCACGTTCTTGGGTGCTTTTCTTTTTCACATTATGCTCACTATCCTCTATGATTCACAAGACACATTCATGATTACAATAATGCATTTGTACATTTAATTTTTGACTCGGTGGATCATACTTAGATTGTATTATTATTATTTTTTAGGCTTCCCCTGACGAAGGACCATGTGTCCGAAATGCATTGGGATATGATGTCATTATGTACACAATGAATTTGGATTTACAAATGAAATGGAACTTCATGGATTTTGATGAGAGATTCATGTGAATTAAATATGAGGAACATGAAAACAAATTTGGTTTAATTTATTGCGATATTTGGAACACTTGTTAAAGGAACTTGTTTGTTTCACTGAGGTTGTGCTCAGAGAGTTGGCACCTACCCTAGGTGTCACTAACCACATCTTGATTTCACCTCATGCCTCTTTCACACTACCTCCCACACTTTCTGACCCTTTATTTCACTCTTGCTGGTTACTTTTATGCCCTGTTTCTCCCTTGGGCACTGTTTTCCGTCATTCTCTTCATCATTTTTCCTCCTTTTTTTCTCTCTTGTTCTTGGTGAAAGTTGATGATTAAAAATAAGTGCTGGTCCTAAAAAATGAGTGTCGGCGGGCCCCATTTGCAACCATCGGATCATATTAGGCAGTTCTGTAAGGATTTTAACAGTGATGTACAGGATTCATTGTAATGAGAATTACCGATGACTAGTGAAAGCAATGATGATTCCCACTAACACTTGTCCCTAACTCCCTTTCATAAGTACGTGTGATCACCTCACTTTAATTGAGACCAAACTGAGAGATGACTGCTCTGATTTTTTTGTGTTGACTAATAAAAGCACTCATGTTGAAGAGTGAAGCTTCCTCGTTATGGTAAAATTCGTTTTGCAGTTGCACTTTTTGAGCTGGGGGATTTGAAAACTACAATCTTCAATACAGATGTCTTAGTCAGTAGCATCAGTACAGGTAGAGAGAGGGCTCTAAAACTATTTTCTTTCTAGCTAAAGACTATCATTCAGTACTGACTCTCTTTTGTGTTTTTCATGGACTTTGTGTCAGTCAATATTTCTCTTGTAGATGATTCGAAATGATCTGGAGAAGAGGTGCCTTTTGAACTGTGTTCCATGTTTTATACATACAGACGCTACTATTTCCCTTGGCGTCTTTTTGCGCGCAAATTGCTAAATAATGCAACAGATGTGTTACTTTACTTTGGTGTATTATTTATTGTGTGCAAACAATCAAAGGGGGCCATATTCAAGGCGCAGAACATTATCAACCAAAGCAAACTTAACCTCACAACAGAAAAACAAAATCAAAATGACCCCTGAGAACACTCAGAAAACAAACATAAAGTGACAATGACCAGCGTCCAGCCCATGAAAGACCCGTCAAAAAGCTGTGTACGAGATTGCCATGCAGTTAAAAAGTGAAACCACCTTTTCTGGATATTGCCATTTATGTAATGCAATTATCGTTTTTAACGTAATTCGCGTCATAGTGAGTAAACTTTTAAATTCCAAACTCCACCCCCCTGTTAAAAACATAAAATAAGAAGCCCTAGAACATCAGGAAACAACAATATTTTTTCCCCTAAAAAAACAAGTTGCAGTTGTTTTTCCATAAATTTCCACTCTTAAAATAGATACCGATATACTCTGAATGTGTGCTCCTATATATATTTAAAATAAATATGCCCTAATCGTTTAATTCACTGGTGTTCTTTTGGAAATCATAGCCAACGATAGAAAAGACAGCCAGGAGGGCGAAAATTAGAGCCGACACTGAAAAGCCTAATTAAGATTATTTTCGATAAACCCTGAAAACATTGCTGATCAGTGATTGTGCTGATGAATGAAATCGCTGTGGCATCTCTATCTAATTATTTTAAAGAATGCCCCGGTGGCATTGTGGGGGCTCTTTGCTCCTGGACACAAGTTGCTAAATTTAATGTCGATACGTATCTAGATCTAACAATATGAAAATGCATGAGTAACTTTTCCATGCTATTTCATAACAAATAGCTCTCCAGTCCCGAAAGGATTTATTTTACATAATGACGTTTTACACAAAATAAATAAAAAAGAATTGAAGTCATTCTACTACCTGGAATGGCAATCATTTTCTGTTTTGGTTGAGCAGTGATTTAGGGAATCTTATCCTGGTCATATCAGATTTGTTTTCTTCTGTGCCAGCTTTTGCGTTGTTCTCATTTGTATTAAATTAATACAGATATTGGAACACTGAGGGGGTGGGTAATGCACCAAACTACTTCGGGGATCCTTGGTTTACTGATTAACTGGATTATATGGCCTTGATAAACCAATATAATGACGAACATTAGGGAATCGGAGTTTCACTTACAGTAGATCCAAGAACGGTGCTATGCTCTTGGTTGAGACTAATTGTCTTATATGTTTAAGTTCTTTCTGTCTCTTACTGACTGTGTGAGCCCATTTAATGTTGCAATTCTGCTTTTTGTATCTTGGTCCTGATAGCCTTCTTAGGGTTTCAATCTCCCTGACATCCGGTTGATTATTCCTTTACAAAATAGTGGTTTCAAAGTTTTTTTCTGTTGATTAGCAATACGTTTTTTAGAGATTGAGTTACTTTGGCTATAGTTCACCAGTTGTAAATTGTATTCGTTTCTAGAAGAAAATAGACTGGACCAAACTTGTGCCGTAGTTGCGCCTCCTTCTCGTGTCTTGAACTGCCTCAAACGTGTCCTCCACTCAGGCCTTGTTTTGTCTTAATACGTCTTTTGGTGTGCTGCACACTCTATGAAAACACTCCGCCCAGTGCTTCTTCTTTGCGTCTTTGCCTTACAAACTCTACGGTTCACATCTCCATATAGGGTAGTCTGGACTTACTTTTTCAAACAAGTTGTTTCAAAAGTTCATCTATGCTTTTCCCTTTATTCGATGGGCTGTGGCAAAGTTATTTTTCATGATATTTATTTTTGGTGCATTTTTAGAAATTCTCCCTGTTTCTCTGGAGTCATAGGTTCTGTTTCTCCCCTTTCATTTATGTTAGACGGCATGCTGGGCCCATTTTTGCAGAGGCCACCCTTGAAGGGGGCCACGAGGGCCAGAGCAGTAATGGCTGCCTGAGCCCAAAAAGGAACGGATCCGGTTTGCCCTGGTCAGCGCCGCGCAGCGAAAAGCGCCCTAGGCAATTTCTCTCCTCCCCCTCCCCAAGAACAAAGGAAAGAAGAAAAGGGGGAGGGGGGATATAAGGCAACGCTCCCCCTGGGCAGCTCACCTTTTACACCAGGGAGCTGGGGGAACGGCACCAACGGTTTTCGAGTCCGAGCCTGCTACATTGCGTAAGAAGATCGCTTTTCCCGCATTTACTGTCTCCACAGTTGTGACCCAGGGAACAGCAAAGAAGGACCCCAGCCACCAGAGGACTACATGGCCCCCGCCGGGGCATAGCAGGTCCAGACAGAATGGACCGAGGTCGGGAGACGCAGGCACGGCCCCCAGCTCCCCAGGCAGCGGGAGAAAACGATGAGGCTCTTGGTGCCCAAAACAGTGGCAGGGTAAGGGCTCAAGAAGCGAGGAGTGACGGCGTTTCCTGCTGGTCATCCTTGCTAGTATAATAATTGTCCTGCTCTGACTTTCCTAGCACTAGATTTATGTGCGAGGTATGTAGAGTAAACAGTAGTAACGGCAATTGTTGCCATAGGCTGGAAGCCCAGCCGGCTGAGGGATGGACTGACGCCGCATAAAGCCGCCACTGCGGAGAGTGCCTTTAACTCAATTCATCCCGCAACAGAATTACGAGGAGCATAAATCAGGCTGGTAGGATGGCTCAGTGGGTTACGGGTTAGACCAATTCCGCATAAGGCGTATGACCCTGGTATTGACCCCCTTCCTTTAATCCATCGAAAACAGTCCTGTTTCTAGGTCACGGTCACAGGCATGGCGTTCAAGGCATCAAATGCGAGCCATCCTATTGTGTTCTTTGATGATTGCTATGGAGGGCAGGTGAGGTGCTTTCCGGTGGGAGTACGGTTAGGAGGTGCCTAATTCTTATGCTGCTGACTGTGTGCACAGTGGTTATCGGACCCCTTCCGACCGTCACAGAGATATACCTCGTGTAGCAGCTTTCCCCACCCCGGGTGCTGCATGTTAAATACAGGAAGTAACAAGTTTAGCTAATTTGCTGGCAGCACATTATAGCATCCTGCGTTTCCTATCGAGGCCTCCCAGGGACATATTCTGCTGACTCGAGGCCACCGCAACGTCGGCGGCCTCCATCAGATCAAAGGCGAGGGGCGCAAACAGATGGAGGAAGCTGCCTCTTCATCGTCCCAACCTCTCCTTCCCTCCAGCTGTGCTTAGCGTCTGCTGTAGTGCAGGAGTGAACACCCCCGGCAGCCTTTACCCATCACTTTGGGATAAATTCAAAGTAACACTCCTTTACTACGCATGTCTCCGCTCCTCATTACTGGCGAGGAAGCTTTACACCCCCCTTCAAAACTCCACACAGATATGCATTCCCACTCTAGTTCTTGGGCAAAAGCTTTGCCTAAAATCTTCGTGGACTTAACCAGTCTCCTCTCGGGGAGACAATGCAAACAGCCCCCCTACAAAACTTCTGTAATTAATTTAGGGTTCCTAGTTTTGTGAGCTAAATTACTGCCATGTATGTTATCGGATCAGGTTTCGAACCACGACCCTCCTCTTGGTAGGTGCATGACTCACCTCCTTGTCCTCTCACAGCTTCACAGTTATTTATCTCGGTGTGTCCCGGTTCTATTTAAAAGTGAGCATTGTACTTTACAATCTTTACTTTCTTTTTTACTTCCTAATGCAAGTACAATGGAAAATAAATTCTCCCGCTTTCTATATTTTCTTTTTGTTTGGAGACACTCCAAAACGTTGCAATTAGATGCGATGCTGGCTGATGATGTATGATGCCCATGCAGAATGATTTATGACCACATAACGATGACAGATTTGTGACAGAACGATTTATGACATCCCGATGATTTATGACCATGATTTATGACAATGATTTATGATGCTCTGACAGAGTGATTTATGACAACAAAACAATGACAGAATGATTTATGATACCCAACGATTTATTACCCATGATTTATGGTGTCCAAATGACACTGACTGATAACAAATTGTGAGAATGTATGATAATGATTTATGACCCCGACCCGAGAAGGTGTCCAGGAGAGTTGTACAAATATGACGTTTGTAATGAGCAATAGGCTGCGGCCACCAACCACCACAAAAACAATGACTGTTGGCTGTGTGTAGTAATGCAGATACACAGGTATGGTATGGTTCCTGGAATGGGCACAGTGCGGCTGTTACCTTCCAAACTAGAGTCCTGGATCTATTCAGTTTTGTTTCCATTTTTCTTTGGCTGGATTTTTAAAGTTTAGCATTTTTTTTAGGTAGTACCGAGGGGCCTATTTATGAGAGAGAGCTCAGCATAATGTTTGCGCCAGGTAAAGTGGTGCCATGTGTGAAGGAGGATTTTCATTAAGATTTATAATGTCACGCAAAGCCACACTGCGTGGCTTTGAGTGGCCTCATAAATCATGAGTAAGACAACACAGTGCAAATCACTGTGTAGCCTTACTATGCGCCCAGGAGGAATTCCATGGGCATAGTGGTGGGTTTTCCCATTCAACACCCATGGAATTTGACGCTGCCCCAGGTTAACAAAGCGATGTAAACCTGGGGAAGCATCAAATCCATATTCCTCCCAATGTGAGGCATAACAAGAAGAATTTTTTTTTCTCCTTGTTTGTTCACCTTTCCATGTGTGCTGCATTACATGAAAGAGGAAGATGCCTTGTAGGATTGTTTTTGTGTAGGAAGGTAGGTGCTCCTTCCTGCACAAAAACAATCCTGCCTGCAACGGAGACACTCCTGCACCATGGTGCAAGGTTGCCTACGTTGGCGCTAGGCAGCACAGCAAGATGCCTTCGCCCTATGCCAAAATGCCAAAAATGAGGCCCCAGTGTATAACTGAGTGCAATCATAGCAAGAGTTCAGTAATTTTCTGCCACTCTGAGAGGAAGCTCTGCGGGTACGTTTGTCTCCACACTGTCATATCTCTGGTGGTGGTTGTGCTTCTGTAGAATCTTTCTAATGACACGTGCATATTTCATTACTTTGGGTCACTATACTATGTCTTTTTTGTTACTTGATTAGACTGTGGAAAACCATTAGCTCTGATGTGGTTTGTTAATTCCAATTTAATTCTGTTTTGGATTTGATTGTTTATACGGATCTAAACTCATTCATTGTATTGGTATTGGAGATGAGCTGCTCATCGCCCAGATGAATTTTTGCCTTGTGTAGTGTTTGTATTGGCCAAGTCTTACCCCAAATTCCCTTACTCATCCATTCATCAATCCCCTAATCCTCCTCCCCACCCCGGGCTGTGTGATTTATTGAGGTGTGTGACTTAATTTACACCATAAATGGAGCACACACTTGGTGGGGTGGATGTGATGAAAGCAACACCAACTTGCTGCAGGATCTTCTGTTACCTAAGCAATAACCCACACTGGCCCGCTTTGACCCCACTTACCCACCCACACAAAAAAGTGATCAATATTCTACATATAGAAGAACTTCAGCTATCAGCATAATCATTCAGCCTTTGTGTTGCGTAAAGGATTAACCTTGTCCACTCCAGACTTTAAATTCTTTAGTTTTAATTAAGTACTAACTCCCCTTTGCTCAGAAGTAGCCCTATTGCTATTTTTTAAATTTTATTACAGGGGTCTTCAACCTTTACAATAATAAGAGCTACTTCTATTCAATGAAAATCATCAGGAGCAATTAATATTGTAACCACATTAGGCAAGTTTACATTAGCTGTCACCATATGCAAGATTACCAGCACTGATCGCCTCAGTGCATCAGGCAGGGCTGCCAGCAGTAAAGCAAAAAATGCTTTGTCAATTGGGAACTCCTATATCTGGGTAATATATAACCGTCATAGAAGCTATGCCCTAGCACAAAGTTAATAATATTAGTAATAAATCTTCACAGCGCTGCATGATATATCACTCAAATCTCAGCTTTAAATATATTTTAGAAAATCAATCATTCTTCTTCAATCATCAGCTTATTAGTTCTGAAAATATACACATTTTCATCTCCAAGACACACTTTTCAGTTTTGATATACATATATTATTTTAGCCAAGGAAAAGCTTCTAATTTAGTATGCTGGGCTGCACTCAGGAGTGCTACATATAGGTAGCTGGAGAGCTACCAGTAGCTCACTAGCTACTCCTTGGAGAAGCCTTTTTAATCACTATCCGGTATTTTTTGTTGTGCCATGTAGTAGTCAGGTCTCAATTCTTTGTAAAGCTATGATTTAATTTATCACCCACTAACTCAGTGTTTTTAAATCCACTTAGCTGCCTGTGATGGATAATCCTTCTTGTAAATCATTGAGCTAGAGCTTACCTGGATGGGAGTGGGAGCTCGCTTGTGAAGTTGTCATGCCTTCCCTTTTATTGCTTCATCTATATTCAGGGAAGAGAATTATGAAGTAAAATGAACTAGTTAAGTTAGTAGTAAGTAAGCAACTAACTGCTAATGCAGATAAGTCATCTTTTATCTAGATTGTTCCAGGCAATATAGGTCCTGGAAGCATCCCCCCAATGGTCAAGATAGTTACATAGGGTAATAAGACACTTTTATAAACAGATTTTAAAAACTGTCTGAGCAAAAAGGCAGCAGCGCAATGTAGAAGTAAAACACAACTAAACAACTACAGGCATATCGTGCGGTAAAATTATTTTCCCCTTTAATATTTTATTTAAAAAATCTAACCACAACAGGCCCATTCCTCTCCCCAAACAAATTGTCCCATCCCCAACCAATGTCCGAGCGAATATCCAAGAAAGCAACACCCATCCCCAACTCCCTTCCCATCCTATCCAACCACAACAAGTCCCTCTCACCAAAACCAAAATTAAAAAAAGGGCATAGGAGAGGGCATTGTCCATATGGGCCTGGAGCTGGTCCAGGGTCTGCTCTATGCTCCCTAGGTGGCTTTCAGTGCAGTCGAGCCACTGCATGACCTGGAATTGCCTATCTGAGTGGGAGGGGGTGGCAGCAGTGGCAGTTCGGGCTGGACTGTTTCCATGAGGCACAGGGTCAAGGCTGATTTGCATATGGCCATGTCTGAACTGGTGTGGAGTGCAAACAAACGAAGGATATAGGCCCAGATCTCTGTACTGGGGTCCGCCTTGGGCTTCTTAAGATGGGCGTTGATCTTGGAGTGTTTCCATCTCTCCAGAAAGGTGGCAGTCTCTAAGGAGCTGTTGACGATCTTTCAGAGTTGGGGTGCGATGATGAAGCTTGCTTTGTTGAAGATGTGGTTAGGGCAGGGGTCGGAAGAAGAGATGGATTTAATGATTTTGATTGTGTCTTCGTCGTTGACGTTGTTCCAGGAGAGCAGGAGGTTTGTGTGTTTGGTAGGCTGTGGGTCGGCGGTGTCTGTGTCTGTCTTCGGTGTCTGGGCATCAAAGCTGTTGTGGATGTCTGCGATCTTGCAGTGGAAGAAGATGGCCAGGGAGTTGCAGAGTTCTTGTGACGCTGGATCTCTTTGGAGCTGGAGCTCGGGGTGGCGAGTTTTTTCACAATGTTGAAGAGCTCTTTGCTGTTGTGTGCGTTGTCAATGCGTTCCTTGAAGGAGGTTCTTTTGGGGGATTGGATGAGTTTGTGGTGCTTGTATCTGGCAACCACGAGGGCTGCGTGGTTACCTATGACATATGAATGCCATGAGACACACGCAACTCTCGCAGGAAGCCTGATTAAGCCCTGTGTGGGGTTCCCCTGCCCATCACCTGCATGTACTAATTAAGGGACCGCAAGTCTTTGAGGAGTGTTACAACACGTAGACATCACCATATAGCGAGACTACAGACTCATCTGGCAATGGGACTATCTATGAGCTTCCCCATTAGCATTCAATCAGTTCTAACTTCTGCAACTACTGACTTTATGCTGCCCCAAAAATCTCAATCTAACAGATTCTCTAGCTACTTCAGTCCTAAGCGAGGTGTTGAATGCATTATGGCACTCACAAAAGAGAACCACCTCACCACTCTATAAGACTTCAAGAGGGAACTACAAGAGGAGCCGAAATCCAACCTGGACACTTCCTTGGAGGCACTGTGGTCTGATATTCAAGGCGAACTAACATCACTTCAGCAGGATGTGGACTTAGTGGGCACCCACGCACTAGACCTTGAGACTAAGGTGCAGGAACTTGACCACCAAACTGACCAGACAAAAGTCTCAATACAACTTCTCCAAGCACAACTACAGGCCTCCATCTTTAAATGCAAGGATCATGAGAATAGATCCGGGAGAGAAAACATTTGTCTATGCAATCTGGAAGAGGGTGCGGAAGATTTGGAGTCCTTTGTCAATGGACTGTTCTCTGAACTACTAGGTTCCTCCGGCATGAAAATCAAGATCGACTGAGTGCATGATATGGGACCACCAAATCCTGAAGGCAAAAAACACAGGAGTGATGTACTAGCCAATCTCAACTCTTTTAAAATGAAGTAAGCAATCCTACAGGCAACACAGAACTCCGAAGACATCTCCTCTCAGGGTGCCACAAACTATCTTTTCCAAGACATCGCTCCCTACATCCCTGACAAGCCACCAGCACTTTTGTCCCATCATGGATAAATTACAGAAAGACAATATCAATGGCGTCTACACAACATTTTAGATGTACCTCTATTTATATGAAGTCGCTACAAATGAGCTTGCAAATTATAACATGTCTTGACTTTCTTAGGTTACTTTTAGCTTGCTTTAGCGGATATTGTCCTATACATCTTCTATGACACATTTCGCTATTGAGAAGATGCACTATGGGGGAATGCAATTCCCTTTGTTCATGTTTGGGGCTATGTTTTGTGGTTTAAGTTTAATTGTTTACTGGCATATGGGAATCATTATTGACATCTGACAAGCAAAGAGAAGGGGGAGGATAGGATAGGCATCCATACTCAGAAAGTCAGTAATGGAGGGACTGATGAGAGGGCTCCATCCGATCATGATTTACACCAAGTTATCACAGCTAAGGCCCCCACTTAGTAACTACTAATAGTTATCATTACACTTGCCTGGAACATGAAGGGGCTCAACTCCCCTGCCAAATGTCACAAATTGTGAGAATAAATGCTAAACAACAAACATGACATAATGCCACTACAAGAGACCCCTTTCAAAAGGACGGATAAACACAGAACGTGTCATAGGGCCTAACCTGTGATGTACAGTTTCTCCGCTCTGACTAAACACAACGGTGTAACCTGCTACTTTCAGTCCTTTTTAAAATTTAGACCATAAGAATGTAAGATCAAGAAGGAAAGGATGGTGGTTATTGTCAAAGGTAAAATGCATTACCGCTTGTGCACGCTTGTGTCCATCTATACCCCTAACTTAAATAAAGCGTAGTTTTCATCCTCAACACTGTCGATGCTGGGAGAGTTTGCGGAACAGGGAGATCTTCCTGAAGGGAGATGTCAGCCTCACCTGGAAAGTGGGGAATAATAGTACACACACACATAGAGCATACAGAGGAAATTTCTCCAAAGCACACTGATGCAGGATTTCAGCTCCATGGCCTCAAAAATGCCTGGAGTACTCTCCACCCCACTAGCCGTGACCACACTTTTTTCTCACACTACACCTACTCTAGACTGAATTATGTGTTCATCAGTCAAGCTCTCTCTTCAGTGCTGCAAACAGTCCCTACCCATTCACTGTATCTGACCACGCCCCAGTGGTGATGACTTTGCAATGGGACTTAGAACTTACATAGTATCGCCGCTGTTTCTTTTCCTGACTCCTACGTGTGACAGATTATTGTGAGAGAAACTTCAAAAAAAATTAAAGAATGTTTCCTCTTGAATGACCCCTGTGACACCAGCACCGCCAATGCTTGGGAAACGTTTGGGTGGTGCTACATGGCCAATGCATCACACTGACATCGACAATAAATAAACAAAAGACCGGGAAGACCCACTTTAGAGGCTAAATCCAACTTTTCCCCTCAGAGGCAAGCTCAATGCCATTTACAAAAATTGGGCTGAACTTACTCTCCCACTACAAAAATGCACAACATATGACCAAGGTAACATGGTGGGACCTCAGCTCACGAGACAATCACGGGTTAAGAAGGAGAGGGAAAGTATAGGAAGCATTAGACAGTATTGAGGAGAATTGGCAACCTCTGATCCAGACAAGGCCCAAAACTTCAGACGTTTTTATAAGGCTCTTTATAGCACTGAGAGACCTGAAAAGACAGCGAAATTGTTAGTGTAGATAGAAACTGATACTGGTCCTGAAGAATTGCCATTCAACATGGTGATCTTCGAGCACGGTACCCTGTAACACTACTACAGGGGCGCGCCCCACTTAATTTTAACACTCATTGAAATTGTTCTGGTTGGACCCCCACCTCCTATTTTAGTCTCACCTTCCTTTACATTTACACAGACTAGACCCCTTACACGCACCGTACCTAACGGCAAGAAATAAAAGATCACCACCAAAGAGCTCCTTCATGGGTGCCCGTCGGGTATTGCAGCGCTGACCAGACTTGAGCAGACCCAATGATGAAGCATGACACCTAGCTGGCTGGGTGTGTGAGGGTCCTAATTCCAAGAAGAGGAATGTCCCCCTTAGTGTAAATATTTAGCGACCCTCTGCTCGCTTACAGAACCTGTTTTATCCTTTCAGGAACTGCATACTCTTTTTGTATTGCATATTTGAGATTTGTCATAAAAATCACTGTGTGTATGTGATATAGATTTCTTCAAAAGAGGTTCATATTGTGTACCAATGGAAACCACTAAGTAGTTATAGATAGTGTTTCCATGGTAAAATCATATTTTGTTTGCCTAATAACTGTGCACCGTTCGAAAAAATCTTCACAAAGCTTTCCCAAAAAATGTTGTTCCACCTCAGCTGCTACCTGGAAAGTTTGGGGTGATCCATCATCGGGAGCCGAGAAAAAGGGTATTCCTAAAATGCATTTACTCATCCATAGGAAATTTAGACACAGTTACAGCCTAAATGGATAAACAGATTTACATTAAATTTGCCAGAAAGTTAGCTCTTGGTCCAGAAAGTGTGCTTTTATGTGATTTAATGTAAATCTATTCAATAGTTGTTGAGAAAATTAGCCTAAAAAACGTTGTATATTTCACGCTGTGGAGAATCTGCAGAGCTGAAAATCTCAAGATCAGATCTGATTGGCTGCCACCACATCATTAACGATGTGGAAGCAGCCTGAGACTCAGTCTTGAGCCCTTTAAAAAACATAAAAATAGAGATAAAGTGGCAGGGTAGGAATACCCTGCTCCTCTAGGCCTTGTGGGTGGGTCCCGGAGTCACTGTAAATCCCAGTCTGTCAGTCTTGTCAGTGAGCCGCAAGGTGTTGAATAGTGTACCATGCAAGTAACTTTCTTATCGTACACTTATTTTGACAAAAGGAGTTTTTCTTCAAACATCTGGTTAGTATCTAACCCAGGATCGGTTGCTGAAGCATCGCCCTGTAGTCACACATTTGTCAAGAGCCCAATGTCACTTTATAGATGATCCAGACCCTCCAAAGATCATCTGTAGTGGTCTATTAAGCCGCGCTAGACTTTTGACAAATGCATGATACAATGTTTAACACCTTGCTGTTACAGTACAAAACTGACAGATTGAACTTGATAGTGCCTTTGAAGTAGGGATCTCTTTGTCCTGATGGAGGAAACATGTTGGCAAAATCTATTTGGGTAATGGTAGTATGATAAAGCCCAGAGACTATCCACAAGGTTTATAATCCTATCTGAGGAACCCACAATTAAAGGATCAGAATTGATAGGGTATAGATAGGGAGGTTTTAATCATACATAACAAAAAATTATTGTATCTCCAAAAATAAATTAAAAATGAATGTTTGCTTCACCCCTGTTGATGGCAACACAAGAAGTGTAGTAGCAGCCTGATGATGAAGCATGCCACTAATTTCGGATGAGGGTCATTTTATCCCACAACAGGGATTGCTTAGAGAGTAACCTCTTTCTAGTTCCCGTTCATCAACCCATAGTTGTGCATGCCTTCTTTCAGCTTCAAAAATATTTTACTTCGAAATAAGCACTGTTGTCAATAGGCCTTTTTGCTCCTCAAATGTCATGTCTCCCTTCTTTTTCAGCTTGAGGCTGGATCCCCAGATCAGCTTTAAAGTCTGAATTGTGTTCTAGAAACACGTCTTTCTGGCAAGACATTTGAGGTATCATTGGTGGGATCACCACGGACACTATTGCACCGGACCCCATGACTAGTCTTTTAGAGTACGTCAAAAAAGATCCCAGACTCCAGCTGATGATTGGTTGCAATGTTGTTGATTCTTGCCAGGTGCAGGAACGGCAATCCACTGGGACTGGAAACCAGCACCATCCCCCAAGGACTGATTGGCTGACGCTGCAAGCTGCCAAACCCACTTAAGCGAATACTGGAGCCTAATGCCCCCCACAAGCAGACCACATGACATATGTGCTCTCCTGGGGTTCTGCTTCCAGCGGACTGCTGAGGACAACCAAACCACTGACAACACTACAGCCCATTCCTCCACGACTGACCTAGTTGAGATGGGCAAGGTTGATTTGAACCTCTATGCAGGTATGACACAGTGAATCCTGAAGGTCATTCTTATGCTCAGATTAAGTGCATGTTGACATGCCAAATGCTAACCGTTGATGTATTCTTACCCATGATCCAGATGCCTGGAGAGTAGTTTTCTATTCATATGCAGAACTTGTAATGCTTACTTACCCTAATAAAGTTTAAAAAATAAAAAATGAAAATAAAAAAAGAGGCTGAATTGTGTCTTTGTTCAATTTATTGTGATTTCCAGGGTTCTTGCTTAAGTCCAGCAGCAAGAAAGACCACTTATATTGATACCAATCTTTTTTTACAGGATGTCTTGTTAGTTACACATTAGCTGCTCCCTTAGCTGGTCAATTAAAACTTTACAGAACAATTGACAAATCGTTCTGCCATCTCTGCTGAACATGTTTATCTGGATGGAACACCAATTGGTGAAAAACCCCAGGTTTGTCTCCTGCTAAACATGGTTGCTTTTTCTATCCTCCTGTTCCACATTACAATTAATTGTGGGATGGAAATTCAGTGCTAAATTAATTTACTTCTTGGACAGACAATATGCTCTTACCTTTACAAATATTGTCTTCAACACTTCCAAAATGATTTTGTTTGGTTTCAATCGAATATCTTTCTTGTGTTAGAGCTTTGGATATTTCTTCCATTGTTTCAATATTTTTAGAAGAACTAAGACCAATGTAACAACTTTGCTTGATCCATATTTATCTCTTCTGACAAAGTTCTATGGAAGTATCTGCTTATAATTAAACTTTAATCCGTAGTCATTTTTAAACATAGAGGTATGTCTCTCTTTTCCAACCCTGCTTAAAAACCTATACTGCTGTGCAAACCCTTTGGTGCCCTTACATAATCAGAGTATATACGCCTCATACTCTGTAGTATGGTGTGGAGAGGTATGCAGTGTAAGTGCATTTTGTATTTGGCACTGCCCTTACATACACTACAGTTGTCACTGCAGAGTATGTAATGGCGATCAGGGGTATGAACAGCAGTGCTAAATACCAAATTCACTTACACTGCATACCCCTTGGCACTCTTATACAATCTGCAGTAATCACTGATGAGTACATAAGGGTGTCAAGGGGTATGCACAGTAAATGCATTTGGTATTTGGCAGAGTTATTTTTTAGCTCAAAATGCATCCTCGTATCTATTTTTGGATGCAAGGGTGCATTTTAAGGCAAGAAAATAGTGCAAAATACCCACTCCACCCGCAATTACCTGGAATCTTGAGGAATTGTAATATATATATATATTTTTTAGTTTTTATATAGCGTGAACTAGACCCGAGACATCGAGTATCAGAGCGCTTTTACATAGCACCAGTTTCACACACATTCATTTTTGTTAGGCAAAGGGAGATTGAGTGATCTGCCCAGAATCACATGATGTTGAGAGTCGTTGCCAAGACTTGAACCTGGTTTCCCAGCTTCGAGGGCAACCGCTCTAGCCGTAAGGCTACATCCTCTCCCCAAGAGAATGCAATTCCACTGAATTCTGCTTAATCAAATTCCACAAATTCCACCCACCCATTTGTAGTGCAGAGCGTATTCTGATTGAATTTCCACCAATTTGCTTAAAACAGGATATGGGGACCGGAATCTGTTTCTCATGTTAAAACAGCCTAACATTTATACAAATTGTTGGGACAATAAAGTAGGCATACAGAACCCTAAAAGAACGCTTTGATTGAGGGCAGTGCAAAAAAAACCTAGATATGCAGTGTACAATCTTCCAGTGAGACCATGCTAGGAATCTGTCGGTTAGGAAAATGTCTGCATTCATGTTCACAGCAAAACATGCGCCAATGGGAACCTATTTGAGGGCTTAAGTATTGCTTAGTTTTACCTGTACGGCTGGAGGCACAGATCTTTTAGAACATTTTCACCTTATTTTATGGTTGTTTGAACCTTAGGACTAATGTATGCGATTATTTATTTTTAGTGTATTGTTCAGCACTTGACCTTGAGGTGCCCTGAGGAGGCCATACGATATTGGTTCAAACAAGTCAGCCCTGTTTTTATATTAATGTTAAGAAATTATTGTATGAATGTATCCCGGCAGCTAACCCTTAATGTCACCTTTGTAGAATTTCTGCCAGGGCAGTACGGTACTGGGTGGCTGTCTCAACAGATAACAAAACTGGAGTGGTATATAGCCCTTGGGATCTCTTATGTTTTTGCGGATCTGCTCTCGGTTGAGTCCAATTATTAAGGCTGCGAAACAAGCGTAGGCTCCCGTAGGAATAACGTCCCCAATTGCCACTCCTTATTTTCAAAGCTTCAATAAAATTAATGAGAGTCCTGTTGATGATTATGTCATTAGTTGATTTTTATTTTTATTTAAGTTCCATACTATTGCATTCATAATATATATATCTTGGAAACTTGTAATAATTCATTTCTGGCGTTGTCCTTCATCAGGGGACTTGGATTCTGAAAGTATTACAAAATAAGGCATTTACATCATAGGCACAGAAAGAACTAATGTCTGTAACATTTTCAATTAAGTGTGAAAATGAATCAATAGAAACGTTAATAAACTGTTTATCAGGTTGTGCTCAGTGGATTAGTGGGAAAGATATGAAGGTTTGAGAGAAGCTTCATCTGAAGAGATGTTAATTATAGTGGTCTCCGAAAACATGGATGTGTGCCTTGTGGTTTCAAACCGACTTTATTGGAACGTTAAGAAGTGCTGGTATGCGTGATAATACTGGCGGATAGTTCCGTGATGATAATTTAAAAATAGTGAATATTACGGGCCTGTGATGTTAATTGGTCAAAGGTGCACTAATTACTTAGATATGTGAGCAATGAACTCATGCAGCGTATGCGATCGCTGAAATCTGACCTTTATAGTTGACTCAGTCATCATTGGAAGATAAATGCTTCATAAAAGTGATACGCAAAAGCGTGTGATAAAAGATTAATTGTCAACAGTTTTACCTGTGGCTAGGGTGGAAAGTCATTACTATACAATGGCGTGGGATGCTATAAAATGAATAGGCGGAGGACCGCGCAATCACTCACCCCGATGTCACAATGGAGTGTAAACAGTGGCGTCCGAGTGTGTGTGACTAAACGAGTGTCGGGCAGTGTAATGCTTTCAAAAGAATTCCGATCATGTGATCATAGCAATGAAAAACAGACTATGAAGTTTAGTAGAATTATCATGCACGGGTATTAAGGAAAGACTGGATTAGAATGTAAAGAAGAACTTCTTAACCTTATACATAACTGGTGCTGGAATTAAAAATTTGCGAGTATATTTTAAAACGGTGCAATGGTAACAATGAGATCGTAAAAATTAACAAGATGGTATCAGTGTGTTCCTACAAACATGTGTCCCAATTGTTAGTCAGAGAAACAGTAACTCAAGACATCATATATTTAAATTAGACTTATCATTATAGAAAGCAGCTAAATTCTAAACGTTCATTAAGTCCTTTAGCGTGTAGCATATTTAGATGGTTTATCCAAAATATTTCTCTTCTCAGTAAGTGTTGGGAATTGTCTCTTCCACGAAGAAGTGGCACTATGGCCGGGATACCCGTCACCCCCTCCCAACACAATCCCCAAGGATGGGAAGACGGACACAGTTCTTGACTTTTGGAAGGCGGGAGGGAGTTACCCTCCCGGCCGTATTTATTAAAATATGAAACAAAATTAAAACATTAAAATAACAGTTTCATATCATGTACAATTTCATGTTCACATTACGATGTTTATTGGCTAACCTTAACACAGCTCTAATACAAAGGTTCTCCTAGCCGATTCTAAACATCCTGCAAATGCATATACTCAAAATTAAATTGTACATCCTAACATTACGGGCCAACGGCAAGGTCGTAACCGGTGTCAGATCCCTAATACCAGAACTCCCCCCCTTACTTGTAAGGGGCGGGCGCACAGAGGACTGTACCTCTGTGCCAACTTCCAATTTCCCTTGTCTTAACGGGGGCCCCATATTTACTCGACGCCATCTTAGTGGTCGTCCGAGGACTCGTGTGAGGTGTCTAGAAGGTAGCGTAGACCCCCCTCCCACCCCACACTGCTTACCACATCCGCCGTCGCGGATGTCCTGGCCCCGGGAAATTCCTAGGAGGGGCCCGTAGCCCCTCCTCCCCAGGGAGGGGCCTATGACCGCCTTCCCTTTCGGCGGCCCCATCCTTAGAGGGGTACCGCCTCCCCGTGTGAGGGGCCAATGGCCGCCTCCCCCCGGGCGCTCCCATCCATAATGGGTGGCGCCCCACCTCTAGGGATCTTCCAATTACTGCTCACCGATCATGACCTTACCGCCCGACCAAAATAAATACGACATTTTGAACCTAATGAAGCGGAATAGACGGTTAAACTGGATATTACACAATAACCTTTAATCACACAAGTAACACATCTTTCAACTAGGCTGTGATATTTCACCAAAAAACATGCTCAATAGCAACCATTTTATTATCCTCAAACGACAATCCAGACTTTATTAAAACAACCTGTAAAAGAGAAAACATCACGTAAATCGACTTTATTGCAGTACTAATCGTTGCCATAAGGGGTTGGTGGGTGGGTCAAAATTGGCTCCTTGTTCCGTCTCGGGCTCACGTGCAACGAGGGGGTGCAGCTTCCAAGCACAGGAACAAGAGGATGCTTCCTTGGATTGTTGCTCTTTTATTCTTCCTCGGTAGGGCGTGTACCCTCCTCCGAACCACCCACGGGGCGTGGCCAGCGGTGTAGGTGTCTAGGACAACCCCTCCTGGGCGGGAAAAGGCGCGCCCCGGCTACGCCGCTTCGGGCATACCAGCCGGAGCACGCCCCCCGCCCAAAATGGTTTCCCGGGGGGATCAGGGCACCCTACCATACGTTCGGGGGGACCGAGTGGTCGCCCCTTTCCATATGGCCGGGATACCCGTCACCCCCTCCCAACACAATCCCCAAGGATGGGAAGACGGACACAGTTCTTGACTTTTGGAAGGCGGGAGGGAGTTACTCTCCCGGCCGTATTTATTAAAATATGAAACAAAATTAAAACATTAAAATAACAGTTTCATATCATGTACAATTTCATTTTTACTTTACGATGTTTATTGGCTAACCTTAACACAGCTCTAATACAAAGGTTCTCCTAGCCAATTCTAAACATCCTGCAAATGCATATACTCAAAATTAAATTGTACATCCTGACATTACGGGCCAACGGCAAGGTCGTAACCGGTGTCAGATCCCTAATACCAGAACTCCCCCCCTTACTTGTAAGGGGCGGGCGCACAGAGGACTGTACCTCTGTGCCAACTTCCAATTTCCCTTGTCTTAACGGGGGCCCCATATTTACTCGACGCCATCTTAGTGGTCGTCCGAGGACTCGTGTGAGGTGTCTAGAAGGTAGCGTAGACCCCCCTAACAAGAATTAGTGATGGGAGAGGCACTCCAATTTTAAACAATAAATTAATTTTTAGTTTTTCCAGTTCTCTAAGCGTGCTGCAGAGGAGGACGCAATGCCCATACTGCGCCAGAAAAGACAAACATGAAAGAATCAAGCTGAACAGCCTGACCTCTGCGCACTGTAGCTCTTACCCTTTTGGGTTAGATCTAAACACATTGTTGATCATTTTTCAAAAAATCAAAACAACACCAACTGTGATTATGATTGTACTGAGTTGTATTGTCAGAACATAATCAACAATTACATTTAAATTCTCATGTAAATTATTCATTTGAAATTTGATGTTATAGTCACATCAGAGTGGCTTTCATCTTACAATTTATGGCCAAAAGTTATCGTGCCCAATGCATTTCGGGCCACACGGCCCTTCGTCGGGGGCAGTACCTGAAAGAAACAAAAATGTTGTTGTTGCTTGATAAACTGGTCTGACATCATGCAATGTTGCAGTGTGACACAACTAATTGTTAACATGTATATTAAAAAGTCCAAATGGTTGGAGTTAATTACAACATTTAACTGACACCAAACAATAAAGAGACATGCATATGATTGTACATGATTGGAATGATACTATGCGATGTTACAATTTCTGAAAATTGTTAAAAAACATTAGGGTGACCGTATAACCCTGAATATGAAATGACTCACTTATCTGGCCTAAAAAGCTGACAAGATCTGGAGTTTCTGTGGGGTATGAAGTAGTTCAAAGAAGCATTTTCCAGTGTACTGTATGAAAAAACAAACGTGGATCAATACACCACTATTGGAACAAGTGTAAAATAATAAGCAAGTCAGGTTAAATCCTGAAGGATCAAACTCACAAAAAAACTTTCCAGTGATATAAATGTTTGGTGAACCGGATAGAAGTGGCGGTTATATCCAAGCGACACGGTTATCCAACCTATAAACACAAAGAAGACCTTAATTCTAAACGCGCTGCTCAATATCCGTCCGATTAGAGTCTATTTCACAGTGGTTCAAGTTACGCTGAAAAGCCCACTCTTGGTTTTTTAGAAAACACCGATGCCATGACTTTGCACTTGAACTGTTAGGGAACTGACCTTAACAATGATCCATCAATAGCCTGCAATCTACTTCGGCATCGTTCTACCGGCAACCCCCTGAAACGGGAAAAACGGCAAAACTGAAATGAGCGAACATGCTATAACGCGATAACTCCTGCCTCAGAACAAACCTCTGTGAGCCATACCTGCGCGTGTCTTCTGAACGCATTCACCAAACCGGACCGTTACCGCCATTCCATCTGTCTTCACTGACTAGACCCGGCGCCATTAAATGACGCGTTCTGAGACATGAAAATAAACAACGGACTGCGAAAAAAACGGGGATGACGCTGAACCAGAACCGAGTCCTAGAATGATTGTAAAACCTCCAACGGCGCCATGTTGAAGTGGAAAAGTATAGGTGTTGGAGTAGTTTCTACATTATCATGACAATACGGTCACCCATTAAAACCAAACAGAAAACAATAAACAATATTCAATATACATGTGGTGATGCATTTCTCCTATACTGTCTTAACTGTCCTTCTGCATACAGTAATGGTACAGTATCTCATAGAAAACAAGTGAGATCCACTCGATCATTGATCCCTTTGGGATCTTGTGTCTGTAGTCTGCGAATCCAGAAGATTTCCCTTTGTAGACCCCCTTCCCACCCCACACTGCTTACCACATCCGCCGTCGCGGATGTCCTGGCCCCGGGAAATTCCCAGGAGGGGCCCGTAGCCCCTCCTCCCCAGGGAGGGGCCTATGACCGCCTTCCCTTTCGGCGGCCCCATCCTTAGAGGGGTACCGCCTCCCCGTGTGAGGGGCCAATGGCCGCCTCCCCCCGGGCGCTCCCATCCATAATGGGTGGCGCCCCACCTCTAGGGATCTTCCAATTACTGCTCACCGATCATGACCTTACCGCCCGACCAAAATAAATACGACATTTTGAACCTAATGAAGCGGAATAGACGGTTAAACTGGATATTACACAATAACCTTTAATCACACAAGTAACACATCTTTCAACTAGGCTGTGATATTTCACCAAAAAACATGCTCAATAGCAACCATTTTATTATCCTCAAACGACAATCCAGACTTTATTAAAACAACCTGTAAAAGAGAAAACATCACGTAAATCGACTTTATTGCAGTACTAATCGTTGCCATAAGGGGTTGGTGGGTGGGTCAAAATTGGCTCCTTGTTCCGTCTCGGGCTCACGTGCAACGAGGGGGTGCAGCTTCCAAGCACAGGAACAAGAGGATGCTTCCTTGGATTGTTGCTCTTTTATTCTTCCTCGGTAGGGCGTGTACCCTCCTCCGAACCACCCACGGGGCGTGGCCAGCAGTGTAGGTGTCTAGGACAACCCCTCCTGGGCGGGAAAAGGCGCGCCCCGGCTACGCCGCTTCGGGCATACCAGCCGGAGCACGCCCCCCGCCCAAAATGGTTTCCCGGGGGGATCAGGGCACCCTACCATACGTTCGGGGGGACCGAGTGGTCGCCCCTTTCCATATGGCCGGGATACCCGTCACCCCCTCCCAACACAATCCCCAAGGATGGGAAGACGGACACAGTTCTTGACTTTTGGAAGGCGGGAGGGAGTTACTCTCCCGGCCGTATTTATTAAAATATGAAACAAAATTAAAACATTAAAATAACAGTTTCATATCATGTACAATTTCATTTTTACTTTACGATGTTTATTGGCTAACCTTAACACAGCTCTAATACAAAGGTTCTCCTAGCCAATTCTAAACATCCTGCAAATGCATATACTCAAAATTAAATTGTACATCCTAACATTACGGGCCAACGGCAAGGTCGTAACCGGTGTCAGATCCCTAATACCAGAACTCCCCCCCTTACTTGTAAGGGGCGGGCGCACAGAGGACTGTACCTCTGTGCCAACTTCCAATTTCCCTTGTCTTAACGGGGGCCCCATATTTACTCGACGCCATCTTAGTGGTCGTCCGAGGACTCGTGTGAGGTGTCTAGAAGGTAGCGTAGACCCCCCTAACAAGAATTAGTGATGGGAGAGGCACTCCAATTTTAAACAATAAATTAATTTTTAGTTTTTCCAGTTCTCTAAGCGTGCTGCAGAGGAGGACGCAATGCCCATACTGCGCCAGAAAAGACAAACATGAAAGAATCAAGCTGAACAGCCTGACCTCTGCGCACTGTAGCTCTTACCCTTTTGGGTTAGATCTAAACACATTGTTGATCATTTTTCAAAAAATCAAAACAACACCAACTGTGATTATGATTGTACTGAGTTGTATTGTCAGAACATAATCAACAATTACATTTAAATTCTCATGTAAATTATTCATTTGAAATTTGATGTTATAGTCACATCAGAGTGGCTTTCATCTTACAATTTATGGCCAAAAGTTATCGTGCCCAATGCATTTCGGGCCACACGGCCCTTCGTCGGGGGCAGTACCTGAAAGAAACAAAAATGTTGTTGTTGCTTGATAAACTGGTCTGACATCATGCAATGTTGCAGTGTGACACAACTAATTGTTACCATGTATATTAAAAAGTCCAAATGGTTGGAGTTAATTACAACATTTAACTGACACCAAACAATAAAGAGACATGCATATGATTGTACATGATTGGAATGATACTATGCGATGTTACAATTTCTGAAAATTGTTAAAAAACATTAGGGTGACCGTATAACCCTGAATATGAAATGACTCACTTATCTGGCCTAAAAAGCTGACAAGATCTGGAGTTTCTGTGGGGTATGAAGTAGTTCAAAGAAGCATTTTCCAGTGTACTGTATGAAAAAACAAACGTGGATCAATACACCACTATTGGAACAAGTGTAAAATAATAAGCAAGTCAGGTTAAATCCTGAAGGATCAAACTCACAAAAAAACTTTCCAGTGAAATAAATGTTTGGTGAACCGGATAGAAGTGGCGGTTATATCCAAGCGACACGGTTATCCAACCTATAAACACAAAGAAGACCTTAATTCTAAACGCGCTGCTCAATATCCGTCCGATTAGAGTCTATTTCACAGTGGTTCAAGTTACGCTGAAAAGCCCACTCTTGGTTTTTTAGAAAACACCGATGCCATGACTTTGCACTTGAACTGTTAGGGAACTGACCTTAACAATGATCCATCAATAGCCTGCAATCTACTTCGGCATCGTTCTACCGGCAACCCCCTGAAACGGGAAAAACGGCAAAACTGAAATGAGCGAACATGCTATAACGCGATAACTCCTGCCTCAGAACAAACCTCTGTGAGCCATACCTGCGCGTGTCTTCTGAACGCATTCACCAAACCGGACCGTTACCGCCATTCCATCTGTCTTCACTGACTAGACCCGGCGCCATTAAATGACGCGTTCTGAGACATGAAAATAAACAACGGACTGCGAAAAAAACGGGGATGACGCTGAACCAGAACCGAGTCCTAGAATGATTGTAAAACCTCCAACGGCGCCATGTTGAAGTGGAAAAGTATAGGTGTTGGAGTAGTTTCTACATTATCATGACAATACGGTCACCCATTAAAACCAAACAGAAAACAATAAACAATATTCAATATACATGTGGTGATGCATTTCTCCTATACTGTCTTAACTGTCCTTCTGCATACAGTAATGGTACAGTATCTCATAGAAAACAAGTGAGATCCACTCGATCATTGATCCCTTTGGGATCTTGTGTCTGTAGTCTGCGAATCCAGAAGATTTCCCTTTGTAGACCCCCTTCCCACCCCACACTGCTTACCACATCCGCCGTCGCGGATGTCCTGGCCCCGGGAAATTCCCAGGAGGGGCCCGTAGCCCCTCCTCCCCAGGGAGGGGCCTATGACCGCCTTCCCTTTCGGCGGCCCCATCCTTAGAGGGGTACCGCCTCCCCGTGTGAGGGGCCAATGGCCGCCTCCCCCCGGGCGCTCCCATCCATAATGGGTGGCGCCCCACCTCTAGGGATCTTCCAATTACTGCTCACCGATCATGACCTTACCGCCACAGGCCGGATAGTTGACCGGCTATCCGGACCCCCCACAAACTCCTACTAAAGGTCATGGCTATACAAACTCTTTAACCAAGCTATGAAGTCTCCTATGAGTAAGACATTCCCCTCCCGGGACAAATGGACCCCATCCTCAAGATACATATGGTCCCCCCGAATACATCCATGTGAAATACAATGCAACTGGCCTGAACGCAACAACCTACTAAGTTTGTTATTAACTTTCTTTACCGACTGATTCAAAGCTGACACAGAGAGGGCCCCCCACCACACCCTTCTAGGAATCATGTGTGACCATGCAATCGTGCACCCCGGAACCCTTCTCGCCAACCAACACACTGTGGATAAAATTAACTCGAGAAATACTCTTCGACCAACGGTTACCAAATCATTGCCCCCAAGATGTACTATGATTACAGACGGCGGTGACCTCGTCCGCCCTAGCAGTCCCTCAGTAAAAGTTTGAAACTGGTCAATACAGAGTCCGCCCCTTCCGTGGAAGGCCACCCTGTACCCGTATTCCCCAGCCACGTGAATCATGTCACCTGCTTTGAATACGTCCGCGGCTCGCCTCACGTATGAGTGGCCCATGACCCACACCACTCTTCCCTCAGCCGGTGATCTTTGACCGCTGGTCCCCAGGTGTCGGGTCAACTGCACAGTCCGCCCCGCAAAGCCTGCTCGCGAAACTGTAAACCAAACAGAAAACAAGAAGCGTGAGTGCATGACATTGGCTTCACAACATGTGCAACCGCACATACCTTTTATAACAATTCGAGGACCAACGCCCCAACTGTTTCACCTTTTCCACACTCAGACCCCTGGCTGTAGCCTCTGTAGCAGCCCCTATCCGGAAGTAATGGGTCCCAAAATCGCTCGGGTTCAAGCCCGCTGCTGCGATTGCCATTGTTAACACCCGCTGGAACTGAAACCTAGTCAGTGGGGTGGCGTCGGCGTGTCTCATCAAGCCTCCCCCCCATAATGCCGCCCTGTGCGCTAAATACTCCTCCACGCATTTTACCGGGCACATGGGAGACCCTGGAATCTGCTGGACTACCACACAGTCCCCGATCGCTCCCTGATCGGTCTTGGACCTGGCTATCGAGACTACCATTGTCTCCCCTTTAATTTGAATGTGTTCTCGACACAAACCTCCCCCTGTATCCTGCTTATTCCTCGCTACCAGCTCGCTTACCCGCATGGCCCCATGGAATGCTAATGCAAAAGCGGCCCGGAACAGCACTGTCTCTGATTGAGATGAACATGTCGCAGGGAGTACGGACATTAACAGGGACAACCTTTCTAGACCTATCGGGTGCCTCTCATCCACTCTACGACCCTCAAGGCGCTGCCACCCACGCAGCGCCTTCCTTACGAGAAAGGACGATGTGGGATCCTGGATGCCATGAGCCTGCGCCATGAAAGCAATGGTGGCCCTGTGCCTATTGGCTGTCGCCAATGATCGGCCTGCCTGATGTAGTGATACCAGAAATTTCAGGACATATTCCTCCTGCCCCCAATGCTCCCCCCTAGCCGAACCCAAAAATTCCCAATAGGAACGGAACGCCCCTTCATATGCCTTCCTTGTCCTGGGTGCTAGACTCTCTCCCATGAGGTTTTGTAATCCGGGGCACCGAGAGACCAGAGAGCTTCGGGAAATGGTGCTGCCACCAAGTCCGCTGAGGGCAGAAAACCCCGGAAGGCCTGCACGTGGAAATGAGAGAGTGCATCAGCCGCCTGGTTCAGTACCCCAGGCACGTGTCTTGCCCTAAAGTGGACGTTTAGTCTCATACAATTTCTTTCAGTAATCTCAAAATCCATTTGCAGCGTGCTGCCTGATTATTGATACATTCAACAACGGTCATATTATCGGACCAGAAAACCACGGTGCGATCACGAAACCCCTCTGGCCATGTTTCCAATGCCACCAGAATGGGGAACAGCTCAAGAAACCCAATGTTACCTGTAAGCCCGCTATCGTGCCACCACGTCGGCCAAGGTCTTGCCGACCATTGATTACCAAAGATGGCGCCAAAGCCTACACTCCCTGCCGAGTCGGTCCACAACCCCAGCTCCTCGGAGGAAGCTGGCGGTTTGTTCCACACGACGCGACCGTTGAAATCCGCCAGAAATGCCATCCATATGCACATATCCTGGCGAACCTCTGTTGACAGTCGTGTGCGGTGGTGCCCCTCCTTGAGGCCAACCATGTCTTGTGCGATAGAGCGGGAAAAGGGGCGTGCCATCGGTATCACTCTAAGGGCAAAGTTAAGCTGACCCACAGCTTGTTGCAACTGATGGAGGGTTACTTTTTTCGCGCCTAGGCACATTTCAAGTGAGGCTTTAAATTTCATTACCTTCCCCTTGGGCAAACGGAAGCACCCCTCTACAGAGTTGAGCTCAATTCCCAGAAACTCGAGTGAAGTAGATGGCCCAACCGTCTTGCCTGGTGCCAGTGGCACGCCAAAACGTTTCATGAGATTACAGAATTCCCTCAAAGCCTGTGCACATTCCGTGTCCCCAGCTGTCCCCAGAAACAGAAAATCATCAAGGTAATGCATAACCTGCGTAAAGCCTGTGGCTCTGGTGAACGCCCATTGCAAAAAAGTACTGAACTTCTCAAAATACGCACAAGAGATGGAGCAACCCATCGGCATACATTTATCCATGTAGTAGCGTCCTTGAAACACAAAACCTAAGAGACGCTGATCGTATGGGTGTACCGGGAGCAACCGGAACGCTGACTCGATATCTGATTTAGCCATCAGCGCTCCGGGCCCCAGGCGATTCAACATGGCGACGGCCTCATCAAAGGATGCATACCGCACCAAACAAACTCCCGGGTCAATCGCATCGTTCACCGAAAGACCCCTAGGAGCGGACAAATTATGGATTAACCTGAACTCACCTGGGCCCTTCTTGGGGACCACTCCCAACGGTGAACACACAAAGTTGACAACCGGCGGGTTTTCATATGGACCAGTAACCCGACCTCGGGCCAACTCCTTTGCAATCTTTGCCTGTACCACCGCCGTATTTTGTTGAACCGATAGTTGGTTCTTACACTGTGCTTCCCCCCGAAAATCCCCCGCCGGGATGCGGAAACCATATGAGAAACCGTCTCGCAACACCCCGGCAGAGACATGATCAGGATATTCGTTCAGCCAAGGGATCATTGCCATGATATCAACGGGAGTAGGTAACGGTGCCCCTCGGTCGATGTTAGACCTGTTTGGCCCCTCCTCTACATCCTGTATCACCATTCTTGGCCCTGCACGAACTCTCGGGGTGCGACGACTGTCCGCACCCTGCACACTCATGCCTGAACTTGCATGTCCCTTGTGGCCTAGTGCACTTGCCCCTGTTAAAGCTCCAACAGACCCCTTTCCTACTCGAGTTCCCGTTACTCTTTGTGTGCTGATCACTGTTGGCGCCCGCCCGAAAGGGCGCCGCCACATAATGGCGGGAAGGCTCCGCCCCATTCCCGCCGAAAGAAGACGACTTTGTTGTGTTCGGCATAACCTGTTTCTGCCAAGAAATGGAGTCGAAACAATCCCACGTCAGGGATGAGTCGTGCTCCTTGGCCTTACGAAATTTGTTATCATAACCCATCCATTGATTGCCTTCATACGTTTCATAAAATTCCATTATACGTGTTTGGTAACAAGCTAATCCCGACAATACTTCAGGCCTACGTTCCCCCATGATTGCAGTGAACATTCCAAACGCTCTGGCCCAATTAGCGATCGTTTCATCTACCCTGAAACCCGCCATTTTTGCACGCCATACACTCGGATGCAACAACTCCTTCTGATTTCTAACGTGCTCTATCTCATAGTGATCGGTCAACAGCGAAAACATGTTCACATATTTATCCGCCCAAATCCTTTCTTTCACATCCATCGGGATATGTTGGACCACCTTTTCCCTCCTTGAGGGTAACGATCCCTCCCCCGCCATTGGCAACGGCTGCTTACCCGAACCAGTAGCTGGATCTGTTGTTGCTGCTTTTCCAACGCTCGACGCGGGTTGTTCTGAGGGATTCTGCGGGGAAACAAGAGGACAAGGTGCCTTCGCAGCATCTCTCGATTGCCGCAACTGCTTCATTATTAACCTGGCCTCCTCGGCCGTGTCTCCCGGTGCAACAGCACCCTCGTTGCTCTTGCTTAACCATGCCGCCAACTGGGCGGCCAGTTCGGGCGGCATATCCCCCTCGTTAACGGGTGTAACTACCACAGGAATCGGCTGTCCCGCGTTCGGGATCGGAACTGGGGCCTCAACTGGACTGACCGGGCTCGCCGGAGGTGACTCGGGCACCGGAGCCTCCCCCCCTGCCGCCCTATTCCTGGCCCTTTTACCTCTCCCGGCAGGGACTACTCCCGGCAATGCTGGCCCGATGACTTTCTTCGGTCTACCCGTACCATTCATTGCCGCCATCTGCTTCTTCATGTTCGCCATGTCTTTTTCCGACCTTCTTGCCAGGCATCGTTCACGGCTATTCGACTCGAGGTCCTGGATCCAAAGTTTCGGAATCACTGAAATGAGAAACACAAAAATGACAAGTTCTCAAAATTGGCTCCTTGTTCCGTCTCGGGCTCACGTGCAACGAGGGGGTGCAGCTTCCAAGCACAGGAACAAGAGGATGCTTCCTTGGATTGTTGCTCTTTTATTCTTCCTCGGGAGGGCGTGTACCCTCCTCCGAACCGCCCACGGGGCGTTGCCAGCGGTGTAGGTGTCTAGGACAACCCCTCCTGGGCGGGAAAAGGTGCGCCCCGGCTACGCCGCTTCGGGCATACCAGCCGGAGCACGCCCCCGCCCAAAATGGTTTCCCGGGGGGATCAGGGCACCCTACCATACATTCGGGGGGACCGAGTGGTGGCCCCTTTCCAATTTTCTAATATACAAAAACGGAGTTGACTTGGATTGTGGTTATGCTGGTTGAAGTGTACAGCTACAGTAGATTTAGTATTTTTTAATCTTATATTACTTTTGTGTTCAATGACTCGCGTTTAAATTTTTTTAAAGTTTTGCCAACGTAAGCTTGTCCGCAAGGACATTTGAGCATGTATATAAGATGGCTGCTGTCACATGTTCCTATTACTCTTAGTTTGATGGGAGTTCCCCTCGTAGGGTGCAATATTTCATTTACCTTCATTATAGCGTTGCAGTTACCGCAGTTATGGCATGGGAGGGTACCACGATACCTCATCGATGTTTTGTCTTTCTTTCCTTGTAGCAATTCCTTAAAGTTTTGTGTACGTGCGTATGCAAAACTTGGATTGGTTGAGAAAATCCCTTTGAAGAATTCTTCTAATAAGAGTAATGGCCAGTGTCTTAGTATCAATCAATCAATCAGTGACACTTATAAAGCGCGCTACATACCCGTAGGGTCTCAAGGCGCTGGGGGGGGGGGGGAGCCGCTACTGCTCGAACAGCCAAGGTCTTCAGCTTCTTCCTGAAGGAGAGGTGGTCTTGGGTCAGGCGCAGGTCGGTCAGGAGGGAGTTCCAGGTCTTGGCGGCCAGGTAGGAGAAGGACCTTCCTCCTGTAGTCGCTCTTCGGATGCGGGGGACGGCGGCGAGGGCGTGGTTGGCTGATCGGAGGTGGCGTTTGGGAGCGTAGAAGTTGACTCGGCTGTTGAGGTAGCTCGGGCCTTGGTCGTGTAGGGCTTTGTGTGCGTGGGTGAGGAGGCGGAAGGTGATTCTTTTGTTGACGGGGAGCCAGTGAAGGTCTCTCAGATGTCCGGAGATGTGGCTGGTTCGTGGGATGTCGAGGATGAGTCTGGCTGAGGCGTTCTGGATCCGCTGGAGTCTCTTCTGGAGCTTGGCGGTGGTACCGGCGTAGAGGGCGTTGCCGTAGTCCAGTCGGCTGGTGACGAGGGCCTGGGTGACGGTCTTCCTGGTCTCGGTGGGGATCCACCAGAAGATCTTCCGTAGCATGCGTAGGATGTTGAAGCACGCCGAGGAGACGTTGTTGACTTGCCTGGTCATGGAGAGGGAGTAGTCCAGGATGAAGCCCAGGTTGCGTGCATGGTCTGTCGATTTGGGTGCGGTGCCCAGGGCGGGAGGCCACCAGGAGTCGTCCCAGGCGGAGGGAGAGGAGCCCAGGATGAGGTATGGATTTTTTGATTCTGTACCTTCTGGACGAGAATTTAGAAATAAAAACGGGTCTTTGTTCATCACTGTTTGGCTGCGATGTGAGTAAGTACTTCCTTTCCAGCTTTTGAACCCTTTCAGTTGCTTCGCTTAGTATGGATTCTGGATATCATATTTGTTTAAATTTTTCAATGGTAGTAACCTTGTGTTCATTGTAAAATTCTTCTGTTGATGCAATTTTTTTGATACGGAGTAATGGGGAAAAAGGCAGATTTTTTTTAAAAAAGGTTGGTGAAAGCTGTTCTAATGTAAAAGATTATTTCTGTTGGTCAGTTTGGCGAATACTCTGGTTTTTAATGTTCCGTGGACATTTGTAATCAAAACTTCTAAAAAAGATATTTTGTATTTGCTGATGGTAGATGTAAAAACGATTCTATTTTTTTTCTTGTTGAGGTTTTGAATTGCGGTGGTAGGTGTGGTTTCCGTCAATTTCCAAAGGATGAATATATCATCAATGTACCTTTTGTACATAATAAGATTCTGGTTCAATTCGGATGTTGTAGTATATGATCTAACTCGAAACGGTACATGAAGATATTAGCATAGGATGGCGTGCCACAGTTTCCCATGGAAGTTCTGGATGATTGTGCATAGAAATGCTCGTCCCATTTGAAATAGGTAAGGAAAAGTCTGAAATGTAGTAGCTCCATCAACAAAAAGTTTCAGGTTTTCTTCTTTGTCACTTTGTACTAAGAAAGATTCCACTGCCATTAAACCCATGTCATGTGGGATGGAGGTATAGAGAGACATCACCTCAATCAATCAATCACTTAACTTGTAAAGCGCACTACTCACCCGTGAGGGTCTCAAGGCACTGAGGGAGGGGGTGCCTGCTGCTACTGCTTTAAAAGCCAGGTTTTGAGGAGCTTCCTGAAGGTGAGCAGGTCCTGGGTCTGCCACAGGTGGGTGGGGAGGGTGTTCCAGGTCTTGGCAGCGAGGAAGGAGAAGGATCTGCCTCTGGAGGTGGTGCGCTGGATTCGTGGGATGGCGGCGAGGGCGAGGCTGGCGGAGCGGAGCTGGCGGGCTGGGGTGTAGAAGTTGAGTCTGTTGTTCAGGTAGGCTGGTCCGGAGTAGTGGAGTGCCTTGTGTGCGTGGGTGAGTAGCTTGAATGTGATCCTCTTGTTGATCGGAGCCAGTGAAGGTCTCTGAGGTGGGGGGTGATATGGCTGCATCGGGGTAGGCCGAGGCGTTCTGGATGCGTTGTAATCGCTGTAGGTGTTTGGTCGGGATTCCTGCGTAGAGTGCGTTGCTGTAGTCCAGCTGGCTGCTGACGACGGCTTGGGTCATCGTTCGTCTGGTTTCGATCGGGATCCACTTGTAAATCCTGCAAAGCATGCGGAGGGTTTTGTAGCAGGAGGAGACGGCGCTGACCTGCTTGGACATAGAGAGGGAGGAGTCGAGGATGAATCCTAAGTTGCGTGCGTGGTCCGTGGGCGTCGCTGCTGTTCCTAGTGTTGTCGGTCACCAGGAGTCGTCCCAGGCAGACGGGGTAGGGCCGAGGATGAGGACTTGCGTCTTGTCCGAGTTCAGCTTCAGGCGGCTGCTCCTCATCCACTCGGCGACGGCCTTCATGCCCTCGTGGATGTTGGTTTTGGCGGTATTTGGGTCCTTGGTAAGGGAGAGGATGAGCTGGGTGTCGTCAGTGTAGGAGATGATGTTCAGGTCGTGTTGGCGGGCCACTATTGCGAGGGGGCCATGTAGATGTTGAACAGCGTCGGGCTGAGGGATGAGCCCTGAGGTACGCCGCAGATGAGGTTGGTTGCATCAATCGTACCCATGATCATCTCTTTGGTGAAAAGTGTTTTATGATCTTCCAAGGTGTTTAGAAAGTGAGTTGTGTCTTTAATATAAGTAGACATGTTCTGGACAGTTGATTGTAGGTGTCTGTCGATGAATTTTCCTATTGGTTCGTGTATGGAATTGATTGTGGAGACAATCAGTGGGAATGGCGGTGAAGTGGCGTGCTTATGAACCTTGGGGATCATATAAATATACCGAACAGCGGGATTGATCATGATAACGTTTTCCTTCTCTTTTCTGCCAATTGTGCCACGGTCAGTAGCAGTGTTTATTATATGAGTCAAAATCTTCAAGAATTCATTAGTCGGGTCTATGTCAAGTTTCATGTAGGTGTTTACATCATTAACATGTTCATTGACATTCTTCAAATAGAAATCAGTGTCCATAATTACAAGGGGCTGCCCTTGTATGCTTGATTTATTGTTATTTCTTTGTTTGTGGCCAGTGGTTGTAAAACTTGTTTTTTTGCGTTATGTTTGTAACTTTAGATCTAGGTTGTTTGAATATTTGATCTACTTCTTTTAGGATGACTTTTTCAAAAGTATCCAGTACTTTATGACTGACAGGCGGTAAAAATGTACTTTCATTCCTCAATCCCAATAAATTATCCTGTTTGAGTTCATCCGTTTTCTCTACCAAGTTCGTGAAATAATGTCTAAGTCGTAAAGATCATAAAAACTTGTACACGCATATTTGTGTTTCTAAAATATTTGAATGGTATTTTTGTACATATTTACAACAAGGGGTGGTGAGGGACAGAGTCTCTGAATTAGGCAGAAAGCTCTCACCCCGTCAAGAGATCAGGGCTGGATCCAACACCGTTTTTTAGCTCACTGCACCATCCCAGTTTCAGAACCTGGCTGTATGCAAATTAGTCTGTTCCTGTCCCAGTGCATGATGGGAACAGGGCAAACCAAACTACAAAAGCCAATTCTTACACTGGGAAGGAAACAAGCTCCCGGGGACCGGTTTCTGGCATTACAGCCGTCTTCGGCCCGGTTTGCTTGAATCCTGATGGTGCAATGAGCAAGGGTCTCACATCTGAGAATACCCTTCCACGCTTAGGGTGGACAAAAATATTTACAACAAGGGGTGGTGAGGGACAGAGTCTCTGAATTAGGCAGAAAGCTCTCACCCCGTCAAGAGATCAGGGCTGGATCCAACACCGTTTTTTAGCTCACTGCACCATCCCAGTTTCAGAACCTGGCTGTATGCAAATTAGTCTGTTCCTGTCCCAGTGCATGATGGGAACAGGGCAAACCAAACTACAAAAGCCAATTCTTACACTGGGAAGGAAACAAGCTCCCGGGGACCGGTTTCTGGCATTACAGCCGTCTTCGGCCCGGTTTGCTTGAATCCTGATGGTGCAATGAGCAAGGGTCTCACATCTGAGAATACCCTTCCACGCTTAGGGTGGACAAAAATATTTACAACAAGGGGTGGTGAGGGACAGAGTCTCTGAATTAGGCAGAAAGCTCTCACCCCGTCAAGAGATCAGTGCTGGATCCAACACCGTTTTTTAGCTCACTGCACCATCCCAGTTTCAGAACCTGGCTGTATGCAAATTAGTCTGTTCCTGTCCCAGTGCATGATGGGAACAGGGCAAACCAAACTACAAAAGCCAATTCTTACACTGGGAAGGAAACAAGCTCCCGGGGACCGGTTTCTGGCATTACAGCCGTCTTCGGCCCGGTTTGCTTGAATCCTGATGGTGCAATGAGCAAGGGTCTCACATCTGAGAATACCCTTCCACGCTTAGGGTGGACAAAAATATTTACAACAAGGGGTGGTGAGGGACAGAGTCTCTGAATTAGGCAGAAAGCTCTCACCCCGTCAAGAGATCAGGGCTGGATCCAACACCGTTTTTTAGCTCACTGCACCATCCCAGTTTCAGAACCTGGCTGTATGCAAATTAGTCTGTTCCTGTCCCAGTGCATGATGGGAACAGGGCAAACCAAACTACAAAAGCCAATTCTTACACTGGGAAGGAAACAAGCTCCCGGGGACCGGTTTCTGGCATTACAGCCGTCTTCGGCCCGGTTTGCTTGAATCCTGATGGTGCAATGAGCAAGGGTCTCACATCTGAGAATACCCTTCCACGCTTAGGGTGGACAAAAATATTTACAACAAGGGGTGGTGAGGGACAGAGTCTCTGAATTAGGCAGAAAGCTCTCACCCCGTCAAGAGATCAGGGCTGGATCCAACACCGTTTTTTAGCTCACTGCACCATCCCAGTTTCAGAACCTGGCTGTATGCAAATTAGTCTGTTCCTGTCCCAGTGCATGATGGGAACAGGGCAAACCAAACTACAAAAGCCAATTCTTACACTGGGAAGGAAACAAGCTCCCGGGGACCGGTTTCTGGCATTACAGCCGTCTTCGGCCCGGTTTGCTTGAATCCTGATGGTGCAATGAGCAAGGGTCTCACATCTGAGAATACCCTTCCACGCTTAGGGTGGACAAAAATATTTACAACAAGGGGTGGTGAGGGACAGAGTCTCTGAATTAGGCAGAAAGCTCTCACCCCGTCAAGAGATCAGGGCTGGATCCAACACCGTTTTTTAGCTCACTGCACCATCCCAGTTTCAGAACCTGGCTGTATGCAAATTAGTCTGTCCATCAGGATTCAAGCAAGCCGGGCCGAAGAGGCTGAAATGCCAGAAACCGGTCCCCGGTAGCTTGTCTCCTTTCTGGTAAAGAATTGGCTTGGTAGTTTAGTCTGCCCTGTTCCCATGATGCACTGGGCCAGGGACAGACTGATTTGCATATAGCCATGTTCTGAGCTGGGATGGGGCAGTGAGATAAATAACGGTGATGGATCAAGCCCTGATCTTTGGACTGGGTAAGAGTGGTCTGCTCAATTCAGACACTCTGTTCATCACCACCCCCTTTTGTAAATCGATTTTGGCCACTATAGGTGTGGCAGGGTATACTCAGACATGAGTCCCTTTCTCACTGCTCCATCAGGATTCAAGCAAGCCGGGCCGAAGAGGCTGAAATGCCAGAAACCGGTCCCCGGTAGCTTGTCTCCTTTCTGGTAAAGAATTGGCTTGGTAGTTTAGTCTGCCCTGTTCCCATGATGCACTGGGCCAGGGACAGACTGATTTGCATATAGCCATGTTCTGAGCTGGGATGGGGCAGTGAGATAAATAACGGTGATGGATCAAGCCCTGATCTTTGGACTGGGTAAGAGTGGTCTGCTCAATTCAGACACTCTGTTCATCACCACCCCCTTTTGTAAATCGATTTTGGCCACTATAGGTGTGGCAGGGTATACTCAGACATGAGTCCCTTTCTCACTGCTCCATCAGGATTCAAGCAAGCCGGGCCGAAGAGGCTGAAATGCCAGAAACCGGTCCCCGGTAGCTTGTCTCCTTTCTGGTAAAGAATTGGCTTGGTAGTTTAGTCTGCCCTGTTCCCATGATGCACTGGGCCAGGGACAGACTGATTTGCATATAGCCATGTTCTGAGCTGGGATGGGGCAGTGAGATAAATAACGGTGATGGATCAAGCCCTGATCTTTGGACTGGGTAAGAGTGGTCTGCTCAATTCAGACACTCTGTTCATCACCACCCCCTTTTGTAAATCGATTTTGGCCACTATAGGTGTGGCAGGGTATACTCAGACATGAGTCCCTTTCTCACTGCTCCATCAGGATTCAAGCAAGCCGGGCCGAAGAGGCTGAAATGCCAGAAACCGGTCCCCGGTAGCTTGTCTCCTTTCTGGTAAAGAATTGGCTTGGTAGTTTAGTCTGCCCTGTTCCCATGATGCACTGGGCCAGGGACAGACTGATTTGCATATAGCCATGTTCTGAGCTGGGATGGGGCAGTGAGATAAATAACGGTGATGGATCAAGCCCTGATCTTTGGACTGGGTAAGAGTGGTCTGCTCAATTCAGACACTCTGTTCATCACCACCCCCTTTTGTAAATCGATTTTGGCCACTATAGGTGTGGCAGGGTATACTCAGACATGAGTCCCTTTCTCACTGCTCCATCAGGATTCAAGCAAGCCGGGCCGAAGAGGCTGAAATGCCAGAAACCGGTCCCCGGTAGCTTGTCTCCTTTCTGGTAAAGAATTGGCTTGGTAGTTTAGTCTGCCCTGTTCCCATGATGCACTGGGCCAGGGACAGACTGATTTGCATATAGCCATGTTCTGAGCTGGGATGGGGCAGTGAGATAAATAACGGTGATGGATCAAGCCCTGATCTTTGGACTGGGTAAGAGTGGTCTGCTCAATTCAGACACTCTGTTCATCACCACCCCCTTTTGTAAATCGATTTTGGCCACTATAGGTGTGGCAGGGTATACTCAGACATGAGTCCCTTTCTCACTGCTCCATCAGGATTCAAGCAAGCCGGGCCGAAGAGGCTGAAATGCCAGAAACCGGTCCCCGGTAGCTTGTCTCCTTTCTGGTAAAGAATTGGCTTGGTAGTTTAGTCTGCCCTGTTCCCATGATGCACTGGGCCAGGGACAGACTGATTTGCATATAGCCATGTTCTGAGCTGGGATGGGGCAGTGAGATAAATAACGGTGATGGATCAAGCCCTGATCTTTGGACTGGGTAAGAGTGGTCTGCTCAATTCAGACACTCTGTTCATCACCACCCCCTTTTGTAAATCGATTCTGGCCACTATAGGTGTGGCAGGGTATACTCAGACATGAGTCCCTTTCTCACTGCTCCATCAGGATTCAAGCAAGCCGGGCCGAAGAGGCTGAAATGCCAGAAACCGGTCCCCGGTAGCTTGTCTCCTTTCTGGTAAAGAATTGGCTTGGTAGTTTAGTCTGCCCTGTTCCCATGATGCACTGGGCCAGGGACAGACTGATTTGCATATAGCCATGTTCTGAGCTGGGATGGGGCAGTGAGATAAATAACGGTGATGGATCAAGCCCTGATCTTTGGACTGGGTAAGAGTGGTCTGCTCAATTCAGACACTCTGTTCATCACCACCCCCTTTTGTAAATCGATTTTGGCCACTATAGGTGTGGCAGGGTATACTCAGACATGAGTCCCTTTCTCACTGCTCCATCAGGATTCAAGCAAGCCGGGCCGAAGAGGCTGAAATGCCAGAAACCGGTCCCCGGTAGCTTGTCTCCTTTCTGGTAAAGAATTGGCTTGGTAGTTTAGTCTGCCCTGTTCCCATGATGCACTGGGCCAGGGACAGACTGATTTGCATATAGCCATGTTCTGAGCTGGGATGGGGCAGTGAGATAAATAACGGTGATGGATCAAGCCCTGATGTTTGGACTGGGTAAGAGTGGTCTGCTCAATTCAGACACTCTGTTCATCACCACCCCCTTTTGTAAATCGATTTTGGCCACTATAGGTGTGGCAGGGTATACTCAGACATGAGTCCCTTTCTCACTGCTCCATCAGGATTCAAGCAAGCCGGGCCGATGAGGCTGAAATGCCAGAAACCGGTCCCCGGTAGCTTGTCTCCTTTCTGGTAAAGAATTGGCTTGGTAGTTTAGTCTGCCCTGTTCCCATGATGCACTGGGCCAGGGACAGACTGATTTGCATATAGCCATGTTCTGAGCTGGGATGGGGCAGTGAGATAAATAACGGTGATGGATCAAGCCCTGATCTTTGGACTGGGTAAGAGTGGTCTGCTCAATTCAGACACTCTGTTCATCACCACCCCCTTTTGTAAATCGATTTTGGCCACTATAGGTGTGGCAGGGTATACTCAGACATGAGTCCCTTTCTCACTGCTCCATCAGGATTCAAGCAAGCCGGGCCGAAGAGGCTGAAATGCCAGAAACCGGTCCCCGGTAGCTTGTCTCCTTTCTGGTAAAGAATTGGCTTGGTAGTTTAGTCTGCCCTGTTCCCATGATGCTCTGGGCCAGGGACAGACTGATTTGCATATAGCCATGTTCTGAGCTGGGATGGGGCAGTGAGATAAAAAACGGTGATGGATCAAGCCCTGATCTTTGGACTGGGTAAGAGTGGTCTGCTCAATTCAGACACTCTGTTCATCACCACCCCCTTTTGTAAATCGATTTTGGCCACTATAGGTGTGGCAGGGTATACTCAGACATGAGTCCCTTTCTCACTGCTCCATCAGGATTCAAGCAAGCCGGGCCGAAGAGGCTGAAATGCCAGAAACCGGTCCCCGGTAGCTTGTCTCCTTTCTGGTAAAGAATTGGCTTGGTAGTTTAGTCTGCCCTGTTCCCATGATGCACTGGGCCAGGGACAGACTGATTTGCATATAGCCATGTTCTGAGCTGGGATGGGGCAGTGAGATAAATAACGGTGATGGATCAAGCCCTGATCTTTGGACTGGGTAAGAGTGGTCTGCTCAATTCAGACACTCTGTTCATCACCACCCCCTTTTGTAAATCGATTTTGGCCACTATAGGTGTGGCAGGGTATACTCAGACATGAGTCCCTTTCTCACTGCTCCATCAGGATTCAAGCAAGCCGGGCCGAAGAGGCTGAAATGCCAGAAACCGGTCCCCGGTAGCTTGTCTCCTTTCTGGTAAAGAATTGGCTTGGTAGTTTAGTCTGCCCTGTTCCCATGATGCACTGGGCCAGGGACAGACTGATTTGCATATAGCCATGTTCTGAGCTGGGATGGGGCAGTGAGATAAATAACCGTGATGGATCAAGCCCTGATCTTTGGACTGGGTAAGAGTGGTCTGCTCAATTCAGACACTCTGTTCATCACCACCCCCTTTTGTAAATCGATTTTGGCCACTATAGGTGTGGCAGGGTATACTCAGACATGAGTCCCTTTCTCACTGCTCCATCAGGATTCAAGCAAGCCGGGCCGAAGAGGCTGAAATGCCAGAAACCGGTCCCCGGTAGCTTGTCTCCTTTCTGGTAAAGAATTGGCTTGGTAGTTTAGTCTGCCCTGTTCCCATGATGCACTGGGCCAGGGACAGACTGATTTGCATATAGCCATGTTCTGAGCTGGGATGGGGCAGTGAGATAAATAACGGTGATGGATCAAGCCCTGATCTTTGGACTGGGTAAGAGTGGTCTGCTCAATTCAGACACTCTGTTCATCACCACCCCCTTTTGTAAATCGATTTTGGCCACTATAGGTGTGGCAGGGTATACTCAGACATGAGTCCCTTTCTCACTGCTCCATCAGGATTCAAGCAAGCCGGGCCGAAGAGGCTGAAATGCCAGAAACCGGTCCCCGGTAGCTTGTCTCCTTTCTGGTAAAGAATTGGCTTGGTAGTTTAGTCTGCCCTGTTCCCATGATGCATTGGGCCAGGGACAGACTGATTTGCATATAGCCATGTTCTGAGCTGGGATGGGGCAGTGAGATAAATAACGGTGATGGATCAAGCCCTGATCTTTGGACTGGGTAAGAGTGGTCTGCTCAATTCAGACACTCTGTTCATCACCACCCCCTTTTGTAAATCGATTTTGGCCACTATAGGTGTGGCAGGGTATACTCAGACATGAGTCCCTTTCTCACTGCTCCATCAGGATTCAAGCAAGCCGGGCCGAAGAGGCTGAAATGCCAGAAACCGGTCCCCGGTAGCTTGTCTCCTTTCTGGTAAAGAATTGGCTTGGTAGTTTAGTCTGCCCTGTTCCCATGATGCACTGGGCCAGGGACAGACTGATTTGCATATAGCCATGTTCTGAGCTGGGATGGGGCAGTGAGATAAATAACGGTGATGGATCAAGCCCTGATCTTTGGACTGGGTAAGAGTGGTCTGCTCAATTCAGACACTCTGTTCATCACCACCCCCTTTTGTAAATCGATTTTGGCCACTATAGGTGTGGCAGGGTATACTCAGACATGAGTCCCTTTCTCACTGCTCCATCAGGATTCAAGCAAGCCGGGCCGAAGAGGCTGAAATGCCAGAAACCGGTCCCCGGTAGCTTGTCTCCTTTCTGGTAAAGAATTGGCTTGGTAGTTTAGTCTGCCCTGTTCCCATGATGCACTGGGCCAGGGACAGACTGATTTGCATATAGCCATGTTCTGAGCTGGGATGGGGCAGTGAGATAAATAACGGTGATGGATCAAGCCCTGATCTTTGGACTGGGTAAGAGTGGTCTGCTCAATTCAGACACTCTGTTCATCACCACCCCCTTTTGTAAATCGATTTTGGCCACTATAGGTGTGGCAGGGTATACTCAGACATGAGTCCCTTTCTCACTGCTCCATCAGGATTCAAGCAAGCCGGGCCGAAGAGGCTGAAATGCCAGAAACCGGTCCCCGGTAGCTTGTCTCCTTTCTGGTAAAGAATTGGCTTGGTAGTTTAGTCTGCCCTGTTCCCATGATGCACTGGGCCAGGGACAGACTGATTTGCATATAGCCATGTTCTGAGCTGGGATGGGGCAGTGAGATAAATAACGGTGATGGATCAAGCCCTGATCTTTGGACTGGGTAAGAGTGGTCTGCTCAATTCAGACACTCTGTTCATCACCACCCCCTTTTGTAAATCGATTTTGGCCACTATAGGTGTGGCAGGGTATACTCAGACATGAGTCCCTTTCTCACTGCTCCATCAGGATTCAAGCAAGCCGGGCCGAAGAGGCTGAAATGCCAGAAACCGGTCCCCGGTAGCTTGTCTCCTTTCTGGTAAAGAATTGGCTTGGTAGTTTAGTCTGCCCTGTTCCCATGATGCACTGGGCCAGGGACAGACTGATTTGCATATAGCCATGTTCTGAGCTGGGATGGGGCAGTGAGATAAATAACGGTGATGGATCAAGCCCTGATCTTTGGACTGGGTAAGAGTGGTCTGCTCAATTCAGACACTCTGTTCATCACCACCCCCTTTTGTAAATCGATTTTGGCCACTATAGGTGTGGCAGGGTATACTCAGACATGAGTCCCTTTCTCACTGCTCCATCAGGATTCAAGCAAGCCGGGCCGAAGAGGCTGAAATGCCAGAAACCGGTCCCCGGTAGCTTGTCTCCTTTCTGGTAAAGAATTGGCTTGGTAGTTTAGTCTGCCCTGTTCCCATGATGCACTGGGCCAGGGACAGACTGATTTGCATATAGCCATGTTCTGAGCTGGGATGGGGCAGTGAGATAAATAACGGTGATGGATCAAGCCCTGATCTTTGGACTGGGTAAGAGTGGTCTGCTCAATTCAGACACTCTGTTCATCACCACCCCCTTTTGTAAATCGATTTTGGCCACTATAGGTGTGGCAGGGTATACTCAGACATGAGTCCCTTTCTCACTGCTCCATCAGGATTCAAGCAAGCCGGGCCGAAGAGGCTGAAATGCCAGAAACCGGTCCCCGGTAGCTTGTCTCCTTTCTGGTAAAGAATTGGCTTGGTAGTTTAGTCTGCCCTGTTCCCATGATGCACTGGGCCAGGGACAGACTGATTTGCATATAGCCATGTTCTGAGCTGGGATGGGGCAGTGAGATAAATAACGGTGATGGATCAAGCCCTGATCTTTGGACTGGGTAAGAGTGGTCTGCTCAATTCAGACACTCTGTTCATCACCACCCCCTTTTGTAAATCGATTTTGGCCACTATAGGTGTGGCAGGGTATACTCAGACATGAGTCCCTTTCTCACTGCTCCATCAGGATTCAAGCAAGCCGGGCCGAAGAGGCTGAAATGCCAGAAACCGGTCCCCGGTAGCTTGTCTCCTTTCTGGTAAAGAATTGGCTTGGTAGTTTAGTCTGCCCTGTTCCCATGATGCACTGGGCCAGGGACAGACTGATTTGCATATAGCCATGTTCTGAGCTGGGATGGGGCAGTGAGATAAATAACGGTGATGGATCAAGCCCTGATCTTTGGACTGGGTAAGAGTGGTCTGCTCAATTCAGACACTCTGTTCATCACCACCCCCTTTTGTAAATCGATTTTGGCCACTATAGGTGTGGCAGGGTATACTCAGACATGAGTCCCTTTCTCACTGCTCCATCAGGATTCAAGCAAGCCGGGCCGAAGAGGCTGAAATGCCAGAAACCGGTCCCCGGTAGCTTGTCTCCTTTCTGGTAAAGAATTGGCTTGGTAGTTTAGTCTGCCCTGTTCCCATGATGCACTGGGCCAGGGACAGACTGATTTGCATATAGCCATGTTCTGAGCTGGGATGGGGCAGTGAGATAAATAACGGTGATGGATCAAGCCCTGATCTTTGGACTGGGTAAGAGTGGTCTGCTCAATTCAGACACTCTGTTCATCACCACCCCCTTTTGTAAATCGATTTTGGCCACTATAGGTGTGGCAGGGTATACTCAGACATGAGTCCCTTTCTCACTGCTCCATCAGGATTCAAGCAAGCCGGGCCGAAGAGGCTGAAATGCCAGAAACCGGTCCCCGGTAGCTTGTCTCCTTTCTGGTAAAGAATTGGCTTGGTAGTTTAGTCTGCCCTGTTCCCATGATGCACTGGGCCAGGGACAGACTGATTTGCATATAGCCATGTTCTGAGCTGGGATGGGGCAGTGAGATAAATAACGGTGATGGATCAAGCCCTGATCTTTGGACTGGGTAAGAGTGGTCTGCTCAATTCAGACACTCTGTTCATCACCACCCCCTTTTGTAAATCGATTTTGGCCACTATAGGTGTGGCAGGGTATACTCAGACATGAGTCCCTTTCTCACTGCTCCATCAGGATTCAAGCAAGCCGGGCCGAAGAGGCTGAAATGCCAGAAACCGGTCCCCGGTAGCTTGTCTCCTTTCTGGTAAAGAATTGGCTTGGTAGTTTAGTCTGCCCTGTTCCCATGATGCACTGGGCCAGGGACAGACTGATTTGCATATAGCCATGTTCTGAGCTGGGATGGGGCAGTGAGATAAATAACGGTGATGGATCAAGCCCTGATCTTTGGACTGGGTAAGAGTGGTCTGCTCAATTCAGACACTCTGTTCATCACCACCCCCTTTTGTAAATCGATTTTGGCCACTATAGGTGTGGCAGGGTATACTCAGACATGAGTCCCTTTCTCACTGCTCCATCAGGATTCAAGCAAGCCGGGCCGAAGAGGCTGAAATGCCAGAAACCGGTCCCCGGTAGCTTGTCTCCTTTCTGGTAAAGAATTGGCTTGGTAGTTTAGTCTGCCCTGTTCCCATGATGCACTGGGCCAGGGACAGACTGATTTGCATATAGCCATGTTCTGAGCTGGGATGGGGCAGTGAGATAAATAACGGTGATGGATCAAGCCCTGATCTTTGGACTGGGTAAGAGTGGTCTGCTCAATTCAGACACTCTGTTCATCACCACCCCCTTTTGTAAATCGATTTTGGCCACTATAGGTGTGGCAGGGTATACTCAGACATGAGTCCCTTTCTCACTGCTCCATCAGGATTCAACCAAGCCGGGCCGAAGAGGCTGAAATGCCAGAAACCGGTCCCCGGTAGCTTGTCTCCTTTCTGGTAAAGAATTGGCTTGGTAGTTTAGTCTGCCCTGTTCCCATGATGCACTGGGCCAGGGACAGACTGATTTGCATATAGCCATGTTCTGAGCTGGGATGGGGCAGTGAGATAAATAACGGTGATGGATCAAGCCCTGATCTTTGGACTGGGTAAGAGTGGTCTGCTCAATTCAGACACTCTGTTCATCACCACCCCCTTTTGTAAATCGATTTTGGCCACTATAGGTGTGGCAGGGTATACTCAGACATGAGTCCCTTTCTCACTGCTCCATCAGGATTCAAGCAAGCCGGGCCGAAGAGGCTGAAATGCCAGAAACCGGTCCCCGGTAGCTAGTCTCCTTTCTGGTAAAGAATTGGCTTGGTAGTTTAGTCTGCCCTGTTCCCATGATGCACTGGGCCAGGGACAGACTGATTTGCATATAGCCATGTTCTGAGCTGGGATGGGGCAGTGAGATAAATAACGGTGATGGATCAAGCCCTGATCTTTGGACTGGGTAAGAGTGGTCTGCTCAATTCAGACACTCTGTTCATCACCACCCCCTTTTGTAAATCGATTTTGGCCACTATAGGTGTGGCAGGGTATACTCAGACATGAGTCCCTTTCTCACTGCTCCATCAGGATTCAAGCAAGCCGGGCCGAAGAGGCTGAAATGCCAGAAACCGGTCCCCGGTAGCTTGTCTCCTTTCTGGTAAAGAATTGGCTTGGTAGTTTAGTCTGCCCTGTTCCCATGATGCACTGGGCCAGGGACAGACTGATTTGCATATAGCCATGTTCTGAGCTGGGATGGGGCAGTGAGATAAATAACGGTGATGGATCAAGCCCTGATCTTTGGACTGGGTAAGAGTGGTCTGCTCAATTCAGACACTCTGTTCATCACCACCCCCTTTTGTAAATCGATTTTGGCCACTATAGGTGTGGCAGGGTATACTCAGACATGAGTCCCTTTCTCACTGCTCCATCAGGATTCAAGCAAGCCGGGCCGAAGAGGCTGAAATGCCAGAAACCGGTCCCCGGTAGCTTGTCTCCTTTCTGGTAAAGAATTGGCTTGGTAGTTTAGTCTGCCCTGTTCCCATGATGCACTGGGCCAGGGACAGACTGATTTGCATATAGCCATGTTCTGAGCTGGGATGGGGCAGTGAGATAAATAACGGTGATGGATCAAGCCCTGATCTTTGGACTGGGTAAGAGTGGTCTGCTCAATTCAGACACTCTGTTCATCACCACCCCCTTTTGTAAATCGATTTTGGCCACTATAGGTGTGGCAGGGTATACTCAGACATGAGTCCCTTTCTCACTGCTCCATCAGGATTCAAGCAAGCCGGGCCGAAGAGGCTGAAATGCCAGAAACCGGTCCCCGGTAGGTTGTCTCCTTTCTGGTAAAGAATTGGCTTGGTAGTTTAGTCTGCCCTGTTCCCATGATGCACTGGGCCAGGGACAGACTGATTTGCATATAGCCATGTTCTGAGCTGGGATGGGGCAGTGAGATAAATAACGGTGATGGATCAAGCCCTGATCTTTGGACTGGGTAAGAGTGGTCTGCTCAATTCAGACACTCTGTTCATCACCACCCCCTTTTGTAAATCGATTTTGGCCACTATAGGTGTGGCAGGGTATACTCAGACATGAGTCCCTTTCTCACTGCTCCATCAGGATTCAAGCAAGCCGGGCCGAAGAGGCTGAAATGCCAGAAACCGGTCCCCGGTAGCTTGTCTCCTTTCTGGTAAAGAATTGGCTTGGTAGTTTAGTCTGCCCTGTTCCCATGATGCACTGGGCCAGGGACAGACTGATTTGCATATAGCCATGTTCTGAGCTGGGATGGGGCAGTGAGATAAATAACGGTGATGGATCAAGCCCTGATCTTTGGACTGGGTAAGAGTGGTCTGCTCAATTCAGACACTCTGTTCATCACCACCCCCTTTTGTAAATCGATTTTGGCCACTATAGGTGTGGCAGGGTATACTCAGACATGAGTCCCTTTCTCACTGCTCCATCAGGATTCAAGCAAGCCAGGCCGAAGAGGCTGAAATGCCAGAAACCGGTCCCCGGTATCTTGTCTCCTTTCTGGTAAAGAATTGGCTTGGTAGTTTAGTCTGCCCTGTTCCCATGATGCACTGGGCCAGGGACAGACTGATTTGCATATAGCCATGTTCTGAGCTGGGATGGGGCAGTGAGATAAATAACGGTGATGGATCAAGCCCTGATCTTTGGACTGGGTAAGAGTGGTCTGCTCAATTCAGACACTCTGTTCATCACCACCCCCTTTTGTAAATCGGTATTTTTGTACATAGGCAGTTCCTTTCTGTAGAGTCTGTATTTGAAACGTTGTGATTTTTTGCTTGGATATGTTCATAACTAGAGTTTCTGACTTCTCGTGTTCTTGGCTACTGTGTCTTAGATAGACTTTCTTCTTTGTCCTGCCCATCCGGGTTCTTCTTGTTGTCCTGTGCCTCTCTCTAAAATAGGGGTGGTAGTCGATGATTGTAATCTTTGGTTACTGGATGTCGAGGGGTTGGTACTGTCAGTTCTGGAACTTGTTGTGTCCGTCGGTGTTCGTCTTCTATATTGGGAATCGTCCGATGACGTATCATCAGAAGATCTCTCAGTAGTTGGTCTCTGCTGTCAACGGCGTGCATATATGTCAGCCCAATTATAGACTTGACAAAGTCCATAATCTGTTGTGTCTCGTTTAAATGTTCTTATTTTACGGTCTTTAATTTCTTTGGTGTAACTCTCCAATTGTTTTTTTTTTTGTCTTTTAACACTTCATCCCATTCATCTTTGTTCATGGTAGTACTTAATTCCTGTTTTAAATGGTTCGCCTCTTTGTTCAGGTCCTCTCTCTATGAGTTTGGCTAATTCTTCTATGATCAATATTATTAAGTCCAGGGAACATTTGTGAAGAATGGCAAACCACTTTTCCGTAAAGCGTGCATTGTTTTTACATAATGTAGATTTGAGAGATATCCTCAACCCGAGTGGTATACGTTGAGCCTTTTGATATTTGATGAGTGTACTCGCGTGCAGTCGTTGATTCACTATTTGTTTAGACATATACATGAGTTGTTTGATGTTGACTGAGTAGATCCTGTGCCAGTACTTATGCTTTTGATTACTTGATCACACCAGGTGTGCGACCGTCCACATTCCAAATGGATTCTAATTATTAAGGAACTTTTTCTCAGGTCCTAATTCCTATATATACCATAGTAATCTGTTCCTAAGCATCTTTTCTATTTCTCAGTGAGTTCTTGACAAATTTATTTTCCCTTCTCAGAAGTTAGGAAATAAAACAAAGTGTTTCTTATCTGATAGCAATGTATTTTCTCAGTTGCATAATGGCATCTTATAAATATGGAGATGCTAAGAAATATGCTGTAATAAAAGAACAAATCAGTTCCCCGCTATGGGATCATGGCATGGCTTCCTTGGTTCACCACTGTCAGGGCTGCTCTCCAACAGTCTCCAAACATCAGCAATATGATATGCAGGATGCAGATATGCACCTAACAGAGCACTGAAGCAACTGGTGAATCAAAATGACAGTTGGGGAATCAAAATAGCTGTATGAGCTCAGTGGGAATAGTATTGTTGAGGAAAAGGAGAGACATGTATTACTATCTCCCAATTTAGCTAATAACGATAATGATGAATGGTAAGCAAAACAAATAAACTGGCAAGGAGCTCCTGTCACTACTGTCTGTTTATGCAATCATCAACAAGGAACATTATAATTTATTGGAATACTTCAAGAAATATATAACCAACAGCTCTATCAGCCACTCTTAGTCTGTTTTAGCCTTTCCATTGTTTCTTATCTCAAGAAGAATGGTGAATTATGTTAGTGTATTAATTACAGTATGTCCAAAAATACCATCATAAAAACATATGCTCTGTTTTAAAATTTCTCACTTAATTTTTCATCCAACAATTTCCACTGAGTTGGACCTTCAGGTGGCCTCATCTGACTCTTGCGTGGTGATGAAAAGAAGACAGGCTTTCACAATCACTATAGCCTATTCAAGCATCAGTTGATCGCGTACTATTATATACTGCTTTATTTCTGGTAAGTCATAAGGACCTCTCAGTCCTCAGTGAACTGATGGTTGTGTTTGTCAGGGTAAGCATCAAATGCATTCTGATTTCTAAGTCTGGCTCTGGCAGTTTTAACTGTCAGCATGACCTATTATTTCTAGTATACAGAGAGAGGATTTTGGGAAAGTACTGTTCAGATTCCTTGTCCAGTGGAGTATTCTTCTCTCACATTATACTATTGGCTTGATGGCCTATAACAGCGTCTCAATGAGTGTGCTACCTTTGCAAAGCATAACATGTATTGTTTTCAGCAAGTGACAGGAACTATTTGCGAATTCAGATGTTATCTTGAAAAGCAACATATTCTGCATTATAAGTAAAACCTTACTTAAAGCATGATGCTAATGTTCTACACAATATATTATCTGTTATATTTAATGAATGTCATCTGTTGGTGCATACAAAATGCTACATAAAATTAACTTTGTTTAAAAAATAATGCATCAATAATTATCGATCATATGCACACATTTGTTGATGAGCTGTGTCATTACTTTTGTCAGGCAATCCTTCATTCCCTAAGTGGGAGTGGCCAGTTTACATTTAGAGAATGTGTCAGGAGTTCTGGCTTAGACTGGTGGCAGAGCTGAACAAAGTGAAAAGCATTCTTGAAACAGAGATTTCCTGGGAGTCACAGGAAAAAAGGAGTCCAAATAAGAAGATCTGCACAAGGCCACAAGAAAGTCAAAGTTCAGAAGGACCAGGCTCACAAACTACAATTCAGCATTTAGGGCAATGTTTAGAATTTGGAAGACATATATATTCAAAAATTAATATTACAGAGTGTGTGGGGTAAAGCACTCTGCAGTTTCACATAATAAGGCTGAAACTCTGTAATTTCTTCATCTACAATTGCTTCCACAGATACAGATTATACACATCCATATGTTGGATATAAATACATTTTTTTATAGAAAGACAAGAGGCCCCGATGAGTAACTAAGGACTAACCATGGGCGAATTTTGCGAATCTGGCGTTTGCGAATTTGCGTATTTGCGAACTCGCCATCCGCAAAATCCGCGAACTCTCGCAAATTTGCGGATTTTTTTTGTGTTCGCAAGGGTTTCTGCCAGTTTGCGAGGGTTTTGTACCAGTTCGCAATTGCGAACTTACTTGTCGGCTCGCAACGGTCGCAACTTTGTTGTTTCTACGTCTGGTTCATCATCACAGGTTCACAGCACCCTCTGTTTCACCACTGCAACCCTCTGATTCACCCATGCCACCCTCTGGTACATCACTGCCACCCTCTGATTCATCACTGTAGATTATGGGGGGGGAAGCAAGCACACCTGCCCTGCTTCAACTGACATGAATTAATTTGGGGTTGATTAATGTGTCACTGAATTTAAACTTCCTGTCTGGCACCTACTTCCTTATCTGTAATTTGCATTCTGTTGCAGTGCAATTTTTTTTCCCCGGACCTTTGTGGCCTACTTGTAGCTATTCTATGAGCCTGCTGTGAGGGTCAGAGCAGGGTCATAGAATAGTTGCAAGTAGGCAACTGAACTCTGGAGGGGCCCCTCAGGAAGCACTACAGGGAATGGTTACTAATGATGAGTTTGAACTTTTGCACCTGCTGAGTGCTTTCAGTTTTGCAAAACTCGTTTTTCTGCAGAACAGCAACTGTAATGCCCCAAACAAACTTACTTGTGAAAGTTGATTTCTAATCCAAAAGTGATCCAAAGAAAGTCAAAAAGGCCTCAAATCCAAAAAAGTGCAGGCAAATGTCAACCTGAGGAGTTATTCTGATAAACATCATCATTTTCAGAAGGTTTATGCTGCTTGGTGGTGGATTTCTTGTGCAGAATTGCAAATTTTGTAATTTCGCGAGTGCGAGATTGTTGCTGCCCGCCGCATCTACATGTTTGCAATTGCGAACTCTCGCGATGCGTCACCAAACTCCAGCGGGATCCCGCAGCAAGATCCAAAATGGCGCAGCACTCGCAAAATATCAAGAAAAACAACTCGGCAAACGCTGAATGACGGTAAGTGAACGCTGCATGCCGCAATATTGTATCACCAAGCAAAAAATTCCGCTGTGTGCGAATTTGCGGATTTTCGGTAAATTCGCGAGAGTTCACAGATTGCGAATTTACTGAAAATCTGCAAAATCCGCGAGAGGAACGGATTTTCCGCCCATGCTTACTAAGGACCCCAGGTATCAATTATTTTGGTAAACATTGGCCCTTAGAAATACAATATGGAGGATAAAATAAGATATAGACCTAAATGGGTACTATATATGTCCTATATCCAGCCGGAAAAGGAATTTTAATAAGACAATGTATTTAGAGGTGGCAAGCAATATACAAAAAAACTTTGCCTCGGAGATCCGGAGGATGTTGATAGCGGGCTGGCGAGTTCATGCCATCGCGCTGATGAACTAACGGCACATCGCTTCCTGCTTCATTGAAGCACTCGTCCGCTATCAACATCCTCAGGATCTCCGAAGCAAACTCTACGAGCAGGACGCTAACGAGTAGGAGTTCCTTTTAACCCATACTCCACTCTGAATTAGACAGTGCGCACCTACAGTGTTGAGTATCATCAGCCCCACGGAGAGGCTAATCCCTTCAAATTAAACACAGCACTCGGCCTATTTAGACCGTGTGCACCAACAGTCTCCAGAATCCAGTGCCTCACTGGGAGGTTTTCCCTCCCAAATCCACGCCGCATACGTCCTTATCGGACTGGCACTTTATTATATACGAGGCAATCTTAATTAGTTAGTCCTGATGATGGTCCCGTTAACTAATGAGCTTGGGATCGAAACAACGTCAACAATGCAAAGTAGTTCCACATGTTCCAAAGTGTATATTTATTGTGGTGACTATTTGGTTTAGATTGTTGTATTACATGATTTTTTCAAGCTTCCACAGCTCCAGTATTTTTGCCTGTAACTTGTTTTGTTTAACCCTTTATTGTTTGGTTCTTTTTCTCCCTGTCCTTTTATCGGGTGCAGGATTGCGTCCTGTTTTTTTGTATATTGCTTGCCACCTCTAAATACATTGTCTTATTAAAATTCCTGGTCTGGCTGGACATAGGACATATATACTGCCCATTTAGGTCTATATCTTATTTTCTCCTCTATACGGATATAAATGAAAAGCAGGGTCCGTAGAGCTGATTCCTTTGGCGATGTTATAAAAGTAACATAAAGACGATGCTTACAGTGAACAAGAGAAACCACCTAGGTGGTCAGTTTTGACCATGAATTCTGGTGATTATGAAGGAACATGCTAAGCAGAAAAAGCAAAGGTGGAGAACTAAAATAAAAAGCCACAATAGATTAGGAGAAGAAAACTGCTTAACAGAAAAAAGAGCAAACCAAGGGCACACTTGACAGAAATCATGGGACACACCACAGAAGAAAAGTGGGAGCTAAGACAGCAAGTATAAAAAGGTACCAACTGGAACTAAGAAAGATGGAAATCAAGGCAAAGATGTGTAAAAGCTTAAATCTTGAAACAGAGGAAGTTTGAGGAAAAGAAGGTGCACAAAAATAGAGCTAGCTCAGAGAGAGTGCAGGACAGTACTAGATCGAGGAACACAGATTAGACTATTGAAAACAGGGATTACAATAACTCGGGAATCAGGAACTCTGGAAACAAAGGGTGAGCCAAACAGGAACACGTCTACACTAAAGGAAACTAAGGCTTAAAAGAGCTCACCATGATCAAATTCCTCAGGGGTAAGCAAACTATCACTTTTCAGCCAGAAGTGTGCTGAATTCCTTCACTCATCCTTGGCCTGCGAGAGTGGAGGTAAGGAGTGAGCAGGGAATTCTATGTTTTATGGTCTTTGCAAAGAAAAAAGCAAACTGGTTTCCACAAAACCTGGTATAGATTTGGAATGAATGGAACTGTCAAAATAGTATCCAAGCGGCTGAAAGACAGTACATGGCTATAGCAGAAGGTCAGCAAACCTATTTGAATGCAGGAAAGTCCCACAGATATGCCCCCTACTGGCAGGCATGAGAGTGCAGGGATCAAATTGTGACTGCATGCCCCTCGCAAATATGTCCTCTAGACACCTTCTTTGTGAGGTTGTGAACTACCACAGGTTTGTATGCATGTTCTTGGGAATTACAACAAGTGCCAAAAGAAACATTTTAATGTTCATGTTTCTATAATGGAGAACGTGAACTTCCTTTTGGGAAACCTGCTTGCCTGTTTTCCCCCTTTTTAGACAGAAGTGTGTATTCAACACACCTCTACTAGTTGTCTTTTACATCTAGATTCTGTTTTCTGGGACCCTTGTTGCAGGCACAGAAACTTATGCTTGAAGCATCACATTGCGTGCACTTACTGCTTCTCTTGAGTAGAGTGCTGACAGTTTCATCAGCAACAAATGTTCATCTCTAAGATACCCTTCTTCTCACCGTTCAAGCCATTTGCCAACAGCGTAGCTGTTCTAACACGTGAAAGCCTTTACAAAAGCACACTGCAGGTCACTGAAAGTGGGGAATGAATGTGCAGCACATTGTGATTGAACAAAAACCCACACCCAATGAGTGACCTAGTAACTGCCTGTTGTACTGCAGATAGTTGCTCATTACTCATATGACACCGAGGTGCTGTGCTTGTGGTACAATAGACTACTGCTGCTCATTCTCTGGAAATACCGTAGAAACCTAGGCTACTGCAGAATTGTATTGCTCTCATTGAAACCATACTTTAGGGATTTCCTGATACTTTTTTTAAAGTGTGGACACCCATGCCCTGCACATGCAACAAGTACACAAGTAACTGCAGGAAAGCAAAGAGTCTGTCAAAACAGAAGCAATTTCAGTTTCATGTACCTACCAATACTTCTTGTGGTTTGTAATTACTCCTCAGAACCTGAATATATATCTGGTTAAAAGCCAGACAATACAGCAAAGGCGTTCTTCAAAGTCAGTTCACAATATCAAGAGTTTTTCAGGCTTGCAAATTATTTCCTCTGTTTTAGCAAGAACTTCTCAAACATGGCAACTCTGGTAACAAGCCCTTCTCAGGAAGACAGCTATATGTGTCTAAAGTGAGGAAGAAGAAATTGATTTCCAATTCCTAAAACAACAAATTAGGCTGCCTCCCATATAGAATTACATGGACACCTCCCAGTATTCTATATGGTAGAGGACACTTATAACCTGCTAGTGGGTGGTATATTGTCCTAAAGACATCTAACAAATGGAAAATTACATCTATAACAGAGTTTTCCTTTACTAAACAGAGCCCATTGATTTTTTGATTACTTAAGAACGTTGGCATCAGTTCCTCTGAACGTACAGGGCTCTCCACTGTGCAACCGGTGATCACTAAATATGGCAGGTGGTCCTTTATTGTGATGGACATAATGTCCTTTGTCACCCTGATGAATGGTCTGTCATTTAACATATGCATTTTATACTTGCAAATGCAATTTCGGCGCCATAGAGAGTTGCTAGACCTGCATGATTTGCCATTGACTGGACACCTTGGATCACTGAAACCCTAGTGTTTATATCATGATACAGGAGGATGTGCTCTGAGGTCAAGAGGTTTAATAGATGGCCCGCGTCAACACCACCAAGACCTTTGCACAAAATAGCCATAGGTTTACATATGAATCTGTTGATTTACTGTGGTTAAAACAGTTTTAAAAGTCATTCACAATTTTACTAAACTGGGAACTTTTTTCCCAGGAAAGTGATTCTGTAGTGGCGCAAAAAAATCATCGGTTGTTAGGACATGTGGTCATAGCAAGTAGTTTGCTTACATGCATTGTGGATTTGATGAGGATGCAAATGATCGTATGATTCTAAATGTTGTACCAGATTGGGAATCAATGTAATTTTACGCAATTTACATAATCTGACAGGCAATAAAGCAGGGTAAAAAGAGATTGAAAGGGTCCTCTTTAGTTACCTGGTAGAACATGAAAGAACATGACTTAGTAGGGCTGGTTTGGCTAGAGGTGTTCAGCTATAATAATTCAACCAAGAACTCCACTGCCCTTTTTACTTTCTGCAAATATATTATCGATGCTTCTTAGAAGATGTCAATATAGCATCGTTATCAAATCCAAGCTCAGAAGAATGTAGAAGCTGTGCAATGCCTCAAATAATATCTCCCACAATGTGCATGATACTTATACCAAATACAAGCAACACGCCGAAAGAACGGCTTGTCCAGCATCACTAAACACTCATGGACTTACCATTAGCTGTCCACTAGCCCACAGCCATTGACCTCGCCCTCAAAATTGCACAAAATATGTATGTACACTGTATAGGTTTAACAAACATTGGGGCATATTAACAACGGCCAGCGATAATCATCGCTTGCCGTGCTGAGCGATAGTTTTATTATCGCATCCATCTCTGTTTTTTATCGCCCTGGTTGCGCATAATAAACATCACGTTACTCCAGGGCGATACAAATTCTAGAGATAGGGAGGTCATTGCCTTTTTGCAGGGAACATTACTGGTTTTCCAGCGATGTTCCCTGCAAAAGGGCAATAACCTTGCTGATACGACCCACAGGGGCGTATCAGTATAATCCACCCCCTACGTAAGGGATGGCTAAGTTAGCATTTTAGTAGACCTTAGATTTTGGCAAAAACCAAAATCTAATATGTGCTAAAATCATGTGGGCTGCTTTGTAAATATCGCGATGTAAAAATCAGCGATATTTGCAAGGTAGTCCATCTGGTGTACGCCCAGTAACACCCACTTTGCATCTCATTGGAGATGCAAAGGGAGGCATTGGGGAAAAGGGCGCCATGTGATTATGCATGTTAGCACCCTCTTGTAAATAGGGCGCTGGTTTTATCTCCGCTTTTTTGGCTTTGTAAGCCAAAAAAGCGGAGATAAAGCCCTTGTAAATATGCCCCATTGATGCTTACAAAGGTTAAATGATCTTGAAGTAATGCTGCACTTAGCTGTTAATACAATGCAATACCTGATACAAGCAGCTGAACTGGATTGTTTGTGAGACACTACTCAAGATGCTTGTGGTCCTTTGGAATGATCAAGTGGCCTAAGCAACGCCCATGTCCCATTGATGCCACATTACTTATTTCATTTTCAATTTATTTATTTTGTATTTGGTGTTTGATTCTCTACATCCATTGGTCTTTCTGCATTTTCATAGAAGCCCCAGGGAGTGGCCTGTCTGTGTTGTCAGACTTACATCAAGGATGGGTAGGTGTTTACTTGAGTAACTGTGAGCGTTATCTTTTGAAAATCTTGGCTGGCTTATACTTTTGTCTGTGTGTAGTGAATTTGCATTGACCCCAAGTCCTCCTCCATCATTTTCCCTTATCACACCCATTTTTGAGGAGGAATTTCCCATTTTAAACCTTGCCACTCAAAAATGTACATAGTTACACCATGGTAGTTTTTTGTTGACAGTGGAATCCCATGCTGACGCCGAGAATAATTATGCTGGTGGAAGTCTGACAAACAGACTGCCTGTTTCCAAAATAGGATTTTGTGAATATCAGAAATTTCTGCTGGATGTATGATCTGATACATATAAAAGGGGGTCCCCGTAGAGAGGAAAGGTGTATTGTAGATTACATACACTGTAATTATTCAAAAACCACTAAAGCAAAAATTAAGGCAATTATCAGATTGGCATATATTATTTAATAACCAATACTACGTGATTGTCAAATGCAGTACAAAGTCATGTAAATTGCAAGCCCCAAGGGGGGAAGAAGAGGGAAGGAAGGAGGGGTAGTGCTCAAGGAAGTGTAAGAGGGAAGTAACACAGTATCAAGAAATAACAATACAAAGTTAATGACGTTAATCAAAACGATTATAATACAAAAGTCCAAATTCAGGACAACAATTTTTGGAACACATGTAATAGTTACAATTCAACGGTCACATCTAATTATTAGAGCATTAAGGGGTGTGCCGGAAAATCAACAGAAAGAAAACAGTCGACGTTTCGACCCCTATCTATAGGCCAATTGAAGTCCTTTCACGGGGTCTTCATCAGGACGTCACACAAGGGAAAGGAGAAGTGTGGGGCCATTCTGTGTAAAAGAATATGTAAAGAGGTATTTAACTATAAAGGTAATCAATTGGAAGAAATGGACACTTGTAACAATTCTAAACCATTGGTTAGAAATACTATGGTATCCTCAAAAAACCCAATGTGTGCTGGTAGTGCGGTATATTTCTTTCATCCGCCACTACATTGTGGATTTTGGCAGTTATCATCGGATACCATAGAGAGTGTGGGTGCCTGCCTCATCCAGAGGCTCCTCTGGTCTAGATTGCAGTGTCCAGAGATGAAAAAATTCCCCCAAGTGAAAATAGGGGCAGTGCAAAAAAGGAAAAGAAAAAGGATAAAATAAGATCGACACCTAAAAGAATTTTTTAATAAATTGGTGAAGATCTTTTAATTAAAAGTAAATGGGTACTTATACTAGATCGAGTTACTGGATCTAGAAGTGTGGGTTTCCAAGGTGTGTCGACATGTTTCAGCCCCCTTTGGCTCAACAGAGTCTGTGGGGCTTTCGTCAGGACAAAGTAGACAAACAAACATAGAGAAACTACTCACACTATTCGTGTAGTGTTAATGGGTTGATTTTTGGAGGGTCTACATTAACCACTCGAATCTTTTTAACCTGAAAAAGATATAAACACAGACATGTTGTACAAGGATTAATATCCTACAGACTCACTGTACTCAAGGAGCCGGGGTAGGCACCATAGTTAGCTATAGTCAAAACTACTGGGTGAATGTTTATTAACAAGGTATAGCATGTACATTCGCATGGTGGAGGAAAACCTGGTGTAGGCAGAGGAAAAAGGGCAAAAGTGAACAAATTACAGGGTAAGTTAATAGCAATGAGAAAAACATTGCGAGGTAATGGCAATGAGGAACATTTTTTTTTTTTTTTTATAAGTTCATTGTGACTACATTGTCGGACTTGCATGGAAGGTGCATTGTCCAGGTAAAAGTTTAATGTTTAATGGGGAGCAAAATGTAGCGTTGGGACCTCTGAGCAGATAAAAACTCACTGTGCAAGGGTAAAGCCGGTGATAACAGTGATTAAACTAATGAAGCAATTGACTGTATTCAGAAAAAGGACTAAGAGGCCCCCAAAGTATCTAAACGCATGCATAAATGTAGCGTTATCTAAGTGAATGTTGCTGTTGCACATAGATAGGAGGAGCGCGGTGATGCGCCTGGATCCCTATGTGGTTCGGAACTGGCAGCGCATAAGAAAGCTCACTCGTAAAACATTTTCTTAATCTTACCCCGAATTGCAGGGTTATGTACTTTCCTCGGGGAAGCCCAGAGCTGGAAGAGAAGGGGGGAAGAGAAGGTGAGAATCTCCTTACCTCTTAAGAAGAAAATACTTCCCTGTCTAGTAGACGCCGCCATTACCCGCGTGTATAGGTGCATTCGCCGCTTGTGCTGACTCTGCCCCCGGATGTAGAACATGCATCAGGGAGGCGTTTTTAGCGGTGTTTTTTTGAAATGGCAACTTTATTAGCTGTATGTGGAGACAGACACCAGTAGTGCTCATTCTTGATATCGAGAAGCAGCCAGACAGTCTTGGTGATCTATGTATATTTATTTAACTAACTAACTGGCTGCGTGTAAAGACAGACACTGGTGGCGCTTTTTTTTTATATTAGAAGGCAGCCAGACGATTATAGCGATCATTTGACAGACTGGTGAAAAAAAGGATGTCAAAATTGATATTGATATTGACATTGATATTGATATTGTCTCTAGACTTCAACGCTCGAAGCGGAGGTTAAGTGGATGTGGCGCCTGTCTGTGTTATCCTACAGGTAGATTAAAAAGGGGGGTTCATTTACCCAATTGTAACAATCAAATGTCGAAAGTCGAAACTGACTTCACGATTACTTACAGGGAAGCGAGATGCAGTCGCGTCTGCTCAAATCATGACGTCAAGTCCGAGTCGATTTTATGTCGGAGGGCTGGTTTTAAATCTACGGTGAAATAAGAAATATTTACCGAAATGCGGGACTGGAGTATTAAAGTGTTAAGGGCAGAGTTAACTTCCAAGTTACTTACAGAATAGGGCACAGGTACCAGCGTCTACTCGGGTCCTGAACGCGAACTCCGCAGTGTGTTCAACGCGGAGTTTGGGGCGGAGCTAAATGAAAGCTCCGGACGGGCAACATAGAAGAGTTATTGACACGAGCCTCTAAGCCCAATTCAGTATGGATACAAAGAAATTGCGGCTATGAATGGAATTAATAGAGCAACATAGCTAAAATGCAGCTCTCATACAAGAGGCTGAAAACCATTTTGCACAACAATGCCGAAAAAAATAAATAAATAATTATTTTGTGTTATGTTGACAAGACATCATAGTTCCATGCGACTCTTATCGCAGAAGGTCGTAAATGGAAAAAGCATAGTTATATAGAGACATAACTCACAAATATAGATTATGAAATTATCGGGGTGTGATTGGTTGGAAATACCCTGGTGAAATACAGCAGTTGAAGGCAGTCCATGCAAACGTTACCCAAAATTAGCATAATAAACATTTCATAATCATCAGCATTGAGAACAATATCGAGAACTCGTGCACTTCTCAAACATGAGGGTGTAACGAGTCTGACTTGAATTATTGACCAAAATTTCTTCCAATAATTTGTGCTAGCCAAGTGCTGCCAATTGTGCTAAACTGCTATCCTGCTCATTCAAACCATTCTTAATGGAGTCCAGAAGGGACATCCATTTGGACTCTCGTGTGTTTAATATTGTGGGGATATTGCCACCTCTTCTGCCCAGGGATACTTTCTCAATGACAAACCAACGTAGGTCTGTTACAGCGTGTCCTGCTAACCCCCAATGTTCAACCAGGGGCGCCCCTGCCACTTTACATCTCAATCTGCTGAAATGTGATGAGATCCTAGATTTGATTTTCTGTTGGGTTTGCCCTACGTATAATTGACTGCATGCGCACCGAATGCTGTAAATAACTCCAGTGGAGTTACAATTCGTGTAATGTTTCAAGTTGTAAGTTCTGCCACCATGGGCAAATGTTTTTGTCTGAACTGTCGTGTCGCAAGCCGTGCAAGTGCCACATCTGTAATGTCCAACTACCGGGGGTAGGTTCCAAAGAGTTGTCAAAGTAGGTTGGCTTGCTGACTCCAAATAGGAGTGGACCACCATGTCCCTGATGTTTTTGGCTCTCTTAAATGAGTGTAGAGGTAGTTCTGTTTGTGCGATCGACTCTGCAACCAAAGGCCAGTTTTGATTGATGATTTTTTTATGATGTATGATCTGTGCATCATTCTATATTTAGTGAGGTAGACTAGAGTCATAACCCACCAGAATCCTGCAACATATGATACTAATATGGCACTTGCCACAGAGTTAGGTAGTGATATGAACACTGATTTCTGATGTAGATGCCAAAGGTCTTCCCCTTCATTTTAGGTGTGTGATGTCATAATACAAAATGGCCACTCCAACTGCCAGTAAGTTATCATAAATGCAATATAAGTCTCTAAGCACATAACTGTAATTTTTTTAGCCAAGGATTTTAATTTTTTTTATATTTAATTAACTCATAGTACACTATGATAAGTATGTAGATATGTCATAGATATACAGGGTGTTCTACATAGCTTGCCCCCCTCTTAACATTTGAATGGCTAAAGATAGGAATTTCAAACAAAAATCATGATTCATCAAAAATGTCTAGTTTATGTTGTTACTATTTTAAAGGCACTTAGGTCCCATACACATGGTGTACCAAAAGTATATTACACAATTTTAAATGACACCCTGCATATTTTTGCTTTTTTTGTTATAAAATAAGAACATATGTTGTAACATTTAAACCTTAAAACATTTTTTATTGAAAAAGAATGAAGATATAAATGATACTGTTATCAATGTTTATTGATATTTTAGTCAACCATTTTGTTTTAAAGGTTACATTTTGGCCAGTCATCTAAAACATTTCCTTCTGATTGCAGTGTCCATCACAAACACAAAGACTAGTAAATTGAAGAGACAACTGTTTACATTCACAAGCATGGGTACACAATGCTTTACATCCACACTCAACATGTTCCTTGCAGTATCTTGAATGAGGCAAAAGAGATCACAAAGGTTGCTACCCTGAATCTTCTCTCCGCTATTCCCAATTGAGCTGTCTCAGGTATATCAGGATACACATTCCACCACTGAGACCACACATAGCCCACTTAGAAAATAGCTCTCTTGCTGTGCTGCACAAGAGCAGCCTCACTTAGTGGCACATTTTCTAGAGAGACACTAAGGGCCAGATGCATCAAGCATCCATTTTGCGATTCCTTATTAGCGAAAAATAAGGAATCGCTAATAAGGAATAGCAAGATGGAATGCATCAAGCAATCACTACAAAAATGTTATGTTATGTTATGTTATGTTAATAACATTTATTAGGCGCAAACAGCTGCCCCAGCAAAGGGGCGTCCTGGCGCCAGATCATGTACACAACACAACAGATCAAAACTGAAAGGAAAAGAGATCAGATAACAGGGGAAAACAAATGGGTTTTGATGGCGCGTCTAAAAAGAGTCAGGCTATTAAGAGCGCGAATATGGACAGGAAGGGAATTCCATAAGTCCGCCGCCAGAACACGGAAGGAACGTCCTCCCATCCTGCTCAGCCTGAACCTAGGCTTACTCGCCAGATGGAGTGATTCAGATCTGAGGGACCGCGTGGGGACGTACGAAGAAATGAGGCCCGTCAAGGCAGGGGGAGAAGAAAGCTTCAGAATTTTAAATGTCAGACAGAGAGCCTTGAATTGGATTCTCTGTCTGACCGGAAGCCAGTGAAGAGAGGTCAGAACAGTCGAGACCGAACAACGTCTCAGAAGGCCAACAATGGCTCGTGCAGCAGCGTTCTGCACCCTCTGAAGCCTAGTGGCCTCAGCCTGGTTGACTCCAAGCAGCAAGGAACTCCCGTAATCAATCCGGGAAAGGATAGAGGCCTGAACCACCAGTTGCCGAGTGGGAGGGTCGAAGAATTTGAGGACTGGTCTCAGTCCTTGCAGAATACCATAACAGGTAGCTGCTGTCTTCTTCGTGTGGCTGGTGAAAGATAGATTAGAATCCAGCCAAACCCCCAGATTTTTTACTTCGGCCGCTGGGATGGGGGACGCCCCTAGTTCGGAAGGCCACCACTGATCTCCCCAGAGATCCGCCTGCTTCCCTACAATCAGGACCTCGGTTTTCTTGGCATTAAGCTGTAGGCAGTTATTACGCATCCAGCTAGCCACAGCTATGAGTCCTGCCCGGAATCTGGGCGCAGTCACCTCAGGGTCCCCACTGAGTGTCACCGCTAGCTGCGTGTTGTCGGCATACGATGTCATGGTAAGGCCATATTGCCTGACGACAGCAGCCAGCGGCTTCACATACAAGTTAAATAAAGTGGGGCTAAGGGCAGAGCCCTGAGGGACTCCCAGTTCCAGAGGATGGAACGAGGACTGGCCAGGTGGAATGGCTACTTTGAAAAACCGGTCCGAGAGGAAGGAGCGGAACCACTGAAGAGCCTTCCCCGCAATACCCACTTCCTCCAATCGCCGCGTCAGAATGTCATGAGACACCGTGTCAAACGCGGCGCTCAGGTCTAACAATAGGAGCGCCGCAGTCTGCCCCGCATCCAGCACCGACCGCAAATGTTCGATCATAAAGAGCAAAGCAGTTTCAGTGCTGTGTTGAGCGCGAAACCCATTTTGGCTCTCGTCAAGAATGTTATTACGAGAGAGGTGGACAGATAGGATGGAATTCACGTGCCCCTCAGTGACCTTGGCGGTCCAAGGTAAGAGGGAAATGGGTCGATAATTCTCCGGGAGCAAGGGGTCAGAGTTGGGTTTCTTCAAAATAGGACTGACCACAGCTTGCTTCCAGGAAAGCGGAACCACGCCCTCACTGACGGAGAGATTGATCAAATCCAGAATGGGCTCACGACAGAGAGGCGGGAGACGGGTGAAAAGCTCCGGCTTCAGTGGGTCTAAGGGGGAGCCAGATTTAATTTTAAGGCTCAGAGTGTCGAATACCCCATTAGACATGGCCGGCAAGGTGGACAAAGTTTCGGACACCGAGACCTTCACATCACTCAGAGCATCCCCGGGAGCAGATGGAATAAAACCTCGGTAGATTTTCTGCACCTTCTCCACGAAAAAGGATGCCAGGCTTTCACAGTGCGAGTCCGTGCAGATTTCTTGCGAGGTGGCCCGTTTCCCCATCAGGTCTTTAAGAACCTTATAGATTAACTTAGAGGGGTTAGGGCTGTTGGAGAACTCCGCTGCATAATATGCGGGCCGGGTTTGACATATAGCTCTGTGGTAGGTCTTAAGCTGGGCAAAGTACAGTGATTTTAACGTGGGATCAAAAGATTTTCTCCAGGCCCTCTCTGCTTGCCGGCAGGTTCTCTTGAGCTCGGCAAGAGTCTCATTATACCAAGGGCTACGATTTTTAGCATGACATTTAGCCCAATGCAAAGGTATAAGAGAATCGAGGGCAGTAAGGACCCAGTTGCAGAACTGTTCATATCCCTGTTCTGCATTCTGCAGTTTGCCTAGTGGTTGCATCTCCAAAATCCTGACAAACTCCTCCAGCTTGAGTTTGCGCCAATTGCGCTTTAGGATCTGTTTGTCAACCGGTTTAAGTTGAGGATTGTCAAGGGGACATATCACTTTAACCAACAGATGGTCAGTCCAACCCACCACCATCGGGTCAGCTGATCTAGCCCGGACTAAGGTGGTAAAAAAGGGGTCAAGTATATGTCCTCCTATATGGGTGGGGGAGGAAACTAGTTGGTTCAGCTGCATCGCTTCCAAGTCCGCCAACAAGGAGCTGATGGAAGGAGATGATGTCTGGTCAAGATGTATATTTAAGTCACCTACTATGTTGAAGTTAGCACATGTGGGAGCAAGCGAGCTAACCACGTCCGCAAGGGCGGCTTTGAAAGCAGTGTCATTCCCAGGAGGGCGATAGATAAGCACGCCGCTGAGAGTGAATTGATGACTGACTTTTACCTTAAACGAGGCGCTTTCACACCTTGGCAGATCCAAAGCCTTCCACTCAGCCGGGAGACAAGACTTAGTCGCCATAGCTATACCACCTCCCCTAGTCGAGCGGTTCAAAACAAACACCGTATAGGTGGAGGGGAAAGCCAGATTTATAATGGCAGTATCGGTGTCCTGTAGCCAAGTTTCGGTCAGGAAGATGATATCAGGAAGGTCCGTATCAATCATGTCCCGTAGTGACTGATGGTGCTTGACCAAGGATCTAACATTCAAGCTCCATATGTTAAGTGCTTGCCCGGTACGACCCGTGTGAGTACTATGGACAGTCCTATCAACTGGGCGCACCCCAATGGGTGAGGCCAGAGAGTAGGAGCCACAGGCACAGTCAAAAGGTCCCGAAAGAGGGGATAGAGGGACATGGTTACACACCAGAAGACTGTCTTTTATAGACAAGAGGGTTGCGTGATCATACCTGAGCGTCACCATGTTAATCAGGATGATAATACAGAAGGGGGCCAGAGTCCATGTCCCGCACCCGCTACCTCGACGCGGACGAGCGCAGACGGGCAGGACTCTGGCATGACTCCGGCTAAGCGACGGCGTCCCACTGCGCGTTCCCGCTGCGCGGGAGAGGACGACTTTAAATAGGCAGCTCCCAACACAACTCGAGCGTCGGGACGCTCCAAGATGGCGCCCGCGCTCAAACACACTCACCCCAAGCAAAGATGGCGCCCACTAGTGACCAGCCCCGGGACCCGGACCCGCCAAATGGCGGTGAGTTTTCCAAAAATTAACTGCAGGTGAGGGGACAGAAGCCCAGCAGAGCGAAGGGTAAAATCAGGGGTTAAGCAACTTAAAATAACCAAAATGCGCTAAAGGTAGTATTAAAATCTCTGGTTGTCAAGCAGGCTGCCAGCGCGACCTGCGCTCGTGCAGCAATGAAATAGCGATTCCTTAGAATTCCTTAATTGTGTCTCGCAAATTGCGAGTCGCAATTATTGAATACCTCCCCATTCATTCCTATGGGCCCATAGGAATGAATGGGAAGACAATGCCAATTTGCGAATCGCAATTAGCGATTCGCAATTTGAGATTGCGATTTCAAGGGTGCAGGGGTGTACAAAGGACACCCTGTTGCACCCCTGAATTTGATCTGTGCACATATGTTGCGCACACACATGCCCTTAGGGCATGTGCGTGAGCAACATGAAACTTTGAAAAATGCACAAAAGTGCATTTTTCAAAGTTTTTGCAAACTACCATGAAGTTGTACTTCGTGGTAATTTGCGTGCCCTATTAGCGAATTCGCTATTTTTGAAACTTTCATGCATTGCATTTAAGGAATCTCAATTTGAGATTCCTTAAATGCAAACAATCGCAATTTAGCGAATTCTCTATTTGCGATTTTTGCATTTGGGATGATGCATCCCAAATGCAAAAATACTGGTCGCAAAGGGGCAGATTCTGAGAATCTGCCCCTTTGCGACCGTTTTTTGGCTTGATGCATCTGGCCCTAAGTTTGTTCGTCATCATTCTTCAACACTTATTAACAGAATCTGTTTTAATGTTCTTATAGTATAATCTTATTACAAATTGCTGAAGCTGACCGAACTGTTATTTGAAATAACAGGTGGGAAATGAGAGAGCTCAATAAATGTTTCTGTGAAAGCCTGAAATGTTGCCACGTTTCCCAATCTGTTTTTCTGCCACGACCTACAAATGCATATACAGTGTCCCAATCTGTAAATGCATGGAAAAATAAAATACAATTGCAAACACTTTTGCCAAGCTTATTAGCATACTTGTGAATTGGCAGTAGCCTTTGATGTTTCCCAATACCAACATCAATCTACAAATTAGAAAGATGTTAAATGCATAAAGAGTAATAACTGTTACATCAAAATCAACAGTATGTATAGTTATATACTTCTGCCCACTTTCACTAGCATGTTTTGCATGTCATAGTATTGTGATATCAGCTTCTTCCTGATAATATGTGCTGAGTTCAGATACTTCAAAATTATCTGAAATATAAACCATGCTATCATCCTTTGTCAGTACTATAAATGTACCCCCTAGTTTCTCGAGAATCAAAAAGTTAGAAGCCAGGAATTGGAACAATTATTTTTTGTTATCTTCATCTCGTAGAAGATTCATCCAGTTTTTTGGTATATTTGTTGAACCTTTTACACAATAGATTGAACCAAAACCTCACCTATTTCTTTTTTCCTTTTTCAGAGACCTCTCTATGTAAAGGTCAAATACTATGGCTACTCGTTTCGATATGTTAAATATGTTCATTCATAAGGCTGAAATATATAGGTGCTTTAATCTTGAAAATTGTGTAAGTTCTCAGGTTTTAAGAAATTGATTATTGCCGATCCATCCATAATCACACAACTTGCAGTGTCTGGAATGTTATTTTTGTTATCTCCAGCACCATTACTATTTTCCAAACACGAGATGATGTCAGATTTTGGCCCTTTTCTTAGCAATCCTCCCTCAGAAAGTGATGGCGGATAAACAAGATTCTCATTGGTATCTCCTTCTCTATCTAATGAAAAGTGAGTAGTCGCTTTTTAAGGTGGATACTTTGTGATTCACTGATTTTGGGGCTCCCTTATGAAATTAACATAGCTTGTTTCTAGGAATAGGTTAAAAAATAGATGTTTTGCAGTGTGCCTGCCGTTCTTGAACAAATGTTCCATGTTGAGTTCTCCTCACATTGTCAGCAATACACACAGACGTATTTGCATTATCACTCATGATTAAGGTGGATGCAATATTCATAAGATTTTTGCCTGTACCACAAGCATAAGGATTTCTATGTCATGTGAATACACTTGAGTTAGTTCCGTAACATCATTTACAAATCAAGTGTTGCAAGTGACTTCTTCATGGTGAACACAGATATCTTCGTTTTCCCTGAATCCCATTTCTTCATCGAATTGTCCCAGTAAGTTGCCAATTTAGGTCCAGACACCGTCCATTTCATCAATGCACTAGGATTATCAAGAATACCAAATGCCTGCCCGTCTTATTTTATATCCTTGTTACACTGTTCATGCATCTGATCATGAGATGTGCAGGAATAAGGCCTACCACTTTTACAAGCTACAATATAGCCATTTGAAAATTCTTCATAACATCTGGAATTCTTGTTTTCAGCTCGACAAGCGTTTTAATGAACAGTGGCATCCACCTGGCATAGTGGGTGTGGTCCTTAGCAAACATCCAAGGACAGATCATTTGCTGGGTTACAATAAACTTCTCAAAATTTGCTGATCGTATGGTATCAAGACATTGGAATAGTAGTAATTTGAGTTGAAATGTAATATACCAATATTTGAAATGAACAGACTCAGCAACTCTTCGTGTAATCGTTCCTTTCATGGATATTTGCCTACCAGTAGATACATCATAAGCCTTCTTCAAAGGTATATACAGTGTTGCAACACTTAGGGACTAATTACAATGCAGTTTGGAAATCAGAAGCAGAATCAGATTGGGAATGGTTTCTGACCAACTTGGATCTGGAAAGTCTGACCAACAGATTACGATGCACCTGGATTCTTCCAGATATCATTCGATTGGACTCCCTTTGACTTCAATAGAAGCCTATGTTCTGACCGAATCGGGCACCCTGTGGCGGGCAAACCCTGGTGCCTGCCAAACTGCAAGGATGGTAAGGGGGAACACATGGGTATCCCCACTGGCCGAATTGGGAGGGCTCAGGATGCACGGGGGCCCGCTACAGGAACTCAAATTCTGATTCCAACTGCTAATTTGTGTCGCGTAGCACGGTTCGGAAAGGCTGTCCGAATCCAGCGTCATAATCGGCTGTTTAGAAACGTGGCCCATAGAGACGAACGAGTCTGCTCCATACGGCTTGGTCATTGGAAATGCCATTGGGTTTGGATTCAGATATTCATAATGCCTAACTCGCACCGTGATCGGTCATAAGGACACATTCTCATTCCGATTCGGATGAAGTAAATGCCTGGAGGAGGCCTTCCAAACCGCATCATCATCAACCTCTTAGTACGTGTATGTAGTGGGATAGTTTTACATGAGGCCCTTTTAGACATAGTTCAACTTTGCCTTCACTGATAACATTTACTTCAACTAAAATATCAGCCCAGCTACTACCATCAAACCAATTTTCCCAAACTGCAAGGAATGACATTTCAATGTGTAATGCTCCCATCATGACTACCATTTTGACTTTCCCATACAATTCTGGAAGTAACCACTAGAATTGTTTAGCTGTTGCATAGACTGGTTGATCACATGTCACCACAAGAGTCAGATTAGAATTCATTGTGGCTAGTGTACGCTTTAGTATATCCATAGAAGGAGAACCTATGGACTCATTTAATAAAGGTAGCAATACATTATGGCTTTTGTGACAGAACCACTTCTGTTGGAGTGGAAAGCAGCCCAACTGGTATGGCTTAAATTAGTAGGTTTCGAGTCGTATGATATACCTGATCCACTGACATTGGGGCAAATGAATCGATTATCTTGGAAAAATCTTATCTGTGACACTTCTATTATTCAACAGTGAGACTCAGGCTTAACACAAGACGTAAAATACGAATGGAGGGACCTACTATTCGACACCTACATTGCACAGAGCCAAGAATATTTAGAGCTAAACCTGTCTGGTTACTTTAAAAATACATTTTTATGGTTTAGACTGTTATACATTCAGATTTAGAAGTTTGAAGGGAAATGGAACCCAGTCTTTAAAGGTAAAACAACCTGTCATCTCTGTTGCTCTGCAGTTGAATTCCTTTTTGATCTCATATCTATCTGCCCCAAACTGTTGTTCTTAAGGAAAACATACTTACGCTCTATTTTTAAAGATGAAATAATAAGAACAACTGTGGAACCTGTTAAATATTGCTTTAGAATCAGAGAAATCACTGCAATAATAATTTTGATAACATTTCTAGATCAGGACCATAAAGCAGGAGTTGTATGATTCTACGTTGTTCTCTTGTGTAACTAAAGGACATTGAGAACACTACCAAGGTATGTGATTTCACTTTTGAACAAAGTATTTGCTGTTCACAATCTGTGAACTTTATGTGATTTTGCGATTTTTGGTTCATCAGCACTTTATTGGATTGTGCAAAAAAGACAGCAGGTCAACTAAGACTGAAGGAAGGTCGTAAAACCTTTGGTCAATGGTAAGAACAACAAGGCCAATGCTGTCAATGGTAGAAATTAGAAAAGCCTACTCTAGCATCTTTCAAATTGTTAAGATTTTTGACTCATATATATGGATGAAATATATGGTGAAGTAGGAATAGAAAGACAAGATTTTCTCTGGATTTTTAATGCATGGAATTTGGCTGCATGCAAGTTAGAATTGTAGAATTCTTACTATTTTAGATGCTTATTTATGTTATGGGTGATGTTTTATATTTTTTATTGATACAATAAACTGTATTTTGCTACTATTACTATTTTAACTATATTGGTTAGATTATGGAGATCAAGAGTATGAATTATCTGCAGCCATTTGTCTGTCATTATGAATAGGAGGAGGGTGGCAGGCATAGATATTACTTACAGGTACATTTAGCTGTATTATTTCTCTGTACATGGTAACTGCAAATACCACTCTGGTAGGGATGAAGTATATTTCTTGGTCCACTCATTTTCTTGAATTCATTAAGAAGGATGATATACCCTGTGCATCTGATTTTCTATGAATCAGAGATATTGCTGTTCCATGGAATGACTAAGTGGATGAAGATGACGAGGGATTGTGATCGATATTTTCTATTGCAGCACAAGTGAAAGTGGAGAGCTGATGGCCTATTGGACACACAACCTTGTCATTGCAGAATTGATTACATTGTTTGTTAGTTATTGTTGCTGACACTTTTTGAACATGCATATATGGCACACATTTGCCCAATTTGTGCAATTTGTCTATTTAATTCCCGTTTTTGACTTTAATATGCACCATTAATCCAAAAGAAACAGGTAGTGGTTTCATTATCTTTTTCATGGTGGATGTTTCCTTTAGGATTTGCCTTCCTGCACTAAAAAGCTGATAGACAGACAAAGCTGCACTGTTAACTTTTACTGTGCTTTCATGTGAAATGTTACAACTTTCGATAATAATTTGTTTTAGATTTAGAATAGCAGTCCCTACTAACTTGTTTTGTCGATTTTGCTCAAACTGTCCACTAAATCGATCTATTTCAAGTTAAAACATTTCTTTTTAAATAATAGCAGCTGCATTTGCTAGGCAGACACCATCCTGGAGAGCATTTTGTTTACAGATACTGAATATATTTTCTCCTATATTGTTTTTGTATTTTAGAAGAATATCTCTACTTTTTGGTTCAGCTGTAAGTTCTGGTATGGGTGCAATAATCTTTTCTTTTAATAATGTGCTGTGTCCATATTTGTCTACATTTTCTACACCTAATTCTGTCAAATGAGGAACTCCAAGTGATTAGATGTAAGGTAAGTAAATACTGATGCTACTTCAGAATTTTGAATTGTATCTTCAAGATAGTTTACAATGTCAACTCATACCATGCCTAGATTAATGTCAATTGGTTTTCTTTCCTTTTTTCTTGGGTCTGTATTTGCTGAAACCAGTTATAATAACTAACAAGACACTTTTTGTGGTACTTCACCTTGGTCGCAACCATATCACCACCACTTAACTTGGCGAATACTATTGAATCACTTACTGCAACTGCACCATCTAAAACTTGATTACTCCATTCAAGTGTATGAACATGTATAAGCTCTGTCCCTCTCTCTTCATCACAGAAGAATCATGTGTCTTTTAGTTCACCAACTATAAATGAAGCACAGGTACACCTTGAAGTACTCACTTGAAAACTGTCTTGAACTAATTTCCTTTTTTTATAACCTTGCAAGTTTGTGCTTGTCAAATTTGTTTTATGGAATTTTCCACAGTTTTCATTTAACAGTTGTTCAACTATATCATGATTTTTTAACAATTTTATTGTGATAATTGACAGAAGACCTTTTTTTCACCAAAAGCTAGCAGATTGTCAAGCAAATGTTTTACCCAATCTCTTTATCAGAATGTATACTATTAGATGGACACACTAAATCTTCTGGTAAATCTTGTTGACATAATACACACAGATCCCAATCAATCTCAGTTCCAACATTTTGTGTGCTAGATATAAACTCTTCATTAATATTTACAAATGTACATTTTTTGGAGACATTTCACTCATTGACAGCGGATAATCTTTTCACAATTTCAGAAACCTGCAACAACAAAAAATAAGTGGCTAGTTTACAAGGGCAGTACAACATACGTTTTTATTTTCATTCTAAGGTATTTATTTACTGGAGCCATTACACATTTCTCCTACTTCATCAGAGGTCAGCTAAAACGCAGAATTTGTACAAATGTTGGCATTCCTGACCAGAAAAAGATGTGAAATTATGTGATAGATACCAAACATTAGATTTCATGATCGATATACAAATGATAGCGGTGGCCATTTTCTTTTATAAAATAATGTGGGCAAAGAAGCTATACAATATTTGAGGTTTATATCATCACCTCATCTTTTACCTTACTATTATGCCCTGTGTAGAGTGTCATGCTGGTATCATGTTTTACGCTATTCTAACTCTAAGCTACCTCACTAATGTGCAAACTCAGCATCTGCATTGACTCCAAAATGTTATTTTGGCACTGGTGAGTCTCAGAAAACATCAGATTTACATGATTAGGTTGTTGTAAGTGCACAACTACTCTCAAACCAGTTCTAAATTGATCAACATCAGTGTAATCTATAGTATTTAGCCACTTTATATTCGTCAGAATTGCAGCAATAAAAGTTTGCTAAAGTTAAGCTTTCCTTCTTTTTCCTCTCTGCTTCTTTTCCCAATAGTGTAATCACTATAGAGGCATTACAAAGGTCAGAGTGACATTATGGGTATAGTTCCTCTTAAAGCTGTTAGGCATGCCGTGCCCAGGCCAAGGGCACTAGGACCCTGGGACAGGACAGAAGCCAGGGGACACCGGACACCACATCCGGTCAAGGGGTGGGGACAGGGGGCACTCGGCTGCTGGACCTCGGGGTAAGAGGTCGTGATATAGACATGCTATAACTGTGATAATAAAGTCGTACCTGCTGACCAAAACCTCATTCTGTGTGGTTTCCTGGGTTAAGCGACACGACATCTGGCGACAAAGGCAGCGACAATCCCATCGTGTGTGGCCATCGACGATCGACAAGAAATATTGGTGATTTTAAACCAGGAGCCCACCCTGGATCGCATCCTGCCCACGAAGGAAAACTGAAGAAAGAATTGCCCTAAAGAGAAGAACAGCGACGTGGGAGCCCACACCGATCGCTGCAAACGAAGTCCACGAGTGCCGGTAAGAAGCTGTTTACAAGCGCGAAGTTTGAAGAATTGGCGCGAGCTCTCTCGAGAGTCTCGGCTGCCATTTTTAGATCAGGCGCGAGAGCCAATCAGAGTGAAGAATAGAGAGGCAGCCATTTTGAAGTCAGGCAGCGTCCCGATTGGCTACAAAATCCCACGACAAATTGACCAATAAGGAATGGGGAACAGCGCAGCGGCCATTTTGGAGTCAGGAAAAGGGCGAAAAAGGATTAGAAAGTGCTGATTAAAAATAAAAAGGCACAAATAAGGACAAATAAAGGCAAATAAGTGGCAACAGTGGACATAAGAAGAATATTAAAAGGAAAAACGGGCAAATAAAAGGAAAAAGACACTAGAAAGAAAAGACACAAGGAAATAAAGAAAAAGGAATAATTAAGCACAAGTAATGGCAAAAGGGGTAAAAGTATGAAAATAAGGATAGAATAAGCAGCAATAGAGCAAAGATAAGAAAAGAAGGTGATAGCAAAGTGAACAAGTGCAAATAAAGGAATAAGGGACTCAAAGAGCACATAAAGAAGATACAATAGAATAAAGCACAGACAAAGAAGATAATAAAGGAAGAACAAAGGGTTGACAAGGATAAAACAAGAGAAGGTCAAAAGAAAGGGAAGGCAAATTTTGAAAAAGGAGCTGAAAGTGCCGAATTTGAGCAGTAACAAAGCACAAGTGAAGACAAAGATCGGCAAACAAGAGAAAAGGCAAAAAAAAAAAGGAGAGAAAAGAAAACAAGGACAAATAAGAGAGTTGAGCTAAGAGAGTCGAGCGGTAATAAAGCACAAGCAGTAAAGAACAAAATACAAAAGGACAGACAACAGAAGAAATATCAAAAGAGGGTCGAGAAGAACGCAGGAAACCAAAAATGGCAGACACTAAGCCAGAAAGACAAAGTGCACAATACAGAAGACCACTACCATTCAAGTTGTCGGAGCCACAAATATGAATTAGGTGGGAGAAGTGGATCAGATGTCTAGAAAGATACATGGAAGTGACTGATGTGACAGAAGCAAAGAAATTGGGTTTATTGCTAAATTTAGCAGGCGATGAGATTGAAGACCTTCTAGTGACACTGCCAACCGAGGAAACAACCACCTATGAGAAACTAAAGAAATGCTTAACAACCAAATTTGACCCACAAAAAAATGTTGATTTCGAACGATACACTTTCGCAACAGCGTTTCAACAAATAGATGAAACGCTAGATGACTTTGCGACCAGACTGAGAAAACTTGTGACACAATGTGAATTTGATATATTTGACAACGAACAAGCAATAAGGCTGCAGATCATTGAAGGCTGCCGTGACACAGGGTTCCGTGCAAGGATCCTAAAAGAACCGACGTCACTAGAGAAGATCCTGGCACTGGCAAGAGCGGAGGCAAGAGCGACAGCACACGCCAAGGAAATGGAGCGAGGAAAAGACATCGGAGTGGAACAAGCACATCACATGACAAACAATTGTCGCACAGGTGGGTGGAAAAAAGACAGGAATGAACAGACAGCGAGGAAACAGCTTGAAGGAACTTGCTACAGGTGTGGAATGGAATTTCCACATCGAGGCCCATGTCCAGCGTTTGGCCAAACGTGCAGAAGATGCAATGGGAGGAATCACTACGCCAGAGTATGTCAAGGAGTACAATTGAGGAATGACAGGGGAAGAACAGGGAGACCACAAGTGTCGACAACCAGGCATGTCAGACATATCGAAACAGAAATGAGAAGCTCATCACTAGAATCAGGTGAAGAGGAAGAAGAAGAAAAGACATAACTACTATATCACATGTTGTACGTCCACACAGAATCAACCGAAGGCGTCCACACAGAATCAACTGAAGAAAATGAAAATGAAGAAAGAACATGACTGACAGACAGAAGCAAAATGAAGAAGACAGATTCTGTGAACATAGGAGTAGGATCACACAAAACAAAGTTCGTCCTGGACAGCGTTGCAACACGCAACATTATGTGCATATCGGAATACGGAAAGATGAAGACAGAGCCGGCACTGAGGCCGTCCAGATTAGAAGTTTTCACCTGGGGGTCAAAGAAACCAGTGATTAACATGGGAAAATTCACAGAAGAGACAGCATATAAGGACAAAAAGATCAAAGAGGACATTCATGTACTGCAGGGTGACATCCCAACACCGTGCCTGCTGAGCAACATCACAACGCAAACAATGGGTCTCATGGCCATGACATACAACATGTCAGACGAGAAGGAGCAAAATGACGAGGACCATGGGTCAAGGCAAGTAGAAGACTTGTTGGCGCTTAAAACGACCAGTGAGAAACTACCAGAAAGCAGAAATGGAACGGTGATGAGGGAGTCAAGAAGAATGAGATTACCACAAACAAGAAGGGTAGAAAGAGTGGAGCAAGGAGACATTGCTGCAAGAGACCAAACAGCGAACGCAACAACAAAGGCCCAGGAGAACCAAGGAAGACATGCGACAAACAGAAAAAGAAAAGAAGGAGGCACCGCAATGGTCAAACAAGGACAAGAGAGGAAATATGGCAACGAGTTCCCCAGAGACAAGTTGACAATGACAAAAGCAAAACAACGGATAACAACAGCGGCAGCTTGGCCAGTGTCACGTCACTGGGCACCTTTCGCATGTCAGAAAGGTAGAAGCAAGAGAAGCGGAAAGGCCAAAGCAAGAACTGTAGGAAGGCACACAAAAGGAAGAAGCTCAAGCGGATATCAGAAAACAGCGACCACGAAGGAAACACATGGAAACAAAGAGACTAAGTGAGGAGATGTAAAATGAAGGGGGCGTGTGGGCCATCTTATATCAACATCTCTCTCTCTCTCTCTCTTTCTCTCTCTCTCTCTCTCTCTCTCCCTCCCTCTCACTCTCTCTCTCTCCCCCTCTCTCTCTCTCTCTCTCTCTCTCTCTCTCTCCCTCTCATCAAAATGTTTTTTTTTTGGTTTGCAACCAGGGGGGAGATGTGTTGCCTAGGCCAAGGGCACTAGGACCCTGGGACAAGACAGAAGCCAGGGGACACTGGACCCCACATCCGGTCAAGGGGTGGGGACAAGGGCCACTTGGCTGCTGGACCTCGGGGTAAGAGGTTGTGATATATACATGCTGTAACTGTGATAATAAAGGCGTACCTGCTGACCAAAATCTCGTTCTGTATGGTTTCCTGGGTCAAGTGACACGACAAGGCACATTCACAGTTCTATTTCATAGGAATCTGCTAGAGCGTAAAATGTTTAAAAAGACGTGCTTACGCTGACAGAATACTGATCCTTAAATGGACATTGTCACTTTTATATTTATCCTAAGCATGCAACTTTCTGTGGCTGGTTGCTCCCAACTATCATTCGATCTGGCTGATGTTGACAAACATGCAAGTTTTCAAATCTGCCTCTTTTCCTGCCTTCTTTGACAGGTTGAGTATGGTGTTCTTAGGCTCTACAATGGCATAGTAAGTGAGTTGTATTTAACCCATTAAAAGGGGGATGATTTTAGATTGTGAAAGTAATAATAATCAAGCTGTCATTTCTCCTGAGGTTTATTTTGTGATCTGAAATCAACTACCTGTGAGAAATATGATGATTTCCATGTAACATTCAAATGTGCGTCCATTATGCTAACACTTGCTGTGAATATTATTAGAGTGTTTTGATATTCTTTTTAAAATGTGCTTCTTGAGAATTAATGTCTTTTGTGACATTTTAGCTGGCATGCAATGAATTATTAAGGTAACATAAATACTTTCTCCGCCAGCCTGCAGAGGGGCCAATTTCTCATGTACCATACCATACTGCGACCAATACTGGGTAATCTTAAACTCTGAACATGAAACGAAGTAAAGGTCAAAAGACGTAAGCTGTCCACACGCATTTACTGGTAACGCTATATTTAAGCTAATTCAATATTTCAGGCTCCACAGGGCCTATTGACCAACTGCAGCCCTTAATAAATGCTTCCGGCAGGCAAGTGCCAGTTTTTACAAAGCTCAATGATTCCAGCAGATTTCCAACACATCATCTGGATGTGTCCTTACCTAGACTTTTGGTCCCAAATCCTGGCGCTACTGATTTATTTACAGTTAGGACAATCCCAAAGGACTGGACATCAGTAGCACTTGACATCTACAAGCGGTCCAAGAGAGACCAGGAGGCTGCTTGCTTTGCAAATTTGGCCCTTATTATTGTAAACCACTCAATCCCCTCACACTGGAAGGCCAAGACTACACCCTCATTCATGGCATGGAGACATACTTTCCCCAAAATGGGCAAAAGCCAAGAGCTGAGCTTTGCACAGTGAAGAGGCCAAAGGCTTTTGTGGATACCCTATATCGAGAGCCTGGTGCACCCTTATGGAGTCCTTCATAATCCCATGTTCATTAAGCACAACACCCAACACTCGACCCTCTCTTTAGCGGCAAACACAACTGACACACCAATCTCACATCTTCCTTCATAAATAGCTTAACAATTCTGTTTGGCAGTGGTTCCAAAACCTTTGACTCCTGAGGACCTCCATTGATCATTACTGAAAACTGGGTGCCCCCAAGCAATTTGTAATATTTAAATTAAAAAAAATAAAACAGTAATTCACAAAAAATACACAAACAAGTGCACACCAAACAAATACTTGAATTATTAAATATTTTATTATTTTATATTGAAAAAATGTTCAAAAATTGAAAAATTTTAATGGGAAGGTTGTTGCTGCATCTCAGCGACTAACGTTTCAATGTTTGGTTTTATTTCGTGGTATGAGGCTCCTGCCAGGGCTCTAATGGAAACCCAAAGCAGCCCTGGCAAATTTTGTCAGGCCAGTCCCCGTATGGTGCACACCAAGTGCAGCGAATGAGGCTGACCACTACAATGCCGGCTTTTGGGGGCTCTCTCTCTACAAAAATTGGAGAGAAATTGTGTATTCTACAACACATTTGTCAATATATATGGAATTGTATTAGCTTTTAAAGCATAGTAAATAATGACCTTAGTGTGCACAGGATTTAAAATATTTGTAGGGCTCTTTTAATGATTCTCTCACTATCACCCTCCTACAGTGCCTCTTATTTCTCCATAGCCCCTCTGTTGCATGTATTTCATTTGTTTTATAGCACCTCTCTTACCAGGGTAGTGTGTCAGAGTGCTTTACATCACACACATAGAGAGACAGTGAATCACACATGTGCTTGGTCTGGAGAAGCACAAATTCAGGATTCACAGTGGTAAGCATTAACTTTAATTATAAGAATGCCTTTCTACCCAAACAAGCCTTTTTAGCAGCATCGGGATAATGAAAGACTGGGGAAAAAACATAACTTACTAACTTTTACTATGCAGTTTGAATGCAATTCTTTGATGGTAGTTCATAGATCACTGTGCCAGATTACGATTGTAATTTATGGACTGCACAGTAACAACAGAAACTCTGTGAAAAAAAGCAGTGACCTACTGAGCTATGCACATAAAATACAGTTTTTTTAGATGCATGGTACATGTTCTTTGCAGCAGGCATATTAACCCTCTGCGCTACCTTAGATTAGTCAAAGCTGCCACTGGAAAAAACTCCCATTTCTTTCCAGCAGGATATTAATCACCTGAGTTAATCTTGACACTTTTATTGTATCCTGAAAACTGCTGATTATACAAGGAACTTTTAAGTGCTTTTAAATATTCTGCCTGTGGACCCATTGGGAATGTGTCAACTATCACAATTTGGGAACCACGGCTGTATGACAATGGCAGCCATAGGCCCCTACCCTCTACTTCCCTTTTTTTCCTAGAAGCAATATTCCCTTATCGCCACTACCCAAAGCCGAAGTAGCCCCGATTGACCCAAGACCATGCTTTTCACGGCTCCCTCCTGTCTCCCTCCCTCCTTATCCTCTCTTTTTCCATGGTTCTCTAATATGTATGTAATATCATCCTCACCTCCATGATATCAAATTGAACATAATTTAGATCACAGCAAATTAGGCCAACTTCAGGAACCTCTTCTCCACTTGTGGTTATGTCATATAATCCAATGTAATGAACGGTCCCACCTACTTTCTGTTTTACCCTTTAGCAGCAGTTATAGTCATTCCAATGACAGGATTGCAAAGGAATGAACAAACAAAAACTTGACAAAAATGTTCTTCTGTTCTCTTCCCAATTATGACAAAGAAAAGTATCAATAAAATGCGTTATTAAAAAAAATCACCTCCAATACTGAAATATAATCTGCTGTCATAAATAGTATATAGGATAAATGCGAGAGTTTTAAATCTAAACTTCTCAATGCTGTAAATGTGTTATTAAACCAAACACAGATTTTTTAGAAAAAGTTTCAATATATAGGTTGGGACTGCTTCCTTTAACCAATGAACCAATCACGTCTAGTTTTTACTACTGGCTTGCCATTGCAACCAACTCAGGCCTACTGCATTGATTTTAAGCTTTCCAACTAGACAACCATCAGGCATATAGTCATACAATTACAAATACATTCAATATGACAGTTGGCAAAATAAATATGATCTTTCCACAACAGAAGTAATGAAAATTGAGGACACATTTATAGACCAAATGGTTTTTCAGAGGGGATATGAAACACCAAAACCTACGCCTATAATGGTAATATGTAAGATACTATGTAATAAAATGCTCCTCTGCAGGCTGTAATACAGAATAATAATAATCCACCCCAAATGCCTATTAATGTTTGCACATGATTTTCACAATAAATATGTCAGGTCTACTGCCTTTTCATAGTAAATCGATCAAGTCTGTACCCTTGATCAGTGGCATAGCATCATAATCCAAACAGTTCTCTTGTATCAAGCATTCGTTTTCCCAAAAAGGCAAAAAGTCCAATGCAAGCAGACTTTCTCATTGGAAGCACAAAACATCTATCCAATCATATGTTGTACTCAGGGTAATAAACATCAGATTAGGTCTGCCGCCAGCCTCGCTGTCAAGATAGATATAATGAAATCTAGGAACTGACATCATGGATGTAAACTGATTTCTGCCCTCTTCTGTTTTGACAAGGCATTTAAAACTGTGTCAACCTCCCAACTATCTACATGTTTTGGATAGTGGCAATCTGCTGAGGAATTTCAGGTCTAGGTTTTTCCCATGCAATGGGGATGAAACCCAACTTTTGTGGATGAAAGAGCTACTCTAAATAAAAGGATCAATTTTATTTAGATTGTATTGGAACCCCAATTGGAATGATACAATAACATAATAGGAGATGTGTAGTGCTGAAGGCCACAGAGTTCAGTAAAAGGCTTTATGTATTTATTTCAGCAGCCCGGAGAAGCATCATCCTCTTCTAACGAGCTACAAATCAATTCACTAAAGTTGAACCTTCATTTTTCACAGACACAATACAAAGCTCTAATAGAATGAACATATAAAAGTTTCTTTATTGGAGGAAGCTTATCCCCAGCTGCTAACACAGATAATGGGATTAAACTTACTTCACAGGAGATGATATCATACTTGGAAAGGTGAGGAATAAAACCCCATCTTACTGCGCTGTAAAACCACCAAGCAATTTAAATGGATGGGTGGAAATGCCCAACTGATTGATTATAGGTGCAGTTTAATTGATTGATTAGCTGATTGATTGATTGATTGAAAGGTGCAATATTGATGGCGACTTAAGGGGGTAGAGATGTGGAAGACATGCTAAATAACGTGGTTGGGCCTATCATACCAAAGAGAATGGTGTGACCGAAATATTCCCATTTGAAAGGAGAGAGGGAGGAAGCCAGGCAGAAAACTGACACCGGCATGGTTGATGAAGAAAGCCAGGGAGGAAAAACATAAAAAGAGGCAGTGTGTGTCAAAAGGGATCATCATTCGGGGGCATTGGGTGAAGGTGAAACATGGCACAGTGAATGGGGTTTTATCTAAATATTGGGGTCCTTTCAAAAAAAGGAGGTGCATGAGGGGTATATTGAGTTGGTTAATGGAAACAAATGAAATCATTGAAATGGGCACTTTACTATAGAGGGGATTGTGGCAATGACAAGGAAGAACCCAGCCAAGGATTTATCAGAAGTTTCATGTTGATGGATGATGAGGAACTGATTAGAAATTCTGTAGGTGACTTCAGAGGGTGTGAAAATGGTGCTGACGATGTGAGAGAGAGAGTTTGCGGCAATGCTATATCTCAATTGAGTGCAAACGAGGTACACCACCATAGACTTTGCAGACCGCCTTTTTATTTAGAGGATTATATAAAGATCTTTATTTCAACAGCCTGGAGAAGGATGAGCATATTTTTCCAGCCACACATCAACTGACTAAAGTTGAACCTTCCATTCGCACAGACAGAATGCAAACCGGTAATAGAATTAACAGATAATAGTGTCTAAAATTGAAAGACACACATTAATACAAGCTGCTAAATCTTCCTCCATTATTGGTTGTAAAACAAGGGACTGCTCTAGCCTCTTCTTTGGAGGGTCACCACATTAAAGTGGCTGAGGGGCTTGCTCGACTCAGCTACTACAGAGCTATGCTGTCAGGAGCTCAGGGTCACATGTACAAAAATCTAGAATTGCTATTTCCTAATTCTGATTCTAACCAATTAAGAAATCACAATTCCTGTTGCAATAAAATTTACATCTTCCATATTGCGATTTCTAGTGGGTCGCAAATCAACCTACCGCATAAATATTAATGAGGTAGATTGCTGTTTGCGACCCATTAGGAATCACAGCCATTACCAGGATGGTGTCTGTGACTTGTTTTTAATAGAGCAATTTGTTTAATGCAGCCCATTTTCCTTAATAGGAAACAAGATGTATTTGAAAAAAGGAAATTAAATTGCGATTTTTAATTTTCTAAAAGTAGGTAGTGGCCTGTTGCACCATTGCCTGCTCCTATTTTCTTTCCATTCTCAAAGGGACTCCTTCCAATTTGTAAATATGTTACCACCTCCTTCATTGGGTTGGTAAAGTATTAATATTTTGTTACTGGAATGAGGTCGCAAAATAATAATGCATCCGAGTGAGAAAGTCATCCTTTTTGCCCTGAAGACCCACATTTATTGTCTGATACTTGTGGGTACTGATTCTGATTGTGCATGGGCCCTGCTAACCAGACCCAGGCCCAGTGCTCTGTTTAACAGGTATGTTGTAATTAGGTGTAATTACAATTCATACTTACAACCTAACTGTAAGTCCCTAGTTTATGGAACGACATGTTGGTTTAGATGCCAAGTAGATTTAATACACGTAACGTATGTGTCCGCTGCTGTGGTGCCTGCTGTCATTTTAATAGCCAGCCCTGTCTTTCAGGCTTTTTTAAAAATAAAACTATGTCCAAATTCGACTTTGTAATTAAAGGTAATTTCAAAGTCTTAAACTGCCTTATTTTTCCACATTCAACCCCTGCACATGGTCACCCAAGGGTAGGGTACCATGTCATACTAAGCAAGGACATTACAAAATATATATGACTAGGTGGGAAAAAACTGCCAATTTCATTTTTCCAAACTTTAGTACATTAGCTCCATAGGCTAACATGAGAGGGCATTATTTAACAATAATAAAGTCTATCGTTTGACAGGAATGAAATAAAATAATACTTCAAAGTATGAAAATAATAGCTGCAATAAATCCAGCCACTTGCCAATATTGGATTTATTATTACTATTATAGGAAAGTAGTTACAGGACTGCTTTCCTAAAGTTACCTAATTCAGCTCCGTAGTAGCCTCTTCTCATTGGCCAGTCTTTGACCACTTAGCCAAGCTGACTTAATGCAATGTGAAGTGGCCTGAACTGAGACAATGGAGATATCTGGAGATCTGCTGCCTGCAGATGCCAGTACAGGAAGGGGTCTGGGTAGCCAAACTGGCCTTCAAAGGGAGAAAGACAATGAGGACAGGAACCAGGCTCACCCCCACTTACTATACCCAGAACCAGATGGGATCCCCTGTAATTGAATTAGGAGAGGGGCTGCAAGGGGAATGTAGGGGAAAGTTAGCCACACATCTGGGTGGCTTTAGTCAGACCTGAGGCTCCAGGAGAGATTTTCTCCATTTTGATTTTTGTAGAATAGGGCTGTCACCGACCTGACGGGTCCGATTCTCCGGAGACTGAGGCTGGTTCATTTTTCCTTGCCTGCCCCAGAAGTCAGGCAGAGAGGAGGAGTCAAGACTCATCCCACAACCCGGAAGAAGGAAGTGGTGGAGAGCGGCATCTCAGAGGATGCACACAAGAGGAGGAAGAGCTGCGTCCCGGCAGTAGTGGGCGAGGAGAAAGAGACCAAGAGGGCGAAGGAGATACTGGAGAAACAGAAAAAGGAGAGAGTCACTTGCTGGGGAATCTGACGTCCAGAGGGAGGAGCTGAGAGAACCGGCAGAGTCCAAAGAAGATGGGGAGTCTCCTGTCTGCCGGCTGTCCCAGGAGGAACTTGGATTCACCAGGTGCGTGTGCAGCTCGTAGATCAGAGTCAAAGAGTTTTAAATTAGCAGGAAGAGGAGGGGGTACTGGAAAAGAAAAAGGAAAGCAGTAATCGGACCAAAAACATGAATAACGTTAAAAAAAACAGAAAGTACAAATAGACAGAATGGAAAACCTTACAGAGAATGGAAAGAGACAATAGGACCCCGAGTCAGAGGGGTTCATCTTTTTATTTCTGGTAAATTTATTGTTTCTCTTGGGGTGTATCTTTTTTTGTTTACTGTTTCTTTTCTTCCCTCAGCTTTATTAACAGGCACTTTTTTACAAGAGGGTATAGATAGAGGACACCCTACTAATCCATATTATGTTAATTAAATTATAAGGGCATATTCTTACCTGCAGCTTTGCTTCAGTCGAGGGTACTGGCACAGAGGAACTCAGAAGAACCTGAAAAGAAGAAGATTTTGTTAAGTGCAAGAGTGGGACTTTTATTTATTTCTTCACATATACTCCAACACACTGTCTCATGAAATAGATTACAAGGCAATACCGTATTTCCTGAGTGATTGATTGGACCCTAGGACTTACGGTTGGTCACAAGGGCTTCCTCGGACAAGAAAATGCTACACTTCAGGGGAAGTGGTCATCACAGAGGGTCAGGTCTACATCTGTTCTTGCCAGCCCAGAAACCTGAATAAGAGAGATGCCCTGTAAGTCAGATCCCTAACTAGAGAAAAGAAGAAGAAAAAAAACCGCACTGCTGAACCCCTGGTCTGTACCAAGAAGTACTCCACTCAAAGGACTGCACCTGCTGCAGGCGCTGGGCTTCACAAAAGAGGACTTTGTCTTGTTTTAAGGACTCCCTGAAAGCAGCAGGTACTAAAGAGCTTCAAGAAGTCACCTGCATCACCTTAACCAAGAAGAGCCCAGCTTACCTGCGTTCAGTGGACTTTTAAGGATTTGACCAGGTGCATTGTGGGAAATGCAGTCTGAGCTCTCCAATGAGCAACTCATAGCTTCTGGAATCTTGGCTGGTGTTGTGGACACTTTAAGGCCCCAAAAGGACCTTTTGGAAGAAGATCTAGAAGTCTGGAAACGTTTGGAGAATTTTTGGTAAAAAGCTGCATAAGTTGACTGACTCGTCGTCAAGAGTCAAGCCAGCGACGTCGAAACACGAATCAGCCTGAAATCCAGGTTTGCCCCGCCAAAAGCTGCAGAGCTCTTTGCCATAGACAACAAGAACCATGACCTTCAGGAATCACTGAGGTGTCATGTGTAAGCAAGCTGCCATCATTGAACTGCAACCGAGCCTGACGAGGAGCCTTGCTTGACACAGAAAGAAGCATCTTTCAAAAAGTGACTAAATCAGACGATAAAAACTGGTCAGGGCCCCACTGCTCATGGTATACGACCCGTTCTCCATCACGGTCAGTCTGAAACTTTGACTTTGTCCCAGTCAAGCGTGACAAGATGTCCTTTGTTAATGCTTTTTCCTTTTAATCTTTAAAAATTCATATCTCCAGTACTATAGGATGGTGTTATATTTGTATTGTGTATTGTGTCTTACCTATTTACTGTTATTGGTGTTTCTGAATGCTTTGCACACCTGTCTCATAAGTTAAGCCTGACTGCTCATGAGCCAAACTACCAAGGGTTGAGCAAGGACTACTTTATTGAGGCTTTACTTGACCTTATTTGTGATTGTGGTCTTGTTACTAGCTGTAAGTACCTTCCTGCACCTACTAACAACCCACCTTCCAACAATCCCAAACAAATTTAGTATTTGGAAGGAACACCCAACATACGCCTACGCTAAATACTGAATCACAAACACAAATTGTGATTCAGTAATGTGCAAGATTGGGCCTTTTCTATCAGCAAAAATGCTGTCTTCATATGGCCCTAGGTCATCTGGCAGTCGGACAGGTCAAAGCGTAGAGGCCAGGCGTAGCGTGATCTACTGGCCCTCCAGGTTGGGGGTTTGGCAGAAGGCTAACAACCTTGCCCCAAAAGATAAATACTTTTTTATGGAAAGAGCAGCAAGAAACACTAAATCTTCTATGCATTAGGGAATTACATAATCTCTAAATGATACATGCATGATTGACAGTAGCTAAAGCCACAAGGAATCCACCAACAGGCTTGCAGAAGTTCTGAGTGCCAAGTTCAAAACCAGATTCTCGAATGTACGGAGTATGTATTACACAGGAAAGCTGGCTCAAGCATCTGCTGGTATGAGACACTACAGTCTACACATCCTGGGAGCCAGCAAAAGTAGGTGGACCAGATTTGGCAGAATGAAAACAATCACAGGAGAGATGGTACTGTACTTAGAAAAAGATGATACCCAGCATCATGAAGGAGTAGTCATCAACCTGAGCAAGAAGACAGAGAAATGCTTAAATGAGAGCAAACCAATAAATAGCAGACTCATGAAAGCCAGGTTCAAAGGCAGACATTTAAACACCACAAATATGCTCCAAAACAAAAACAGAGAAAACAGTCTGGGGCATATTCTACCAACTGCTGCAAGATGAGCTTGAAGATGTGCCAAACCACTACCTGTTGATTGTGCTGAGGGTTATGACAACACAAACTACGACATAGCAAAGGTAAAGGAATGTTGTGGAATAATGTATAACGGAGAAAGAATGCTCAGATTTTGTGCCACAATTGATATGGTCACAGAAGGGACTTCCCTCACCCTGATAATCACAAAGTAACTTCATGCTTACCCACTTGCAGAGACAGAAACCAGATTGATCACCTGATGATAAGCGTCACCTGGATACGCTCACTGCAAGATGTTGGGTTAAAAGGGGGATTGGGCATCAGCCATGATTATCATATAGTGACCACTTTTGTGAAGCTGAAGCTCAGAAAAAAGAAAACACAAAATATCCTCATGACAACACTTTGCATGTGGCAAAATCTCAGTACCCCAAGACCAAGAAGGTATTCATCTTATAATCTGAAAACTAGTTCCAACTCCTGGCAGACACTAAAGATCAGTGTGAGCCAGCTGCAGATGCAGTTCTCAAGAAATGAGAACAAGTCTCTCCAATATATGCGAGGAGCAGTGAATCATGCCTGGGGACCAAACCAAGGAGGAGGTAAGAATGGATAGGGCAAGAAACATGGCAAGCTATTCAAGACAGGAGGATAGCAAAATAGAAAGTTATGGCGGCCATATCTGATAAGCTGGAGAAGACGAACAAGCAACACTACACAGAAGTAAAAAGAGCAGTTAAAAGAATGATAAGAGCAGATAAACAGTGTGCATGGATAGACTTGCCAACCGAGCAGAGGAGGAAGCCAGTTACAGAGAACAATGGAAGGTCTTCAAAATCATGAGGATAGTCTATGGTAAGCAAGGCAGACAACTCACCAAAGAGAAAGAGCAGGAAGCACTCTGGGTCAAGCACCGGGTGTGAACAGTGCTTGAAGAAATTGTCCATGATGTCTGACTTCTCAAGAATGGAAAAAATTCCTGGCAAAGATAACCCTGATACCGAAATGTTTTAAGCAGACCCTGGAATATTAGCCAAGTTCCTCCAACCCCCACTTACATTGATTTGGGAGGGAAAGAAGGTACCAGACAACTGGAACCAAGGCATAATCATCACGTTTCCAAATAAGGGAGCATTAACAAACGGTAATGACTGATGTGGAATCACCCTTCAATCAATCCTGATTAAAATCCTAACAAGAGTCATTTTAGTGAGCATGTCTTATACAATGGACAAACAGTTGAGTAAAGAACAGGCTGAGTTCCACCAGAATATAAGGGGGCATATTTACATGTTCTGGCGCATCCCTGCAAATCAGCAGGGATGCACCAGAACAGATGCGTCATGCAATCCCCTCCTTCCGCCACTACAGATGCGCCGCATTTACAATGCGGCGTACCATGGTGCAAGGAAGGGAAGATGCGTGACGCATCTTGTGGCGTACGGGCGGCGCATTGCTGGAGTAGCATTGCAAGTGTGACGCAACTCCTGCAATGCACAGGTGTTAAAAGGGGTTCAAAGACAACCAGTAACCAAAGACCCCTTTATGTTGCCCGGCGGTGTCGCCTCTATGACCCACCAATATTAATCAATGAAGAAGCAGGCGCTGGAGACTGGAAGGCAGGAAACGAGGATTTTATTCTCTCCGGAGGAGAACACATCAATTCAGACAGCAAGTATCGTCACGAGGTGCTCTAACCACATCTCTGAGGCCTGGCCTCTTATACTAGGGTTTATGACCTTTATTGCACGTAACACATTCTCGCAACACTTTGATATTTGAAAGAACATCCTCGGAATCTCCCCTTCAGGCCCGTTCCCACATACATTTACAGTTGAATTCCCCACCCCGGTCACAACAGGTGATGATTGTCGCGCAGCAGGGCATTCCGCCGATTCACGGAATGCGTGGAGTTGATCGGATCTCATAGGGTGGGGGCTTTGATCGGCTCGAGGGTCTTTTGATGGGGAGGGGAAGCTTCCTACTGTACGGGGTAATAAACAGTATCCGCAGGGCCAGGTGGCGGCCTGGGAACAAGGAAGACAAACGGGGACACAGGGAAAGGGGGTTTGCATCAAAAGGATCTGAGACCATGAAAGGAATGAAGGGAGGTGTCGCGCTGGGAACAGGATGGGATTCTGTGGCAGAGCTGCGCTGAAGAGGGGTTTATGGCCCAAGGCATGTGAGAGCGAGGGGGTTGTCAGCGTGCGGGGCATACCTGCGAGGATAGGAGAGCGAGAGACGCGCTGGCTATCAGGGAAGGGGCAGGGAGGCCATGGTGCTTAAAAATGGCTGCCGCTTACGCTCAAGGCATCTGGGAGCGGGAGTGATCAGTGCGTGGGGGTGTTGGTGAGGGTGAAGGTCCGTGTTGGGGGTCAGGGGCGCGCAGAGAGTGGTTCTGATCAGAGCAGCTAAAATGGTGGGGACACATGACAAAAGTGTGGCATCAGAAAAAGGCAAGATGGCGCAGATGATGTTCACCAAAACGTAACAATTTTCCACAGTCCTCCCTTTAACATTTCCAAGACATCTTGCTGGCCTATTTCCTATCTATATCTACTGTGGTGGTCATAAGTAAGGGGATGGAGACCTAGGCAAAGGAACTGTACATAAATATCACATTATAAATATCACAGTTGAAAATCTTGTCATCTAGTAGGCGGGTTCTTCGCTAAACTTGTTGCAGAAAAAGTCATAGTAATGCAATATCAGACTGGAATTACATAGCGGGGGTGTTGGGTACAGATCATAGATGCTTATAGTCATTTGGATTAGGAACTGGTAAGTAAGTCCTTTTTGTACTCGGTGGGAGTATAGTCAGATTCAATGGTGGTTGGGAGAGAAATGAGACATAGCAAAAAAATAATCAAGGTCTCCAGTGTCTTATGGTCGTGAACCATTATTAGCTAATTCTCAACAGTCTCTGCCGTCTTCCGTTGACACCGTTAAGCACCTGTATTACAATTCGTTCTTTCAACAGGAATGTTCATGTGGGTTGAGTCGTTGGAGGTCTGCGGGCGAGAGTACGTCTTTGCTTCGTTTCACCAGACCTCATGGAGAAATGCGTTACGGTTTTGGGGCAGGTGCATTTTCTTCCGTAACCCGGAGCACAGTTATTAGAAGACAGAAAAGGATTGTGATGAAAAAGTGCAATGGTCTTCGAGTTGTGGAGTCTGTTTGTTTCTTGAGTCTCTGTGGTGGGTACTTCCTGTTGTTTCCGTCATCTTCGAGGCGTTCAGCAGCGGGTAGAACCACATACTTCGTTCATCTTCTCTTTGGGGTGACCCTTGGTGGAGTTTAGGTCACCGTTCTGAGATTAACATAGTTCGTGGTCTACTTAGTCGGAGCTTCCTCCCTTTAGACGCAGGAAATACCTCATTCTGGATAGCTCAATAGGATTTGGAGGATTTTGAAAGTTCAGGTGGAAAAGGGGGGGGGTGTGTGTGAGTAGTCCTTATGGTAGGTCGGAGGAGGAGGGGATGGAGCAGGGCCAAGTCGGGAACAGACCAGGGGGACGGAAAGTTTTAGACAGACGGGTCCATAACCCGTTTCGGAGAGCGGGGACTTCTCGGCATACGTCGATCATAGAGCAGGGGCCTCAGGTCAGCCCCTTCCTTTCGTTTTGTCGGAAATAATGCCTCGTCCTGCGACTCCTTACTGTTACAGTCTCGCCTTGGTCACCGTCGCTGATGGTCCACGATCTTCGGACAGGCCGCGTGCTCCCACATCCGGTCTCTTTCTCCTCCGACAGTGGTACCCTTGAATGAGTTTGAAAAGACAGTCTTTAGAGATTTTGCAGAGGAAAGTAATCACATAAATCTATTTCTCTCCCAACCCCAAGCAACTGGGGTATACATCCGCTGCATCGAGGTTTGCAAACAATTGATGATAGGTTCGCTGGATTCCCAAAAATTTTCCTTTGTGGCTATTTCTTTGGTGTTTTGTTGATCATTACATTCATTTGTCGTGGTACGAGGTCTGATACCCATTTATTGCATTCGTTTATTACAGTCATGTCAGTTCTTCTGGCAGAGACCTATTTCCCTAGTACAAGCCTTTGCAAGACTAGATCGGTCTTCAGGGTTTTGCATTTTATGAAAAAGAGCAACGTGCTATTCACCATAATCTGATAGGTATCTTTCTGAGGGATGAACACAGGCTAAACGATTTTTCATTATACCATTGCACCTTATCTTTCTGCTAAACATTTTATTTTCAACAGGTTTTATCGCAACAAGTTCTTGTATTTTCCGATCTGATTTTAACTTTGCACACATCATTCTAATTTCTACATAGTCTCTTACAACATGGTTATTTCATCAAAAAAACTTCGGGGTTTGCGATGACTATTTAACTTATCTGTGGGGTGAGAGGAGTCTTATGGGAGACTATTAGTAACATAGCGTATCGGGGCAAGGGACATTCTTCGGACTCTCCTTCCGGGCAGCTGATACGAAACTGGGGGCATTCTGGGAAGACGGGGATGTCTTGATCATTTTTACTGCTTGGGGTACGGAGACAACTTGGGACGGGGAAGGTTGCATTACCATAGACATTTTTTATCATAGAAGCCACTGACAAGTAGTTCCCTTTTTGCGGGTCAGATTAGGGAACTTTTAGTCGTCTTACGTGTCCCTTTCTTTTTGGCCAATCTAATTTTCATCCATTTTTAGCAGAAAAGGAGAGGTAGTAACGTGGTATTGATATAATTTCATTTAGGACAAATTTGTGCAAATACTTGTGGTATTTGGGGCCAATCAGGAGGTGCACCAGGTTCGCCAATTAGGTGCCAGTCGCTAGGAAGAGGGAAAGTGTGGAGGGGTGAAAGAGAGAGAGAGAGAGAGAGAGAGAGAGAGAGAGAGAGAGAGAGAGAGATAGAGAGAGTAACAATAGGCCAAATAGTACACGTGTGACATGGAGAATGACCGTGTATTGTTTGGGCTATTCGGTGCATTACCCAACGTTAGACGTTTCGGGTCTGTGTTAGGATGTAGAAAGCATGCAGTTTTGGGACGGAAGAGCATTAGGTCAGGTACAAAAAGGTCGCGCATTGAGTAGGGTGTCTTTTTGTGTCGTCTTGCAGCGTTAGTCCGTTTTCATGCATCGGGCGTGACGTGGCTCCAGATCCTTTACGGTACCCTAATCGGGACTCCAATGTAACCTGCAGAGGGAAAAAGGAGGAAAAGGGAGGGGGAACAACATCCGAGCACATCAAATGTACGGGCACGAAAGTCCTTTACTTACCACATACTCGTACTTATCTCCTCGGGATATAATCCCTAGGGTCTTGGTTTCTGAAGTCAAGGGGGCGGGCAGTGTGATAGGTGGTTCATGGGGGGGTTCGAGGGTGGCATTATGGATCGTGTGTAGGGAAACGCTAAAAAGAGGAATCAGAGGTGCCTAGCGCGAGGTACCTGGTTTTGTAGAAGTATCTGGCCATCGGGATCCTTAAATCATTCCCAAAGCTGTGATGTTCTAAGGCATATCAGTTCTTCGGTCAACCCTGTCCCTTAGTACCTTCGACCACCATACCTTTATAACATTCTATCAATCACACCGCTTTACTTTACCCATTCTCAGAAGTCGAGGTCCTTCTTCATACGTTAGTTCCTGAGCTTAGTCGCATATTTTGGAGGCAGCGTATCATACCTTTGATTCGATCATCACTCCAGGGCCGAACAACCATTTTTTCAGATAACCTTAAAAAAAGAGCAGAACGGTTGCGCACAGAAAAAGCCCTCCCACCAATTCCCACATTTACAAAAGCATGTGATGCCTATTCATAGTTTGGAAAACCTTTATTTGCATAATCGTTCAGTACGTAAAATGTGAGAGTGCAATCATATTTTGGCCGGACATGTCGACGATGGAAGCACATACAGTAGGGGGGTTATTTTGCAGCACAAGAACATGTTAAAAAGGCCTAATTAATTATTTGCAAGTAACTAAAAACGTTTCATTGTGTGATGAGGGATCAGGGGCATTTCAGTTCATAAATGGAAACACAGTCAAACTCATCGTAATCGCATTTCCTAGATGTATACCGTGGGTGTGCATCATAAGCGACGTTATGTACCAGTTACAATAAATATCAAAATAAATCGTTCATTGGAATCAACATTTTTACGGGACCCCCTTTCGAATGTTCGCCAAGTGAACCCTCCTCCCTTTTTCATCAAGTGCGCAAAGGTTCGTATATATATCTTAGTACATCAAGTCTCATTAGCTAAGGAACACCACGAGGCATCCGTTAGTTCCTATTGATACCGGCGCCATTTTGGGCGAGGCCGGTTTAGTCCGGAAGTAGCATCAGGGGCAAAAATGTCTCCGACGATTGGCGGTTGGACCAGGGTCCCTTTCGGCAGTTCAAAAAAACCTGTGCTAACAGAGGGGCTGGTGGTGTGGACCGTCAATCAAGAGAGGGAGGGAGGTAGAGTCTTTCTTACCGGGTCATGTTGATGTTCAGCCGGAACTTACTCGAGTTTGTTAGCCCATAATGTTCCTGGGTGGTTCAGACTGAAGCTGGTGCAGACACGAGAGCACCCCCATCTTGCTGCTGTGCCGTGGTTATTTCATTAGTGATCAATGCAGCTGTTCCCCACCGGAAGCCTGAAGGGGCCGAGGGCTCTTGGGACTTTGGTAGAATCTTCAAAGTCGAGGGGATGTTTGTCGATGGTGGGGGCTTGCGCCCAGGCGGGCAAGTGCCCGAGTTGCAATTTTCGGACAAAGTTACTCCAGCGGCCTAGACCCGCCTTCCAGAGGGCCCAGGCGCCATTTTGAGACCCTGCAGCTGCCGCCCTTCGTCGTATCTATCAGGAGTGGAAGAAACTTCTTGTGGTGATGAAAGCGGAACATCATGCTGTTGGAGCAGGGCATTTTGGTTCGGGGCGCCAGGGTGCAGCTGTGGAGCCTTCATCTGGAGAGGTGAGGGAGGCTCATCCGTGCCGTCTCCCTCTCCCGGCGCATCCCACGCCGTCCCTTTGAATCAGGGGTGCACATGATGACCACCCTACACCCCTGATTCCGACTCTTGGGGGGACCATTGTACGTCCGTTGCTGCGCAAGTATGCCCGTCGGACATTGTATGTCCTGTGCTACGAAAATATATGGGCGTCGGACATTGCAAGTTCTGTGCTGCGCAGGTATATGGCCGTCGCCCGGCTGGAGGACATCGGCGCCGGGCCGGGGCTGGGAAACCTCCTACCTGTGGAGGTGGGAGAGGTTCGTCCGCGTCGCCTCTCCCTCCCAGCCCACCCTGCATCAGTTCGAAGGAGGAATTCGTGATGGCCGGACCAGGAGATACGAGGGAGGGGGTCATTTGCATCCGCCCCCTCCCTACTCGTGGCCCGGGGGACGCCATCCCTGGAAGGGTAGTATGGGAAGACCATTTCATTGCCTGCTTTGAGGAGCCTCCTGTACCTTCTCGCCGGCGATCTCTTTTGGTCTATGGCTGTTGGCAGGCCCCGCCCCACACGTGCTATGTGTTTCGGGTGGGCGGGACCGTCAAACTGTTACATTTCGAGGACTTTCGGAGTGAGCGTAATATGTTTTGTATTTCTCCTATTAGTACAGTTTGCTTTAGAGAGTGTTTTACTAGTTATTCTATTTACCGTTGGTTGTGTGTCATCTTTACCGTAATTAAATCCTAAATTATATAACAGATGCTTGGCTTCCTTGAGTCCTTTCTCTAACGGGGGTTGTTTACACTGGCCTGTAATTGTTTTTTTTTGTTTTTCAGAGTGGGGGAGCAACAGAGAGCAATCAGTCCCAGAACTCTAACATGTCGTTAAAATTGGTCTGACGAAATCTGTGCCATCGAGCATAATCAAACGTGGTGGTTCTATCCGTCCTGTCCGTGCTAGTCTGATTGGTTTTTATCTCGCGCCTTTTCCCTTTCTGTCGGCCAGTTCTTTCTGTCGACCCTCCGCTCTTACCTATGCTCTGTAGAGTCGGGCATTGGGCTTTCCAGTGCCCGAGGCATCTACAGAAAGCACATTGGTTTTGTTTTAAATCTGTTCGTCCTGTGCATAGTGTCGGGGGATTACTTTCGGGTCGTTGTGTCCCGGGGTTGTTCTGTCGGCACATCCCTTTACACCGTTCCCTTTTCATGTCTACTCCTCGGAACTGTGCCATCACTGGCCCTTCCCTTTGCCTACTAGACGTTTGGAGGGTTGTCCGTCGTGTCTCTTCACCCTTTCTGACTTCATCGCTTTCCTTTCGTCGTGTGGCTTCTTTGCGCCACATACCGAGACTATCGAGCATAATAGGTGTTGTTTCATTCCTACGAAGGGCTATTTCTACCGTTTCTATTTTGTCAAGATCGAAGGATCCTATCAGTGGCCACTGACTTTCTCGATCCTTTTTCGTATATTTATGCCACAGCTGGCTATAGGCTATAGCGATTAATCCATGCTTCATGAACATGTCCTTATTAGGGGTGCCTTCCAGCGGAGCCGGATGGTTCATCTCTAATAAGCGGTCCGGGCTAAACAGGCTACTAACCAGTGGGGAGAAGACAGGCATGACGGATCGCAATGGGGATAATAGTCAGCACTACCTATCTTATCACTGCGTGCAAAGACTAGACAGAATATTTCTATTCTACGTTGTTTGCAGGCAGTGAATACCTCATGAACCAATCTTGAGCAATCAATGTTAGGTCAAAAATAAAAAATCAATATGGTCAATGGGGAGAATAAGTAGGCTCGCAAAGGTCCGCGTCACCTACCCTTTCACTATCTGCAAAGAGGGGACCTATTCTTCCCTGTTTGCAGACAGAGAATCTCCAGAAAACAATCTATAACAGTTAATCAATGGGGGAGGGGCAATTGTTCAGTGGGGGAGAAAGATAGGTCCGACGGATGCGTACCTATCCTTCACTGTTTATAAAGGGAGAGCCTGTTGTTTCTCCGTTTGCAGACAGTGAATCTCCAAATAAATTAACAAAAAGTAATACTAGTATTTTCTCATCAATTATCAATCACTTTCGCAATTCGTCGTGTTTACACGACCTTACCCGGACCGCATGGACAGTTTCTTGTCTTCCGAATCCAGTGCCCGATCGTCCTCTTCTCTTCGTACTCCTTGCGGCACTCCTGATGGTTCCCAGTCAGGACCGCAGATCACTCGAGAGAGGTCTGTTCGGAACCAGTGAAGTTCGGATGATCGGCTGTCAGACGAGGGTCTATCGGACAGGGTACCTTCCGATCGTTGCAGTCGTTCACTCTGTCGTCAGGACCTCTCCCACTGGATCCACGAGTCGCTGATGGGCCCCACGCTTGGGACGCCAATTGTTAAAAGGGGTTCAAAGACAACCAGTAACCAAAGACCCCTTTATGTTGCCCGGCGGTGTCGCCTCTATGACCCACCAATATTAATCAATGAAGAAGCAGGCGCTGGAGACTGGAAGGCAGGAAACGAGGATTTTATTCTCTCCGGAGGAGAACACATCAATTCAGACAGCAAGTATCGTCACGAGGTGCTCTAACCACATCTCTGAGGCCTGGCCTCTTATACTAGGGTTTATGACCTTTATTGCACGTAACACATTCTCGCAACACTTTGATATTTGAAAGAACATCCTCGGAATCTCCCCTTCAGGCCCGTTCCCACATACATTTACAGTTGAATTCCCCACCCCGGTCACAACAGGTGATGATTGTCGCGCAGCAGGGCATTCCGCCGATTCACGGAATGCGTGGAGTTGATCGGATCTCATAGGGTGGGGGCTTTGATCGGCTCGAGGGTCTTTTGATGGGGAGGGGAAGCTTCCTACTGTACGGGGTAATAAACAGTATCCGCAGGGCCAGGTGGCGGCCTGGGAACAAGGAAGACAAACGGGGACACAGGGAAAGGGGGTTTGCATCAAAAGGATCTGAGACCATGAAAGGAATGAAGGGAGGTGTCGCGCTGGGAACAGGATGGGATTCTGTGGCAGAGCTGCGCTGAAGAGGGGTTTATGGCCCAAGGCATGTGAGAGCGAGGGGGTTGTCAGCGTGCGGGGGATACCTGTGAGGATAGGAGAGCGAGAGACGCGCTGGCTATCAGGGAAGGGGCAGGGAGGCCATGGTGCTTAAAAATGGCTGCCGCTTACGCTCAAGGCATCTGGGAGCGGGAGTGATCAGTGCGTGGGGGTGTTGGTGAGGGTGAAGGTCCGTGTTGGGGGTCAGGGGCGCGCAGAGAGTGGTTCTGATCAGAGCAGCTAAAATGGTGGGGACACATGACAAAAGTGTGGCATCAGAAAAAGGCAAGATGGCGCAGATGATGTTCACCAAAACGTAACAATTTTCCACACAGGGGCCACCAAAACTCAACATGGTGCGTCACTCCTTACGCCTGCTTCAAGCAGGCATAAGGATTTGACGCAGCAACGTCGTAAAACTGACTCAGTGAAATCTTGTAGATTTCACTGTGTCAGTTTTACGGGGCTTTCCTGCGAGGGAACGCCCACCCTGCGACAGAACGCCCACATGAAACCTGACTCAGGTTTCATGTGGCCCAGGGCCTAAATGCGTCACGTTGTAAATAAGTTGCAACGTGGCGCATTGTTTACGCCGCTGCTGCGTCACAAAAGTGACGCAACTGCGGCGTAAAAGTGTTGCAAGGGGCTTGTAAATCTGCCCTAAGGTGTGTTGATCAGATTGTTACTCCATGCAACATTATAGAACAGTGCACAGAGTGGCAGAGACAAATATACATCAACCTCATTTATTTCAAATATGCCTTTGAACGTTTAAATTTACCTACAAGCGGAGAGATAGTGAGTATAGATTTGAAGTCCAGAACTGTGTGAGGAAGGGTTGAGTGATGGCTGTGTTGCTCTTCATCCTAGTTACTGTTTGGGTGATGGGAAGCACAACAGGAGACAAAGTCAGATGCATCCAATGGGTGTTATTTTCTACCCTGGAAGTCCTCGACTATTCGGAAGACTTAGCATTGCTTTCTCACACCCATCAGCATGGATAGGAAAATACTTCATGTCTGAACATCTATGCACAGCAAGTAAGCCTGAAGATCAACACAAAGAAATCAGAGGTCATGCTACTCAAAATCCCAAAGGCTTCACCAATCAATGTGGATGTAGAGGACCTAGCCATGACTGAAGAGCTCACCTAACCAGGCGGTTTTATCACACACAATGGAGGGGCATGTAGTGACATCAAGAGCAGACTGAACAAGGTCAGCAATGCCTTCAGGATGCTGAACAATGTGCGGAGGCTTTGTATAGCACTAAAACCAAGCTGAGACTTTACTAGAGCTGTGCTCTGTCCACATGCTTGTATTGATCAGAATGCTGGCAGATGATTAAAAGTGGCAACACCAAGCAATCAGCCTTCCACAAAGGTAACCAGAGAAAACTTGCACAGTTTATGGCCACAAACCATCTCCAACAAGGGTCTGCTTTCCAGATGCAGGTAAGACAGCATGGACACCATCAATGTGCAGATAAGATGAAGATGGATTGTACACATTATCAAAAGAGAGCAAGACTCCATGACAAGAGCAGGTTTTTACTGGACCCCAACAGGCAAATGGAAGAAATGCAGGCCAAAAAACACCTAGTGGGGTGAACTGTAGAAATAGAAATGAAGGCCCTGAGCTAGAGGTGGGGCATTGTATAGAAACGTACTTAAGACAAACAAAAATAAAGGTCCTTCATTCCAACCTACATGCAGCCAGCATAAAAGGCAATAGATAGCTACAGCCTTGGTTACTTACTTTGTAACCAACCAGTCAGAAGAGCAAATGTATCTCCTTTTTCTCCAAAGCCATTCTCTTCAACTGCTGAGCCCCACAAATATTGACTTATGAAATATAGGTATTAGTTAGGGGGGGTGAATATCCACCTCAACTAATAACCACAAGCCTTGTCAGGGTGACTCCGAGCTCAACTCCTTGGTAGCTATAGCACAGAGCAGACAGGCTTAACTTAAAGGCAATGTATAAAGTACCAAAACAGTAAAAACCGAATCCAAAACATAATCCAAGTCAATTAAAAAAAATAAAGCACATTAAAAAAAAAAATGACAAAAGAATTGCAAAAATCTAAAAGGTAAGGGAAATCAAAGTTATGAATTTTTTAAGTTTAAATTTAAAAATAGCACTAAAAAAACTCAAGACCAACAGCAGTCAGCTAGTTGCATTTGACTGGTACCAGGGCACAAGTTAAGGCCAACCACAATGGAGCACGGCTCAGATACGGAAATCAGGGTTGACCTGGTTGGAAGTTTTACCTTCAGACCGGGGGCCTGATTTAGATCTCAGCAGATAGGTTACACTGTCACAACGGGGTCGGATATTCCTTCTGCCAAAATATAAATCCCTTTAAATCCTATTGGATTTATATTTCGATGTACAGGATATCCGTCACCATTGTGAAAGAGTAACCCATCCACATCGTCAGATACCAGCAGTAAGAGATCTCCGGGAAGCCATTGCATTTTCTGAGAAAGCACTGAGCAGGAGAAATATGAGGTTTACACTCACAGAAGGTGCATTGACAGCTGCATACTTTTGGCATCTTCGCATGGTGAATAATTACACATTTAGACTAAGTCACTGTTTTGGATCTGTGATTCTTCCAGCAGGGTAATGCTGCAGTTTGCAGACTAAAATAGCTCAACTAGGCCAGATACCTTCTGTGGGAGGTCAAGCTGAATCAGAATTGCTTCTGTTGAGAAACTGCAAAGAGGAGCAACCTGACTTGTTGGCCCAGCAGTAATTGACCTGACAGTTTGGTCCCGCCTCTCTGGAGAGTTTTGGAGCAAAAAGTTTTAGAAGTTTCAGATTATGGGAAAAGTTAGGAGGAGGTCACTTTGACACTAGCCATGGGACAGCACATGGCGGTCATGACTCACTCATGTGCTTGTTGTGTCCTTATAGCTTGAGCAGGAGGTCAACATTATGACCCTTGGAGTCCACTTCCTTGTCTTGGGTACAAGAGGTAGAGTAGGTCCAGTCTTCTAGGCTGTTCTCAGGTCACAGACAGTAGGTCCAGTCTGCTTCTGTTCTTCCACAGGTCCATAAAGAGTTCTAATGAGAATTCTGCAGGTGGCATATTTATGCCTGGCAGCAGCATGTGGATGGAGGTGAATCCTGATCCTTCCCTTACCAATAGGGTCAAATTTCCCAGGGCCAACCCTACCATCTTATTTTATCACTTTGTGTGTAGCCTTCTGCAAACAGTGCCCCTCTCTGCCTAAATCCAAGATGATGAAACCCTTTTGCCCCTGTACAGGGCCTGAGTGCCCCCACCCCCTCCCAGCTGTGGCCAAGCAAAAGAGCAATGCCTCTTCTGTGGTCACTGTAAACTAGTTCTGAAGGTAGCACCTCTCCCACTGAGATTGAAACCTGCTTGACTGGGGTCAGAAAAGTGGGCTCTTTCCAGGTGTCAGCTAACAATTGCCGGAGTCTAGGTAGGTCACATTGCAATTAGTGAAGTTCCTAGGCACATCCCAGTTGGTTATCCTGCATAAATAATAGAACATCTTTTCATACCCAAGGACTTTGTCTCAGCTCTGGAAACAATCTCACACCTCATAAAGGAGGATATTTAGCTGGCAGATGACAGTTGAAGCTCAAGTAAATGTTCCTCTCAAAGCTTTCAGCAGAAAAAAGGTACTTTTCTAAAGGTATCTTTTTCAAATTATTTACTATAAATCTGACTTCACCAATGAGTTGGGCTTGAAATACATATTTCAAAAAGTCCCAAAATTAGCTCTGTAGTCCTAGCCAGCAATAACAGTATTAAATGTAATGTTGGTTGCTTATGCTTTCCTAAGGAACAGCCAACCCTGCTAAAATAAAAGTAGCAGTTAGGGTCTTTTCACTGTAATGACATGTTTAGCAATAAACGTTTACATATCCTACTTTTACATATCCTGGACCCTGTCTTTTCAGCATTTAAGGGCTACCTAGGTGAGACTTATTCAGTTTTTAAAGGTAGGATTAGGCTGATCTATAGGGTTATTTTGGCAGACCAAATCTGTAGTTTAATCCTGCACTGTCAGGCTATATATGGCGTGCCTGCAGGCATGTTTACACTTTCACTTTAGGGGATAGCACAGTATGTACTGCAGTTCATTTATGACATTTAACTTACTTGGTGTAGGTACATTTCTTTTCCATATACAAAGGACTTGTAGGAAATTTAAATATGCAAAAACAACAATTGATGGACAGAACTCAGAACAATGTCATACATTCACCCCAGTACAGGGAAACTTAACCTAAATCCATTGTTTTTTTGCTCACCATGCCATTCCAGTTTGAACCCAGCCATATGCAAATCAGTCTTAACCCTGTGCCCAATGGGAACAGTCCAGCCCGAACTGCCAGGCCAGATCCTCCCTGGACTGGAAACAAACATTCTAGGACCGGTTTTGGGGTTTCACCCCTCATCAGCCCGGATAGCTTGACTCCAGTGACATGGAGAGCATGGGACCCATGTCAGGGCATACCCGTCCCTCTCGGTGTGACAAATGCAAAAACAACAATTGATGTACAGAATGCAGAACAAAGTCAATCATTTGCCCCAGTGCATAGATCTTAGCCTAAATCCAAAGTTTTTTTGCTTACCATGCAATTCCAGTTTGAACCCAGCCATATGCAAATCAGTCTTGACCCTGTGCCTAATGGGAATAGTCCATCCCGATCTGCCAAGCCAGGTCCTCCCTAGACTGGAAACAAGCATCCTAAGACCGGGTTCAGGGTTTCACCCCTCTTCAGCCAGGATAGCTTGACTCCAGTGGCATGGAGAGCACAGGACCCACGTCTGGGCAAGTATGATGATGGATTCAACCCAGATCTGTGACTGGGGGTGAGTGTCTGGAAAGTTTCAGCACTTTGTCCATCATCTCCTTGTGTTTGCTTTACTTGCCCTCAGTTGGCAGGGTATGCCTAGACATGGGTCCCTTGCTCACTTTGCAACTAGATTCAAGCTAGCCTGGCTGATGAGGGGTGTTCCCCTGAAACCGGTCCCAGGATGCTTGTTTCCTGTCCAGGGAAGACATGGCCTTGGCAGTTCGGGCTGGACTGTTCCCATGAGAGACAGAGTCATGACTGATTTGCATATAGCTGTGTCTGAACTAGGGTGGCGAAGTGAGCTAAAGAATGATGATGGAGTCAACCCAGATCTGGGGTTGAGTGTTTGAAAAGTTTCAGCATTCCGTCCATCATCTCCTTGTGTTTTCTTTTTTCGCCTAAGTTGGCAGGGTATGCCCTGACGTGGGTTCTTTGCTCACTTTGCCACTGGATTCAAGCTAGCCTGGCGGATGAAGGGTGTTAACCTGAAACCGGTCCCAGGATGCTTGTTTACGGTTCAGGGAAGTCCTGGCTTAGCAGTTTGGACTAGGCTGTTCCCCCGAGGCACAGGGTCAAGACTGATTTGCATATAGCTGGGCCTTACCTGAGGTGGTGAAGTGAGCTAAAGAATGATGATGGATTCAACCAAGATCTGTGACTGGGGGTGAGTGTCTGGAAAGTTTCAGTGCTCCGTCCATCATCTCCTTGTGTTATTTTTTCTTCCCAGTAATTTAAATATGCCAATGAGTAGTATGCCAATTTCTTTTTTTTTTTTATTGAACCAGATTTCGGACAGACAGTAAACAGAAAAGGATAAAGTACAATAGCTTATTACAAATATTACGAATACAAATAATGCATATACTGAATCAATCAGGTTATTAAAAGAAGTGACATGCAGTTGTAAATCATAACATATATAACAAAAATACGTATATAACAAGAACATTGTCTTAATTCATAGTTACAACACCAGTTTTCCAATGTGTTATTGGGTGCCTTATTAAATCACCACGTTTCTTTGCTCTAATTCCCCTAGTAGCATAGATAGCTGTCTTATAGCTGAAAACTGCTAAGAATCGGGCTAACCACATGTGGAAGCTAGGGGGTTCAAGTTCTTTCCAGCGGGATAACAAAATAATTCTAAGGACAGCCATTCCAATAAATAGCAATTTTTCCTCTTGTGTTGAAAGTTCTAACGAGGAGTCATAACCAAACATAAGCAAAGTATCGGATTCAGGGAGTTTACGCCCAAATATCACCAACCAAAAATCACTAATCGCTATTTTAATATGATCGAGCTTTGGACAGTTACTAAACATATGTATTAGTGTCGCTGGGCCCTGCGAGCATCTAGGAAATAAATCATTTTCCCTTTTACCCCAGTTGAATAGTTTAGCAGGAGTATAGTAGAGGTTGAATACGGTTTTATACGTCTGAGCTTTAAGATTACTGGCCATAAACAAAGAATCACTTAGTTCCAACACTTTATAGATATCGACATTAGGATTACTAATTTTTCTAGCCGCAATTTGCTTCGGTTTTCTCCATATCATCTTGAATGTGAGTTAATAGAATGTCATACAGTAATCTAATTTTTATATTTGGTCTATTAGCAGCTTCTATAATATCCACTCTTGTTAGACTTATGGCTGATCCTTTTGCTTTGAGATAAGCATAAATTGTACATATTTAATATAATCACCATTAGATAATTGATATTTATTCTTTAAATCTATAAACTTCGTTTCAAAATTATTTAACAGAAAATCCTTTATTCTGCAAATTCCAAGTATTTGCCATTTCCTGGCTATAACATCATGGGAGAAACAGTGAGTGGTTCTCGGTTGCCATAGTGAAGTGTATCTATTCAATTTCGTAATTTTCATATGTTTAGCAATCCTATGTTTAGCAATCCTGAGTAGTATGCCAATTTCATCATCTCGAAATGAAGAGCAGAGGGAATTCTCTGCTGTTTAGCAAGGAAAAAGTTCACAGAGTTCTACAGTCAGCAAAAAACAGTCAAACCAAAAATCTGGGGTGATACAGCAAAAAAGATTGTCATTTGCAAAATTCATTTTCTTCCCACTGCTCCTCAATGTCCTCATTGCCCGGATGCTCACAACATGTCAATCATATGCACAACATCCAAATTTACCTGAAGCTGCAAGATGAATCTGGAGTCTACAACCAATACATTATGACCTAATTTGACGGCCCCTGCCACAATATCCAGAACACAGAGATTCTGTTATGGGCCCTTCTAATCTCCCATTTAAAATGTAAGGCTGTCTGAAATTTGCGTAATTCCTTTTTTGTCAAGTTCAAAGGATACACAGGAGCGGCCCCCTCAGGAACAGAAGCTCTTACCCCAAATCCTCCCCAGGGGTAACACCAGGGACAACCTAGAATTCGCTGTCCATAGTATCAACCCCGTGGGGGAAAGGGGAAGTGGAAGACAAACAAAGAGAGACTTGCTTCGGACACTGGCTCCAACCTGGTCTGGTCCGGAACTGCGCTGCAAGGCAAAATTCTTATTAATTTCCTGACACACTAAGTAATGTATTAATTGCGTTCTCTATTCTTTTTAAAACTTAGAGGAAATCCTTACCAGTGTCTAACTAGAAGCTAGCTCCTCCCTAAACATGTTTGTCTGGAATGATGCACAATCTGATTCCCTGAAAGAACAGGCTGACACCTTAATGGAAACTGAGTGTTGGGATCACCATCGAAGTCTCCACCAAAGGTTGCTAAATATATTCAAACAGTCTCTGAATTTCCTTGAAGGGGAGCTGACAAGAGGGAAGTCAAACGGCCAAGTTCATGAGCTGTCAGCTTCGAAAAACAGGTGCTTAATTGTCTCTAACAGAACCCGGGCACTGATTACTCTGAAGTCTCTGCTGTATCAAGGCTCACTGCTCACTGAGATTAACCAGTCTCATTAGGCTCAAGGATCCTCTTTTACTTCTGAACTCTTGTGGTCCGAAGATTACATCACCTCAGTCATAGCCTCGAGACTTGAGATAATATCGAATAAATACTCTTACTTGAAATTCGAGGTCTTCTCTTGACTGAAGACTCTCCCAAGAAACATGCTCCACAGCTCCAAATGAATGCTCTACACAAGCGTCTCCAACACTCTGCTGCACGAATTCTCTGAGGAGAAAAAGTTAATTACTAGACGCTCTAATTACTTGAGCCAAACAGTCATTTCTTTCTTCCCAAATTAATTGAGAAAAGAAGGCAGAAGCGAATTCCTTCAGCAACATTTTGTTATATTCCATAACTTGTTAAGTTGTACACTGTCACTTTAAGTGAATGGCCTTTCTCATCTGCCTCTTTGTTTATGATGTCATCTGTATCTTGTACATGGTAGAATGTTATGATTCAACACTTGAGAAACTGCAAACTCTGGAGATGCTATGCTGGCAGATGATGAGCTGTGTAGGTTTCATTAAATAAATCTCCTCCTGATTTATCCTCCTGAGTCTTAGATTACTACATATTTTTGGCGACGCGGTCCTACACAGCTGAACCCATGCATCCATCTTCAATTTTTCAAGGATTTTTTTAATTCACTTCAAGCCATCTGCCACCTGTCATCTTCATTTCATCAAAGGAATTCTATTCTCAACTCAACCTCAACATTCAACTTCAATATTCATCATTTGTTCCTCATCAAGATGAATTCTCAACTTCCACTCAGCTCCAGATAAGTGACTCTTTTTACTTATTTCCCTTTAAATCTTTGCTGTGTGTCAACAGCGTTTTTCCTTTTGACTTTTGACTCTATTCAAGCTATGTAATAGTCTTCAACTTCATTCATTTTCATTGAATGAAACATTATTATATCAGCTTAGTTTATTTTTTAATATTCAACAAGAGCTAGGCATAACGTTTCTGGAGCGAGAGCGATGCCTAACGTTGCTGGAGCGAGATTGCTGGAGCGAGATCCTTAGCGCGTGTGACTGTAGCACTAAAGAGATTGCACGCGTGTTTATTTTCAAAGAACGAGCGAGTGACTTTGTTCAACGCGAAAGAACTTGCACGCGTGCACGCTTGTTTACTTTCAAAAGAATGAGCGAGTGACTTTGATCAACGCGCGCAAACGTTAAACATCACGAGCTGCGTCCTCGCATCTCTTTATTTACGTCTAAAGCATGAGCTGTACATGAGCGCACGCACTAGCGGATGACTCTATTTGACACGAGCCAACACGAGCGGAAAACAACACGAGGAAATTCTATTTTTCATCGCCTAGCAACGTGACATCATCAGGACGATGTTTTGCTTCTCTGTGTTTTGAACAATCTGTTCTTGTTTTTACAATCACTTGTTGAAGAACAATCAAGTGTTCCATTCCCACGACTCTCATTCTTTTTCACCAAAGGAAGATATTGTGAGATCATTTCTATTTCTTCCTCATTTTCCTTTCATCAATAAGGATTGCAATTTCATCAATTCTACTCTACAAGTTCTTTGGATTATCAAATTCAATATCATCTTTGTAGAAACAATTCCAAATACAAGGGAACATTTGAGAAGAACTCTCTTCTCTACAAAGGAGTACTACTTTTCTAAATCATTTTCCACTAAGAGTACATTACACTTGTAATTCTGTTTCTCTTATTCATTTTTTTTTTCTTTTCTCTTTACAGGTTTTTCTTTTACTCTTTGTATATTATCTTAAAATGTCTACGTTACAATCTGTTAATTCTCCTCCTGCTTTTCTTGATACTCCAGGAGATCCTCCAGTTAAATGGGATATTTGGTTTGATGCCTTTGAAACCTATTTAGGTGCTATTGGTGCTTCAAGGTATCGTCCTGAAAGAAAAAAATGCCTCTGATTGCATTCTCTTGGGTTTGAAGACCGATCCATTTTTAAACATTTACCTGATCCTCCTGTAGACTATGAGGTTATTGATGAGTATCAAACTACTATTACTAAACTAAAACTAAGGTTTGATAAGAAGCCTAATTTAATTGTTCTTAGACACAAATTTTTTATGAGGAAGCAATCTGAATGTGAAGATGTTGATTCTTATTTTTCCACTCTTAGGAAACTAGCTTCTGTCTGTCTTTTTGAAAACTTTACTGAGCAGTTAATTCGAGATCAATTTGTTGGTCATTGTAAAGACAAACAGACTAGACAGAAGGTACTCACAATGGATAATCCCACTCTTGATGAGACTATCAAAATTGCAAAAAGTATTGAAACTTCTCATATTTCTCTTAAAGAGTTAGAAGACAAACCAGTAGATAGTGTCAATTTTGTTGGGAGTTCCAAAAAAGGTAAAAATAGATCTTTTAAGACTGTTAACGGTTTTTCTCCAAAATTCAAGGATAATCCTTCTCCAAGATTTAAAGATGGTGTGTCTGTACCAAGCAATATGTGTTTGCATTGTGGAAGTTCAATTCACAGCAAAGGTTCGAAATGTCCTGCGATAAATTCTACGTGCAATTATTGTAAAAAAATAGGATATTATGCTACTGTCTGTTTAAAGAAAACATTTCAAAAGAAAACTATAGCTTGTGTTTTAGAATCAGATAATGACTCAGATACTGAAACTATCTCCAATGTTACTGATCATATAGAGACTGATGACATATCAATACCCCTCACTGGTGATCCTTCTACCTGTGTAGATCCTATTGTTGAAATACTTGTTGGTGATAAGAAACTTAGGGCCAGTTGTAGGTAAATCACATTTACCGATTTTGAAATACCGAATTTTACCGATTCGGTATTTCAAATCGGTAAATGGGATGTAGGTACCAACATCTGGATTTTTTACCGATACCTTAAAACTTGGTATTTACCGATTTGGTATATACCGAATCGGTATTTGCTATTGAATCCTATGGGCCTTGAAGCCCATAGGATTCAATGCAAATACCGATTCGGTATTTACCGAATCGGTAAATACCAAGTTTGTCAAGGGTGCAGGGGGTGTCACTTTGACACCCTCTAGCACCCCCAAAACGGGCATGTGTGCAATGTGGCACACAGACATGCCCTAGGGCACGTCTGTCTGTCACATGGCACATGTTTACATGCACAGATGTGCATGTACACAGGAATCGGTATTTTACCATGGATTTGTATTCCATGGTAAAATACCGATTCTGAAAGCCATGTGCCAATGGAAAATTGGCTACCCACATTTCAATTTAGCATTTTCGGTAATTTTACCGAATCGGTAAATATTACCGAATCGGTAAATATTACCGAGTCGGTAAATTTACCGATTCGGTAATAATACTGATTCGGTAAAATTACCGAATATGTGCACCTACATCTCCATAGCCCTTTACCGATCGGAAACGGCCGAAAATCGGTATTTTCGACCAATTCCGATCGGTAAAGGGCTACCTACATCTGGCCCTTAATCTTTTAGCAGATTCTGGTGCAAGGATCACTATAATTACCAATGAGCTGTTTCGTGAAACATGGGGCGAGAGGGTACTTTTCCCTCCTGACAGAAAACCTAGTTCCTATCAAAAACGCAAAATTGCTCTTTTAGGATTTTTCGAGGATTATTTAGAGTTTAAAGGTAAGAGAATCAGGGGAAAAGTTTATGTAGCTGTCGAAGGACTTAACATTTTAGGATGGTTTCATCAGGGTCTTTTTGGGATGCAGCTTAGACCAGGGATGAAAGAACAAGTTTTACTTGTTTCTTGTGAAGAAGAAAACACAAGGTGGGTTAATGAATTTCCTTCTGTGTTTAGTGATCAACTTGGGAAGATCATAGGTTTCAAACACAAAATAATTTTAAGGATGGTGCAACTCCCATTAAACACAAACTCAGGAGTGTTCCTTTTAGCATTAAGGAAGACCTTAATAAAGAAATCACCATGCTTTGCGAAAAAGGAATCATAGAACCCACAGAATCTTCACTATGGTTATCCCCTCTTGTCGCCGCACGAAAGAGAGATGGAAAACTCAGGGTTTGTGTGGATCTTAGGTCCTTAAACAAGGAGATCTGGGTTGACACTCATCCTCTACCCAAAATTACAGATCTTTTTACCAGTATCAAAGGTGCTAACATCTTTTCAAAATTAGATCTGGCTAGTGCCTACCATCAAATAGAACTTCACCCTGAATCACGATCTCTAACAGCTTTTGTGTCACCACTTGGTACCTTCCGTTACAAAAGGATGCCTTTTGGATTGGCCTCGGCAGCCTCTGTTTTTCAGAGAGTGATGCAGAATTTATTGAGAGATGTTGAGGGTGTTCTTGTTTTTCAAGATGATGTTTTAATTTATGCCAAGGATGACGAAACTCATGATAACATTGTTAGGAAGGTCTTGGAAATTTTTAAGAAAAGTGGGGTTGTTTTGAAAACAGAGAAATGCAAGTTTAGTTGCAGTGAGATTGAATATCTTGGTCATTTACTTTCTTTTGAAGGGATCAAACTAAGACAAGGATTAATTGATGCTATTATGAAAGCACCTGTACCTAAGGACAGGGCTGGGCTTAAGTCTTTGCTTGGGTTGTTGGAGTAATATTCGAGGTTTGTGCCTGGATATGCGTCTATAGTTAGACCTATTAGTAATTTGCTCAAATTTTCCACAAAGTTTTCATGGACAGGTGACTGTGATCGTGCTTTCATGGAAGTAAAGGACATCTTGAAGAAGGGTGATGCACTTACTCCATTTCACCCAGACTTGCCTTGTTATATAACTGTAGATGCGAGCAAAGTGGATTTGGGAGCTATTCTCACTCAACGCTCTGGTGAAAGAGAATTTACAGTTGCTTTTGCCTCCAGGGTTCTTAGGAGTGCTGAAGTTCAATACTCTGTTATAGAGAAGGAATTGCTAGCCTGTGTGTGGGCTATCGACAAATATCGACCTCATGTCTGGGGTAGACATTTTAATTTGATCACTGACCACAAGCCATTTGTGTCTATTTTGTCTGCTGGTCCTAGTAAATGTTGTACACCCAGGATCACAAGAATGGTGACTAAATAACTTCAATATCAGTTTGATATCACACACATTTCTGGTGGTAAAAACACACGAGCAGATTTTTTGTCACGTTTCCCTCGGAATGATGGTGTGAGCGAAGGTACAGGTTTCCATGATTTGAATGATGAAGATGAGGAGGATTGTTTTGTGGCATCAATAGATGTGCCTGTTCTAGCTGTGGGGTCTGAGGAAGATTGGAGAGAGTCCTTGTTAAAGGACAAGGTGTTGCAAGAAGTGTTCAATTTTGTCAAAAATGGGTGGCCCAAGGAGAAGTCCTTATCCTCTGTGTTACAACCGTATTGGAAGGTTGAATCTGAAATTTCAATTGAAGATGGTTTAATAGTGAGATGTGACAAACTGATTCCACCTCATAGTCTCAGACCTACTATCATGAAGGAGGCTCATGAGGGGCATTTGGGGATTTCTCTTACTATACGTCGAGTGCGACAAGATTTTTGGTGGCCAAGCATGGACAATGAGATTCGTACTTTTGTTGAGAACTGTCCAGAGTGTTCTTTGTCTGAAAAATCACTCAAAGTTGTGGTTCCTCCTTTGTCTCCCATTGAGTGTCCCACCAGTCCCTGGGTTAAGGTGGGGATTGACATTATGGGTCCTTTTGAAGTTTTACCTTTGGGCATGAGATTCATCATTGTCTTGATGGACTATACATCGAAGTGGCCTGAGGTTAAAGTTGTAAAGGAGGTCAGTGCTTCTACTGTTGTCAAATTTCTCAAGGAAGCATTTTTGAGAGAAGGGTTTCCTGAATCTATCGTTTCAGACAATGGGACTCAGTTTGTTAGTCTTGAGTTCCAATCATTTCTTAAGTCTTGTGGAATCAAACACCTTAGGAGTTCGCTCTATTATCCACAAACAAACGGTCTTGTGGAAAGGATGAATCGTGTTGTGGGTGATTACATCAAGTGGGTAGTCGAGGGGAGGCATGATGTTTTTGCATCCCTTGAAAGTATGCTTTGGTCTTATAGAATGACACCGCACTCTTCCACGAAGGTTTCCCCTTTTGAAGTGTTAAGAGGGAGGAAAGCTAACACTAGTTTTAGACCCAGTTGGATGTCTAAATGGTCTTGTCCCTTAGTTGATGTTGAGTCTGTTTTAGAAACAGTCAAGTCTAATTCCACTTTGGCACAAAATAAGGAAAAAATCTGGTTTGATCAAAAGAAAAATGCCAGGATGGTCACATTGTGTGTGGGGGACTTTGTTAGGATAAAGAATTCTACTCACACAAAGAAAGGAAGGAGTAAATATAGTGAACCTATCAAGATTGTTAGAATTGGTGGAAATGCTGTTCAAGTTGAGGGAGGGTATTGGTGGAATATTTCAAAAGTTGTAAAAGTTAAAGAAAATCTTGCAGCTTCTCAAAAATGTGATATGCATGTCAACAATATGAATTCTTCTCGTAGGAAGAGTACTAGACCTATTATTTTGCCCTGTAGGTTTCGCGATTAAGTATTTTTCTTTATTGATCTTTGTTGTACTTTAATTTTATTTTATTTTTATTTTTCTCTTTGAAATGAATTCTATACTTGTTATTTGATATGTGCTTTATACTTTTTTATTTTTCCTTTTCTTTTGGGTTCCTCTTCTGGAAGGAAAGGAGGTATGTTATATTCCATAACTTGTTAAGTTGTACACTGTCACTTTAAGTGAATGGCCTTTCTCATCTGCCTCTTAGTTTATGATGTCATCTGTATCTTGTACATGGTAGAATGTTATGATTCAACACTTGAGAAACTGCAAACTCTGGAGATGCTGGCAGATGATGAGCTGTGTAGGTTTCATTAAATAAATCTCCTCCTGATTTATCCTCCTGAGTCTTGGATTACTACACACTTCTTTTTAGTCAGAAATGACAGCGAGCGCTGAAAGCTCCTGTCGGACGAAGGAAGCCGGTTGAAGTGCGCAGAGCGAGGCACGCGCATGCACATTACCTACAAATCTCGCCACTGCACAAACAACTAGACTGCTACATGGTGCTTTGTTCGGTGGGGACCGGACACTGCCTTCCCAACATGGCTGAGCACTGCAGCACTTCAGTAAACACCACAAAGACGTTTTCCAGCATGGGCTTTTTTTTGCGAGTTTCTTCTTGTGAGGCACGTGGATCCTGACACTTTTACATAATTATGTGACATTTTTAGTGTGCAATGTGCTTTCTCTACAATTTTCAAGTGACATGAACAACATCCACTAACATTCTGGTCTGGCCAAATATTCCCATGCATACATAGTACAATTTTGCAGTGAACAGTGTGTAAATAAGGTATGTGGCATAATGGCAGAACTTCAAGAATTTCATGTACCAAGCATAACATAAAATTCCCTAGATTAAGTAAATTATGCTGACAAAATGTTAATGTTGCCTGTGCCAAATTTCAAAGCTCAGGACAAATGGGAATCCACACAAGGCCAGTGTAGATAGCTCACATGAATTCAATCAGCAATAATTTAATCTGCAATCTATGACAAGTTTGGCAGTACATTTTTAAAACTCTGAAACAATAATGCTTGAGAGGTCACTGTAATTATCTTTAGACTAGAGAATACAAAATGTACTTCAAGACAATGCTGAAAAGATGATCACTACAATATACATAGATCTTAGAATCACATCAACAGGATCAATTTTTGGATTCCATTAGCTAGACCACAAAACACTAGTTTCTAAGTTTCTGCAATGACTCTTGGTGAAATTCACAAGAGGTTTACAAACAACCTTGTGTTGTTTGAAAATCTGCACCCGAGCTTGCTTAGGTCCACAATTATGACTTGGGAGTTCACAAAACTTTAGAAAAGTGCACCTGGAAAGCAGACCTTGTCACAAGTGTTGAGACATACTACACACACATACACTCACACACACACACACACACTCGCATATTTCCACATGAAAAAAAGCATATGGCACTTCTTTACTTTTCTGCACACCAAAAATATTTTTCAATGTGCCAATACTTATTTTCCAACAGACTTACCACTACTGAAGATGATTTCTTTCCCTTTCCACACAGGAAAGAAATCCAGTTTTGACCCTGACAGGAGTAACTCTCCAAATATAGGGAGACAATTGTGGAAAATGAATCTCTCCATACATAATAAGACACCCTAATGTCTCTGATGAGACTATCCATGGATTTGTGAAGACACCACAAAAAGACTAATGAGGTAAAGGACAGTATATCGTTTGAGGCATGTGTATCCAGATATGTGGCTTGTGAATGTATTTGTTGTCTTGTGTTTTATACCAAACTACCAGACCTGCACTCTACACTCGTGTACTTTAAAGTTAGAAAATCACATGTGTGTTAAAAAAATGAAAAATTCATTGATATTTGGTTTAATGTTAACAAGTTAAGAAATCAAGTCAAGAATAAAAGATACAATATTACATAAGACAACATAAAATAGTTTACATTTAAAAACACATCTTAAGAACTGACGCTTTAGATATTGTGTATAACAAGGGTTTTTAACAATGAAAAAGGTTCAGACTAGCTAATACCGTAAATAAGATTAAAAAGAAACATTACGTGTATCATCATTAGATCATTATTGATTTTCGCAAGTGAAGTGCATTTCAGAAAGGAGCCAACTGCACAGCATGTATCGTGCTCTTCTAGCTGTTATCAAAAAATCTGAGACACTACATTATCTAAAGTTTTTTTCCACATAAATGAGGCAGTAAATATCTGCTGGAAAGGGGAAGATAGTACTTGCTAAAAAGGACAAGATGCAAGAGGGTCTGAGAGTTCTGATCATCTCATGGGAAGGTACATATGTCAGAGTGAGCAACTTGCCCTTGTGGAAAACATAGCAGCCATCTAACGGACCCTAATCTAAAACAGGTAAATGCCATGTTCCCTGGACAAAATACAGGTAAGGAGCCACCCCACAGTGATCTGGAGGAGGCAATATTTTTGGAGAGCTTGTTTCTTTACTTCCATATCCTTCCTCAGGGCTTGTCTATGCGTAAGAAATGTATCCCTAATCTGGACTTTGTCCTTCTTAGTAATACTCTCTGGTTTCTTATATATATAGAAGCAGTCTAGGGCAAGAATTGTCTCTCTAATATATTTAACCACGGAATTCAGGCCTTTAATGCAGGAGAGTCAGTCGTGAATAATTACTCCATATATTCCAGGACTAGGTCCAGATGGTATGCAAAATAAGAGGTAGATGGGGGAAACCCCAGCACACGCCTACAAAATCTGTTTGCCTCCACTTGTATGCTTCTTACATCTCTGTAGCTCTAGACCTCCATACCATAGGTAAGAGTAGGGAGTCACTTTCTCCTGTAGATTTACATGTTAGATGTGATAGGCTTTTTTCCTATAGAGGCAGCAAGTGATAAAGCAGAGCCCACTGCATGCAGGAAGTGGTTTAGATTATTCCTGATGTAAGGAGTCCAAGTACATGCGACATCAAACACCAGCCGGAGGTACAGAAACAGGCTCACTTTTTCTATAAGCCTTCCCTCGATGTGCAAAATGCGTGTCTTGGTGTTTTTCAGATCACACACCATAATACAAAAAAATTGTGAAATTAGTTTCCAGATCAAGCCTTTTCTTAAACACCACCGGAAATCAGCATCTTATGGCCATTTGATATTCTGGCCAAAAGTACAAGATTGTCTGCATAGAGAAGTGCCGGCATGTGTTTATTATAAATCTGCGGCAAATCCATCCCCACTGTCACCAAGGTCCTTTCTAGATTATTTATATACAGCAGGAATATTATTAGGGCAAGCACGCAACCTTGGCACACTCTACATTTAACTTTAAATGAGGATGATCATTCACCATGGTCCTCAATCCTTACGGATGCCGATAGGTACAAAATGGAGGTGTCTTAGGAAAGCAACCAAGTCTAGCTCAAGGCCCATTAAGTCCATTATGCCAGCTGGATAAAGCTGCCCTTTGCGAATTTGTATTTGGACACAAGGAGATGTAAGTTTAAATACTGTTCTGTGGTACCAAGGCCCTTCCGAAACCCATATTGGGCTGGAGAAGGAATATTTCTCTCAGATTTTCACAAGAGGAGGCGATTCAAAATAAGTCTCCCAATTATTTTTGTGATCGATTTAAGAAGCAAGATTGGGTGATAACACTTTGGATCATGGACATTTCCCTTCTTGAAGACTGACACAACTATAGACTTACTCCAGGAAGGTGGGACCCCTACCTTATAAGCAGAGTTAATAACATTAGTAAGCAGGGGGGGCCAGAACACTGGCTTTTCTTTGAAAATATCCATAGCCTTCTTAGAGGGGCTATTGTGGTTAGCTGTAAACACCTCCTCTACAGAAACATGTATAAACAAGAGTAATGGGCAATCTTCCAACCCACCCTCTATGCTTAAAGCAATGGAGAGGTAGATTACAGAAAAGTGGTCAGTACAGGCATCAGGGCCAATATGAGTACTTACTTAATCTGGAAGGGCCCCGAGGGCAAGGCCAGAAAGTATAACCTTCCAGAAATCCTGGGATCTTTATTCTGGCAGGCAACTGCAAGTGTTTTCCACTGCTCGTCCTTAAGCTCAATCTTCCTTTTTTTGCAGCAAGATTATAAGCTTTCCTACATCCAGTGATTGCAGCCTGGTTCCTGGGAATTTGCTTTAGTTCCTTATGTAATCCATCATTAGCTGCTCTACAGTCTCCATCAAATCGTAACTTACGATGAGTTATGCTTCTTCCTATAGGCCTGGTCAGTATGGGCCCAATGTAGGTGGCTCATTACAGGTTGGTAAACCCGAAATTCAGTCAATTTCAGGCTTACCGACCAGTATTGAGCCATTTCCAATGTAGGTGATGATTCGGTAAATACAGAATCAGTATTTACCGATTCTGTATTTACCGAATCATTATTTACCGAATTGGGTATGTAGGAAGCACATTTAAGAGTACTTATGTGCTTTAAGTTCGTGGTAAATATCGAAAACGTTTGAAAAAGCAATTTTGTGCTTTTTCAACAGTGTCATGTGACAGACATACATGCCCTTAGGGCATGTAAGTGTGCCACATGTGCACACATGCGCGATTCAGGGGTGCAACAGGGTGTCAATGTGACACCCTGCCACCCTTGAATGTGATCCCCCTATTACCGATTCGGTATTTACCGAATCGGTAAAAGCAAATGGCTTCCCATTCATTCCTATGGGCCTCCAGGCCCATAGGGATGAATGGGAATTACCGAATCAGTAAATACTGATTCGGTAATACCGAATGCTACCGAATCGGTAATATTTACCGAATTTTTAGCTACTTACCATTTACCGATTCTGAAATACTGAATCGGTAAAATTTGGTGTTTTAGAATCAGTAAATAGTATTTTCCTACATATAGCCCTTTATCTTTTAAGTGGTAGGTTAGTTCTCCCAAACAACTTAGAAACGTATTAGGACCTGTTTCCTCTGAGGAACAACAGTTCACCATAACCCGACACTCATTGGCGGCCTGTTTCATTATTAGTTTCATATCTGCAGAATGCCAAACAAACCTACTCCCTGCATCGTTTGTGGTTAGTACCTTGACGACACCCTCATATAGATCTCAGAAAATTGTAGGCATTTTAATTAGGAGGGCTAATGGATTATGACTACTATAAATGAAGAAAAGAGCCTCTTCCTCAGGATGAGTAGGTGCAAGTTCCAGGAAACACGCACATAGTCAATTATCGAGCCACAACACTTCCTAATGTATTCTTGGGTGGTTGCAAGCAATACAGTTGGGGCAGCATTCTCCAAGTTATGAGTCATCAGAAAGGTGTACAAGTACCGCCCCTTGCATCCGTATTATCGTGACCAGCTTTGTCTAAGGAGGGATCAAATGTTAGGGGTGAAAAAGTTGGCCTAATGCCCACTTTAGCATTGAAGTCACCTACCAGAAGTAAGTTAAAAGACCCTCACAAATATTTAATATACTACGTTCTTTGCTAGCACTCCTACCACGGCAAACGACCCCTGAAATATCTGTTTTTTCCTGAGAAATAGTTGTTGTAAAAATTAACTATAAAAATACCATATTTGTGAACCCACCTAAGGTCAATGACCTACACAGATTCCATCTCCATCATTATGACAGTATTGTAAAACTAACATCTACTTTAAACCATGCTGCCAAGCCCCCTTTAGCTCACCCCACAGAGGAATGGGTTGCAGGGAGGTAATAATATGTATACTCATCAATAGATTTATCATTCACAACCAATGTTTCCTGCAAGAAAACAATTTCATAGATATTAATTAGGGTATGCCAGTCCGCAATATGTAACTTGGAAGTTAAACCAGCAGTGTTCAAGATTAGAAAGCTTAACTTAGCACTACCATCACCAAGCGGGGCAACAAACAGGCCTTTTTTTACTGGCTATTGGGGCAAGCTGACTAATATTAGATCTTGGTTCTCACCAGAGGATAAATTTTGCCCACTTGTATGAGCAGAATAGCCAGGGCCAGGATCATAAGTTCTCAAGGTGGTTGGTTCTTGCATGACTGTTGGAACAAAATGGCCAGAATCAGAACCATAGTTTCCCCAGATGTATCCTCATGCATGGAGATGCATAAAGGGGGTCTGGCAGGGGTGTTTGAGAGACCTGCACATGATCCAGGAGTGCTCGGGTTTCCAAAACAGGAGGGGGAACGTACACATTGAAGGTCTTGTATTCATATATGGGGTGATCCTACCACAGGTAAGATATCATACTTTTAACCTTTGCTTGGTGAGAGTGATAATGTTAGCTGATGGTGCAGAAGTTTTTGGTTTGTGCGCCTTTAAACAAATGAAAAGAACTTGCACCCACAAGAACAAAGAGAGCGGCCACATCTGTACCGGTGAGCCCCACTCGGGGACTCTCAACTTGCAGGAGCAAAGGCGGTCTGCCAATGTGGGAGCGGCCCGCAATGGCGGGTCTGCTCAGGAGGTAGGCAGGGTCACTCTGCCCTACCCAGTGACAATCCTACACCCACGGAGCCCCCCAGCCCGTTTCAACTTACCGGGCGACTTCTTCTGGCGGGGGCTCCTCTAGCAGGCGGCGGGACCTCCGGTCTCCCTCACTACAGCTTCATGCCTCTCCCTTAGCTAGGGGAGCCTCGGGTGAGGACGTCTACTCTGTCTCCTCGGAGTTTTGACTGGGCGGGGCTCCCCTTGTTTACATGGGAGCCTCGATGTCAGGCAGGCAGTTATTTGGACTTTGCTGGAGCTGCGAGAGCCCCGCTCAAGCCTCCCCACACTGCGGGATTCTGTCTGCAGAGTCCCCGCAGCCCTTCTCCAGCCGTGGCGGTCCTGTGGAGCGTCTCCTCTCCCGGGGATGCTCCAGCCGCAGCCGTCTTCCGGCTTCCTGGTTTCTTTCCAGCACTTCCGGGTCGCCACAGGCAGCGCGGCGGCCTCCACGTCACTCCTGTTGGCAGTTTGCAACACGGGGCCCAACGAGGGGTAGGCTCCCTGTGAAATTACATTCACGATCCCTGGTGGGGTGGGCACCCACTAGGGGCATGAAAGCTGGCACAAGGTCCCTAGTTTGGTGGGCACCCGCTATGGATATAATAAATGGCAAATCTGCAGGGTGGGCACCCGTGCCAAAATTGGCAGTTGAATGGCAGGGGAATCTCCATGCTGGGGATCCTCTGATGCAGATGATCCCAGCTCTGCGCTGCAGCCCACGAGGACATCGCTCCTCAGAAAAATTAAAGTGCTCTTCAGCAATTAAAAATAAAGCGCTCACTGGATGAAAAAGAAAGCGCCCCCAGGCGCTTCAGTCCCAAAGTCCAGGGAAAGTCTCTTAGCAGGCAGGGGGTAAAGGCTGGGCCCAAGGGCCAGCTCACAGGGCCCTCCAGCAGGGAGGCAGTCCCCAGTGGCGGTTCCTGCTGATGCCCAGCAGCAGCAGCAGGCCCCCCTCAAGATAGTATCAGTGAGAAAATTTTGCATGGGGTCACAGCCCCTTTTTATACACACATTGTCTTTGTCTGGAGCTGTAGGGCAAGGGGAGAATCAGTGACAACTGGTTCTTGAGCACTTTGTTTTGCTTAGCCCCTCTCCTCATTCACAGGACAGGCTATGGACATCTGATGCACCAAAGGGGGTGGAGCCAGCATTGTAGAGGGAAGGCCCAGCCCTATTCAGGTCCCAGGTGCACTCCTCCCTCCCATCAACATGGAGATCTCTCCATTCACCTCCGGGGCAGACCCATCCTGACTCCTGGAGCCAGACACACCACCCAACTCAAGCCAATCAAAAGCCAGACAGTCAACTAAATTCACATTCACTGCACAGATATGCCAACTTCTAGAAGTGGCACTTCTACACTAGACATATTAAATCTGTGCACATCATCGCGCAGCATTTAATCTCAAGAGTTCGCACATACCAAACTTGCCCCTGCACTCCCCACACATCAGGAATTACCATGGACACACACATTCCCCATGCATTCCTATGAAAGGGCAGGCCAATCTCACCACACGCACTCAGACTGAGCACGCACTTTACACTGGGCCACAGTATCAGGTCACATATAAAAGCAAAAAGTTTAGGGGTGAACCTGCCAAAAGGGCCAAGTCCAACAGGAAGAGAGAAGGGGATTGTTGTAGACATATTAAATCATTTACTGGATGCACATGTTACCCTGTAAGTGGTGATTGTGTATGGCATCCATGCTTTTTGTAGGCGTATTGGCATCTGATGGTTAGCCTACATCGCTAAATGAAGTCCTTTTTCATCCTACCTGGCCTGATGATGATAGGTTCTGATGCCACCCATGCAGATGGTGGTGGTACATGGTTGGTGGGGATGTATTGAGGATATGGTGCTCCTTGGGGCAAGTCATAGAAGTGATTGAGGTCCTCCGGCAAGAACTACTGTTGCCCCATATATTTTATCAAACTTATCCTTAACTAACCAACTCTCATCTTGCCAGTTTTTTTCAGATCTCCAATGGTGCTTACATCCACTTCTAACAGATTAACCGTATTGATCTCCTGGCATACCACCTGCTTCTCCACTCCACTAAGAGGGTTTGGATGCAGGCCTTGTCTTTCACCACAATGTTCCATCATTTGGTTCACTTCCAGCTAGTTATTCCAAATAGGAATCAAAGGACTTTACGTCAAATTTCTGAATTTCTAGATTTTTCAAAATTAATCCATGTAAAATTTCTATCAGAATTGTAATGGAAATATAAACATCACATAATAATCATTTTCTATTGAAAACAACCTAGTTCATGTCTTCCTTAGTGTTGATTTGGTAACATGCCACGTACTCCTTATCAATCCTTTTGATCTTAAAACATTTTAACCACCTGTACAAATACATTACTAATCCATGTGGCACAAAATCCTTTCATACTTATCTACAGAGGTGCTCTGTACTTTTTAGCCCAAACGTACACAAGTAAAAGCCATCAGATGTAGAAAGAAATTATTTTATACAAAATAAATCGGTCCTATGATGATGAAGACATTCAATCAACACCATTGTCATGAGTACCTTAATGTTTATTCCTGCCACATCCATGCAATCTGATTGTATGCTAGAAATCAATTGCCCAATGGATAGAGCTAACAAGTGCTTATGCACAAGCATCTGTAAGCACAAATTTGCTTAAAAAGACCTCGCAAAAAAGTAAGTGTTACAGTATTAATAAAATAAGGATTTTCGAATCATACATTAATCGAGGTTGCTTTAAGTGATTAATGTGCATTGTACACATCAACTTTACACATGAACACTTTAGGCCCATTACATAATTAATACCAGGTCCACATCCTCATTAGGATGTCCAAATGTGGATATATGACAGCTCAAAGTGTTTTAGACCATTCACAAAGCTGACTGCAATTTAGGTATATAGTACTATCCATTTTGACCATCAATATATACTATATTTTGGAAAACATGGACAGTATTTCCAATGTAACTTAGTGTCTTCGTTTTTGTTTCATCTCAATGCACACCGACAGCAGGGCCAGATATCATTCCACTTCTGGAGTTTTACTGAGCTTTCTTCACAGCAATACCCTTGTTTGAGATGGTGAGTCATTGGAATTCTTTGACACCTCAGAGTTTTTCTCAGACCAGCACCAACTCATTTTCCTTATTGAGGTCACCATTCAGGTTCTTGTGTCTGCCCCATTATCTCCACTAGGAAGTGATACAGGGGACAAGGGAATGTTTAATGGAATAGACAGTGGAAAGGTCTTGGAAATAGTGGTGGTACACAGAGAGCATCTGTCATGTTTACTTTGATGGCCCTATAAGTGTGGACTGTTTATGCATTTAAAAACTTCAGGTTTAAGCCAGCTAGAGTCCTAATTACTAACTGCCTTCGAAGTCCCATATCGAGAGGCACTACTGTCAACATGTTTAAAAAGGGCATTAGAACTCCCTCTCTAATTTTACACTGCCTTTTTGAAAAGCACATTTCAGAGGCCTTTTAAGTATTACTGGTATCTCTCCCCTACTTTAATTGTTTAACAGAAAGATTAGAAGCTGTCTGTCTACTGCTTGATTGCCGGCGTTGCTGGACAGTAGTGTTTTCCTTCTGGCCCTGTTCATGTCACTCTAACCTTCGGGTCCTCCTCCTGTCCCCTCTAATTGTCTTCTAGTGCAGTGAGTGTATTTGATTGTGGAGGTATTTAGTCTGCATTCCAAGTTAAGTCCAACCCTCTTCCATCTATTGCACATTTTTACTAGACATACTGATGGGTTTAGCACCCTCAACCGGGCACTACAACATTTAAATAACAATGTAACATGTTGAAATGTGGAGCTTTCCAAGGCAGCAAATCACCTTCTTTTCACAAACCCATTCAAAGAATACAGAAGTTCATAAAATTAAAAGTAAGTTAAAGGTATCGGGTGCAACTCCAAGCTGGATAAGTGGCGTGGAATGAAGTTCCATGCATTCTCATCTAGACCACAGTTTCAGCACACAATGGAACGAGTGCACATATTCCAGGAAAGCTACTATGATTGGTTGAGTGATGCAGATGAAACCGCCTAGTCATCTCGTTTTTGTGTTATGCATTTTCGCTTCCCATTCCAAGGTGTCTTCAGGTGATTCTGCAGAAATAAAGGAAAAGTATATCGGAAAGTGTGATGGGCTTCAAGTAACATGTTTTACTATATGTAGCAACTCCTAGGTTGCCTTCTCTGGCCATTGATGAGTTTCTGGCAGTCAGCCAGCTTCAGGTACTTTCAAGAGAGGATGCAGAAACTTTGGGGGTGATATTACTATGCAAGAGGTAAAGGCATTAATTAAAAGCATGGAGCGAGGGAAGGTTTATGGAGCTGATGGCCTGCCTGTAGAGTTTTTTGCAGCATATAAAGATAGCTTGGCTCCAAAACGTATACATCTTTACTGCTCGGGAATCAGGTCACCTCCTGAGTCCATATGCGTGGCTCTAGCCATCCCGCTCTTGAAGCCGGGCGCCTTGCGACAGATTTAAGAGCCTGGAGGCCAATATACATGCTCAATGTGGACTGTAACATTCTAAGTTGAATTTGCCATATGCCCTCTTTGATTCATATGGATCAAGAAGTTTTTATTCCAGGGCGTAATACAGCGCTAAATATCAGGAGACTCATCTCACTGCTGAATGAGGAGTTTTGGAATAAATTGTTGGCAGCTGTCATGGCAACAGATATTGAAAAGGCTGTTGATAGTTTGAGTTGGGAATTATTTTATCAGGTAATGGATAAAATGGGCTTGGGTCCTGGGTTTATTCGCTGGATTAATTGTATTAGCATGGGTCCCAAGGCACGAGTTGGCTCAGGTAGATCTATATCTGAGCCATATGATGTGGGGCATGGAACTAGACATGGATGCCCAATTTCACCACTAGTATTTGTAATTGCAATGGAGCCTTTGGCTTGTTGTCTAACACTGGAGAATTTTATCTTGGATTAGAGATTAGAGGGCTATCCCATTAACCAGCGTTATATGCTGATGACATGCTACTCTTTCTGAGAGATGTTAGAGTGGACTTGCCAGGTGCAATACATTTATTTGAGCGTTTTGGGGCTGTCCCTGGCCTGCACATTATTTTGCAGAAATCCCTTTTGTTTCCACTTAGTGCAGATGCTACTCCTCCTCAGAATCTGCGTGGGTTTGCATGGAGCTCCACTTGACTTAAATATTTAGGAGTTAAAATATACCACAATCAGCAAGACTTCCTGGATGGTAATGTGGTAGCAGCTATAGGAGCACTACGAAATTGTGTAAAGTGTGGGACTACATTACCTTTATCTGTAGCAGGCAGAATAGCAATGGCTTAAAAGATGATGTTGCAGAAATTGCTCTATTTCTTTTCTACACTACTGCTGCTAGTGCCTCACCGGCTGTTCAAAGATATGTAAACTATTGTTTGATCTAGTCTGGGGATGGGTATGCATAGAGCAGCCCTGGCTAAATTGCAGCACCCAGAGTGAAGGATGGATGAGCTGTCCCTAATCTTGAGTCTTACTGTATAGCGCAACCGCAGTGGTTAAATAAGCTTGTTTATGATAGAATGAACCCTGGTGAGGGTATAGTTGGTTTACTGACTTTTTTGCAATACTTATTGCAAGTCCTCTTAGTTCCGCAGTGACGACTACCTGTGGCTTCTCAGGAACTCTTGGTAATACAACAAAGTTGTTGTCACTGTTTACAATTGGCCCATGTCCCTGTGCCAATCTTCATCTGATTTCCCACTTAGTTGGATGAAGTTGGTGGCTGATGTAGGTGTGCTGGGAGGAATTGAAAGATGGGCTGGGGTGATCCCTTGTAGTCCATTAGCATGCCTCCTTGGGGGATATCTTCATCCTAAAAAGAAGGAAATTATTATTAGATTCAACAATTTGGCATTAAACCTGGCTAAATGTGAATTGGCAATGCATTGGAAGTCTGTGCACGGACCTCGATTGAATAGATGGAGGAACGAACTGGTTAAATTAGCAGGGCTGGAAAATATTGTATTGTTTTGGGAACTGAAGAGAGGGCGGGGAAAGACTGAAAGTGCACAAGCTTGGGAGCACCTTGTGGACTGTTCGCTGACCCCAGACACAGTCCTAAATACACTGAGCAGCTAGCTCTCTGATATCTCAGGAGGATTTAGATGATAGAATGAACTGTCCTTCAATGGGTGGTCCGGGGTGGAATTTCGAACTACTGAAATTAACTTTGTAGGTCTACTGAATACTGTGTTGTCTATTGAAATACTGGCTATTAGGGAGTCCTTTATTTGTCAGCTTGACAAGGGGAAACTATAGGTAAGGGTGTTAGTTATTGATTGCTAGTTGGAGGCTGGAATGATCTAAATGGATGTTGTAGTATATTCGATACCATGATTGTATTTATTGTATGTACTTGTTTTTGAACTATTTATTAATACATATGCATAGTTGTCAATTTAAATCTCCATTATTATTTATAACCAATTTATTATATGCATTGGCCGATCAATCCTTTTTTTCTGTACACCTGCAGCATCTGTTTTTCGTTTTATATTGAAAGTAATAAAATTATTTTAAAAATAATACTGAAAAAAGTAGCATGCATTACTAATACAATCATGATTGTTGATCCTTTCCAATTAGTTTTAATGAGCACAGCCCATAAATAAATGAATGCATCATTAAAGCAATCACGCATGAATTGCTTAACTGTTTGTCTCTCAACATGACTAACTCATACATTGAACTTTCGCCAACCCTGCCCCAGGCTCATCACTTAGCTGTTGACCCGCCAACAAACTGCACTTACCAACACACACTGTAAGCCTACCCTTATACTGCCATTGCCTCACATACAGTGCTGTATGCCGAAACTGCCCTTGCTACCATCAATTATAAATGCACCTGTGCATTCATCCAGCCGTGCATGAACCCATACACACATTGTCCCATTCACATACTCAATCACTGTGCATTCAGTTAGCCTGCAAGTCATCCATCCATTCACTGATAAATTCTTCTGCCAGTCCATCCATCCATTGACCTTTTGTATGTCCCTTCATCCACCTGTCTATCGACTCACTCACACATCAATTTATCTGATAATTAACTCATTCTGAAATCCACCTATATACCCAGTAACACAACAAGACAAAAAACTATGGAGTGTATGAAGAGACCACTTCATCTATAAAAGAAAAACAAATATGTCTGCATTGGCTACCAGCCTCATGATTTTGTCAATTATCTTTTTGATTTGTTATGGATTTTGCAAAATGTTCTTATTAGATAAGCAACTGAGCCCTTGTCAATTCAAATAAAAACAGCACTAAGAGCAAAAATACATTTTGATCTTAAAAAGCACACATTGCCATAGTAGTTCCTGGCACTGAAAGGAACAACTATTGTGTGGAGATGTGCTAATTGTGAGTGCTGTTACACAATATTAGTTAGCTAATGGCTGGAGTGCCACTACCCATTGCCACATGCTGTAGGCTGTACCTGGTGAAATTAAAACGTGAATCACACAATAACAGACCAATGTATGACTAGAGTTGACTGAAAACCTATATAAGTACACTGTACATGTAATTTTAGAAAATCAAAAGTTCTTGTCTAACACAAAACCTAAAAAGCCATTATTTTTAGTAATCTTCGATCACTTCAACATATAAGTGAGATTTCTTTTCTCCATCCCAAATTTTCTGTCTACTTCCTTCTTGAGGCATCTTCTCTTTCATGATGTTTTCTGGACATCTAATCCTCCTACTCCTCACACTCACAAAAGGAGAAATCAGAGACGTGTGTAGGTATGAGCAAAGTGGGCAATTGCCCACGGTCCCTATCTTCCAAATGTCCCTTTGGAAAGTGATGTCTCTCTCTATTCCCTTTTTATTTCTCTGTATCAACTTATTCCTCATATTTGCCTGCGCCTATCTCAGACTCTGCCTCCCTCTACCCAGTGTAATCTTAAGGGCACCAGACAAGGCATATTTTGGCAGCTCATTTCTCCTTCATTTTGACAATTTAGTATATCATTTTATTTGCATGCTTGAAATAACAGAAAATGGGTAACAAAATTCCAAGTTATTCTGGACCACCAAAACCTATCTTGCCCAGGCTCCCAACATATTTTAGGATTACAAAATGAGGAACAAAATAAAATGAACTGTGTAATGTACCCTTTTGCTTAAACCTTTTTCTGTAGAAAAGTTAAAATAATTCTTTGCGCACTGAGTAATGTGACTCTTGCCAGACACATGGAATTGCACTTTGGGCTTGATATAGATATCAGCAGACAGGCTACTCTGTCACAACGGCGATGGATATCCTGTCCACTGAAGTATAAATCCCATTATATTCTAGGAGATTTATATTTTGACAGATGGGATATCAGTCACCGTTGTGAAGAAGTAACCCGTCCACTGAGATCTAAATCAGGCCCTTTGTGTGCATCACCCAAGCTGGACTGCCACTGTCACACACTTCAGCATCACCTTTGTTCACATGAAGAAGACCGGATTACAAACACAACAATATCATGGGGAATGATATTGCTGAGAAAAATATTGTGTAAAAAAACATAGGTTAGCACAATATCATACTCCTACACTTTTAATTGTAATGTCATGTAATTTAAATTTTTTCTTCTGATTAATAAAAATCATCACAAAACACTATATTTTCAATAAATATTCAGAGAAAAATTTGCAAAGGAACAAATCAAATCTAAATTTTCTAATAAAACATACCCTATAAATTTTCACCCATGGCATAATTAGAAGCACGTAATATGTACGCTTTAAAGGATTACATCATACATTAGGTGAGAGGAGTGGTTTTCAATCTATTCAAACGAAGACCGAAGAATTATATAAAAGCGCTGAGTGCTTGTGATCAGGATGTAAATCATACATTAGGTAAGAGGGATGGTTTACAAACTACAAAGATGGCGGCAGAAGAATTATACAAAGGTGCTGAGTGCTTATAATGAAGGTGTAAACATTCTTTCCTTTCAGAAATAGTCAATAACTTTGCAAACTGACGAATCAGTGGAGTAAAGGCTCCTGCTTGAACATAGTATAGGGCCTGTGGTTGAGAATGATCCATTTCTTCAGATATTACATGAAAGAGATGTTTTTCTACCTAATCTATGAAAAGCAGACAAACTATATCAAAGTGCCAAGTGCTTAAATCATAGATGCAACCATTTCTTCCTAAACGAGCAACTTTATAGACTGCCATAACAGTTCAATTATTGAGTACTTCAGTATTAAGAGATTGTATATTCCATCAGACATTAGTGACAAGGGTGGTTTTCAACCTACTCAAACAGGGAAAAAAGAATTATATGAAAGTGCCAAGTGTTTATAATAAGGATGTACACATTCTTTCAACAATAGTCAAAAACTTTACAAACGGGCAAATCACTGAATAACAGCTCCTGATAAACATAGCATGAGATATACTTATAATGGTTAGCACCAACATATTGGGAAAGCAAAGTGTTGGACTTTGGAAGGGTTACATGTACTATTCCCACTCCAAACAACAGAACAGTAGGATAAGTGGTGGACTTCAGAGAGGTTAGATTTACAGAGTTAATCAGTGTTCCTGCGAACAAAGATTGTAGTAATAGCATATCAAAGATGGATGAATTTTAATATGGTTATAGCTGGGAGGAGGAAGCTATTTGATTTCAATTATAAATGTTTTAATGAACTGGTCAGTAAACCTAATTCATTCATTCACTAATAATAGAGCAACAGTAGAGATGGCATTGTATTTTGGAGGGGTGACATTTACTATTCCCCCTTCAAACATTGCAACAGTAGGAAATTGTTGAACTGAGAAGAGATTATTTATACTATTCCTACTGCACTCTAAGCAAGAGTAGGGAAACTATTTCACTTAAAACAGATTACGTACATGAGTAACCCCAATATAGTAGAAAAAATAATAATCTCTGAATATAAATATTAATAATTAACATGAGGGAAAAAAATATATATATACAAAAACTAAAATCAATAAATATTCAAAATTACTATTTAATAAACTAATGAATTATCAATCAATCAATAATTAATATTCAATCAATTATTGCTTAATTGTCTTCCCACCCTAAACCCTACAAACCTAGAAGCCCATAACTAAAATAAAAGTAAAACAAATAAGTATTCCATAACTCACATATTTAAAATTCAATTAAGTAATTAATTTACAAATAATAATGAATAGTTAGTCACTTATTACTTAATTAACTCTCCAACCTATACCTCTAGAAACCTAGCAGCCCACAACTAAAATATAAGTGAAATAAATCAGTATTCCATAATTTAAATAATTAAAAATCAAATAAATACTTCATTAACAATTAATAATAGATTGCAAATTAATTATTCCATAAATTAAATAGCTAAGAATCAATTGAATACATAATTGAAATTTAGCAATTAATACCTAATTATCACTTAGCTAACTTCACACCCTATAACCCTACAACAGCCCACAAATAGCATATAACGAAAATAAATCAGTATTACCTAATTTATATAAATAAATATCAATCATATAATTAAATAAAATGTATTAATTAATTATTACCTAATTAACTTCCCACCCTATCCTCCTACAAACTCAACAACCCACTACACCACTATAAATTACTATTAATAATTAAATGAAAAATTCTAAATCAGTTAAAATGTCAAACTATATTTTTTGAAAATTGTTTACATTTATATAAATTATAGTAAAACAGAATTAATATATCAACTAAAAAACATTATAATAATTAAAAACGATATTTGTAACAACTATACTACTGGAAATATAAAAACATAAATATTCATTTAAACAATATTACTTACCTCAAAAAAATGATATTCTTGTCTAAAATGTTCGTGCCTCATGATATTTGTGTGTAACAATATTTAATTTCCAATATGTATGTCTATCGATATGTTAAACTCAATATTTTGCCTAAACAAGAAGACTAGCCAATTAGAGAACTTCTTGCTAGCTTACACCTTCTAGACCACAGGTACTCATAGTACGGCCCACGGGCCGCCAGCAGCCCAGCAAGCCTTCCTTGGCGGCCTGCGAACCTTTCAGACATTGTACCTGTGTTTAAAAAAAAAAGAAAATGAACAAGTGTCAGCAAACACCGCCACAGCAGCTTGGACTCGAGACACTCCTCTCTAAGGGGGCTTGGCGATTCACAACAAAGCCTCATTAAAAAGTAAATGGTCTTTTAAAGACCTGTGAAGGACTCGGGTGCAGCTGTGTGTGTGCTCGGGAAGCTGGCGTGAGGTGACAGAGGGTGACAGACAGAGGGAGATAGAGGGAGGGAGACAGAGGGAGGGAGACAGAGGGAAGGAGACAGGGAGGGAGACAGACGGAAGGAGACAGAGGGAGAGGGAGAGACAGAGGAGGGAGACAGAGGGAGGGAGACAGAGGGACGGAGACAGAGGGAGACAGAGGGCGACAGACAGAGGGAGACAGACAGAGGGAGGGGGTGACAGAGGGAGGGAGACAGACAGAGGGAGGGAGACAGACAGACAGAGAGATAGAGGGAGGGGGGCGGAGAGATAGAGGGAGGGAGGCTGAGTGAGAGGGAAACAGAGGGAGACAGTGAGAGAGGGAGACAGAGGGAGGGAGACAGAGAGAGAGGGAGACACAGGAAGGGAGACAGAGGGAGGCAGAAGCAGACAGAGGAAGGGAGAGAGAAACAGCAAGGGGGAGAGGGAGACAGAGGAAGACAGAGATAGAGGGAGACAGGGGGAGAGAAACAGAGGGAGGCAGACAGATAGAGGGTGACAGAGGGAGACAGACAGAGGGAGACAGAGGGAGGGAGAGACAGAGGGAGACAGAGAGAGAGGAAGAGCAAGAGAGGGAGAGGGGGAGAAAGATAGAGAGAGGGAGGGAGACAGAGAGGGAGGGAGACAGAGAGAGAGAGGGAGGGAGACAGAGACAGACAGAGAGAGACAAAGACAGACAGAGACAGATATGGGCAGAGCAGAGATAGATACAGACAAAGGCAGAGACAGACAGAGGCAGAAAGACAGAGAGGGAGAGAGACACGGACATACAGATAGAGGCAGAAACAGGGACTGACAGATAGAGGCAGATATTGACAGAGACAGAGAGGCAGAGGGGGAGACGGAGACAGAGGGAGACAGAGGGAGTGAGAAAGAGGGAGACAGAGGGAGAGAGCGAGAGGGCATCAGAGGGAGAGAGAGGGAGACAGAGGGTGACAGAGGGAGGGAGACAGAGAGAGTGGGAGACAGGGGGAGACAGAGAGAGGGAGACAGAGGGAGAGAGAGGGAAACAGAGAGAGAGGAGACAGAGGGATGCAGAGGGAGGCAGACAGAGGGAGACAGACAGAGGGAGGCAGACAGAGGGAGAATGACAGAGGGAGGGAGACGGAGGAGAGAGACGGAGGGAGACAGAGAGAGAGAGATAGACAGAGGGAGACAGACAGAGGGAGACAGAGGGAGAGAGACGGAGGGAGAGAGACAGAGGGAGGGAGACAGAGGGAGAAAGATGGAGTGAGACAGAGGGAGACAGAGAGAGAGAGAGATAGATAGAGGGAGGGAGACAGAGACAGGGAGGGAGACATAGAGATAGAGAGAGAAAGTTGTGTGTATGCCGGGTCTGGTGGCTCAGTGGAGAAAGGTGTCCTCTGCAGGGGCCTGTGTTCAACCTCTTGGTCACAGTTTTATTTTGCTCTATCCCCACCCCATCCCCCACTGACCCCCCCCCCCCCCACCAGTGCAGCCCTCGGCCACAAACCACACTGTAAATTTGGCCTGAGAGAAAGTTTGTGAGTACCCATGTTATAGACCATGCGTTCCACAGAGGAACTTCACAGCAGATCTGAGAGCAACAGTGCCAGTTTCTAAGTGTGTAAAAAGTTTGGAGTTTTTAATCTGTGGCCTTCGCAATGGTAAATCAACTGGTGCAATTGAAATGAGGAGCACAAAATATTAAAACTAAACTAAACATTAGCAAAATCTGCACTTCATTCAGTGCAAACATTGCCAGTACTCAAGAGCACATGGCATGGATATACATGGATATATAGGCTTGGCATATTTTTCTTCACTGTACCTTCTTTTTCCACTGTATTCAGGAAAGAAATAAGTGACTATCTTGTTTATATCATGCATTAATTAAAAACAAAATCATGGCATTGTTTTAGTCCAAATGGAATTCTTTTTCGTATTAATGAAAAGAAATACAAAAAATAAGAATAGTAGGTTAATAAACAGGTCCGCCAATTACTACTATCAGTGCAAAAAACGTAAAGCTACTATAAGTAAGATAGCAAAAAACATCTTACCAGAATTTAGCATAATCCTTAATTATAAGAGATGTGTAGTTTTGCATAAAATGTTAAGCCATATGACATTGTTTTAAAACGAACAGACAGATAAAGGTTTTTTCATAAATGAGCTTTAATTGCAAGACATAATAGCGATTGGATTGTCTTTGTGCTGTAACGATGTGCATACAGAAGTAACAGACGACCTGTCAAATTATTAATTTCCACACATAAGTATTAATTAAGGTTGATTCCATGTCCCATGGTTAGTTTTGTCTTTATGTTTTACTACTAAGACTACTGAATTGCCAGACATGTGCAAATTATATAACATTTCTGGCGTAGTACCACTGTATGTTCCAACAAAGGCCGCACATTATAGATTGGGTTGGCATCTAACTCTGAATTTCTCACTTAGTTCCTTAGTTACTGAGCTTATATATATATATATATATATTACCTACTGGCGGTCGCCAGTAGGTATATATAGTTAGGATTTTTTCTCTATGGAACTTTTGAAAATTCTATGTCTAATAACTTTAGCGTTTGTGGACGGAATCGGCTGAAATTTTCAGGAACATGGCACATATTGTTTCTGAGCAGCCCCTGAAAATTTGGGGGGGTTTCGTCAAGGGGGGGCCGAGATAAAAGGGGGGTCCCAAAACGCATTTTTCCCATTCATTTTTCCATAGGGCGTTTGGCCTCACTTTTAGCTCGAACGGCTGAATGGATTTACTCGAAACTTGGCAAAATTGTAGTGACTGTTAGCCCGATGTGCCTTTGCTGGGTCTCAATATATGTGCTCCAGTGGATTTTGAGAAATTAACGTTTAAAAAAACAGATATATCTGTGACAGCGTCCCGGATAGCGCTCCAGATCGCGTACTTTTCACGTAACGGAGCTTTGCGAAGCGAAGCTGATTGGCTCTCCAGTGTCTGTCAACATTCTAAACAGTCCAGTGCGGCCGCCATCTTGTCTCTCGGTAGGATCGAGAGACAAGAGGAGGAGAAAACGAAGGGGGAATTTAATGAAAGGGGGCAAGGTAGACTCCTCTTGACCCCCTAGGAATGATGTTGGGGTTATTAAAGGGTCCCGTGGGGCAAAAAAAAAAAAATTGATTTTTCGCGGTAGAAGCGCTTCTCGGTTCGCGAACCGGGTCGCAAACTGGTAGCGAAACGTGAATTCGCCATTTTGTGTTTCGATTTAATTAAATTACTAGATGGAGGAAAAGCAATGTGAGTATTGGGTATAAGGGGGTATGGGAGACGTATCCTGACCCCCTATGTTTTCTGAGGGTGGTTGAGGAGGCTCATATATGTTGATACTTGTCTTCCAGCGGCTGCCATTTTAGATGCCTTGACCAGACCCACTCTCTGCACGCCGCCGATCGTGACGTCTGTTAACGTTCGATTCGAAGGAAATCAGGAAGTGTTGACCGCCATTTTGACACTGCGAGTAAATGTATTATTAAAAATAATTGTTATAAATTAATTGGTATTGATAAACATTGTCTGCGCCATCTTGCTTTTTTTCCAATGCCACACTTTTGTCGTGCACGGCAGCCATTTTAAATGCCTTGACCAGACCCACTCTATGCACGCCGCCGATCCTCAGCATGGCTCCCCACCCTCGCAAGCATCTCCCCCACGCACTGGTCACCCCTGCTCTCTCTCTCATGCATGGGCCATAAACCTCGCCCCATCTGCGCTGGTCTTCCCTGAGTATCACACCCTGTGCCCGCCCGACACCTCCCTTTCACCCTATTCACTACCGCACCCTCTGACACTCCTCTTCCTCTGTGTCTGATTGTCCAGGCCGGTCCCAGGCTATCACCTAGCCCTGCGGATGTAGTTTATGGCCCCAACTGTAAAGAATCACCCCTGTTCAAAGGAGTTACAGTAGATCAAGGTCGCCACCTCATGAGATCCGTCACACCACACGCGTTCCTACTATCTGATAACGATCCTGTATTGTGATTGGGGAGGGGATTCTCACTGTAAGGGTGTGTGGGACCGAGCCTGAAGCGGAAGATTCCAGGGATGCCTTTTTGTACATCAAAGTCTTCACAATTATGTGTCACATTAAAAATATATAGCACTCCAACAAAGTAGTAGGATTATAACACTTTAATAACTTATAAATATATACAACGCTCCAACAAAGTAAACACGTTAAAAAAAAACATTTTAAACAACTATTTATATGACATTGCTTTAACCAGGATAGACAAAGAAATGACACAGTGATGTAAAAGTTTCTGAAAGAAATGCCAAGAACGTCCCATGTGAAAGTGAATTTTATCTGGCAATTTTTTTCTTTTCCTTCTCATGAAATGAAAGTTAATGCCAGGTTTGTTACCTGCCTCATTTTCCCAAAAAAAAACTCTCGAGAGGGACCGTAAAAAAATATATCTATGGTAATCATACCATGCATCGGCACATGGAGAGGTGGCACCCTCCTAATTATTCTAAAGCACAACTTCGAGATTTGGTGGATAACCCCCGACCGGCAAAAACATCCATCAATGACTTAGCAATAAGTGAGTCAGAGGCAAGGGAAACGGTCCCAAATCTGCAAAAGAACTTTGGGCAGATGAGATTGACTTGTGTAGCATGTGGAAAATTAATTTCATGCAGAGAGATGAGTATTACTTTAATAAATAGATCATATGAAAATCATCAATGTCCAAAACGTCCTAGAAAGTAATTTTTGTCATTTTTGAGTTAGAGATAACCTACAGTGGTACGGGGTCGTTTTCGTTCATACTAGGGGGGCCAGGTGACATTCCTTCGGGGTGGCTTAGGGGCATTTAAAACAACTTCCCTGATACAGGTAGCATATAAAGTAGAGGCTAAATACCAGGATCTTTATCGATTGCTTTATGCTGTACAAAAATGAAAAACACACAACAAACCTGGACCATTCATATTTTCAATGTTTCTGCGTACTATACTTTTTAACCCTTAATTAATTGAGCTGCTTCATTTCACCTACTTTTAAAAAAAAAAAAAAAAAAAAATCGGAAACAGTGGCCTTTTATTCGAAACTTACCAATCTACGCGTTACAACTACGTTTGCTTTTTCAAAAACCTTTAATAAAAATGTTGGTGCACAAATACGGGCCTACAACCCCGTGAGACGGGCACGGAGCAGGCTGGAACTGTAAATGGGGGGGGGGGTATTTATATGTGGAAAACATAACAGAGAGTCAGTGGTCGTTGATTTCATAGTAAAAAGTACGACAAGTGCAACAAAATCATATCGATAATTCATTGTGAGCAAGTACCAAAAGTGTCGACAATTCGAACCTTCAATAATAAATACAGTAATCAATGATGCATTAGAACTTGTAATCAGTACCCGTCCCATGTCAATTCATTGTTCGAACGTATAATCAATACCCATCCCGGCTCAATTCATTGTCCGAACATATAATCAGTCTTATCCCATATCAATTCATGTGCTAAAAACTGCATACATATCTCATGATATCAAGGCTGAGCAATCGGGGCACAACAAGGAGTTGAGAGTTTCATTTGTACCTGCGCCATTTTGGGTGAGGTCAGGAAGGTCCAAGTATAGTCAAAATGTCTCCACCAACTCGTGGTTGGACCGGGACCTCTTTCGGCAGTCCAAAAGTTTTCGTTGAAGGGTAGCAGAGGGGACTGCCGACATGAACCATCAGTCAAAGTGGGGTGGGAGGCAACAATCTCTCCTACCGGGTCATACTGGTGTCCCACCGGAATTGATCAAGTTGGTAGTCTTGCAGGATTTTGGTGATTTCAAGACTGAGGCCGGCGCCGGCATGAGCGTGCCGACGTCCCGCGGCTACGTCGTGGTCGTTCCGTGGGTGATCATGGCAGTCATTCCCCATCGGGGGTCGGGGGCCCCCGTGGCTCTTATAGAATCTTCAAAGTTGAGGAGAACGTTTCTGGACGCAGGAAACTAGAAGCGTCATTGCACCGCAACAGTGGACGAGACCCCTGCTGGGTGAGCAGAGCATCATTGCCTCACAATAGTGGACGAGACCTTTTGTCGGGTGAGTGCAGCATCGCTGCATCGCAAGAGTGGAGAAACTCTTTTGTTGGGTGAGTGGAGCGTTGGGGGTGCAGCTGAGGGGCCCCCACCTGGGGGGGTGGGAAAGGCTCGTTCGCGCCGCCTCTCCCTCCCAGCGCACCCCACGCCGACACCTGGCGTTGATATCCGTGATGTCCGGACCAGGCGATAAGAGGGGGGGGGGGTCGGAGGCAGAGGCAAGACATCCCCCCCGTGGCCTGCAGGGCGCCGCTTCAGGCCCGAACGGGGAGCTCATATCAAGCACACGTGGGAAGCGGTTCAGCGAGCCCGTCTAGAAGAACACCCTCCGGCCTGGCGGACTGAAACTTCATGGACTCACGCCAGGAATTCAAGGCAGCGAGCACGTCGCCAAGTGTATTAACACCTTTACAGTATTCAGCAAAAGCGCCGTGCAGTAGGCCAGTGTCCCCGCCAACAACGAGTCCAGGATACAGGGTGCTGGCCGCCATTTTGTCAGCCGGGCGGGGCCACAGCACTCTCCGGTATCGATCCAGCCGCCAGCAGGGTTCAGGGAGAGCCAGCCCGGGACCACTAACGGCACCAACGATGCAGGGAGGCGGGCCACCAAAGCAGTGGAGGTAGTCAGCGCCTCCGGCCCATGGGCACAGACCACCGAGTGCAAGACATCCCCCCCCCAGTGTTGTTACAGCCATAGTTGAAGAAAGAAGAAGATCCCGTCGGCCTCGGCTCCTCTCCTGGTGCAGCTTACGTGACGACCCTTTTGTTGGGTGAGTGGAGCGTTGGGGGTGCAGCTGAGGGGCCCCCACCTGGGGGGGTGGGAGAGGCTCGTTCGCGCCGCCTCTCCCTCCCAGCGCACCCCACGCCAACACCTGGCGTTGATATCCGTGATGTCCGGACCAGGCGATAAGAGGGGGGGGGTCGGAGGCAGAGGCAAGACACCCCCCCCCCGTGGCCTGCAGGGCGCCAGAAGAGAAAGGGAGGACCAGCACATTCCGGGCCGACCATCCCACGACTTCTCCGGCTGATGGCGGCTAGTCGGGCCCCGCCCTGCACGTGTCGAGGCCTCATCTTCCGGATGGGCGTAACCGTGGACCTGTTGCACTTCGGGAGTTTCCGGAATGGGGGTAGGTATCTGCTGATTTGTATCTATTTCATGTTACCGTTAATGGGCGTGGCAGGCGGTGGGACAGACATGCTTGGAGCAGTGGGGGGGTGGCAGAGGTTAGCTACCTCGTGGCTGCCGTAACGTCAAGCTTGGCTTCTCTCACCACTTCCATGTTTCTTATTTATAGCGAAGTCAAAAACTCATCAGTGGCCTACTGATTTTGTTCGATTTCTTTCCCTTCTTTTTCAAGTGTGTTTCATTGTAAAGTTTCTGTTTAACAGGATACAGTGTTTACTTCGTATTTTACATATGTCTTCTTTATTAGGGGTACTCTCCGGTTGAGCCAGATGATGTACCTCTAATAAATGGTCCGGGTGGAACTAGTTTCTCAATCAGTGGGGAGTAGATGGGCATGACAGATTACAACGGGGAACAAAGGTCCGCATTACCCACCCTTCACTACTTGCAAAGACTAGACAGAATATTTCTATTCCACGTTATTTGCAAACAGAGAATACCTCGTTAGAACTATTCCTTGAACAATAAATGTCCAGCCAATCAATCAATCAGTGGGGAGAAAAACAGGCATGACGGATTACAACGGGGGACAATAGTCTGCATTACCTATCCTTCACTATCTGCAAAGGGAGACAGAATATTCCTATTCTTCTCTGTTTGTAGACAGGGAATATCTCAAAGAGCAATAATCAATAAAAAATTAACAACTTTAAGGTAAATACTCACAATATGACTACTCAACGAAGTTAAAAAGTAACGGATATAGGTACTTGAGAGGTTTTCGGTGGCAGATAATCTACAATATACACTTGTACATATGAGTCTGATACAGGGCGGATCTCTGTATAACTATGGATAATTAGATATTAGGATGGCATTCAAAGCTCTCAACCTTCTTACTTTTTCTCTTAAAGGGTTTCAAATTGGGGACAAATATTAGGCTGTGCTCTAGAGGCTGACGGTGTTGCTCCACTGGTACTCGGGCCTTCTCATGAAGCAGAAGGAGCCGCTCTCAATCTCCTTAACTCTTCCCTTGCAAAGTTGACCGGATTCTTAGTCTGCAACTGCTTCAGCATACTTGCAGTTCCACACAAGTCCTTTTTATTTGGGGTCTCCTCTTGAAAGCAGTCTTGCATATGCGGCAAGTAACTTTTCTTGCATTCACCTTTTTTAAGACTTGTGAAAATTAATTTCAAAACATTCAATAAATACGGTGTTACTATGCATTGTGTCAAATGCTTTATTAAAAATATGCAGAAAATGTTCCCTTTATTTGTTGTTAAGGTCTTTACAAGAGAATTTGAAAGGAGAAAGTAGGAGATGAATAACACATGTAGGACGTTATGTCTCAAACTGCAAAAATTGATAAAGAGGGTGGAGCAAAGTCTGCATGATGAATGCCAGTGGAAGCGTTTCAGGCACACTGCGAAGATTTTAAAAAATATAAATATTGTCAAGTTTTACTTTGACTTGTGATGTTTGATCTCATTTAGTCACTTCAATCTAATTTTAAACACTAATTTTCTTTTTGTTTTGCAGATTAACTACAATACTTATTTTGGACTCCATATTATATGTTGTTTATTACATTATTTTGTTACTTATAGTTCTAGTTATTTATTGTAGTGCTATCTTTTAGTTATAGTTCCGGTTATTGTTTTAATAAAAGTTAATTAAAAAAGTACATACGTCTGTTTTTTTGTGGGGGTAGCAGTTATTAATAGAAATGATATTTATAATTTGAAGTATAATGCTGAAGCTCACTCATTAGCAACATATTGTGGTGAAATTTTAACATATGTGCTGACGTAAGTGTTCCATAAACTACTACTATGGTAACAGGCAAAATACTGTTTGGGGGTAGGGTATAATACGCAGGAATGCTGTAAAAATAAATGGACAAGGGCTGTTTTGTTTTCCACTGTTGCAACATAAAGTGATCGATAAAAATCCGATAATCAGGCCTATCAGCGACTAAGACAGCAGGCCGAGTCTCTTTTGCTCAACGGCTCCCTCATGGGACGAAGAAACGCCCTTTTTCACGAAATAGGAATATTTTACTTGCAGGGCAGTTGTTAATTTCCTGTGAAAATACATTAGCCTGGAACATTGTTAGTGATAAACTGTAAATGCATCTGGGTCCTTTGCTTAAAAAAAAATATATAAAATATATTTGTGAATTAGAATAAGAATATATGTTACAGCTATAGATATTTGCTATTAAAAAACCATTGAAATTCACTGAAAAAAACATAGGTTTTAGGCCATATATAGTTAGGAATTAGCATTTACAAAACCTAGAAAATTCACTGAAAAACCATAGGTTATAGACCATATATAGTTAGGAATTAGCATTTACAAAACCTTAATTTACTCGCACAAAACCATAGAAATTCGAATATATAGTTAGTTGCAATAACTATATATCGCGCACCCGCAATCCACTGCTGATGATGTCACATATTACATCATTCATGACATGGTCAGTGACATCACCCGTGAGCAAGAGGTAGGCGTACCTCGAAACGCGTAGGGTTGTTTTTCTGCCAAATAAATCTTTAAGAACTTTGAAACCGATTTGGGCTTCGACTCTGGTTTTTCCAAAAGGATTGCGGTACCAGGATTTTGACATATTGAGGGTTTGGCGACCCTGTCGAATGCCTGCTGTGTAAGCGGCGGAAGCACGCCATTCTTGCATTTCTACATATATATATATATATATATATATATATATATATATATATATATATATATATATATATATATATATATATATATACTAGCAGCCCGCCCCGACGTTGTCCGGGGGCAATGAGGCTTCAGGGCCAAACGCCCACCAAGTCCCCGCCCGCCCCTGCCCGCCCGACATTGTCCGTGTCCCGGAGCCTGAGCCTGCTTATTCTTGTTTCCATTTCAGGACTCCTTCTTCCACATCCGTCCATTTCTTGTCTCTTTAGCAAACTGTATAAGGCTCTTTTTTGGTCCATGATTCTCCCTTTGTCACTCTCTTCTTATCATTTCCTTCCTCCTTTATGGTTTCCCTACCTTTCTGTTTTTCTCTGGCACAAAGCATGATAACGAAAAATATGTGCCAGTGTTCACCAGCTGCAATCACCAGCATCATTTTAAATGGCTACTGTCAGGGCAATAAGGATTTGCCAGTGGAGGAGGCAGACAGGTGATCCTGTGCTGCCATGATCCAGGAAGGAAGAAGGGGCAGGCAGGTTTGTAGTGAAGGCATTGATTCTGTGGCGAGTGATAGCTTTTCCTCTGGCAGAGGGACTCTGTTGTTCTTTGTCCCAGAGCCTGAACCTTACCTTAGCCGCCGTTCTACAGGGCCAAACTCCCGCCCCCCTCCCACCCCGACATTTGCCTTACCTGAGCCACCGCTCCTCCCCGCACTCCTCACATTTGCCTTACCTGAGCCGCCGCTCCTCCCCGGGCTCCTCACTTCACCGCTGCTCCATGTCCGCCGCTCCTCCTCGTCATTACGCACCTGAGCCGCCGCTCCTCCCCGCGCTCCTCACTTCACCGCCGCTCCATGTCCATGTAGTCCTCCTCGTCATCACGCACGTCGCGGCCAGCGGTGCGTCGTGGCCAGCGGTGCGTTTTGGCCAGCGCAACGTCGCGGCCGGCGCTTCTTTCAGGGGACTACTTTTTTTTTAAGTTATATTTTTAAATTTACGTTTAATTTTAATTTTTTATAGCCTATGTCCATCTGCACACCCTGACAATTTCTACGATGTATCGGGTGTGTGGATTGCCGCTGTGGTTCCCGAGTTTACCTGGCTCAAAGGTTTGTGTTCTCTCTTTATAATAGTAGTATAGATTAAATCCAGCCAAAACAAGTCACTTCGGATCCCTGCCGCTTCCAGTGGCGGGCCTCGGACGGGATAGCGAATCCCTATTATTCCAGCCAAATACTCTCCTTGTCAAGAAAAGAAATCCGGGCCACTTAAAGTTTGCAAAGCGTGTTTATTTCACAACGGCTTTTCTCGACGCGTTTCGCAGGTGAAACCTGCTTTTTCACGAGAACGAACAAACTGAAAGGTGTGCACTCTATACATGGTCACATGGTATTGGCGTCATAACAAAGGTAATAAACAACAGACTTGCCGGTTTACATGCGGGCTAAGTTCAGACTAAGTAAACATGTTAAATGAAAATATATATTCACATAACGTTTTCAAAGCATGACTGGTAAATACGTAATGTTTTCAAAACAATAATAAGTTCGTAGGCAAAGGGAAAGGTAATCCCCACTGTGTGCTAAAAACAAATGACTACAATGCTGGCAGCCAAACTCATATATATTCGGAGACAAGTTAGCTACCTCCAAGTGGAGAATGAATAAATCACTTGTTACCTGCTTTTCATGTATTATCAAACAAGGTGTAGTCCAGCCCAAGTGGGCACAAAATAAATTGAAGGCTACAAGCGCCTGGATTCAAGGATAATCAAAACACAGTTCAATCAAGCCACATATATATATATATGTATATTCACTGAAAAAAACATAGGTTTCCCACCAGTTATAGTTACCTGGAAATTCTACTGACATAAAACCATTAAAATTCCCATGTAATAGTTAGTTGGACTCACTATAACTTGCGCGCCTGCAATGCACTGCTGATGACGTAACTTATTACATCACTCATGACATGGTCAGTGACATCCCTCACGACATCACTGATGACACCATCCAGTGAATGTGTGTCTTTATGAAAAATAAATATGTTTTATTTATGTATATGTAAAGGTCGATGGAAGAATAAATGTTTAAATAAGTGTCTTAATGGATGTTTTAAAAAAAAAATTGATTGGTTAACTGGCTTAGTGTGTATATGTGTGTGTTAAAGAATGAATGACTGTCTCACTACTCTCTTTATCAGTAACTACATATGTTTTAATCTAGTATATGTGAGTATTGATGTATATAAGTGAGTATATGTGAGAGTGAGAGATTGAAAGAGTTCTTGTTTAAATAAGTATGTGATTCTATAAGTGATTGTTTAAGAGAGTAAGTATGTGTAAGTTTCCTTACAAGTAAAGAGATAGTGTGTGTATAGTTGTATATGCAAATAAATGGATGATCAATAGTTTATTTGCATGTGTGATTATGTGTGTGAGTAACTTTTGGATGACTGTCGGTGTGTAACATGATGTATAGGTGTTTCACTACATATGATGAGTGAATATATGTATGAGTGACTATATAGAACTGTTGGTGAATGAGTGGATGTGTATATAGATGGTGTTATTACTGAATACTGAATTGGTTGTTGAAACTGGTATGGGTATCTCTATTTTTTTGAAAATTTTAGTTTCTATTTTTGAATATGTGTTTCAAGGGTTACATTACACTGAAAGGAGGTCTGTCACTCTGTCACAAGGATGGTGTTATCAGTGATGTCATGAGTGATACATATATTTAAATATTTAAAAATTACTCGCTAATATATGTATTCACTAAGATACACTTTATAAGCCAGTTAACCAATCCATTTTTTTTTAAAAACATCCATTTAGACACCTATTTAAAAATGTATTCTTCCATCGACCTTTACAAAAACATATTTATTTTTCAGAAAGACACACATTCACTGGATGGTGTCATCAGTGATGTCATGAGTGATGTCACTGACCATGTCATCAGTGATGTAATATGTTACGTCATCAGTAGTGCATTGCAGGTGCGCAAGTTATAGTGAGTCCATAGGTTTCACACCAGTTAAAGTTAAGAATTACCATTTAAAAATCCTATTAAATTCACTGAAAAAACCATAGGTTTGACACTAGTTATAGTTAGCTGGAAATTTTACTGACATAAAACCATTGAAATTCCCACGTTATAGTTAGTTGGACTCACTATAACTTGAGCCGCCTGCAAAGCACTGCTGATGACGTCACATATTACATCACTCATGACATGGTCAGTGACACCGCCACCACCACAAGAACCACCACAACACCACAGTGGTGGAGAAGAAGAAGAGGAGGAGGAGGAGGAGGAGAGGCGGTTCCTGCCTGAAGATAATACCCCCTATAAGCCAAAGGAGCACATTGTCTGGGAGTTTTTTAAAATCCCAAGGGGCCTAAAGAAAGTTAATGCTCCAAAAGTTACATGTCTGATCTGTGGCACTGTCCTTTACAGGGGGAACCCTGCCAAAAAGTATTCTTTTGGCAACAATACTATGATTTGCCACATGCAACGCCGGCACCCAAACAACTATGCTGCGGCAGAGGTCAGAGAACTGACCAGAAACCCTCCGCAATCTTCTCCCAGCACCTCCCAAAGTAAACAACCCACTCCATCGTGTACAGAGAAAAGGGAGATGGTCCCAAATATCCAACCCCAGTTTGGAGTTTTTAAAATAGTTTGTAAATTTTGCGGGACTACAATTTGCTATGGAGAGCAAAGTATTAAACTGATTAACCGTGCTGGAGACAACCACAAGTGCAAAAACAAGCCTTAATTTTTTCCTGGTTTTTTTGCTCCAGTTGAGCCATTTACAATTCCCTGTTTTTTGTTTGTCCCCATAAAAATTACAAAAAATATATAAAATTGTTCATAAAAGCCAAAAAATGTAAAAAAAATTCCATAAAACAATAAAAAAAATGTAAAACAACAAAAAGAATTAAAAAAACAGTTCTTTTTAGAACTACCTCCAATTTATAAAAAAATGCTACATTTTTTAAAAACTCTGTCATTCTTTTTTCCCCATGGTACGCTCCCCAGTACACTCCGCGGTGCGCGTACCGGGCGCTCCCCCCGCGCAAATCGAAAAAAAAAAATATTTTTTTTTTTTGCCCCGCGGGGCCCTTTTATGGTGCTTACAACTTACAGCATTATGTGAGTCCTCGGTTTATGTCTATGTACCCACAAAGATTTAAACCAATGTCTTTCAAGCGTTCTTCCACGTGATCAAGCCGTTTTTCGGCGAAACGCGTTGTGGAATAAACAGCACTGTTTTGGATTTAGTGACTACCTCATTTTTGTCCTGAGAGCGTGCTTGAGAGACTTTTGACCTAAGAGAATATATATATATATATATATATATATATATATATATATATATATATATATATATATATATATATATATATATATATATATATATATATATATTCCACACAAAGTTCCAATAAAGTACGCTCTCAGGAACGACACAACAATCCAGGAGTAAACTTTGATCCTTAGTTTATTCACACAACGCGTTTCGGCGACTTGCCTTGATCACGTGTGACAAAGTGTGTGAGAAAGTGTGCCATTAAATGAAGTTACAAAGTCACAACAGAAATAGGACTGCGTATTGGTATACAAAATAATGTCGGCCATCTTGTAATGGTGTTGTAAACATAACAATGACGTGACTAATTCATCAAAATAACATTTATAAGATGAGCTTCACAACCATCAATAATTATACAATTAAAGTTGCATGATTGGTACGGCAAAGGGTCTCAGTCAAGCAGTGATTCTCGGGGAAGTAAAACCCGCACTAGAAACAGATGAAACATCATCTACTGTTCATTGACAAGTGTCCTGATAAGTGAGACACAGCACCTATTGTGATTAGATGTAAACATATGATACACCTAATCAGTAATACTTTCAATTGCAAAGGCGTCAGCAACAATAAACAGAAAGTGAGCAGCATAATGAGTCACAGTTTACTATACAGTGCTAACTGCATACCTCCTATACAGTAACTTGAAGGCAGAACTGAAATATACACTGGCCTCTTAAAGCAGGTAAGAGCAATCAAAATATTCTATTTGTCAACGACATAAATAAAGCCCATCTTAATGCAAATTGCTGCAGTAGTCTCTCATCGATCTGAGATACGAGCTGGGTACAATAGATCTGTACTCAGAGATATTGTTGACAAGTGTCCATGCGAACAAATCAGAGACAATGTATCTTAACATCACAATTGGTGTGTTAGAACCGATGCTCACCCATCAGAAGTGTCTTCATTCATACCCGTACCAAAAGGACATAGTCCTACTTGAAAAAGTGACTTCAGTAATGTCGAACAGGTGCAAACAAAGGAGGGTGACTGACTGTGAGTTGGTGTCTAGAAAAAGAAATGGTGAAACCGGAACAAGTGCCCGAGACAGAGGTGCCCATTTGAAGAATCCATTCATACTGGGTGACCCTGCCTGTACACCTGTAAAAAAATGCATAAAGAAGAAAATATGTTAAAATATATACCAGCACACATGAAAAACATGTATAAAGATACAAGTAGATCAAATAAAATCACTTAGAAAACCAACTAAAGTTGATAGTTCAACAGATACGAACAATCGATTGCAAGGGGCATGGTCAATACAATCCCATAGAAGGACTCAAATAGATCCCTATGAGTCCTCCCTGAGGTGTACTTCCAGTTCTTCGTCCCAGTTAAGGCCCCCAGGATGTTTACTTTGAAAATTGATGATGTGTTTCGATTCATGTTGTCTAAGGGATAGTAATCTATCTCCACCCCTGGGACTAACATGAACTTGTTCTATGAGCATATAACTTAGCAAATTGGCATCAGAGTAGTGTTTCTCCCTGAAATGACGTGCTACAGGATATTTCGGGTCTTGGTTGGTTATAGCCCTTCGATGTTCAAGTACTCTTTTCTTAGCACTGCACTTGGTACTCCCTATATACCACAGGTGACAGGGGCATTCAATCACGTAAACAACATAACTGGTACTGCAAGTGAGGAATTGAGTTATTTTTCTCCTGACTCCATTGTACACCAACTAATTTTAAAAACACTATTGCTGCAGGCTTTGCAGTGGCTGCAAGGGTAGAAACCCTGTAGGCCATGTTCAGTAGTGTCTCTGTATTGAGTAATGTCATTTCTAGTTACCAGATCCCTGATATTCAGATTGCGCCTGTAAGTTATGCTCGGTCGTTCCTTGACCACACTACCTATGATGTTATCATGTCTCAAAATGTCCCAGTGTTTGGCTATCACCCTCTTGACACCTTCAGATTTGGCATTATAAGTGAGTATCAATCTGGTGGTGTCATCAGTTTCTTCCAGTACAGGCTCAACATTGTCTAAGGTTACTTTTCTGTCTACCTTCTCAGCTCGAACAATGGCTCGCTTGATGACCCAATTGGGGTAGCCCCTTTCTCTGAACCTTTCCGCAATGATATCTTGTTCCCTTTCAAAAGACTCCACCGTATTACAATTTCTTTTCGCCCTCAGCAGTTCCCCATAAGGTATGCTCCATTTGAGCACCTCTGGATGGCTGCTGAGGGCATGCAATACACTATTGCCTGCTGTATCCTTGCGAAATAGGGAAGTGCAGATACGGTTGTTTTTGATTTCTAATCTGACATCCAGGTACTCGACAGTTGTGTTGCTAATGGTTCCTGACAGCTTGATGTTATATCTGTTAATGTTGAGGTTGTCAACAAAGGTTTCAGCCTGATCTTTGCTCCCCCTATAGACAATAAATAGGTCGTCTATATAGCGGAGCCATACCACTACTCTAAGGAAATCTTCCCTTAAGGTAGTACTGCCATGGATTTCCTGCTCCCAGTATCCCATGAACAGATTCGCGAAACTGGGAGCAAAGCAAGAACCCATGGCAGTACCGTTGATCTGCCTGTAGAGGGCGCCATCAAATGAGAAAATGTTGTTCTTCAGGCAAAAGTCAATCATGGCCATGATCATGACATTGTGTTCAAAGAACTTGATTGATCTGTTGCGCAGATAGAATTCACAAGCTTCAAGTCCCTGTTGGTGGTCAATAATGGTGTATAACGAATGAACGTCAAGCACCATAAAGTTCCAATCGCTTTCCCACTTAAGAGAGTCAATTTTAGTAAGGAAATCTTTCGTATCCCTAAGATAGCTAGGCAGTGTGACCACATAATCTCTAAGAAAGTGATCTACATATTTTGAAATATGCTCACCAACGCTGCCTATGGAGGAAACTATGGGACGCCCTGGCGGTTGTGTTTTATGCTTATGGAGTTTGGGCAACAGATACATTATCGGAAGAATAGGATGGTCTTTTTTAAGGTAACAATATTCTTCCCAGGTGAGTAACCCCTGGTCCTTCCACATAACAAGTTTTTCCCAGATCTCAGTGATGCTATTACTATAGGCAGATCTCATGATCTGTATATAGAACTTGTCATCACCGAGTTGGCGCATGGCTTCAGCGATATAATCGCTTCTGTTAAGTACCACAATGTTGCCCCCCTTGTCGGCAGGACGTATGACAATAGACAAGTCTTCTTGCAAAGATTTCAAAACATCTCTCTGTTTAGGAGTCAAATTATTGGGTGTATTATTTTTACGGTTATTCTTATCTCCATGTTTCGATCTTAATTTTAATAGATCCTTCACAGCACATTCGTGGAAAGTATCTATATTGTCATGGGGAAGAGTAGGCATGAAAGTGGATCTTGTTTTAAAGTTGTTGTTAGCAGCCGCTCCAACCTCAAAACCAGCTTCTCTGAGTGTGTCAACTGATGTAGTTAGCTCATTACCATTGTCCGCTGCCATATCTAATTGGGCAATGGCAAGGAGACTATCCACATCTCCCACATTAAAGTCATTATTATGACTACTGTCTGAAAGGTCTGTGTTGGGTCCACGCCCAAGTCTTTTTAGTTTGTACCACTTTTTCAATTTGATTTTGCGTACAAATCTGAATAAGTCTATGCGAGTCTCAGTAAAATTAAAGTAAGCAGTAGGACAAAAGGAAATACCTAAACATAAAGTACGTTTTTCAAGTTCACTAAGTGGTCTTTTAGAAAGATTCACAATGGTACGATTTACCATTTTTGTATCCATTATTTGGTCTTGTTGGAGCGAGTGACACGTTTTCCCATGGCTCCCTTTCCTTTGTCTTGATTCCCAGCGTTGTTGTAGTCTTTTTTTGCGGTTTCTTCGTTTTTTCTTTCTTGTTGTTGATGCGTTGCCTGGCCTCTGCCACGGCCTCGACCCCTCCCTCTGGATTTCTGTGGGGTGTCTGCTCTTGTTTTTTGTCTGTCTTTTTGCATCACTCGGAATTCGTTTAAAAAATTCACTTGCTTGGGTATTCGATCTGCTCCTGATGTTTGTTCTAGGGAGGCCTCCGAGTCCGTATCACTAATGACTGGAATTTCCATAGAGATATTGGATGCAGTTGCCCCTGCTTGTTCATTCAACTCCTCTCGATACAGGTGGTCATACTTTTTACTGAAAGTGAGGATCCGTCCACTTTCATAATCAGCATAGTCTCTATTCATTTTATGTTGTTTTCTTAGTTTGATATCTTCCTCATGTTTGTTCAAACGTTCTTTCATTTGTTCCATCAGTTTTTTCATAGTGGAATCATCCACGGACGTTGTAAGATCCTCCATTAAACTTTTGATTTGTTTCAGTAATTCTTCTCTATCCTCCCACGCATATTTTATGAGAATCTCCATCATAGCTTTAGAACTTTTGGCAGAGTTATTGGACCAATCTTGTAGCATGTTAGGGTTTGGTGACTCGTAAGTGGGAGTAATAAAGATCCTCAAGCCTCTTGGTACCATAGATTGATCCACGTAGTTTTGTAGGGAAATTGCTTCCCACCATTTGGAAATTTCCGTACGTCGTAGTTTTTCCAATTTTTTTAGTTTATCTTCCAAGGTGTTAGTACTAGCGTTTGTGCCGATGTTTCTGTTGACATTAAGATTTCCACCTGGTTTTCTACTGAACAGGGCTTGTGCTGCTTCCCGTCTACTTGCTTCTTCTTCCATGTTAGGGTGCTACTAAGGATCAATGGAATATTTGAATTGTTATTGTTCCCCTCTGGATGAAATCCAGAGTTCTTTTTGCCGGTTACAAACGCAAAACTCCACTGGTTACTAAACAGTACTGGTTGCAGATTCGGTCAACACCACCATGTGATGCTGGCGGAGAACAGGTAAAGATGTTGAATATAGAGTTCGACCCTCCGCCTATGAGATACTGCAACAAAGTAATCCAACGCGTTTTGAAAATCAGGCGTCTCCCACTAGAAAGGCAGTTACCACTCACTCCCGCTGCCCCGCGATTAGGCAAACACTGCCCGGAGTAACCCGAGCTCGTGATACCCTCCCGCAAAGGACGGAAAGTGAAACGTGGGCTTACCTCACAAGTGGACGCTATGGAGATAGAGGTCTTGATTCACCGCTGCTTCTTCACTGAAATCCGTAAAATACGGCGGACCGGCCGGTCAAGGTGCGTTGCTCAATTTGAATGTCCAACAAAGCTACTTCTGCTGCAACACTGTGACCCGTTGAAAAGTGGCGTACGCTCCGGCGAAGCAACCGGAAAATAAGTATTCCACACAAAGTTCCAATAAAGTACGCTCTCAGGAACGACACAACAATCCAGGAGTAAACTTAGATCCTTAGTTTATTCACACAACGCGTTTCGGCGACTTGCCTTGATCACGTGTGACAAAGTGTGTGAGAAAGTGTGCCATTAAATGAAGTTACAAAGTCACAACAGAAATAGGACTACGTATTGGTATACAAAATAATGTCGGCCATCTTGAGAATCACTGCTTGACTGAGACCCTTTGCCGTACCAATCATGCAACTTTAATTGTATAATTATTGATGGTTGTGAAGCTCATCTTATAAATGTTATTTTGATGAATTAGTCACGTCATTGTTATGTTTACAACACCATTACAAGATGGCCGACATTATTTTGTATACCAATACGTAGTCCTATTTCTGTTGTGACTTTGTAACTTCATTTAATGGCACACTTTCTCACACACTTTGTCACACGTGATCAAGGCAAGTCGCCGAAACGCGTTGTGTGGATAAACTAAGGATCTAAGTTTACTCCTGGATTGTTGTGTCGTTCCTGAGAGCGTACTTTATTGGAACTTTGTGTGGAATACTTATTTTCCGGTTGCTTCGCCAGAGCGTACGCCACTTTTCAACGGGTCACAGTGTTGCAGCAGAAGTAGCTTTGTTGGACTTATATATATATTTATATATTCATCACACAAAGGGTGCTCACATTGAAGACGCCTCAGACCAGGGATGTTAACGCCTTTAATTGTTGTTTTACAGCCTCGCAGCCCCACAGTGAAATCGCCAGCCCAACGCGTTTCAAGCACTAGCGTGCTCTTGTTCACGTCCAAAGTGGAGGAGAGTGAAAGCAGTCTTGCAGGGAAACGCCTGATAACTCAAAGAAGTCCCGCCTCAGTGGGCGTGTACATGCAAGGCATGCTGGTATTTTGAGTTCCCCTGATGTTTAGCCCATGTGGGTGCCGCCTCATGTCTCCAAATAGTCAATAATAAAAAACCCCAGTGGGTTTGCGGGGTGCTGGAAAGCCTTGCCAAGCTGATTGTGACTAGTCCAACAACACGACTTTCCCTGATTCCTTCAGCGTGTTTGGAGATCCAAACACAGGATCCGCTTCTCACGGCAGGGCGTCCTCGCGACCGAGCCAGCCGCAACAGATTCATCACACAAAGGGTGCTCACATTGAAGACGCCTCAGACCAGGGATGTTAACGCCTTTAATTGTTGTTTTACAGCCTCGCAGATCATCATGCTCCCCACAGTAAAATCGCCAGCCCAACGCGTTTCAAGCACTAGCGTGCTCTTGTTCACGGGCAACTTGAGGCAAATCGGCACCCACTGGGGAAGTATATGCAAAGGACCACGAAGACCATGATGCCTCTGAGCACACGCCCATTGGGGCTGGACTTTCTATCATTTTAAGGAGCCTTTGTAACTTGCCGATTTTATCACTCACCTTTCAGCCCGTGAACAAGAGCACAGCGGTGCTCGAAACGCGTTGGGCAATTTACTTTTAATTGAAGGAGTTCTTGATGCTGCTAAACTGATGTCTGCCATTAAAGGTGTTGAAACTTCTCAGTGTGTGGCGTCTCCACAAGGGTGAAAAGAAATGTGTGAGAATGTTTTGCGGCTCGCTCAGTTGCGGAGACGCCCTTCTGCAACCAGGCGGATCTGTTGGTCGGTTAACGCCGAGCAAAAAGAAACGGAGAAAGCCGTGTGGTATGGCTTTATTACTCTCAGATGCAGCGGTGTCTTTACCCCTCCAAACCCACTTGGGGCATACTGCAGGACACTTGAGGCAAATCGGCACCCACTGGGGAAGTATATGCAAAGGACCACGAAGACCATGATGCCTCTGAGCACACGCCCATTGGGGCGGGACTTTCTATCAGTTTAAGGAGCCTTTGTAACTTTCCGATTTTATCATTCACCTTTCAGCCCGTGAACAAGAGCACAGCGGTGCTCGAAACGCGTTGGGCAATTGACTTTTAATTGAAGGAGTTCTTGATGCTGCTAAACTGATGTCTGCCATTAAAGGTGTTGAAACTTCTCTGTGTGTGGCGTCTCCACAAGGGTGAAAAGAAATGTGTGAGAATGTTTTGCGGCTCGCTCAGTCGCGGAGACGCCCTTCTGCAACCAGGCGGATCTGTTGGCCGGCTAACTCCGAGCAAAAAGAAACGGAGAAAGCCGTGTGGTATGGCTTTATTACTCTCAGATGCAGCAGTGTCTTTACCCCTCCAAACCCACTTGGGGCATACTGCAGGACACTTGAGGCAAATCGGCACCCACTGGGGAAGTATATACAAAGGACCACGAAGACCATGATGCCTCTGAGCACACGCCCATAGAGACGGGACTTTCTATCAGTTTAAGGAGCCTTTGTAACTTGCCAATTTTATCACTCACCTTTCAGCCCGTGAACAAGAGCACAGCGGTGCTCGAAACGCGTTGGGCAATTGACTTTTAATTGAAGGAGTTCTTGATGCTGCCAAACTGATGTCTGCCATTAAAGGTGTTGAAACTTCTCCGTGTGTGGCGTCTCCACAAGGGTGAAAAGAAATGTGTGAGAATATATATATTTATATATTTATATATATATATATATATATATATATATATATATATATATATATATATATATATATATATATATATATATATATATATATATATATATATATATATATATATATATATATATTCACTGAAAAAAACATAGGTTTCACACCAGTTATAGTTAGCTGGAAATTTTACTGATATAAAACCATTGAAATTCCCACGTTATAGTTAGATGGACTCACTATAACTTGCGCGTGCAATGCACTGCTGATGACATCACATATTACATCACTCATGACATGGTCAGTGACATCACTCATGACATCACTGATGACACCATCCAGTGAATGTGTGTCTTTCTGAAAAATAAATATATTTTATATATGTATATGTAAAAGTTGATGGAAGAATAAATGTTTAAATAAGTGTCTAAATGGATGGTTTTTAAAAATTGATTGGTTAACTGGCTTAATAAGACATCATCAGCAGTGCATTGCACGCGCAAGTTATAGTGAGTCCATCTAACTATAACGTGGGAATTTCAATGGTTTTATATCAGTAAAATTTCCAGCTAACTATAACTGGTGTGAAACCTATGGTTTTTTCAGTGAATTTAATAGGTTTTTTAAATGCTAATTCCTAACTATAACTGGTGTGAAACCTATGGTTTTTTCAGTGAATTTCATAGGTTTTTTAAATGCTAATTCCTTTGTATATCGAGTTTCTAACGTTTTTTTTTTTTTACAATTTGCTGTTTTTTTTAAAGTATTCATTTTTTTTTATATAATTTTTTTCTTTTGCGCTCTGGGTGCACGCTCCGGGAAGCTTTCAGCTAAGCTCTCCTGTAAGCTTTTCCGTGAGCTCATCTGAAAGCGCACCCAGAGCGCAACTGTCGTTCGTGAAAAAAAATATGAATGAAAAGTTAATAATAATGCAAAACATTTCGTACCATACAAATAAAATTAGTTTTTTTTAATAAGGAAAATGATTATGCATTTCTGTAAAATTTTGATGACGTCACTTCGGCGCGCAACGTAAGTGCCCTCAGAAGCGCCTACGTTCGCGGCGCGTAAACGCACGCAAAAGCGCCTACGATCGCGCCACGTTTGCGCCCCGGAAGCGCCTACGATCGCGCTGCGTAAACGCACCGGAAGTGCTCCGGAGCGCGCAGCGTAAACGCGTCGGGTCATGTGACCCTAAAATAAAGCTTTTCATTGGTTGCTAACAGTTTTTTTTTACAATGAATGAAATCCCCACCCATTTCCTTCACTTCTTCTTTCACTTTTGTGACTGAAAGACCTGCCTTTTTGCTCTTGCTTATTTCTTGGATAATCATGGCTGCCAGACCATCCAGCAGTGAAGATGACTCCAATGATTTCATTGATGAAGAGCCTCCTCAGCCGAAGGTCAAAGAGCATTTCATCTGGAAATTTTTTAAGTTTCCAACAGACCAGAAAAAGGTGAATGCACCAAAAGTAGAGTGCAGGATCTGCAAACAGGTCCTGTCACGGGGTAACCCCCAAAAAAAGTATTCTTTTGGCAACTTCACCATGATTCGCCATGTGGAGAGGAGGCACCCCCAGAATTTTGCCCGGGAAAGTGTCAGGGCTCTGGCACAAGAGGTTCCCAGAGATGGGGCCTCTACATCAACAGGAGGAGCAACTTCTTCTGGGAGAGAGCAATCGCAGGAGCAGGTGGCAAACATACAACCTGCATTTAACCATGGGGTCGTCAAATGCAGATACTGCAATCAACTCCTCACCTATGGGGAGCAAAGTGTCCTGCTCATGGTTCGAGCATTGGAGAACCATCGCTGCCCTTCCCACCCCTAATTTTTTTCTTTTCTTTTTGCTCCTGTTGAGCAGTTTCCATTCCCTGTTTTTGTTCCTGTTCAGTTAAAAGAAGAAAACCAAAAGTTCTTTTCAGAACTACCTCCAATTCTCATCAAAGAGCTATATTCTTAAAAAAATGAAGAGTAAGTGAAATATAGTGCATTGATAATTGAAAGGAGAATGAGTAAGAAAGAACAGAAAGGTATGAGAGGTGAAAGGAAGTGAAGTAGGAGGAATGAAAGAAGGTGAGTGTTAGAAAAGAAAGTTATGACACAGTGAATAAACTGGAGGCCTCATTTCTGAAAAGTGACGCATCGCTACGTGAAAACAGCGATGCGTCACTTTTCTGGACGCACTCCTTATGACATTCCAGATATGTCATATTTAATATATGACTAATCAATTCGCAAGGAGTTACAGATATGTCAGTATTTCTGACGTATCTGTAAACACAAAAGTAACGCATTGCTGGAGTGCGTCACAAAAGTGACGCAACTCCAGTAATGTGTCCTTTCACATGGAAAAAGCACCATGTGAAAGGTTTGCTGTGAAGCAGGCGCAAGATTTTGGCGCAACAGCATCCTAAAAGTGACGCACTGCGTCATTATTACCAAGCTTTTTGCAGGGGAACACCCCCTCTGCATGCATTATACCTGACACTATTTTTAAAAAGTGACGCATCTAGGTACATGGGTCACTTTTTAAAACTCTGCGCCACATTATATCTGCATCAGGTATAATGTATGCAGAGGGGGCAATCCCTCGCAAAAAGCTTGGTAATAACGACGTACTGAAATCTATGAGATTTCTCTGCGTCACTTTTAGGATGCTGTTGCGTCAAAATCTTGCGCCTGCCTCGCGTCACTTTCATGTTTACAGATATGTGAGAAATACTGACGTATCTGTAACTCCTTGCAACATGATTCGTCATACATTAAATATGACACATCTGGAATGTCATAAGGAGTGCGCACAGAAAAGTGACGCATCACACCAGCAGTATAATAAAATGTGCCTCGTTGCACTATATTTAAAGGATGCAACAGCATCCTAAAAGTGACGCAGTGAAATCTCAAACATTTCACTGCGTCGCTATTACAAAGCTTTTTGCGGGGGAACACCCCCTCTGCATGCATTATACCTCACGCAGATATAATGTGGCGCTTGATTTTAAAAAGTGACCCATCTACCTAGATACGTCACTTTTTAAATATAACGCAACGAGGCACATTTTTTTACACCACTGGTGCGATGCGTCACTTTTCTGTGCGCACTCCTTATGACATTCCAAGTAACGCATTGCTGGAGTGTGTCACAAAAGTGACGCAACTCCAGTAATGTGTCCTTTCACATGGAAAAAGCACCATGTGAAAGGGCTTGCGTCAGTCTAACACCTGCTGTAAAGCAGGCACAAGATTTTGACGCAACAGCATACTAAAAGTGACGCAGTGAAATCTCAAAGATTTCACTGCGTCGCTATTACAAAGCTTTTTGCGGGAGAACACCCCCTCTGCATGCATTATACCTGACGCTATTTTTAAAAAGTGACGCATCTAGGTACATGGGTCACTTTTTAAAACTCTGCGCCACATTATATCTGCGTCAGCTATAATGTATGCAAAGGGGGCATTCCCCCGCAAAAAGCTTGGTAATAACGACGTACTGAAATCTATAAGATTTCTCTGCGTCACTTTTAGGATGCTGTTGCGTCAAAATCTTGCACCTGCCTCGCATCACTTTTATGTTTACAGATATGTCAGAAATACTGATGTATCTGTAACTCCTTGCAACATGATTCGTCATACATTAAATATGACACATCTGGAATGTCATAAGGAGTGCGCACAGAAAAGTGACGCATCACAACAGCAGTGTAAAAAAATGTGCCTCATTGCACTATATTTAAAAAGTGACGCATCTAGATAGATGCGTCACTTTTTAAATATTGCATAACAATGCGCATTTTTTTACACCGCTGGTGCGTCACAAAAATTGACGCACAGGAGGCGCAAAACTAGCAGCGCAAGGCCTTCATAAATATGGTCCTGGATTTTCCCCGTGCTTCGCCGGTGCGCGTACCATGCGCTTCCCCCGCGCAAAACGAAAAAAAAAAAAAAATTTAATGCCCTGCAGGACCCTATTTTAGCCCCTACATCAAACCTAGGGGGTCAGAGGGGGTCTACTCTTCCCCCTTATGGTCATTTGCCCCTTTTTTTTTCAAACCCCTTGTGTCTCGATTTTACCGAGACACAAGATGGCGGCCGCTCCAGACTGTTTAGAATGTTTACAGACACCCAAGAGCCAATCAGCTTTCTGCGCGCAAGTCGCGTGTCGCGCCGGGAGCGCACTCCGGTGCGCGCACCGGAGAGCGCATATAGATATATATATTTTTTTGAACCTAAATTACTCAAAATCCACTGCAGCACATATCTTGAGACATAGCAAAGGCACATCGGGCTACCAGTCCCTTCAATTTTGCCAAGTTTGCTGGAAATCCATTCAGCCGTTCGGGCTAAAAGTGAAATCGACCGCCCTATGGAAATTTACATGGGGAAAACGCGTTTTGGGACCCCCCTTTTATCTCGGCCCCCGCTTGACGTATCCCCCCCAAACTTTCAAGGAAGGACCCGAGCTCGACGAGGCCATTTTCAGGAAATTTTCAGGCAGATTCGTCAACCGGTGCCAAAGTTATTCCAAATAGAAATTTGAGATTTAACATTGAAAAAAATCCTAACTATAACTACCTACTGGCGACCGCCAGTAGGTAATATGTATATATATATATATATATATATATATATATATATATATATATATATATATATATATTACCTACTGGCGGTCGCCAGTAGGTATATATAGTTAGGATTTTTTCTCTATGGGATTCTTGAAAATTCTATGTCTAATAACTTTGGCGTTTGTGGACGGAATTGGCTGAAATTTTCAGGAAAATGGAACATTTTGTTTCTGAGCAGCCCCTGACAATTTGGGGGGGTTTCATCAAGGGGGGGCCGAGAAAAAAGGGGGGTCCCAAAACGCGTTTTTCCCATGTTAATTTCCATAGGGCGGTTGGCCTCACTTTTAGCTCGAACGGCTGAATGGATTTGCACGAAACTTGGCAAAATTGTAGGGACTGTTAGCCCGATGTGCCTTTGCTAGGTCTCAATATATGTGCTCCAGTGGATTTTGAGTAATTTAGGTTCAAAAAAGATATATATCTGGGCGGAGCCTAACCACACATCTGATCTGATTGGCTGTCAGCACTTCATCCAAGAAGTGTTGGCAGCCATCTTGGGACCAATATACATGATAGCACCTCATTAAAAAGCATTGTAGTTAATAGAGGGTTTTAGGACTTTAGTTACATTATAAATCATTTGTTGATGGTACCATACTCGTTTTAGGAATTGTGGTGGGTTCTAAGGTGATTTTACCATGTGAAAAAACCTTCTGCTGTGATATCATGAATATTGTTTGAAAGAAAACTAATATCTCATGATTTTCCCACAGTGGTTTGGAAGGGGATCTATAAGCTAAACTGAAAGCATATTTTCTGTAAATTTACATTATCTTTCTCAGTCATGTGAAAATGAAGTCTGACATTCTCAGTAAAACATGTACATCCAACAAGGACAGAGACTGTCAGTTGATTCCTTTGTGTTCTACTGCAGCCTCCTAGAGTGTTCTAAAGAACAACTAGAGCGCTAACAGTCCTACTTATTACAAAGGTATGGCACACCTGAAGCCATCTTGATTGGAATAAAGTGGTAACTCTTAAAACATTTAATTTAAAAAGAAACAACATGAGGGGGTATATTTTGCCATAGAAAGTATGATTAGTGCTGCAGAATGAAAAATTAGGGCACATTTTGAGTGACTTCTCAAATCCTTTTCTATTTCATTAAAACATTCTGACATGCAGTCTCCCAAAATGGCCACCAGAGACAAAAGAGCCCAAATGTAGCCCAAATATCACCCAGATGTAGCCCAAGTATAGCCCAATGACAGAATGTCCCAGAGTGTTCTAAAGAACAACTAGAGCGCTAACAGTCCTACTTATTACAAAGGTATGGCACACCTGAAGCCATCTTGATTGGAATAAAGTGGTAACTCTTAAAACATTTAATTTAAAAAGAAACAACATGAGGGGGTATATTTTGCCATAGAAAGTATGATTAGTGCTGCAGAATGAAAAATTAGGGCACATTTTGAGTGACTTCTCAAATCCTTTTCTATTTCATTAAAACATTCTGACATGCAGTCTCCCAAAATGGCCACCAGAGACAAAAGAGCCAAATGTAGCCCAAATATCACCCAGATGTAGCCCAAGTATAGCCCAATGACAGAATGTCCCAGAGTGTTCTAAAGAACAACTAGAGCGCTAACAGTCCTACTTATTACAAAGGTAAAGCACACCTGCAGCCATCGTGATGGGAATAAAGTGGTAACTCTTAAAACATTTAATTTAAAAAGGAACAAAATGAGGGGGTATATTATGCAATAGAAGGTATTATTAGTGCTGCAGAAAGAAAAATTAGGGCACATTTTGAGTGACTTTTCAAATCCTCTTCTATTTCATTAAAAAATTCTGACATGCAGTCTCCCAAAATGGCCACCAGAGACAAAAGAGCCCAAATGTAGCCCAAATATCACCCAGATGTAGCCCAAGTATAGCCCAATGACAGAATGTCCCAGAGTGTTCTAAAGAACAACTAGAGCGCTAACAGTCCTACTTATTACAAAGGTATGGCACACCTGAAGCCATCTTGATTGGAATAAAGTGGTAACTCTTAAAACATTTAATTTAAAAAGGAACAAAATGAGGGGGTATATTTTGCCATATGAATTATGATTAGTGCTGCAGAAAGAAAAATTAGGGCACATTTTGAGTGACTTCTCAAACCCTCTTCAATTTCATTAAAAAATTCTGACATACAGTCTCCCAAGATGGCCACCAGAGACAAAAGAGCCTAAATGTAGCCCAAATATCACCCAGATGTACCCCAAGTATAGCCCAATAACAGAATTTCCCAGAGTGTTCTAAAGAACAACTAGAGCGCTAACAGTCTTACTTATGACAAAAGTATGGCACACCAGAAGCCATCTTGATTGGAATGAAGTGGTAAGTCTGAAAACACTCAATTTAAAAACGAACAACATGAGGGGGTTAATTTTGCCATAGAAAGTATGATTAGTGCTTCAGAAAGAAAAATTAGGGATCATTTTGAGTGACTTCTCAAATCCTCTTCTATTTCATGAAAAAAATTCGGACATGCAGACTGAAACATGCACTTTGAATACCAGCAGCAGACGTCCCTGGTGAGCAGTAGCTTTACTACAGTGATCTAATGTGCAACTAGAGTGCTAACATTCAGAATTTATGGCAAATGTGTGACACATCTGAATGCCTTCTTGATCGAACCAAAGTAAACAAGCATTGAAAATGCAATAGATCTCGCCCTCGTTTAAGTTAAAGCCATTCTGTTTGTAATGAGGTGGCTTTTTAGCTTTGCTTTTATTAGTGTTTTTTCAACTTTCATGTAAATAACATGCATCTGTATGCATATAAGTATATGTATGCATGCATTTATGTTTGTATTTATATAGATATACAGATGATATATGTTTATATATGTATGTATATATATATATTCACTGAAAAAACCATAGGTTATAGACCATATATAGTTAGGAATTAGCATTTACAAAACCTTGAAAATTCACTGAAAAAACCATAGGTTATAGACCATATATAGTTAGGAATTAGCATTTACAAAACCTTGAAAATTCACTGAAAAAACCATAGGTTATAGACCATATATAGTTAGGAATTCGCATTTACAAAACCTTATTTTACTCATACAAAACCATTGAAATTCCATATATAGTTAGTTGCACTAACTATATATCGCGCACCCGCAATCCACTGCTGATGATGTCACATATTACATCATTCATGACATGGTCAGTGACATCACTGATGACATCACTGATGACATCTCAAATGACATCACTGATGACATCACTGATGACAACATCCAGTGACTGTATGTTTCTGTAAAGTTAAAATATGTCTTACATATTGAAGAATGAGTGGATGTATAAGTGTCTGGATGAAGGATTTAGTAGGTGCATGACTGACTGTATGAGTGAGTGATTAAATGTGTCTCACTGAGTGCATGGGTTAGTGACTGAACTGTCTTAATTTGTGCATCATTATGTCTGTTGTTCTGTAAACTGTTGCATGTGTTGATAAGTAGCTATATGAGTAACTATATGGGTTATTGATTGGTTGCCCAAGTATTTGTATGGGAGACTGAGTGTGTGTGTGGGTGGCTGGGAGGTGTATGACTCTGTGCATAGATGTGTGAGCAGTTGATTCACTAGATGTATGGTTTCAAAAGTGCATGTGGAAACAGCTGTATGGGCGGTTGACTGTGCATGAGTGTATTGGTGAGTGAATGGATATCTCAGTGCTACATGTCAAAGTAAGTACATATGTAAAACACAGTACATGTGAGAGTTGACATATATAAATAACTGTGCATAAGAGCCAGTGAATGTGTGAGTGGCTGTATGGATCATTGTGAACTTGTATCAGGGATTGTATAAGAGAGTAAATATGTGTTAGTAAATGTTTGAATAAGTAAAGTTTGTATAACTGTATAGTTGAGGAAATGGAGGTGTGATTGATTCTTTGCATGACTGACTAGGTGTGTGAGTAACTCCATGGATGAGTGACAGTCTGTGAGTGTCTGTTTACACTGATTGTATCTAAGGTTATATTAGAGTCTGAAGAGGTTCATCGTATTATCACATGAATGATATCATCAGTGATGTGATCAGTAATGTCAAATGAGATGTCATCAGTGATGTGATCAGTGATGTCATTTGAGATGTCATCAGTGATGTCATTTGAGATGTCATCAGTGATGTCACTGACCATGTCATGAATGATGTAATATGTGACATCATCAGCAGTGGATTGCGGTTGCGCGATATATAGTTAGTGCAACTAACTATATATGGAATTTCAATGGTTTTGTGTGAGTAAAATAAGGTTTTGTAAATGCGAATTCCTAACTATATATGGTCTATAACCTATGGTTTTTTCAGTGAATATATATATATATATATATATATATATATATATATATATATATATATATATATTACCTACTGGCGTCTCGCCAGTAGGTATATATAGTTAGGATTTTTTGTCTATGGGACTTTTGAAAATTCTATGTCTAATAACTTTGGCGTTTGTGGACGGAATCGGCTGAAATTTTCAGGAAAATGGCACATTTTGTTTCTGAGCAGCCCCTGAAAATGTGGGGGGGTTTCCTCAAGGGGGGGCCGAGAAAAAAGGGGGGTCCCAAAACGCGTTTTCCCCATGTTAATTTCCATAGGGCGGTTGGCCTCACTTTTAGCTCGAACGGCTGAATGGATTTGCACGAAACTTTGCAAAATTGTAGGGACTGTTAGCCCGATGTGCCTTTGCTAGGTCTCAATATATGTGCTCCAGTGGATTTTGAGAAATTAACGTTCAAAACAAGATATATATCTGTAACAGCGCTCCGGGCTGCGCTCCGGTCCGCTTACTTTTCGCGAAACAGAACTTTGCGATGCGAAGCTGATTGGCTCCCCGGTGTCTGTCAACATTCTAAACAGTCCGGAGCGGCCGCCATCTTATCTCTCGGTAGGATCGAGAGATAAGAAGAGGTGAAAAACGAAGGGGGAATTTAATGAAAGGGGGCAAGGTATACCCCTCTTGACCCCCTAGGAATGTTGTTGGGGTTATTAAAGGGTCCCGTGGGGAAAATAAAAAAAAAATTATTTTTCACGGTAGAAGCGCTTCCCGGGCCGCGAACTGGGCCGCAAACTGGTAGCGAAACGGGAATTCGCCATTTTGTGCTTCGTTTTAATTAAATTACTAGGTATAAGGGGGTGCGGGAGACGTATCCTAATCCCTTATGTTTTCTGAGGGTGGCTGAGGAGGCTCATATATGTTGATATATGTCTTCCAGCGGCTGTGTGTGCGTCATCTTGTCTCTCGGTAGGATCGAGAGAGAAGAAGAGGTGAAAAACGAAGGGGGAATTTAATGAAAGGGGGCAAGGTATTCCCCTCTTGACCCCCTAGGAATGATGTTGGGGTTATTAAAGGGTCCCGTGGGGAAAAAAAAATTGATTTTTCACGGTAGAAGCGCTTCCCGGGCCGCAAACTGGTAGCGAAACGGTAATTCGCCATTTTGTGTTTTGTTTTAATTAAATTACTAGGTATAAGGGGGTGCGGGACGGGAGACGTATCCTGATCCCTTATGTTTTCTGAGGGTGGCTGAGGAGGCTTATATATGTTGATACATGTCTTCCAGCGGCTGTGCGTGAGCTTTTTTTTTTTTTTGCTGCGTGACGTCTGTTAACGTTCGATTCGATGGAAATCAGGAAGTGTTGACCGCCAATTTGTCAGTGCGATAAAATATTTTGTTATAAATGAATCCTTATTGATAAACATTGTCTGCGCCATCTTGCCTTTTTTCCAATGCCACAATTTTGTCGTGCACGGCAGCCATTTTAGATGCCAGGCCGGTCCCAGGCTATCACCTAGCCCTGCGGATGTAGTTTATGGCCCCAGCTGTAGAGAATCCAGACATGCCAACCCTCCCGATTCAGGCGTGAGACTACTGATTTCAGTGCTAGTCTCCCGCCTCCCGATTTCTGCAAGCAAAAACCCGGGGGCATATTACCAACAACTAGCGATAATTTTTGTCTCTAACTTGTTTAGAGACAAAAATTATCGCCGCACATCGGCGATTTTTATCGCAGATAAACCTTGCTATTAGCAAGGTTTATCGCAAATGCGATAAAAAACGGCCGCAATGCATGAATATCACTGAAAAGTCCGCGATATTCATGCATTATCGAGCAAATGCTCTTAGCCATGTTATCCACCTTCCATTGGATAACATGGCTAAGAACTGCTCAGGGCAGGTGTTAGCTTTTGGAGATATTCGCGCTTAGCGCGAATATCTCCAAAAGTTGGTAATAGGAGATAGCGATGTTAGGGACTGTTTCCAGTCGCTAACATCTTGGCACGCCCACTTTGCATGTCATTAGTGATAAATATCACTGACATGCAAAGCGGGGCCCAAGATGGTCGCTATCTCCTTTTAGCTGTCACTAACTGGTGTTAGCGACAGCTTGGTAATAGGGAGATAATTTTATCTCCGCTTTCTTGGCTTTTAAAGCCAAAAAAGCGGAGATAAACCCCCCTGATAATATGCCCCACGATTCCTCGGGGGTTTCAGGTGACAGGGCTTGGTATTGTGTTAGGTGGTAATTCTTCCAGGAAACGTCAGAGGGTCGATGCATGGGTTCTAGAAGGGGTGATAAACCATTTAAGCCTCATGAACAAGCGCATGGTCTTTTAAAGATCTGTGAAGTACTCGGGGCGGCGGTGTGTGTGTGTCCTCTTTCAGGAGCGGGCGGGGGGGGGCACTGCCAGCAACTTGCCAGGCAGTGTTCAACACTTGCATCACCCTTTCTCTGCCTGCTATTGCGCTCCATGCTTCGGAAAGGTAAGAAAAAGAACGTGCATTTGAGTTTGAAATGTCCGATCCTGTAGCAGTACACTTGCAAAGCCCACACATGACAATAACCCGATTCAAGGCCCCATTCACCCGATTTTTTAAAAATATATAGCACTCCAACAAAGTAGGATTATAAAACTTTATTAACTTTTAAATATAACGAACGCAACAAAAACTGTAAATACATTTAAAAAAATGTTGACAAAAAAAAGCAACAATGGTCAGAAGCTGTCTTTTGTGCGAATAGTCCCAAGGCAGCACAACGTGCTGAGTTCTGGACGGCACCCAGGTGATGTCACCTGGGTGCCGCACTGGTTTTTGGTTTCCTACAATGCAGCTCAGAAAAACAGCGTGGGGCGTCCCGGGTGGTGCGGGGGGAGGCCTCGTCAGTAGCGGTCTGTTGTGCGAATAGTCCCAAGGCAGCAGAACGCGCTGAGATGTGGATGGCACCCAGGTGATGTCCAGTAAACTGCCGCACTGGTTTTGGTATCCTACAATGCTGCTCCGAAAATTGGCGTGGGGCGGCCCGGGGGGGGCGTGGGGGAGGCGGCGTGAACGGGCCTCCCCAGGTGGCGGCCATCCAGCTGAGTTGCGCCCGCTCTTGCGGCTACAGCGTCTCGCTCATCATGTAGTTGACTTCCGCCCACTCTTGCAGTGCAGCGATAGGCGGCTGCCACAGGACTCTTAAAATGGCGGACGGCTCTTCGGTTTTGGGCCTGGTCCACTAAAATGGCCCTGGGACACCTTGGAACTCGGACGCTTGCCTGCTAGGGCTTGGGCTCCATTCTCGAAAGCGTCCCCTCAGCCGTGAAGATTCTACAAAAGTCTTGGGGGCCCTCGACTCCTGCAGGCTTCCGGTGGGGAGCGGCTGCCATGATTGCTCGCGGAATGACCACGACGGAGCCACGAGATGGTGGTGCTCTCATGCTGACGCCAGCTTCAGTCTGAAACATCCAGAAACAAGGTGGGGCTTTCATCGTTTGGGAAAAAAAATGTTCTAAACCAATGAAAAGTGTTATTTTTAGGTCATATGACCAAGCCTTCCATCTTTAGGAAACCAAAAGTAAAATGAACCAATGAAAAGTTTTATAAACAAGTCACATGACCTGTTATGCGGCATAGGGCTACAAAAAGCGTAGAAAATCCGTTGGCACGTGAGGCGGCGTCAGTAGCGGACCGATGTGCGAATAGGCCGAAGGCAGCACAACGCGCCGAGATCCGGATGGCACCGAGTTAGTGTCCAGCAAGTTGCTGCACTGGTGTGGCTATCCTACAATGCTGCGCCGAAAGTCGGCGTGGGGCGCCCCATTGGCCTGTGAGGTCGCGTCAGTCAGTGGGGGCTGTGCGTCTCCCCCAAGATGGAGGCTCCTCGGCTGCAGTGGAGCACCCCTTAGCATTTCACTCGCCGTCCAACTGAGTTGCGTCCGCACTTGCGGCTACAGTAGGCCGAAGGCAGCACAACGCGCCGAGATCCGGATGGCACCGAGGTGGTGTCCAGCAAGTTGCCGCACTGGTGTGGCCATCCTACAATGCTGCGCCGAAAGACGGCGTGTCCAGCTGAGTTGCGGTCACTCTTGCGGTACAGTGACTCGAACGCGCAGAGATCCGGATGGCACCGAGGTGGTGTCCAGCAAATTGCCGCACTGGTGTGGCCATCCTACAATGCTGCGCCGAAAGACGGCGTGTCCAGCTGAGTTTCTCCCGCTCTTGCGGTACAGTGACTCGAACGCGCCGAGATCCGGATGGCACCGAGGTGGTGTCCAGCAAGTTGCCGCACTGGTGTGGCCATCCTACAATGCTGCGCCGAAAGTCGGCGTGGGGTGCCCCGTTGGCTTATGAGGTGATGTCAGTAGTGGACCGATGTGTGAATAGGTCGGAACCAGCACAAGGCGCCAAGATCCGAATGGCAAGTCCTGGATGTTGAGTGCCATAGTTGAGAGTTCTGAGCAGTGCTTGTAAGACTGTCTGAAGCTTATTTGCACCTGCTGCAGCTTCACTATTGCCCTGGTGTGGCCAAAGATCGCACATGACATAGGCGGCCGGCTCCCGAGGTCCGGCGGAACTTTTTTCCTTTTCCTTTTTGCTTCTTGTCCCACAATCCATTTCAACTGAAGACACGACCAGGTCCCTGAATGTGTGCAGGGGGACGTTATTGATTGAATCAAAATGGCGGCTTCACACAAAGCTGACTCAAGCGTTGCTGTGATGCTATACAGACAAAAATTGGTTTTCAGTTTGTACATTCTTCAGGATTTTTTTTTCCATCCAAGGCTGATTGAGAGTTTGTAGAAAAATGGCTTCAGATTTTCCACATACTACTCTTCAACATTCTCCCTAAATGTAACAATGTGAGACTCACTAGGAGAACGGCTGTTTATCTTTCCTTTCAAAATGCTGCCAACAATATTTTCTGAATGGAAGACACCATCTTGTAGCATAAAGGGCCGAAATGGGTTCTGGTCTGGCCGATGGTTGGTGGAGACATTTTGACTATATCTTGGACCTGCCCGGCCTCGCCCAAAATGGCGCTGGTATAAATGGGACTCGTAACTCCTTGTTGTGTACTGGTTGAACAACTTTGATATCACGAGATATGAATGCAGTTTTGATGCTCATGGCGGGCGGGGACGAGAATTGATTGAATATTTTGACATCCCTATTGATATTAAGTTCTGATGTGTTATTGATTACTGTAGTATTGAAAGTTCGAATTAACGTCACCCATGGTACTTGCCCGCAAATGTATATCTAGATGATTTTTTTGTAAGTGGCCCTGTCGTAATTTAATTACAAAATGTACGTCCACCGATTCCGCAACTGTTAGACACCTTAGTTCTTGCAACCTAATGGCCCGCTCGTTACGTTCCTCTATAATGTAAATGTCTCCTCATCATATACGATTTCAGTTTGCTCCGTGGCCGGCCCACGTGGTTATAGGCCCGTATTTGTATACTGACATTTTCACAATAAACGTTTTTAAAACAAAACATGGTAGTAGTATTTACATTGGTAAAGTTTTTAATTTTAGTCACTGTTTTCGAATCAGTAAAAGGCAAGTGAAATAAAGCAGTCCAATTACATGACGGATAAAAGGTATAATACGCAGGAACGCAGTAAAGATAAATGGTCAAGGGCTGTTGTGTTTTCTACTCCTGCAACATAAAGTGATCGATAAGAATCTGATATTCAGGCGTATCGGCGACTAAGACAGCAGGCCGAGTCTCTTTTACTCAACGGCTCCGTCATGGAACGAAGAAACGCCTTTTTTCTCGAAAAAGGAATATATTTTACTTGCAGGACAGTTGTAAATTTTCCGGGAAAGTACATTAGCCTGGAATATTATAATATATATGTTTAAAAAAAAAAAGTTCGAAATCAATAAAAAGCGTATTTTTTAGGTCATATGACCAAGCTTTTCATTATTAAAATAACAAAAGTAAAATGAACCAATAAAAAGTTTTATTAACAAGTCACATGACCTGTTATGCTTACGTTACGCGTGCGCTAACGCGGCGTGTCATATAACGCATTACGCGACAACGTAGGTCAAGAATATAGTCAAAATGTCTCCACCAACAAGCGTTCGGAACACAACCCCTTTCAGCAGTCCAAAAAGTTCTGTTAAATGACAACAGAGGGGACAGGCAACAAGAACCATCAGTCAAAGAGGGGAGGGCAAGTTCTTCTCTACCGGGTCATGTTGGGGCTATACCGGAACTGATCGAATTGGTAGTCTACAGTGTTTCTGGATGTTTCAGACTAAAGCTGGCGTCAGCATGAGAGCACTACCATCTCGTAGGTCCGTCGTGGCCATTCCACGAGCAAACATGGCAGCCGCTCCCCACCAGAAGCCTGCGGGAGTCGGGGGCCCCCAAGACTTTTGTAGAATCTTCACGGCTGAGGGGGCGCTTTCGAGAATGGGACCCAAGCCCTATCAGGGAAGCGTCCGAGTTCCAAGGTGTCCCAGGGCCATTTTAGTGGACCACGCCCAAATCTGAGGAGCCGGCCGCCATTTTGAGAGTCCTGTGGCAGTCGCTTATGGTTGCATCGCAAGAGCGGGAGCAACTCAACTACATGGTGAGCGAGACGCTGTAGTCGCAAGAGCGGGCGGTAAACAGCTGAATGGCGGAAGAGGCACAGTGTAGCAAAAGCGGGCGGAATGGCAACTAAAACGGTAAAGGGGTGCCCCACTACAGCGTGTCTTCAGGTCAAACGGATTGTGGGACAAGGTCCAGAATAGAAGAGTCATCAAAAGGCAAAAAGTTCCGCCGGACCCCGGGAGCCGGCCGCCTATGTCGGGGGCGATCTCAGGCTAAACCGGTGCTATAAGACTTGGGGAGGGGGTCGGAGCCAAGCGTCTTCTCCGAGTCCGTGCCATCACACCGCCCCTCGGGGGCCTCCGTCAAGCGGTTTAGGGAGGTACCATATCACATTGTTTTCAAATGCAGTCAGGTCCACAAACGACCCTCACTTACTTTGAGAATAGTGAAGCTGCAGTAGGTGGAAATAAGCTTCAGACAGTGTTACAAGCGCTGCTCAGAACTCTGAACTATGGCACCCAACATCCAGAACTTATGCCATTTGAGAATGGCAGTGACATCGAAGCAACTCAGGGACCAGAACCATTAACGTACTTTCACGTATGAAAATCTTACTTGGGGAGGGGGCAGGAGCGAACCGCCCCCTCCCAGTCCGCGCCACCACACCGTATGTTGAAAATCTGAAGCCATCGTTCTACAAACTCAACCAACCTTGGATGGAAAAATCTAGAAAAATGTACAAACTGAAAACCAGTTTTGGTCTGCATAGCATCAGTAGCAACGCTTGCTATCAGAGTGCATGAGTTTCATGCTCGATCGATTGAGCTAGCCGGATCGGGCAATAAAAAGTATAAAATAGTTATGTAAATAGTTATTTAATAAAATGTTTTACCCTGTTTCTTTGCTGGTGTGTTGTATATATTTTTAATATTTGCATAGGGTTTGTCGTTATTTTGGGCGGGGTGGGTGACGGAGCCGAGCTGTCTTGCAGCCCTCATGGTGTGGAGCTCAGTTCATCTCACTATTTTCGTATTTCTCATGAAGGGTTGTTCCTAATATTTCTATTTTAGCGAGGTCAAAAAGAGATCCAATTAGTGGCCTACTGATTTTGCTCGATTAATTTTATTTTTTTACACGATTTTTCACGATTTTTCACTATCTGCAAAGACTAAACAGAGTATTGCGACTTTGTGCTTGTTTGTAAATAGAGAATGAACCAAAGAGAATCAATTGTAAAACAGTAAATGCTTGGATAACAATCAATCAAATGGAGAGACAAGCAGGCACGACGGATTACAACGGGGGTAAAGGCCTGCGTTAACTACTCTTCACTATCTGCAAAGAGAGAGTACTACTAAGAGAAAAGAGGGGGGGGGGCAGCGTTCAAAGCACATCAGCGTGCATAAACACGAAAAAGTTTTTACCTATCACGTACTTGACATTTGACAGCTTTTGATATTTGCTATTAAAAAACCATTGAAATTCACAGAAAAAACCATAGGTTTTAGGCCATATATAGTTAGGAATTTGCATTTACAAAACCTTGAAAATTCACTGAAAAAACCATTGGTTATAGACCATATATAGTTAGGGATTAGCCTTTTCAAAACCTTATTTTACTCACACAAAACCATTGAAATTTCCTATATAGTTAGTTGCACTAACTATATATCGCGCACCCGCAATCCACTGCTGATGATGTCACATATTACATCATTCATGACATGGTTAGTGACATCACTGATGACATCACTGATGACATCTCAAATGACATCACTGATGACATCTCAAATGACATCACTGATAAAATCACTGATAACATCTCATTTGACATGACTGATCACATCACTGATGATATCATTCATGTGATAATACCATGAACCTCTTCAGACTCTAATATAACCTTAGATACAATCAGTGCAAACAGACAGTCACAGACTGTCACTCATCCATGGAGTTACTCACACACCTAGTCAGTTATGCAAAAAATCAATCACACCTCCATTTTCTCAATTATACAGTTATACACACCTTACTTATTCAAACATATACTAACACATATTTACTCTCTTATACAATCCCTGATACATGTTCACAATGATCCATACAGCCACTCGCACATTCATTGGCTCCTATGCACAGTTATTTATATATGTCAACTCTCACATGTACTGTGTTTTACATATGTACTTACTTTGACATGTAGCACTGAGATATCCATTCACTCACTAATACACTCATGCACAGTCAACCGCACATACAGCTGTTTCCACATGCACTTTTGAACCCATACATATAGTGAATCAACTACTCACACATCTATGTACAGAGTCACACACCTCCCAGCCACCCATACACACACACTCAGTTTCCCATACAAATACTTGGACAACCAATGAATAACCCATACAGTTATTCATATAGCTACTGATCAACATATGCAGCAGTTTGTAGAACAACAGATATAATGATGCACAAATTAAAACAGTTTAGTCACTAACCCATGCACTCAGTGAGACACATTTAATCACTCACTCATACAGTCAGTCATGCACCTACTAAATCCTTCATCCAGACACTTATACATCCACTCATTCTTCAATATGTAAGACATATTTTAACTTTACAGAAACATACAGTCACTGGATGTTGTCATCAGTGATGTCATCAGTGATGTCATTTGAGATGTCATCAGTGATGTCATCAGTGATGTCACTAACCATGTCATGAATGATGTAATATGTGACATAATCAGCAGTGGATTGCGGGTGCGCGATATATAGTTAGTGCAACTAACTATATATGAAATTTCAATGGTTTTGTGTGAGTAAAATAAGGTTTTGAAAAGGCTAATCCCTAACTATATATGGTCTATAACCAATGGTTTTTTCAGTGAATATATATATATATATATATATATATATATATATATATATATATATATATATATATATATATATATATATATATATATATATATATATATTACCTACTGGCAGTCGCCAGTAGGTAGTTATAGTTAGGATTTTTTTCAATGCAAAATCTCAAAATTCTATTTGGAATAACTTTGGCGCCGGTTGACGATTCTGCCTGAATATTTCCTCAAATTTGCCTTGCGGAGCTCCGGTCCTACCTTGAAAGTTTGAGGGGAATTCGTCAAGCCGGGGCCGAGATAAAAGGGGGGTCCCAAACCGTGTTTTCCCCATGTTAATTTCCATAGGGCGGTCAAACTCACTTTTAGCCCGAACGGCTGAATGGATTTCCACCAAACTTGGCAAAATTGTAGGGACTGGTAGCCCGATGTGCCTTTGCTATGTCTCAAGATATGTGCTCCAGTGGATTTTGAGTAATTTAGGTGAAAAAATATATATATATCTATAGGCGCGCCCCGGTACGCGCACCGGAGAGCGCACCGGGCGTGCAACGCGACTTGCGCACGGAAAGCTGATTGGTTCACGGGTGTCTGTAAAAATTCGAAACAGTCCGGAGCGGCCGCCATCTTGTGTCTCGGTAGGATCGAGAGACAAGAGGTGGCAAAAAAAAAAGGGGGAAATGACTATAAGGGGGCAGGTTAGACCCCCCCTGGTGTGGGGGCTATAATAGGGTCCCAAGGGGCAAAAAAAAAAAAAGAAAAATCGATTTTCGCGGGGGAGAGCCCGGTACGCGCACCGGGGAGCGGACCGGGGAGCGAAGCATGGGGAAAACCCAGTTTATTCACTGTGTCGCCTCTACGACCCTTTCTTGCGTCAATACGTCCCTTTTGCATACATTACACCTGACGTAGGAATAATGTGGCGCAGGGCCTAACAAAGTGACACAACTACCTAGATGCGTCACTTTGTAAATATGACTGAATAAGGTGCATTTTTTGCAGCACTGGTGCGTCTCAAAAAGTAACGCTCCGGTGGCGTTAAAGTGACGGATGGCCTCATAAATGAGGCCTTCAGTCTTCTACTCATGCGTTATATTAAATTTATGACGTATTATGTTGGAAGTTCTTACAGATACGTCCGTATTTCAGACGTATCTGTAAGGGCAAAAGTGATGCATTGCTGGAGTGTGTCTCAAAAATGATGCAACTCCAGCAATGCATCTTTTCACATTCGGCCATGCCCCATGTTAAAGGGCCTGCATGCCTGCTGTGAAACAGGCGTAATATTTGGACGCAACAGCGTCATAAAAGTGACGCAGTGATATCTCATGGATTTCACTGCGTCTTCTCTACGACCCTTTCTTGCGTCAATACGTCCCTTTTGCATACATTACACCTGACGTAGGAATAATGTGGCGCAGGGGCTTACAAAGTGACGCATCTACCTAGATGCGTCACTTTGTAAATATGACTGAATAAGGTGCATTTTTTACAGCACTGGTGCGTCACAAAAAGTGACGCTCCGGTGGCGTTAAAGTGATGCATGGCCTCATAAATGAGGCCTTCAGTCTTCTACTCATGCGTCATATTAAATTTATGACGTATTATGTTGGGTAGTTCTTACAGATACATCAGTATTTCAGACGTATCTGTAAGCGCAAAAGTGATGCATTGCTGGAGTGTGTCTCAAAAATGAAGCAACTCCAGCAATGCATCCTTTCACATGGGGCCAGGCCCCATGTGAAAGGGCCTGCATGCCTGCTGTGAAACAGGCGTAATATTTGGAAGCAACAGCGTCATAAAAGTGACGCAGTGATATCTCATTGATTTCACTGCGTCACCTCTACGACCCTTTCTTGGGTCAATACGTCCCTTTTGCATACATTACACCTGACATAGGAATAATGTGGCGCAGGGGCTTACAAAGTGACGCATCTACCTAGATGCGTCACTTTGTAAATATGACTGAATAAGGTGCATTTTTTACTGTACTGATGCGTCACAAAAAGTGACGCTCTGGTGGCGTTAAAGTGACGCATGGCCTCATAAATGAGGCCTTCAGTCTTCAACTCCAGCAATGCATCTTTTCTTACCCTTCCACACCCCCGTTCCTTTTCAACATTTTCTTTGAATATCCACATTCCCCATATTCACTCTCCTTCTCCTTACATTCCTTCCCAACACTCACCTTCTTTCAGTCCCCCTACTTCACTTCCTTTCTCCTCTCATACCTTTCTGTTCTTTCTTACTCATTTTCCTTTCCATTATCAATGCACACCACTTCACTTACTCTTTTTCATTTTTTTAAGAATATAGCTCTTTGATGAGAATTGGAGGTAGTTCTGAAAAGAACTTTTTTTTTCTTCTTTTTTTTTAAGAACAGAAACAAAATCAGGGAATGGAAACTGCTCAACAGGAGCAAAAAAAACAAAAAAAATTAGGGCTGGGAACGGCAGTGATGGTTATCCAATTCTCGAACCATGAGCAGGACACTTTGCTCCCCATAGGTAAGGAGTTGATCGCAGTATCTGCATTTCAGGACACCTTTGTTGAATGCAGGTTGTATATTTGGAACCAGCTCCTGCGATCGCCCCCTTCCAGAAGTATTTGCTCCTCCGGTGGATGTAGAGGCCCCATCACTGGGAACCTCTTGTGCCAGAGCCCTGACACTTTCCCGGGCAAAATTCTGGGGGTACCTCCTCTCCACATGGCGTATCATTGTGAAGTTCCCAAAAGAATATTTATTTTTGGGGTCACCCCGTGACAGGACTTTTTTGCAGATCCTGCACTCCACTTTTGGAGCATTCACCTTTTTCTGGTCAGCTGGTATTGAAAAAAAATTCAAAATGAAATGCTCCTTCACCTTTGGCTGAGGAGGCTCTTCATCAATGAATTCAGGCTCATCTTCACTGCTGGATGGTCTGGCAGCCATGATTAACCCAGAAAGATGCAAGAGCAAAAAGTGAAAGAAGAAGTGAAGGAAATGGGTGGAGATTTCATTCTTTGTAAAAAAAACTGTTAGCAACCAATGAAAAGTGTTATTTTAAGGTCACATGACTTGATGCGCTGACACTGCGCGCACCGGAGCGCTTCCGGGTGCGCATACGCGGCGCAAACGTAGGCGCTTCATGGGCACACACGCGGCGCGAACGTAGGCGCATATGCGGCGTGAACGTAGGCGCTTCCGGGGCGCATACGCGGTGCGAACGTAGGCGCTTCCAGGGGCGCTTACGCAGCGTGCCAAAGTGACGTTTTGATAGTTTCACGGAAATGCAAAATCATTTTCTTTTCCTTATTAAAAAAAACTGCTTTTATATGTATGGTACTAAATGTCTTGCGTTATTATTTACTTTTCATTCATATTTTTTTTCACAAACGAAAGTAGCGCTCTGGGTGCGCTTTCCGGAGAGCTTACCGGAGCGCGCACCCAGAGCGCCCCAGGAAAAAATGATAAAAAAAAAGTATAATAATTAATACTTACACAAAACGGCAAATTTATAAAAAAATCGTAGGTTAGAAACTCGATATAGAAAGGAATTAGCATTTAAAAAACCTATGAAATTCACTGAAAAAAACCATAGGTTTCACGGATGTATGACGTTACAACGCATGCTTTCACCATGCATGCTGTTACAACGCCAGTTTTACAACGCAAACCTTTACAACGCATAGTGCTTTGGGGTGCTGGATAGTGAATAGTTTAATTTACTATTCCAACTCCAGTCCCCGTGGACACTAGGGAAGGTGTTGGATAGTAAATTAAATCTATTCCCTATCCTAGAGCGCCCCCCAGCACAATGCGTTGTAAAACCTGCGTTGCAATAGCACTGCGTTGAAAAAGTTTAGTTGTAAAGGATGTTTCCCAGGTTTCACACATGTTATAGTTAGCTGGACATTTCACTCATACAAAACCATTGAAATTCCCCCATTATAGTTAGTTTAGTTAACTATAACTCGCAATGCACTGCTGATGACGTCACATACTACATCACTCATGACATGGTCAGTGTGTGAAACCTATGGTTTTTTCAGTAAATTTCTAAGGTTTTTTAAATGCTAATTTTTAACTATAACGTGTGTGAAACCTATGGTTTTTTCAGTGAATTTCTAAGGTTTTTTAAATGCTGATTCCTAACTATAACGTGTGTGAAACCTATGTTTTTTTCAGTGAATTTGTAAGGTTTTTTAAATGCTAATTTTTAACTATAACGTGGCTGAAACCTATGTTTTTTTCAGTGAATTTCAAAGGTTTTGTAAATGATAATTATTTTTTTTTTTATTGAGCAAAATTCAGTCAAAAGATTCAACAATACATAATTCATTAAATGTATAAAATAAAAGATACTACAATCATAATAAAACATCAAAAGAGAAGTCAAGCATATTCATAGCTATATCATCCTAAGAGAAATATAATAACAAAGTAAGAAAAAGAAAGCAGAATTAAATATATCGCGTATTTAAATAAATTAAGCAACAGTAATCCGATCAAATCAAATCGAAGCAAGAGAAGCAGGAGGCCTCATGTTAGAATACCATTATGATCCGTGGTACCCTTTCCAGGAATAAAGCCATGCTGCCACGGGGAGACAAGACGCTCGACAACCCGACTCAGCCGATTAGCTAAGACCTTGGCGTATAGTTTTGAGTCGGAGTTTATAAGAGATATGGGCCTATATGAGGATGGGAGCTGGGGCGGCTTGCCTTTTTTAGAGAAGATCGCTATATTGGTGTGTTTCCAGGACTCAGGCGGTGTTGCATAATATTGAACCCCTGAAACAGATCCAGTAAATAAGGAAGTATTTGTTTACCCAGTACCTTATACAGGTCCAAGAGGATTTTATCAGGACCTGCGGCTTTACCATTTGCGAGATCCGACAGTGCAAGCTCCAGCTCCGTGATTGAAATTTCTCTTTCAAGATCTTCTTTGACTGATTCCTCAATCAATAGATTGGGGTCTAGGTCTGACATCCAGTTGTTAAGGAAAGTTTTTATATCTCTACCGGAATGTAGATCTTCACTTTGGTATAGCTTTTGATAATACTTCCGGAAAGCTGTACAATATCCTGTGAGGAGGTGCATTGCTGGCCCTCATACTCAATCAGCTTTATATTATTATAAGATTGTTTTTGGCGCCTTTGGAGGGCTAGCTGCCTACCTACATTTTCTCCGGATTCATATACGCTGCTTTTGTTTGCTTGATAGGTTTCAGCAGCTTTCCGGATTAAAGAGCTATTAATTTCAGTCTTCAAGACTAATATTTTTTGAAGAGTGTCGGAAGATGAATCTCCTTGGTGTATCTGGGTGGCATGATAAGCCTCGAGATTAGATAATTCCCGTTTAAGCTCCAGGTTCATGTTATCCTCTATCTTTTTACTCTTAGCCACAAATTATATAGTTTCGCCCCTTAATGCTGCTTTAAAACAGTCCCAGACAATCAATCTGGGTGCGCTATATTGATTGCAGTCAAAGAACCCCTGGACCCAAGATGTTATGTGGGTTATATATTCCAAGTTAACAAGAAGCTTTCTATCAAAGGACCATTGTGGCTTAGGTCTAATAAAACTGGGCAAATCAAAAAATAAGGGTAAGTGCGTTATGATCAGAAATTGTTTTTGGAGACTTGATTATATCCAATATATCCAAGTCCGCCAAAGATGTCAAATATAATCAATTCGGACATATTTGTTGTGCAGATATGAAAAAAACGTAAATCCGGGGTCGTTTTTTTTCTTCAAGTCCCAAACATCAAGTAAATTGTGACTATCCATTAATTGGCGTAAAGCCCTATATACCTTAGGCTTACGTCCATTATATTTCTGAGGTAATTGATTATCTATAAAGGTCCCTAAAGCAATGTTAAAATCTCCACATAGAATGAGAGGACCAGGCCAAGAGGCCAACTCTATTTCTAGATCGCTAAACAGTAAAGGATCATCTAAATTTGAACCGTATACTACGCAAATAGTAAGGCCTGATTCTAATTGAACTATAGCCCATCTGCCATGTTTGTCGGCCAGTCTGCGTCTAGGATCACCAAGTGCAGGTTTTGCTAAAATAGCAACTCCCCTTATTTTAGCTGTTTGAGAGGTGGCTACGATCACATTGTACCCCGGGATCTTTAGCATTTCTTTGTCACATTCTTTAATATGGGTCTCCTGTAAGCATAAAATATCAACAGGATCTTGTCGCAATAATTGATATAGTTGTGCCCTTTTATTTCTATCGTTAAGACCTGCGATATTCCAGCGACAGAGTTTTACTCTCCCCATCTAGGATGGTAGATCCCAAGCCTAACCTTCAAAAAACAATAAAGCATGTAACCACACATAGCAAGCCACAGGTTCATAATCTGATTTCTCCTTATTACCATCATTTGACCCCATACACATAAAAATGCTTGACATTGTCTTATTTGAGTGAAGTTGCTCATTTACAAAAACTACACGGTAGTATGGCAAAAATCAGGCCTAACAAAGTAAGAAATAGAGTCTCTGGTACGCCGAGCTTCGGGCTTCACTTTGTCAGCAATGGCCTGGCGGAGAAGAAAGTTTCCGAAATACACCAAGACTGCACGTGGGTATTTCCCCTGCGGTGAAGAGGCCTTAAAGGTAAATGGAACTCTATGAACGCGTTGCACTTCCATATCCCAATTCCAAGAAGCGAGCTCAGGGAGTGTGTCTTTAAATAGCTGAATAATAAATGTACGTATATCCTCACCCTCACTTTTTTCAGGAATTCCAAGGATGCGGAGATTATTGCGTCGAAGGCGATTTTCCATGTCCTCCAGCTTCCATCTAACATCCTTTAGTTCCTCCTCGTGGGTTTCCACTCGCTCCTGAGTGACTGTGGCTTCTGCTTCGTTACTCACTATGCGATCTTCCATCTCCGTCATTCTTACATTAGAAGCCGCAACAGATTTTGAGAGTTTTCGGACTACACCCTGTACCTTGTGTAGTGCTAGTTGTGCCCTTCGACCATCCCTTGAGGTCTGTTCCCGATGGGAGGCGATGGCCTGGAGAACTGTATGCATTACAGTAGTCAGTGTAGCACTTTGCTGGTCTAAAGAGACGGATGATTCAGGATGAGATATGGAAGCATGCTCCTGAGAATTAAGGGCTGGTGCTGGTGCTGGAGAGTAATCCCACACTAGTCCTGACGCACCATGGTGGGTCCTTTTCTTCCTCCGTACTGTTCTCCTGCCCCCCCTAGATTCACCCTGGGCTGGGTCATGGTCACTTTCGGTTGCGCTGGTATCAGAGCCAGTATCAATCTCTGATTCTAAGTCTGACTCGTGACCACCTGAGATCTTCAAGGCCCTCAGATATCGAGTAAAAATCAGACGGGTCTCTATCAGTGTCCAGCGAGTCAGATATAGTACAATCCTTGTGAGCCTTGGATGCCTTCCCCCTGGGATCCGGACATTCCATGCTATGCACCATAGGTTGCGCGACCGCTTCAGCATTAGCTTCAGTTTCAGGTTCAGGTTCATTAAGCATTGTCAGTGTGTTTATTGGGGCTGGCATTGAATTGGGATCTTCCAAATAGAAGCTCACAGCAGGTACAGACACAGACACAATAGCCACAGAGGTAGGGGTAGAAACAGAGAGAACACGAGCTGAGGTCTGTAAATCAATACCATCACAGTCCACAGTCAGCTGTTTCCCAATAACCTGCGGGTGATTAATCATGTTTGCTGCTGAAATAATCGGGTCTCCACTTACTGATACAGCATCAGGCTTCCCTGTCGTTACCCCCTCTTGATCATGCATGAGAGCACCACCTCCTGGCAGCATTCTCCCGGCCTCTCCTACAGTCTTCAGACCGGGGGAGGGGCCCGCCACCGTGGGCCGATCCACCGTAGTCGGCGCTGTGGTTGTTGACAGGTGAGTGGGCGTGAGAGGGGGAAGAGAAGCGGGCGTTTTCCGAAGAAGCTCAACAACCGAGGGACCCGGTCCGTGTGTAGACGGCAGTTGTTTAGAGGATTTAGTTTGTTTCACCGGGGCTGGGACTTGGACAATGTCGGGGCCAGGAGTTTCCTCGGAGTTCTGCACACCACCTCGCTTCAGTGCTAACTCTCGATCTCGGAGAGCCTGCTTTGCCGCTTGGGTTTTAGAAGCGGCGGCGGCGGCCACTGCAGCAGCGTTCTTGGGAGCCATTTCCTTTGCACTGACTTGAGGCACAGATTCAGCCCCTGGAGAGCAGGCAGAGTAAACCACAGCCACAGGGCTAGTCCGCAAGTTATCGGCGCTATTGTTATTAGCGGTGGTTTTAGCAAACCGGGCACGTCCAGCGAGTCTCAGTACCGCAAAACCAATAAGTGAAGACAGAAAGGACAGGCGAGACCGCAGTGCCAAGACCGCCGTTATATCGACTGAGTCTTCAGTATGGAGTCCGAGCCCCTCCATCCGGTTCACAGTCAGAAAAGTAAGTTTGAGCGTACGTTATTGCATTTTCCTTGTATCAGGCTTGAATCAGGCTTTTGCTCATTCTACTAGCACCGTATCGGGTTTAACGTCTTTCCGATTTTTATTTTCTCTGAAACAAGACAGCCGGCACCTCTCACATCATCGCAAATAGGTACTGGTCAGCGGAGCATCTCGCAGCGGTCTAGAACGCCGCCGCCATCTTGCCTGCCGTAAATGATCATTTTTAAATGTATTAATTGTTATTTTTTTTATACTAATTTACTACATTGTTTTAAAGTATTTATTTTTAGATATTTTATTTTTTAAATTACATTACATATTTTTAATATAAATTGAAAAAAAGTGTTTTTAAAAATATTGAAATTGTAATATATATATACTTTTTATATTTTTTTTAATTTATATATATTTTATATAGCAGGCAATGATATTGTATAGAAGGAAATTCAAGTTACTGGTAAGTACAGTTAAATTTACTTTTCAGGAATAGTAGTGAGCTGAAAGATGCAGCACTGAGGTATCTCCTGTTAACAGGTGAGTAAATTGGAATTCGCATTTCGACTGATTTTTGAGGAATTTTTTTAGGTTCCAAAACTCCACACTTCGAAAAATTTCCTAGTAAAACCAGTCAATGTTAGCCTATAGAAGGAAATTCAAGTTACTGTAAGTATGGTTAGAATTACTTTTCAGGATCAGTAGTGGGTTGAAAGATGCAGCACTGAGGTCTCTCCTGATAACAGGTGAATAAATCGAAATTCGTAGTTCGACTGATTTTTGAGGAATTTTTTAAAGTTCCAAAACTCCACACTTTGAAAATTTTCCAAGTGAAATCAGTCAATGTTAGCCTACAGAAGGAAATTCAAGTTACTGTAACTACGATTAGAATTACTTTTCAGGATTAGTAGTGGGCTGAAAGATGCAGCACTGATGTCTCTCCTGATAACAGGTGAGTAAATCGGAATTCGTAGTTTGGCTGATTTTTATGGAATTTTTTAAAGTTCCAAAACTCCACACTTAGAAGAATTTCCAAGTGAAACCAGTCATTGTTAGCCTATGGAAGGAAATTCAAGTTACTGTAACTACGATTAGAATTATTTTTCATGATCAGTAGTGGGCTGAAAGATGCAGCACTGAGGTCTCTCCTGATAACAGGTGAGTAAATCGGAATTCGTAGTTCGGCTGATTTTTGGGGAAATTTTAAAATTTCCAAAACTCCACACTTAGAAACATTTCCAAGTAAAATCAGTCAATGTTAGCCTATGGAAGGAAATTCAAGTTACTGTAAGTATGGTTAGAATTACTTTTCAGGATCAGTAGTGGGCTGAAAGATGCAGCACTGAGGTCTCTCCTGATAACAGGTGAGTAAATCGGAATTCGTAGCTCGACTGATTTTTGAGGAATTTTTTAAAGTTCCAAAACTACACACTTTAAAAAATGTCCAAGTGAAATCAGTCAATGTTAGCCTATAGTAGGAAATTCAAGTTACTGTAACTACGATTAGAATTACTTTTCAGGATTAGTGGTGGGCTGAAAGATGCAGCACTGGTGTCTCTCCTGATAACAGGTGAGTAAATCGGAATTCGTAGTTCGGCTGATTTTTAAGGATTTTTGTAAAGTTCCAAAACTCCACACTTAGAAGAATTTCCAAGTGAAACCAGTCAATGTTAGCCTATGGAAGGAAATTCAAGTTACTGTAAGTATGGTTAGAACTACTTTTCAGGATCAGTAGTGGGCTGAAAGATGCAGCACAGAGGTCTCTCCTGATAACAGGTGAGTAATTCGGAATTCGTAGTTCGGCTGATTTTAGAGGAATATATGTACGTTTCAATAATAGACAGAAACTTTTCTGGTGAAAACCACACAATAGATTCCTATGGATGGAAATACAAGTTACTGGTAAGTACGCTTAGATTTACTTTTCAGGATCCATACTGGGCTCAAAGATGCAGCACTGACGACTCTTTTGATAACAGATGAGTACATCGGAATTCGTAGTTCCGCTGATTTTAGAGGAATATTGTGCTCAATAGTGAAGGAAGGGGGTGGGGCCTGAGGTGACATGTGTGCAAACATGCCCTGTGGTGCGTTTTAGATTGGGGAATTAATTATTTTTCAATCCTGAGGTCCCCTGTGAGCCAACTAGCCCACCAGGTATCTCCAGTATGCGCAAGGGAGCTGTGTTTCAGAGAGGTGTTCAGAGGGCACGCCCCCTTTTTACAACACACTGCAACGCAGCTCCGTGGCGCTTAATGGAGGTACCTATTGGACTAGTTGGCCCCTAGGGAACCTCTGGATTGAAAAGGAATTAATTCCCCAACTTAAAACACGCCAAAGGGCATGTTTGCACACATATCACCTCAAGCCCCGCCCCCTACCTTCACCACTGTGCAAACGTGCCCCGTAGCACGTTCTAAGTTGGGGGATTAAGTCTCCTTGCATACTGGGGGTACCTGGAGGCCAACTAGCCAACCAAGAACCTCCAGTATGTGCCAGGGGGCTGAGTTGCAGAGAGGTGTAAAAAGGGGCATGGCCTCATTACACCTCTCTGCAACGCAGCCCCCTGGCACGTTTGCAGAGGGAGAACTAATTCCCCTTGCATACTTGCGGTCCCTGGGGGCCAACTACCCCCCAGGAACCTCAAGTATGCGCCAGGGTGCTGTGTTGCAGAGAGGTGTAAAAAGGGGCGTGGCCTCTTTACACGTCTCTGCAAGGCAGTCCCCCAGCACATACTGGAGATTTTCTGGTGGGCTACTTGGCCCCCAGGGACCCCCACTATTCAAGGGGAATTATTTCCTCCTCTGCAAACGCGCCAGGGGGCGCATTTGCAGAGTGGTGCCTTTATGTTTTTTTGGGGGGGATCGGCAGGGTACACGTACGCTGTTTTCTTGTGACTCAGTTCTACTGAGGCACAAGATGGCCACCAACACTACCTGGTTTTGAGTGTTGGCAGACAGTTGACAGCCAATCAGCATGCAGCTCGTGCTCGGGAAGGTATGCGTACTGTACTCCGTCTCTAGATATCGCTATGATTTTACTTTTGATTTATTTTCTCAGTAAATACTGAATGGATTTACACCATTTAACAAAAAGCACAATCTGCTAAATGAATTCTACCTCTCTGCCAAATTTGGTGTAATTCTGTTCATCCGTTCGGGCTGTAGCCCTGTCTAAAGCTCCCTATAGAAAATTGCATGGGGAAAACATGCTTTGGGACCCCCCTTTTTTCTCAGCCGCCACTTGATGAATCTCCCCCAAACTTTCAGGGAAGTAGCGGAGCAGAGCCAGCCATTTTCTTGGAGAAATTCGCGAAGATTCGCCCTCCGGCGCCAAAGTTATTCCAAATAGAATGTTGCGGATTTCCTATGGAAACTAGGTTTTAACTATAACTACCTACTGGCGACCGCCAGTAGGTTATATATATATATATATATATATATATATATATATATATATATATATATATAAATATATATATATATATATATATATATATATATATATATATATATATATATATATATATATATTTGGGAACCTCGCCACACGCCGCAGAATCACACTGCCAGATTGCAAAAATGACGAAGAGTGGACCCAATAGTTGCTAGTGCAAAGCGTGGTTTATTTCATAAATGCCAGCGCTGCCGCCATGACGCGTTTCGCCTCCAAGGAGGCTTGATCACATGACAAACTACTCGCCATCACGCAGACAATTTAAAGTGACAGTGCAACATGGTTTACAATAAACATGGTAAAAATACTGTGCAAAGAACGCCATGATCCCAATATCTTTAGTCAGGATATATGATGTTACAACGCGTACTTTTAGCACGCATACCATTACAACGGATTTATTACAACGCAAGTCATTTTACAACGCATACCTTTACAACGCAAAACACTACAACGCAGATACTATTACAGCGCATACCATTACAACGTAAGTATAGGTAAGTATATAATAATAATAAATAATTTTTAAATATAATGTAAATATTTATTAATGTATTATTTAATTTAATTATTTGTTATATATTTAATAAATAAAGTTATTAATTAAATTAATTTTAATTTTATTATTTGTAAAAATAGGTTAAAAATACCCCTGTACCCCAAAACCCAAACCCAACCCTAAAACCTAAAAATACCCCAGTACCCCAAAACCCAAACCCAGCCCTAAAACCTAAAAATACCCCTGTACCCCAAAACCCAAACCCAGCCCTAAAACCTAAAAATACCCCTGTACCCCAAAACCCAAACCCAACCCTAAAACCTAAAAATACCCCTGTACCCCAAAACCCAAACCCAGCCCTAAAACCTAAAAATACCCCTGTACCCCAAAACCCAAACCCAGCCCTAAAACCTAAAAATACCCCTGTACCCCAAAACCCAAACCCAACCCTAAAACCTAAAAATACCCATGTACCCCAAAACCCAAACCCAGCCCTAAAACCTAAAAATACCCCTGTACCCCAAAACCCAAACCCAGCCCTAAAACCTAAAAATACCCCAGTACCCCAAAACCCAAACCCAGCCCTAAAACCTAAAAATACCCCTGTACCCCAAAACCCAAACCCAGCCCTAAAACCTAAAAATACCCCTGTACCCCAAAACCCAAACCCAACCCTAAAACCTAAAAATACCCCTGTACCTCAAAACCCAAACCCAGCCCTAAAACCTAAAAATACCCCTGTACCCCAAACCCAGCCCTAAAAATACCCCTGTACCCCAAAACCCAAACCCAACCCTAAAACCTAAAAATACCCCTGTACCCCAAAACCCAAACCCAGCCCTAAAACCTAAAAATACCCCTGTACCCCAAAACCCAAACCCAACTCTAAAACCTAAAATACCCCTGTACCCCAAAACCCAAACCCAACCCTAAAACCTAAAAATACCCCTGTACCCCAAAACCCAAACCCAACCCTAAAACCTAAAAAAAACCCTGTACGCCAAAACCCAAACCCAGCCCTAAAACCTAAAAATACCCCTGTACCCCAAAACCCAAACCCAACCCTAAAACCTAAAAACACCCCTGTACCCCAAAACCCACACCCAACCCTAAAACCTAAAAATACCCCTGTACCCCAAAACCCAAACCCAGCCCTAAAACCTAAAAATACCCCTGTACCCCAAAACCCAAACCCAACCCTAAAACCTAAAAATACCCCTGTACCCCAAAACCCAATGTTTATAAAAAAAGATAAACTTACCAGCAATTAAACTTACGATGTAATGGTATGCGTTGTAATAGTATGTGCGTTGTAGTGTAATGCGATGTAATGGTATGCGTTGTAAAATGACATGCGTTGTAATAGTATCCGTTGTAATGGTATGCATTGTAAAAAATCCGTGGTAACAGTTACATACCCTTTAGTCAATGCTAAAAAATGGAATTAAAAACTGTCTGTATATATAAATAACTTGCAAATTATCAGGTAATTTATAAACTATGTACAAATGATACATCTATCATTTACGTTCCAAAAATAAATGTTTTTCATTCCTAAACAAACATGACGGAAAAATTTGTCTATGTAAGGAAATCGATAGACCACATAATAATATCATATGTTGTACATGTCTGGGTAAATTCATGATGAATTTGTCCCTTTTATAAACAAACAGTTTCCACGGCTACAAACAGAGGAAAACAGCGTAAATGTATACATTGGTAATGAAACCAGGTACTGTATAACTCATGTGATCTGATTTGAATAACTCAAACAAGAGTAAAGCCCAAGTGGGCCTGCCACAAAAAAGTGTCTGCTAGAGCATATAAAGTACAAAATAATGATTGTGCAAAATATTATTATAAAGTGCAAAAGGTATATAAAACAACAGATTCCTAATATTTACAAAAGGATTAAAAAGTTTCAAGTAATGTATCCGAAAGAGTCACCACATTTCTCAGTTTTATCCAATAAAAAAGAGAAAAATTTGTTTAAAACCAGTGCAGTATTTACATTATCCGCACAGGTCTTATGGGCATATTGTCTGATCCTAAATACAGGTATAAAGATCTTCCCTGTCATTCAATCCGTTCGGATTTTTCGTGTTGAGCTCCAGTATATATCTGGTTTCAAGGAGACGGAGTTTGGCCTCGCGGTTACCTCCTCTCCTTGATGCCTCTACTGCATCTATAACAAAATACTGGAGCTGATCAGGTATGCCTTGATGTTTGACTTCAAAGTGCCTGGCAACCGGATAATTTTGGTCGTGTCCCGAAATTGCCCGTATGTGTTGGAGTATCCGTTTGTGGGCGGGCAGTTTGGTACTGCCCACATATTGTATCCCACACAGACACTCCAACACAAATTCCGTTTTACAGGTGAGCCACTTGGTGATGGCAGTGGGTTCTTTACGAAAAGGACTTTTAAAGTGTGTCCTATTGCTGCCAAAACGGCAGGCTTTACATTGAGGACAGGTTTTAAAACCCTTTTTGAGTGCCATCCAAGTGCTCGAAACTTTAGGTTCAATGGTATTGCTGACCAAAGCTTTGGACATGGAGGGGGATTTACGGAAAGTGAGCATGGGCTTCTTGCTCACTTTGTGACCGATGACAGGGTCACTCTGCACTAAATTCCAGTTCTTATATATGATCTTTTTAAGATCTCCATGTTGACGGTTATAGGTCAAAATGACTCGTGGGGAAATTACTTGGGCCCCAACGTGTTGTTGGTCAGCTTTCATGTTGGTTCTATCTTTAGGAACTAAAGCTTCTTGTCTGCTAACAGAATTGGACCGTTGAATAGCTTTCACCAGACTAGTGTTAGAATAACCTCTAGAAGGAAGCGCAATCTGCAAGCCTCCTGTGCAGCCGCACATTCGGTTTCTGTACTGCAGACTCTTCTGATCCTGAGCATTTCTCCGAAGGGAATGCTCCGGATCAGGTGTGCTGGATGTTGGCTGTTTGCGTGTAAGATAGTATTACCCACACTGGGCTTCCTGTATAGTCTGGTGCACAATTTACTGCCTTCCACAAATACCTCCACATCTACAAAACATATAGAGATGTTGGAAGTAAAATTTAAATTGATGTTGTTTATATTAATTACTTCCACAAAGGCTTTAGCACTATCAAAACTACCTTTCCAAACAAGAAATACATCATCAATGTAACGTAGGTACAGTGAAATATTGTTGGAAATGAAATTCTGGTGTTGGCCAGCTAGGACCTGTTCCTCCCATAGCCCCACGTGTAAACACGCGTAGCTAGGAGAGAAACAGGCCCCCATTGCCACACCTCTGACCTGTTGGTAGATGACCCCATTGAAGATGAAGAAATGTTGTTCTAGGCACATATTGGTCATGTCCAATAGCATTTTATTGTGTGCCATCGAGTTTGGAGGACATTTATTAAGATAGTATTCCAAAGCCTTGAGTCCATAGCAATGTCTTATGACCGCCAGTAGGTTATATATATATATATATTCACTGAAACAACCATAGGTTTCACACCAGTTATAGTTAGCTGGAAATTTTACTGATATAAAACCATTGAAATTCCCACGTTATAGTTAGTTGGACTCACTATAACTTGCGCGCCTGCAATGCACTGCTGATGACGTCACATATTACATCACTCATGACATGGTCAGTGACATCACTCATGACATCACTAATGACACCATCCAGTGAATGTGTGTCTTTCTGAAATATAAATATGTTTTATATATGTATTTGTAAAGGTCGATGGACGAAGAAATGTTTAAATAAGTGTGTAAATGGATGTTTTTTTAATAAAATATTGATTGGTTAACTGGCTTATAAAGTGTATCTTAGTGAATACATATATTAGCGAGTAATTTTTAAATATTTAAATATATGTATCAGTGTTTCACTTTGTGTATAAGTGGCTGCATGGATTGGTAACTGACTCACTGTTTGTATGTGTTTTGAAGACAGCATATGTGCAGGACTGTATGGGTGGATGAGCGAGTGATGTAATATGTGACGTCATCAGCAGTGCATTGCAGGCACGCAAGTTATAGTGAGTCCAACTAACTATAACGTGGGAATTTTAATGGTTTTTTTGTCAGTAAAATTTCCAGCTAACTATAACTGGTGTGAAACCTATGGTTTTTCCAGTGAATATATATATATATATATATACTCTTCTATTGAAAACTAAATACTAAATATTATATTGGGGTCAAAATCTTCCATGTTAATTTTTTAACTGTAGTTATTGTACATCAGATACCTCAAAATTGTACGACATCCACCAAGAGCTGAGAGAAAAGTTTAAACAGTGAACGGCAGAACTCAGCCCTATATTTATTTCTTATTTTTAAACCAGTTTGGAAAGCATTATCATACATATCTTGGGTTGTATTATAGAAAGTATGCCCGGGATGTAACTGGCATGTGCGCTTGCTTTTTGCACCCCCTGAAGCACTTTGGTATTGCAGAAAGGGTCACAGACATTTGTGCAGGCCCTTCCGTAATACAGATAGCACTGATGCACAGGTGCATTTATAAATGATGTTAGTAAGGGCAGTGTCGCCATACAGCATTGTATGTGAGGCAATGGCAGTGTAAGGGTAGGCTTGCAGTGTGTGTGGGCAAGGGCAGTTTGTTGGCAGGGCAACAGCAAAATGATGAGCCTGGGGCAGGGTTGATGAAAGTTCAATATATGAGTTTGTCCTGATGAGAGACATGCAGTTAAGCAATTCATGGTTGATTGCTTTACTGATGCATTCATTTATTTATGGGCTGCACTCATTAAAACTAGTTGGAAATGATCAACAGTCATAGTTGTCTTAGTAATACATGCTACTTTTTTCAATATTATTTTTAAAATAACTTTATTATTTTCAATATAAAACATAAAACAGATGCTGCAGGTGTACAGAAAAAAAGGATTGATCAGTCAATGCATATAATAAATTGGTTATAAATAATAATGTGATTTTAAATTGACAAGTATGAATATGTATTAATAAATAGTTCAAAAACAAATATGTACAATAAATACAATCATAGTATCAAATATACTGCAACATCCTTTTAGATCATTCCAGCCTTCAACTAGCAATCCATAACTAACACCCTTCCTGATAGCGACTACTCACCCTTTAGGGTCTCAAGGCCAGGGGCGGGTGGTGACATTTGAAAGTGGTGGGGCGCAAACTAATTTGCATACTGCACCGTAGCGAGCGAGCGTAGCAAGCGAGCCCTTACCGCATAAGGGGGGTTTGGGGGGATAACCCCCCCCAACAAAAATTTGAAAAAAGAGAAGAAAAATCATGCATTTTCCAAGCAAATTTGAGAAAGCAGTAAGGTTAATAAAGCAATTGTGAAAGTGCAGGAAATTCATTAACAGATGGCATAACATAGGTAGCTGCTTACACAGTATAACCACAGAGCTTCATACATTCCGTCCTGTTACGCTGCTGAATTCAGACTATAAGACTTGCATAAAAATCTCAGCTCTAAGAGTAAAAGAAGTTGCACAGCATGTGGGAGACAGTATTTACAAAGCCCTCTGTCCCGCTCGTTTTTTGTACCTTTCTGCCCTCTGTCCCACTCGTTTTTGTGCCTTTCTGCCCTCCGTCCCACTCGTTTTTTGTGCCTTTCTACCCCCTGATCCACTCGTTTTTGTGCCCTTCTGCCCGGGGGTATCAAAGTATGCAAATGACTGATGCTACCCCTGGCTACTTTTAATTGGCATCAATGACAGTGCCTCGTGCACACAGGCAGTAACATCTGCACGGAAGAGTTTGTGAAAGCCTTATGTATGCATGGCTCGAGAGCACAATCTAATTTATATTGGGGACTAAGACAAAACGTAACAAAAAGCCATACCCGAAGCTCTCTACAGGCAATAAAGCATATAGGCTATAGAACTTCATGCAAGATTACAGGCAAAAGAACCAAGGTACGCACTATAGTGGAAAAAAGTCTCAGCTCACTGGTCACTGCATTAACAATTGCTACTATATTTCTGAAACAAATCATTGGGTGAGAATCACCAAACCGCTATAATTTCAACTTTAAATCTTAAGCAATTTCGACCACTGCTGCCCACATAATGTGCTTAAAAATGAACATTTGATTTGTGTCCAATATTGGATCCCAACACCTCCTTCCCTGGCTCAGTAGGCCTTCCCCCAATTCACAAAATAACTTTTTACATGGTCCCCCACACTCTAACCCTGCAGGCAGTACTTAATATAAAAAAACATACGTTTGGGGCCACACCCGAACAGTAAGACATACAATGGGCAACAACAGTGTGTGGTAAAAGATGGCGAGCTTGGGAGAGCAGCGTAATCCCTTTAAGAGGTCCGGGGTAATGAAAAGGAAAATGCCCCCTTTCTATCTCTTCTGTCCGTCATTCCTGTGATTTGTAGCAACATTATAGTGATATAAAACACTACAGAACTAGGCAAAATAACCCAACGTTGCCTGACTCAAACTTGACAATAGCCATTAAGGAGATGCTGCATGAATGATCTGACAAACAATATGGGAAATGTTAGGCGGCAGGCTCCTGACCTCCATGGGATCTCTTTGCTGTAGCCTGGTACCTCTGGAATCCTGTAGAGCGGTTCCCAACCCTTTCACCCCTGATTCTGCTCATGATCACCCATTGCTCTCCCTTCCCCCTCTAATACCGCCCTTCCACTCATCTACTATACAGTAATAATGCCCCCGCATTGGAAAGGACCAGGGGAGTTGATAAATAGTTTTTATGGGAGGAGGCATACGGTCCCCTATTCCCAAGTCATGATGAGTCCTCAGGGATCCCATCCCGAGGACCCTATTCAATTATATTCAATTCTTTGTCAAGGAAGCTATGTGTCCCCCTCTCTGAGCCTTAAAAAGGCCCCAGGGACCCCATCCCCATGGCAAGTGATCTATTTTTTGAGAGGGGCTGTGCATACCTCCACAGAAAGCCATGGGAAAGCCCCTGGGACACCATCCCCTGGTGCTCTGCTCAGATTTTCTGGGGAGGAGGCATGAGGTCCCCCTCCCTGAGCAGTACATGGATCCTTGGAACTCGATCACCCAGGACCATAACTAGGGCTCCTACCTCTAGTAATACTCTCACAAGGCAAAAAGAAATGTTAGGTTTGTTTGCTACCGGCAAGAGTGGGTAAGGAAGAATGTTCTCCCTCGCTGCCTGGGCAGGGAGAAAATGGGTGCTGACTGAAGAGCCTGAAGGGGATGTTTGTTCCCCCCCACAGTCTCTGGTGAATTGAAAAGATATGAGGAGGGTGCCGGGACACTCATCAATAAATAAAATGTAGCCTGCTCTTGGCAGGGGAGCTGATAGGAGCTGGGGCTCCTCTGCAGCCCTCAATGAATTTTAAAGATGTGGGTGTTCCGGGTGGGCACTGTGGCACTTGCAAAAGTAATTTAAAAAAATCTAGAGGACAAATAATAAGGAATGAGGCACCAGAACTGCTCATATTTAATTTACTGCTCAGCAAATGAGCACCCCAGCCATAATCTGGGCAGGAACACCACCAGCATTTTCTTTAGTGTTGTGGGGGGGAGGGGGAGTGCAGGGAGTACAGCAGCCCCACAGAAATACTTTAAACATTTTTACATATTTTCCACCCAGGAAAAGGTGGTCATTACCCCAGGAAAGGTTGGTCATTCTTTAAGCAGTCTTAAAGTTTGGGTATTTGTTCTTCAGCTTGGGAATGCGGAAACCTGTTGTGGTTGATTTTTTATCTGCATCATTATGTGGATTGAGGAGTGTTAGAGAAAGAGTCTCACACTTGAATATTATAGTTTGGATGACAAATATTTTATTTAGAAAATTGGAAAAACAGAACAAGTTGGCTGGTCAGGATGATTAGCAGAAGACTCTAGACCCACGCAGCCAATATGTACTACGTGGCCAATAGAATTGTATTCCAAAAGAATTTATTTTCATTTAAACTTAAATTTCATTAGTTTCAAAAACAGACATAAACGGAAGACTATCAGTACAGTTAGTTCAGCAACATGCAATCGTGTATCCAATATATACAAATATACAAATGTACAAACAATTAAATTTGAAAAATCAGACAAAAAACATGTTATCACACCAAAAAAGATACAACATGTAACATTCCAAATCAATTGCAAAGTACCAAATGCTGTTAAGAAAAGTGCATTATTTGTGCATGAAAGGAAAAGAAAACCAGTCCTTAGAACTAAAAACCAGGGGACAGGCGGAACTGAGGTGGAAGGAAGGTGCCTGCCTGTCTCACAGGACCTCTGGTCGAATGTTTGTAGGATTATACAGCTATGGCCCGCAGAAGTGGTATGATTTACACCATAGCTGCACCCTTTGGTCTTGCCACAGGTTGGGGATGTCAACGCGTTTCGAACCTTGGATGTTGTAGTTTCTCCTCAGGACAGGGACTGGGAAGGGATAAATCTGCACAGCGGGCACGGAGGCAGCCGAAGTGTAGGTGTACCGCAGTTCAAAATGAAAAGTCTGTGCTGGACCAGTTAATTGACCGAAGGCACGGGGCCCGTGACGCGGTGCAACCTCGGGGGGGAGGGCGGCTCACATGTTAGGCTCTGGAGCTGTGGGCTGTTTTGAAAAGTAATAAGATTCGAGGGACGACTGGTCAATGAAACAGATTCACGCCAGCAAGCGGGGACCATTCAACCGCGACCCGTCGTATTGAAGATTAGTGGCTCTCTGCACTGCCGCTCCCAATGAAATTCAATCCGTAAATAAAATATTTTATTTAGTCATTTATTGACATACATTGCGATAACCCCAGATAAAACCAATAGGCTTGCATTTTATGTACAGTGACGTACACTAAAAAGAATATTACTCGTTATTTTGGATGCAATTATTTTGCATGCCATTAGTACGTGTTTTTTTCTTAGCATTACCCGTTACTACACAAGTTTTTAGTTCACATACCATTACATTGAAAGTGTTAATATATGTGAACTAAAAACTTGCCTAGTAAAACAGAAACAATACTACATACAAATACACTACACTATACATCCAAAAGTTAAAACTAACCCTGGGCGCAAGACTACGCTCCGCCCACGGAGTGTAAGTAGTGTTGCCTACTTTGCATTTTGCAAAGTAGGCGTAGTAGGCAACACTACGCACGCTCCGTGGATGAAGCGTAGTTGCCCGCCACCCGCCTCTTTCCCGCCCTCTTCTACTTAACTAATTTCAGATAAAAAATACTTGAAAAGTAAATTAAAGGCACTTACCTGGTTGTCGGCGTCCCGGGGCTCCCTCTTCTGCTTTGCGCCATGTCTTCCATCCAAATGCGCATGCGCGGCCGCCCGCGCATGCGCATTTCACACGAGAAATGCACATGCGCGGGCGGCCGCGCATGCGCATTTGGATGGAAGACGCAGCGCGAAATAGAAGAGGGAGCCCCGGGACGCCGCGGACCAGGTAAGTGCCTTTAATTTACTTTTCAAGTATTTTTAGGCAGAAATTAGGTTTGTAGAAGAGGGCGGGAGGAGGGCGGGCGGCGTGTAGTGGGGCTACGCGAAGTGCGTGGGTGGGCGTAGCTTCACGCCCACTTCACGTAGCTTCGCGTAGCCCCACTATGCATACTACGCCCACCCTTAATAAAAATACTACCAAAACCCTCAAAAAGTACACTACCCTACACTACTAAAACACCACTACATTACCCTAAACCCTAAATCACTACCCCTGCAGGATACTTCCCCTAGCCCCACTCCTGTCCCTACTCCCAAACACTACCCAGCACAACCCCCAACACTACCCTAAACTCTAAAACACTACCCTACACTACTCTAACACCACAACACTACCCTAAACCCTACAATACTACCTCCAGCACGACACTGCCCCTAGCCCCAGACCTGTCCCTACTCCCCAACACTACCCTGCACAACCCCCTTACACTACCCTAAACCCCAAAACACTACCATACACTACACTAACATCAGAACACTACCCTAAACCCTAATACACTATCCCCAGCACGACCCTGCCACTACCCAAGTCCTGTCCCTTCTCCCAAACACTACCCTGCACGCCCGACACTACTATACACTACACAAACACGAGTACAAAACCCTGCACGACTGTACACAGCCCCTCTTATCTTTTTCTCCTCGTATTTCCTCTTTTCACCTCCACGCTTGGTTCCAATGTTCTCCCCCTTCCTGCTTCCTCCGACTTCCTCCGTCGTGGGCAGACAGAATAAGGAGTCCCAAAGGCAGCTGTGCGCCCCCTCACTGACTTGCACATGCAGCAGACCCTCTTCCTGAAAATGGACGCCCCCTCACCAACTACGCATGCGTTGTAACAACGCATGCGATGTAACAACCTGCGTACTAATGGCTACGCGTTGTTACATTGCATGCATTGTAATGCTTGCGTAGTAATGGTACGTGGACTAATATCAGCGCACTAATGGGTGCGAACGCACTACAAAACCTTAACATTCTCAGGGAAAAAACAAAAGGTTAAAATGACAGTTATAATTTGGTATGCAAAATAAATCATTATATATTAAGTAGGGTTGCAGACAACAGCGGACACAATGACCGCACTCCCCTGCTATGTTCCCTTCGTGTTTGTTTCTACAGTCAATCCGGTTGAGTGTGCATAAGCTACTCCAGCACCTGCCGTTGTTGGGTGCCAACTGCTACACAGATAATTGAAGAACCCAAGCCATCGGACTGGTGCATCGCTCAGTATTGAAAAGAATGTTCGTCAAATGAGTCAGTAAGCCATATTGGTTTTGTTAAAGTTGTCTTAAACAATCCTTTATTTTCATGAGTGTCCATATACAAAATGCCAGCCAACGCGTTTCTTTCATGAGAATGAACTTCTTCAGGGCGGTAAGTATTAACATAAAACACATAAATACGTGCACAAGTTAACATTCATATGTAAATGACACAAGCTTTTCGTGACAAAGTGGTGGGCAACGAAAAGGAACAGTGATGCGGAAGGGGACAAGTGAGGGATGATGGAAAAGGGAATCGTGATGCTAAAAGGATCAAAATTGGCAAGGATGCCAGAAAAGGGGGGGGTAGGAGAACAGCAGGGTAAGTGTGCTGTATCAAGTGGTGTGCCAGAAAGATCATAAACATCAATACGATATTGGACCACCAGATGCATCATGGTACCAAAATTTGTCTAAAATGACATCGAAAGGTGGCATAACATCACGTAAACAACATTTGCCTATAGAAGATATGTAGTGTATGAGCTGGATAATCTATTGTCCCAGGGGCAAATTAAGGTATGATAATGGTATGACACCACTGAGTGCATCCTGGTACCATAATCCCACTGAAATGCTTAGATGGAGTTGCCTATCTTAAAGGTAATAAAGTTGCATACAAGGCGTGCGTGAAGTATGTGCAGATGTTGGCCATAAAGAGTATATGTCCGGTAAGGAATTTGAAGACACACCAAGTCCCCCCCCACCATATTCGAAGGATAGCGGTGGCTTTTGAGGGCCCCTCCGCCTACCTGGCATGAGACTTAAAAGTAAACAGGCATACAGTATGCACAAAAGGTAGTACATAACTGGGACACATACGCACCATAATATCACGATCCTGGGTAAGAAAATGGAAGTGGAAGTGTGCAGTCAGGGCTACGTGGGCCACCTTGATAAGGGCCGGTATGTGCTTGGTCTGTGGGGAGATAGGAAATATATAAGCACAAGGACTGCAAGGGGAAAAAAAGAAAGTGGGGATGCAAGAGAGCGTTGTGCCAAAATCGTGTCCATGCGCTAGGTGGAAGAAATCATCCTCGGACGGCTCATCACTTCCTTGGCTTCCTTGGCCCTTCCAAAACAGCAAGTTGTCCAACATGCAGCCACCAGACTAGTACTTAAACAATCATGTCAATCTTCTGCCTCAGCAGCCTTAAAAGCCCTCCACTGGCTGCCAATTCACAAGACAGTCCATTAAAAATGAATCTGTTTACTTTTAGAGTCTACAGACCTTCGGGTCCTAAGTATCTCACAGCTAGATTCTCCCATCATATGCCTTCTTGGGCCCTGAGATCTTCAGCTGTGAATCTCCATAAACCTTCTCAATTCAGGCTTAAGAGTAAAGGAGGCAGATCTTTTATGTTTCTAGGGACCAAGGCATGAAATCAGCTCCCCATGGACCGAGACACATTGCACCAGAGCACCTTTTCCGGAAACAATGGAAGACATTGCTTTTTACGTCCTCTGATCCTGCCTGTCATTCTCTCATCTGAAGAACCCTGAAAGGCCTTTTCCGGATGCAGAGTCTTAAACTCTGCCTTTTTCACTAGAATTTCCTCTGACTTTTTTACCACTGAGCGCCAGGATGCTCCCTTGATAGTGACAGTAGCGCTTTACAAATTACAAATTCAATTCAAATCACTGATGACAACACTGATCATTTTACCCCATGAAAACATCAGAATGCTTTTATTTTGAAGTTGCCCGAAAGTCTGCATATTCTGGTACAAATCAGGATACTCGAGAGACTTACCTGCCTGAACAAATATAAGTAGATTTAATAACAGTACCAAAGTTATTAGAAAAGATAATGTATTTCCCAACTTTAAATTTGCTAGTGCCAACATATTTCTGTAGAAATAGTCGAACCAACTGTAAATAAAACCTGTGAATGTCTTCGGAATATCATGAGGATATGTCAGAGTGCCAGAACGATTACTGATTCGCCCTTTTAAGTTTGCCAACCTCCCTTTCAAGATCAACATGAAATTGGTTCACTAATCATAAATTGTCATACCACCAAAAACTAAACGTGTATACGTTTTGTAGTGGACTTGTCAAATGTTATTAGAAAATGAACACTTGTTTACCCCCCTTTAACCATGTCTTGCTCTTTGAGGGACCTGCACAAACCTCAACATAGAAACTGTGAATATTGGCACCGAAATGGTTGCGAAGCTACAGTGGAATCTGGGGTGTAACAAAGGCCCCCGCAGCCCTCGCAGTGCGGGGGGCCTCCCGAGCTCCAGGGGCCCCCTAAGCCCTGTACACTTACACTCACAGACAGGGTCCGTCTGAACTCTGGGGCCTAGTGTCAAAGTTAACTCATCGCTCAATGTGCTGAAAACGCAAGTTTTTTTAGGTCGAGCCTAAAGCAGTGCATGCTGTGCACTAGGAAAACGACCTCTTGCAATCACTTCAGCATTCCTACAAGCTAGTGCATGTGGCACTCCTCACACGCATTGGCCTTTGAATCTGGCTTTATTATGCAATTGGCTGAATGCATGTGGATGTCCCAGCTTCTTATGAAAGGTTGACTCCCAGAGCGTTTTGCTCTCCGCAGCCAGCAGCGGCGCACATGGGCCATGTGGTTTGGTTCAGGTTTCATGCACGTCCCCTCCATCCCACCTCCTCAATAATGCGCATTGCTTTTTCTTCCGCGGCAGCGGGCCGCGCTTGTTTTCTTTTCATTCGGAGGCGTTTCGTTTTGCTTGTTTTTAATGTTCCTGTGGCACCTTTCGAATTCGCCTCCTTTGAGAAGTTGCCAATTGCATGCTTGATTGTGTTGTTATTCTTTCTTTACTGGCATGTATGTTTATAGCAGTTAATGGACGTCGATAAGTGCCAAGTGTTAGACTATTGAATCGCTGTGATGATACATTTTGTCACAAACACACTATTGATTCCGCATATCGTCTCCTAATCTGCACCTTCATCCTTGCCAGAACGGTTTGCACTGTGTATCGGAAGGTAAACATTCAAGCTAGACTACTTTGGTGTACTTTTATAAGGCCTTCTGTCAACACAGCGCTTTCCACCAGATCAGGTTTATGGAACTAAGGGGCATATTACCAACAACTAGCGATAATTATCGCTATGTTGGCTTAGCGGCAATATTTTTATCGCCGAGTTGCGGCGATTTTTATCGCTTAGGAACCTTGCTATTATCAAGGTTTATCTCCTAAGCGATAAAAATCGTCCGGAATGCATGAATATCGCTGAAAAGTCAGCGATATTCATGCATTACCGAGCTAATGCTCTTAGCCATGTTATCCACCTACCATTGGATAACATGGCTAAGAACTGCTCAGGGGCAGGTGTTAGCTTTTGGAGATATTCTCGCTTAGCGCGAATAGCTCCAAAAGTTGGTAATAGGAGATAGCGATGTTAGCGACTGTTTCCAGTCGCTAACATCATGGCATCCTACTAGCTGTCGCTAACTGGTGTTAGCGAGAGCTAGGTAATAGGGAGATAATTTTATCTCCGCTTTCTTGGCTTTTAAAACCAAAAAAGTGGAGATAAACCCCCTTGATAATATGCCCCTATTTTTTTTGGCATGGGGGAATTACAAACAAACCTTGTTTCACCACGCAGAACAATTAGTCAAAGTGATGGCGCATCCGAGGACAGTGCTATAGGACATCACCTCTCGTTCACTTATGGAACAGTAAACAAATTGCGGTAGAGGGGGAAGAAAGCAGTAGAGACATGTAAAAAAAGACTGAAAAGAGATTACAGTGAGAAATAGGGAGAGAAACATAGAAAGGTGCTGATAGGGGAATGATGAAGTAAGGTAGGAACAGAGGGAGAGTGCACGCCTGAAAAAGAGGAAGAGCAAAAAAAAGCATGAATCGGGTAAGAAAGAGTGCGCGCGAGAGAATGTGGACTTCAGAGAGGATTTTGTGAGGGATGAAAAGATGCAAAGGAAATATGCCAACTGCTGAAGGCAGCCAGTCACCCTGCTTCTCTGCACTGGCACAATGAGATGCCAACTGCTGAAGGCGGCCAGTCACCCTGCTTCTCTGCACTGGCATGGTGAGATGCCAGCTGCTGAAGGCGGCCAGTCACCCTGCTTCTCTGCGCTGGCACGATGAGATGCCAACTGCTGAAGGCAGCCAGTCACCCCGATTCTATGCACTGGCACGATGAGATGCCAGCTGCTGAAGGCAGCCAGTCACCCTGCTTCTCTGCACTGGCACAATGAAGGAAGAGGTGTGGTACCGCGGCTAGGGTGACTGACTCCGGAATCTGGAGATCACGGTTCGATCCCTGGCACCGGCGGCAGGTTAGCCCAGCACCATGTGACTCTGGGCAATAGCTTGCTTAATCTTCCCGATGGCCCCCAGCGCCCAGAGACCCTTATGGGTGAATGGGCACTTTACAAAAAATGTGGAATGAGATGCCAACTGCTGAAGGTGGCCAGTTCCCCTGCTTCTCTGCACTGACACAATGAGAAGCCAGCTGCTGAAGGCAACCAGTCACCCCGATTCTCTGCACTGGCACAATGAGATGCCAGCTGCTGAAGGCAGCCAGTCACCCTGCTTATCTGCACTGGCACAATGAGATGCCAATGGCAGCCCATTACCCTGCTTCTCTGCACTGGCACAATGAGATGCCAGCTGCTGAAGGCAGCCAGTCACCCTGCTTCCCTGCACTGGCATGATGAGATGCCGGCTGCTGAAGGCGGCCAGTCACCCTGCTTCTCTGCACTGCATGATGAGATGCCAGCTGCTGTAGGCAGCCAGTCACCCTGCTTCTCTACACTGCATGATGAGATGCCATCTGCTGAAGGCAGCCAGTCTCCCTGTTTCTCTGCATTGGTAAGATGAGATGCCAGCTGCTGAAGGCAGCCAGTCACCCTGCTTCCCTGCACTGGCACGATGAGACAGCAACTGCTGAAGTCAGCCAGTCACCCTGCTTCCCTGATCTTGCAAGGTGAGATTGGCATGGTGAGATGCCAACAGCAGAAGGCAGCCAGTCACCATGCCTCTCTGCACTGGCACGGAGAGACACCAACTGCTGAAGGCAGCCAGTCACCCTGCTTCTCTGCACTGGCACAATAGATGCCAATTGCTGATGGCAGCCAGTCACCCTGCTTCTCTGCACTGGCAAAATGAGATGCCAGCTGCTGAAGGTACCCAGTTACCCCACTTTTCTGCACTGGCACGATGAGATGCCAACTGCTGAAGGCGGACAGTCACCCTACCTCTCTGCTCTGGAATGATGAGATTGGCAAGACAGAGTGGTCGCAAAGTGGCCAGATTGGTTTTATTCAAACTCATACACTTTAGCGACACTTTACAAAGTTTACCAGTGAAGCACTACTTTTGCTTTCTGGTCTTTCTTTGAACAGCATTGTTTTTCTTAGTTGGGGAAGCACAGCATTCCTGAAGGGACTGAAATACCTAGTTAATGTGTAGAGTGGAAAACTTTTAATGTGTTCATTATCACTGTTTTCCTTATTTTAGTTTACCTGCATCTAGGGATGTGGTCTTTATAAACCAATCTGTTACCGTTTTGTAAGGATGTAAGCAATGCACATTGAAATGGTTCACTTCTAGTCCCTGTAGTAATTTCCTTAACTTTTCAAGCAAAAACACTCATTGATTTCTAAATAATGAGTTTAAAAGCATTATGGTAACCACGTTGTTCCTGCTTACATTTCACATGTTTTACTTAATCTTGCATTTCCTAGGAGTGTTTGCTTTTTCAAGGATGTTGTAACTTTTTTTTTCAGGCAGCATATTACTCTTGTCTAGTGCATTATTTGAATTGAGTCACATCCAGGTGTTTATAGCATGGCAGGATTTGGTTGTAGCTGAAGGCAGTGCGAGTTTCTCTCAGTGAAGCAGTCTGGTGTTCAATGGGGGAGAGGATGTGGCACTATGGCCACAGCTGCCGATTTTGGCACTGGGGAACCAGGTTCATCCTTCATGACCAGTCCACTGGTTTAATTTCCTGAAGGAGCATATTCCCATGCTAGACCTAAGAATGCACCACAAGATCTTAGAAGCCCTGGTGTCATAGCACCAGCAGGTCGACCCTAGTGCTGACAAGTGTGCGTTAACTTTTAAGGCCTGTCCAACACAATCCATACTGAAGTGCACCTTCAGTCTTGCGGGCAGGCCTTTGAAGCAACACACCCTAAAGCAACAGTAACTCTGTCACTGAGGTCACAGGACCCTTGAATCCAGTCCGCCTCACCGATTGGTACCTCCATTGGCCTTGTTATAGCAGTAGTAGTGAAACTCACCCGGTATTGGCAATGCAGGATCTGCAAACACACCAAACTAAGTTTGCAAACTTCACTGTCTCTCTGCTACATGCGCAAGCACTTTTAACATGTGCTGCCTGCTTTGGGGCCACTGGAATCATACAACTATGGGGGACAAAATTATGCCCCAGTGTTTACTAAATTATGCAGCAAAGAAATGGCTGCAGGGTAATGGGGTATAACTTTATGAACTTTATTATTTTGACTTTTTGCACATACTAACTATCTTTGCAAAGATTGTGCATCATTAGTAGCAGTGTAACATACAAATGAAGCAGTGAGAAAGGTGACCAGTCAACCTTTGCAAAGGGCCCTCCACTTCTCAGCACTTCTTAGTAACCTTTGATCCAATTTATTAGTTTTAATCGACAAATTATGCAGCAGATGATGTATTATGTGACAAATATGGCAGAGCCATAATTATGTGGAATACATTTGCAAACTAGGATATTTCGCCATTCATTTTTTAACTGCTCTTGTGGAAAAGGGCAAGAGAAGTTCTGATGACAGAATCTGCATGGCTCGGCGACAGATAGTTTGTGGTTCCACTTTCGAGCATTTGTGGGACATTCTGTGATTGGGAATGTATCCCACTTTGTTAATGTATTTTAATGCCAATAACTCATATTAAACCTTTAATAAACATGTGCATCCATTGGTAGAATTAAATAATGTAATAAGCTGTAACTGGTCAGTGAAATGCTAAACAAATACTAGAAATCGGGATGCCCTTCTCTTTCTGGTCACACCTCTGACTCTACCCACTGATCCAATCCTTCGGTTATCCCCGCCATCTGATTCTACGCCCACAGTTCCCCTACATTTCCCCCCCACTTTGACCTCTGGTTGAGTTCAGTTATGTTCTCTCTTCATATCTCTGCAATGGGGGCAGCTTGCATGCCATTTGAGAGACTCTAGCCATCACGAGCTGTAAACCTATCATAAAAAAAGCTTTACTTTCATGGCATTTTGCAGATGTCAGCCATGCCCTACAAGGGTATTTGATTTATTGATGGTTCTTTATTAGAGGGTCTGGTGTCCCTGGATGGGGTGCAGGACATGCAAAACTTGACAAATAGCTTTTTCAACAGCCATTCACCATTACAGCCTGCTGTGAACTATGAAAGTGGACAAACAGCAAGACCCAAATGTCTTTAATCCCATGCTTCCTCTGGAGTAGCAGTGTTCTATTAATATGTTAATGGCAATTTTTCATTGTGCTGAAAATACCCAATCATGTTTTGCATCTACACATTCAGAGTAAATTGTAAATGCCCCTTTTTCTTTTTCTGCAACATTTGTATGTATATTAGGCAATACTTCAGAAATTATTTTTCTTCAGCAGTGATGTAACATAAATACCTGCAGTGTGGGGGTGCAGAACTCCAGAGGGCCTCCTCAACAACAGTGGTAGGTGTTGGAAAGGGGGCCCCTTCATGTACTTTGCAGGGGAGAGGGGGGGCGCAAGTTTTATTACACCACTGAGTGAAATAAGAAATGTTAACCTGATTTTAAATATCAAAGTTGAATTGATGATCTCACAGGTCATAAAAAAGATAATAATATAAAATCCAACATCCTAACTTCAAGGAATGGACCACAGTGTTCCTATAATTATTAATATGGTGGATCAGAAGTACGGTATATTTATTTTGCTCTTCATTATGATTGATGGAATTAAGTTGCTTTATCATTCATTAAATTGAGTTTATTTGTTTTCTTTTTATTGATCTGTGGAGAATCCACTTACTTGTATAGGATCACTTTCAATTGTTTCAAGTTGTGGATTATAGTTATTAGTTAAATCTCCAAGTCCACAGTGGCTCTCTTCAAGTGCCTGACAGTGTTTTGCTTCAAAGTATGACTAGCACCAGTACTGTAGATTATTTTATTACATAATGATGATTAGATTATAATCTCAAAAGTAGCATGTTAGGTATGGTTGTTAAATTGTTGCATTTGAGGTGAATGTTTGAAATATTTGACTACACTGTTGTGGCCTACAAAAGGATTGATTAAATATATTAACATCTTGAATGCGGTTTGTTGAAATTGATTTTCTCTTAAATATAGCAATGACTTTTTTTTCCAGCCCTGAGGAAGCAATTTAGTTATCAAAAAAAACAGTTAGGGTTTTTGGCTGTTCTTATTGTGAATTAGGATTAAAAATCAAATTAATGGAGGCTATCAAATTCAAAAGTGGATAATGATTTATATGCTTTGTAACTGAAGTACTGTTGTTTATGTAGGCTTAGATCAAATTGTTCTAGTTGTCAGAAAATGTAATTGTTCACTAATGAGGTTTACATTGTGACAAGTATATTGAGACATATTTATCACTGCAAAAGTCTCCTTCTTGCACAAAATGCTTCCACTTATTATTGATCTATCGTAATTCACACTGTGCTCCAATTACAAACAACGTTGTTGCACATTATGCTTATAACACTATAAAACTTACCTATATATCATCCAGTGCTCAACCTTTGCACAATAACCAAGGTCCTGATTCGCAAAGTTAAGCCTATACTTTTGTTTACGTTTATGATTGTTTTCTATTGTCAACGTGATTTTATGAGTAGCATCTTTATGACAGCGGAGTCACCGCACATAAAAAGATAGGACTGGCCTATCTTTTTATGTGAGGTAACTCAGCAGTGCCAAAGATACTACTTTTAAAAAGCTTAGTGAATAGCAAACAATCATAAACTTACACAAAAGTGATTGTTAACCTTTGTGTTTCAGGCCTCCTATGTTCGCCTCATATACAACATCTTGGACTTCCTGTATCACAATATGAAGTGCTCCTGTGTAGCAAATAACCCTGATTCTATGAGATATCTCACTAAGGGACTAATTAAGAGTCTGGTGAACCATGGACTGTCAGACTCGTTGGGGCGTGCAGATGACAATCTTTTTACCTCCCTATTACAATTAGGGCGGGTGTACTGGCATTGCCCCTCCACGGTGTCACAGCGGTCAGGAGGCCGTAATATGCTTGTTGGGACTGCGTGTTCCCGCCAAGCATGTAACAAATTTCCTCTTTGCCACAGTTTTAATGGCGGTTCCTCCTCTGAGCTATAGGGTGCATGCAAGGGGGGGGCATAAGATGTGCCCTCCTGTGTGCATGCACCCCAGTTCCTGCACAACATGGGATTTTCAGGGCACCACCGTGGGTACGTAAAAATAAAATCCCACTAGACACAAGATTCACTCGTAAACTGGTGGACGGCCTGACCATTAGTTTGGTGGTGCGGCAGCGGAGAAAATCCGGCACTGCACTACCAAAATCATAATTAGGCCCTAGGAGTTCTGAGATTAAAAAACGATTTTATCCACTTGGCGTTCTTCATTCAATACACAGGTACACTTTACCTTGTGGCATTTGCTGTGCATCACTCTATGATCCTTTAACGAACATCCTTGTCGTGTTCCTCTTGCTGATGCAGAACAGTCGATTTATTTCACGCATGATTGCACGTGATACCTATAAAGAGGGCCAAGAAACTTAGGTAGCAGTTAAGCAACTAATTACATGGCAAGGCTGGCTAAATTATGTGGCAATAATAGGGAGAATTTGTGACACAGTATGTGATTAAGAGCAAATTATACATCTCATTCAGTGGCATTAAATATATAGACATTGTGACATTGCAATGTACAGGTATGAAAGGGATTCCAGTTCTATAAAAAATATATAGGCAGGAGTGGCCAATGCAAGGTAAAAGCGCTGGGGTGGTAGGGCCGCGTTTGGGGGGATTCGACAGACAACCACAAGGGAAAAATAAATAAATAATGAATCTTCCCTCGTCGCGGTCTGTCAAAATCCCACCCCCCACTCTTACCTGCATGGGCTGCGGCTGTTTGTAGGTTTCTTTTAGAAGAAAACTATTGCAGGTTCCATTTGTAAATTGCTATTCACCAGCAAGTAAAAATTAGGCCTCGCATAGAAGCATACGTACAACATTTTACTAAATCTGTCCTTTCTACCTATATGAGTAAAATAGATTGTGTAAAACAATTCTACATGCAAAAGCATTTTGTAAAAAAAAAAATGTGTCGCGTTTATTCCGTGAATTCCACTTACATGCTAATACTTGTTGTTGGTTTCGAGTTAATCTTTTCTAAACATAGAATAACCTCTTTAATTTACAAAACTGCTTTGCAAAAGAGTTTTGCATATTTTGATATTTATTATGCACCTGTCTTACCCTGGCCCGCTTTAGTATTCAAGGCATCAGACCTTATAAAACAGATGTAATATGCCTGTAATTCTTCTAAAGCTTGAGTGCAATGTTGAAATAATAGCTACTTTAAGAATAGTGTCTGCGATATGAATTAAGGGTTTTGACAATAGTAAAACAATTAAATAGAAGGGATAATTGTATGTGCCCTGTTTTATTTACATTTAAATATTTGAGGTTTTTGTTTCATGCTGCAGACAAAAGATAATGCCCAGTCAAATAAATTGCGATATTTAGACTATCTATCCAGCCTTGTCAACTCTACATATGCCTTATGACTCCAATCAACAGCTTTAAGGTTACAAGTTAACTGTCTGAATGTGCCAGGAAGGAATTGCACCACTTTTAGACCTATTTTAAGAACATTTCAACTGTTTGTGCAAGAAACAAGAAGCTTGTGTTAAAATGCATTTTATATAGCAGATGACTAATGTTTTGAGTGTGGTAAAATTATATATAGATGGAAACCACTGAGGCCTCATACTTGCATTTTCTAGCTTTCCTTGCTGATATATTTTTGAAAGTCCATGAGAAGATACTTTTAAATAGGCTGACATTGTGGGCCGAGGTGAACGATATTTTCTCAGCGATACAATATGGTTTTCGGTCAGGTTAATCAACTATTGATAAAGGCCTGAACCTTTATCTAATTATAAATAAATACACAGCCGCACAGCCAGGATCCCTTCACCTGGCATTTATAAACTTCATGTCCCCATTTGATAGGGTCAACCAAAAAATGTTGGGGGATCCTGCTCATCGTGATGGGCATGGATCAATAAATAGTACTTTTTTATCGACTTTACATGCCAGTGCATCGGCTGCAATAAGATGCTCATGGGGGGTTGATCTTACGGAGCTTTTTAGTACTACAAGGGAGTATGTCAGGGCTGCATACTTACCCCTTTTCCATTCACCCTTTATATCAATGGCTGGAGCAGGCCAAGCTCTCAGTGCAGGCTGATTGTCCGATGGTGTTTACAAGATCGGTGCCTGCTTTGTTATATGCAGTGCTATGGTGCTCACTGCAGAGGGACTCCAGTTAATATTAGATACGTTTGTCACCTTTATGGATAGCTTGGACCTTGAGGTCAATTTTACAACATCTTTATGGTTGCCGGCCCTCGGTCCTCTACTAACAAAACATTTAAAGTGGGTAGCCACGCTCTGTCAAAAATTCTATCTTTTTCATACGTTAGGTTGTTATTTGATGATAACATGAGCTAGAAACCAGTAGTGGAGGGAAAGAGATGTGATCTGGTCAAGTCCACGAGACAGTAGTTAGGTTTGCCTAGAGGCTGACTCATGTTCACTGGACACCTTAGTTAAGCTTACCAGTCTAAGGGGCTTCTGCTACTACTGGCAATACTAGCGTGAAGGTGATACAAATTCTGTCGTTAGCGGGCGAAAACTGACAAAAGGCCCATTAGCGGCAAAAAAAACACGTTGGTCCGCCCAATGTGACTTTTTTTGCCTCTAGAGACAAAAACAGCCTATATGTCCACTTCCAATGAAATATAGATAAATATATAAAACCAATGGAATGCAGAATGGGGCTGCCAGGGCTAAGTGCAGCACAGATCAACCCCGCCCCTCAAGCTCCCCAACAGCCAAGATGACCAGGCAGGGTCCCAGTGGAATAGGAAATTGAGGGCTACATCTATGAAAAGAGGTGCATCACTGTGCCAAACCAGTGAAGCATCACTTTCCATTTCACCCTCCTTGCAACACCATGGTATCCAAAACCTTGAAAGCACCGATAGTCCCCGGGGCATGCAGACCTCGCTCGACCTGCGTCTGGGACCTGGAGTGGGATGCAGAAGTGCTGTGGAGTCGCTGAGCCGTGGAGGTAGACATTGAGGTGCAGAGATCGCCCTCACCTGGTGGTGACATCTGGCATGTCGCATGGAGACAGATTGCTGACCTGTGTGAGTAGCCTTCCTTGCACCCATTGGAGCTGTGAACGGTAGAGGCGCTCCTGCACACCAACAGACGGAGGTCTGCATTGCATACTACGGTCCACTACTACCAGGGGGTGCACAAAGGAGATTTTCATTGGTGTGCTTCCCCTCTCTGCATCACAGGCTGTAGGATGTTGTTCTGGCCAGACGCTGTGGAGGGTGAGCCCCTGAGCTGTACCAAACTTGTGTGGTGGGTGCGTTGCAACCTTGTGCCTAAGAAGGCCCTGTTGCCACACCTGCAACAGGAGGTTATTCAGCAGACTTGGCGGCGACTGCTGTATCCAGGCTTGTGAAATCCCACCTGGCTGAGGCTCCTGCTGGCTGAGCCACAGATTTGGAGAGAGTGCATCGCATGGAGCCCTGGTGTCAATGTCCAGGTGAGGAGAAGTTGGGACGCGTAGCTGAGAAGGCCCGAGGGCGAATTGGGCCCAGGCCTAGCACCGGTGGGTGACACACACCTAAACTATCCTTGCACTGCGGCTGACCTACACCAATGAGGGCACCGCACAAGACTGGTGGGGAACTCCACTAACTCACTCAATTAGCTGAAAATGGCCATTGGTGGCAGTGGGTGCCAGGGGCACAGGGCGGTTTTGGGCCAGGCCCTTGGGTATGCAGCTTGATCTGCTGTTACTCGCTGGGGAACATGGAATCTGGTCACCACTGTCAGATCGGAAGAGGCAACTGGGTGGTACTGCCTTTCCTTGCCCCTTGTTAGTTTGCTTTTGGGAGGACTTCCTCTTTCCATCGCCATCTGGTTGCTGCTGCTGTCCCCATCTGCTGCTGGTCCCTCTGACACGGAGGTCTGGTGTTCAAGTCCCTCCTCCACCGGCAGGCTCATGCCACTGCCACATCCTTGGTGGTCCAGTGGAAGAGCGACACTGCTCTGCAGGTTGACTGCCCTCCTGTCCCTCTTGTCTGCTGTTTATGTTCATCTTTCTGCGCTTCTCCATTGCTTTCCTACCTTTTTCTTTATTTGTTTTATCTTTGCTGTGTTTGGCTTTGTTTTTCCAGTGCTTTTTAGAAGTTCCTTTTTCCCTATCCTCTCCCTTGTTGATGCTGCGATCACCCGCATCCCCATCCCTCCAGTGTCCTTTCCCGTGTTTCCTGCCTCACAGTTGTCCAGCCCCCCTGCAGCACTGCTCATTGACAGATGGTGTTCGGCCATGCACAGGGGGTCTCCCACTGGTGCGCCAAAGGGAAACCAAAGGCAAGCCCATTTGTCTCCATCCGGCCCTGTACCGTACCCAGCACCAGGGACCCTGCTTCTTGGACATTCCACCGCTACAAAGCCAACACCCTCCTCGCCCTCAACCATTGCCGCCTGCTATCTAGTATCACCGAAGAATACCCTTGTTCCCTGGGTCTGTTGAAACTGCAAATGCACCTTCTGCCACATCAGCATGCCAGTGCCTCTTTCCTCCCAGCCGACCAACAGCGCACCCGACCGGTTCAACTCCCTCCTCCTCAAAGTACAGCCCATCCACAAATATGCCAGTCATCTGCGATCTCCTCTATGCCACTTCTTCGGACATCGCCTTCTTCGCGGAAACCTGGACCAACCTCTTCTCTGGACCGGACATCCCCATCGCCATCCCTGAAAGCTACTAAATCACCCGGAAAGACCACCCCAAATGTCCAGAAGGAGGCATTGCCATGATCTAATCAGAAATCTCTTTATGAGTAAGGATGTTACATAATATATGCATCTTGAGATATTCTTAACTTCATTGATGTGAAATGTTGTCAATTGAGAAAAGATCTTTTTTTGCACAGGTGAATCAATTATTTTTTGTAAACAATGGAATGTATAGTTTACATTCACGCATAGTAATTAATATTCATTTCATGTTTTACTAGAGGTCAACTGTTAAATTTGTGATAGTCCTGAAGATGGTCTCATGGACAAATGCATAGAGACCGAAACGTCGACACTTACACTCTCTTCTGGAAAATAATGTACAATGAGAAGAAGTGTTTACAATAGTGACATTGAAGGATTATACAATTGTATTTATTTTCCTCCTGTTACATTGTTTGTATAACTGTGTAGTACCCTTCATAAATTGCAAAAGACAAAACTTTTTTCTATATACACCTGTGTTTTGAATATGTATTGTTTTGTGATTGGTTCATTGGTTCTTATGTTCTCACAAGGAACAAAGATACATCTTAGATAAAAGAAATTTAAATAATATATCTCTGGTGAGTTTATCAATAATTCTTGCAGTTAAAATTCTATATCAAAAGCAATAGAACAGAGTATTCTAAATAAATCCCTTGAAGGCGCTTGTTACCCGTTTATTTGATTTGCCCAAGCCCTCAAGGGTAGATTGGGTTTCCCATTACATTCAATTGTACAGGGAATACAGCGCATCCATAGTCTCGCAAGAAGGGTGTAGGGAAAAGTATTGCAACGCTGTTTTGTCAGATCAATGCAAAGCTTTCCATGAATGAGGCCAAGGAATTCGCCCTATCTTATTGATGATGCGCATTCATGCCCTGTAGTTTTGTAGCAGGGCAGTGCAGCAACATTCCTTGCAGCGCTGTCGGAATATGACTCGTTATTTTGCATACCATTACTTCGCGGCGTTTTACTACGAAGTTTTTACTTAGCAATTACCATTACTGCGCAAGTTTTTAGTATGCATATCTTTGCATTGCTAGTGTAAATGTATGCGAACTAAAAACGTGCCTAGTAATGAAAACAGATATTTACCCCAATGCTACACTAAATACTAAATACAAATACACTACCCTACACATAGCAACCTCTAAAACACTACCCGATCCCCCAAACACTATACTACACTACACAAACAGAACACTCCCCTAAACCCTATATCACTACCCCCTGCATGACCTTCCCCCAGCCTGCCCCCTACACTCAATCACTAGCCTGCATGACCCCCCAACACTACCCTAAAGCCTAAAAAACTACCCTACACTACACAACACTACCTTAAACCCTAAAACACTACCCCATGCACAACCCTCATCTGACCCCCAGTCCTGTCCCTACACCCAAACACTACCCTGTACGACACCCCAACTCTACCCTAAACCCTAAAACACTACCTTACACTACACTAACACCACACACTACCCTAAACCCTAAAACACTACCACCAGCATGACCCTGCTCCTAACCCCAGTTTGTTCCCTACACTGAAACACTACCCTTCATGCCCCTCCAACACTACACTAAACCCTAAAACACAACCCTACATTACACAAACACCACAACACTACCATAAACCCTAAAACACTACCCCCAGCACAACCCTGCCCCTACCCCAGTCTGTGCCCTACACTGAAACACTACCCTTCACAACCAACACTACCCTAAACCCAAATACACTACTCTACACTACACAAACAAAACTACACTACCCTAAAACACTACACCCAGCACGTCCCTGCCCCTACCCCCAGTCCTGTCCCTACTCCCAAACACTAACTTTCATGACCCCCGACACTACCCAAAACCCAAATACACTACTCTGCACTACACACCACAACTACACTACCCTAAAACCTAAAAAACTACCCCCTGCACGTCCCTCCCCCTAGGACAATGCCCCCAGCTTACCTCTCATGACATCCTCGTCGTAGGTGAGGAACCATATGCGGGACTCTGTTGCACACATGGCCCCCTCACTCCATGACGACTGGGGGTAGCTCTCCCTATCCCTGAGCCTGGGAATCAGATGTCATTACACTAAAGGGGGTTTGAACCCATGCAGTTACGGGGACCTGGGCGCTATGTGGTACATGTGGGTAAGGCACTGTTTGTATCTTGTTCCCCTGCTAACCTCGCCGCATTTTGCCTCCGTGTAACTCTGCTTGCTCTCCTCCTGCTCTCCCCGTCATTGTGCTGCATTTTGCATCCGTGTAACCCTGCTTGCTCTCCTCCTGCTCTCCCCGTTATTGTGCTGCATTTTGCCTCCGTGTAAATCTCTGCTTACTCTCTGTGACTCTCTCCTCCTGTTTCCCCCTTGTTGCCGTGCCCAGCCCCTGCCGCGTCATCCCCCTGCGTTTATTGTACTTCTGCCCACTGCTGCATTTTCGCTGTTTTACTTGTTTTTTCCTCTGTGTTTCCTTCGTCCACTGTTCCCCCTCATTGTTGTGCCCAGCCCCTGCCGTGTTTCCCACCACCTCCCCGCTCCCCGCCGCTGCCCCCCTGCGGCTCTGCCCCCTTCCCTCGCTCGCCCTTCCCATTCGCCACCCCTCTCCTGCCTCCCAGCTGACCCTCCCTCCCACTGGACCATAAATGGAAGAGTGTTCACGGTGGTGAGCAGTGACCTTTGTCCCTCTGGGCCGGTCACCCCACGCACCGTGCACACTCCCCGTGAGTGAGCCCCGTGCCCGCCTAGTGCCGCCACTGCTCACAGCTGTGCTCCCGGCCCCGACCTCCGGAACTGCTCCTGCACTGTTTGTATCTTGTTCCCCTGCTAACCTCGCCGCATTTTGCCTCCGTGTAACCCTGCTTGCTCTCCTCCTGCTCTCCCCGTCATTGTGCTGCATTTTGCCTCCGTGTAACCCTGCTTGCTCTCCTCCTGCTCTCCCCGTCATTGTGCTGCATTTTGCCTCCGTGTAACCCTGCTTGCTCTCCTCCTGCTCTCCCCGTTATTGTGCTGCATTTTGCCTCCGTGTAAATCTCCGCTTACTCTCTGTGACTCTCTCCTCCTGTTTCCCCCTTGTTGCCGTGCCCAGCCCCTGCCGCGTCATCCCCCTGCGTTTATTGTACTTCTGCCCACTGCTGCATTTTCGCCGTATTACTTGTTTTTTCCTCTGTGTTTCCTTCGTCTGCTGTTCCCCCTCATTGTTGTGCCCAGCCCCTGCCGCGTTTCCCGCCACCTCCCTGCTCCCCGCCGCTGCCCCCCTGCGGCCCCGCCCCCTTCCCTCGCTCGCCCTTCCCATTAACCACCCGCTCCCGCCTCCCAGCTGACCCTCCCTCGCTCCACCCCCCCACTCTCCACATATGGCAGAGTGGCAAACGCGCAGCGTTGACGCGCAGCGTTGACGCGCAGCGGGCGCGCCCTAAGCGCGCCGAAGGTGCGCCAAAGGTAAGCCCGTTTGCGCCCGTCCGCGCCTGGATCGTGCCCAGTGCCAGGACCCCTGGCCCTCGCAGACCCCAGCCCACCCGCCGGACGTACGACGCCGCCACCCTCAATGCACTCAACACCGGCCAATTCCCGGGATGCTACCGAGCCACCCCGAGACGCACCCACGGACCCTTCAGCTGCCGCTCCTGCGAGATCACCTGCATCCGGACCTGCAATACACCCGCACCCACCAACACCAAGACGAGCAACAGCAGCAGCCACCTGAAGTGCATCCTGCTCAACACCCGCTCCGTCCACAGACACGCCGTCGAGCTCTGGAACCTGCTCGACACTACTTCACCAGACGTCGCCTTCCTCACGGAAACCTGGATGAACGCCTCTTCAGCGCCCAACATCGCCATCGCCATCCCAGATGGCTACAAGATCATCCGAAGGGACCGCATCAACCAGACTGGAGGAGGCATCGCCATCATCCACAGGAACACCATCTGCATCACGACCAACACCAACGACACCCTGACAACCGCCAAACACCTTCACTTCCAGGTCCACATCAACCCCAAGACCACCCTCAGAGGCACCCTCATCTACAGACCCCCAGGACCATGCACACAATTCAGCGAAGACATTGCCGACTTCATCAGCCCGCACACCCTCCTCTCCACTGACTACATCCTCCTCGGGGACCTCAACTTCCACCTGGAGAACAACAACGACCGCAACACCACCACCCTGCTGGACAGCCTCGCTAACCTCGGACTCAAGCAGCTGTTGACCACCCCCACCCACTACGCCGGACACACACTCGACCCTGTCTTCTCATCCAGCAAGGACATCGCCTTCAGCCATGCCACCGGACTCCACTGGACGGACCACAGCTGCGTCCACTTCAGCTTCAGAAGGACCACGATCCACCACCACCAACAACAGGTTGCACGCAGAAGCTGGAACAAGATCACAGCCGACCAGCTCGCGACTTCCCTGAGCAAGAACCCACCCACCAGCGCAACAAACCCCAGCCAAGCGGCCACCAACCTCACGAAGTGGATCAGCGACTGCGCTGACGACCTCGCCCCCCTGAGGACCCCGCCTAGCAGACCCGGCAGCAAGAAAGCCCCATGGTTCACCGACGAACTCAAGAGCTCCAAGAAGAACTGCCGAGCCCTCGAGAGAACCTGGCGCAGAGACCCAACACCGGACAACATGACTGCCCTCAAGCTCGCGACCCGAAAACACCACCAACTCATCCACGCAACCAAGAAAACTGGATTCAAGGAACGACTGGACAACAACACACACAACAGCAAGGAACTCTTCAACATCGTTAAAGAGCTCTCCACCCCCAACGCCGGAAACAATGACATCACCCCTTCGCAAGACCTCTGTAACTCCCTCGCCTCCTACTTTCACAACAAGATCGCGGACATACACAACAGCTTCAGCACACAACCGACGCATGCCACGACCGAACCACCGCCCCCCACCACCACCCTCCGCGCCTGGACCCAGATCAGCACCGAAGACACCGTCCGCACGATGAACTCCATCCACTCCGGATCTCCGACCGACCCCTGCCCTCACCACGTCTTCAACAAGGCCGATGCTGTCATCGCACCCCACCTGCGGGACATCATCGACACCTCCTTCGACACCGCTACCTTCCCGGAGAGCTGGAAGCACGCCGAACTCAGCGCTCTACTAAAGAAGCCATCAGCCGACCCCACCGACCTCAAGAACTACCGCCCCATCTTGCTGCTCCCGTTCCCTGCAAAAGTCATCGAGAAGACCGTCAACAAGCAGCTGGCCGCCTTCCTCGAGACGAACGGATCCCTCAACCTCTCGCAGTATGGCTTCCGAGCCAACCACAGCACCGAGACCGCCCTGATCGCAGCCACCGATGACATCCGAGCACTGCTTTACAACGGAGAAACAGCAGCCCTCATCCTCCTAGACCTCTCTGCGGCCTTCGACACTGTCTGCCAGCGTACACTAGTGCAGCGACTCAGCAACGTCGGAATCCAGGAGAAGGCACTGGAGTGGATCATCTCCTTCCTCGCCGGAAGGACACAGAGAGTTCGCCTCCCCCCGTTCAGATCTGAAGCTACCGAAGTCATCTGCGGCGTTCCTCAAGGCTCCTCCCTCAGTCCAACCCTCTTCAACGTCTACATGAGCCCCCTCGCAGACATCGCACGCCAGCACAACCTCAACATCATCTCCTATGCCGACGACACCCAGCTGATCCTCTCCCTCACCAACGACCCCGCCACCGCCAGAGCCAACCTTCACGAAGGGATGAAAGAGGTAGCCGAATGGATGAAGAACAGTCGCCTGAAACTGAACTCGGACAAGACGGAAGTCCTCATCCTGGGATCCTCACCCTCCGCCTGGGATGACTCCTGGTGGCCCCCCGTCCTAGGCAGCGCACCCAAACCAACAGACCACGCACGCAACCTAGGCTTCATCCTGGACTCCTCCCTCTCCATGACCAGACAAGTCAACGCCGTCTCCTTGTCGTGCTTCAACATCCTGCGCATGCTACGTAAGATCTTCCGGTGGATCCCCACCGAGACCAGGAAGACGGTCATCCAGGCCCTCGTCACCAGCCGTCTGGACTACGGCAACTCCCTCTACGCAGGAACCACTGCCAAACTCCAGAAGAGACTTCAGCGGATCCAGAACGCCTCAGCACGACTCATCCTGGACATCCCCCGTCGCAGCCACATCTCCGAACACCTGAGAGACCTGCACTGGCTCCCGGTCAACAAGAGAATCACCTTCCATCTCCTCACCCACGCTCACAAAGCCCTACACAACCAAGGACCAGGATACCTCAACAGCCGCCTCAACTTCTACGCTCCCAAACGCCAGCTTCAATCGACCGGCCACGCCCTCGCCGCCGTCCCCCGCATCCGAAGAGCCACCACAGGGAGACGGTCCTTCTCCTACCTCGCCGCCTAGACATGGAACTCCCTCCCGACCCACCTCCGCCTGACCCAGGACCACCTCGCCTTCAGGAAGCAGCTCAAGACCTGGCTGTTGGAGCAGTAGCGGATTCCCCTCCCCGAGCGCCTTGAGACCCTCTGGGTGAGTAGTGCGCTATATAAATGCTTTGATTGATTGATTGATTGAAGGGGTCCCCGCAAAGAAAGGGTGTGTTGTACTAGCTACACACACTAACACTACTACACTCACTTACAAAATTCACAATTTCAAGAAATTTCACAAGTATTGCAATTTATTAACAACACTAGACACCTGCAATGGTGAATTTACTTCTTATTATTTGATAGTGGATAGAAAGCCCCAGAGGGGGAGAAAGGAAAAGGAGGGGGGTGCTTAAAGATGTGAAGTTCAAAGAAATAGGCACATTTAGTCAAAAACAATTGTTGATACCACAATCAATAAAGAATCAAACATTTCAAATACAAAAAGCCGAAATTTGTGGCCACTATTAATGAATTATTAAAGAGAGATATTCTACGGTCACAACCTATAGATGGAATTGTCAGGGGCTTGTGCCGGATGTCCAAGGGAAAAAGAGCCGTCGACGTTTCGACCCCTATCTACAGGTTAGATTAGGTCCTTAGGCGGGGTCTTCATCAGGACAAACAAGGGAAGAGGTTGTGGGGCAATTATATCATGGTCGATAGGCCTCAGAGGGCTCTAATGTGGGAACTCGAATGGACCACTCAGAAGTAGTGGACAATCACAACGATACGAATTCGCAAAAAGGGTTAAACTCATTCATCCGAATGGTGAAAATACGTCAAGCCACAATGGTCAATGGCCATCTGCGAAATGTGTGCCACAGCATGCGAAGGGCGCAATCTTAATGGTAGCGATCATTAATCATCACATCCATCAAATTATTTGATTGAGAAATAATGAACCAGCACAATCCTCGAAATTCCAAATGTGATTGGGGAAAGGCAGCTCGTTTCTAAAGCGTCAGATCAGTGGCGCGTCTTATGGACTTGTAATTTTGAATTTTGAATTGAAGGGGGGGGGCAGCTTGTTCCTAAAGTATCACAACCGTGAGGCAATCATTCCAAAGGTGGGGGAAGGCATAGCACGGTAAATTCCTCTTCATCCAGCGCCTAATCCGAAAGCAACACACTATGATGCTAACACTGCGTGAGAAAGCAAACACACAAAGGGCAACCCGTCACTTGCTAATTAGCACATGTTTCCTCTCGTGAAACTACATTATACTATACTATACTATAATGTAGTTTCACGAGAGGAAACATGTGCTAATTAGCAAGTGACGGGATGCCCTTCGTGTGTTTGCTTTCTCACGCAGTGTTAGCATCATAGTGTGTTGCTTTCGGATTAGGCGCTGGATGCAGAGGAATTTACCGTGCTATGCCTTCCCCCACCTTTGGAATGATTGCCTCACGGTTGTGATACTTTAGGAACAAGCTCCCCCCCCCTTCAATTTAAAATTCAAAATTACAAGTCGATAAGACACGCCACTGATCTGACGCTTTAGAAACGAGCTGCCTTTCCCCAATCACATTTGGAATTTCGAGGATTGTGCTGGTTCATTATTTCTCAATCAAATAATTTGATGGATGTGATGATTAATGATCGCTACCATTAAGATTGCGCCCTTCGCATGCTGTGGCACACATTCCGCAGATGGCCATTGACCATTGTGGCTTGACGTATTTTCACCATTCGGATGAATGAGTTTAACCCTTTTTGCGAATTCGTATCGTTGTGATTGTCCACTACTTCTGAGTGGTCCATTCGCGTTCCCACATTAGAGCCCTCTGAGGCCTATCGACCATGATATAATTGCCCCACAACCTCTTCCCTTGTTTGTCCTGATGAAGACCCCGCCTAAGGACCTAATCTAACCTATAGATAGGGGTCAAAACGTCGACGGCTCTTTTTCCCTTGGACATCCGGCACAAGCCCCTGACAATTCCATCTATAGGTTGTGACCGTAGAATGTCTCTCTTTAATAATTCATTATTAGTGGCCACAAATTTCGGCTTTTTGTATTTGAAATGTTTTATTCTTTATTGATTGTGGTATCAACAATTGTTTTTGACTAAATGTGCCTATTTCTTTGAACTTCACATCTTTAAGCACCCCCCTCCTTTTCCTTTCTCCCCCTCTGGGGCTTTCTATCCAATATCAAATAATAAGAAGTAAATTCACCATTGCAGGTGTCTAGTGTTGTTAATAAATTGCAATACTTTGGAAATTTCTTTAAATTGTGAATTTTGTAAGTGAGTGTAGTAGTGTTAGTGTGTGTAGCTAGTACAACACACCCTTTCTTTGCGGGGACCCCTTAACCACATGTACCACATGGGAATCAGATGTTGTGTCGTAGCTGGCAGAACAGTAGGAGGTATGGGGGTGATTAAGACAGTGCCCTTACCTTCACCTTGATGCTCCCTATGTCTCTTAATCTTCCAGCAAGTCCCATCCAGTGTAGTCAGCATTCAAGACTGATGAGGCCTGTCTGCTGCCCTGAAGGGGTCCGCAAGCATGCAGATCTCATTTTGGGCCCTGAGCCCGGTAGTCGGATGTTGCGTCCCAGGAGCTGCCTTCAGCCTGTATTCAAATGAGAGGGCTGAGCTAACACGTCACAGAAGGGTTTCCCCCTCTGGGCCCCCCACTTACTGGCTCTGCTACTGTGTCATGCATACTCCCTCTGTCAGAGAAACCCATGCCTGGCGCTGCAAAGGAAGTGTCCCACGGGCGCCGAGAGGTACCTTATTGCACAGTATCATCATCCCGCATTTCGGCGTTTAAGTATTTCCACTGTGTGCACGTTCTGGTCTATTTAAACTGTCTCTGACTGCAGTTAGAGGCAGTTTTGGGGGTTTTGGGGGTTTTGCACCATACAAGGAATTCCTTGTGAATATCGCAAAGTGGTGTTAGCGGCAGTTTTTGCACGGGAACGCCTACCTTGCATCTTATTTTCAATAACTCCCGCTAACAGAAGTGGTGATCTTAAAAATTCACGTTTTCTCCAGAAAACTGCTGCTAACTGAGGTTAGTGGCAACTTGTAAATCAGGCGACAAAAAAAAGCAGCTGTAACGTCAAAAAATTGGACGCTACGGCTGCGCTAACTCCTTGTACATATGCCCCTAAATGTGTTTCTAAGGTGCTATATGGCAGTGAGGTATATGGTTATATGATGGATAATGAGAGTCAGCTTGCAGAAAAAAGATTTTTAAGACATATTCTGAAGGTGCCGCAAAGTACCCCTGCATTCTCTGCTAATGAGGAGCTTGGTTTGAGATATATAGGGGCCTTGTGGCTCTAAGGCCATTGATGGGCTGGATTAAGATATAAACAGGGGAGGGTTCCCAGCTGAACAGATTGATTCTGTCTGGCTGTTTGTCCCCTCGATCACCGACAGAAAATTATTCCCTGGATAGCATATCTGAAGACAGCTTTTACCAGCATGGGTAGGGCCGTCATATTTCATAACCCTCAGTAATTGAGCCTTTCGGAGCTTTAAAGGCTGAAGATTTTTTTTTTAGTACACTATATTGCAACTGGAACACAAAGAGCTGGTGAAACCCATGGTACGATCCCATATATAATGAAAAACTGTTCAAAGTATGGAGCCCTATCCATATATTTTATGGTGGCAAGATTTAGGTTTCAATTGCCGCATCATCTTTGGCCTCTCCCATTGGATGGCCCTACCCGGGCAGCGTGGGGTCCTGTGGCTGTGACAATATGTCTCCACAAGATACATTACATTTCGGACTGTTCTGTAAATATTTTAGATTTCCCAGGAAAAAGTTTATCCGTCCGTTGCTGAAAGTTCTTTATTTTTCACAATTTCGTCCAGCGCTTAAGAATTTGCCGCTCCCGCAGAACGAGCATGTTTTATTTGCTATTTCATGATTCTTACAGAAAATAGGTTTGACATCAAGGCGATCCAGACCTGATTCATTTTGCTGTGGTATATGAGGGTTTTTAATTATATGTCGGGATAGTTAAATGCTATACTTTCTAACTCTTCGTAGCGTTATAAAAAGGAATCTCTATTTGTTTTTGTAGTTTTGAGAACATGTATGTTTTTTTAATACTGTTATGTGCTTTTATGCCTGTTTCTTATAACTGAATATAGATTTATAAGATGATATGTTTTTGATGTTTCTGAATGGCTGTATACATTTTGGACATTAAAATAGTGTGAATAGGTGGTGTTCTGTGTCACTTGCTATATGTGTGTTTGTGTACCACTTATGTTGTATATTTCTGAACATGTGAAATAAGAAAGCCATCCCTGTACACCGTCATAAAAGTACCATGTTAAGCGAGTTTATGGATGACAGATGAGCCTGTGCAGTGGACTGCCCACAGATTATACTGGGGTACACTAATGTCCGCTGGTCTGTGGGAACACCCCAACTCAGCTCAGAGCTTCGCTTTCCATTCTGCCGTGTGTTGGATTGGTATTCAGATTGCGACAGTGTTGTATCAAGCGCCGGCCTTAACGTACTTTGAAAAGATCTGAACTGTCTATTCTCTCCCCTGTATTGCCCTTATGCCCTTTGAAGGAGAGTTAGCGGCTGGTTACCCTTTAAGTTGTGCAGCGTGATGTTGCATAGATAAGATGCTGCCGTGCAGCAAAGATGCCTGCTTGCTTCCAGACTGGGTAAGCTGCGATGCAATCGATCACTGAAGTAGTTTGATGTGACTTAAAAGGTTGGTGCTGAGGTGTATGGATCGGAAGACAATATGAGAAGGTCGGACATGGCCCTCTTAATAAGGCAGGCACGAAGATTCCCAAATGATTTGGCTCTAAAAAAACAGCAGAGTGGATGTTTCCGGTTTTCTTTAAATGCTTTCACGCGCCTTCTTTTCCAGTGCGTCCTGATCGCATCCTGGTTCAACTTCTCACCTTTAAACCACCACCCCAAGGGGCATATTATCAAGGGGGTTTATCTCCGCTTTTTTGGCTTTAAAAGCCAAGAAAGCGGAGATAAAATTATCTCCCTATTACCTAGCTGCCGCTAACACCAGTTAGTGACAGCTAGTAGGAGATAGCGACCATCTTGGGCCCCGCTTTGCATGTCAGTGATATTTATCACTAATGAGATGCAAAGTGGGCGTGCCAAGATGTTAGAGACTGAAAACAGTCGCTAACATCGCTATCTCCTATTACCAACTTTTGGAGATATTTGCGCTAAGCGGGAATATCTCCAAAAGCTAACACCTGCCCTGAGCAGTTCTTAGCCATGTTATCCAATGGGAGGTGGATAACATGGCTAAGAGCATTAGCTCGCTAATGCATGAATATCGCTGACTTTTCAGCGATATTCATGCTTTGCGGCGATTTTTACCGCATTTGCGTTAAACCTTGGTAATACCAAGGTTTATTTGCGGTAAAAAGCGCCGCAGCGCTGCGGTAAACTTTTGTCTCTAACCAAGCAATAGCGATAATTATTGCTATTGCTTGGTAATATGCCCCCAAATTCGGGAAGACTGTTTCCGGAATGCACAGGCCTTATGTAAATATCCAGGACATTTACTTGTGCGCTTTAATATGCAAAGGCATGGACATTATGCACCCCTCACAGAGGCTGTGCAGAGTGAAGGCCGGCACGACTGTACATGCTGGCGTTAAAAGGACTTAGGGGCATATTATCAAGCACGGCATTAACATTATCGCCGCTTTAGCGGCAGAAAACTACCGCTAAAACGGCGATAATGGGCTTGATAGTACGCCGTAGGCAATTCCCATAGAAGCCCATGTTCTGATGTAAACTTGGGCTTCTATAAGAATTTACAAGGGCATATTATCAAGCCCATTATCGCCGCTTTAGCTGCAGTTTTCTTCTGTGAAAGCCGCGATAATGTTAACGCTGTTTTTGATAATATGCTCTATATGTCCTGTTCCAGGGGCGGCTCTCGGCTCATGTCGGCCCGGAGCAGGGAGCATAGGTAGGGGGCCCCGGAAGAGGGGGTCCTGGTGGGGCGAAGCCCCCCGGAGCTCAGGAAGGTGTTTTAATAAAACGTTGAAGTGGAACAGAGCCGGAGGCCGCCAAATCCCTGCCAGGGGCCGCCACACAAATATGTATCCATCCTCAGGGATTATTATATTAAGGATATATATTGGCGTGGAGGCCCCTGGCGTTTGGCAGCCCTGTGCAGGTGCACAGCTTGCACATGCCTAAGGCCGCCCATGCCTGTTCAAAAGAGCCGATGGAGCAGATTTTCTCGGCACCTGCTCAGCTCGTCGTTTATAGTCTAGCTGTGCTGACCAATATGGAGTGCAGTGTAAATGGGCCGCACTGACGTGGTATCAATGATCTAACATAGGCCCCTGCAGCCCATGCGGTGCAGGGGCGGGGGCAAACTCCAGGGCCCCCACAGGACTGTTCCCTGGACTAAGAGGGCCCCTCCATGCACTTTGCAGAGGGGTCCACTCAAGTTTCGTTACACCACTGATATGTGAGAGGATGCACGCCCTCTAGTCCCGGTGTGGACCCCACTATCATAAAAGAATCCTATCAAACATCTGCGGAAACGGCAAGTCCAACATTCGGTTCAAGCAGAGCGGGTGCAGAAGTTCCAGATATCTATTGGCTCCCAAAACCCACTATGGCCTTGAAGACCTTCAGAAGGGTCGGGTGTAGTTTGTAGCACCATCAGCCCTCTTGGGGGCTTTCCTTGTGTCCCTCAATGCAGGCCGTGCTCTCTGCAACTGACGTGATACTGACTACAAAATGGTTTGATGGGTCCTTTAAATACTTATTCAATGCGCTGAGAAACTGAGTCCAATTCACAAAAAATGTGGGGGCATATTATCAAGAAACGGCGTTAACATTATCGCCGCTTAGCGGCAGAAAACTGTCGCTAAAGTGGCAATAATGGACTTGTTAATATGCCCTTGTGAATTCCCATAGAAGCCCATGTTCTGGTGTGAACATGAGCTTCTATGGGAATTCTCTACGGCGTATTATCAAGCCCATTATCGCTGTTTTAACTGCAGTTTTCTGCCGCTAAAGCAGCGATAATGTTAACGCCGTGCTTGAAAATATGCCCTGTGGTTTTAATTAGGTGTGAACTAATCTTGCAGTTTTCCTAGTTTACATATGGAATTCGGAAATATGTCCTCAGTACTACAAGAGGAAGTCACAGCAAAATCTTTGAGAATCAGGCCCATGGAGTTTGGATTGTTTTCATAATCTGTGATGCAACTGCTGATGCGAAAGAACACGGAAAGTAGTTCGATTTTGTTTTAATATTATTATTCTCCTATTTACAGCTTCACTTAATTGAAAGTGCAAGACTCGAGTGATGTCAGTTGAAAAGTTGTAATGAGAACACACCATTTTGTGACCTAAAACGCCCCTCTTTTCAACAGATTCAGGACCATATCATTGGAGCTTGATTGGTGCTCATGTTCAACACCGAATAGTGCAGCAAATTTGTGAGACCTGTTTCTCATTTTGCACTGGAGTTTACATATTATTATGTCACATTGTGCAATCTTCAGTCGCATCCGGTCGCTATTTGCAACCCCTGTGACTGAATATAAAAACAGGCATGGTGACTTGTAAGGTACAGCAGACCGCCAGCCCTAAGTTTCCATTTCAGAAAAGGAAAACGTATTATTTTTTACAGGAGCCTATGTTCCTTGATGTATATATGAAATACATTCGACTCACGTGCATATATTGTGCTTCCATTTTTTGTGCTGGCTAAACGTGAAGCAAAATAAACATGAAAGAAATCCACCATACAGTAGTTGTTTAATCTGGCTTATTATATTAGTATGTGTCAACTTCAAAAATAAGTAGAGACCAATTCCCTGTTACATCCTTTGTTGGTAGAGTTTCTCCCTGAATAGAGGCTGTGCTTGTCTCAGTTTTGGACAGAATGCGCATTACTGTCCTTAGTGCTGTTGGTGCCCTGAATTTGCTCGATCTGTCAACCACAATGCCTTTAAAATTAAAGGAATCCTTCTTTGCTGAAAGTTATTAAGTGATAATTTTAGAATTCCTTCTGACTGTCTCCAGCCTTCTTCCACGAAGGTGCCCTTTGAAACATTCCCCTTTAATCTCTATTTTTTCCCGTTTGTGAACTTCCCTTTGCTTGCACACAGATCATATGCAATTGATTTTGAACATCCAAGCTATGAAATTGCTGAGTACTCCACGCTGTTCAATAAAAGTCGACTGCTTAAAACTGAATCCCTCTAAAGACGAGACGTTTCTGGTAAAGAATGAAGTTAATTATTGGGATTTCACTTTTGGCTCTAAACAATAAAAAGATCCACCGTACCCAGTGTCCAGGCTGCCTTTGGGCTAAAAAATAAAGATTAGTTTCCTCCAAATTATATCTTTGTGCTAGGTGCCTATTAAAAATAGGCTGGATTTAGGACAGCGCACTCTTTGTACCAAATATTTCGACTTTCCTTTCTTCTCCGCATAAATAATTTGTCATTCTTTTTTCACTGAAATGGCAAGATACTTTTAGTTATCCGACCCGCTAGGCTGTTTTAGTTGATACATTATTTCCCTCTCGGTTTACATCGCCAGACTGTGGAATTTTGTCCCTCTCCAGCCGAAAATTAACCTGAATTTGTTAGCATTCAACAGATGTTTGAGCACCTGGCTGTTTGATAACTACTACCTATTTGCAAACCAACTGCAGCTGCTGCAGGAAATGATTCGCTACTTCAGGGGTCTCCAAAGCGGTCCTGGAGGGCCGAATCCATGCCAGATTTTTGGGATATCCCCATTGAGATACATGTAGTTATTTTAAAAATCTGGAATGGATCCGGCCCTCCAGGACCGGTTTGTGGAGACTTTGTTTATATTCTATAAAGACAAGAGGCCTGCATTACAGGATGAGCGTCTAACTATTATGAATGGTCAAAACAGATAGGCCATGGCGGTTTGTGCTATTTCTACACTTGCTTGACAACCAATTAAGCCAATAATGTGCATCAGCCCTCATGGGCTTCTTTATTACTGTTACTACCCTACACCACAGTTCAAATCATAGGACTGCCTTCGTTCTGTGTGAAAACACCCAAAGACACAACAGCTCTAACTAGTTCCAACATCTACTTCTGCAACCATCACTAGCTAAGAACGTTGATGTAATATTTAGAGTGAGAATTTGGCAGGAGACGTTCTAGTGTGAAGAGGTCGGTAATAATGGCTGCTGAGATAGGTGCACTGATGTTAGACCCAAGTGGACAAATAGAAAATGTGGAGTTGTGGATGGCTACAAAAAATTGAGCAACGAACTAGAACCTGACATTATTTATGACGTCTGAGAAAATGTAGGGGGAGGAGAAGGGTGCTTTGCTTTCTTAGCCATCTTCCTATAACAAGCACTTGCAAAGCAATAGGTCTGGCAGTTACGAGAGTTTGAGCTATTGGCATTTACAATGCCAAAAGCTTAAACTCTCGCAAATGCGAGACCTATTGCATTGCAAATATCTTTGTGTCAAAGCGTCCCATCCTGCTCTTTCACATTATTGGAGGCCGGGTCCCTTTCTTTAGAAAAGCTGTGTCTAAAGAAAGGGGCGTGGCCGACTTTAAAGTGAAACTGCGGCATGGGGGCTTTTGACAAAAAAATGCATCTGTTTGTCAAGTTGAAAAACAAATGTTTTTTTTGTAAAAGTGCACCATGATTGATGAGCTTTCACTTCAATAGTGGCTAAGCACCTTTCTTTAGGGGTGTGATTCCACAACATGTCCCCCCCCACATGCACTCCCAGGCCCAAAAAACGCAGCAGGGACCCTACAATAGTTGCATCTCCACCACCCTTTTCATGGTGGGCTCACCCTGGGCGTTGGAAAACAATTAGGAATGTACTTGGCGGTGCCACAGTGTCTGAACTGGGGTGGCAGAGTGGGCTAAAGAACGGTGATGTATTAAACCAAGATCTGTTTACTGGGTGTGAGTGTTTGATTGGTTCAGATGCTCCATCCATCACCACCCCCTTTTGTACCACAGTGGCACAGCCACCAAATTCCTGTCCCTTACCGCTGTGCCATCACCACAGGATGCCATATAAAATGCAGCTAGCACAGTGAATCCTATCCAAAGTTACCCTCAAGATCAACCATATCATATCTTACTTTCTCAATTTCCTCGCCATGAAAGGTACTAACCCTGACATTCAGGTAACCGTGATTCTTCAACAACAAACGTTTTTTTTCAGACATAATGTTTACAATGGAGACCGCAGAGAGGAGTGGAACACAACATTGCATTGTGTGAATTATGGAAATAGATTAAAAAAAATATATTGGTGATTTATGGAGAAAGATTATAGGTTTACCAAGCCCTGCATCAAATCAACCCCCCCCCCCGCATGGGCAGCCAATCTCCCACTGAGCTCAGCCATCTGGTGAGCATGGCAGGAAGGCTGTGCGGCCTCACCTGCAGGCAAACCCCGTGGGTAGCCACTCACCCGCAGCACATGGGCTTTAGCCGTGAGAAGTAGGGATTTGGCCGCTGGGCCTGAAATGCGGCCAGGCCCTGTAGCCTAAGCCCGCAGGGAGCCAACCCCCTGTGTTCAGAGTGGGGTTGTCTGCAGGGCCTGGTCTCAGAGCAACCAACCCTAGCTAATGCATTGCCTTCTGCCGCAATGAAAACGTGATCCTATTAGCTTTATCAAGGGTGAGCATATCAATTCAATTCAAATACTTTATTGCGGTCATTAGACCATAAAAGTGCAGGAGCAATAAACTGACAATAAATAAAAGCATCCTCCAGTACATAAACTCAAAGCCCCAAGGTCCCATATTACAATTGCAGATTATTATCCCACGCCCCAATAAACAAGCTGATACATTTCATATTAGTAAAACACTAAAAGAGCACTCTATAAAATCACATATAAGAGAATTAGGTTAAAAAGGGAACAAGCCTGATTAAAAAGATTTCAAAAAGAAAATTTTTGTCAGCTTAATCCTGTACATTGGATTTCAAAAGCAACTTACGGACATACCACATAGAGAGCAGGAAGCGTGACACAGCAAATACAATCGGAGATAGAGTATTGTATTTCAGCAACTTAAATTCCTCTGCACAGTGTTTGGTCCCCACATTTCTACATAATTGGGTCAGCCAACGGCGTCTAGATTTTCAGTAGCCAGGGCAGATAAAGAACAAATGCAGCTCTGCCTCCTCTGCATTGTTTTAGGCAGGACAACCTAGGGAGAATGTACCTGCCCATTTGTCAGAGTTTCCGCGCTAGCGTGGGTTGTATCTCATCCAGGGCAGACTCTAGGATGTACTGATCTCTTATTCTAAAAATCACAACTGTTAATTATTCTGTTGCTGAGGACCCCTGTAAACGGGTGGGTTTACCCTTCCTATAACTCCAAACTAGTTCCTTTCTACAGATTGTGATGCAAACTTCCTCAGAGTTGTGCCATAGACCCACTCTGACCATGTCCAAAAAAGAGTCCCTGACATATTCTAGCCACTAAAGTTTCCCAGCACCAGGCAAGCCCAGGATCTTCTTTAACTCGTCCCTAAACACAGCCAATTCTGGGGTTGCCCATAAGCGACACCAATAAATTAGGAGTCTAAGAGCAATTTTTTATCAGCAGTTGACCTTCCCCCGGTCCAGATGAAGAGGTGTAAAGGGAGAACTGACCGGGAGACCAAATAACTGCCTGACAAAAGTGTTCTTGGACTTAATGGTGTTTTTCAGGGAACTATGCCCCCAAAGGTCAGCCCTGTACATTGCTGCACCCCTTGTTTGCACTTCATAGATTTCCAAGAGTGGTCAAATAGGTTTATGGAAAGAGTTCCTAAATAGCTTGATCAACCCTCATGTGTGCTGCACTAGCTTAAGACTTGTTTTGTTGATTTGAGACCCCAGTCCATTTTTTCAGTTAAAGTGACCTCAAGGTACTCAAATATAGACACCCTCTCCAATGGAATACCATGCAGACTGGGATATGGGCAAGTAGAGCTGGTTGGGTAAAGACCATAGATTTGGTCTTTTGACAGGCAATCTCAAGACCCCTACTGTCACAGAATGCCTTGAAGTTGTCGAGGACCTTCTGAATGCCCATCAGTGACTTTCAGTGTGATTGAGAGACATCTGCAAACATCATTGGTGGTACTTTGTTCGCTATCTTGGGTGCATCATTATCCTTGCCCGCATTCAGTGTGTCTACGAGTGCATTTATGAATAGGTAAAAAAGGTGGGTGCAAGCACACAGCCCTGTCTTACCCATCTATCTGTAGCTATAGGTGTGGTAACTTCACCATGTATGCCCAACCTAATTTGGGCATAATTGCCTTCGTGTAAATGCCTAAGCATATAAAAAAAGATAGGACTGCACCCCCAGATCAATTAGGACAGCCCACAATTTATGTCTTGGCACCAGATACAATACGGATTTTAGGTCCATGAAGATCATATAGAGGCTGCCACCGTCTATAGTCACGGTTTTCCAGTACAAGGGTTGGAGCCTAAAAATTTGGTCTACGGTGGTTGTGTTTTTTCTAAAGCCAGCTTAGAATAGGCTCAATATTTTAAGTTTGTCGACCCTGGTCAGAAGACGAACCAGCAATACCCGGGCAAAACATTTCTGGCTAACATCAAATAAACTTATGGGTCTGTAGTTGGAGGGAAGAAGTGATGATCCCTTTTTTATGAACCAGAGGAATTTCCACGCCAGCCCACATTACTGGAATTGCTATTTCGTGCAGTATTGCGTAAACCAAGATCCACAGATAGGGGCCCCAAATAGTTGGCTCAGTGTGTAAAAGGTCCCCCGGGATCTTGTCAAGTCCTGGAGCTTTGAAAGGGGCAATTTTACTTAAGGCAATAGCTATTTCTGTAAGAGTTCTCTGAGGGTCCTCAGAGCAGATGTCCTGCGGTAGAGAAACGTCTTTAGCAGTACTAGTGCCCTCCTCCTCCAGCCTTAAATAAAGGGCCTCAAAATGTTGTTTCCAGACATCAGCTGCAATATTTGGTTCAATGGCCTTTTTTCCTTCACTGCTACCTGTATTAACTATACACCAGAAAGCCTTCATGTCATGAGTATATAGGGCCTGCTTCAGAGAATCCCACTTGTCCAGCTCCCACTGTTTTTTGGCTTCATTAATACTGGCGCCTCTTTTCTCTGATTAGGGTTTTAACTTTAGTTTAAATTGCCTCTATCAGGGCTAACTTGGCCATCCGACAACTATCCTTAAACCAGGGGTGTTTGGCCTTTTTGCACCCACTTGAGAGTGACGGGGAAAAAATATATCGGCCAAAGTAGATATCAGCACCTCATGGGTCTCTGCGACTCACTTGAAGGAGATGAATGTACCATCACTAGAAATTTACTTTTCTGCTCTCACTATACACAGAGTTTCTGCATCATACAGGGAAGACATCCTTTTGCAAGATTGCTGTAAGGCTGACCACCAGACTCTTCTTCTATTGTTGATTAGTATTAATCTGTCATCTGGCGGTATATTTAAAGCAGAAACTTCCTCACTAATCAGCAGGTCCACCTCCAAAATTAGGACAATGTGATGACTGTTGTGTCAGGTCAAAACGGCAAAGTCCAGCACCCGGTGCCACATCCTGATATCTACCAGGATGTAGTCTATAATGGAAGTGTGTCCTGGTCTATTAAAAGTATGCTTCCCTGGTATGTCTGATTTGGTTCCGCGTTTGCATGCCCTTAGGGGGTGGGTTATGGTGAAGGATTTAATCTGTAGCATATTTGCATCGGGAATTTCCCAGTGTGGGTCTTCTTCACTGCGAACTCCACAATTAAAACCCTTCAGGTATTCAAACTTGCAGGTAAAGTCACTACCAATGACCAGCCAAGGATTTTTGGGGATGGTAGATATGGAAGCAGCCAGTTGGTCAAAGGTTGGTGATTCATGGATGTTGCTTACAGGCCTGGAGTAGACATTGACCAGAGCAATTCTGACCTTAGGTGTAAATGTCAGCCGAATGCACTAGACGTCATTTTAAAAAAGCTCCAGCTTCTTGGCTGAACAGCCCAGATGGGACCCAACCCATATACAAAGACCACCCGATGGCCTACCCTTGCCTGTGGTGGTTAAAGCTATTCTAAAAGGCTCAACACCCAACCATTGCATATCCTCCCTATCACAGGTTTCCTGGAGTATGCAGATATTGTGTTGGTCCACCAAAGCTCCCCAGTCCAGATTGTCCAGTTTGTTTCTAAGGCCTGCAACGTTCCATGATAAGATCCTCAGCAATAGTGAGTCTGTGTGTTTGGCTGACAAGGGTAACTGAAAATTAAAATTAAGTGGCGTGATTTCTGTCTGTTGGTCTCTTGGCCTGATCACCAGAGTTCTAATAGGGAACTTGCTACTGTCAGCTACAGACACTGGAAGCTTGGAGTCTGGTGAAATTTCTACGGCTTTGGCCTAAGCCACAGTGGTGGCAGTCCCCTGGGTGTACGGGTGGGAGCATAATTGAGCGAAATCTCCACAATGGTTTGGCCTAAAGAGCTTGTCCACTTGTCCCAGCCTGGTTGAGATGTGTCAGGGGGTTCTTTCATTCCATCCACCCCCAGCCCAGATGTTGTGCTACAGTAATAAAACTCCCTAAGAATGGCCTGTTCCCTGATTTATCTCCTGGCATTTAGTTATCTGTTCTATGTGCTGCAATACTAGAAGTCAATCAACCTCTTCTAGGACCCTAAAATCTATTGGCTGTAGGTAAATTATATAGTAAGGGTCTGGGGGGTTGATGCCATAGTCTTGTGTGCTAGTGGTTCTGCTTCCACAACCCCTGTCAATGGCTCTAATGCGCACTTGTTGCTGGTGCTTGATATGAAATATAAAAGTATCCTAGTGGTAAGGACCTTAATTCTACATCTTGACTATAATGGTTTAAACATAAAAGGCTTTGGACAGTCATCAGGGGGCAGATTTATGAGGCCCTTGCACCGCAATTGCGTCACTTAATGTGACGCAACTGCGGCGCAAACAATGCGGCCTATTTACAACGTGACGCATCTAGGAGATGCGTCATGTTGGAAAGCCCTGCGCCATAAGGAGGCGTTCCTGCGCAGGGGGGGCGTTCCTGCGCAGGAACGCCTCCTAAAAGTGGCTGAGTGAAATCTATGAGATTTCACTCAGTCATTTTCTACGTCAATTACTTACGCCTGCTTGAAGCAGGTGTAAGGGTGACGCACCATGCATTGAAGAGGTGGCTCCTGTGCATTGCAGGAGTCATGTCGCACTTGCGACATGACTCCTGCAATGCGCCGCCCGTACTCCGAGAGATGCGTCCCGCATCTTCACTTACTTGCACCATGGTGCGTTGCATCATAAATACGGCGCGCCATGGGTGGCGTAGCAGTGGCGCACTGTGGCGCATGTTAACTGGCGCATCCCTGGGGATGCGCCAGTTAACATAAATCTGCCCCTGGGTTTTTTTAATTGATCACTATGCGCACAAGGTATGGTATCCCAATTGCACTAATCAAAAAGGAGCCAGAAGCATGGGGTGATTTTTTAGAGCCACTTTTTAAATATTGCTTCTTTATGAATAAAATCCCCCCTCTTGGAAGGGGAGTATCATAGTCCCTCTGTATAAAAAAGGACCAAAAATGGTGCCGACTAGTTTTAGGCAGATTGTTCTCCTGGATGCCTCCAGCAAATTATTTGCAAAAAGCATAATATGCCATTTACAACAATGGGTCAATGTTTAGGATATCCTTCCATCGGAACAAGCCGGTTTTAGAAAGAACCATGGCACCTTAGATAACATAGCAGTTGTTCAGACAATTGTGGAGAAATATGTTTTCTCCCAAGGAATGCCAGTTTATACAGCCTTTATTGATTTCTCCACAGCGTTTGACAAGGTGGACCACCAGACCTTGTGGAGAAAACTTATCTCATTCGGCATTCCAAATCATCTCCTGGGTCTGATCATGGAATTGCATACTGACACCTGGTGCCAGGTTCTAAAGGGAGGCACGCGGGGGTTAACATGCAAAATCAGAACCCATAATGGGCTTAAGCAGGGTTGTCTATTAGCACCACTTTTATTTTCACTGTACATCGCTGATCTCCCTGGCGCTTTGAACTTGGCGAGAGGGGATGCCCCCAAAATTGGTCGAATGTCAGTTAAGTCTATATTGTATGCAGACGATGTTGCCATATTCGATTTAACACCTATTGGCCTGCAACGCCGTCTGGAGGTTTTAAACAAATATGCAGAGGTCCATTTTAAAAAAATTAACACCGCAAAAAGCAAGATCTTGGTTTTTCGTAAGAAGGGGCTCAGAATAAAGAGATGTTTAAAATGGATGCTCGGTTCTGAAAAAATGGAATTGGTTGATTCATATGTGTACTTGGGTAAAGTTTTTTCTAAAACAGGTCGAGACTTAGAACATACTAAACATTGTGTTAGTAAAGCCGTCTCCCAGGCAAGTGCATTAAATAGATTCTATAAAACCTGCGGTAGACGCCATTTTAGCCATGTCTTATCTGTTTTTAAGGTTAAAATCCCACCCTCATTAATATATGCTGCAGAGGTAGTGGACATGAATCATTGGCATATGTTTGATAAAGCAGAAGGACGAATTATACACCAAATCTGTAACTTAAATTCTTTGGCAGCTCCACATGTTTTGCGCCTCGAATTTGGATTAGTCTCGTCCTTTATTTTATCGCTGGCAGCAGTTCCTAGGTGGGGTAACTCTCTCTTCTTGGGGGAAGAGGGTACTCTTAGGGCTGCCCTGAGGATAGAAATCTTTTGCAATCTAAAAGCTCAATCCACGTTTTTTAGGTCCTTTTATATGTGCAATTGACAATTTTGGTCTTAGTTTAACTCCTGGTTCTCCAATGTCTAAATCTGGTCTGAAACAGTTCTTAAAGAAATTTAGATCTCGTATCAGTTTAGCGAGAGACATTGCTTTAAGTAAATCCAGGCCCAGTAACGTGGCGGTCAGTGGGAGGACATTGGGGAATAAACCACAGCCTTATTTAACTTGAAATATCCCTCATGGGATTAGAAGGCTGATACTCCTACTGAGATTTAACCTGCTGCCCTTAAGAGACGTCACTGGTATCTGGGATAAAACACCTAGAGAGAAGAGAATTTGTGAACTGTGCCAGTTGCAAATTCAAGATCTTAATCATGTCTTATTTGTGTGCTAAAAACTGCAAAGTGCCAGGCGAGTGTTTTTAAAATCAGTATATATCAAATTTAATATTCACTCAGCTCAGGACGCACGTTCTCTGGTTTTGTCACCCCCGAATGAAATGGTTTGTTTTAAGATATACCAATTTTTTACTACATTTTTGCCTATTTATTAGAATCTTGTTTAACAGTAGTACTCTGGTTTCGATTTAATATCAACTGGTTGGCTATTTAATTGTTCCGTGTATTCATTGCATCGTTTGCACATTACTTAGTATGTATATAAGAAATTTTATTGGCCGGTTATGTGATTGTTTTACGTATTATATCACTATTTGCACATTTCACATTACGTTTGATATCATGTTATAGTAATGTATAATGAAGGAATTTTGTACAGTATGCAATGTTTTTTTAAAAAATGTGTTAGTGTGTTTTTGTGGACCTCCGTTGGAGTTCCAAAACAAAATAAATAAATTGTGAATTGTGGCACTATGCAATCCCCATGCACATCTTCTGGTCTATTTACCACCAAACTAACCCTACGTGTCATAAGAATCTAGCCAGTGTCATCATAGGAGTTTGTCTCCGCCTTATCAGCCAAACATGCTTCTGTTCTTCAGTTGAAGATGCATTTCCCTCTGCACTTGTTTGAGCTCTGGTACACCTACTAGAACAATAATGTATAAAGATGAAGCGGGGATAGGTTACTGGAAGGCAAATCACTACTCTCTTCTCTGGTCTCTGAACTGGGCTCTTTTCTGGCCCCCTCCCATCTGTGCCTGGACCTCTGCTGGTTCACATGAACATGCTTAGTTACAATGCTAAAATATTCAGTATCTCTGCTCCTGGGCTCACATTTAGCCCTATTAGTGCAAGAGATGGAAATCGGTTTTGGACATATGGAGGTTCAGACCTGGTTTGGCAATTCGGGCTGTACTGTTCCCACAAGGAGCAGGGTCAAGACTGATTTGCATATGGCTCGGTCCAAACTGGGGTGGTGTGGTGAGCAAAAGAATGATGGATTTGACCCAGATCCTTGTGACTGAGGGTGAATGTTTGCATTGTCCAGTATTCCATCCATCAGTTGTCTCTTTTGCATATATCAATATCAGCCTGACAACTAGCATTGGTTCCTTTCTCTGGGGTTGGGACCGGCCTTCCCACAAAACATTCCAACAATTCTGCCAGTTTATCTACCCGTTCTACTAAATAACTAAGCTCGTCTTTTCCAGCCCTGGTACTCGGGCCAAATAAAATCTTAGTGACTTGGTTTCCCCTTTGCTTGATATGGCTGGTAAAAGCACAGAACAAAATGCTATACCTTATGAATCCTGTGCCAGCCCCATTAGAGCTGGTCCTCCTGGGGCAGATGTCAGGGCAGTAGCCCTGCCCGGCCTCTTCCAGGCAATGACAGACAAAGACCGGCCAGCTCTTGGACAGGTCTTTGCCTGGGGTCGCGCCCGGGTGTGTCCCATGAAGCAGGAGCCCTCCGGTGATTGTGATTGTGCACCTCCAGGCGTGGGCAAGGCATCGTTGATATTGTCTGCCGCTGCTGCTCCTGGGAAGTGTGGTCCTTCCCCCTGCTGCACTACAGAACAGATTTCCCGTATAGTGGGATCCCTCCAGTGATTTATTGCACGCCTCCAGGCATGGGCAAGGAGTCTTTGGTGGCGCTTGCCGCTGATCCTCCTGGGGAGTGTGGTCCTTACACCTGCTGCACTACAGAATAGGCATCACACATAGTGGGTGCCCTCTGGTGATATATTGTGTGCCTCCAGTCACGGGCAAGGCGGCATTGGCGGCGTCTGAAGCTGCTGCTCCTGGAGAGTGCAGTCCTTTCCCCTGATGCACTACAGAACGCGGTACAAAAGGGGGTGGTGATGGACGTGCCAGAAACCGGTCCTCGGAAGCTTGTTTCCGGTCAAGGGAAGACATGGCTTGGCAGTTCGGGCGGAACTGTTCCCATGAGGCACAGGGTCAGACTGATTTGCATATAGCCATGTCTGAACTGGGGTGGCAGAGTGGGCTAAAGAACGGTGATGGATTAAACCCAGATCTTTTGACTGGGTGTGAGTGATTGATTGATTCAGATGCTCCGTCCAACACCACCCCCCTTTTATACCGCTTTTGGCCACCATAAGTGTGGCAGGGTATGCTCAGACGTGAGTCCCTTGCTCACTTTGCCACTGGATTCAAGCAAGCCAGGCTGAAGACGGCTGGAATGCCAGAAACCGGTCCTCGGAAGCTTGTTTCCGGTCCAGGGAAGACATGGCTTGGCAGTTCGGGCTGAACTGTTCCCATGAGGCACAGGGTCAGACTGATTTGCATATAGCCATGTCTGAACTGGGGTGGCAGAGTGGGCTAAAGAACGGTGATGGATTAAACCCAGATCTTTTGACTGGGTGTGAGTGATTGATTGATTCAGATGCTCCGTCCAACACCAGCCCCCTTTTATACCGCTTTTGGCCGCCATAAGTGTGGCAGGGTATGCTCAGACGTGAGTCCCTTGCTCACTTTGCCACTGGATTCAAGCAAGCCGGGCTGAAGACGGCTGGAATGCCAGAAACTGGTCCTCAGAAGCTTGTTTCGGTCCAGGGAAGACATGGCTTGGCAGTTCGGGCTGAACTGTTCCCATGAGGCACAGGGTCAGACTGATTTGCATATAGCCATGTCTGAACTGGGGTGGCAGAGTGGGATAAAGAACGGTGATAGATTAAACCCAGATCTTTTGACTGGGTGTGAGTGATTGATTGATTCAGATGCTCCTTCCATCACCACCCTCCTTTTATACCGCTTTTGGCCGCTATAGGTTTGTCAGGGTATGCTCAGACGTGAGTCCCTTGCTCACTTTGCCACTGGATTCAAGCAAGCCGGGCTGAAGACGGCTGGAATGCCAGAAACCGGTCCTCAGAAGCTTGTTTCGGTCCAGGGAAGACATGGCTTGGCAGTTCGGGCTGAACTGTTCCCATGAGGCACAGGGTCAGACTGATTTGCATATAGCCATGTCTGAACTGGGGTGGCAGAGTGGGCTAAAGAACGGTGATGGATTGAACCCAGATCTTTTGACTGGGTGTGAGTGATTGATTGATTCAGATGCTCCGTCCATCTCCACCCCCCTTTTATACCACACTACAGAACGGGCATCAATATATATATATATATATATATATATATATATATATATATATATATATATATATATATATATATATATATATATATATATATATATATATATATAAAGCAGATCTATCATCTTTCTCCCAAAATCACAAATGTATTTTAAAATGTATATTTCAATAATTCACACAATGTTTATTAATATTGATTGCTAAAAATTGCTTAGTAAGCTTTTGTTAAAAACATGGATGTGACTCTATTTTTCTATAGTTTTTATTATTACATTTTTTGGGTAAAAATGTAAAAATAAAAAGAGACATTTTGTTTTATTCATTGTCAGGGCCCAGGACCCCAGTCCCTGGAGCCAAGTTAATTAAGGGAGGGTAGCCCCATCCCAGACCCTCCTTGAGGCCCCAGGGACCCCAAGCTTGGCATTAAATGAAGAGGAGGGGGCATGCACCCCTCTCTCGAGACTCCAAATGGCCCTGGGACTCCATCTTATCAGCCCAATAAACTTAAGGGGCATGTGGCCCCCCTCCATGAGCTTTTACTGGGACCCTATGACCCCATCCCCTGGGGAAGGCTCATTCACAGTGTCCCTGGTACCCCATCCACAAGACACTGTCTTTTCCCTTCCTGTGCAATCAATTAAAAAATCAGGGGAAATGTAAGCCCGCTACTCACCCATGAGGGTCTCAAGGGAGGGGGGTCCACCGGACTGTTCATCCAAAGAGCCAGGTCTTGAGGGTCTTCCTGAAGGTGTTCAGGGAGGGAGCGCATCCAATGTCTGCCGGTAGCTCGTTCCAGGTCTTGGCTGCAATGTGAGGGAAGGATCTTCCACCTGCTCTGACTCTGTGAATGCACAGTGGTTCGGCTAGTGCGAGGTTGGAAGATCGGAGCTTTCTTTTGGGTGTGTGGAATTTATTTTGTCGATAAGGTATTTGAGTCCGTTGTTGTGCAGGCATTTGTAGGCTTGAGTGAGGATTTTGAACAGGGGGTCAGTGGAGTCTACGTAGGTGTTGGCTGATGTGTTAGTGCCAGGGGATACCAAGTACGAGTCTGGCGGCGGTGTTCTGTATTGTTTGTAGTTTGCGGAGTAGGGACTTGTTGATGCCGGAGTAGAGTGCATTTGCATAGTCAAGGCTGCTGGTGATGAGTGCATGTGTGACTGTCTTCCTTGACTCCCGGGGGATCCATTTGAAGGTCTTGTGGAGGATGCGGACGGTGTGGTAGCAGCTAGAGGTGACGAGTTGACCTGACGGTTCATAGTGAGTGATGAGTCAAGTACGATGCTGAGGTTTTTGGCATGGTCTCAGGGGGTAGGTGGTCTTCTGAGGCGGTTAGCCACCAGATGCTGTCCCATCCTGAGGGGGTGATTCTGAGGATGAGGAAGAGGACTTCTGTCTTCTTGGCGTTGAGCTTCAGGCAGCTGTTTGTCATCCAGACTGCAAAGTCCTGCATTCCTTTCTGGAAGTTGAGTTTGGCTGTCGTGGGGTCTTTGGTGAGGGTGAGCTGGGTGTCGTCTGCGTAGGATACAATGTTGAGGCCGTGTTGTCAGACGATGGCAGTGAGGGGGGTCATGTAGATGTTGAAGAGAGTCCGGCTCAGTGATGACCCCTGTGGGACTCCGCAGGTGATTTTCGTGGGATCTGAGAGGATGGGTGGTAGTCTGATCATTCGGCTTCTTCCTGTGAGGAATGATTGGATCCAGTCCAGGGCTGTTCCTTTTATGCAGGCGTCGTGTAGTCTGAAGACTAGTGTACGGTGGGAGACGGTGTTGAAGGCCGCTGAAAGGTCAAGTAGAATGAGGGCTGCAGAGTGGCCTTGGGCCAGGAGGGTGAGGATGTCGTCTGTGGCGGCGAGTAGGGTGGTCTCGGTGCTGTGGTTGCTTCGGAATCCAGATTGGTACAGGTAGAGAATGGCATTCTCTTCGATGAATAGGGTCAGTTCCCTGTTGACAGTTTTCTCTGCAACTTTAGCTGGGAAGGGGAGAAGTGAGATGGGCCTGAAGTTTATGAGGTCAGTGGGGTCAGCTGTGGGCTTCTTGAGCAGAGGCTTGACTTCAGTGCGGTTCCAGTCGTCTGGGAAGATGCCTGTTTGTTGAAGGTGGTGTTGATGGTATGTTGTAGTTCGGGTGTGATGGTGGCCGTGGCTCTGTGGCAGATGTGAGTAGGGCAGGGGTCGGTGGGTTCTCCTGAGTAGATGCCTTTCATGGTCAAGGCGGTGTCTTCGGTCATGATCGGTGTCCAGTTGAAGATGACCGGCTGACTTGTGGAGGGCGGGGGGAGGCTGAAGGGTCTGGTGGGTGATCGACAAAGTTGTCGTAGAGGTTTTTGATCTTGAGGTGGAAGTATGTTCCAAGATTCTTGCAGAGGTCTTGGCACGGGTGATGTCTGAGGCTTCGCTGCATGGGTTGGTAAATTCCTGAATGACACTGAAGAGTTTCTCAGAGTTGGTGGTATAGGAGAGTAGGAGAGTAGGGTCTGCTTCCCATTTTCACCCCCACTTTTTCCTGTGATTCTCTGGTTTTTCGACTTTAGTGTGGCTGTGGGCTTGCTAATCAGACCCACAGCCCAGCTGTTCTCATTTCTAAATTGATAGCATGTACTTTAGGTACATACCAGATTGGGTATTGGGTCACCTTTGTGAGCCCCTGTATAGTGTACCATAGGTACCCAGGGCATAGGTGCATCCAAGGCCTACCAGGGGCTGCAGCGTGTATTATGCCACCCCTGGCTGACCCTTCAAACTGACACCACAGGCTGATCACTCAGCTTGTGTAAGGTGGTGTAATCACCCCTTACTTAGATATAGTATACCTATATCTATCTTATATATAGACACATATGCACCTATAAGTCACTCCTATGGTAGGCCTCGACAATCCAGGAGGCAGAGTGCTTGGTTTTATGTGAGAGGGTGCCCTATCATGAGCTGAGCCCCTCTGCAGCTTTCTGAACCATCTCCTTATAGCTGTTCTATGATATAGCCATACCATATACTCTTAAGTGCATTATAATCCTTGCGGTTAATGCTAATTTTGGTTTGGCTTTATCAAAACATGTCATGTGAGGTGTCAAACACTTTGGAATACTACGCCCTCACCAACTCTGGCAGCGGGGGAAGCATTTCACCCTTCTAGAGTGAAAAGACATGTATGTTACTGGTTTAACCGGTTAAAGTTCAACAGAGCCTCAGCATCACAAAATGGATGCTGCAGCCACAGACACGTGTCTGACCACCAGGTGCTGGGGGAAACTCCGGCAAGGGCAGCCTGGACAATAGGTTTCCTGTCCAGGGAGGTGCCAGCACCTCCCCAGACAGGGGTTATGTGTATTGGGGCAGGGAGGGCTGCATTCAGTGAATGCATCTAGACATTTGGAAGAAAGGTAATTAGGAACTGGTTATAAGTAGAGGGCAAAGACGGACAATTGACAGCAAGAACTATTAAAGAACAAAGTGTGTGGTACAAAATTATGGCTTTTATTTTATTCAAATGTTATTCTGATAAAAAGCATCATTATTTTATTACAGGTAATTATCGTGTGCATGCCTCCACTATACATGTGACTTTCGATCTACATATATATACATATTGTTGCATCCTATACACATTTCAAAGTAATTAATTTGAACTTGAAAGTTGTGTGGAAGAGTGTTTCAGCACACTGTACATAAAAACATGGCTAAGTATGACATCTACGCGCGTTTCGGCTGAGGGCCTTCATCAGGGAGCCATGTGAGTATCCAAATGAACCTATACATATAGAGAGATATAAACAATAGCAGTGCTTGTCAATGTCCGTGAATTGTCCTGAATATTTACATGTTAAAATACAGAGAGAAATCTTGTGATACATTTATACAGTGATACAAAACATGACAATAAAGTCTATGAAAATTCTTAAACCTGTCCTATTATTTACAGTTATATACAGTTTGGTGCCCATTTAGACTGGTACATTTCTGATATCGTTGTATTCCTATGCAGCAAGCTTCAATACGGGGGCGATGGGATGGGGGAAGACACATGGGATGATTATCTAAACGACATTAACTACAGAAAGACACAATGCGCTAATGTTGTGCAGATAGCAATGAGAGGGCAAAGGGAGGAATGGTAAAGGTTTGGAAAAGTGTGAGTGATAACGGAGGATGAAAGAAAAGGATTGAGAACAAAAAAGGAAAAAAGGGGGGAAAAAAGGGAAGGTGAAAAGACAGATCAGTTGGGGGCATATGGAGAGCCATGGTTGTACCTGGGTAAATAGATGGTGCCGATTCTCACAGGAGGGGAAGGATAGAGAGATCTTGACCTATGGGATGTTTGTCTTTGAGACGTGGGCGCTGCAGGAGGACATAATTAAAGTGCGACATTTAGTAGTTCAAAAGGATGAATATTCAAAAGAGTATAACAAGGGAATTACGGAATGGAAGAGTACCTGTATTATAATTTATTTTGCTTGTTTTATTTCTCTTTCGATGGGTGTCTTGCTATCTAAGGGTAAGCTTCGAATTTTTAGCTGTTAAATGAGAAGGACATGGGGAGGAATTATATGGGTCATATTAGTATCATGAGACTTAATAGGTGGAACAAGGCAGGAGTATTACCTGTAGAGATGGTCTTGTACAATTGCAAGGTTACGTGCTCCTGGCGCAGGAGAAATGTTGTGCAGGTAACCTAAATGTCAGGAGACATTCATGGCAAGCTGTTAGTGGTGGTTATCCAAAAGGGGGGTGCTAATGGTCATGATGATAAAGGCCCAATAAGTACCTGTAAATTAGGTTCATAAGTGCTCTAGGTTGGGATCTCTGGACGTTTCTTGTGGTGCTGACAATCTGTGTGTCAGAAGGGATATAAGCAGTGACAACGTTTTAGAATGGCGTATTGTTATATATTGGTGGTAGAAAACGGATATTTATTTACAACTAATTACCTTTAGCCTGCGTCCACTGTGTTTACACTGGGGGTCTGTGGGCTTCTAGGGTTTAGCCGACGGATGCCGTCATGTTAATGGCGGTTCGAGGACAATCTGTACGGCAAAAATGGAGACACAAAGCCAACGGGCTAAGACAGGGCTGTGTGCTGGCCCCCCAATTATTTTCGATTTTCCTGTCAGACCTTCCGGCCCACCTTGAGGTGGAGGGTAGTGCCAGCCCCAAAATGGACGGAAACAAGATACCCTGCCTATTGTACGCGGATGACCTGGTGATAGTAGACCAGACCGAGAGAGGCCTCCAAAGGAAGCTAAATGCTTTCAATACCTACTGTGCCAACAAATTCTTAACCATCAATCTGGACAAAACTAAAACCCTATGCTTTGGGAAAAAGCCAAACAGATTTAGTTGGTTCATAGGGAACCTTAAACTTGAGACAGTAGATGAGTACCGATATTTGGGTATCTGGTTCGACAGGGCCTTGAACTGGTCTACACACATGGAAACGCAAAAAGCAAAGGCACTTTCCTCCATATGCGGCCTAAAAAGGTTCAATAGGGACTATGGCGAGAAATCACACCGACCATTACTCAGAGCCTTTGACGCAATGATCCCCCCGCAAGCTTTATATGGCGCAGAGATCCTTTATTTGAGCGGTAAGGGATCTTGGGGACACGATGGAGGGTAACTGCATAAAAAGGCTCCTATCTCTTCCTCAATCTGCAATGATACAAGCCATCAGAACTGAATTAGGTACAAAGTCTTGGGTAACTTTAACCCAGATAGCTGTGATCAGATTTTGGAAGAGACTAGACGACCCCGAAAGTAAAAAAGTAGCATATTGGTGTCGTAAAGAAATTCAGAAAAGCGAGTTAAAATGGGCAAAGTCCAGTAGGGAAAAATTGAAGGGAATCTGCAACGCACTAGAGATCGATTTAGATTTGAGCTCATATCAAATACTTATCGCCAAAGGCGATTTGAAGCAAAGGGGGAAAGAGGTCTCAAAATTAACTGATATGGGTTACCAAACTAAGAAAAAATCGGTGGCACACATGCTAAATGCGTGGCCCCAGGAAAACTGGTTCCCATATCTCGATAGATTACCCAATCGTGGACTCAGGCAAGAGATACTGAGGCTTCGAATTGGTATCAACCCATGGGTAACAAACCGAGACCTCAATATAAGAATGCTAGATGAGGAAGGTCACTGTAGGTGCTACTTGGGAACCAAGGGGGACCTGATGCATTTCCTGCTAGACTGTGCGGTACTCTTAGAATATAGGAAAAGGTGGCTGCGCCCAGTATTCCTAAAATATGAGGTAAAAACAAGGTTTCAGGCGGCCAGACTCCTTTCTGAAATTCCATACTTGGATATTGTAATAGCCCTCGGGAAGTTCTTAAAGGAGGCCCTGGGTGCGCTGAGGGCCAAAGAATAACCTGCATTACTGTATTTTTATCTTAGCAGAAGAGACTCTCGGAGGGATAAGAAAGTGTATAGGTTTTAACATTTGTATATAAATTATGTAGTTTTAATAATGGTGTGTATGATATTTTAATGGACACGTTTTTAAAAATAAGTGTACAATTTTATGTCGCATACTCAAATCGGCGTTACTCACTGTATTGTTTAAAGACTAAGGTCATAATAAACATATATTTTGAACTTGAACTTGAGACACAAAGCCAACGGTTATTATCGGGCTGTGTCTTGGGAAGCGTGTATGAACGCTATTTAATCGAGCGTAGATCTATGACGACCGGTTGCTTACCTGATGGTTGTCTCTTCTTCGCTTTCCGATTGGGGGTTCTGCCGGCATCTAAACAGGTAGAGCCAGGGATCGAAAGGGCTAAGTGGCGCCGAGTGTATTTAAACCCTTGAGGTCAATTTCAATGGTTGGCGCGTCTAGAGTGGCCTAGAAGATGATGACGGACTATGTTTGGTAGCGTCCTGTAAAAATGCCGAAAACTGGCGGACATATTGGAAGGGTGAAAAGGACCTCTCAGTGCTTAATGATAAGTGGCCTAGAAGTCGATGACGGACTATGTCTGATAGCGTCCTGTTACAATATCGAAAACTGGCGGACATATTGGAAGGGTGAAATGGACCTCTCGGTACTTAATGATAAGTGTGATTCTTATCAGTTTGTTCAGATTTGCGGGAGGGTTTTTTTGGGGGGGTTTGTTAAAAAAGAAAAAAAGAGATCAGTGAACAGAAACACAAAGTGTCTAAGTAGGGGTGAGAGTCAAAAAATGCCCGGACTAGTGGGATGTAGGGCCATATTTTTATATTTAACCATAGTTATGTTTCAATACTTGGTCCCATGGTATTTCGTTATTCATGCCCTTTAAGTAGGTATCTAGGGTAAAAATCCAATACACTTCGCGACATTTACGCACCTGTGTGCTAAGTGCACCAGACGTTTTGTGGATTTTTTCCAAGATGAACCAACGAATGTCGTTGGAATTGTGTTTGGCCTCCTGGTAGTGTTTGACTAGGGGAGCCTGTGTTTTGCCTGTGCGGATGGCTGATCTGTGTTCTGATAAGCGTGCAGACATCATCCTTGCTGTTTCGCCTACGTAGCCATTGTTGCATGGGCAAAGTAGAAGATAGACCACATTGGTGGTTTTGCAATTAGTGAGAGTTCGAGAGTGAATGCTGCAGTTGTTAAAATTCAGCTCTTTGGTTTCAATTGCAAATTCACAGGCAGCACAATCCAGGCACTTGTAGTTGCCTATAGCTGGGCTCAGGCCAGTGAGCGTTCTTTGTGTGAGAGCTGTTTTGTTAGGTTCCATTCTTGATCTTACTACCAGATCTTTTAGGTTTTTGTTTTTCATATATGCAAACATAGGCTTAGGGAGTTGACTTTCTTTGGGTTTTGTTGCGTTCAGGATGTGCCAGTTTGAGAATATGATGTGTTGAAGCTTCGCATTCATGGTGGAGTGCCTGGTTACAAAGACCATTTTGGATTGTGGTTCTTTGATTTGGGGTGTTAATAGGTGCTGTCTGTCAAAGAACCTTGCTCTTTTGTATGATTCTCGTACTAGACGCTTGGGGTATCCACGAGATATGAATTTGAGTTTCATATCAGTTGCTCTTCTGTCAAAGTCCGTGACAGAAGAGCAGTTCCTTCGGACCCGAAGGAACTGACTGAAAGGGATGCTAGGCTTCACATACAGGTCTACACTAAGATGGTTGTTCTTACTGATGATATTGACGTCTAGGAACTCAACACGTGTCTGGCTAGATGTAACAGTGAAGTGCATGTTTTTATCACATAAATTGAGCCATGACACAAAGGTGGATAGTGGTTCTGTTTCTGAGGTCCAGATGAAAAAAATATCATCAATATAGCGAGCCCATGATGAAATGGACTCGCTAAAAGGGGCAATTTCATTGTAAATGAATTTAGACTCAAATTCAGCCATATAAATATTGGCTACGGTGGGCGCGCATGAAGCACCCATGCTGACGCCCATGGTTTGTTGGTAGAGAGAGCCATTAAAGTCAAAGGTGTTTTCTGATAGGACTATTTTTAAGCAATCTAGGATGAAATCTTTCGGGCAGTCAATTTGATAAGCGTCAATGAACCAGGAGACAGCTTTAATGGCTCCTGGTTGCGGAATGTTTGAATACAGAGCCTCTATATCCATAGTGGCAAGCCACTGCCTGTCAGGGTCAAAGGTGAGAGATTCCACGATGTTGATGATATCTCTTGTGTCCTTGACGTGGGATGGAGTTTTTGGTATATGGGGCCTTAAGATGGTATCAATGTATTTTGATAGAGGTTCGGTAATGGATCCAATGGTGGAGACTATAGGTCTGTACGGTGGATCATGGCTGTTTTTATGTATCTTTGGGACTCCATATATTGCTGCCATTTTGGGTTGGCGAACATTGAGAAATTGCCACTCCTTTTCACAGATCACATTGTCGTCGAGGGCCTTAGTTGTTAAGGACAAAATCGCAGATTGGACTCTTTTAGTGGGGTCTTTTTGAACTGGAATATAGTGGTTGGTATTGTGTAGTAGTTTCTCCATGTTCAATATATATTGATTAGTGTCTATCACCACTATGCCTCCCCCTTTGTCGCAACATTTGATCGCAATGTCTTTGTCTGTTTTTAATTCTGCAAGGGCTTGATGTTCCTCATAAGAGATGTTGAAACTGGGAGGCGGTATATATTTAGTGGCAGCTGTGAGTTTGTTGTACACTACATGCTCAAATGTGGCAATTTCCGGCGATACTTGTTCTAGAGTTGGTAGAAAGGTGGATGCTGGTTTTAGACCTGATAGGTTGGTAGCATTTTCTACTTCTGTGGTGTTAGCTTCAAAGAAGTTTTGGAGTCTGATCTTCCTAAAGAAGGTCATGAGATCTTTGAAAAGTTCAAATCTGTTGATATTACAGTGGGGGACAAAAGTGAGCCCTTTGGTTAACAGCTTTTCTGTTGCCGGGGTGAGGGACTTGCTGCTTAAGTTGAAGATAGGTATTTCTTCTAGTCGCGCCAGTATTGTGCATGGCGCGTCACTAGGAATTGGTTGGGGTTGGAGTATATTGCTGGAGCTTCCTGGTAGTTCTGAGTCCTACAGACCTACAGTCATATAATGACTACCTCTTAAAGAGGAAAACAGATAAACTCAAAAAAGATATTCAATACTTCAGTAATGAGAAGGTCTATCCTTATCTGGCAGAAAATTACTATCAGCCAGAACCTTTGGGCGATAACACCTATGCCCCCAATCAACAACCCATCCCTAAAAAAGTGACCACTTTTTCCAACACATCAGGGTCAGACAATGAGAGCAACACTAGTGACCCAGATCAGGGAGGACAACAAAGAGGAGGACAAAATAGAGGCAACAGGCCTTTTTTATCCAGGCCAGGGACGCTGGAAACCCAGATACCAGCCGCGGCACAGGGGCAATCCACAACAATACAACCAGCACTATCCGCCGCCCCCCAACCACCAATATCCAGGCCCTCTGATGCATGCTTATCCCCCTCCCCCTCAGAACTACCAGGAAGCTCCAGCAATATACTCCAACCCCAACCAATTCCTAGTGACGCGCCATGCACAATACTGGCGAGACTAGAAGAAATACCTATCTTCAACTTAAGCAGCAAGTCCCTCACCCCGGCAACAGAAAAGCTGTTAACCAAAGGGCTCACTTTTGTCCCCCACTGTAATATCAACAGATTTGAACTTTTCAAAGATCTCATGACTTTCTTTAGGAAGATCAGACTCCAAAACTTCTTTGAAGCTAACACCACAGAAGTAGAAAATGCTACCAACCTATCAGGTCTTAAACCAGCATCCACCTTTCTACCAACTCTAGAACAAGTATCGCCGGAAATTGCCACATTTGAGCATGTAGTGTACAACAAACTCACAGCTGCCACTAAATATATACCGCCTCCCAGTTTCAACATCTCTTATGAGGAACATCAAGCCCTTGCAGAATTAAAAACAGACAAAGACATTACGATCAAATGTTGCGACAAAGGGGGAGGCATAGTGGTGATAGACACTAATCAATATATATTGAACATGGAGAAACTACTACACAATACCAACCACTATATTCCAGTTCAAAAAGACCCCACTAAAAGAGTCCAATCTGCGATTTTGTCCTTAACAACTAAGGCCCTCGACGACAATGTGATCTGTGAAAAGGAGTGGCAATTTCTCAATGTTCGCCAACCCAAAATGGCAGCAATATATGGAGTCCCAAAGATACATAAAAACAGCCATGATCCACCATACAGACCTATAGTCTCCACCATTGGATCCATTACCGAACCTCTATCAAAATACATTGATACCATCTTAAGGCCCCATATACCAAAAACTCCATCCCACGTCAAGGACACGAGAGATATCATCAACATCGTGGAATCTCTCACCTTTGACCCTGACAGGCAGTGGCTAGCCACTATGGATATAGAGGCTCTGTATTCAAACATTCCGCAACCAGGAGCCATTAAAGCTGTCTCCTGGTTCATTGACGCTTATCAAATTGACTGCCCGAAAGATTTCATCCTAGATTGCTTAAAAATAGTCCTATCAGAAAATACCTTTGACTTTAATGGCTCTCTCTACCAACAAACCATGGGCGTCAGCATGGGTGCTTCATGCGCGCCCACCGTAGCCAATATTTATATGGCTGAATTTGAGTCTAAATTCATTTACAATGAAATTGCCCCTTTTAGCGAGTCCATTTCATCATGGGCTCGCTATATTGATGATATTTTTTTCATCTGGACCTCAGAAACAGAACCACTATCCACCTTTGGGTCATGGCTCAATTTATGTGATAAAAACATGCACTTCACTGTTACATCTAGCCAGACACGTGTTGAGTTCCTAGACGTCAATATCATCAGTAAGAACAACCGTCTTAGTGTAGACCTGTATGTGAAGCCAACCGCCCGCAACACGTTACTACACTATACCAGCTACCACCCTAAAACCCAGAAGTCTAGCATCCCTTTCAGTCAGTTCCTTCGGGTCCGAAGGAACTGCTCTTCGGTCACGGACTTTGACAGAAGAGCAACTGATATGAAACTCAAATTCATATCTCGTGGATACCCCAAGCGTCTAGTACAAGAATCATACAAAAGAGCAAGGTTCTTTGACAGACAGCACCTATTAACACCCCAAATCAAAGAACCACAATCCAAAATGGTCTTTGTAACCAGGCACTCCACCATGAATGCGAAGCTTCAACACATCATATTCTCAAACTGGCACATCCTGAACGCAACAAAACCCAAAGAAAGTCAACTCCCTAAGCCTATGTTTGCATATAGGAAAAACAAAAACCTAAAAGATCTGGTAGTAAGATCAAGAATGGAACCTAACAAAACAGCTCTCACACAAAGAACGCTCACTGGCCTGAGCCCAGCTATAGGCAACTACAAGTGCCTGGATTGTGCTGCCTGTGAATTTGCAATTGAAACCAAAGAGCTGAATTTTAACAACTGCAGCATTCACTCTCGAACTCTCACTAATTGCAAAACCACCAATGTGGTCTATCTTCTACTTTGCCCATGCAACAATGGCTACGTAGGCGAAACAGCAAGGATGATGTCTACACGCTTATCAGAACACAGATCAGCCATCCGCACAGGCAAAACACAGGCTCCCCTAGTCAAACACTACCAGGAGGCCAAACACAATTCCAACGACATTCGTTGGTTCATCTTGGAAAAAATCCACAAAACATCTGGTGCACTTAGCACACAGGTGCGTAAATGTCGCGAAGTGTATTGGATTTTTACCCTAGATATCTACTTAAAGGGCATGAATAACGAAATACCATGGGACCAAGTATTGAAACATAACTATGGTTAAATATAAAAATATGGCCCTACATCCCACTAGTCCGGGCATTTTTTGACTCTCACCCCTACTTAGACACTTTGTGTTTCTGTTCACTGATCTCTTTTTTTCTTTTTTAACAAACCCCCCAAAAAAAACCCTCCAGCAAATCTGAACAAACTGATAAGAATCATTAAGTACCGAGAGGTCCATTTCACCCTTCCAATATGTCCGCCAGTTTTCGATATTGTAACAGGACGCTATCAGACATAGCCTGTCATCGACTTCTAGGCCACTTATCATTAAGCACCGAGAGGTCCTTTTCACCCTTCCAATATGTCCGCCAGTTTTCGGCATTTTTACAGGACGCTACCAAACATAGTCCGTCATCGACTTCTAGGCCACTCTAGACGCGCCAACCATTGAAATTGACCTCAAGGGTTTAAATACACTCGGCGCCACTTAGCCCTTTCGATCCCTGGCTCTACCTGTTTAGATGCCGGCAGAACCCCCAATCGGAAAGCGAAGAAGAGACAACCATCAGGTAAGCAACCGGTCGTCATAGATCTACGCTCGATTAAATAGCGTTCATACACGCTTCCCAAGACACAGCCCGATAATAACCGTTGGCTTTGTGTCTCCATTTTTGCCGTACAGATTGTCCTCGAACCGCCATTAACATGACGGCATCCGTCGGCTAAACCCTAGAAGCCCACAGACCCCCAGTGTAAACACAGTGGACGCAGGCTAAAGGTAATTAGTTGTAAATAAATATCCGTTTTCTACCACCAATGTATAACAATACGCCATTCTAAAACGTTGTCACTGCTTATATCCCTTCTGACACACAGATTGTCAGCGCCACAAAAAACGTCCAGAGATCCCAACCTAGAGCACTTATGAACCTAATTTACAGGTACTTATTGGGCCTTTTTAACATCATGACCATTAGCACCCCCCTTTTGGATAACCACCACTAACAGCTTGCCATGAATGTCTCCTGACATTTAGGTTACCTGCACAACATTTCTCCTGCGCCAGGAGCACGTAACCTTGCAATTGTACAAGACCATCTCTACAGGTAATACTCCTGCCTTGTTCCACCTATTAAGTCTCATGATACTAATATGACCTATATAATTCCTCCCCATGTCCTTCTCATTTAACAGCTCAAAATTCGAAGCTTACCCTTAGATAGCAAGACACCCATCGAAAGAGAAATAAAACAAGCAAAATAAATTATAATACAGGTTCTCTTCCATTCCGTAATTCCCTTGTTATACTCTTTTGAATATTCATCCTTTTGAACTACTAAATGTCGCACTTTAATTATGTCCTCCTGCAGCGCCCACGTCTCAAAGACAAACATCCCATAGGTCAAGATCTCTCTATCCTTCCCCTCCTGTGAGAATCGGCACCATCTATTTACCCAGGCACAACCATGGCTCTCCATATGCCCCAACTGATCTGTCTTTTCACCTTTCTTTTTTCCCCCCTTTTTTCCTTTTTTGTTCTAAATCCTTTTCTTTCATCCTCCGTTATCACTCACACTTTTCCAAACCTTTACCATTCCTCCCTTTCCCCTCTCATTGCTATCTGCACAACATTAGCGCATTGTGTCTTTCTGTAGTTAATGTCGTTTAGATAATCATCCCATGTGTCCTCCCCCATCCCATCGCCCCCGTATTGAAGCTTGCTGCATAGGAATACAACGATATCAGAAATGTACCAGTCTAAATGGGCACCAAACTGTATATAACTGTAAATAATAGGACAGGTTTAAGAATTTTCATAGACTTTATTGTCATGTTTTGTATCACTGTATAAATGTATCACAAGATTTCTCTCTGTATTTTAACATGTAAATATTCAGGACAATTCACGGACATTGACAAGCACTGCTATTGTTTATATCTCTCTATATGTATAGGTTCATTTGGATACTCACATGGCTCCCTGATGAAGGCCCTCAGCCGAAACGCGCGTAGATGTCATACTTAGCCATGTTTTTATGTACAGTGTGCTGAAACAATCTTCCACACAACTTTCAAGTTCGAATTAATTACTTTAAAATGTGTATAGGATGCAACAATATGTATATATATGTAGATCGAAAGTCACATGTATAGTGGAGGCATGCACACGATAATTACCTGTAATAAAATAATGATGCTTTTTATCAGAATAACATTTGAATAAAATAAAAGCCATAATTTTGTACCACACACTTTGTTCTTTAATAGTTCTTGCTGTCAATTGTCCGTCTTTGCCCTCTACTTATAACCAGTTCCTAATTACCATTCTTCCAAATACTATACCTATCCCGAATTAGGAACTCTAGTCGGGGATACCCCTTCTTTCTTACACATATTGCATCTAGACATTGCCTGGGGCACACAAGATGCTCCATGCATAGCCCGGTTCAAACCAGTTGCTGGGGCACTCCAGACCCAGCTCTGGCATGAAACTGGACAAAGGGAAAGGAGTGTAACCACCCCCTTCTCAGGTCCACCCTTAGGAGGGACCTAGGCAGGTAATCCATCCCCTTAGCTTAGTATAAGTATAGGAGCTGTGTCCCCAGGACTTTAGATTATCCTGGAAAGAAACTTTGATACAGAACTCTTGGACCTTCGACATTCTATTCTGACTAGAAGATGAAAGACATCTCCCTTGTGGTCAAGGAGTGACCACCCTGTTCAAAAAGGGACCACCAGTAACTTGCTAGTCTGCTTTGTCAACGCTCCTGCCGGAACCTGAAGACTCAGCAACACAGGAACTGGACTCTCACACTCTTCTAACTCTGACCCACATCCACAGCAAAGATGAGACCTGTGGCGTACACAAGAGACGTTGGACTGGACACCCTGGACATCCTGCATTTTGCTAACAGCTCAACTAACAAGGTACCCTCACAGTTATGTATTGGGGTCCGAAAAGCCCCAGACCAAAGCACCATTTGCACCAAAGCTCAGCCCTCCACACTCTATGAGTGCAACGTAGGGCCCGCTCTTGTAATTCAGCTTGATGCGTCTTCCTGGTTCCTTGCCTATTGGCTAGTGAGCCCTCTGAAGACTTTCCTTTTGAACTAAACTGATTTCCTGGTTGCTCCAGGCTTGCTTTAGCTTTCCTTCAAAGGAGAAGCACCACAGACCTTGCTGGTCTGCAACAGAGCCAATCTTGACATCCTGCATGGGTTGCAGTTGTCAAGGCTTGTTGGGTCTAATCCGGATACCGACACCGCAGTCAACTAAATCCATTATGGGACAGCTCGAATCTGGTGCCTGGTCATCGTCAATGCCTCCTGGACCTCGTGGCTGAAGAGATAAGCTCCCCTTCTTCACCTTCAAGGACGCAACATTGCTGGTTACTTCCTGGTTCTTTCCTGGTCACTGGCTAGTGACCCAGACTCTGTCCTCTCTGCTTTCAGGTTCTTCACATCATTGATACACCCTTGGATCCACCCGGAAACTTTTCCTCTGGTCGCCTGTAGCACTTCTTTGCAGCTCTCCATAGAAAACGACGACGAAACCCAAAACCAAAAGGCACCTATGCACCCGGCTTCACTGGGTGAGGTAACACGAGTACTCCGGTGCTCCTGTGGGTCTTGACCTCAAAGTGTTCTAGTCTAAAGGGGTTTCATTCTAGTCTATCTGGAAGTGTCCTTAAACAGTAACTTTTTCACTTCTTCGTTTCCCATTATAAGTCAATGGTAACTCGCGACTGTATTTAGACACTGCACGCGTCTCCCGTGGGCCTCCTACTTCCTAACCTTTGGTTGTTTAGTGTAGTCCCAGCGATTGTACAGGCCCTAGACCTGCTGTCTAACTCTCACTTGGTTCTTATACCACTTCTTTAGTACCTGGTTTGTGAGGCCCCTAGGGCATAACTGTATTTGTGCAACTTATTGTATGCTAATTGAGTAACTTGTGATGTACTTTTACCTATGACCTCATAAAGAGTGCAGAGGGGTTGTGTTTAAAATAAATATATATATATATATTTGATATATACCTTGTGTGGTGTCCTTTCATTTGGTATTCAAGGGATTATAATTGGTAAAACAGCTTGCTTCACATGCTCTCTGAAGTCTGAGCCTAGGACTGCTGGTCCATGCTACAACTAGGATAGCTTGTCTATAAGGTTGACTTTACAACCACCATTAATAAGGGTCGATTAGACTGGTGCAAGGTGCCCACTAGAATAGTGGACATCATATGCCAGGCTAACTTCTCACAGGTGGAGTTGGCGAGGATTTTGTTGAGGATGAAGTTCCTCTTGGTGGTTCTGATTTGGTTGTGGTAGTTCCTCATGGCGTCCTTAAAGGTGGAGTACTTTTTTTTTGACTTGGTGTTTCTCCAGTTCTTCTCTAGGTGTATGCAGGTGTGTCTGGCTAATTGGAGTTTGGTGGTGAACCAAGCAGCTTTCCTGTGGTGTTGTTTGTCGAGGTTGTGTTGCGGGGCGCTCTGCGCAGTTAGACATCCAAGTGTGTTGTCCTCTGGCTGCACTGTTTGCGTTGGATGCCCAGGTGTGGTTGTTTCGGGTGAGGGTGGAATTCAGTTGTTCGTCGATAACCTAGCTCCAGTTTCTGTGTGGTGAGCGTGGGGATGTTTTGGGCGCCTTGGGCTTGTCGAAGGCGAAGTGTACGCAGTGGTCCTCGGTCCATGGCAGTTGCGTTGTGTGGCTGAAGGGAATGCTCTTTCCTGCTGCGAAGATGGGGGTCGAGGGTGTGTCCTGCTCTGTGGGTCGGTGTGGTGACAAGTTGTTTAAGTCAGATGTTGGTGAGTGTTAGAAATGGGGGTCTCTAGTTGGCAATGATTTGCACCTTTGTCCAAATAGGGACGCCTGCTCTATTCAGGATAGGGGGATACACTCCTAGATAATCCCTGCTCACCCCTTTGGTAGCTTGGTACAAGCAGACAGGCTTATATCAGAGGCAGTGTGTAAAGCATTTGTGAACACATACAGTAATACAGTGAAAACACTACAAATGGACACCCCATCAGTTTAGAAAAATAAGTAATCTTTACTAGACTTAACACAAGACCAAACAACAAAAATCCTCAATACAATATCAAGAATATGACTTTAAAATGGTAGAAATAGCGTAGATCAATGTAGATGATAAAAGCAACACTTCACTCTCAAAGTACCTAGGATGCATCACACAAAACAACAAAAGGGTCGCAGGGAAGGTGATGCATTGGTTCCTTGCATCGGGGGTGGTGATGCGTTGGTTCCTTACTGCAGCGCAGGGGAGGTGATACGTCGGTTCATTAACGGAGAGGAGGTGATGTGTCAGTTTCTTATTGCGTTTGGTTACCATGTGACAAGATGGCGCCTCAATGCGATGCGACGATCCGGTGCAATGCGACAAAATGGCATCTTTGGTGCACTGCGACAATGTGGATGCGATGTGTACACGCACAATGGCCGTTTGGCCAAATCGATTAACTTTAGAGTCGCAAAAGGACCTGCAGCACGCTTCTCCAGTGATACGATGGCGACCTCTGCGGCGGCGGCACGCTTCTCCATTGATGCGACACGATTCATCTGCGATGCAACAGCGAACAGCGGAGGCGTCGGCATGCTTCTTCGGCGATGCATAGGCAGCTGCTGGGGCGGCTACACACTCCTACTCATTGCGTTGTGCTTCCAGCCCCCAGCGATACGCAGTCTTCTCAGAGGGCCCAAACAACAGCATACACCTCTCTGCAGATAGAATTCCCAGCAAGGGAATTCAGGGGGAGCTGGTGGTGAAGTCGTTGTGTCCCTGAGACTACAGAATAGGAGGCAAGCTCAGTCACAAGCCCTTGGAGATCTTCCTCAAGATGATAAAGTAAACACAGTAAAGTCCTTTTCTCCTTTCCTTGGCAATGAAGTAACCACTGCAGGCCAACCCCAACAGCAAACAGCACAGGGGCAGTAATCATCCTTCAGCTTCTCAGGTTCTTCTCCTCAGCAAAGGTTAGTCTTGATTCCCCGAAGTGATCTAAAGTCATGGGGTCTGCGCCCCAATATTTACACAGCAAAATCCATTGTTCTCTGAAGGCAGAGTGTCTGTACCTAGTCGAAACCAGTTCTGTCCTCCTGGGTGCAGCTTCCTGGAAGGAGGTTGAGACAGCATTGTTTGAGAGCAGACCTGGCCCAGGTAGCTGAAAGGAAAGCTCCTCCCCTTACTCTCTATTCAATTCATGTCCTATTCATCCCAGCCCTGACACATCTGACTGCTGGAGCCAAGGCCCTCTCCATTCCCCTGTCACTCACAAACCAGACATGGAATACACAAACCAAGCAGAAGCATGCTGGATGGTTAGGCAAGAAAATACCTACTTTCTAAAAGTGGTACTTTCAAACACAGAATGTAAAAATTACCTTCACTAAAAGATGTATTTTAACATTCTAAGTTCAGGCATACTAAACTCGAATTTCTACCTTGCTTCCTGGGTCAGTTCCGATTATAAGATGTTATAATCAAACTTCCCATTCTGGCCTATGGGAACAGGTAGCCTTGCAATAGTGAAAAACGAATCTGGCAGTAATTCACTATCAGGACATGCCACACACATCAGGGTATGCACTGTTCCCAAACCTGTAGCTCACACGGCCAAAGGCTGTGTGCAGAGGGAGACTGGGTGCCAGTAAGGGATTAGGTGCAGGGCTTGGCCACAAGCCAAGCCCTGTGTCCAACAGCACACAACGCACAACCGACGGTTGTGCACTGTGGGGGTAAGTCACTCATGATGGGTGGTTGCAGTCCTTGCCATATGCCAGGCCCAGTACCCAACTTCATGCCATGCACAGCCATAAGTCATGAGCAATGGGGGAGGTTGGGTGCCAGTGAGAGGCCATGCCCTGCACCCAACCCCACACCACGCATGGCAATCAACATCTTACTTTATTTTAACAAAACACAGGATTTCCATGAAAGAAATCAAAGGTTAAAGTGGTGTTATAGCTAGGAATAGCAATAATATGTTACTTTACATTTTTTTTAAAACCTTAGAAATTGTTTGTGGTTTTAGTTGTAGGTGATTCCTGTCTGCTCCTATACCTTCAATAGCACAGAGAAGAAAGCCGGTGATAACTTTGCGGGCATATTTACTAGAATGGTGGTGCAGGGCAGCACAGCAAGTTACTCTTCTGTGCTGCCCTCCATCACAGCAAAAGGGCAGAAATGCACTGTATTTATCCAAAACGGTGCATTTCTGTCTTTCCCCCTGCGCTGTTGTGGTTTCGCCAGCCTAGCACTAACGCAGGCACTCTTGTACCATGATTTGAGGGTTCCTACGTTACAGGTAGGATTGGTTTTGAGCAGTAAGGGACACCTTCCTTCACAAAAACAATCCAAGGAGGCATTTTTCTCTTTCCATGTGTGCTGCAGGTTTCAGCACACAAAGAAAGAGTAAAAAACTAGGAGAAATAAATGTATTTCTCTTTGTTACGCCTCACCTGGGGAGGGGTAAGATTTTGATGCATTTTCAGCTTTACAAGCAGTTGTAAATCTGGGAGTGTGTCAAAAACCATGGAAGTTGCATGGGAAAACTCACAACGTCCATGGAACATCTCCCTTGTGCAGAGTTATGCAACACAGCAATTTGAGCTTCATAGCATTACTCTATATTTGTGAAACCATTCAGAGGCAATGCTAAGTGGTTTATCGTGGCTACATAAATATGACTTAGGGTTTTGTGTTGTACAAACATGTAAACTTAAAACCTGGAGGCAAGATGGTGGCCGTTCAGTAGCGGCCGAAGCAGCTGAGCAGTGAGGACGCATGGTCGAGAGCTCCAGGACAGGAGAGTTGGCCGGGATGCTGATTGTGTAATCCTGCGATGTATCAAAAAAAGCACGTCTGAATACTGCGGATTTCTCTAAAGAATAGTAAAAACATTATCGACAAATATAAGCGTCAGTAAACGCCTAACAGCGGATTTTAAGAAATGTTAGTAGTGCAACCTGTATTTTCTGCTCTCTCCTGCCGCGGATCCGCAAATCGTCTGTTACGGGAGCTAGCTGGAGTCTGGACATACCTTCAGCCCAGTGGAGATGACGAGCCACGCTCAGAGGGCGGGTCAGTTTCCGACGAACTAGCCACAATCAGTGGAACCCCAGCGGTGTCTCGCGCGTCAACAAAGGAAAGAAACAGAGCAACCCGCCAGAGCCCAGCCGTCCCGTGTGATGGAAATTACCTCATAATATGGCCCCGAAAGTGAACGCCGCGAGCAAGGCTACCCAGGGTCGGAGGAAGGCACGGGAGGAGACACCTATCGAGGACATACCAGAACCTGAGATAACGCGCACACCACCAGCAGAAGAGCGTGTAAGGAGAAAGCAGCAGCAACAGACCGGCACTCGGACCCGACCCCCGCCAAATTCAATCGCCAAAATATTCGCAAAATCTGGTAAGGAGAAGGGGGTCGTGGGGTGACAACGGCGAATATTACTACTCCTGGGAAGGGGAATGACACAATTTTATTGATTGCTGGAACTACTAAAGATGGTGACTCCATTAGAGGGGATACAGGAACAACATTGAATACAGATGAAATTGATAAAAAGATTGAGAATGCAAAAACACCAGTAACAGAACCTGTATTAATGAAGGATCCACAGGAGGTGGAAATAGAGTTAGCGACCCCAGATAAGTTGGGGGCAAATGTAGTAGATGAAGATGAAGAACAGGTCAAAAGTAATCACGCAGAGACCCAGAGTGACAAGAGTAATGAAGACTTGCCTACTAACAGTATAGGGACTGCAGATGATGCTGGTGTAGGCAAAGAAAGTAAAGAAAATGCTTCTAGTGAGGCTTTTTTCTCGGCATCGGATGGGCAAGAGTGGTCCGAGGAAGAAGATGAGGTATGCTCCTCATATTTGGACTCAGAGAGTGATCCTGAGATAGATCAACCAGCTACAGCCATGAAAGCACCCGGAGTATTGAACAATGACTTACAGACCGCACGTCGGGAGTTAAACTGGGAACTGCCACTGAACATACACAAATATCATTACTAGAATCAATACATCAAGAAATCATAGCCCACCGGGAAGAAACCCGCAGAGATAATCAAAAAGCTCATTCAGCGATGAAAAAGATGCAAGGTGTAGTGCGGAAACTGTCAAGGCATGCTCTAACACTAATGACAGGGTAGCAAATTTGGAAGATCGAATAGTAGCGGCAGAATCCGAAGTGGCAGTGGCTGTTTCTAACACCAAACTACAAAATGCGGAATTGGTGGATATTCAATGAAAGCTTGAAGAGATGGAAAATCGACAACGTAGGAACAACCAACGAGTTCTGGGAATTCCGGAAGGGGCCGAAGGGTCCGATATAAGAGCTTATGTGATTAAGATATTCGGACAGGCATTCCCAGAATTAAATGACTGGAACTGGCCTAATGAAATTCAAAGAGTCCATCGTACACCACAAAGACTAAGGAGAGGCGCTAAGGAAGGAGAATTTCCAAGAGCTATCCTGATCTATTTTGGGAACTTTGTACTAAGACAAGCCATATATGACAAAGCAAGACCTAATGCCAAACGAACTGGGGAAGGAATCTCGTTCTTTGTAAGACCATACTTTTGCCACTCTACAGTGAAGAGACGCTGGCGGCTGAGAGGCATGATTAAACAATTTCAGGATTTAAATATGCAGGCATACTTAGTTAATCTAGCTCAACTAAAAATCATTCATAACGGAAAGACTATGTTTTTATCTTCGGAGATTAAAGCAAAAGAATTCCTTGAGTCAACTGGGGCCACTAATTAGAAATGTTTTGATGTCTAGCATCACCTTGTCCTCACAGCTCACACTGCATTCCATACTACACTCAGCCAGGACTGAGTGCCTTGCCTAACAGGGAGGGGGGGGTCACTTGAAGGGAGGGAGGATGAGGGGGGGAGCACGGGGTAGGTGGAGGGGGGAACTGGGGGGGTCGAGGGAAAAAAGTAGAAAATGGAAAATGGTGCGGGATAAGACAAAATGTTTGGTTGCTATTAAGTGGAAAAGTTTGGAGCATAACTCATGATATTATAGATCAAATGCATAAAGGAAAGCAAAAACGTTGGTTGTGGTTATTTAAAATAAGGAAGGATCTACTTGCTGGAATTCTAATCTAAGCAAATGGCAAACATTAAGATTTGTACTATAAACGTGGGGGGCATGAATGATTGGAAAAAGAGACAGAGATTTGCCTATTTAGTAAAACATGAGAATATTAACATCTTGTGTATACAAGAGACTCATCTTCCTTGGGCTAAGCGTAACTTGCTCTTTCTCAATGGCTTTGAACTAGTTGCTTGCTCAACCAAGACCTCCACAATTCGAGGAGTAGCAATTATGATTCGAACTTCACTGGGGAAGGCAAAAAATATATTGGCGGATGCAAACGGTAGATGAGTAATAGCAGAACTGGAACTGGGTGTCACACTCTGTGTAATTTATGGATCAAATCAGGATGACCCTGAGATATTTGACTTTTTGGAGACAGAGTTAGTTGGATGGCCCACCCCGTTAATAGTTACTGGTGATTTTAATATCTCGGCAGATTGGGGTACCCCAAAAACATATACAGGTCGGAAACCTAAGGTTTATCGATCAGTTGATGCTTTTATGAATTCCCATGGTTTACAGGATATATGGCTAGCTAAACATCCACAGCTTCCGGGGTACACATATTTCTCCAATCCAGACCAGAAACACACAAAACTGGACTATGCCCTTATCTCCTCCTCAGAGATGTCAAAAGTTAATATCATGAAACTCCCGAAGGTAATCTCGGACCATAATCCCCTAATAATAACATATGAGGTGAGCTGTTTGAAAAGAAAAAGAAACTCCTGGTCTTTTGAAAAAAATTATTAATGGATAAAAGATTTACTGATCACCTCAAAAAATGGGTAACAGCGTTCTTTGATATCAATAGATATAGCGCCTCACGGAATACAGTGTGGGATACATTTAAGGCTGCGCTAAGGGTGGAAACAATAAGTTACTCTGCAAGACTTAGGAAAATCGATCGAGAGCAAGTTGATAACTTAATTGTGAAATTAGGGAGAGCAGAGGAGCAACATATAAAAGATATTGCGATGGGAAAAGATTGTGTAGAGAGCTTAAAAGTTTTAACGGTTGTGAAGGCTGACCTACTGAAAGAAATAACACAGAAGTCAATTCGGGAGTTCCAAGCATCTAGAGTTAAGAGATATGAGACTGGGGAACAGGCAGGTAGGGCCTTAGCCCTCTGGATAAGGCAAGCGAAGGCAAAATCCACTATGACTCACATTGAAGAAGCAGGCATAGAATATACGGAAAAAAGGATATACGCAGAGTATTTGAAAACTTTTATCAAAGGCTTCATGAATGCGAAAAACCTGGAAATAATGAAAGAGAAAAAATTCCTGATAGAGGCCCTAAACTAGACAGAATATGTAAGGAGGATTTAGATAGGGATATCACAATGAATGAGTCCTTGCTGCACTTCGGGGACTAGCCTCAGGGAAGGCCTCTGGACCAGATGGTATTCCTTTGGAAGTCTTTAAAACAATAGAGGATGATATTTCTCCTCTATTACTGGATTTGTTTAATGGAATTTTTTATTCAGGTCTAGTCCCACAGTCATCGAGAGAAACGAATATTATAATTTTTCATAAAAAAGGGAAACCGGCGAGCAATCTGGGTTCCTATCGACCCATAACATTAATAAATTCAGATATCAAACTATACTCCAAAATATTAGCTAATCGGTTAAGTGGGATCATTGGTGATCTTGTGTCCCCGTGGCAGCATGGTTTTGTCCTGGGTCGTGGAACGACGGATCATGTAATTAGAGGTATTAGCTTATTTGATGCTTGTGCTGCGGTGGGGGGGGGGGGAGATGGCAATGATCCTGCTCGACGCGGAGAAAGCTTTTGATTGTGTCACGTGGAGCTTTCTTTGGGATATATTGGAAGGTAGAGGTTTTGGCCCTAAAATTATTGAAGCCCTTCTGGCAATGTATGTGGAACCAAGAGCTAGAGTGATGGTCAATGGTGAGAAATCAGGGATAATAAACATCAAGAGAGGGACGCGTCAAGGCTGCCCCTGCTCCCCGATACTCTTTGCCCTATATATTGACCCCCTTATTCAGGAGATTTTAGCTAATCCGGGGATTCAGCCAGTTGTGTATAATGGGTATTCTAATAAAATGTTGGCGTATGCCGATGACCTACCTGTGATCACCACCAATCCACAGCAGGCATTACCAAACCTGGTTCAGTTGGCAAAAGTCTTCGGCTCAAAATCAGGATACCTGCTAAATGATACAAAAACCCAGATTATCTGTTCTAAAAATATCATTAGGACTGATTATAGATTTGTTGAATCAGCAACCTATCTTGGAGTTAAGATCAACGCCTCAATGGACAAAATTGTTGAAGAGAATTATATCCCCTTAAATAATGCTATAGATAAAGAATTAAAAGAATTGATGTACTTCACCTTTCTCTGATAGGGAGGGCTAATTCTCTCAAAATGTTAATGTTTCCTCGTGTATTGTACCTATTCAGAGCAATTCCACTACTAATTGATGAAAAAATCTTGAAAAGTCTGGAGTCCACATTTATAAGATTTATATGGCAATATGGTAAGATAAGGCGATCCACCAATTTTATGTCTCTTCCGCAAGAAAGAGGGGGTATGGCTTTACCGAATTTACGACTATATCACTGGTCATGCCTTTTGCTTCAAATGCATATTTTAGTCCAGTCAAAAGTAGAGACAAGAACTGGACCCTTACTAGAAGATAACCCAACCCCAATCTTTAGAATGCTTATGGGTGATAGAGCTTTAGGGCTGTTTCGGGGGGAACTAGAACGGAGATTTTATAAAAAGACTCGATTAAAGATTCTGTTAAGCATGTGGCAGACTTGGAATACAGTTTTAAATTTTTTTCATGTTTCAAGAATTAATCCCCACTTATTGTTACGCAACTCCAGTGTCTTCTTTCAGTTAAAAGGTGATAGGAATCTTATGATATGGGACAGTATGGGAATAACCACTCTGGGAGATATTATGGAAGAAGGCAAGATCTTGGGATTTGAGGTACTCCAGAGAAGATATGGCATTCCTAGAAGTCATTGGCTTCTTGATGGCCAATTAGCCCGAACCATACAATTTTTAAGACCTAGAGCTTATTCCTCTCAGGAATCCCCAATGATTAAGCTTTTAAAAAGGGACAGAAACAAGATCAAGACTGTATACAGATGCTTATTGGACGCTGTCCCTGATGATTTGGAAAAGATGGAAACCAACTGGTCCTCTAAATTAAATGACCCTGAGGTAGATCTAGACTTAGCCTTGGTTATGAATAAACGGGTATTAAGCGCATCTAATTTACGTGCACAGCACTATAAAACAATTTTTAATTTGTATCACACGCCATCGAAACTATATATGTCTGGGGTTTGATTGAAAATGATAAATGCCCCCGCTGCAATGAGAGTCAAGCAGATTTAGTGCATATGTTTTTCTCTTGTAAATGTCTTGAGTTTAATAAAAAAGAGATGGGGAAATTTTGGGAAGGCCTGACCGGTCTTAATATGTTATAAACCCCGACACTGATGATTACTGGTATTGATGCAAACCTGAAATTGGGGAAAGATGAAGCAGCCTTGTTGTTTATTTTTGTTTCAGTTTTTCGTATATTGATTTCAGCTGGGTGGAAAGATGTAAACCCCCGTCTTTTCAGATGTGGCTTACTAGATTGTTGGGGATACATAATATTGAAATATGCTTATATGAATCTAAAGGAATTAGTAAACGTGCTATGGGAGAACGGATTTGGGCCCCGGTAACAAATTGGAGGACAAATAGAATTTAGTTAATATAATACTGAGTTAATGCTTTTGTTACTTTATAAATTGCCTAAAAGCTACTGAATGAAATATCTAAGACATGTATTTATATGTATATGTATATATCATGAAGTTTATTTCTTTTTTTTTGTTGTATCTTTTGTCTGTCCTGCTACACAAATTCCAATAAAAAAAAAAAGCATGTAAACTTAAAACCTTTCCTTCCCTCTAACAGCTTCAAGCATGCAGTCCAAGCTCTAGTGGTTTCAATGTTGGAATATGGAAATGAAACCCTCTCTGAACTGCCCATATCCAAACTTGCTCCTCTAAAGGACTAGCTCTACTCTGCTGCTCGGCGCATAACAAGCTCAAAAAGATACAACCACATCATCCCTGATATGAAATCCCTCTACTAGCTCCCTTATGAAACAAGAATCCCACTAAACATTGCCTGCATAACACATAAAGCCCTCCACTTCAAGACACCTAGGTATTTAGCTCAGAAGCTCAAAGTTTCTGGTGGCTCCAGATCCTCCAGTAGCTCTAACACCTTACTTATGAAACCTCAGAGATTCCACAAGAAGAAAACTTACAACTGATCTTTCTCTGAGATTGCACTGAGAATTTGAAACACATTGCCTCCTGAAGTCAGATGGAATCCCTCGACTGTATCCTTTAAGAATGAAGTCAAAACTCCCCTTCTGAACAAATTTCTTCCTAGATCCTAAGATATAGAATACCTCAATCAAAGGCATGACTACTTCTCACCGGCTCATGACATTACCCTCTCTTTTCTCAACACTGCCTGATCCTGCAGCTTTTTTTACTATAATATTTTGCTTGCATTGTTTATCTCCTCTGCGCTATGAACATTGTAAAGTGTACCCTCCCTTTTCTGGGTACTACCCTCTCCTGTGTATTTTATCTGGAAGATTATACTATTGTTATACTTGCTCTGCTCTCTGTAAATTGGTAAAGTGCTTTAAGTGCTCTGATACCCGGAAGGGTCATGTCCATGATATTTAAAAAAAATAACAATAAAAAAATGTAAAAACGTACCACAGTGCATGATGCAAGCATCATGCAAGATCCTAATAAATATACACCCACAACGTAACAATAAGGTAGATTATCACTTTTAAAGTGCCCATACCACCAAATTCAAGTTTGCAGTGAATTTAAACACAGGGCTTTTAAATTGACCTCTGACTCTCAGCAGTGCGCAAATGCAAGTGTAACAAAAACTGCTGATCTTTCAAATGTCATGCCCTACTATATATTAGGGACTTGTAGGTAATTTTTATTCTCTTGTCCTATTATCTACTTGGGACTTGCAGCGTAGGTTAATGCAAATTATAAGTGTACCTCAATGTCTGTGTTTGTGTTTAAAATAGCGCTGGCCCTGGGCCTGACTAGCAGAGTCCAGGACACAGTTAGTCAGCTACCGCCAGTACCATTCAGCACAAAATATTGGGATGAACAGGCCAAAAAGGGTGACTTTCTAACAATTAGTCCTATCCATAAACAAAAGGTTAGTGTCACAAGATTGTTTCTTGTGATGTCCCTGTACTTGATCATGAAACTGAGGGTGCCATGACAGTATGTGCCACTGTGAAAAACCTATCCAGCACACAAATGCATATGAAATGGAATAATTGTGCCAACATATTCAGTCTCAACAGCAATTTTAAATGTTTTTAAAATGAGATGGATTTGCCCTTGCACTCCTTGCTCCTCTTTTTTCAATATGTGCCACGTACAAATATGTGTCACTTCACAGCTAGGGTCACTCTGTCTTCTGGTGACATCACTGCAGCCTATCCACTATGGGGCGATTCCGATCTCGATCGGTCAGCCCTCCGAGATGTGTCAGTAGCCTTACCTTATGGCCGAACCGTACCTGGAGCGGGACTGTCCGGGCGAGGAAGTACGATGCGGAAAAGTGCCAAATTCCAGACCGACCCGCACTCTCCGACTCCATCATCAATTTCCATCTGAGCCTGATCCGGAAACACTCAATTCGCGCCGCACGGCAACAAAAACACAGCTACTTCTGGCCGGTCAAGTACGATGCGCAGTTCCTACGTTCCGGACGGGTTGCCATGTACAGGACATCTCAGCACCCGGAAGAGCTGCATATAAACTCCGATTCGTGCCATTAACTCATCCCACGTGTTCGAACCAGAGCAGTCAGCAACGGATCGAGACGGAGCATGAATCCAATCGCGCAGGTCATACCAGTCCTGTACATATATGACTTGCTCAGGAACAGACACGGACAGCGCAGATGGTAAGTCAGACACCCAACCTATAAACTATCCAGGGAGTCCAGACCCTGTCCACCAGTACCACGCCTCCTCAGGAAACCCATGGCCACCACTACTGCCACCCCACCCATAGAGGCATGTCACCCACCCCCACTGCCACCCCACCCAGGTGAAGTAGTGTGGCTCACTGGTTAGAGGCGGCAGACCCGAGAGCAGAGGACGGCCCAGGACCAGGGTTCGATTCCCGGCGCGGCAGGTTTCTGGACCAGGGTCAGCGGACTCGATAATTCTCTCGCCTCGGTGCCCACTCTGATCAGCGATCACACTCGGCAACTCTGGGCATTAGCTTGCCTCATCTTCACTAACGGCCCCACCAGACCGCCGGGGATGCCTGGTCTCACCCTGGAGATACCCATTAAGGGACCATCTCTCAGGAAGCCAGGAAGGGTTTCGCAGCGGTCGAAGCGCCTTGGGACCCTCCGGGTAAGTAGTGCGCTATATAAATGCCTATACATTTACATACATACACACACACCCATAGGGGTATGTTGCCTATCACTGATACCACCCCACCCATAGGGGCCTGTTACCTATCACTGATGCCACCCAACCCATAGGGGCCTGTTACCTATCACTGATGCCACCCCACCCATATGTGTCATGTGCACTACCGCTGATGCCACCCCACCCATGTGTCATGTGCTCCACAACTGATGCCACCCCACCCATATGTATTGTGTGCTCTACCACTGATGCCACCCCACCCATATGTGTTATTTGCTCCACCACTGATGCCACCCCACCCATATGTGTCTTATGCTCTATCACTGATGCCACCCCACCCATAGGGGCCTATTACCTATCACTGATGCCACCCAACCCATATGCGTCCTGTGCTCTACCACTGATGCCACCCCACCCATATGTGTCTTGTGCTCTATCACTGATGCCACCGCACCCATTTAGGCCAGTTACCTATCACTGATGCCACCCCACCCATTTGTGTCTCGTGCTCTACCACTAATGCCACCCCACCCATATGTGTCATGTGCTCCACCACTGATGCCACCCCACCCATATGTGTCTTGTGCTCTAAAACTGATGCCACCCCACCCACATGTTAAACCCAGATATTTTGACTGGGTGTGAGTATTTGATTGATTCAGATGCTCCGTCCATCACCACCACCCCCTTTTGTACCGTTTTTGGCCGCCAGAAGTGTGGCAGGGTATGCTCAGACGTGAGTCCCTTGCTCACTTTGCCACTGGATTCAAGCAAGCCGGGCTGAAGATGGCTGGAATGCCAGAAACCGGTCCTTGGAAGCTTGTTTCCGGTCCAGGGAAGGCATGGCTTGGCAGTTCGGGCTCGACTGTTCCCATGAGGCACGGAGTCAGACTGATTTGCATATAGCCATGTCTGAACTGGGGTGGCAGAGTGGGCTAAAGAACAGTGATGGAATAAACCCAGATCTTTTGACTGGGTGTGAGTGTTTGATTCATTCAGATGCTCCGTCCATGACCACCTCCTTTTGTACCCCACCCATATGTGTCATGTGCTCCACCACTGATGCCACTCCACCCATATGTGTCTTGTGCTCTACCACTGATGCCACCCCACCCATATATACCATGTGCCCTATCACTGATGCCACCCCACCCATTAAACCTGTTACCTATCACTGATGCCAGCCCACCCATATGTGTCTTTTGCTCTACCACTGATGTCACCCACCCATATGTGTCATGTGCTCCACCACTGATGCCACCCCACCCATATGTATCTTGTGCTCTACCACTGATGCCACCCCACCCATAAGTGTCATGTGCTCCACCACTGATGCCACCCCTCCCATATGTGTCTTGTGCTCTATCACTGATGCCACCCCACCCATAGGGGCCTATTACCTATCACTGATGCCACCCCACCCATATGTGTCCTGTAGTCTACCACTGATGACACCCCACCCATATGTGTCTTGTGCTCTATCACTGATGCCACCCCACCCATAGGGGCCAGTTACCTATCACTGATGCCACCCCACCCATATGTGTCTCATGCTCTACCACTGATGCCACCCCACCCATATGTGTCATGTGCTCCACCACTGATGCCATCCCACCAATATGTGTTTTGTGCTCTAAAACGGATGCCACCCCACCCATATGTGTCATGTGCTCCACCACTGATGCCACCCCACCCATATGTGTCTTGTGCTCTACCACTGATACCACCCCACCCATATGATCCATGCGCCCTATCACTGATGCCACCCCACCCATAGAACCTGTTACCTATCACTGATGCCACCCCACCCATATGTGTCTTGTGCTCTACCACTGATGTCACCCCACCCATATGTGTAATGTGCTCCACCACTGATGATACCTCACCCATATGTGTCTTGTGCTCTATCACTGATGCCACCCCACCCGTATGTGTCTTGTGCTCTACCACTGATGCCACCCCACCCATATGTGACATGTGCTCCACCACTGATGCCACCCCACCCATATGTGTCTTGTGCTCTACCACTAATGCCACCCCACCCATATGTGCCATGTGCCCTATCACTGATGCCACCTCACCCATAGGGGCCTGTCACCTATCACTGATGCCACCCCACCCATATGTGTCATGTGCTCCACCACTGATACCACCCCACCCATATGTGTCTTGTGCTCTTTCACTGATGCCACCCCACCCATAGGGGCCTGTTACCTATCACTGATGCCACCCCACCCATATGTGCCTTGTGCTCTACCACTGATGCCACCCCACCCATATGTGTCATGTGCTCTACCACTGGTGCCACCCCTCCCATATGTGCCATGTGCTCTATCACTGATGCCACTCTACCCATAGGGGCCTGTTACCTATCACTGATGCCACCCCACCCATATGTGCCTTGTGCTCTATCACTGATGCCATCCCACCCATAGGGGCCTCTAACCTATCACTGATATCATTGCACCCATAGGGGTCAGTGTGGCACACAATATTTACACCCCCACCCATAGGGAGAATGATGTGACACACATCATCAAACATTGTTGTAGAGCATTTTAGGACCCTAGTGTAATTTTCCCGATTCATGCCCTTATATAGGTATAAATCCCCTTGTCCTTATATAGGCATGGAAATCATAACCATATTTAGACATGGCCCATGCAGTCCAAATACAGGCATGGATACTTCTACTAGTTCCGAAAAGCCACAACGATTTCTTGGAAAACTCAGCTTCAGCAGTTAGGGACTTCCTCTTGCTTGAATATTGATTTGTCCAAGAACCCATGGAGTTTTCAAAGAACTGCAATTCTTTGATGACGTTATTATGTCCAACTTTACGTCAAACTTGGCACCTTCAAGGTAAAAATATGCCCACACTTGCCCTAGCAAACACACAGTGGTTTGGAGCAGTTCGACTATATACTTGCCCGACACAGATCGCTGCAGCAAGTGCTGAAGGAAGCCGACCCTCCAGCTGACGCACTCAGAGAGACGCTGTCTTTTCTCTTGCCGAGAAATCCAGCTCCAGTGTTTCCAAGGTCCCCTTGCGGCGTTTTGGGAAATCGAGTCCTGAGACTGAGAGATACCAGACCTCCTTCATTCTAAACAAAGGTACGGAGCTGATTAGACCCTAAGAGAAATCTTGGATAGATTCTTAGCAAAGAATACTAAACTTATACTACACCTCACTTACTTCTTCCTCGTACTAGACTTAGGTTAGGTACATCGGGGTAGGCGTATTTTAGAAGCACCAGTTGAGTACGTTTTAGTATTTATTTATTTATGTATGGATTTTATGGCTTAGAATCCATACCATGCTTTTACAGTATTATTTTATAATACTCTTCTTGCTGTACGCATTATACTATACAGCCAGTATTACAATGGTAGCAGTTCATTTCTTTTGCATGAGAAAGAAGACTGTTCAATAAATACTTTTATTGAGAACGCTCGTCTCTCTATTTCTCTGCACCTCTGATGAAACGAAGCATGCATGATTGACTGAGTAAAATATCTATATATTGTTTCCATGACTCTGAAGATACATTTTTATCTTGGGGAAACAAAGTTGTCATGTTTATGCGGTTGTCAGAAACGAATCCCTTCTTGTTTATTCGGGAAAGTTTCTAGTGACCTCTGAACTAGCTGGCACTCACAAATAGAGGCTTAGTAGACCTAAGTCCTATGTCAAATCTATAGGATATATTATTCCAATGAGCCGAGACTATTAGGAATATAGGAACTACACTACAACATCAACCCCAGGAATATCAGCCAAATACATTTCAAAACAACATCATGCCAACAGTGTGTAGTGCCTGACAAATACCCCAACAGTGAATTTGATTCATCACACACACAGTAATTACCATCACATCTGTGAACAACACCAGAGTGTGGGCTACAAAAGTCAAGCTTTGAAATAGCACTGGGCCAATGTGTGAAAAAACCCCATCAGTGTGTACATCCAATGTAAAATGTGTGGACACAAACAGCAGCTAAAGTTGAGCATTGTGGCAAAGGGTGAAAATCACCCATTATCACAGTGAGCACACAGTAGGTGACATCATGGACGCTTGTTTACGGTCCAGGGAAGACATGGCTTGGCAGTTCGGGCTGGACTGTTCCCATGAGGCACAGGGTCAGACTGATTTGCATATGGCCATGTCTGACCTGGGGTGGTTGAGTGAGCTAAAGAATGGTGATGGATTAAACCCAGATCAGTTAACTGGGGGTGAGTGTTTGATTTGCTCAAACGCTCCCTCCATCATCCCCTTTTGTATCGCTTTGTTCGCCCTAAGTTGGCAGGGTATGCTCAGACGTGAGTCCCTTGCTCACCTGGCCACTGGATTCAAGATAGCCTGGCTGATGAGGATTATGAATCCGAAACTGGTCCCAGGATGCTTGTTTCCGGTCCAGGGAAGACATGGCTGGGCAGTTCGGGCTGGACTGTTCCCAAGAGGCACAGGGTCAGACTGATTTGCATATGGCCATGTCTGACCTGGGGTGGCTGAGTGAGCTAAAGAATGGTGTTGGATTAAACCCAGATCAGTTGACTGGGGGTGAGTGTTTGATTTGCTCAAACACTCCGTCCATCACCCCTTTTTGTATCGCTTTGTTCACCCTAAGTTGGCAGGGTATGCACAGACGTGAGTCTCTTGCTCACTTGGCCACTGGATTCAAGATAGCCTGGCTGATGAGGATTATGAATCCGAAACCGGTCCCAGGATGCGTTTTTCCGATCTAGGGAAGACATGGCTTGGCAGTTCGGGCTGGACTGTTCCCATGAGGCACAGGGTCAGACTGATTTGCATATGGCCATGTCTGAACTGGAGTGGCTGAGTGAGCTAAAGAATGGTGTTGGATTAAACCCAGATTAGTTGACTGGGGGTGAGTGTTTGATTTGCTCAAACGCTCCGTCCATCATCCCCTTTTATATCATCATGGAAATAGCAGCACATGCTAAACAGTAAGTAAAATTCCTGGGCATGTCAGCACAACACTTGTACACTCAAACTTCATCTACCACCCAATGTAGGCACTGGTGACATACGTCTGGGTACGGTAGTTCCTCTCAAGTCACCTGCACATAGACAATACATATGTCTACCAAGTTGCACTGAGGACACAGTTGACTTTACACCAATGATGACCACACCTGCATGTCTCGTGGAGATGGCACAACAGTCAGGGAAAATGTCAAATTTGACATTGTGAAGCACATCATATGTGCATGGGTGCAAGCCACAGATGTGTCCATGCCAATAAAATGTTAACATCCCTGTGCTAAATTAGTTAACCATGACACACCTACTCAGCTGCAAAGGATGACATGGATACCAATCAGAAGATGAAACACATCTCATGGGCCACATGGAGTACACCACATCAACACCACTGTAACAGACATTTGAAAATCCTGCATCATCACACCAAGGTCAGGCTAAACAGCATCAACAAAATCTACAGCTCAATCAAATGCACGAGGAGGGGGACAAAAATGCTTTAATCAGGAATATGCCATCTGCAAGGGAAAAACAACAAAGAAATGTAGTCCATTTGAAAAACCAAAGTCCAATGATGGTGTGAGTGACACCTGTCACCCATTGCTTGCCTGCACTGATAAGGACTGGGGAAATCCACTCTGAGGGGCATACAAGGGGAAAACTAGGCACCGCAGGGACAGGATCAGGGCTCATCAGAAGGAGGTAGTGAAGGGGTGGTGGGTGCAGGAGAGTCAGTGGCAACTGTAGTGGAGGGGTCTGACATGGCTTGTGCCGTCACATCTGTGGGGCACAGGTCTGATGGGGTGGGTGCTGGAACCACTGCAGTGGGCAGGTCAGTTGTAGTGGACATGGTTCCCACTGCAGTGCCCATGTCAGACTGGGTGGGCATGGACTCCACTGCAGTGCCCAACAATATGGGAGTGGAAAGGGGTGCAGGTGAGGTTGGCAGGACAGCTGGGGGGGACACCCTCACCACAGTAATTGCAGCAACAGACAGACTGGTGGTGGTCTCAATGGAAAAGTAAGTCGGAGTTGGGGAGGGCCTGAGCATTTTGGGGATGATGTATCTGTGGGTGGGGGAATCTGGGACAGGCTGTGGCGGGGGAACCTGTGGTGTGCTGACCTGGGGGATGGAGGAAGGAGACTGTGCAGTGGAGCTGGTGGGTGGGGTCTTGCTCTTCCGGGTACGGGGTGACTTGTGGGTGGGGGCCTCAGTCTGCCTGCACTTGGGGGAGGGTGTCCGGGTGTGAGGGACACTCTTCTCTGTGTTTGGGGACTTCCCCTTCCCCCTGTAGTCAGGATCTGCTGGATCTGAGGGGAAGATGCCTAGGTCACACAGGAAGTGCTTCTTAGGAGATGGGTTTGAGGTGAGGCAAGGGAAGGGCACTTGGAGGCAGAGGGATCTGAGGGCTGCGGAGTGATTGTGGATACCTGTGCGTGTGTATGCGACCCATCCCCTGTGTGCGTGCACGTTTAGACTTATGTTTGGGTGATTGTGTGCTGTCTGTGTCTGTGTGTTTGGGTGACCGTGCAGGTGTGTGTGTGCTGGGGACAGGTAGGGTGTTAGGAGTAGTTGTTTGGGCTGAGGATGAAGGGGTTAGGGGCTGCTGTAGGAGGAATACTGCTGCCATTAGTGAGGAGGCCATGGACTGATTGGTCCTCTGTAGGGCAGACATGCCAGATGAGATGCCATCCAGAAACGACACCAGTTGTGTCAACGGACCGGTGTGTGCATGGAGAACACTCAGCATTGATGTCTGCCCTACATGGATCTGCTTAAGTAAGTCCACAGACTCCACACTCAGGGTAGCAGGGGACACAGGGGCAGGGGGTGCAGTGCCTGGGAGGAAGGAGACATGCTCCCGAACACTGGAGCTGCCATGGACCTCTGGATGGGAGCCGAGGGGAGGGTGGTGGTTGTGGCAGTGGCGGTGGCAGTGGCGGTGACAGCCTCACTATCTGTTGTTTCCTGGCTGCTGACACCTACCCCCACAAGGGAGTCATCCTCCGCGCTGCTGTGGTCCTCAGCTGAGGTGGATGGTGCTGAGGACTGCTCGGTGTGGCTCCCCTCACCCTCCGTGCCACTGGGTCCTTCAGACTCTTCAGTCACTGCCCAGGCTGGCTCTGCGGCTCCTCATGTTCTGTGGTGCTGTCTCCTGTGCCCTTGGATGTATCTTCATATAATTAGGAAAATAATGTCCACATTAGTCGCCTGCACTGAATGCACACAACACTGTAAATACAGCACGTTATAGGGCATGCAGTGGCATCCTCAGCTGATATTTGCTCAAAATGCCCACACAGGTGTACGTAGGGCAATAGCTAGTCTGAACATCAACAATGGCACCCTTATCCCTCCTGGACCTGGACCCATATGTCTGTTGCATGCTGGCTGATAAAACCCCAAAGTGCGCACATGCACCACATACAAAGTTGTTGAGCATGCAAATGACCCTGTAGAAGTACAGTATTATAGAAAAACATCACATCAAATTCCAATCACTCAGTACAGGTATCTGGATGAATGTATGCCCAGACTCACATTTCACAATTGTGTGATGCCTAGCAGCACAACACACAATGATGTCCTTACATCCTGAAAGTTAAGGACACAATGGAGTGCATGGAGAACCTCTGACTCCAATGCAGGATCCCCCTTCTCAAGTCAATGCCCTGGCACAGACATGCATGGTACGTCAGTCTTCACCGTCATATGTAATGGGGCAATGCATCCGCACAACATCAGTTTGCACTGCGTCAGATTCATAGGTCAGGCCCATAACAAACTCACATATGAGTTACTGCAAACACAACTACAGGAATATGAGCTCCTCACAGTCTGCTGACAATGACACACAGCTGCGTGAAAGTCACTCTTGCATACAGCATTGTGCACATTCACATTCAAATGACCAAACCCCTATATGTTGCACAGGTATGATCACCATTGTCACAACTCAGATTTCCTTCTGACACAAAATTCCTCAACACACCAGTTGTCACAAAAAGGAAGCCACAACACACAATGACATTGTGTCAGACACCTGATGGCACATTTCAGGAAGCACAATCAGTTGGTCCATACACATGAGTGTGAGTACGTACTCCCCCAATGCTGTGGGCATGACTGACCAGGTTAACAGAAAACAGTGTATTGGCCAGGACAGTAGGCAGTTTTCCGGGCAAGTGTGACATACTTCCTCAACAAACTCCTGAGAACATTACATGGACCCACATAGATGCATGTGCATGTTTTAAGTATCCCATCACAGATGTCGTGACCCAGACCAGCAATTTGAACACATATGAAAGGCACACACAGAACACATGTCAGAGACAGGCATAGTGCAAAGACTAGACCCACCCACGATGCACACATCAGAGTCCCAGTAACAAAGTCTGTGCAGGACCCTCAGCATAGAAGAATGAAGGGACACAGTGCCCAGGTTGAAAAACTCACAGACTGTAGGGGCCACAACTGTGGATCAGGTGAGGAGTGTGACCGACACAATTGAGGGACACGAGTCCTGGACTCCAAGACCAACGTAATGTGGGAGTATTACCAGGCCAAAAGACTGCAACTGGCATGTCAGACATGTTCACAGATCAGCCATGGACTTAACCCCTCCTTTCTGCTGTCAGGACTTCAGTTGCCCATCCATGTCCGGGAAGGCCACCGCCAGGATCCTGAGCAAGTGGAGGGTTAGGGTCCAGTGTCCGCCCCTACGGTGAGGAGGCCACAGCTTCAGCTGGACCCTCTCAATCCTCCTGGTCCAGCCACGTAGTTCCTGCCACCTCTTCTGGCAGTTGCGGATCCCGCGCTTGTAGACCCCGACTGATTGCACTGCCCGGGCGATGGTAAGCCAGATTTCTTGCTTCTGGTGGGCATCAACCTGTGAGGATGACAAAGTGAAGAAGACATTACCACACATGCCACATAATTGTGCTGCATACAGTTGAATATACATGTAGTCATCACAAAGCTAAAAGAGGCACACAGGTAGTGGGCACATGTGAATGTGCATTTGTGCAGTGGGTCTGACATGGCAACACTGGCTAGGAATTTAAGGCTAGCACTCCTGCACTACTGCAGCAGGACACCTGTTCATCACATGTACCCACTTAAATATGTAGCTGAAAGTACTCAGTGCACATGCCTCACACTGCTGTGCACACTTCTATTACTTTTAGTCACTCAACTTGCATCAAATGATAGGCACTGGACTGCACACTCACCTGCTCCCCTGGTTTCCCATACAGCTTGCTGTACTCTGGGAGGATCCCATCCAGCAGGGCCTGGTTCTCCTCCTCAGTGAATGCTGGGGCCCTCTCCAAAGTACGTGCCATTGCAGGATCCAGAGGAAGCACAGACAGCAGCAGCAGTGGACTTTGGAAAGTGGTCCTGTAGCATGTAGTGCAGGCAAGTGAGCTCCCTGGGCTCCTGCCAGACTTAAATCAGTGTTGCAGAGGCACATTCTGTGACATTGCCCCTCACTGATATACCAGACACTGTTGCATTCTATGAATCTGTCCAATCCATGGAAAAGTAAGACTCCTACACGTCTTCCGCATCGTTAAAATCACTCACCTTCAGGACGCCCTAGGATTGCAACAATGTTGTACGCATCCAACTGTATTTCCAGCGCACGACTCAAATGTTTTTGAATTCGTGTCCGTCTCCATGACAACCCATTGCCAATGACTGCGCACGGCTCGGTAAACTGACTATCCGAAGAGTATTTTTTATAAAGACGCATCCGTCCGGATACGATTCGATGGGCTATGTGTGCGCACAGCTCGGTCCATGTCTGTATGACGCGTCTGCTTACAAGTCACCCACGTCGGGTCAGATTGCATACGTGTCCAACAAGCATGCACCGAGCTGTGCTCACACATTGCCCATTGGCATCCATGTGATCAGATGCGGGTGACTGTAATGCATGCGCATCGTGCAGTCAATGGACAACGTGTGAGCACTACTCGGTCCATGCATGTACGGCCCGTCTGCATATGAGTCAGCCGCGTCGGATCACATTGGTTTGACTTGCAGACGGTTCTAACACAGATTTAAGTGCCATGTCCACACCTTCAACACCACAGCATGTCCCACACTGCATCCCACGGCATGTAAGGCTGTATCGCCTGTGTGTGTAGGGGGGGCAACATTCCTAATCTTGAATGGCACTTAAGTGAAGCCACTCCCAGGCTAGGCAATAGTTTATGGGGACAGATTCGTTTTGGTCTGGTGCACCTAACAAATGTAATTTGAAAGTTTTGGCTTACAGGCATGAGTAATGGACACAGTTCCAGTTTGGAAATGTGTATGACCTGTCACATACACCATTAGTACAGGGTTGCATGTCATATACGTCACAGCCAGACCCATTGCTACAATCATGATCTACCCACACAGTCTGTGTGCATGTTTTGTCTCTGATGTTTGTGGTTCCATGTGCCCAATGTGAGACAGGGTCCACCATGTGCCTTGTGCATGCAATATCATGATGTGTGTGTGTGTAAGGGGCATCCATGTATGGCCTGCAGGGACCACAGGGGCCACTAACTGTGTGACTCATTATTGGTTGTGTGATGTCCATGATACAACATGTCATTCCAGTGGACATGTGGCATTCCAGGGACCATGGCTATTTCCCTGACATGGAGTTGTGATGCCTGTAAAACATCAGTTCTCCCTTGTCACTGTGTTCTGAACGTGACAGCAGTCCATGGGTACTGTGCCACAGCCCAATGATTTGCCATAGCTCCCCAAGTAACTAATGTACATATGTGTGAATAATATGTGAGATGATGGGCATGAAGGTGACATATGTGTCCATAACCAACCGCACACACCTTAGTTAGTTGTGATTAGCTATGATGTAAAATGGGATTTTTTGCAAGGTGAGTGCCACATGGGTAGCTGAATATATGATGTGAATTTGCTCATCTTTGTACTGCAGGGCCCCAGCAGTCTATAGACCGTTCCCTGACCTCGAGACCATGGTGGATCGCAACAGCATCAGACGGTACCGCTTCCCCAGGAGCATGATTGATGAGTTGGCCAAGCAGTTGGCACCAAATCCGCTACCTGGCCGCACATACCCGACAGCACTGACACCTAAGGGGAAGGTGATGGCAGCCCTGCACTTCTTTGCCACCACTACGTTCCAACACACTGTGGCTAGTGTTGGTGGTATGTCACAAACAAATGTTCAGCCGTGTGCTACGAGATGTCTTGAAGGGGATGTTGAGTCGCCTTTACTCCTACATCATGTTTCCAACACCGGGTGAGCTTGTAGAGATCAAGGATGCCTTTTATGGACTGGGGAGGATGCAAAACGTGATTGGCTCAATCGATGGCACACACGTGGCCCTGAAACAACCATGGGCACAGGAACAGACATACCACAACCGCAAACATTACCACTCCATCAATACTCTTGTGGTATGCCTGGCGGACATGGTGATCATACATGTGTGTGTACGTTTCCCTGGTTCGGCCCATGATGCCTACATCATGAGGAGGAGTCGCATACCATTGATGATGTCACAGATGCCAAACCAGCGTGCCTGGCTTGTTGGTGTGTACTATTTACCATTGCGTGTGTTTTGCAATGGTGTCTCCCACCCCCTTATAATACTCAACTAATGTGTGGTTCTTTGTATGTAGGTGACTCTGGATACAACAACATGCCATGGTTGCTGACACCCCTGAGCAACCCTATGACAGCATCACAGATGCACTACAATGAAGCACATGGCAGAACTAGGCGAGTTATCGAGAGTACCTTTGGTCTCCTGAATGGCCGTTTCCTCTGCCAGGACAAGATCGGAGGGGCCCTCCCATATGAGCCTGCAAAGGAGTTTAAAATCATCACCGTCTGCTGCATGCTCCACAACATGACAGTTGCCTCTCATCCAGGACGACGACGACCAACATCCACCACCTGTGGAGGATACTGGCCTGGGCCACGAGGCCAGGGATGATGATGATGAGGGTGACGTACGCACACAGCTCATCAACAACTTCTTCAGCTGAAGGTGAGTTCACAGGGTTGTCATGTCCTGAGTGAGCCTGTGATGTGTTTGTGCAGCTCAGTTGCTGTTTGAGTTTGTCAGTGTGGTACTTGACTTGAAGCGTGCAGTGATGTGTCCTGTCATATGGTCTGTAGTCCACAATGGTGTTGACATGCTAAGTTGTTAGTGTGTAGGTTTCTTGTGACATGTCTATTGCATTTCCATCCTGTTCTGGTGTGCGTCTGACTGTGTCTCATTTCTGTCCTTCCCAAGGTACTTTGCCAGTTCCACGGGTAAGTCTGACACCGACATTCAGAATCCACCCTTAAAGCCCAATTTGACACTTGGTGACCCTGTGCCCACTGTCATGTGGATTCACCTTGATATTGTGTAATAAACTTGTTTCTGATTTGTAATGTACCTGTGCTTCACTTAGTAATGTGTGTTGTCCGCTTCGTACATCTGACTGACATTTGGTAACCTCACCTGTGGGCTTGTTGCCAGTGACTGAGGAAAGGTGTGGTGTCTGTGCATTTCACCGTATATCTGGCAACCATCTTTGTAGGCCAATGTGTCACAAGTCCATGGTGAGTATGTGTTGTGGAGCCCCATTGGTGTATCTCCCTCATAGGTGTCACATCAACATGAGTCACATAATGGTAATGACATTGCTGTAGAAGTCGGCATGCACTGTGTGCTTCAGCATTTCATCATCTCCATGACACATACCAAGTTGGAATCACAACATAGGAAAGTATAGTGTAATTGTGATTTCATTTACATACATGTGTGGAGATAGTGCTGTCCATGAGGTTTAGAATCCAAAGTTCACACATGAGTCCAAAGTATTGGTAGATGAAATGTCCAGAGTGAAGTCCACATTCATCTTCTACATTAGTACAACATGGGCCCTCCATGTCATGATGGGGACCTGTGTCATGTGCAACAAGGTGAACGCTTTGCACACAAAGATTAACGTCCAAAACAGGTTCAGGGTTTCTGGGGGATGTGCAGGGACAACTGTGGCTCACTTGTCCTTCTTCTGATGACCCCTCTTCTTCTGAGGGGGATCCTCAGGAGCAGGCACGACAGTGCATCGGAGTCTCCACCAGATTCATCTTCCCACCCTGTGGCATTAGCAGGTGTTGTTGCAAGAGATATTATGGGCACACAGGGAGGTGTGGACATATTTGTGCTGATCTGACGGAGACAGGTCAATATGTCCATATGCACCATTGTGAGTTTGTCCCACTTGGCCTCCATGCGGGCATGATGGGCAGCCTACTCCTGCTGCATGTCCTTGAGGACCCCCACTACCTGGCTGAATCCTCCGATGCTATCCTGGTACGCATCTAGGATGCGTGCCATTGACCTAACGCCAATCCCCCCACCCCTAGACACACAGGCTGTACCTGTGATGGCAGGCACAGTTGACCCGGGCCTCCCTTGGCTGTTGCCATTGGTGTCATTGTTGGTAGCATCCTGGGTGGCTGGGGTCGCTGTGCTGCTTCAACTTGGTCTCCTAGGTCGGTCCTTGTTGGCAGGGGTGTTAGGTCTGTTGGTGTTGACATGGCTTCAGGGGGTGCAGGTGTTTCTGATGGTGGGGCTGCCTGAGGACTCACTCCCGGAGGTTCCAGGTTGATTGTCGTCATCCGAAAGGGCAGAGCTAGTTCGACACCAGAGAGCGCATCCTCCACCAGAGTCTGGGCTAGGGACTCATCTTCACTTGGTGCTGAATCCCCAGTAGCACCTGTGTTTGGAAGAGACACACATTGTAAGTTATGTTACTACAAACATCAATGGTTGACCCATGTATATTGCAACAGGGAGGGGGGAAGAGGTACTGAAATATTAATCTTGCAATGGGTAGTAATAACAATGAAGGAGGGGACAGTGGATCACAAATCCTGTGCATCCATGATATGTACATGATTTCATTCCTTAGTAAATTCCCTCCTATAGGTATACAGGAATGGGGCCGTGCTACTTGAATTTCCGCCTCAGTGTACTGTAGCTGCATTTACTTTGGTTCATCTTTACTGCAAATCTGATGTGCCTCCACCAGGAGGTAGACTGTCTGCTTTCCCAGTAATGTTCAGAAGAGATATTAGGTCTAGGATCACACGGGGCTACTACATGTTCACCAACAGTGACCAACCCTGGTGTGGTGGATGAGTTGCTGGCACCACACACAACACATTTGTTTGTAACTTCATACATCACAATGTTCAACATTTTTCCTTTGCCTTTGGGTGTTGAATGTGTTTTTGACTCACAGCACTTGAGCACAAACACACACTCTCAGTTTTCTCCTCTGGGCACTAGTGTGGAACCAGCCAAGTTATCTCCAGCTGGATGCACAGCATATTTGCAACAAGGGGAAGCCAATGATGCTGCTGCTACTGTACACTGATTCAGAAAAACATGATGTCATGCACTACGCATGTGTACATATGCGTGCCTTTCAATGGAGGCAACACAATCAGTTATGAACCCGGTTGAATGGGAGGAGTAGACCATTCGCCCCTCCTTGAGCTTTGTAACAATGTTTCATATACATGACATTTGCAACGTGACGTCAGGATGCATGACTGAACACTGCATTGTCTTCAGTTGTCACAGATAGAGTCTGATGTTGTGGTAGCACATTGTCCTGCCAACATGGAGCTGTTCAATGTGCATGTTGATGTGTGCACATACCCAGCTCATGTATGGATTTCCATATACATGGTAATTGTTACTCAAGGGCCATCAGGTGGCTGACACAGGAGTGGGATTCCTATTCACATTTGACTCTGCTTCCAGTGAGGGTGTGTGCCTGTGCTGACAAGATGGCTGAAAGTGCAGTCCTGGTATTTGTTGGTGCACAGTTCCCAGCAGGGCCTTGTGCTCTCCACAACAGGACCCAGTGACAGACATCTTGTCAGTCCATTTCCACTACCTGTGACGTGAGCATGGTTCAGTGAGATCTTGCTGGGCCATTTGGGTGGGTGGGTACTGTGAGTGACTGCAAGTCCCAGCATGCTCTGTGCTACACCCCCCTTCCCAGCATTCCCTCACTTCCCTTCTTCTGACTCTGCTTCCCTGTGAGGGTGTGTGCCCATGCTGACAAGAAGGCTGACAGTGCAGTCCTGGTGTTTGTTGGTGCACAGTTCCCAGCAGAGCCTTGTGCTCCCCACAACAGGACCCAGTGTCAGACATCTTGTCAGTCCATTTCCACTACCTGTGACGTGAGCATGGTTCAGTGAGATCTTGCTGGGCCATTTGGGTGGGTGGGTACTGTGAGTGACTGCAAGTCCCAGCATGCTCTGGGCTACACCCCCCTTCCCAGCATACCCGCACTTCCCTCCTTCTGACTCTGCTTCCCTGTAAGGGGGTCATGCCTGTGCTGACAAGATGGCTGACGGTGCAGTCCTGGTGTTTATTGGTGCACAGTTCCCAGCAGGGCTTTGTGCTCCTCACAACAGAGCCCACTCCTAGAGTACTTGCCAGCCCATTTTCATGCTCCTGTGACGTGAGCATTGTTCAGAGAGGTGTTGATGGTGCAATTGTGAGGAGGTGCATTATCTGTGACAACAACCCCATCATGCTTTGGTATATACTCACTTCACCAGCACACCCACTATTCCTTCCTGTCCGTCAGCTTCACTGAGAGCTATTGGTTGTAGTGGCAGGGATATCTGACAGTGTTAACTCAGATTAGTGCCACTGCCTTGCCCTATTTGTTGGTAGGTTTGTACATGTCAAGACACAGTTACAGTTCACTATGATGTGGCCATTATTGTGTTTGTCTGACCAGCATGGACTTCTTGGTCTGATTGACTTTTGTTTCCTATGCCTTTGCTCTCAGTGCATGGTTTCACAGTCCCCTTAATGGTGCTGTGTGTGTATTGCGACACAATATTGGGCATATTGATTGTGCACTCCCCAGGCTCTGGTATGTCAGGTAGGCCTTGGATGCCCTCTGGTGGTAGGATGTCCCGCACGTTCTCCTCCCAGGACCTGAAGTCAACTGGTTTGGCAGGAGAGCCACTGATCAATGTGTGTTCCTTCTGGAGGAGCTTCTTGACCCCCTGCGCACGTCATACCACCTGTTCTGGATGTCGGTCTTTGTGCGATACGCTGGTGCTTGTGCGTTCACCTTGTCCAGGATTACCCCAATATATAAAGCAGGGGATAGGGCTCTCCCTCAAAACTATAGACTAGTGGCCCTAATTGACAATGAGGCGAAGTACTTCGCAGGTCTACTGCTGGAGGAACTACAGGCTTGGGATACAAAGAATTCCCTAATACCGGTTTATCAGACAGGCTTTGTTAAAACAGTGGGCACGACGACCAATATCCTAACTATGAGCCTACTAATAGACAAGGCAGATACGAAAAAAACTGCCCCTACATCTCTGTTACATAGACTACAAAGCGGCTTTTGACAACATTAACCAGAATCTTCTGTGGTCAAAACTAAAGAGCTGGGGGATCTCAAAACCGCTGTTGGACCTGCTAATAAACCTGCACACGGAGACCTGGATACAGATAAAGGTGGAGGACGGCTCATTGCTGTCTAGGCGCATACCAACAAACAATGGCCTCAAGCAGGGCTGTGTCTTGGCCCCAAGATTGTTTAATCTGTTTTTGGGCGACCTGGTGCCAATTCTGACCAACTGCAACTCACATGCTCCTAAATTAGGAGGGCTTAACCTACCATGCCTCTTATATGCGGACGATATTGTTTTAACCCTTTCCATGCTCATGACGAGCTCAGCTCGTCATGAGGCACAGTGGAGCTGTGCTGATGACGAGCTGAGCTCGTCATGAATTGAAATAAATCTGAAGTCTTCAGCACCGGAGGGGAAAATGTGCAGCAGCGATGTGGTTAATAAGCCACACTAAAGTAGGGCTTCAAAACCTCCTGAACAGCACACAGAGTTATTCCGAGGCAAATGATCTAAAAGTAAATCTCGAGAAAACTCAAACTATGACTATTAGCAAAAGAAAAAGGAAAATCTTCTTGTGGTTTTGGAATAAATCTCGCATCAAAAATACGCCAATATATAAATATCTAGGCGTGAAGATTGACAACGGCGGTCGATTTAGTGTACAAAGGTCTACCATCAAAGGTAAAGGGCCTGCTTTGGCAATTGCTTTAAAAACACTGGATAATAAGTTATCTGGTCCATCATTAACACCCTTGGCACGAGTTATCCGAGCCAAATTACTACCTACAATAACTTATGGAAGTGAGGTGCTACGGGGTAGAGATGCAACAATACTTGACAGCACAATCATAGCCGCATATAGAATTATCTTTAGCCTTCCTAAGCGGACCTCCCCACCACAGATCAGGCTGGAGTTTGGCATTCAACAACAGCTCCTGGAACGTCAGGGGGCTTATATCTGTGTATGGGACAAACTGAGGAAATCTGCACAAGGAACATTGAACGAATATCTGTGGAGGGAGATAGAGCAGTTTCCGACCTCGCCTGCAGCTAAATATTTAGCAAAAAGTCTTGTAAATACCGGGCTGGAACAGCTTTGGGCTTCCTCCTCAGATCACAAAACTTTCAACAAATTGGTAAAGAAATCCACCAAAACATCAGTCGTGGGTACAAGATAAAACAGATTTCTCAAAAAGAACGCACGCTTGGTTGCTTTTAAACTCATATTCAGCAAAAGCTCCTCAGAACTATTTTGGACTGGGCTATGCTAAAAAGACCAAAATGTGCTTCTTAAGATACAGGCTAGGGCTGTTGCCCTGCATTCAGTATCTCCCACACTGGTTAAAAAAGAAAGCAGGTTTGTTATGCCGGCTATGTGGTAACATGCAAGAAGACATGCTTCACCTGTTATGCTCTTGCGAGAAAATGCATGAGGAGAGGAAACTTCTTTTGAAACCCCATTTTATTAGATTTGGGACACGTACACGAAGGAGTGCAGTACTTACCTGTTTCTCATCTCAGGACCCTCAACTGAGCTGCAGCCTCGTAAAATTTTTAAAGGCTGTGGAGAAAAAAATGCCAGGACTAGAATCTTGAACCGACCTGTTCTTAACCTGTTTTATAATATAAACTTTGCCTACTGTCTAAATACTGAGTGATAAATGAAAGGCTAATATGATTTTTATGGCGAACAGAACATCAATGTTCACACTATGATGGTTTTAAAAACATATGTGATTTTATATTGTGTTTTATTTTAATTCATATTTTGTATTGTATTGCATTGGTTTTAATTAACTGTGCAAATAAAATTATCTTATCTTATCTTATCTGTTCCACATCTTAGTTTTCTGTTCCATGGGGGTACTTTGTACCAATGTGCCAAACAAATGTGGCTCCACTCTGAGGATCTCATCTACCAATATTTCTAACTCAGTATCTGTGAACTGTGGATTCTTCTCAGGGGGCATGGTGATGGGTGGAGGTGAGGAGTGATGTGAGTGGGTTGGTGTGTGGGTGCAAGTGAGGGTGGGTGGGTGGATGTCTGTTTTGTTAGGTGTATGTGTGAGAGCTTTTGGAGGAGTGCTGATGGTGTGTGGTTTGTGTGATGGGTGAGTTGTGTGTGTGTCTCTGGTTGGTGTCTCAAGTTGTTCTGTGCTGGCTGCTCTGTTGTATTTGCAAAGGATCATGGTAGTGTAGTTTTGCCTTTTTATAGGTGGAGTTGTGGGAGTGTTTTTGTGTTTTTATTTAAATTTTTGTGTATTTATTGAGTTTATCATGGCTTGACTGGTCCTTTTTTCATGTTTTTGGCATTGTTTTTGGTGGGCATGTAGGAGACGTTCTTCTGACCAAGTCGGACTCTCATGTTGGCTTGTGCGGCCTGCTCCGTGTCTTTCACGCTGATTGTGTTCTGTGTTGCATGCGAGTCTATCGCCGTGGTCTCTCTCGCATCAGGTATGTTTTCGGTCTGGGTCTGTCGTGCGGCTTGGGCTCCGTGCGATTCGGTCTGATTTAATGCGTTTGGCATCATACTGTCCTGCTCGGACGTCACGGGTACGTATCGGTCGGGTTCATTCCGGGTTCGGTTCGGTCGGTGCGTCTCGTGTCCAATTTCCGGATGGAAGGCTGCATTTTGTAAGTATCGGTTGGACGGATTGGTTTCCGTACGGCTCGGTATTTAATCACAGGCTTTGCATCGTACTGCACGGGTCATAGGGTGCCGGTAGATGTCGGTCGGACTCCGATCCGAGTACGAGACGGTCGGGCCGATTTCCGACCCAAATCGAAATCGGCCCCTAAATTTTATCTGGGGTGCACTTCCTGCAGTCTACAGTAAACCTTTAATTAAGTATTTCTTCGGCCACAGGCCTGCAATAGCCCTGTGTGCCATCAATCAGTAGAATGCCTACTAGCAACATTTACCACAAACATGCATCAGATATTCATTAGCCATGAACTGAGTGATACTATCATCCATGGGTCAAGGTTAATTCCCTAAAGTCATTTTATGAAATGAAAATAAGTCCTTTCCCATTTAATGTGAATTTGCTCGTATTTTTCAGCAGTAGCTGAACCTTCCATGTCCGTATTTCCCAGATCTGTGCCACCACTGTGGAAGAGAAGAAGACATCACATGGATTATCCGAACACAGAACATCTGAGGCACTGGCAGGTAAGAACCATTAGTGTCCAAGGTCACTATACGAAATTCAAGCTCCATAATCCACATCTTGGTATATGATGTGAAATGTATGTACCATAATATTTCAAATATTATTGGAATTAATTGGTTCATATCCTCACCTTACCCACATATCCATCAGCATGCATTTCTCTGTTATTCACAGCACCCAAAGGAAATGAGACAGACAATGATGCTCCATCTACCAGAAGTGGTAGGTTTGTGATCTTGGCAGAAAACTCCCTTATGCTACTGACCGCTATCTCAGCTGCACAAACCTGTCAGGAGGAGACGTTTCGCCCAATCCAATGAAGATGCCACTACTACCACCATGTCTGAAGCCACCAACAAAATCATTTAGGGCACACTGCCGGCCAGTCATCTCCCTTATGTATGATTCTCCCCTAGGTTTATGTCCCCAGGTGCATGACCCAAGGCCAAAACAACACAGGAACTACCCAGTGCCCATGCCCACCCTTCTGGTGAACATAGATGAACCCTCAGTGCCGGTGTGTAGACAAAATATTGAGTTGGAAATTTCGAACTACAGCAATATTGAATCCTAAATATCGTCAGTGAGAAATATCGACAGCAAGAATATAGTGGTCAAGAATATCGATTTGAAGGTAAGAAATATTGTTTTTTAAAAATAGAGAAGTCAATAATATCATTTGAAAAACATAGTTTGTTAAAATATCGATTTTTTAATTAGTGTTATGTATTTTAGTATATATTTTAAATGTATGTGATGTATTTTTATGTATAAGTATTGTTTTTGTTTCTTAATATATGTTAGGTTTTTATTAGTTATCAATTTTATTTAAATGTTTGCATTGCTTTAGTTCCGTAGAAGGTTGTAGGTTTCTAGGGGAATAGGGTGGAAAGTAATTTAATTGTAATGAATTAATGATATTTTGTATTTATTAATATTTATTTAATTGAGATTTTATAGTGATAATTTTGGGAAGTAATTTATTTTTAATTACTTATTAATTTGATAATAATTAATATCCATCGATTATTAGAAAATTAAATATGGAAATTGTGTAATTAATTTTAGGTGCGGGTTGTAGGGTTTATAGGGGTCAAGGATGCAAAGTAAGTAATTTTTAATTCATTAATAATTATTTGTTAATTAATTATTTGTTAATTAATTGAAAATTAAATACGGAAATGTGTTATTAATTTTAGGTGCTGGTTGTGGGGTTTATGGTGTAAAGTGTGGGAAGTCTTTTATTTTTAATTAATTAATATTTAGTTGTTCATTATTATAAATTAATTGAAAATTAAATATAGAAATTGTGTAAATAATTTTAGGTTCGGGTTGTGGGGTTTATGGGGTAAAGAATGCAAAGTAAGTTATTTTTAATTCATTAATAATTATTTGTTAATTCATTATTTGTTAATTGAAAATTAAATGTGGAGATTGTATAATTAATTTTAGTTGCGGGTTGTGGGGTATATAGGGGTAAAGGGTTGGAAGTCATTTATTTTTAATTAATTAATAAGTTGCTCATTAATATTATTTAATTATTCGAAAATTAAATATGGGAATTGTGTAATTAATTATAGATGTAGGTTGTGGGGTTTATAGGGGTAAAGGATGGAAAGTTAATTAATTTGAATGTGTTTTAATTTGTTTTTTATTTATTAATATTTATTTATTGATGATTAATTATGTTAATTATGGAAGCACATTTTATTTTTAATTTAGATGTAGATTGTGAATTGTGTGGTGTTATAGGGTTTGATGGAAATAAAATAAATGTATGTATTAATGATTTTGTTCATAAATAATTTCTAACTAAAAAAATGTGTTGGAAAAATGTTTTTATATTTTATTTATTATAATATCTGTAGGTATTTGTGATATGTATTTAACATTATAATATGATTTTATTTTTAAAATTGATAATAATAAATATATATGTATTTTAATATTTTACATATTTATATATTTTTTTAATTTACTTTGTTTTTCAAATATTTGTTGTTTTTAATATTTTGTTTGTCTGTAGTGGGAATAGTCATTTGTATCCCTCCACAGTCCAACACTTTCCCTACTGTTACTATACTGGAGTGGGAATAGTAATGTTTACCCCTCCGCTACCCAACACTTTTCCTACTGTTGCACTCAGTGGAGTGGGAATAGTAATTTTTACACCTCGGCTAACCAACATTTTCCCTACTGTTACATTCACTGGAGTAGAAATAGTCATTTTTACCCGTACGCTATCCAACACTTTCCCTACTGTTGCAATGAATAGAGTGAGAATAGTATGTGTTATCCCTTAGCTATCCAACACTTTTCCTACGGTTGCACTCACTGGAGTGGGACTAGTAATTTTTACCTCTCCGCTATTCAACACTTTCCCTACTGTTGCACTCATCGGAGTGGAAATACTAATTTTTACCCCTCTGCTATCAAACACTTACCTTACTGTTAGACTCACTGGAGTGTGAATAGTAATTTGGACCTCTCCGCTATACAACACTTTATCTACTGTTGCACTGACTGGAGTGGGAATAAATAAATTTATCCCTCCACTATTCAACATTTTCCCTATTGTTGCATGCATTGGAGTGGGAATAGCCATTTTTACCCCACCTCTAGCCAACACTTTCCCTACTGTTGCACTCATTGGAGTGGGAATAGATAATTTTACCCCGCCGCTATCTAAAACTTTCCCTACTGTGACACTGACTGGAGTGGGAATAGTAAGTTTTATCCTTCCGCTATCCAACATGTTCCCTACTGTTGCACTCACTGGAGTGGGAATAGTAATTGTTACCCATCTGCTATCCAACACTTTCTCTACTGTTGCACTGACTGCAGTGGGAATAGTAAATGTAATCCCTCCACTGTCCTCCACTTTCCCTACTGATGCACTCACTGGAGTGTGAATAGTAATTTTTACCCCTCCGCTATCCAACACTTCCCTACACTGACTGGAGTTGGAAATTTGAGTTTAAATATTTTTCAATTGTTTAATATTTTAATTATTAATAAAATGTTTTGTCAACATACGTTTTATGTCATTAGTATATGTATGTATATATATATTTTTGTTAGATTTTTATATATTTTAAAAATTATAAAATGAGTTTAAATTAATAGTTTATTAATTGTTTTACAGTGAATATATGGAATAATTGTTATATACGTGTGTTTAACTTTCATATGTTAAGTTTATGATTGTTAAAATATATATCCAATCTATTTATTTTTTAATTAAGTTTATCATTTAATATATTTAATATTAATTATTTTATTCTATTTACATATATTTTACATCTATATTTATGTCATCAATCTATTTTTTTGATATTTTTGTACTTGCCTTTATAAATATATGATGTTGATTTTTGAGGCATTTATTTTTATGACTCGATATTGTGTTATGGGGATTTTTTGTCAGTGAACCCTCAGTAGCACATTTGTACCTAAAGTGTTTAGTACTAGATTACGGGCAAGGGCCTCCACAGATGGAAAGGCATGTTTCCACCCCCTTTCTAATATGGCTGGCGGTGTCTAGCAGACACTGCCACCATATTAAACCCTTTTTTGTCCGGTCGACTTGTTGACCGGGCGGAAAAATGGCGGATGTTCTTCCCGTCCGCCCTGGTACCCCTGCCATACTAATGTGGCTGGGTTAAATGGGTGGTGGGCGGGGACGGATGTAGGGCCGATCGCCACCACCAACTAGGGTGGTGGTGATACGACCTACATCCTAATGATCCCCTCAAGTGTCATAACAGTGTCCTGCAAATAGTCCAAGCCCTGACTGGTATGCTGAGGAAAATTAGATTTTTGGTCATGTTATGTTCCCTAGCGCGTACCCCACCGACTCCATGTACCGGCTTAAAGTGCATGTAACTTCCCTCCTGTGCCAGCTATGAAGACGCAAATACATTTGCGTCCAACGTTAACTTGTCCTCTTTCAGATCCACCATGAATGGATTATATAGTCCGTTCCTAAGTATGCTATGCCACCGTCTTTTTGTAGTACACTTTACATGTTTTCCTGCTCTAGCAGAGTAGGCCCTGAATTTCTGCCATCAAACCTATTTTGTGGCTCCTGACTCTGGCAGCCTCTGCCCAGGCTACCTATGTACCCGTGAACTCTGACTTACTTCCAGCGCGGCCCCTCGCGCTCAGCTCAAGCCTGCTTTCTGCCAAGACTGACTATAACCTTCGAGTTATCTGTTCCGCTCCCCGAGAATACATTCCTGCCTACTAGATCCTGTAAACATCCTCCCCAGCTGCAGAGCCAAAGGGCCGACCTGTCTCAATGCAAGTAATTCATAGCCTCTGTTGCCACGCTTCACATGTAGACACTTAGGCGCTTATACACGCATCCACAGTTAGCATAGAATAGTTTCTGCCCTAGAGACCTTTCCGTCCCGATAGTATAGTTCCTAAACATCAGATATCAGATATGATAGAAGTACAAGTTGATCTGACATGCCAGACTTCTGTCTCTTTCCGTCAGTGTAAATGTCAAATCCCCTGCACCCCGTCAATCACACGTCATGCAGCTGCGCGCGCATCCAAGCTTCCGATTTTTGCTGACATCGCAACAATTCTGTTAGCACCACCCCTTGGTGCCACCCACTTGCGTCACCTATCAGTGACGTTTCTAGCACACACCTCTAGTTCACGCCTAGTTCACGCCTCTTGATTACGTATTAGTATCACGTGTATACTGTTATCTTGTCTTCTCTCAGCTGTTACGCCTCTTGCATTATTCTTTATGATATGAATTAAGTATATAAGCTATGTACTGTCAATAAAATATAGCGCTCTATCCCTTCTGACACCCCTGTGGTGGTCAGAACATGATATCCTGATCAAGACCATTCCTTTATGAGGAATAAAACCCTTAGAAACTCTAACACCATGGACTCTGTCTTTTTTCATTCCAATTGAGTTATTATTGATTAAGTGCTTACCTGCATAGAAATTAAGAGAGTAAATTAATTATTTACGTCATTTTGGCGCCCGAACAGGGACCCCTCCCCCACCTCACGCGCCGGTTGGTGCGTTGCAAGCTGTGTCCCCTGCCATCAGTTAGATGGAACATACGCGTACTGGCAGGATTTCCTGCATCTCCCTCTGACCCACGGAGGTGACGAAGACTGCGATCAGTGCCCAGACGAGGCGGTGAGGAGTGCGGAGGATCCCGACCAGAGCCTAGCCGAAAGAAGCAAGGTCCGAGGTGTCAAGAGGCCCACCAGGTTTCCGAAGTTTTCCGAAGTTTTCCGAAGTTTTCCGAAGTTTTCCGAGTCGAGTCCAGTCGAGTTTTCCGAGGCCTTCTGTTTCCGTGCTTCCCGGTGAGTACCATTGCTGGGTCGTATCTAGACGGGTTTGGGTACGCAAGTCCGGTCTGCACTGTTTTTAGGCAGTGTATCTGTACTGTTTAGCAGTATATCTAGTATTCCGAATTTCTGCACTGTTACACCAGTGTATCTGTACTGTTGAGCAGTACATCCAGTATAGGGGGGTAGTCATCTATGTCTTCCATGTCCTTATGTGATTAATGTTGTGGTATGAATGTGACTGTTTATACGTGTATTATTGTGTTTCTCGTATAACCTAGCTGTCAAGAGTATTAAGGAATAAGGATTGAACATTCAGTAATAAGTAAGCAAAATGCCGTTTTTCAACAAGTTAAAGCAGATAGGAACTAGGAAAGGGATACTGGAGGAAGAAATTCCTATTCCCCCTAGGGACACTCCCGGCAATTTTATGTACCAGAAGCATGGCATAGATGCCATATTATATCTAGATTTATGGGCCGATTACACCAAACACCTAGACGAAAGACACAGATGGCCTGTCACCGGAACATGGGATGCCGAGTGCATCATGAGGGTAGAAGAAGCATTATGGAAAAAGAAAGCTAGACAATCTCAGAAGGACGCCATAGAATTTTGGCGTAAGGAATCACGTAAGCGTGCTGACAAAGCACTCCGTAGAGAAGACAGACTTAAAGAATCAGAGAAAGACCAAGAAAACGAATTAGTTACTGAAGGGATCCGAGTAAAAACAGAACAAATAGACCGTGCCCGAAATAATCTTGTAAACGGTATGTATCTTGCAGCAGATGGCACATCTGAAGCCCTATCAGAAATACCGAAAAACTTACCGACACCATTAGTTCCGACTAAAGTAATGCATAAAACTACTAAAGACATATTCCTAAATTCATATTTAGAGGATGTAGCACCAGCTTACACCAATCTGCCTGTTCGTGCCCTGCCTACTGACAGGGATGGGGGTGGCACTACGCCCCCAGATCATGTCCCGCCGGTATCGCGACAGACCTCCCCTGTTCCGCCAGCTCCGCCACTTCCCGCACTCAAGACTGACCTACCGAAACAAGTCCTACCTGATCTTACTAAACGACAAATTCAAGTTCAGATACAGACTCCGCGGAGAGAAAATGCCCAAGCATCCGCCTCAGGAGGTGCGACTGCGGGTCCTCAGACCCCACCACCGACACACAGATTCAATTTAAGGGACACGCAGAATCCTTTCCAGTCTCCCCACTTGTCGCGTCTTGACGCATTAATAGAAAACATGTCAGTTTGCAGATATGATCCAGTACCCGGAAAGAACGATCTAATGATATTGGCATCACTACGATTAAGATCTGCCACCGATAGCTTGCTATGCTATGTAGGAATGAAGGAACGTCTCGACAGACTATATGAGTTTATACAGACAGGGAAAGACCCTGACAGTGTCAAAGATGCCATGCATAAACAGAAAGTTGACATTCAAGCCCAGATATTACGATTTTTCATAAATTGTCTAATAAGAGAACGAGACAGGCCCGAGACAGATCAAAGTGAATTAGACGGACTAAACAAGTGGGGTCAAAATATAGCCGAAGGAAAACATGATAGGGGGGCTTGCATAGCCAGTATGTCCCAGAAAATTAGAAAGGCAGTATTAACTACACATCGGGAAGAGAATGATAAAGCTTCCTCCGAGGAGGAAGAAGAACATGAAGCACCAGGAAGGTCTACAGATACTATAGCGTATGTAGGTAAGGGAAACTATCTTAGGAAAGGTATTCGTCCGGAAAGCAAGAGAGTTCTTTTCTCTGCTTTAACAAATCCGAATTCTTCTGAACATCAGTTCCAGGAAACTGATAAAAGGCTTCGAGACCGAATGGGGTACCATGTACTCAATTCTATGGATGAACAGGAACTAGCCCGGTCAGCCGTGTTATGGGCCGAAAACCCAGACATATATAATGATGATACGTTAGTGCAGACATTCTTGAACCTTTCCCCAGAAGAGCAGAAAATAGCAGGTGTATACATGATTCAGCACCTCCTCATCAAGTTCAGAAACCATCATTCTGATCCAGGTCCCTTACACGAAACATTAGAAGCACTACTCATGGATAGATGGAGAGGTTTCAGTACCAAATTAATACAAATAATTCTAGAACTACGACGTAAGTATAACACCTTCATAAGCTCTGAATATGTTCCCTCGCCGCCTCCAGAAAGGAAAACGTATCACATGCAATGCGGTAGTGGCATTGAAAGTCAGAACCCCTTACGAGAAGTACACCCAGTTATGGGTGCGGATCAAGTCTTGAAGCGTGTATATGTTCACACACCACTGACTAAGTTAGAACTGTTAGAAATGAAGAAATTAGTCCCGTGTCACGATAAAGACCCTGCAGGTTTTCACAGAGAGCTCAAAGACATGTTACTGATGGGAGATTACACGTATGATGATATTATGAAAATGTTAAAAGTACTGTTGCCCACGGGCATTTACGAGAAATTAAAGGAAAAGTATTGGGAGGTGGGAGAGTCTAAGATAGCATGGGCAGAAATAGAAGACGAAGAAAGTAAACGAATCCCAGGGTTAGTCCTTGGGGATAAGATTAAAGCATTACCAGGTTTAATAGTACAGGTATTGCCAAGATTATTGACAACTAGAAAGGAAGATTGGGACGCAATCTCGTCCTGTAAACAGAAACAAGATGAAGATACTAGTGACTTCTATTCCAGATTCGAGAAATGTTTCATTATAAATAGTGGCCTACAACCTAGTAGCGAGTCATATCCACACCTTTTTGTATCAAAATTAGTAGAGAATTCCCTACCATTAGTTAAAAATAGAGTGTACAAAGTTGAAAGTACTTGGCAGGCAAATACGCCATCCCAGATGTTACAAATGTTACAATATCACCAGAACAGAATTAGGGAGGAACAAGATCAGGAACAGAAACGTATGAAAGACACGAAAATGAAAATGCTAGTAGCTCAGACAGTCCCAGCCGACGGTCAAAGAAAAGGTGGGGCCCAGACTAATCATTCTGCAGCTCCCGTTAAAGGGACATGTAATTACTGCAAGCAGCCAGGTCATTACGTACATGAATGTCCAGTCCTGAAACACAACATCGCGACAGGTAAAACTAAAGAAAGACCGCATCCGCCTAGACATGAACATGGTCATCAACAGACCTCACAGAACGAACAGCCAATGCAGAATATGCAGCCTGCGCATGCTCCGTCCCACACAGCACAGACCGTAGCAGTACCGCAGCCACAGCCCATTGCCGCGACTCAGCAAGTCTCACAACAGATGTACCAGTATGCCCAATCTGCATATCCAGATTACCCCCGATACACATGAAACAGCCTAGAGAGGGAAAGTGATTTGCCTCTTATTGAAATTCCTGTAGATCAAGAAGGTCCTTATGTACACAGTCACGTATTGGGAAAAGACAGAAAGTTTTTAATTGACACAGGGGCAAGTCGCACTACAATCAGTCACAATGAAGTCCCAGGGGCACCCCTCTCAGGCTCACAGAATGTTTCCCTTGGTTTTTCAGGACAGCCTATTGTGAATGAGGTATCAGAACCAGTACCATTAGCTGTGGGTCCATTATCCCGAGTTACAGATTTGTTACTTACGAAATCATGTCCAGAAAATCTGTTAGGAATTAAAACACTGAAGGCTCTAGGAGCTATAATATGCTGTTCCCCGGAGGGAGTCAGACTCTTTCTACGGGATTTCAAGGGTCATTATGTTTTACGTGATTTTGATGTCAGATTGAAAAATGTACCAGATCACTTATGGGCAAAAGGCCCAGCTGATGTAGGTTGTATGCATATCACTCCATATCGTGTTACACTCAAGACAGGAGTTGTCCTACCCAGAATCAGACAATACAAGTTACCACCCGATGCTGTAGTGGCTTTACTGAAAATCATTGAAGAGCTTATTGCCCAGGGGGTGGTCGTAGAGACCGACTCCAATATCTGTAATTCACCCATCATTCCAATTCTTAAACGTACAGACCGCAATGCACCGCCAGTATATCGGCTGGTGATTGATCTTCGAGAGCTGAACAAATGCATTGTACCACAGTATCCTGTGGTCCCCGATATCTCCTCCCTGTTAACTGCTATTGATTCAGAAGCAACGTTCTTTACTGTAATAGATCTCAAGAACGCTTTCTTCAGTGTACCTATTGATCCGGAGAGCCAATATCTCTTCGGATTCAGTTTAAATGGACGAAGTTTCAAATTTTCCCGCGCACCTCAAGGATTTACAGAAAGCCCCAGCATCTATAGTCAAGCACTGAAAAGACAACTAGATTGTATTCAAATGCCAGTTAATACCGCTTTACTGCAATACGTCGATGATCTGCTGATCACCGCACGAAGTGAGCCCGAATGTGAACAAGCATCGTTAACAGTTTTGCATTTCCTGGCCGACAAGGGACACAAGGTGTCTCCTTCGAAGCTACAATTCTGTGTTCAGCAAGTTGTGTACTTGGGTCACTTGCTGTCCAAAGTGGGGAGACAGCTCACTCCCGATCGCATTCAGTTAATTGGAAATATGCCACGACCCCAGACACAAAAGGAAGTGCGGGCCTTTATAGGCCTCACCTCGTACTGCAGACAATGGATTCCTCAATATGCATTTCTAGCTAAACCACTCATCCAGTTAACGACGCAGGAGGCTGCAACATCCATTGCCCTCCCTTGGACTCAGGAACACACACAAGCCTTTGAGGAATTAAAGAAAGCTTTATGCCAAGCACCAGTTTTAGCGACACCATGTTACAGCAAACCGTTTACACTTTTTGTTACAGAACGTGACGGTACAGCATTGTCTGTCCTCACTCAAGATCAAGCAGGTTCACATAAGCCTTGCGCTTATTTTTCAAGTACATTGGATTCAGTAGCCCAGGCACTCCCTGCGTGCTTAAAGTCAGTAGCAGCAACAGCGTTAGCAATCAGACAAAGCGATTCAATTGTTCTAGGTCATCAGTTAACAGTACAAGTCCCACATTCTGTAGAGGTTCTGTTAAACAGAACCCAGACTCAACACTTGACTATAGCACGACTGACAGGTTACGAATTGACATTATTCCAGCCACACATAGAAATCAGACGCTGCAGTATCCTGAACCCAGCAACACTGTTACCTACAGTTATGACAGATCCAGCTCCGCATGATTGTATAGAGATCATTAATGCAGTAACAAAGCCCCGACGAGATTTAACAGATATTCCATTAACAAACCCAGACCTGACACTTTATGTAGATGGTTCATGCATGAGAACAAGTACAGGAGAGTTAGTGGCCGCGTATGCAGTGACCACTGAAACTGAAGTTAAAGAAACACATCGTATTGATACACTGTCTGCTCAAGCGGCAGAGCTCATCGCTCTGACCCGAGCCTGTATTCTAGCCAAGAACAGAAATGTCAACATATACACAGATTCCCGTTATGCGTTCGGAGTCGTACACGACTTCGGCATGCTGTGGCAAGAACGAGGTTTTTTGACCTCTCATGGTGCCAAGATACAACACGGTCCTCTCATTCAAGCACTGTTAGAAGCAATACATCTGCCTTCAGCCATATCCGTCATGAAGTGTAAAGCACATACTAAAGTCACAGATTCTGTGTCCCAGGGTAACGACCTGGCAGATCAGACAGCAAAACATACAGCACTGACTCACACTCAGACAAATGATACAACAAAGACAACAGATCCGACAAACTGTATGACAGTCAGGGATCCCACACTAGATGTTATTGACATTCAGACACATGCTACTCCAGAAGAAATAAAGAAATGGATTGAACTAGGAGGGATCCAGACAGATCAAGGTTGGATGACGAAGGGAAAATCTACATGGTTTCTCCCTGACTCTATGGTTCAAGTCATGATAAATACAGCACATAGTCCTGCACATCTAGGAGAGAAAGCAATGTTAGACAGTTTGCAAAATCTCTGGAACAATAAACACTTACGAGCAGCCGCAAAACAGAAAGTGCGTACTTGCATGATCTGTTGTCAGTTCAATCCAGGTAAAAGCGTCCCTGTAGAGCAAGGTGGATTTCATCCTCCCGATCACCCTTTTGAAGTCCTCCAGATGGATTATATCCAGATGGACCGTTGTCGAGGATTTAAATATGTTCTTGTAGTTGTCTGTGCTCTGTCCCGCTGGACCGAAGCATACCCAGTCTCAGATTACACTGCTCCGACCACTGCCAAGCAGTTGGTTCGTGAATTCTTCCCACGATACGGCCTGCCTCGTGTCGTGTACTCAGATAACGGTCAACCATTCTCATCTGCCTTAATGAAAGAAGTTTCTTTATTACTGGGATACCAGTGGAAGTTCCATTGTGTCCGACATCCAGAAGCCGCAGGCCTTGTTGAGAGGCATAACCAGACACTAAAGATCCGTCTTGCCAAAATATGTCAGGAGAAAGGGGTCGACTGGATAGTCGCCCTGCCAGTGGCACTATTCTACATGAGAATGGTCGCCCATTCGAGATCAGGGCTATCCCCGTACGAGGTGGTCTTTGGAAGACCACCGAATATGTGGGGGACGCCCATTCCAAAAAAGATTACTGATGTTGATTCTAAAATGTTGACAGATTACCTTGCTTCCTTGATGTCTGCACTCCAATCATGTCGTTCACAGGTTGCCGCAGCCTTCCCTGACAACACTGATGTAAAGCCACACGACGTCCGTCCTGGTGATACGGTACTCGTCCGAAATTTCGACAGAAAAAGTCCGCTGGAGCCCCGCTGGAAGTCTCCGAAGACCGTACTGCTTACAACAAGGACGGCCGTGAAAATCGAAGGAAGAAAGGGGTGGGTCCACACGAGTCATATAAAAAAAATTTCTGGACTGAAACCTGACCGAGACTCGTCCACCCCCACCAAAGACTGTGTCGAACAAAAAGACTTTACAGAATCTGAACGAGAAAAAACTCCTCAAGAAAATTATCGCATGAAATTACGATCTAGCAAGTCAGACAGTTTAATTGTTTAAGTCCTCCCCTAGGTGAATCGGTTAAATAGTTTCTGACATGTAGCCACCATTCACAGTTGCAGGACCTTTTCATTTCTATGGTATGTCGAGACCTGGCTAATCCACCAACACTACTAGCTCTCTCTCCTTCCAGTGATGAATTACATCCCAACTCCAAACCATGACTTCTATTGCAGAGCAATGGACATGGACATTGACTTCAAACCCAATGACATTGATCACTTCAACAATAACCGGAAACCACTACTGTGACATTGACATTCATGTCCCCCCTCTCTTGTATATGCACATGCCTCAAAAATGCATCGATGAAAACTGATCTAGCCTAACCTTATTTCACAATCAAATGTTGTACACAGAGAAAAATGTTTTCCCTCATTTTTTGTGTACTCATTACTGCAACATAGAATAAGATGTAGTGGGCTGCGATGTATGCATAATACATTGCATGCCCAGCAAAAATTACATCTGCAACTTTGACATTTATAAGCATTCTGAAGCACAATGTGTCATAATCAAATGGACAAAGTTGTATTAAAGTAAATAAAGGTATTAAAAAATGAATGTTCATAAATATTGGAATGTGAGTGGTGAGGAAGGGCATTGGGATGGAAATTGGATTTGAATGGGAGAGGGTTTGAGGTCTCTACAAAATGAATATTTAGCTAAACTAACAAAAATAATGCTTGGCTCTAAAAAAAATTTTGAGGAGGAGTAGCAAAAAAGATTCATGAATAATATTAATACAAATGAAAGGCTTAAGTCAAATTTCCAAATAAAAACACAGATGTCCATAAAAATTCAGTCTCAAACCAAAATTTAAATATCAATGAACCAAAGTAATGTTCCAAATCAATGAAAATGGAAAGTTAAATTAAATGAAAAGACCTACAAAAGGAAAATCATCCCCCAAAACAGATACTACTACCCTTGCTTGAGGAAACACATTTTGGGCTATCTTCTTCCACTTCTTCATGTGGAGCAGGGCCAGACTGGCTACCAGGCGTTTTGGAATGCTGCACACGCAGGTCTCCAGCAACGAATTCAGCCCCCACCGCAGTGAAATCAGCGCCCAGCTCGGCAGCATTCCAAAACGCCCGGTAGTCAGTTTGGCCCAGATGTGGAGTCATAACAATGGGATAACAGGGGGAGAGGCAGAGTTTGATACCTCCTAATGTAGAATAACAGGTGAAGTTAAAGAAGGTGGAGGAATGGGTGGGACTGACTAACATGATAGGTGGGGAAAAATTAATGCTTTCTAAGTAATCATAGAGGCAGTCCAGTAGAAATGTAGACATATGATCTCCCTGTGCTGTGCATCCTTGTCTTCTTGTAGGGCAGTAAAGCTCTTCTCAACCACCTGATTGGTATCCCACAGGACCTGGAGGGTTTACTCCAGTCCATCCAAAACCTGCCTCAGAAACTCTGCATTTCTCTCTGGGAAGATGGGTGTCAAGGAGAAACATGTGGTATACGGCTGTTTTCCTGTTGATGCTTCTAATGTTTCTAATGTAAGGATGTTTGATGTGAGAGGTGGCTCAGGATGAAGTGGTCTTGTATCTTTATCTACACCGGCCGTCAGCTGTTCCTGGCAAAAGAACCTTCTTCCAGGTTTCCTCATGGCATGTGATAGTGTCTATGTTACCCATTTTTCCCTGTGTCAGTGTGTCTTGAGCCATTTGGCACAGGATCCTTTGTGTCTCAGTAGGAAACTCACTCTACAGAAGATAATGACTCATGTTTTTATCATATTCCTCCTCCACTTCATCTTTTTCATTGGTGGTGGCTACCTACTCTGAGTCTGAAGTCCTCCTCAATTTCCCTGAGTCCTGAGGCCCCTCAGAGACTGCGTGCTTCTGATTGTGGAGAACAAGACAGAAAGACCCATCAGTCTAGTTGTCTATTTGGTAATGTGTTTCAAATGAAACAGTGACAAAGCAAGATCTCTACTTTGAAGTGGGTAGATGATTTCAACATGTTTATTTTAGACTTTATTTCAAAGTGGATGACACACATGGCTAAGAGCTATAGGCTTTAATGGTCAACCTGTCCTCCACTGGACATGACCTTCCATTTTACATCAACATCTGTCAATATAAATGAAATAAGCAATAAACTCAAAGGTCACAAATGGCTTCACTTAATCTAACCATTTGTCTGAGCCATATTGGGGACGTTCCAAAAAGACATCACTTCCTGAGCATAACCGGATATGAGTGCTCCTTGCCTACATTGCTCTATGCTCTATGCTGTTCCAATTCCATCTGAGTTGTGCATTCATAAGACGTGTACATCAAATGATCTATATATTATGTTCTTGTTGGTTTCATTGGAATGATGATTGTAGGGTGACCAACCGTCCGTAAATTTCACGGACAGTCCGTAATTTGGGCCTCCCATCCGTTGTCCATGAGGAAACCTTTTACGGACGCCTTTTGTCCGGAATTTTGGCCATCACAAGGAGCAGCACTGCTCCCCTGTGAGAGGCCTCACCTTCCTGATGGGGCGCCTCACGCTCCTCCTTGAGCAAAAGAGCAGCCCCTCCCCGCCCATTGTCATTCTGTATGGGGCTGATTGCCACATACAGAATGTCAATGGGGCAGTCTGGGCTGGTAAAGCATGTGGCGGCCTCCTCCTGCCTCAGTGTACAGCAGGGCATTCTGTAAAATAAAAGGCAAAACGCTAATGCTGCAACTTTAGGAACGTGAGAAAACAGTGTATATAAAGAAGCCTGTAAAATAAGTTCAAAAGAACGGGTTATCGTTCTTTCACTGTCTCATCCTTTTTTAACTGAAGTATTTTCAATATTATATCCAACAAAGCCATGGTTGCTGCTTTTTTTTATTTTAAGCAACTAACAACCATTGACAAAGCCAATAGTCCTGATTTTTGTTGGTGTAATGATACTTGCTGTATTATATATATATATATATGGATGCAAAGAAATAAACAACATAATACCAGTCGGGAGGAACACTACGCTAGCGCTGACTTTAAGCCTAGGTGTTTTAAACTACGCCCTTAATTACATCCAACACCCCCTTTGAAGAGACCCCCCAGTTTTTTTTACACCACTTAAAGCCCTGGAAACAACACCATGTCACAGTCACCTCACATCCTGCAACTGTGCATCATGCATGACTGATGACTTCTACATTTTCAGACTGCCTATGTGCAGGGGCATAGTGAACTTTCCCCCACCCCACCCCTTGCTTTAGGAACTACAGCAAGGTGAAGTTCTTGGTGGGCCTCTTCTGTCTGCAACTCTGTAGACAAAGGCTCAGCTCATAATGTGAAAAGGTGGGTGAGTAAATAAGTGAAGGAACATGTGAATGGCTGGATAGATGACTGAAAGGATGAATGGATGAATGAAAGGGTGAATGGATAGATAAAAGAAAGGATGGATGGATGAGTGGAAGTATGGATGAGGGAAAAGGTAAATAGATGGATATATGGATGGAAGGGTAGATGGATGGGTAAAATGATGGATGGGTGTATGAAAGGATGGATGGATGAGTGAAAGCTTAGATGATGGGCGAGTGAATGGGTGGATAGATGAGTGAAAGGATGGATGGATTGAATTGATAAGTGAAAGGGTGAATGTATGGATGGATGAGTGAAAGGGGTAGATGGACAAAAGGATGAATAGATGAGTGATGGATGCCTGGCGTTCACCTTGGGGATGCCCAGTAATGGGTTATCTCGCAGGGGAATACCAGGACGGGTTCCCTAAGCAAGTGCTGGGACGCTTTCGGCAGCCATGCGCTCTACAAATCAAATTTCATTTCATTTCATTTCATTCATGAGAGAACGGGTGGATGGATGAGGGAAAGGATGGATGAGTAATAGGATCAATGGATGGAATAAATGAATGGATGAGTAGATGGATGGAATAAATGAATGGATGAGTAGATGGATGGGTGGATGGATTGATGGATGGATGGATGGATGGATGGATGGATGGATGGATGGATGGATGGATGGATGGATGGATGGATGGATGGATGGATGGATGGATGGATGGATGGATGGATAAGTGAAAGGGTGATGGAGAGAGAAAGGGAGGATGAATGACTGAAAGGGTGAATGGGTGGAAGGATAAGTGACTGGGTGGATGGATGAGTAAGTGAATAATTGAATGGCTGGATGGGTGAAAGGGTAAATGGCTGGATGGATGAGGGAATAGATGGATGGGTGAAAGAGTGGATGGATGACTGTACGGATGGATGCGGTTAAAGGGTGGGTGGATGAATAATGGATGGATGAGTGAAAGGGTGGATGGAGGGATGGATGAGTGTAATGATGGATTGAAGGATATATGGTGGATAGGTTTGCAAATGGTTAAATATGTTTGGACATAGATAGGCACATAGATGAAAGGACAGAATGAATGGTGAAAGACTGAATAATAGATAAAAGAATGATTACACCTTGTAGCACCCATTATCTTAGTAGCATTTCCTATACATTGACTTTCACATTAATATGAGTCATTGTCTCTATATAATGTGTGTGATGTAACACACTCCGACACCCTGCCCTACATAATTGGGATGAGTAACACTATAAGAGAAATTAAATACACATGAGAGACGGTCTAAGTGAAGATGAGGGGCACCATTGAAGGGTGATAGCAAGGCAGGACAGGCCGGACTGGGCATCAGGTGTTTCCCTGGGAGGCTGGAAAGGGGAGGGGGTGTTTGTTACAGGGGGCTGGCACTCCAAAGTTCCTTATATATCCAGTAGTTTTAAATCAACAATAAAAGCGGCTTCACTTATATTCAGGTGTGGTTCACCATTGTCTGGTGATTAATGTACCTGCTGGAGTGAGATGCAAATTTTTAATTGTCTAAGGCAGCAAGCTGCAGCCATACTGAAAAACCGTGAAGTGCACGATTGTCTCAACCTATTTTGACTTGTACTTAGATGGTTGTCTATTTACTTACATATTTACTATTGCGCGACCACCTCTGACGTATCTGTAAAACTTACCGTTTGTCCCGAAGTTTTGTCCTGAATTTTGACCTTTTGTCCTGAATTTTTGTCCTGAAATTTGATCCTTTGTCCTGAATTTTTACACTCACTGTCCTGAATTCGCACCTATGCCAGTTGGTCACCCAAGATGATTGTGTCATGGGCATAGTAACTCAGAAGATTCTGTTGTTGTTGTTGTGACGTGTTTTGACGTACCTGGGATACCATTACATGAGTAAAAACGCATGTGTAAGAGTGCATATGTGCATGCTGAGGAGATAGCACAACGAACACGACTACAACTAAACCTTGCAACTAATTACTGCGTGACAAAAATGACCTTAAAAAACTTAAAAGAGTTTCTGGGTGAAACACATCACATGAGATCTCCTTACATGACAAGTGCTATGGTACACTTGGCATAATACAGCAAATGTACTTGAAGCCGTGCTGGTGGTAATACTCCTACACCTGAGCTGAGGGTTGTTTTCAGTGCAGTGCCAGTCGGACCATCTGATAATTAATTCTGTGGTACTTTGCTTGAGTGCTACCACAACCAGAGTTGGCGTTTTGCCACAATAAGAGATGCCGTTTTTTAAATGTGTGACCTCTAGGGACAGTGGTCTCTGCTAAAATGTTGTCCCTTTGCTGGAAGAGGGATGTTAATATTTGATTGATTGAATTGTTCTGCAGCATTCAAAGTGAGAAATACCTAACACGGCTGAGTTCCGCCGAAGACCTTTATTTGAAGAGAAACTTCATGATGTTCGAAAATTACCATAGTTAAATCTGAACTCCCAAAGTAAAAGCTTAACTAATGAAAAATTGTTCATTATTTTACTCTAAAATGAAGACTCAAAAAGTCTTAGAGGATGTAAAGGCTACATCTTCCATAATGATTTTTGGCATTACTCACGGCATCCATACTGAAGACAAACAGTGGTGAAATGTATTGTGCTGCTTTGTTTAAGTGCTACCACAATCTGTGGGGCCCATTAGGATGGCAGGCGGATCACCCCCGCTAGGCCGGCGGTAGTCACCCCTGGCCCGGCAGGGGCGATTCACCCACCATCCACACCTCAGAGAACCCCGCCATATTAGGATGGCTGGGGCGTCCGGAGCGGACGGAAAGACCATCTGCCACTTTTCTACCGGTCGACTCATCGACCGGGCGGAAAACATGGTTAATATGGTGGCGGTGTCTGTAAGACACCACCATCCATATTAGAATTACAGCGGAGATCAGCCTTTTGCCATGGAAAGGCATGCAGTCTTTTTGGGGCCTGTAGCGGGCCCCCAGGAAGTTAGGTGGTGGGGGTGCACATGGGGGGTACCTATGGTACCCCCTGTGCATTGGCATGGACAAGGTGGCAGACACCACGCAGTGCCTGTCACCTTGTGCATGCCAATGCACAGCATGCTCCCAGCATTGTGGCGGGCGGTGCTGTGAGCACCACCCGCTACAATGCTGGGAATAGGGGATGCCACGGAGGCTGTGGCATCCTAATTGCAGGTGCCGGACCGCCGCACTCCTGGCGGATGGTCCCACATTCCCTTACGGTGGTGGGCAGACTTTGTCCGCCCGCTATCATAATGGACCCCTGTGTTTGAGGGTTGTATGACATTACTACACATGCCTTTACTTCGCAAGTTTTACAACGCATGCTGTTACAATGCATAGTGTTGAGGAGTGCTGGATAGTGAATAGTTTAATTTACTATTCCAACTCCAGTCCCCGTGTATAGTAGGGAAGGTGTTGGATAGTAAATTAAATCTATTCCCTATCCTAGAGCGCCCCCCAGCGCAATGCGTTGTAATGACATGCGTTATAAAACTTGCGATGTTAAGGCATGTGTCGTAAAAGTTGCGTTGAAAAGGATGTTCCACGTGTTTGAGTCCTTCCGGAGTTGCCCACACCCTTGAACCTGAACGTTTCCGCAAGTCCTCCCAACATGGATAAAAGTACGTCACATCACAGCTCTGTCTGCTGCCATCCTCCACTGCCTGGCACATCCTACCAATCTCTTGAGAAATCACCATGCTTGCCTTGTTGCTAAGCTGCATCATTTCCCTCCATATAGCCGAGGGAGGCTGTGGCATCCTAATTGCAGGTGCCGGACCGCCGCACTCCTGGCGGATGGTCCCACATTCCCTTACGGTGGTGGGCAGACTTTGTCCGCCCGCCATCATAATGGACCCCTGTGTTTGAGGGTTGTATGACATTACTACACATGCCTTTACTTCGCAAGTTTTACAACGCATGCTGTTACAACGCATAGTGTTGAGGGGTGCTGGATAGTGACTAGTTTAATTTACTATTCGAACTCCAGTCCCTGTGGATAGTAGGGAAGGTGTTGGATAGTAAATTAAATCTATTCCCTATCCTAGAGCGCCCCCCAGCGCAATGCGTTGTAATGACATGCGTTGTAAAACTTGCGATGTTAAGGCATGTGTCGTAAAAGTTGCGTTGAAAAGGATGTTCCACGTGTTTGAGTCCTTCCGGAGTTGCCCACACCCTTGAACCTGAACGTTTCCGCAAGTCCTCCCAACATGGATAAAAGTACATCACATCACAGCTCTGTCTGCTGCCATCCTCCACCGCCTGGCACATCCTACCAATCTCTTGAGAAATCACCATGCTTGCCTTGTTGCTAAGCTGCATCATTTCCCTCCATATAGCAGAGGGAGCTCCACATCTTCACTGTCCCAAATTCTCCATTTCTTCCGGGATATAATTTCAATGCCTGACAACTCTCGTTTCAGATATTTCAGGGACAATGCGGCGCATAATGGCACAAGGACAAACAGATGCGTGTCGTATCTGCCTGCGTAAGTTTGGCGCAGTGCTGGAGTTGTGTCGCTGGTGGGATGCAACTCCAGAACTGCTCTTACCTGGCCTATCCTAAACATGGTATGTCAAGTCTTACGCCTGCTTCAAGCAGGCGCAAGGTTTTGACGTAGCAGTGTCGGAAAAGTGATTGAGTGAAATCTTGTAGATTTCACTCAGGTACTTATCCGAGGCGTTCCTGCGCTGGAACCCCCACATGAAACCTGATGCAGGTTTCATGTGGCGCAGGGCTTCACAATGTGACGCATCTTCCTAGATCCGTCACATTGTTTACGCTGCTGCTGCGACACAGAAGTGACACGACGGCGGCGAAAATGAGGCGCACGGGGCTCGTAAATCTACCCCTCAATCTTTGTGCCAGGCACATGTTTTTTCAAAGGTGAGCCCGGCGCAAACAATAAAAATGCACTGTATTACCATGAATGCGCTGCTTCCAGGGCAGTCGCAAACTTGCAATGCCCTGGAGGCAGCGCATTAAGGTGAAAAACGGAGTAGCTGCTTTATAGCCATTCCATGTTTTCACAGTGCAGTCGGATACCCACCTGTACTTTGAAGGGGGATAGCGATCCCCTTGCAGGTGGGTGCGCCTGCAATGGTATGTTCTGGGGGTTCAATAGGACCTCCATTCACCCCTCCATAGGACTGGTCTTAGAGGGCATTAGTGATTGCACCCAACTGCAAGGCGATGTCTGGGGGTTCCATAGGACCCCCATTCACCCCTTCAGAGGGCTGGTCTCACGGGGCGCATTGACAGTGTGTCACCTTTTAGATGGCGCACTATCAGTCGCCTCCTGACTGCTTCTTTACCTCTGCGCCAACGTTTGTAATACAGTATTTATCAAGGGGGATACCCAGTAAAGTGCAGAACCTGGGTGCTATTGCGTTAAACTAAGCATGGGTGAATTTTGCGAATCTGGCGTTCGCGCGAATTTGCATATTTGCGAACTCGCAATCCGCAAAATCTCGCGAATTTGCAGATTTGTTTTGTGTTAGCAAGGGTTTCTGCCAGTTCGCGAGGGTTTTGTACCAGTTCGCAATTGCGAACTTACTTGTCAGCTTGCAACGGTCGCGACTATGTTGTTTCTACGTCTGGTTCATCATCACAGGTTCACAGCACCCCCTGTTTCACCACTGCCACCCTCTGTTTCATCCATGCCACCCTCTGGTACATCAATGTCACCCTCCGGTTCATCACTGTAGATTATGGGAGGGAAAAGCAAGCACACCTGCCCTGCTTCAACTGACATGAATTAATTTGGGGTTGATTTATTAATGTGTCACTGTTTTAAAATTGTAGTCTGGCACCTGCTTCCTTATCTGTAATTTGCTTTCTGTTGCAGTGCAATTTTTTTTCCAGGACCTTTGTGGCTTACTTGTAGCTATTCTATGAGCCTGCTGTGAGGGTCAGAGCAGGGTCATAGAATAGTTGCAAGTAGGCAACTGAACTCTGAAGGGGCCCCTCAGGAAGCACTACAGGGAATGGTTACTAATGATGAGTTTGAACTTTTGCACCTGCTGAGTGCTTTCAGTTTTGCAAAACTCGTTTTTCTGCAGAACAGCAACTGTAATGCCCCAAACAAGCATAGGCAACTGAACTCTGGAGGGGCCCCTCAGGAAGTACTGCAGGGAATGGTTACTAATGATGAGTGAACTTTTGCACCTGCTGAGTGCTTTCAGTTTTGCAATACTCGTTTTTCTGCAGAACAGCAACTGTAATGCCCCAAACAAACTTACTTGTGAAAGTTGATTTCTAATCCAAAAGTGATTCAAAGAAAGTCAAAAGGCCTCAAATCCAAAAAAGTGCAGGCAAATGTCAACCTGAGGAGTTATTCTGATAAAACTCATCATTTTCAGAAGGTCTATGCTGCTTGCTAGTGGATTTCTTTTGCAGAATTGCAAATGTTGTAATTTCGCGAGTGCGAGCTTGTTGCTGCCCGCCGCACCTACATGTTCGCAATTGCGAACTCTCGTGATGCGTCGCCAAACTCCCGCGGGATCCCGCAGCAAGATACAAAATGGTGCAGCATTCGCAAAATATCGAGAAAAACAACTCGGCAAACGCTGAATGACGGTAAGTGAACGCCGCACGCCGCAATATTGTATCACCAAGAAAAAAAATCCGCTGCATGCAAATTTGCGGATTTTCGGTAAATTTGCAAAATCCGCGAGCGGAACCGATTTTCCACCCATGCTTACATTAAAGGTACATTGTTTCTGCCACAACTCATTTAACAAAATGAAGATTTTTTTTACTACTTATATAATTAATGTGAAAAGCACACAATTATCTAAACACTTTCTTGTTCAAAAAGCACAAACCAATTATGTTCATTTCAATGTAACCAAAATGTATATGAAGAAATAATGTAGATTTAGAATACTGGATATATACACAAGGAAGTGGGGTGTGAGATACATATATTACAACAAATTACATATAACTACAAAAAAGTATGTTACGACATTACATTCAGGGGTAGAGCAAAAACATATACTAAATCTCAAAGTGACCTGGAAGGGCATTCTTTTTGTTTTAGTCATTTCAGATTGTGATGCTTCTAGTTATGCGTCCACGTTTCGACCCTGGTATAAGTGCTAGTTAAGAGCATCAGATGCTGGTCTTCTTCAGGACAAAGAGAGAAGGATATCTTCTGTATAGCCTATTGAACGTTAGATTCCAGTAGCGTATGGGATGCTTATTATTGCTAACTCCTGTAGCTCATGAAAATCTTCTTGGATGGGCATTCAAAGCCTCTGTAGTCGTAATCGCATTGGCACAGAAAGGTTGTCAAAGTGTAGTAGTGGGACTTAGCAAGGCCTACCAGTGCTAGGGGCTCTCCCTTCTCAGCACAGAGTCCTCAGACCATAGAATAGAAGTTGGCACAGAAACTGGAATAGAAAATACAAGATTTATTAAACCTCATGAGGTGGAACTGCATTCACACAGCACCCTTCGGTAATGTATGAAGTAGCACACCGAATGGAAGGAGCTTTGTCCTTTTATACCCACACAGGGGCTCAAATGAAGGCAGCACAAATATAAAATGCTGGTTTTAGGTACATATATGGTCATACAGAAAATGCAAAGTCAACAAGTGGGAGGAGCTAACAGTGGCTGTTTTTGGCAAACACATCCTGACAGTTACATTCTAGTGGCAGCTGCAAAGACAGCTGCAAGATCAACTGAGCATGTGTGAACGTGGAAGATGCTAAATATATCTCGTCTCTAGGCAGATTTCAAGAGCAGTTAACAGAAAGATAGGACAGAGCACATGGTGAACACAAGGTAGCACATGGCATACAAAATGGCTGACAGAAAAACAAAATGGATTCCACAAAACGGGCAAGATAGCTCTTGAATACAGGATGGCTTCTGCTAATGCGAACCCCATCGCTGTCAATTTACAACAGACAACCCTTTTAGCGTTAGCTGAAGACATTCGTTTATCTGGGGTAATATAGATATGCATCCTGTACATCGATGCTGATTAGTTCAGTGATCTCTTTATTTAGCATTTGTTGGGATTTCATTTCGGCAACATTTCTTTTGGCAGGTATACAAGCAGCAATGCAAGTAGAGCAAAGCATGGGACCACATTGTATACATACACAGCATGTAAATAGTATCACCAATAGTATACATAGAACAGTCAGTAGCGTCCAGCCCCAAGTGATAAAGAGTGTCTATATCCAGTTCAAAAATGTCCATGTACCAGTGTCTGGGTGCATTTCTGCAGCAATCTTATGCCTTTTGAAGATTGCATCATATACTGTAGGCGAGTGATCCGAAATGAAGGCCCAACAGCTGCTGCCAATGATGCGGCATGCACCATCTCGATCAACCAGAATCACATCTAATACCATGCGATTCTGGAGTACCACAATCCTTGCAACTTGTAGCTCCTCTGTAATGTTTCCAAGTGCCATAGCTGTCGGATTGGTAACAGTTTCCACAACACTAGTCAATCGTCTTATCTTTCTGCTGTTCAATGCAGCACCCACAAAGAAGAACACTCCTAAGTTAAAATCGACGTATTGTTGTAGAGCAGTGTCAGTTTGATCGACTTCATCCATACTGATTGTTCTCTTATTTCGGTTCTTAGAGATATCATTATAAAGTTTATAGTCTCTGTGATAAGGTGCAGGTGCCAGAAACACAGTGTGGCTCAATGATTAGAGCGGCAGACCCTGATGCAGAGGTCTGGCCCGGGACCAGGGTACAATTCCCCGCCTCGGCGGGTCTTGGGCTCAAAATTCCACGGACCTGATAATTCTCGCCTCGGTGCCTATTCCAATCATGGAGTCCCACTCTGCAACTCTGGGCAATAGCTTGCTTAATCTCCACAACGGCCCCCACAATGCTAAGGATGCCTGGCCTCCACCTTGGGGGTGCCCAGGAGTGGACGCCTCACAGGGAAAGCCAGGATGGGTTCCACAGCGGTATTCGCACAAGTACCTTGAGACCCTTGCGGGTGAGTAGTGCGCTATACAAGTATCAATTTTACATTTTACAATTTACATTTTACCTTAGCACTCTGCACCCAGCTGCCCCAGTGCAGCTGAAAGTGCTTCTTGAGTACATCCTTGACCCTGGGGGAACCTTTGTTCTAACCCAAGAAACTCAACCCTCCAGACGATTTACTTACCTACAAACCGATAATCTAATTTTTCTCCATAGGAATGCATTGACTGTTTTCCTCTGAAAAACGTATAAGCTTTGAGGGCGTTTGCATGGACACCTAAGAAACTGTGTTTTGATAAAACTGTTTTACTTACCTTATATCTAGGATATGTCCCAGTGTGGATAGCTAGGTATATCACACTGAGTAGAAAAAGTAATCCAAAAAGTACTCTTGCAGTAATCAAAAGTAATCAAAAAGTAATTTTGACTGTACTTATACAGTCTCATCCAGCTTGCTTGTTGATCAATCTGTCTTGAAATGTACAATTCTATTTACCTGTACCAAGTCCTGTGTGGTTCTATAAATAAAAGACAACTTAAGAATTATTTGTAATACAAACAACTGGTCTGAGTTCCATCTTTGAGTGTGTTACATCATTTCAGTGTGTACAATAAATGCTTAGCACTACCCTCTGCTTGCCCACACTACCACAAATAGAGAGTAAGATATTATCTACTTTTACCTCTGTAAGCCTTTCGGGATCCACTGGACATTGTGCATACTATACCTTACTTTCTACAGTGCCTGGATCCCTGCTAGCCAGGTACCATATTGGAGGGAGTACTCCTTCCGGTTTTACTCATTTTCTGGTTTTATTTTTCCCACCTTTATTTTATGTTGTTTTAACTTACCAGGATACAGATTTCTACAGGGGAGCCTGTGATAGCTGTAGGTGTTTCTGGACCCCGGCTTGAAGTCCCACTTTCTTTGCCCACTTGTATTCATAGAGCTCTTGCTTGCGCTATGGCCACGCCCCTCCAAGGGAGGGATGCTTAACCCCTTCCATGCTGATGACGGAACCGCTCCGTCATCAGCTACAGTTGAGCTGTGCTGATGACGGAGCGGTTCCGTCATGGCCCGGCCGCCGCGCCTGCGCGGCGCTGATTTCGCGCCTGCACGGGCGTTCTAATGAGCGGGGCGGGTCATGACGGAACCGCTCCGTCACCAGCATAGCTCAACCGCGGCTGGTGATGGAGCGGCTCTGTCACCAGCATGCGGCCGCCGCGCGCAGCAGCGAAGGGGTTAACTCAGCAAAGAGCGCGTACACACAGGTTCTACTGACCAATACCTGCCCATTTTGCTTACCTTGTAGTCACTCATGCCATTTTAGGAGGTGCCTGGAGGCCAGATAGCAGGGTACCATATTAGAGGGAGTACTCCTCCCAGTTTTACTAATTTTCTAGTTTTATCTTTCTCACCTTTATTGGGGTTTTAAAAGATCAGGATACAGCTTTCACAGGGGTGTTTGTGATAGCTGTGGGGTTGCTGGACCACGGTTTGAAGTCCCGTTTTCTTAGCCCACTTGTCTTCATGGATCGCTTGCTTGTGCTAAGGCCATGCCCCCTCCAAGAGAGGGCTACTTTACTCAGCAGAGATCGGGTTTGAAGGCACACAGTAGGCAAGCCTGTCTGCGCTCAGAATCCTGGCCATTTTTCCTTCCATCCTCATATTCGTCTGAGTTATAACAGTAAGGTACTCCGAACATTTAACACCACTTCTAATTCTATTAAGTGTACTTGCTTTGATTTAGGTGCACTATTGTTTAGAACAGTGTTGTATGCCACAACTGTGGTTTCAATCTTAGGAGCCCCGCCTCTCGCAGGCTCTCTCCCTCTTCCATTCCCAATGATACAAAACAGCCATGTCCTAAAAATAATACGACTCTACAAATGTGTTGCACGCTCATTAGTGCCTTCACGCTCTCTCCCCAAATGTAAACTGAAAATTGCAGACTTTAGTGATTCTCAGAAACTCAACTTGCTTTTTCTCACAGAAACCTGGGTAGACCCTTCAGCTAGCCCGGATGTTTGCATAGCAGTGTCATCAGGCTTCTCATTACACTGACTGGACAGACTGCTTAAACAGAGGGTTGGGCTTGCGTTGATTAATTGTGACACCTTTAGGGCATCTTTTGAAACTATCATGGCACAAGAATGTAAAGCTTTTCTCTTTAACCTGAAAACAACTAATAATTTTACCTTTAACCCCTTGCATGCTGCCGCGATTCTGTGCCTCTGCCGCAAAATCGCGAGTGGGCGGGTTTATGATGGCCCCCAGCCGTCATCAGCACACGAGCGCCGTAGTGCAAGACGGATGGGGGCCGTCATCAGCATGCAAGGAGTTAAATGCATGTCACTTTATCGCCCTCCAGGTTCTAAAGGCAGTTTCCTCAGCAACATTAGCTCTCTCTTAGAGGTCTTCACCAACAAAAAAGATTTCCATATTTTGGGCGATTTTGACTTTCATCTTAAGGCAACAACAGATAACAGTACCATAACCCTGCTAGATATCTTGAATATGTTAGGACTAAATCAAACCATTAATGAATCCACGCATGTTTCCGGACACATCTTAGATGGATTCTTAACTAATAGCGCCCTGTCCACTATCAAAGAGATCCTACCCTTAGTTTGGATAGATCACCATGCTATCGTAATCAAACTCAATGTCCCACAACCTCACCATCTTAGCTCAGAAAATAATCCCTACTCTCATTGTCATGCCTGGAAGAACATATATAACAATCTCTTTGGAATCTTAGCCTAACTTGCCAGAAGATACTGAACAAGTGTCTCCTCTTTTTAAAAATTGGCTAAACTCTACAGCTGAGAAATTGGCACACTACAAAAGACCCTTCAACAATAGGAAAACTGTGTCAACCCCTTGGTTTTCTGAGGTGCTTAGACTTGAAACAAAAACATTTATAAGATAGGAAAAGAACTGGTGGCACAATATAATGACAGGGAGCTCTCCCTTTTTCAGATTATCTTATCTAAATATAAAAATGTCCTTATCAAGGAAAAGAGCAACTACTACTCTTAGTTATAGAGGGAGCCAAAACTCCACCATGAACTTTTCCAGGTGGTATCTCAACTTACTAGACACCCCCGCAATGCAATAAGTAGGTGCCTTTTGTGGCACATTAACACTTAATTTACAGTATACAGTGGAACAAATCAATTCCAATTTCAAGGTAGCTTCAACTTTGGCTGCAACGGAGGATACTGCCCAGTCTAATTCCATCCTACCCCCTTCACTGAATTCTCACCAGTTATTGTAGCTCAAATAGCCACTATGATTAATCTGGCAAAATCGGGCTCCCCCATTATCCTTGTCCTCCTTAAGTTCTGAAACAGGCCCCTGAAATCATAGGTATTAGTCTTTCATCCATATTCAGTTCCATGTTTAATACTGGAGTCTTTCCTTCAATATGGAAAAGGGCCTCCATATTGCCTCTCCTAAAGAAATGCAACCTGGAACCGGCAGAGCCCGGTAGCTGCCGACCTATCTCACGTCTCCCACTTTGTGCTAAGATAGAAGAGAAAGTGAGGAACACTCAGCTAGCCACCTATCTACATGACAACCAACTTTTTGATGAGACTCAATTTGGCTTTAGGTCGGGCCCAGTACAGAAACAGCCTTGATCAAAGCCTCTGAGGAAATCAGGGCAGTATTAGAAGGCGGGGGAACGGCAGCACTTATCATACTTGATTTGTCAGCAGTGTTTGACACTGTTGAACACAAGCTGTTGATTACGCGTGTGAATGCCTAACCTTGTCTGTAAATCTCTCCCCTACATGGTTTTCAGCCTGATGACCAGATGAACTGAGCCCTTTACCAATCCCAGTGACCAAGGCCAAAAATGTAGTAGTGATAATTGGTGAAAAATTGAACCTCCGGCACCAGGTCAAAGCTATCACCTCCTCCAGTTTTTATTTACTTTACTCTAAAAAAATATCTTGGCTTAAATTTCTGTCCATACCAAAAAGACTGTAATTACCACGTTAGTCTTAACTAAGTTAGACAATTGCAATGGCCTTTTTTTTTAATATACAGGAAAAACATTTGAAAACGCTCCAGACTGTGCGGAACACAGCAGCCAGTCTTCTCCTAGACAATCCCTAAATTTCAATCTGTGGCTAAGAAAATTCAAGATCTGCACTGGCTTCCGGTAAGAAGCTGTATCAAATTCAAGGCCTTATGTATCACTTATAAGGCACTTTGTAACACAGGCCCGAAGCTTTTGAGTTAGTCCATTAAATGTACTCCCTTTACAGACCCCTTTGCTCGGCAGGGACAAACCTCATGCTATTACCCAGAATCCAAAAGGCAAACTGGGGTGGCAGAAGTTTCATATCAGGATCTATCAAACTGTGCAACAGCTTACGGAACAACATAAGAACCCTTCATGTTAGGGTCCTTCTGGAAGAATCTTAAAAACTGGTTATGTATTAGTTAGGGCTAGGTTGTTTTGCAAAGGACTCCTAGCATCAAGCACCTCTGGTATTTGTGTGCTCAATAAATTATTATAACATAACAAAACATAACTTGGCAACATCCAACCTATCTATGAACTCATCATCTTTATAAATGGGGTGAGCATCAGTTTCTGTAACTGAGTTGAGCCCTGTATAGTCCACACAGAACATGAGATCTGGGATGCTATCCATATGGCTACTTTTGGTATCAGCACAACTGTGCTAGACCAAGGGCTATTGGAGTGCTCAGTCATCCACAATTCAAGCACCTTGGATATATATTCCTTGATACTAGCCCTCATGTTAACAGATAGCTGTACATTTTGTTCTTTATAGGCATATTGTCCACTGATTCAATATCATGGGTACATAAATGTGTGTGCCCAGGGGTGATGAGGTACAAAGAGGCAAACTTCACCTGGGCCTGGAGACAGTCCATCTGCTGCTCTGTGATTAATGTAGGGGAGATGATGACACAACTCTTCAACTCCATCACCTGTCACCCAGAGCATGGTAACTTCAGGCCTCTCATAGTGGAGATTGAGACAGTTAATATGGAGGACTCTTTCTCGTCTTCACCTCATTAGGTCCAGACCAGTGGCCTTGCAGGTTTCTGGGCTCTACTGGCTCCATAACCCAGACTTTTTGGCCAGGTTGAAAGTTGACCAGAGTAGCCTTCTGGTCACTCCAGAACTTCATTACCTCCTAGCTTGCTTCCAGGTTCTGAGAGGCCTTCTTCCAGAAGCACCTAAACTTATTTCTGTGAGCCAACATATAGCTAACTACATCATGGGAGCATCTTGGTAGCTTGCACCCATCCCTCCTTCGCGAGACTGAGAGGTCCTCTAACAGGGTGGACATACTGACGCTCAAAGGGACTAAATCTAACTCTTTTCTGCGACACATCCCTGTAGGCAAAAGGAAGGCATGGCAAAATTGACATCACACTTCAGCTTCATTGGCACCAGGAGGTTCACAATCATGCTTTTAAGGGAGCCTTTAACAAGCCCATTGGTCTGAGGGTAATAGGGTATGGAGAACTTGCAAGTTACCCCACGCTCATTCCTCATTGACTTCAATAGACAGACATGATGTATGTGCCTCTGTCAGATACTAATTCTTTGGGGAACCCTTCCCAGGTTAAAATCCCCAAAATGGCCTGGGCCACTGCAGGTATAGTTACGGACTTCAGAGGTAGCCTCTGGTTACCTAGTGGCATGGTCCACCAAAACTAGGATAAACCTGTTGCCTAAGGCAGTCCTAGGTCCAGGGGCCGATCAATGTTAATGCCCACTGTTAGACCTGGCATCCTTGGCATGGTTTTTACCCCTAATGTTTCGCCTTAAGATCTCCTGTTTTGCTGACTTCATTTTTGCTGGCTTTATCACACTGCACACTTTACCACTGCTCTGTCTTTAAAACATTGTAAGATTGACTTATACCCAATTGGCATATTTAATTTGCTTGTATATAACTACAAAAGTGGATCTTCCTGTGCCCAGGGCATGTAAATCAAATGCTACAGGCAGGCCTACAACACTGATTGTGCTACCCACTCCAGTAGCACGTTAAACACGTCTCACTCCTTCCATTGCAGCCTGTGTGTGCAGTTTAAAAACTGCAATTTTGACTTGACAAAATCCACCTTTGCCAGCCGGAGACCATTCTTTTCTTTTTAATACATAAAGGGCACCCCTAGGGTAGGCCCTAGACACCCCAAAGGGCAGGGTATAGTGTATATAAAATGTCAGGCATGTACTTTTATGTTTTACATGTCCTGTTAGTGAAAAACCTATCAATTCAATGTTCACTACAGCAATGCCTATTGCTCCCATAGAATAACATTGGAGTTACCTTTTACATTTAATAAGGTGTCATTTCAAAATGGGAGCAGGTACGCAGTTCATGCTCAGGGTCTTTGTTATTGTAATGAAAAATCGTAAAGTAAGGTGAAGTCGGATTTTAAATCACATTTTTGAAAATACCACTTTTAGAAAGTTGGCAAATTCCTTTTTTAGCCATTTGGTGCCTACACCTTGTCTCTGGGTCACATGACTAGGTATAGTTGACAGTTGGCCTTTGTGTATTCCTTCTGGACAACCATGCACAATAGGCAGCTTAGGTGTGCCTGGATACGCCAACATAGTCAGGATGAGAGGGAGGAGCTGGGCACAGCCCTGCGTATACTTGAATAGGCTGTGTACTGCCTTCACACAAAGTGCTACATACCCCCTATAGTTAGTATGGAAATAGGGCAGGGAAAACAGGGCATATGTGTAATTTAAAAGCATGCCACTAGAAATTCCATCCCCCTTCAAAGGCACAACAGAGAATAAATATTGGACCTCAGACACCAACCCTTCAGTACACTTCTGGACCTGTGGATATTCTGCTAGGAAGAAGAACTGCTGTGTTGCTAAAAGGACAGCCACTCTACTGAAATGCTTCTCAGAAAGACAGCTGCCCTGCTGTGTTGACCTGCTGCACTCTCGCCTGGGTAAGAAAGAGTGGAACTGCAACTCTGAACCCAGGAACCAAGATGACTCCAAGGGATAGTTGGCTGGCCTCCTGATTAGAACACTCAGGGACACAACAGGCTTTCAACAACCTTGAACTCCGCACCAGGACCCTGCCACATGAGTCCTCCCCTCCCACGTAGGGCCACCCCAGGCCTGGACCCCTAGAAGAGGGCCTGAAGGTACTCCGCTAAGCCCAGCTGTGGTCCCTATCAGAACTGATTCAACGCAAAGCCCCACAAAGCCTCACAGCACAGCTGTAAGCCTCATCAGAATTGAATCCTAGAGAGACAACGCACCGCAAGTCCTTGCAACACAGCTGCTAGTCCATTGGATTTGACCCAAAGACCTGACAAACTTCGCCGCACAGTTCACCGGAACCGATGCTAGGAGACGTCAAGCCCTTCAAAGCCTCGCCAGATAGCTTGCTTGGAAACGATGACACAATGTCTCACAAAGCAATGCTGCGCAGATTCCCCACCAGGATTTAAGGAAGTTTGTTCAGCAGACCTAACTGGGTCCCTGTGCTCCAACACGGTTGGTCTGAACCTTTGACTTTGTCCAGTCCGGTGCAACCAGATATCCACAGTTGGTGCTTTTTTCTTTTGAGAGCCATTTTCACTGAAATCTTTAAAAATGCATATCTATTGATTGGATTTTTGTTGTGTTCTTGTTTCATTGTGGTGTTTTTCACTTTATTTCTGTTTGAATTGTTGTAGAAATTTCACATGGTGTCTAATTTAAGCCTGACTGCTCTGTGCCATTCTACCAGAGGTGTGAGCACAAGTTAATTTAGGGTTGGTGTGTGCCTCACCCTGATAAGGATTGTGGCTGCTGCTTGAGTAGGGGTTCACTCTCCTCAATTAGTAACCCAATTCTTTACATCTACTTTTTTTAAAGGGGGTGCCAACAACAGGTAAGGGAACCAGGGGAGCCTTTACCTGTTTCCTTGTCTTCCCACTGACCCGTCAACCTGAACATGACGGGCAAAATGCACATCAGGTTGACTTCATCCAGGGTACATAGAAGTTGGTGACAAGTCTGGCAATGTTCTCGCCCTGCCCCAGAAATCCTTCATGGGGTACATCACAAGACAGATCCAGTAGAAATGCTATTTAGCACTTGGGGCAGATTTACAAGGAACTGACGCATCTGTATATTGCGTCAGCACCAAACATCCTTGCACCACTATGGATGCGCTGTATTTATAATACAGTCCTCCACGGCTCAAGGATTAACAGATGCGTCAGAAATTCTGATGCATCTGTTGGCACAAAAGTGACTCATTGCTGGAGTTACTTCGTTGCCACCTCCCCACCGGCTTGGAAGGTGGCAACGAAGTACCGACGGAGAGAGCGGTGCTTCCCTCAAGTCCTGAGCCGTTGCCAGGCGGGATGGAGCCCTCTACTTCGACTATAATGTGACATACATCAACTGCAAACTAAGACGACACCTAGGGATCCAGGTGATCTTTTCTCATTTTGCAAATTACTTTATATGTAGTCACACTTTTTCTAGAATACACTTCACACTTTATCTTTGCAGTAGCTGTATTAAAATACCTAGGTCCTGATGAATGCAATGGACTCAGTAGTCCCCAGATTTGCTGAAACATGTTGACCCCTATTACATCCTGGTAATTATTTGCTTAATTTACCATTGCTGATTTTTTAACATTGGGGGAGCGAGCATAACACAGAATAAATACTTTCCTGCTCCCTCACCCAATTTTATTTTCACTGAGCACTTTCTTTCACTTGCACTGCAAATCAGTCACTCTCATTTTTCCAGCCTATGAATGGCCTGTGACACTCTAACCATATTGAGCATCACTAGGTTTACAAGAGGTATTTACATCTTACCTTCCATCTGAAACCAGTGTTGTACCTTTTATATGGTTAACAGGAATCCCAAATGATGAAGGGCGGTTCCGAGTGGTGACTGATGGGTATCCTGTTAGGGATCACAAGGTACCTATCACTGCTTTCTCTATCTCCATGTAGGGATTTTCACTAAACTTCTCTAGTTCAATGTACCACATTTAGACTCTATGTCCAGACCCTTTGACACTTTTGTGTTCTACATATTACTTAGGGAATGTGTCTCTGTACGGTCTCTAAACTCCCTTAGGTCCCTCCTTACCTTTGTTTTTTCTGTAGGGTCATCTAACCATGATTCTGTACAGAGAGGCTGGCCCTTAAGTATGGGCGTAAAATCCCTTTTGCGGGCGAATTTGCGGATTTTTGACGATTTCGCGATACGCGATCACGCAAAGTTACCCAAAAATCCGCAAATTCGCAAGGGACAAATTATTTTGCTTGGTAGCGCTTAAAAAATACAATATCGCGCACGCGGCATTGACCTACCGTGATTCTGAGTCCGCCGAGTGGTTTTTCTCCCAGTTTTGCGTGTGCTGCGCCATTTTCGATCTTGCGTGATCACGCGAGAGTTTTTTTAACCCAATTACGTTATCGCGGCTTGCCATCTTGCACGGCGAGAGTTTGACAATGCGAGTACCTCATAAAGGCCCGCGACGGTGCGCAGCTGACTTCCGGCAGGAGATTCGAACAGCTTGCGTTCCAGAAATTGCAAAAATTGCAATTCTGCAGAAGAGATCCACCGCAGGAAGCATAAACCTTGTGAAAATTATGATTTTGATCAGAATAACTCCTCAGATTGACATTTGGCTGCACTTTTTGGTGCTGGAGTCCATTTTTGGGGTGGGGTGGAAGGAAGGAAGTGCCCCAGAGTCTCCAACTTCCTGTTCCTGTCCAGCAGGCTCCTCCCAGTGCTTTGTCCATGTACTGGTCACTTTTCATTTGGCTGTGGAGCTGGAAGGATTACTTTCTGTGACTGCTGCTGGATATTTGTACTTAAGGACTTTTTGGACTTTGGAGTTTGGATCACTTTTGGACTTGAGATTTTACAAGTAAGTTGGTGTTGTTTGTTTGGGGCATTGCAGTTGAGGCAACTACAGTTCTCAAACTTTTTTCACAACTTTAACAAAATATATATTGTGGTGGGTAGCCACAGTATCCAGTAGGCCCAGGGTTAGTCATGGGTGCATGATATAACTGTTTCTGTGATTTTTTTTAAACTTAATTCTCATTTATGTCATGGAATTTTAGCTCACTGTAATATGTTGATTTTTTTAAAAATGTTGGGGTGCCTGTAAAGCCTCACTAGCCAGTAGGCCCAGGTGTAGTGAGTGGTGCATGGGCCTAGTCTTTCTGTGGGGTGTCTTGAATTTAAACATCATTGAAGGCATTGATGGCATGCGATTGTGGTGATTTTTGAGTGTTTTATTTACTTTTTGGGGTGTTGTTAGGGCCTTGCCATGTGGGTGGGGGCCATTTTGAGGTCTGGTACAGGCAGGGCCTGGCCATGTGGTGGGGTCAAGGGGCCATTTTGAAGCCAGGCAGTGTGTTCAGGCCTGCACCCAGTTTGCCCTGCTTTCAACCATTATACCCAGGGGTACTCAGTGGTGCATGGGCCTAGTCTTTCTGTGGGGTGTCTTGAATTTAAACATCATTGAGGGCGTGGATGGCATGCGATTGTGGTGATTTTTGAGTGTTTTATTTACTTTTTGGGGTGTTGTTAGGGCCTTGCCATGTGGGTGGGGGCCATTTTGAGGTCTGGTACAGGCAGGGCCTGGCCATGTGGTGGGGTCAAGGGGCCATTTTGAAGCCAGGCAGTGTGTTCAGGCCTGCACCCAGTTTGCCCTGCTTTCAACCATTATACCCAGGGGTACTCAGTGGTGCATGGGCCTAGTCTTTCTGTGGGGTGTCTTGAATTTAAACATCATTGAGGGCATGGATGACATGGGATTGTGGTGATTTTTGAGTGTTTTTCGACTTTTTGGTGTGTTGTTGGGGCCTGGCCATGTGGGTGGGGACTATTTTGGGGCCTGGTACAGGCAGGGCCCCGCCATGTGGTGGGGTCAAGGGGCCATTTTGAAGCCAGGCAGTGTGTTCAAGCCTGCACCCAGTTTGCCTTGCTTTCAACCAATATGCCTAGGGGTACTCAGTGGTGCATGGGCCTAGTCTTTCTGTGGGGTGTCTTGAATTTAAACATCACTGAGGTCATGGATGGCATGGGATTGTGGTGATTTTTGAGTGTTTTTCGACTTTTTGGTGTGTTGTTGGGGCCTGGCCATGTGGGTGGGGACTATTTTGGGGCCTGGTAAAGGCAGGGCCCCGCCATGTGGTGGGGTCAAGGGGCCATTTTGAAGCCAGGCAGTGTGTTCAAGCCTGCACCCAGTTTGCCTTGCTTTCAACCAATATGCCTAGGGGTACTCAGTGGTGCATGGGCCTAGTCTTTCTGTGGGGTGTCTTGAATTTAAACATCACTGAGGGCATGGATGGCATGGGATTGTGGTGATTTTTGAGTGTTTTTCGACTTTTTGGGGTGTTGTTGGGGCCTGGCCATGTGGGTGGGGGCCATTTCGAGGCCTGGTACAGGTAGGGTCTGGCCAAGTGGTGGGGGTCAAGGGGCCATTTTGAAGCCAGTCAGTGTGTTCAGGCCTGCACCCAGGTTGCCTTGCTTTCAACCATTATGCTCAGGGGTACTTAGTGGTGCATGGGCCTAGTCTTCCTGTGGGGTGTCTTGAATTTAAACATCATTGAGGGCATGGATGGCATGGGATTCTGGTAATTTTTTTGTGTTTTTCGACTTTTTGGGGTGTTATTGGGGCCTGGCCATGTGGGTGGGGGCCATTTTGAGGCCTGGTACAGGCAGGGCCTGGCTATGTGGTGGGGGTCAAGGGGCCATTTTGAAGCCAGGCAGTGTGTTCAGGCCTGCACCCAGTTTGCCTTGCTGCAACCATTATGCCCAGGGGTACTCAGTGGTGCATGGGCCTAGTCTTTCTGTGAGGTGTCTTGAATTTAAATATCATTGAGGGCATGGATGGCATGGGATTGTGGTGCTTTCTGAGTGTTTTTCGACTTTTTGGGGTCTTGTTGGGGCCTGGCCATGTGGGTGGGGGCCATTTTGAGGCCTGGTACAGGCAGGGCCTGGCCATGTGGTGGGGGTCAAGGGGCCATTTTGAAGCCAGGCAGTGTGTTCAGGCCTGCACCCAGTTTGCCTTGCTTTCAACCATTATGCCCAGGGGTACTCAGTGGTGCATGGGCCTAGTATTTCTGTGGGGCGTCTTGAATTTAAACATCATTGAGGGCATGGATGACATGGGATTGTGGTGATTTTTGAGTGTTTTTTGACTTTTTGAGGTGTATAACTGATGTTCCTCTGGCTTCCATTGCTTTTAGGTGCACAAGAGAACCACCAGTGCCAGGAAGAAGTCCTGAAGCGGTGTGTGCAGCACAACGTCACGTATGGCCACAGATAAGACAACTCTGCAACTCGTGCAACTGCAGCCTGCTGTTCTGACATCTCAAGAAGATGGCCCCAAAGAAAGTTGGCCGTAGCACCTCAGCGAAAAAAGTTGCCAGTGCTACTGCCAGTAAGAAGGAGCAGAAGAATCAAATGGCACCACCTACCAAGGAGACTGGTGTGCCCACCGACACCTTTTTTGGGAAAAAAAACTACGCCTGCAGCAGCAGCGGTGTCCGCCGGGGACCAAAATGGAAGCAGCACCTCCGCTTCATTGAGCTCAGTGCCACCACGCCAAGTTAGGTCCAAGACCACCATCAGTGCTGCTGGCGCAGCCACTTTGGTTGTTGAATCACCATTGACCAGTGATCTTGGCTCATCACAAGAAAGTACCATCCAATCAACGCCGGGTGTAAGGGTGAGTGGAAAATCCGTTCCGCTCGCGGATTTCGCGGATTTTCGGTAAATCCGCGAACTCCCGCAAATTTACTGAAAATCTGCGAGATCCGCGAGCGGCGGATTTGGGGGGCAAAAGTTCAAGCCTGTTGAACTTTTAACTATTTTAAGATGGCGCCGGCAAGCTGCCAGCGCCATCCTAAAATAGTTACTAAGTTAGCTTCAACAGGAAGCACTAATAGATAAAATAAAGCAGGTGCTCGAGCACCTGCTTTATTTTATCTATTAGTGCTTCCTGATGAAGCTAATTTAGTAACTATTTTAGGATGGCGCTGGCAGCTTGCCGGCGCCATCCTAAAATAGTTACATCCCAAAAATGTGAATTTTGTCGAGGTTGGGCAGGTGTGCGTTCTCCCCATATCTATCGTCGAAAATTAGCTATGATGCTTGATGGAGGCCTTTGCATTATTGACTTTCACGAGCTCAATCCCTGTGCAGTTCCTGTGACCACGAGCTTCTCTGATCCGTGCCTGTCCTTTTATGCACACAAGAGGCATGTGAACTCGCATATAAGGCTCGCCCGTTTGGCCCCTCCCCACACACTAGTGGTGTGCACCGTCTTCGCGCCCTTTACCCACTTGATGGACAGCTCACTCGAGGGACCCCGGCGCTCTTTGGTGTGATGGCAAAGTTAATCAGCCCCCCCAAAAATTTGAGTTTTGTCGAGGCTGGGCAGGTGTGCGTTCTCCCCATATCTATCGTCGAAAATTAGCTATGATGCTTGATGGAGGCCTTTGCATTATTGACTTTCACGAGCTCAATCCCTGTGCAGTTCCTGTGACCACGAGCTTCTCTGATCCGTGCATGTTCTTTTATGCACACAAGAGGCATGTGAACTCGCATATAAGGCTCGCCCATTTGGCCCCTCCCCACACACTAGTGGTGTGCACCGTCTTCGCACCCTTTACCCACTTGATGGACAGCTCACTCGAGGGACCCCGGCGCTCTTTGGTGTGATGGCAAAGTTAATCAGCCCCCCCAAAAATGTGAGTTTTGTCGAGGCTGGGCAGGTGTGCGTTCTCCCCATATCTATCATCGAAAAATAGCTATGATGCTTGCTGGAGGCCTTTGCAATATTGACTTTCACGAGCTCAATCCCTGTGCAGTTCCTGTGACCACGAGCTTCCCTGATCCGTGCTTGTCCTTTCATGCACACAAGAGGCAAGTGAACTCGCATATAAGCCTCGCACGTTTGGCCCTGCCCCTCACACTTGCAATGTGCACCGTTTTCCCGCCCGGCCTTTACCCACACAATCCGCGAATCCGCAAATTCGCAGATTTTGCGGATTGCAAATTTGCAAAATTCACCCATGCTTAGGTGTAACTCAGCTGATGAGTGTTCAACAGCCACAGCCACAAACACAGGTGCAACTATTACAAGCGCAAGTACATCGGCAAGGAGAGGCACAAGTAGAGGCGCAAGTAGAGCCGCAAGGAGAGGCGCAAGTATAGCCGCAAGGAGAGGCGCAAGTAGAGCCACAAGGAGAGGCGCATGGACAGGTGCATGGAGTTGTGCAACTAGAGGTTCATGGAGCAGCACAACTGCCTACAACGCTTGTTCCTCCAGAAGTAGGGGCACATCAGGAAATTGCTATTTAAGAGGAGGTATCATCCAAGGAAGCCACTCCTCCTGATGATGATCCATTGTCTTCCAGATCCCCAGCAAGAAAAATGTCAAGGAGGGCTACTACAAGTTCTTCTTCAAGCCCCCTTCCTTTTGAAGATCTTGATGTTGATTGGAACCCACCAATGCAGTCTGAGATTGAGTCACGCCATGAGCCGACAAAGGTAGCTAAGCCTAAAAGGAAGGCTCCCGCAAAGCTTCGACTTATGGCTGATGACGACGAACAAGAAGTGGTGTCTTCTGCTGCTGATGAACAGTCTGACGATGACCCAGTCATCACAGTTGTCACTCCAGCCCCAGCAGGCATGCAGCAGACAGACATTTTCACCCTATCCCGAATGGCTGCTGAGAGGGATATGGGCGGCGTGGTACTGGTACCACCACCATTAACTACAACACCCACACGACCTACAGCTTCCATCTTTTTTAGTCAGAAGGGCCTCCATCCAGTTCCATCCAGCTTGACCTCAAGTAGTGGTACTGTAAGTGAACAACAGAAACAAATTCAGCCACGCCCATCCTCCACTTCATATGGCATTGAAAGTCAAAGTAGCACCTCCACCTTCAGCAGACATCACCAGTCCCCAGTTTGGGACTTCTTTACTGTTAGCGCAAAGGCGGAAAACATGGTCGTTTGTTCGATTTGTAAAGCATGCGTTATTCTGGGTAAGCTTGGTATCAACTATGGTACCGGAGGCCAGAGAGGTCATCTCAAGCAACACCACACTATCATTTGGGAAACACACATGAGGAAGATCGAGGAAGGCAGAAGAAAAACAAATCCAAATGTATCCATTGATATTGCATCTGATGATGACAAGATTCTGATCGTGCAGGGGGGAAGTGAAGAAGCAACAGACATTTTTACTGGTACACCTAGTACCCCTGGCAGCAGCACTGCAGTGGTATCACCCACACCCTCTACCCCTGCAACATCTATGTGGCACACTAAGAGTGTTGGAGAGACACCAATGCGAAAAACTACATCACTGGCCCTAACTGGTTTGAGGACGTCATCATCATCATCATCATCACGTAAAATGATCCAGCCCACCATTCGCAGAATGTTCTGGTCGGAGGCGCCATTTGAACGCAACCACCCAACGGTAGGTTTGTATAACGCAAAGCTGGCTAAAATGCTAGCGCTGGACCTTCTCCCTTTTTCTTTCGTGGAAGGGGTGGGGTTTCTAGAATTAGTGGCAACAGTCTGCCCTAAATGGAAGGTTCCTAGCCTGTCCTATTTTGCCAGAGTTGCGGTTCCAGCACTACATCAAGATGTGCTGGAGGTGATTGGGGCAGCTTTGCAGAAGAGTGCTGTTCACACTATCCACTTGACAACAGGCATGTGGACCAGTTGCCAAGCACTTGATTACATGTGCATCACTGTACACTGGGTCTCTTTTGCAGGGTCTTTTGCAGGGGTTAGAGACAAGTCAAGTGCAGTTGTTGACCTGGACACAGTTTTTCAAGCTACTCGGAAACATGCAACATTAGCCATGTTTGCCATGGAGAAAACTCATACTGCAAAAAACATTTTGGAGGAGTTTGACAGTAAGGTCTCTGAATGGCTGCAACCAAGAAATCGCATAGTTGGTTATGTTTCCACGGATAATGGCAGTAATATAGTTAAGGCCATGCAGGGCGGTGAATATTTCAGAGTGCCGTGTTTGGCGCACTGTATAAACCTGGTTGTTGAAGATTTCTTGAAAAATGAAAACCCAGTCAAGAAGTTACTGACCACCTGCCGAAGAATCTGCACACATTTCAGCCATTCTTTTTTATCCCTGGAAGGAGCAGAGGAGCATTCAACATGAACATAAAGTGCCAGTCAAAGGACTCATCCAGGAGGTGGCAACACATTGGAACACAACCTTTTACATGCTTGAGCGTCTGTTTGAGCAGTGCATGGTAATGAATGACTATATCTTTTCACTAGCTTCTGCTATGAAAGACATGAGGCTAGAGTTGGAGGAATGGCAACTAGTTAAAAGCCTGACAGACATGCTTGGTCCTTTTGAGGACTTCACGCGTGAATTCAGCAGGAAGGACTGTACTTTGAGCGAAGCTATCCCATTGTTGGTCATGGTAGAGCAACAACTGAACGCGGTGTCTTCAACGTTCAGAGATGATGTTGGAAAGCCAGATGCATATCGGTTGGTGGAGAACTTATTAAGCTGCCTATTTGCCAATGAAAGGCATCAAAAGATACATACAGAACAACATTACATTTGTGCCACTATTCTGGATCTACGATACAAAAAGGCAGTGGCCAGCAAAGCATTCATTCCTTTTGATGAAGCAGATGTTTCAAAGTACACACATTGGCTAGCTGTGTCAGCCAGTCGGTTTGAAAAAGATCGGCAGAAAATTGAAGGAGCCGTCAGAAGTCCAACGGAATCACCAGGCGATCCAGCGTCAAGTCCCACTTCTGAATCTGTGGGCGAAGGGAGTCACTTTCCCTCACAGCCATTAACGACACCAGCAGAAACCGTATCATCATCTTCACCTGCACCAGGCACAGCCATAATATTGTCGGAAGCAGATTGGCTAACTCATCAGTGCTTTGAAGGCCACAGATGGTACGCAAAGTGGAGCAACCGTGGAGAACCTTGAGTTGATGGTGCAGGCCTATCTGGATGACCCAACACAGGTCTTTGTTAATACGAACCCATTGCTGTATTGGTACAGGAAAATGGATCTATGGCCTCTGATCACCAACCTGGCTATAAATGATTTGTCTTGCCCACTCGCAAGTGTGTCTTCTGAATGTGTTTTCAGTGCTGTTGGTGCCATTGTAACTTCAAAATGGACCCGCCTCTCGGACAAAAATGTGGAGAGGTTAACACTGATCAAGATAAATCAGCACTTGATACCACCAGATTACAAAGTATGTGAATGACCTACTCCCGTCTCAATTCATGGAGTTTGAGGACGAGCTCTACTTCCCTGACACCGAGCCCTGAAAATTACTTCCTTATTTTCATCCTTATTCACTTTTATTCCTGTGTGTCTTTCTTTGTTTTGCAACTTTTACCACAACAAAACTCTAATCACCTAAACACAACAAGTCCATCAGCAGCACTGTCTTCATCTTATATTCCTTATTGATTTGAAGGTGCCGCAGTCTGCATTCCTGAGGTTCACAAGTTCACAACTCAATCATGCTCCTTTATACTCCTCCTCCAGACTCCCCCTATCCATTTCCCTCAAGGCAGATGGATGGATTACGACGAGTCCCCTCAAGTGGGACTGAAATTACTGACTGACTACATGCTTGCTGATTGCTGACAGAGTTACTTCTGATATTGACAGGAGAGGCTGCCCTGTGGGCCCTCACTTTCCGAAGAAGTTGCAGACAAAAAGTAGAACAGGTAATGAATAATTGAGAAGATGGCATGCACTGGACAGCAATGGCTGTCTGGCTCTGATGAAACCAATTGCTGTTTGTTTTTTGTGCATGAAATGATGATTCATATGTCTTGTCTTAGTTATTATTTAATCTTTCACACAGTAATTGTAACTCATGTCAACAACTTTTTTTTTTTTACCTTGTTTAATTAAAATTGTACTTCAAATTCAGGGGCCACTATATTGCATTTCACAAAATATGCAAAATGTCCTTGGAGCGGACTCACTTGCCAATATACCATGATGATTGAATAAATAATATATCTTTTTTCTTTACATTCACTCACTGGGATGGATGGATCATCAGCTTCGATTTATGGAAGAACTATGGCCAATTCGTGAGTGGCAAACAGGTAAACCAGTCTACAACAACTACTACAGCAGAACTACATGTCTGTCTATTCGTGGTATGTATTGGTCAAGGGCGAGGCAGTGTACTGCTTTTGTTATGCCAGGCAGAGTCCACTCCAGACAGCAGTTCATGTAATATTGGGGCTATGTGGCTTGCTGCATACATTTAGATATGCTTTATCTGTCTGACAAAGAGCCTAGGTATGCTGTATCAGGTTGCTTCACTCAGTGGTGCCTGCCTTGACCCTCTGCATGGCACTGCCTCAAGCTTGGGCCAAACATCCGTTATGTTTGCAAAATTTGCTGTTTTTCGGTATTTCGCAAATCTCGCGAAAGTACCAAAAAATCGCAAATTCTTGAGCGGACGGATTTTTGGCCCATGCTTGCGGCAGGGCCATGCAGACAGTCAAGGCAGGCACCACTGAGTGAAGCATTCTCCTCCTGATGTAGCATACCTAGGCTCTTTGACACAGACAGACAAAGCATATCTACGGTTTAGGGTTCAGTGCGATTTACTAGGGTTTTTGGGTTTAAGTTGGTATGGTTCACGCTGATTCTAGGGCTCGGTCCCGATGCAGGCTTGTTCATAATGATGTTGGCAATGTTTTAGGGGGTTTGGTGTTCTTTGGTCCAAAATTGGCAGAATTTCGGCCTTTTTGGGTGTTTTGCGGGCATGTGTGTTTGGGTGAAAACTAAGTGAAAACTTGTCATAGATCTTCTTCTTCTTCTTCTTCAAAGAGCGCAGTGGTTCGATTTTGTTCTGCCTTGCTGAGTTTCTTGTGAATCGCTGGAACAAGTGACTGTCCAGGTGAGTTTCAAGAGGATCAAAGTAGTGGAAGTGCTGAAAACAGCAATGTTTTGTGACCAGCGCAATTTGCCATGTTTTGAATATACCAGTATTGTATGTTTTGGGGGGCTGTTTGGGGGTGTTCTAGATTTGTGGGGGAGGGTGTGGGGTCTGGGAGCACTGCTGGGATAGCATCATTTTTATTGGAAGTGATTTGAAGAAAATCCATGGTGGGAAAGAGGAGTTAGGGCCTAGCTGCAGAGCGCGTTTGGACCGATGTTGACTGGTTGGCTGAAAATTTTCTAAGTATGAGTTTTTGCATTTTTGCTTTTTGCCTGTTTAGGGGTGTTCTGCTTTTTTGCGGGTGGCTGCAGGGTTCTGGGGGCATAGCTCGGATGGTCTGATATCGGAATCAAGTGTTTTGGATCAAATCCATGGTGAAAACGTTTTTGCGTTTTTGCTCACTTGCCTGTCTTTGGGGTGCTGTTTGGGGGGCTTCTAGGTTTTTGTGGGTGGGTTTTGGGATCTGGGAGCACTGCTGGCACAGTCTAATGTTGATTGCATTTGTTTTCCAGGAAATACATGGTGGAAAAGGGGAGTTAGGACCTAGCTGCAGAGCGTATTTGGACTGAATTGAAGGTATGCCCATTTTTGCTTTTTGCCTGTTTGGGGGTGTTCTGCTTTTTGGCGGGTGGCTGCAGGGGTCTGGGGGCGTAGCTCGGAAGGTCTAATATCGGAATCAAGTGTTTTGTACCAAATCCATGTCGAAAAAGATTTTGCGTTTTTGCTCACTTGCCTGTCTTTGGGGTGCTGTTTGGGGGGCTTCTATGTTTTTATGGGTGGGTTTTGGGGTCTGGGAGCACTGCTGGCACAGTCTAATGTTGATTGCATTTGTTTTTCAGGAAATCCATGGTGGAAAAGGGAAGTTAGAGCCTAGCTGCAGAGCGTATTTGGACTGAATTGAAGGTAGGCCCATTTTTGCTTTTTGCCTGTCCGGGGGTGTTCTGCTTTTTTGGCGGGTGGCTGCAGGGGTCTGGGGGCATAGCTCGGAAGGTCTACTATCGGAATCAAGTGTTTTGGACCAAATCCATGGTGAAAAGGTTTTTGGGTTTTTGCTCCTTTGCCTGTCTTTGGGGTGCTGTTTGGGGGGCTTCTAGGTTTTTGTGGGTGGGTTTTGGGGTCTGGGAGCACTGCTGACACAGTCTAATTTTGACTGCATTGGTTTTTCAGGAAACCCATGGTGGAAAAGGGGAGTTAGGGCCTAGCTGCACAGCGCATTTGGACTGAATTCCAGGTAGGCCCGAAATTTGCTAAGTTTCACTTTTTGCGGTTTTGCTTTTTGTGGGGGGTTAAACGTGTTTCCGTGTGGGTTGACGGGTCTGGAGGGCATTGCTGTGAAGGTCTAATACCAGATAAAAGTGGTTTGGAGAAAATCTGAGGTGAAAAAGTTTTTCCTTTTTCAGGCCTTTCGCTCACTTTAGCGATTTCGGGGGACTGTTTGGGGGAGTTCCTGGTGTTTGTGGGGGGTGGGGTTGGGGGTCTTGGAGCAATGCTGGGTATGGATACTTTTGATTGCAAGTGGTTTTGAGAAATTCCATGGTGGCAAAGGGGAGTTAGGGCCTGGTTGAAGAAAGTGTTTGACACTATTTTAAACTTAGGGCTCGTTAGGGTTAGCAGTATTGCATGTGTTTGGGGGTGTTCGAGATTTTGGCAACTGGGTTCAGGGGTCTACTCTTGGAGCACTTGTTGAGAAATGTCTAATTTTGGTTGCATATGGTTTGAAGAAAATCCATGGTGGGAAAGGGGGGATTTGGGCCTACTTTACTTTCAAAGTACGTTTTGTCACCATTTTCCACTAGGCCTCAGACAGGTAGCAGTATTGCACGTTTTTTGGGGTCTGATTGGGGGTATTCTACATTTTAGCATCTGTGTTTAAGGGTCTGGGAGCACTGCTGGGAAGGTCTAATTTTGTTCTAAAATCGTAGTTTACACTACACCAAGCTTGAGGGGAAAGATCCGCAAAATTCGCCCATACTTATTTACCCTTCAAAAGGAGACTCAGAGTACGCCCTTTCAAAACTATTGTACTGTCGATTCTGAAACTGAAAGTGTGACTTTTTGTACTACACAGCGTACGTACCTTTACATTTTTTTCTCAGTGGTGTTTTAATATCACCTCCTGTTTTTGCATCACAGGGCGGCTTTCACCCTGTGCAATGGAAAAAAGGATGAAGTCAGGCTTCACATTAGCGACCCACAATTCAGCATCCGCCAGGCAGGCAGTGGACAGGGTGTCTTCTGGTCACCAACATTGATCGACGGAGCGCCAGATGGAACGGAGGAGTACCGCAAATAAGAGGAATGGTGTGAGGCATGCAACTTGCCAAATTCAACAGGACAAGTACAACAACATACAGTAACAGTATCCATTCATTTCTACTTATCTTTCAAGTAATGTTATTGCTGTGAACTTCTATGAGTGTGACTCTGCATTTCTTTGCTCTCTGCTTCTAAATTCATCCCTCCAGCCATTGTATTGTTTTACTTTGCTATTTTTCAAACTAATTTAATGAACAAAGTGTTTCTTTGAGTGCAGAGATAGGCAAGTGAAAACGCACAATTACCGCAGCCCTGTATTGTCGCATTCTTTCATTCATTAGAAAGTACTACTTAGTTTAAGTAACCTAACCATTTAGCAATCAACTTCATGCCTGCAGAAGTGCATGCACTTCCTTTATGTCCCTTAAAATATTTATGGATATCTAGGTATCCAAAGATTTGTTTATCTTCATTTGTTGTTTGTACATGCTATGTTTTTTTTTCCTCTCTCAACAAAACTTTCCCAAAAAACCCCATTCCCATCCATTTTCCAAACCCTAACCCTCTTCCCCCGGGCTGTGTGGTTTTCATTGATGTGGGAGTAAATGACAGCAATAATTCCACACACTTGCTGGGGAGGATAATTTCATAGCAACGGAAAATGAATTACATTTCAAGACTGGTGAAGGAATCAAAGGATATATTCTTACTCAGCTTGACACATACCCATGACTATTGGCAAATCAAAGCAGATTTTCATGGGCGCCATCAACTGGATTGATCAGGAAGAACATCCTCCTCCTACACGAGGCAAATGATTACTCTGCTGTGTCCTTCACCCTCAGTACTATTTCTTGTAGTAGTAGCCAATGTCAAATTCCACGCAAGTAGTAGTTATACTTTCAATACTTTAGCATTTGTAAGGCTACATTTTGGCACTGTTCTAGTGTACTGTCACATGCTATAGTATCTATCGTACCATTCTAATGCTCAGCTCAGGCCAATCAAGGTTTCAATTTCTTTTTTTATATGCTGCAACTGCCATTGTGTACCACCACTAGTACCACCGCAATGATGCCATTTTAACCGCCCTGGATTACCAACCTTAATCGCCATTTGCCATGCAGCCAGCCCTGTGCCTAGCCCTATTTTCAAACATGAATTACAGGTAAGATAAGCGTTTGGGGGGAGGAAGAATAATGGAGTAGGATGAGAGACGAGAGACTGGCAATAGTACTTGTAAAGTCGTAGGACAATTGAATTCACTAACTCTGTGAGAGGCACTTACTTTTGTAAACATTTGGGCAATTACTTACACAATTTGAATCAAGAAGCCACTTAAGTTTCACGAAAACAAACTTACAGTTAACCCCCCCTCTCCAGCCTCAACTGCAGTAAAAACACGTATGCTATGTTTAAGTTGAAAGTAATAATTATTTATATCCCTAACAAAAGTAAACTATCCCGCAAGACCCGACCCGCCCTCCCTACCTAACCCCAAAGAATGTCCGTGAAATAAAAAGTCCCCAAAGTACAAAAAAACAACTCCCAATTCCCACCCCCAAAAGTCTTTAAAAAAGGGGCAAGGGACAGTCTCTCCTTCTCTAATGCCGCCGGCAGCGTACTTTTTGGGCCAGGTGGTCATGCTCCTTGCGGTGGTTCTTGAGCAGGATTCTCAGTTTCTTCTGCTCCTGCTCAAGGTAGGTAGTCCTGAGGGTTAGGCGGTGCACGAGTGCCTTGCACCTGCTGTGGGGGGCAGCTGATTTTTGGGCTGCTTGGCGGTGGCGGGTGGCTGTGGTACCACGGCTCCATACCGCTGGAGGGCTGCGCTGACTGGCTGACCCAGGGAGCACGGAGGAGGATGCAGCTGTCCCTGTGGATGTTGTGGTGGTCTGCGACTGCGTGTCCTCCTCCTCCTGGGCCACCAGCCGCCGATATTCGGAGACAGCTGCCTCCAGTTTCCGTTGCCTGGCCCATCTAGCCAGCTCCTTCCGTGACAGTTTGGAAGGAGCATCTATATGAAGAAAGGAAAACATAGTCTGTAACTAATGCTCTTTCAGATTAACACAAAATAATTCAGCAGAAAGTTGTGTCACATTAGAACTAGCAACTTGCAGGCACAGTACATAACATTTGTCGCCTGTATCTATCTAACCTCCCACTTCTTCAGCCTTGCTCTAACATTAGTGGGAGTGTCAGGAATCAATTCTATGAGCACTATGGACTCACTACATTAGAGTCGACTATGACAGTACACCAGTCTTATTCTTCTTCATCTCTCTTGTTTAGCGAAATTGGTATGTAAACTTCTGGAAGCCGGCATAATGCCAGCGCAGTGAACTTGCACCCGAGAAAAACAGACGCACGCCATGATGACACAGGCTTGCGTTACTGTACCAGTCCAGTACATGCAGGTGGTGAAGCTCTTACTTTTCTATTACGGGTGGCACTGAGAATACTCAGTTACAAGGGCTACTGCTTAATTAATTTAAATTTCACCCTACAGTGCCAATGACTACTACAAAAGGAAAATGAAGAAGATAAATAATATGATTATCTATCCCTTCACAGCATATGTATTTGATTACATATGGTATAACTTTAGGTGCTTTGTTTTTTATTGAGTGAACACTGATAGGCCACACATGTATGACAAAGTTGTACTAAAATTATTAACAGAGGTAGTGAGTGGCCCCCGTAATCGCCGGATATATGCTGTGCTTGCAATTCAAAGTACTGCTACTATTCATGGTAGTATTCGGAAAAATTACAACTTCTTTTCCTTGCCTTTCCTACACTGGAACGGACGTGCGGGTGCGGTGTTACATGCTCTCCAAAGTAACACTTAGTTCATCCAGTGACTGTCTACTGTCTCTACATACACATATGCTATCTATGAGTCAGATAGTACCATGATCCAGGCATCCATCCATTCAAAGTAATTGTCAATCATTCTTCTTAATGTCTCAAGTGGACAAACCCTACTTTTTCTCACGGGAAAACAACATTTTCATTTTATTTTGGAAACCGCAAGCCATGCATCCGTGCTTGACTTGCATTTGAATTTCAACCAAAGGATATATTGCGCACACCTACAGTTTCTGTTTCACCCACCCAGGCAGTCCTCTTTCATTTCTCCTCCCACCCATCCTTGCTTCATCCTTCAACCGGCCATGCATCATATTCCCAGCCACCTCGGGCAGCATTCAAAAACACGTATCATTCTTTGCCAGTCATCACTACTTTTAACTCCCTCGTCCTTCCACACTTACTTACACCCTTCTTTCCTTTTTCGTTCTTCCCATCCATTAAGTTAATCTCTGATCTGATTTGGATTCTCGAAAAACTTTCACTGCTGAGTTGAAGTCAATTTAGAGGAGGCTACTACCTGGTTATAAAAAACTTTGTTCTAAGTTTGTAAGACTTATACTTATACTTGTACTGTACAACATATACACCCGTGCAGAGAGCACACTCTGCAGTCTGCTATCTCAATAAGTAAGGAATATAATAGCTTACCACTGTCCGCTACTACCGTGGCATCCCCCACAGCATCTTCTGCTGGCTGTTGCACCGCCTCCACCCCAGGAGTGCCCACCTCCGCGCTGGCCCCGGCACCGGTGGATGGTAGTGCCGATGTTCCGCCTAGAAAATACATTTCAGATTCTTAGAAGCCATATGCACCACTCCCTAGTATTTTGTCTAGGAATTAAAAAATGTCACTATGACTACACAAACAAATGTATTAATGTGTGACTGTCTAGTCAAAACTAAAAATTACACTTTTTTTCAGGGAAGGGTGTTGCTTGTCTTGCTACACTTTTTGGCACAACTGATGAATGCTTGCTTTTTAACATGCAGCGTTTTTCTCATAACAGACAGAAGCTTCCCTTCTAAGAACAAGAGCAACATCAGATCATCATCACTAGTATGGAGTCAGCAACGATTCAGCACCACAAAGAAGATTTGAAGTTCCAACCAGGTGAGGGCTCGCCCACAATTAATGTGTGAAATCACTAGGCACTTTTCCATTTTTAATCAACCGCTTATGTTGTATGATGAACTTGATTTTAATAAATGTTTTTACTTTTAATAAAGCTTTAAAACTTATATAGACTGCGGTTTTTAGTCATGAGTGAGTGAGCGAAAGGGTTTGCAATTTGCAAGCATGAGTACGTGGCTCTGACAGTTCTGGACTCTGACTCCGTAGTCTTATGTCCTGGGTTGGCTAATCATCAAAGGGGATCATTCATCGATGAATTAGGGAGATAAATGACTCTGTCACACTAGCTAGACAGTAAGGAGATTGGGGGTTCAAATTCTGTTATGACTGAGGTATGTGGAAAGTCTAACTGCGCCTATTATAATTGATAAACAATGCACTATTTAGTGTCCATAGTTCTGTTTGTGCAGAATTGTCCCTGCAGCAATAGTAGTATGGATTGTCCTCCTATCCAATCAAAAAGTAAACTAGTATCTTATTCTTTCTTGGTGGTCATTGCCAGTTTATTCTTGGGAATTGTCAAAGCATAAACATTTAGAAGACTTCAAAACACATTATGGACAACCCAGAGGACTGCACTCAGTGCATAGAGCTATTGCTGAATATAATGGGAGTTTCGTTTAACACCTTTTGCCAACTGTGCAAGCTTAGTTAACTACACAGACAGACTAATAATAATATTCTAGTAGTACCACAGGGAGTCATAGTAGAGGCAGGATACAAATTTAGAAACAGTCTACAAGAAGATCAAAGACGATGTAGGAAAAATCGAATGAGGAACGTTAATAAAAAAATAGGTACTCTAAAAGATAGGGAACTATAATTATTAATATTAACATGAAAACTTACTGGGGCCAGAAGAGGAGCCCTCGTGTGACCGATCCTGGCCTGCCTGGTTCTCGTCCGCCGGCGCCGCTACCTCCTCCTCTGTCCTCTTGCCCCTGGGGGAAACTGATGTACAACATGAAAGAAAGACCCAAACATGGATGATTGTTATCAACCAAATCAAACATTTCAAAAGAACAATAACAAATTATTTCGGGGAAAAATACCAAAGAGACAACAATTGCACTACATTTATTGACCTATCTGATGTGGTCTACTAGGATATTAGTATTGCTGGATTCGCGGACCGTCGACTTGGAAAGTTATGTAACTCACTAAACCAACTACAAAAAGGTTCGACTAGGACTGGCAGGCAGCACTCCGCAGTACGCGAAGAGTGACAGACAAAGTCCATCGTGATTGCAGCCCAGTGAGAACACTACAAAGTAAGTTTCCTACTACATAACCAGTCATTAAAATACTCAAACTATCAATCCACCACCACTATGCAGTAACGGAAGAAACAAGATCTGTGCTGGACCAGGGAGGGAAGGCAGCCATTATATTACTAGATCTTAGTGCCGCGTTCGACACGGTTAACCATGCCACATTATTACATCGTCTAAAAGGCATGGGCGTGTCGGGCGCGGCCCTGAAATGGCTGACCTCCTTCCTGGATGAGCGCTTCTTCCAGGTGTTCGAGGGCGAGGTAGCATCCTCGAAACACCCTCTGAGCTGTGGGGTTCCTCAGGGCTCGGCCCTGAGCCCCACGCTCTTTAATGTCTACATGAGTCCTCTGGCAGGGATAGTACAGCCCTTCGGTGTGCGTATTATCACCTACGCGGATGATACCCAACTTGTGGTCTCCCTGGATCACGCGGAGGGTTCATCCAACACCTTAGGGCCCTGTCTAGAGGCAGTAGCCAAGTGGATGCACTCCTCATGTCTCAGACTCAATGGGGAGAAGACGGAGATTATGCTACTGGGCAATCCCGCACCGACCATTCTGGCTCCCATCTGGCCCGCCTGTCTTGGTGCTCCCCCCCTGCCAAAACCCCACATCAAAAGCCTCGGAGTCTGGCTGGATAAATCATTGGACTTTTCTGTACAGGCTACCAAAACTGCTTCCATCTGCATTGGTCTATTGAGAATGCTCCGGAAGATTCTCCCATTGCTTCCTTTCCAGGCGAGGAGAATCATGGTTCAGGCCCTGATACTCTCCCGCCTGGATTATGGAAATGCATTATATCTGGGTGCTCCGGCAGCAGTGATCAATAGACTCCAAGTTACGCAGAACTGTGCTGCTCGACTCCTGTTTGGCATCCCCCGTGGCCAATCAGCAAGGAAGGCTTTAAAAGAACTCCACTGGCTCCCAATAGCTGCCAGAATGCATTTTAAAGCTATGTGCATTGTGCACAAAGCTTTTCATCGAACAGGTCCAGCCATTTTGCGCCCTCTGGTTGTACCTTATGTTCCATCGAGAACCCTTCGTTCCAGCACCCTTCATTTTGCCACGACAACTAAAGTCAATAGGGCTCGCTGGGGAGGTCCGGCGTTTTCACACTTAGCAGCTAAGATGTGGAACTCACTCCCGCCAAACATGCGTGAAATCAGCAATTTGATGGTCTTTAGGAAGACTTTAAAAACTTACCTGTTCGCTAAAATGTGTTAACCATGCTATCTGCTCACCACACTTATCAGTTCAAGCGCCGCGAGGCCTTAGGGTATGTGCGCGCTATATAAATATAATTTTTCATTTCATTTCATTTCATTTCACTATCTCTTTTTAGTGGCAGGTGTACAAAGGAAGGACTGGACTTGAGTCTCTAGGGGCAGATTTACAAGTCCCTTTCGGCTCTTTTGCTCCGTCGTTGTGTGACTTTTGTGACACAGTGGCAGTGCTAAAGAGGCGCCATGGTGCGGGGTATATTAACAACGTGACGCATCTGGGAGATGCATCACGTTGTAAAGCCCTGCGCCATCAGGGGGCGTTCCGGCGCAAGGGAGTGCGTTCCTGCGCAGGAACGCATCCTAAAAGTGGCTGAGTGAAATCTACAAAATTTCACTCAGTCACTTTTAGGCCAATGTTGCGTCACTCAAAACCCTGCGCCTGCTTGAAGCAGACGTACGGCTTGACGCAGCATTGGGGAGATAGGGCACCCCAGAGCATTGCTGGAGCTGCATCATGGTTGCGACGCAACTCCAGCAATGCTCTGCCTTTAGGGCACAGATGCGTGACGATTCTGTGTCGTTTTGCCCCATGGGGCGCCGCATTGTGAATGCAGCGCACCATGGGTGGTGGAGACGTGGCGCACAATTACTGGCGCATCCCTGCTAATTTACAGGGATGCACCAGTAATTGTAAATCTGCCTCTTGGTGTCTAGCATTACGCAGTTCTGTAAAGTACACTCATACATAATTACTTATGCCAATGAAATGAGCAAAAAAAATCAAAAAGAAATAAGCATAGTAGCACCGCCACTGAGCAGGAGAGCAGTGCACCTGAAATCCAATCACATAACATTTTTAAACAAAATTTACCTACAATCTAATCGGCAGCATTATTGCTCTTCGGAAAAAACAAAAATGTGCAATATGATAACACATAGAGCAGGAGAAAACAGAGTAGTGATTATATAGCTACTACTACTCACCAAGCCTGGGGATCTCGATGCCTAGCAGGTCGAGCAGGTCGTGTTCGCGGTCCAGGAGGTTGGACCACTGGTGCGTGGCCTGCTTGTAGGTGTGCTGGACCCGAGAGTGTTTATACATGGCCCAGCACACCTTGTCCCACATCTTCCGACGCTCCCGGAGCCCGTACCCGCTAGCGATCCTGCCGCCTGCCACAATGGTCTTGGGGAGGCGGCGCTGCACATAGTAAACCAGTGCGGCCACCTCCTCCGCGCTGAAGATCTCCTGGGCTGTGACTAGCCCCTCCGCAATTGCCCGCATGGGAGCCAGGTACGGGGTGCGGGACCCTTCCCCTTCTCCTTCCCGGCTCCCTTTGCCATGGTCCTGTACAGCAGAAAGAAAGAAAAAAGGAAAGAATAGGGAAAAAGTAAAGTAAAAAAAAGGGTTTAAAAAGTAACTTTAAAAGTAACAAAAAGTTGAGAAAAAACACAAAATATAGATCTAGAAAAAAGAGGGATAGATATAGAGTAGATTAGATAAAAAAAAGTCCAAAGAAACAAAGGATTGCACAGATGAAAGGAGGATTAGAATGCATGCACAGAACCATAGCAATGAATGAAAAACAAGATGGCCGCGCCCATTGAGAACCACGTGGGTACGTTTGCGTGATTTTTCCCCCGCGAGTACGCAAAAAAACGCGCGAACTCGTAATAGCGCGCCCCACACAACGCGACATTGCCAATAGCGCCCGGTAACGTAAATACGCAATGCGTACAAGATTGCCGCGCCCATGTACGACCGCATAGGCAACCTCACGGTCGGTGAGCTGCAAGCGGTCCGCGAATAAGCAAAAAACTGGGCAAACACGCAAAAAAGAGAAATTCGCGAATTCGAACAAATTTGCGGATTGCAAGTTCGATTTCGAGCGAATTCGCGCCCCACAAATCTCGCGAAATTGCAGAAAAACTAATTTTTCAAAACTGAAAGCACTTAGCAGGTGCAAAAGTTCAAGCTAATTTGTAACCATTCCCTGTAGTGCTTCCTGTGGGGCCCTCCAGAGTTCAGTTGCCTACTTGCAAGTATTCTATGACCCTGCGCTGACCCTCAAAGCAGGGTCAGAGAATAGTTACAAGTATGGCACAATGCTCCTTTAAAAAAAATTAAACTGCAACAGGAAGCACTCACAGCTAAGGAAGCAGGTGCCAGACTTGAAGCTCATATTCAGTGACACATTAACCAGCCCCAAATGAATTAATCTCAGTTGAGGCTGGGAAGGTGTGCTTTGCTTTCCCCCCATATTCTACAGTGGTGAACAAGAGGGCGGTAGTGGTGAACCAGAGGGTGCTGTGATAAACCAGAGGGGGAGACAGTGATGATCCGGAGGGTGGTAGTGGAAAACCAGAGGATGGCAGTGATCAACCAGAGGGTGGCAGTGATGAACCAGAGGGTGGCAGTGATGAACCAGAGGGTGGCTGTGGTGAACCAGAGGGTGGCAGGGATGAACCAGAGGATGCCAGTGATTAAACAGGGGGTGGCAGCCTTGAACCAGAGGGTGGCAGTGATCAACCAGAGGGTAGCAGTGACTAACCAGAGGGTGGCTGTGGTGAACCAGAGGGTGGCAGTGATGATCCAGAGGGTGGCAGTGGCAAACCAGAGGGTGGCAGTGATGAACTAGAGGGTGGCAGTGATGATCCAGAGGGTGGCAGTGGTGAACCAGAGGGTGGCAGTAATGAACCAGAGGGTGGCAGTGATGAACCAGAGGGTGGCAGTGGTGAACCACAAGGTGATGAACCAAAGGATAGCAGTGATGAACCAGAGGGTGGCAGTGGCAAACCAGAGGGTGGCAGTGATGACTCAGAGGGTGGCAGTGGCAAACCAGAGGGTGGCAGTGGTGATCCTGAGGGTGGCAGTGATTATCCAGAGGGTGGCAGTGATGAACCAGAGGGTGGCAGTGATGATCCAGAGGGTGGCAGTGGCGAACCAGAGGGTGGCAGTAATGAACCAGAGGTTGGCAGTGATGATCCAGAGGGTGACAGTGGCAAACCAGAGGGTGCTGTGATGAACCAGAGGGTGGCAGTGATGATCCAGAGGGTGGCAGTGGTGAACCAGAGGGTGACAGTAATGAACCAGAGGGTGGCAGTGATGAACCAGAGGGTGGCAGTGATGACTCAGAGGGTGGCAGTGGCAAACCAGAGGGTGGCAGTGGTGAACCTGAGGGTGGCAGTGATGATCCAGAGGGTGGCAGTGATGAACCAGAGGGTGGCAGTGATGATCCAGAGGGTGGCAGTGGCGAACCAGAGGGTGGCAGTAATGAATCAGAGGTTGGCAGTGATGATCCAGAGGGTGACAGTGGCGAACCAGAGGGTGCTGTGATGAACCAGAGGGTGGCAGTGATGATCGAGAGGGTGGCAGTGGTGAACCAGAGGGTGGCAGTAATGAACCAGAGGGTGGCAGCGATGAACCAGAGGGTGGCAGTGGTGAACCACAAGGTGATGAACCAGAGGATAGCAGTGATGAACCAGAGGGTGGCAGTGGCAAACCTGAGGGTGGCAGTGATGATCCAGAGGGTGGCAGTGGCAAACCAGAGGGTGGCAGTGGTGAACCACAAGGTGATGAACCAGAGGATAGCAGTGATGAACCAGAGGATAGCAGTGATGAACCAGAGGGTAGCAGTGGTGAACCAGAGGGTGGCAGTGATGATCCAGAGGGTGGCAGTGGCAAACCAGAGAGTGGCAGCCTTGAACCAGAGGGTGGCAGTGATGATCCAGAGGGTGGCAGTGGTGAACCAGAGGGTGGCAGTAATGAACCAGAGGGTGGCAGTGATGAACCAGAGGGTGGCAGTGGTGAACCACAAGGTGATGAACCAAAGGATAGCAGTGATGAACCAGAGGGTGGCAGTGGAAAACCAGAGGGTGGCAGTGATGACTCAGAGGGTGGCAGTGGCAAACCAGAGGGTGGCAGTGGTGAACCTCAGGGTGGCAGTGATGATCCAGAGGGTGGCAGTGATGAACCAGAGGGTGGCAGTGATGATCCAGAGGGTGGCAGTGGCGAACCAGAGGGTTGCAGTAATGAACCAGAGGTTGGCAGTGATGATCCAGAGGGTGCCAGTGGCGAACCAGAGGATGCTGTGATGAACCAGAGGGTGGCAGTGATGATCCAGAGGGTGGCAGTGGTGAACCAGAGGGTGACAGTAATGAACCAGAGGGTGGCAGTGATGAACCAGAGGGTGGCAGTGGTGAACCACAAGGTGATGAACCAGAGGATAGCAGTGATGAACCAGAGGGTGGCAGTGGCAAACCAGAGGGTTGCAGTGATGAACTAGAGGGTCACAGTGATGATCCAGAGGGTGGCAGTGGCGAACCAGAGGGTGGCAGTAATGAACCAGAGGGTAGCAGTGATGAACCAGAGGGTGGGTGACAGTGGTGAACCACAAGGTGATGAACCGGAGGATAGCATTGATGAACCAGAGGGTGGCAGTGATGAACCAGAGGGTGGCAGTGATGATCCAGAGGGTGGCAGTGGCGATCCAGAGGGTGGCAGTAATGAACCAGAGGGTGGCAGTGATGAACCAGAGGGTGGTGACAGTGGTGAACCACAATGTGATGAACCGGAGGATAGCAGTGATGAACCAGAGGGTGGCAGTGGTGAACCAGAGGGTGGCAGTGATGATCCAGAGGGTGGCAGTGGCAAACCAGAGGGTGTCAGTGATGAACCAGAGGGTGGCAGTGATGATCCAGAAGGTGGCAGTGATGAACCAGAGGGTGGCAGTGATGATCCAGAGGGTGGCAGTGGCGATCCTGTGGTGGCAGTAATGAACCAGAGGGTGGCAGTGGTGAACCACAAGGTGATGAACCAGAAGATAGCAGTGATGAACAAGAGGATAGCAGTGATGAACCAGAGGGTGGCAGTGTCAAACCAGAGGGTGGCAGTGATGAACCTGAGGGTGGCAGTGATGAACTAGAGGGTGGCAGTGATGATCCAGAGGGTGGCAGTGGGGAACAAGAGGGTGGCAGTAATGAACCAGAGGTTGGCAGTGATGATCCAGAGGGTGGCAGTGGTGAACCAGAGGGTGCTGTGATAAACCAGAGGCGAACAGTGATGATCTGGAGGGTGGCAGTGGCAAACAGAGGGTGTCAGTGATCAACCAGAGGGTGGCAGTGATGAACCAGAGGGTGGCAGTGATGAACCAGAGGGTGGCAGTGGTGAACCAGAGGGTGGCAGGGATGATCCAGACGATGTCAGTGATCAACCAGAGAGTGGCAACCTTGAACCAGAGGGTGGCAGTGATCAACCAAAGGGTGGCAGTGATGAACCAGAGGGTGCAGTGGTGAACCAGAGGGTGGCAGTGATCAACCAGAGGGTGGCAGTGGCAAACCAGAGAGTGGCAGTGATGAACCAAACGGTGGCAGTGATGATCCAGAGGGTGGAAGTGGCGAACCAGAGGGTGGCAGTAATGAACCAGAGGGTGGCAGTGTTGAACCAGATGGTGGCAGTGATGATCCAGAGGGTGGCAGTGGCAAACCAGAGGGTGGCAGTGATGAACCAGAGGGTGACAATGATGATCCAGGGGGTGGCAGTGATGAACCATAGGTTGGCAGTGATGAACCAAAGGGTGGCAATGATGATCCAGGGGGTGGCAGTAATGAACCAGAGGGTGGCACTGGTGAACCACAAGGTGATAAACCAGAGGATGGCTGTGATGAACAAGAGGGTGGCAGTGGTGAACAAGAGGGTGGCAGGGATGAACCAGAGGATGCCAGTGATCAACCAGAGGGTGGCATTCTTGAACCAGAGGGTGGCAGTGATCAACCAGAGGGTGGTGGTGATGAACCAGAGGGTGGCAGTGGTGAACCAGAGGGTGGCAGTGATGATCCAGAGGGTGGCAATGGCAAACCAGAGGGTGGCAGTGATGAACCAGAGGGTGGCAGTGATGATCCAGAGGGTGGCAGTGGCGAACCAGAGGGTGGCAGTAATGAACCAGAGGGTGGCAGTGATGAACTAGAGGGTGGGTGACAGTGGTGAACCACAAGGTGATGAACCGGAGGATAGCAGTGATGAACCAGAGGGTGGCAGTGGTGAACCAGAGGGTGGCAGTGATGATCCAGAGGGTGGCAGTGGCAAACCAGAGGGTGTCAGTGATGAACCAGAGGGTGGCAGTGATGATCCAGAGGGTGGCAGTGATGAACCACAGGGTGGCATTCTTGAATCAGAGGGTGGCAGTGATCAACCAGAGGGTGGCAGTGATGAACCAGACGGTGGCATTGGTGAACCAGAGGGTGGCAGTGATGATCCAGAGGGTGGCAATGGCAAACCAGAGGGTGGCAGTGATGAACCAGAGGGTGGCAGTGATGATCCAGAGGGTGGCAGTGGCGAACCAGAGGGTGGCAGTAATGAACCAGAGGGTGGCAGTGATGAATCAGAGGGTGGGTGACAGTGGTGAACCACAAGGTGATGAACCGGAGGATAGCAGTGATGAACAAGAGGGTGGCAGTGATGAACCAGAGGGTGGCAGTGATGATCCAGAGGGTGGCAGTGGCGAACCAGAGGGTGGCAGTAATGAACCAGAGTGTGGCAGTGATGAACCAGAGGGTGGTGACAGTGGTGAACCACAAGGTGGTGAACCAGAGGATAGCAGTGATGAACCAGAGGATAGCAGTGATGAACCAGAGGGTGGCAGTGGTGAACCAGAGGGTGGCAGTGATGATCCAGAGAGTGGCAGTGGCAAACCAGAGGGTGGCAGTGATGAACCAGAGGGTGGCCTTGATGATCCAGAGGGTGGCAGTGGTGAACCAGAGGGCGCCAGTAATGAACCAGAGGGTGGCAGTGATGAACCAGAGGGTGACAGTGGTGAACCACAAGGTGATGAACCAGAAGATAGCAGTGAAGAACAAGAGGATAGCAGTGATGAACCAGAGGGTGGCAGTGGCAAACCAGAGGGAGGCAGTGATGAACCTGAGGGTGGCAGTGATGATCCAGAGGGTGGCAGTGATGAACCAGAGGGTGGCAGTGATGATCCAGAGGGTGGCAGTGGCGAACAAGAGGGTGGTAGTAATGAACTAGAGGTTGGCAGTGATGATCCGGAGGGTGGCAGTGGCGAACCAGAGGGTGCTGTGATAAACCAGAGAGGGACAGTGATGATCTGGAGGGTGGCAGTGGCAAACAGAGGGTGTCAGTGATCAACCAGAGGGTGGCAGTGATGAACCAGAGGGTGTCAGTGATGAACCAGAGGGTGGCAGTGGTGAACCAGAGGGTGGCAGTGATGATCCAGAGGGTGGCAGTGGCAAACCAGAGAGCGGCAGTGATGAACCAGACGGTGGCAGTGATGATCCAGAGGGTGGAAGTGGCGAACCAGAGGGTGGCAGTAATGAACCAGAGGGTGGCAGTGTTGAACCAGATGGTGGCAGTGATGATCCAGAGGGTGGCAGTGGCAAACCAGAGGGTGGCTGTGATGAACCAGAGGGTGGCAATGATGATCCAGGGGGTGGCAGTGATGAACCATAGGGTGGCAGTGATGAACCAAAGGGTGGCAATGATGATTCAGGGGGTGGCAGTAATGAACCAGAGGGTGGCACTGGTGAACCACAAGGTGATAAACAAGAGGATAGCTGTGATGAACAAGAGGGTGGCAGTGGTGAACAAGAGGGTGGCAGGGATGAACCAGAGGATGCCAGTGATCAACCAGAGGGTGGCATTCTTGAACCAGAGGGTGGCAGTGATCAACCAGAGGGTGGCGGTGATGAACCAGAGGGTGGCAGTGGTGAACCAGAGGGTGGCAGTGATGATCCAGAGGGTGGCAATGGCAAACCAGAGGGTGGCAGTGATGAACCAGAGGGTGGCAGTGATGATCCAGAGGGTGGCAGTGGCGAACCAGAGGGTGGCAGTAATGAACCAGAGGGTGGCAGTGATGAACCAGAGGGTGGGTGACAGTGGTGAACCACAAGGTGATGAACCGGAGGATAGCAGTGATGAACCAGAGGGTGGCAGTGGTGAACCAGAGGGTGGCAGTGATGATCCAGAGGGTGGCAGTGGCAAACCAGAGGGTGTCAGTGATGAACCAGAGGGTGGCAGTGATGATCCAGAGGGTGGCAGTGATGAACCAGAGGGTGGCATTCTTGAACCAGAGGGTGGCAGTGATCAACCAGAGGGTGGCAGTGATGAACCAGAGGGTGGCAGTGGTGAACCAGAGGGTGGCAGTGATGATCCAGAGGGTAGCAATGGCGAACCAGAGGGTGCCAGTGATGACCCAGAGGGTGGCAGTGATGATCCAGAGGGTGGCAGTGATGATCCAGAGGTTGGCAGTGGCGAACCAGAGGGTGGCAGTAATGAACCAGAGGGTGGCAGTGATGAAATAGAGGGTGGGTGACAGTGGTGAACCACAAGGTGATGAACCGGAGGATAGCAGTGATGAACCAGAGGGTGGCAGTGATGAACCAGAGGGTGGCAGTGATGAACCAGAGGGTGGCAGTGATGATCCAGAGGGTGGCAGTGGCGAACCAGAGGGTGGCAGTAATGAACCAGAGGGTGGCAGTGATGAACCTGAGGGTGGGTGACAGTGGTGAACCACAAGGTGATGAAGCGGAGGATAGCAGTGATGAACCAGAGGGTGGCAGTGATGAACCAGATGATGGCAGTGATGATCCAGAGGGTGGCAGTGGCGAACCAGAGGGTGGCAGTAATGAACCAGAGGGTGGCAGTGATGAACCAGAGGGTGGTGACAGTGGTGAACCACAAGGTGATGAACCGGAGGATAGCAGTGATGAACCAGAGGGTGGCAGTGGTGAACCAGAGGGTGGCAGTGATGATCCAGAGGGTGGCAGTGGCAAACCAGAGGGTGTCAGTGATGAACCAGAGGGTGGCAGTGATGATCCAGAGGGTGGCAGTGATGAACCAGAGGGTGGCAGTGATGATCCAGAGGGTGGCAGTGGCGAGCCTGTGGTGGCAGTAATGAACCAGAGGGTGGCAGTGGTGAACCACAAGGTGATGAACCAGAAGATAGCAGTGATGAACAAGAGGATAGCAGTGATGAACCAGAGGGTGGCATTGGCAAACCAGAGGGTGGCACTGATGAACCTGAGGGTGGCAGTGATGAACCAGAGAGTGGCAGTGATGATCCAGAGGGTGGCAGTGGCGAACAAGAGGGTGTTGTGATAAACCAGAGGCGCACAGTGATGATCTGGAGGGTGGCAGTGGCAAACAGAGGGTGTCAGTGATCAACCAGAGGGTGGCAGTGATGAACCAGAGGGTGGCAGTGATGAACCAGAGGGTGGCAGTGGTGAACCAGAGGGTGGCAGGGATGAACCAGAGGATGTCAGTGATCAACCAGAGAGTGGCAGCCTTGAACCAGAGGGTGGCAGTGATCAACCAAAGGGTGGCAGTGATGAACCAGAGGGTGGCAGTTGTGAACCAGAGGGTGGCAGTGATGATCCAGAGGGTGGCAGTGGCAAACCAGAGAGTGGCAGTGATCAACCAGATGGTGGCAGTGATGATCCAGAGGGTGTAAGTGGCGAACCAGAGGGTGGCAGTAATGAACCAGAGGGTGGCAGTGTTGAACCATATGGTGGCAGTGATGATCCAGAGGGTGGCAGTGGCAAACCAGAGGGTGGCAGAGATGAACCAGAGGGTGGCAATGATGATCCAGGGGGTGGCAGTGATGAACCTGAGGGTGGGTGACAGTGGTGAACCACAAGGTGATGAAGCGGAGGATAGCAGTGATGAACCAGAGGGTGGCAGTGATGAACCAGATGATGGCAGTGATGATCCAGAGGGTGGCAGTGGCGAACCAGAGGGTGGCAGTAATGAACCAGAGGGTGGCAGTGATGAACCAGAGGGTGGTGACAGTGGTGAACCACAAGGTGATGAACCGGAGGATAGCAGTGATGAACCAGAGGGTGGCAGTGGTGAACCAGAGGGTGGCAGTGATGATCCAGAGGGTGGCAGTGGCAAACCAGAGGGTGTCAGTGATGAACCAGAGGGTGGCAGTGATGATCCAGAGGGTGGCAGTGATGAACCAGAGGGTGGCAGTGATGATCCAGAGGGTGGCAGTGGCGAACCTGTGGTGGCAGTAATGAACCAGAGGGTGGCAGTGGTGAACCACAAGGTGATGAACCAGAAGATAGCAGTGATGAACAAGAGGATAGCAGTGATGAACCAGAGGGTGGCATTGGCAAACCAGAGGGTGGCAGTGATGAACCTGAGGGTGGCAGTGATGAACCAGAGGGTGGCAGTGATGATCCAGAGGGTGGCAGTGGCGAACAAGAGGGTGGCAGTAATGAACCAGAGGTTGGCAGTGATGATCCAGAGGGTGGCAGTGGCGAACCAGAGGGTGTTGTGATAAACCAGAGGCGCACAGTGATGATCTGGAGGGTGGCAGTGGCAAACAGAGGGTGTCAGTGATCAACCAGAGGGTGGCAGTGATGAACCAGAGGGTGGCAGTGATGAACCAGAGGGTGGCAGTGGTGAACCAGAGGGTGGCAGGGATGAACCAGAGGATGTCAGTGATCAACCAGAGAGTGGCAGCCTTGAACCAGAGGGTGGCAGTGATCAACCAAAGGGTGGCAGTGATGAACCAGAGGGTGGCAGTTGTGAACCAGAGGGTGGCAGTGATGATCCAGAGGGTGGCAGTGGCAAACCAGAGAGTGGCAGTAATGTTCCAGAGGGTGGCAGTGTTGAACCAGATGGTGGCAGTGATGATCCAGAGGGTGGCAGTGGCAAACCAGAGGGTGGCAGAGATGAACCAGAGGGTGGCAATGATGATCCAGGGGGTGGCAGTGATGAACCATAGGGTGGCAGTGATGAACCAGAGGGTGGCAGTGATGATCCAGAGGGTGGCAGTGGCGAACAAGAGGGTGGCAGTAATGAACCAGAGGTTGGCAGTGATGATCTAGAGGGTGGCAGTGGCGAACCAGAGGGTGCTGTGATAAACCAGAGGTGCACAGTGATGATCAGGAGGGTGGCAGTGGCAAACAGAGGGTGTCAGTGATCAACCAGAGGGTGGCAGTGATGAACCAGAGGGTGGCAGTGATGAACCAGAGGGTGGCAGTGGTGAACCAGAGGGTGGCAGGGATGAACCAGAGGATGTCAGTGATCAACCAGAGAGTGGCAGCCTTGAACCAGAGGGTGGCAGTGATCAACCAAAGGGTGGCAGTGATGAACCAGATGGTGGCAGTTGTGAACCAGAGGGTGGCAGTGATGATCCAGAGGGTGGCAGTGGCAAACCAGAGAGTGGCAGTGATGAACCAGATGGTGGCAGTGATGATCCAGAGGGTGTAAGTGGCGAACCAGCGGGTGGCAGTAATGAACCAGAGGGTGGCAGTGTTGAACCAGATGGTGGCAGTGATGATCCAGAGGGTGGCAGTGGCAAACCAGAGGGTGGCAGTGATGAACCAGAGGGTGGCAATGATGATCCAGGGGGTGGCAGTGATGAACCATAGGGTGACAGTGATGAACCAGAGGGTGGCACTGGTGAACCACAAGTTGATAAACCAGAGGATAGCTGTGATGAACAAGAGGGTGGCAGTGGTGAACAAGAGGGTGGCAGGGATGAACCAGAGGATGCCAGTGATCAACCAGAGGGTGGCATTCTTGAACCAGAGGGTGGCAGTGATCAACCAGAGGGTGTCGGTGATGAACCAGAGGGTGGCAGTGGTGAACCAGAGGGTGGCAGTGATGATCCAGAGGGTGGCAATGGCAAACCAGAGGGTGTCAGTGATGAACCAGAGGGTGGCAGTGATGATCCAGAGGGTGGCAGTGGCGAACCAGAGGGTGGCAGTAATGAACCAGAGGGTGCCAGTGATGAACCAGAGGGTGGGTGACAGTGGTGAACCACAATGTGATGAACCGGAGGATAGCAGTGATGAACCAGAGGGTGGCAGTGGTGAACCGGAGGGTGGCAGAGATGATCCAGAGGGTGGCAGTGGCAAACCAGAGGGTGTCAGTGATGAACCAGAGGGTGGCAGTGATGATCCAGAGGGTGGCAGTGATGAACCAGAGGGTGGCATTCTTGAACCAGAGGGTGGCAGTGATCAACCAGAGGGTGGCAGTGATCAACCAGAGGGTGGCAGTGGTGAACCAGAGGGTGGCAGTGATGATCCAGAGGGTGGCAATGGCAAACCAGAGGGTGGCAGTGATGAACCAGAGGGTGGCAGTGATGATCCAGAGGGTGGCAGTGGCGAACCAGAGGGTGGCAGTAATGAAGCAGAGGGTGGCAGTGATGAATCAGGGGGTGGGTGACAGTGGTGAACCACAAGGTGATGAACCGGAGGATAGCAGTGATGAACCAGAGGGTGGCAGTGATGAACCAGAGGGTGGCAGTGATGATCCAGAGGGTGGCAGTGGCGAACCAGAGGGTGGCAGTAATGAACCAGAGTGTGGCAGTGATGAACCAGAGGGTGGTGACAGTGGTGAACCACAAGGTGATGAACCGGAGGATAGCAGTGATGAACCAGAGGGTGGCAGTGGTGAACCAGAGGGTGGCAGTGATGATCCAGAGGGTGGCAGTGGCAAACCAGAGGGTGTCAGTGATGAACCAGAGGATGGCAGTGATGATCCAGAGGGTGGCAGTGATGAACCAGAGGGTGGCAGTGATGATCCAGAGGGTGGCAGTGGTGAACCTGTGGTGGCAGTAATGAACCAGAGGGTGGCAGTGGTGAACCAGAGGTGACCTTTGCCCGTGCCTGCAGGGATGGTCGCTCCACACACCGTGCAGCTCCTTTGCTGAGTGCCGGGACCCCCGACCCCTCCGCTGCTGCCTCGCTCAGGCGTGTGCCTGGACCGTCCCTCTACCGGCTCACTTCCTGCTTTGTGCCCCTGATTGCCTTAGCGTTCCTTTCGCCTATGTACAGCACTGCCTGGTTATTTTGTTTTCTGTATTGTGTTGACCTGTTGTTTTTTTTCACCAAATTGTGCCTCCTGTGCCGTCCTCGTGTCCTTCCCGCCGCTTGTCCGCCTCCCCGCTCCCCGCCGCTGCTCCCCTGCGGCCCCGCCCAGCTTCGCTCATTATTCCCGCCCAGTGGTTTACCCCGCTCCCGCCTCCCAGCTGCCCCGCCCTCCCACGGTCCATTTAAGGTGGTCGCCACGCGGTGGTGAGCTGTGACCTTTGCCCCTGCCTGCAGGGCTGGTCACTCCACACACCGCGCAGCTCCCTCGCTGAGTGCCGGGACCCCCGACCCCTCCGCTGCTGCCTCGCTCAGGCGTGTGCCTGGACCGTCACTCTACCGGCTCACTTCCTGCTTTGTGCCTCTGATTGCCTTAGCGTTCCTTTCGCCTATGTACAGCACTGCCTGGTTATTTCGTTTTCTGTATTGTGTCGACCTGTTGTTTTTTTTCACCAAATTGTGCCTCCTGTGCCGTCCTCGTGTCCTTCCCGCCGCTTGTCCCCCTCCCCGCTCCCCGCCGCTGCTCCCCTGCGGCCCGCCCAGCTTCGCTCGTTATTCCCGCCCATTGGTTTACCCCGCTCCCGCCACCCAGCTTCCCCGCCCTACCACGAGCCATTTAAGGTGGTCGCCGCACGGTGTGAGCTGTGACCTTTGCCCCTGCCAGCAGGGCTGGTCACTCCACACACCGCGCAGCTCCCTCGCTGAGTGCCGGGACCCCCGACCCCTCCGCTGCTGCCTCGCTCAGGCGTGTGCCTGGACCGTCACTCTACCGGCTCACTTCCTGCTTTGTGCCCCTGATTGCCTTAGCGTTCCTTTCGCCTGTGTACAGCACTGCCTGGTTATTTTGTTTTCTGTATTGTGTTAACCTGTTGTTTTTTTTTCACCAAATTGTGCCTCCTGTGCCGTCCTCGTGTCCTTCCCGCCGCTTGTCCCCCTCCCCGCTCCCCGCCGCTGCTCCCCTGCGGCCCCGCCCAGCTTCGCTCGTTATCCCCACCCATTGGTCCACCCTGCTCCCGCCTCCCAGCTGCCCCGCCCTCGCTCCGCCCCCCACTACGCCATTTATGGCGGAGTCAACGCGTACGCGCAACGTGGTCGCGCAGCGGGCGCGCCGATTGCGCGGCGAAGGCACACCAACGGTAAGCCCGTCTGCGCCCCTCCGCGCCTGGACCACGCCCAGGGCCCGGACCCCCTTGCCCCCACCGACAGAAGACGACCCGACTGTCCAACGACGCCACCAAACTCATCGCACTCAACGCCGGCAGACTCCCGGGCTGCTTCCGAGCCACCCCGAGACACACCCACGGACCCTTCTGCTGCAACTCCTGCAAGTTCACCTGCATCTGGACCTGCACCACTCCAGCAGTGCCCAAGACCTCGACAAGCAACAGCAGCAGCCACCTGAAGTGCATCCTGCTCAACACCCGCTCAGTCCACAGACACGCCATCGAGCTCTAGAACCTGATCGACACCACAACCCCAGACGCCGCCTTCCTCACGGAAACCTGGATGAACGCCTCCTCAGTGCCCAACATCGCCATCGCCATCCCGGACGGCTAATGATCATCCGGAGGGACCACGTCAACCAAACAGGAGGAGGCATCGCCATCATCCACAGGAACTCCATCCGCATCACGACCAACACCGACGACACCCTCGCACCCGCCGAGCACCTGCTCTTCCAGGTCCACATCAACCCCAAGACCACCCTCAGAGGCACGCTCATCTACAGACCCCCGGGACCATGCACACAATTCAGCGAAGACATCGCCAACTTCGTCAGCCCGCATGCCCTCCCCTCCGCTGACTACATGCTCCTCGGGGACCTCAACTTCCACCTGGAGAACAACAACGACCGCAACACCACCACCCTGCTGGACAACCTCGCTAACCTCAGACTCAAGCAACTGGTGACCACCCCCACCCACTACGCCGGACACACACTCGACCCCGTCTTCTCCTCCAGCAAGGACATCACCTTCAGCCACGTCACCGGACTCCACTGGACAGACCACAACTGCGTCCACTTCAGCTTCAAAAGGACCACGATCCACCACCAACAGCAACAGGTAGCACGCAGAAGCTGGAAAAAGATCACAGCCGACCAGCTCGCAACCTCCCTGAGCATGAGCCCACCCACCAGCGCTACGAACCCCAGCCAAGTTGCCACCAACCTCACAAAGTGGATCAGCGACTGCGCAGACGACCTTGCCCCCCTGAGGACCCTGCCTAGCAGACCCGGCAGCAAGAAAGCCCCATGGTTTACAGACGAACTCAAGAACTCGAAGAAGATCTGCAGAGCCCTTGAGAAAGCCTGGCGCAGAGACCCAACACCGGACAACATGACTGCCCTCAAGCTCGCTACCCGAAAACACCACCAACTGATCCACACCACCAAGAAAACTGCATTCAAGGAACGACTGGACAACAACGCACACAACAGCAAGGAACTCTTCAACATCGTTAAAGAGCTCTCCAACCCCAACGCCGGAAACAACAACATCACCCCTTTGCAAGACCTCTGCAACTCCCTCGCCTCCTACTTCCACAACAAGATCACAGACATACACAACAGCTTTAGCACTCAACCGATGCACGCCACGACCGAACCACCGCCCCCCACCACCACCCTCCGCGCCTGAACCCTGATCAGCACCGAAGACACCATCCGCACGATGAACTCCATCCACTCCTGATCTCCGACCGACCCTTGCCCTCACCACGTCTTCAACAAGGCCGACGCTGTCATCGCACCCCACCTGCAAGACATCATCAACACCTCCTTCAACACCGCTACCTTCCCGGAGAACTGGAAGCATGCCGAACTCAAAAACTACCGACCCATCTCTCTGCTCCCATTCCCCGCTAAAGTCATTGAGAAGACCGTCAACAAGCAGCAGGCCGCCTTCCTCGAGACGAACGGATACCTCGACCTCTCGCAGTCTGGCTTCCGGGCCAACCACAGCACCGAGACCGCCCTGATCGCAGCCACCGATGACATCCGAGCTCTGCTCGACAACGGAGAAACAGCGGCCCTCATCCTCCTAGACCTTTCCGCGGCCTTTGACACTGTCTGCCACCGTACCCTAGTACAGCGCCTCAGCAACATCGGAATCCAGGCAAAGGCACTGGAGTGGACCATCTCCTTCCTCGCCGGAAGGACACAGAGAGTCCGCCTCCCCCCGTTCAGATCAGAAGCCACCGAAGTCATCAACGGCGTTCCTCAAGGCTCCTCACTCAGCCCAACCCTCTTCAACATTTCCATGAGTCCCCTCGCAGCCATCGCACCCCAGCACAACCTCAACATCATCTCCTACGCCGACGACACCCAACTGATCCTCTCCCTCGCCACCGCCAGAGCCAACCTACACGAAGGGATGAAAGAGGCAGCCGAATGGATGAAGAACAGCCGCCTGAAACTGAACTCGGACAAGACGGAAGTCCTCATCCTGGGATCCTCACCCTCCGCCTGGGACGACTCCTGGTGGCCCCCCGCACTAGGCAGCGCACCCAAACCAACAGACCACGCACGCAACCTGGGCTTCATCCTGGACTCCTCCCTCTCCATGACCAGACAAGTCAATGCCGTCTCCTCGTCATGCTTCAACATCTTACGCATGCTACGCAAGATCTTCCTGTGGATCCCCACCGAGACCAGGAAGACGGTCACCTAGGCCCTCGTCGCCAGCCGACTGGACTACGGCAACTCCCTTTACGCCGGAACCACCGCTAAACTCCAGAAGAGACTCCAACGGATCCAGAACGCCTCAGCACGACTCATCCTGGACATCCCCCGTCGCAACCACATCTCCGGACACCTGAGAGACCAGTCACAAGAGAATCACCTTCCGTCTCCTCACCCACGCACACAAAGCCCTGCACAACCAAGGCCCAGGATACCTCAACAGCCGTCTCAACTACTACGCTCCCAAACGCCAGCTTTGATCGACCGGCCGCGCCCTCGCCGCCGTCCCCCGCATCCGAAGAGCCACCACAGGGGGAAGGTCCTCCTCCTACCTCGCCGCCAAGACCTGGAACTCCCTCCCGACCCACCTCCGCCTGACCCAGGACCACCTCGCCTTCAGGAAGCAGCTCAAGACCTGGATGTTCGAGCAGTAGAGGACCCCCCCTCCCCAAGCGCCTTGAGACCCTCCGGGTGAGTAGCGCGCTATACAAATGCTTTGATTGATTGATTTATTGATTGATTGATTGAGGGTGGCAGACGGTGGCAGTTGCGAACCAGAGGGTGGCAGTAATGAACCAGAGGGTGGCAATGATGAATCAGAGGGTGGCAGGGATGAACCAGAGGATGCCAGTGATCAACCAGAGGGTGGCATTCTTGAACCAGAGGGTGGCAGTGATCAACCATAGGGTGGCAGTGATGAACCAGAGGGTGGCAGTGGTGAACCAGAGGGTGGCAGTGATGATCAAGAGGGTGGCAGTGGCAAACCAGAGGGTGGTAGTGATGAACTAGAGGGTGGCAGTGATGATCCAGAGGGTGGCAGTGGCAAACCAGAGGGTGGCAGTAATGAACCAGTGGGTGACAGTGATGAACCAGAGGGTGGCAGTGGTGAACCAGAGGGTGGCAGTGATGATCCAGGGGTGGCAGTGGTGAACCACAAGGTGATGAACCAGAGGATAGAAGTGATGAACTAGAGGGTGGCAGTGGTGAACCAAAGGAGGGCAGTGATGATCCAGAGGGTGGCAGTGGCAAACCAGAGGGTGGCAGTGATAAACCAGAGGGTGGCAGTGATGATCCAGAGGGTGGCAGTGGCAAACCAGAGGGTGGCAGTAATGAACCAGAGGGTGGCAATGATGAATCAGAGGGTGGCAGGGATGAACCAGAGGATGCCAGTGATCAACCAGAGGGTGGCATTCTTGAACCAGAGGGTGGCAGTGATCAACCATAGGGTGGCAGTGATGAACCAGAGGGTGGCAGTGGTGAACCAGAGGGTGGCAGTGATGATCAAGAGGGTGGCAGTGGCAAACCAGAGGGTGGTAGTGATGAACTAGAGGGTGGCAGTGATGATCCAGAGGGTGGCAGTGGCAAACCAGAGGGTGGCAGTAATGAACCAGTGGGTGACAGTGATGAACCAGAGGGTGGCAGTGGTGAACCAGAGGGTGGCAGTGATGATCCAGGGGTGGCAGTGGTGAACCACAAGGTGATGAACCAGAGGATAGAAGTGATGAACCAGAGGGTGGCAGTGGTGAACCAAAGGAGGGCAGTGATGATCCAGGGGTGGCAGTGGTGAACCACAAGGTGATGAACCAGAGGATAGAAGTGATGAACCAGAGGGTGGCAGTGGTGAACCAAAGGAGGGCAGTGATGATCCAGAGGGTGGCAGTGGCAAACCAGAGGGTGGCAGTGATGAACCAGAGGGTGGCAGTGATGATCCAGAGGGTGGCAGTGGCGAACCAGAGGGTGCTGTGATGAACCAGAGGGTGGCAGTGGTGAACCAGAGGGTGGTAGTGGTGAACCAGAGGGTGACAGTGGTGAACCAGAGAGTGACAGTGGTGAACCAGAGAGTGGCAGTGGTGAACCAGAGGGTGCTGTGATGAACCAAAGAGTGGCAGTGGTGAACCAGAGGGTTATAGTGATGAACCAGAGGGTGGCATTTGTGAACCAGAGGGTTGCAGTGATGAACCATAGGGTCGCAAACAGGCTGGACACGTAGAAACAACATGGTCACGACTGTTGCGACCACAAAAGTAAGTTTGCGTTCCCGAACCTGTAAAAAACCCTCGCGAACTGGCAAAAACCCTTGCGAACGCGCAAAAAAAGAAATTCACAAATTTGCACCAATTCGCGGATTTTGCGAATTGCGAGTTCGCTTTCGCACAAATTCGCGGACCGCGAATTCGCAAATTTCGCCCATACTGGCCCTCTCTTCTATTGAGGAATGTTAGTTCATACTGATTTTTTTTGTTGCATGAGTACTGTACCCCGACAGTGTGTAAGTCCATTCTTAGACATTGTAAGTGCAGTAAAGCCATATAGAGTATATGGTCTCTGAGTTTTTCATTACGAACCCCACAGCAGCATAAGTTTACTGAATTCTGGGAAGTTTGGTACCAACCTTCTCAGCATAACAAACCCAAACTGATATATTATATGATACACTCAGAGAGCATCTCAGAGATGTCCCCTGAAAAATTACCAGCAATTGGTGGGTTCTGTGTCTATGTCTGGTAAACACCAGCATGCCCTCACAAGACATATTTCTGGACCCCTGGGGTGGGAGCCTTCGCTCCCTGAGCCCAGACGCAAAGCCTTTCTAGGGCGGAGGTGTTAACACCTGCCCCAGGTCAAGAAGAGCCATCTGTGGCAGGGGAGCTTCAACCTCCCCGATGTCTTTGTGACACGATCCCTAGCCTCTCCTGCTATCAGGAGAAGGTCCCCTTACTGCCTCACCCTCTTTTGGGCAGGAAGACCGGTGGTTAAAATTAGAGCAGCCCAGAAGGTGTGGCCACATCTACCAATGCCACCCCTCAGGTGGGGGAGACGAGGTGAAGTCCAATCTTCAGTGCCTGCCATCTTCACTCACCAATCAGGATTTGGGATTGTGCCCACTCCCCCATGTGGGATGAGCACACCGAATCACTGACAGAATATCGAAGGTCAGAATATCGACCTACAGAAATATTGCAGCAAGAATGTCGAAATCAAGAAGATCGACATCATATCTACATTATGGTGAGTACAAAAATATTGGAAAAAAAATATTGATGTCAAAAATATCATTGTTAAAAATATCATTTTTTTAAGTGACAAAATAATGTAAAATAAAGTAAATAATACATATAATTAAAATAAACATAGTTAAAAATATTTTTAATGTTTAAAAAGTATAAATACATTACACGTATAAATATAATATATAATGTATATACTTACTTATTAATATGTTTTAATAATTATTTTAATAACTTATAAATTGTTTTGAAAAATTGTATACATTATAAATGCATCTATATACATAAACCAATATAAATACAAATTAAATAAATATATGTAACAAATTAAAATAATAAAAAATGTTTTTATTCTTTTTAAAATTAATTATATACTCCATTAGCTAAAACAATACAAAAAAGATTAGCTAGCAGAGGGAATAGAATTACTAATCCAACTCCACACAGTGCAACAGTAGTGAAATGTTGGATAGCGTAGGAGTAAAAATTACTATTCCCACTCAAATGAGTGCAACGGTAGGGAAAGTGTTGGATAGCGTAGGGGTAAAAATTACTTTTGGTACTCCAGTGAGTGCAACGGTAGAGAAAGTGTTTGATTGCGTAGCGGTAAAAAATACTATTCCCACCCCAGTGAGTGCAACAGTAGGGAAAGTGTTGGATAGTGTAGCGGTAAAAATTACTATTCCCACTCCAGTGACTGCAACAGTAGGGAAAGTGTTGGATAACGTAGGGGTAAAAATTACTATTCCCACTACAATGAGTGCAACAATAAGGAAAGTGTTGGATAGATTAGGGGTAAAAATTACTATTCCCACTCCAGTTACTGCAACAGTAGGGAAAGTGTTGGATAGTGTAGGGGTATAAATTACTATTCCCACTCCAATGAGTGCAACAGTAAGGAAAGTGTTGGATAGCTTAGGGGTAAAAATTACTATTCCTACTCCAGTGAGTGCAACAGTAGGGAAAGTGTTGCATAGAGTAGGGGTAAAAATGACTATTCCCACTCCAATGAGTGCAACAGTAGGGAAAGTGTTGGATAGCGTAGGGGTTTAAATTACTATTCCAACTCCAGGGAGTGTAACAGTGTGGAAAATGTAGTATAGCGTAGGGGTAAATTAACATAGTTATCAATTAAATACATGTTGTAAAATAAATACAATATTAATAATAATTAACAAAAACATTATTAATAAATACCAATACAATTAAATTAATATTTACTCAAATAACATTAAATTACTTCCCACACTAGTCCCCCATAAACACACAAGACGCTACATAAAAAACCCACAATTAATTAATAAAAATAATTTAGCAATGAAAAATTCATTAACAATAAATTAATAAACAATATCAACAAATAAAAATTAATAACACATTTTTATAATTAATATATTTACAAATTAACATAATAATTAATTTAACATCACTTCCCACCCGATTCTCCTATAAACTAAAAAACCCACTCCACGTAAAAAAACACATATTTATTTAAATTATCAATTAATCAATTAATAAAAATTAATTCCCAATTAAAAATTAATTAACAATAAATTAATTCACAATAACAATAAATAAAAAGTATGAATAAATGATGTATAAGTAGTATATTTACAGATTAACCAATTAATAAAAATTAATTGCTGAGTAATAATTAATTACCAATAAATTATTAATCATTAACAATAAATACAAATATATCCATTAATTAATTATAATTAAATTACTTCCCACCCTATTCCCCTATGAATCCACAACCGCTCTGATACTAAAAGGCAAAATTTACTTTAAAAAAATGACCAATTTGTAAATATTTAATACATATATTTTAAAATAATGAAAGCACATTAAAAAAATATTAAACATACATATAAAATACATACTAAAATACATAACACTAAAATAAAATTTGATATTGTTGACAACAATGTTTTTGCTAACTATATTACATACTTCGGTATTACTTACTTCGATATTAAAAAAAACAATACTACTTACCTTAAGGTGGATATTCTGGTCAACGATATTCTTGACTTCGATATTCTGTCCCTATGATATTAAAAACTCGATATTAAGGTAGGTTGATATTTAAAAATCGATATTTTGACTGTGCACTGAGCACACCAAGAGTGTATTCACCCTAAGGTCAATGGTCCATTTGCTACTGACCTCGAGACGCCTAAAATGCCCCATAAATACTGTATTTAGAGGGCAGCCCTGAAACAAGAAGAGACATTCTCACAACCTACGAAGAAGAAGGACGAAAGAAGATGCCCAGCAAAGAAGACAGCATAGAAGAACTGACTGGACCCCAGCCCTACATGACCGTCTGCAGATTCCGGACATCTTGTGCCTAATGTCGCCTTGTCCTGCAGCCAGCAACCTCCAGAACCCTTGGGAGGACTGACTGCCTGCAACAAAGACCAGATCTCTTGTGAACAGCAGCTCTGTTCCAAAGAAACTCCCAAGACAGACTCAGAGCCTGCTGCTGTTAAAGAAACCCAATGCCTTGAACCACCGCTGCACCCACGCCCACGGCCTGAATCCGGGTGGCCGACAGGTCCCAGCGGGGTCCCTCAGTGCTCCAGAGCCTTATCCCACTGTGGGTTGACCCCTCCAGGACTCTCCGACATCGCCTGCAGCCTCTGCACGGAGACCCCCTACACCATGAGGGGCCCGGTAAGGTGAAATCTGACCTCAAAAGACACCCCTGCATCCAGCTGCCCAGCTCCCTGGAGAAAAGAAACTGAGGTGCAACTATGTCCTTGAGCCCTCCAACTTACCTGCCCAGCTGATGGTTTCTCTTGGAAGACATCCTGGATTGAGTCTGCAGTTAAAAAACAAAACTGTCATTCCCCAATAAAAAACAAAAGTGCACCAGACGCCAAAACAGCACCCTGCACCGACCGCCCAAGTGTCACTGTGGGTGCAATTTGGATGCTAACTTGGATCCCCATTTGCCCTTAACCTAGCACCAGGAGCTTTGCTCCCACAACCTGGTGGCCAGCTCATAAGCAGCCACCAAGCAGAGGCCCCCTATCCCTCATTGGATAACATTGGGCCTCAGCACTCTCCACCCGGCTGCCCTGGTGCCGCTAAGGGTGCTTTAGAGTGCATCTTTTACCTTGGGGGAAGTCTGGTGCTAACTCCAGAATACCAACTCCAAAACCTATGTACTTACCTTTACAACGATAACACTGTTTTCTCCCAAAGGACTGCAATAACTGCTTTTCTGTGAAAAATCTTTTGTGTGTGGAGTTGGTTTGTATGAAACCTTGAAAAATTGCAAATGTATAAAAACTGAATTGCTTACCTTTTCTCTGGGAAATCTACTGACTGTTGGCTTACCTGTTAACAAACTAATTGCATCCAAATTCATTTCTATTGTATTTTAACTGCAATATACCTGCAAAGTATTATTTCAATTACCTGCACCAGGCCTGGCTTGGTTCTAGAAAACAAATAACTAAATAACATTTGTATACAAACAAATTGGTCTGAGTTCTGTCTTTGAGTTAGTGAAATCATTTCTTGCCCGATTGTGTACAATAAATGCTTAACATTATCCTCTGATAAAGCCTTTACCGCTCACCCACACTACCACAAATAAAGAGTAAGGTAAGGTCTACTTTTACTTCTGCTTACCTTTGGGGAACCACTGGACTCTGTGCACACTATACCTTACTTTGGTATAGTATATACTGAGCCAGCTTCCTACAGGACTCTGCTTCATGTGCCATGGCTATAGCACTCATAGCACTTAGGAATGAACTTCCCTGACTTAGGGCCCCATTAGGATGGCGGGCGAATTGCCCCCGCCAGGCCGTTGGTGGTCACCGCCGGCCCGGCGGGGGCAACCCGCCCGCCATCCCTGTTGAAAAGACCCCCGCCATAATATTATGGCTGGGAGGCCGCGGCGGACGGAAAGACCCTCCGCCGCATTTCAGCCCCGATCGACTTGCAACAGGGCGGAAAAGGCTGCAATATGGTGGTGGTGTCCGTATACAATGTGCATTTAGGGATGCCTTTCCGGAAGGGCATGAGGAGTCTGCTAGGGGACATGTTGCGGGACCCACGTACTCCGGGAGTGTTGGGGGTGCACATTGGGGGTACCTATGGTACCCTCTTGCAGTTCTATGCACAACATGGCAGGCACCGGGAGGTGCATAACATGTTGTGCATGGAAGTGCACAACATGCCTCCCTAACATTGTGGCGGGCGGTGCTGAGTGCACAGCCCGCCACAATGTTAGGGATGCAGGATGCAGCCGCCACTGTAGCGGGCGCATCCTAATAGCACCCACGGGACCCCCGCCTTTATGGCAGGCGGTCCATTTTCACGACGGGATGGCGGGCGGACTTCTCCCACTCTTCTTGTGGCCTGCTGGGATTCGAAGTCCTTTCCCTATGAACTGTTCTCGGGCCTTAACAGAACTCCTTTTTTATTTTGTCTCCCCTCTGTCTGCTGATGGGGACTGTTGGACTTGACCCTTTTTGCAGGGTCATCCCTTAACTTTTTGCCTTCCTTCTGTGTTTTTTCTGACCTGTTGTTTTTTTTATGACTCTAGGCACTTTACCACTGCTGATCAGTGCTAAAGTGCATATGCTCTCTATTGTAAATTGTTGTAATGGATTAGTGACTCCATGATTGGCTATTTGATTTACTTGCCATACCCTACTACAGTGCATCATGTGTGCCCAGGGCCTGTAAATTAAATGCTGCTGGTGGGCTTGCAGCCCTGCTTGTGCCACCCACAGAAGCAGCTTGTAAAATATGGCTCAGGCCTGCCATTGCAGAGCCTGTGTGCAGTCTGGGAATGCCATGTCGACTTGGCAAGTGCACATCCTTGTCAGTCCCTAAACCTTCCCATTTCTACATGTTGTTCTCCCCAAAGGTAGGACTAAGGTACCCCCATGGGCAGGGTGCATTGTATGTAAAAGGTAGGACATGCCCTGGTGTGTGTGGCATGTCCTGATCGTGAATTACAGCCAATTTCGTTTTTCACTATGCAAGGCTACCTTCCTCAATGAGAAACACCCAGTGGTGACAAATGTGAAAATGGTGCGTCATCAGCCAGGGTGTCTGAACAATCACCTGTGTGCGATGAGTGTATCTAAACACTTGGAAGAAATGGGAATTCATAGAAAACGGTACTGATACCTATTTCCTGTGCTGCAGTAATGCAGCAGGTTGATTTACAGTTGGAATTATTGTCAGACACATCTCAGTGATTGGCTGCCTGTAAACCCCCTTGTCCTGGTAAATGATCCAGTGTCCAGGAAATGCAGTGTAGACAAGACCTCAACATGGTCAAGATGACATAGAAGCAGGATGTTGGTGATACCATTCTGTATTCATGTCGAGGATCAACTGCGGAGGGAAGCAATATTTCCCCACTATCTCTTCCTCTGACATAGCCAATAGATTGGTACTCTGTCTTCATATCTTCTCTCTACTGCTAAAGTCGCTCTTCCACAAGATTCAGGGTGTCATTGGAAGCAGGAACAATCAACATTAATTAAGGACTATGATCAGAAAATGCGTTTCTGTATGATTCTGTGGCAGGTGGTCTGCAAATATGAAGCTATATACACCACTCATTGCCAAACTAGAGCCCCCTCTCTTGAAAACTGTCTTCCTCGCTATCTCGAGGTTAAAGCAGACTGTCATCTTGCTTTTCTGCACACACTGCAATTGTTTTTAAAATCCTGTACTTCCATACTGCTAATTCATATCCCCATATTGCAGAAACCTATACAGCTTTTGACTTAATTCAGGTCATACAGACTTCACCCAAATCTTTTAGCAACTAGCGAGAAGTAGCACCTCTGTGTAAAGCTATCAGTGAACCTTTTCCCCAATTTGCATCTTAAGTTGCATACTTCTTGCTTTAAAGCTTTATCTTAATCTTTTATGACAGTTCACACTAAAGGAACTTGGTAATTCTTGATTTAACAATAACATAATTTTCACAACCATGTTTGTGCCCTTTTCCGTGAGCAGAAGACTAAGGCATCATCACATCCAAATATAAAAATTGGTTTTGGAATATGTCTCAATTATGGTGTATAGCAAAACACACAAGTTGATGGATGGAATGTTGCATTATCACAAAACATTCACCCCCAGTCACAGATCTGGGTTTAATCCATTGTTATTTTGCTCACCAAGCCACCCCAGTTCAGACATGGCCATATGCAAATCAGTCTTTACCCTGTGCCTCATGGGAACAGTCCAGACCGAACTGCCAAGCCATGTCTTCCCTGGACCGGAATAAAGCATCCTAGGACCGGTTTCTGGCTATCAGCCGTCTTCAGCCAAGATATCTTGACTCCTGTAAGTAAAATAACGATGGATTAAACCCAGATGTGTGACTGGGGGTGAGTGTTTTGCCATTGTGCAACATTCCGTCCATCATCTTGTGTGTTTTGCTGTCACCCTATGTGGGAAGGGTATGCCCAGACATGGGTCCCGTGCTCACTAAGCCACTGGAGTCAAGCTATCCTTGCTGAAGACGGCTGATAGCCAGAAACCAGTCCTAGGATGCTTTATTCTGGTAAATTAATTGCAGCACCCTATAGAATAAATCTTCTTTATCAAACATCTCAAAGAGGGGTGTTTTCATTTTGGTGTATAAACAGTAACGCTAAATACAAAGGCAAAAAATAGATCTTAATTGATTCCATGCACCATTATATTGCAGTAAACTATCTCCCTTCCATAACAAAATATTAGTATAGCGCAATCTTGCTGACCATCATATGCAGTGACTAAAATGTGTAGCCCATTTCCATAGTCAAACCTTTGTTTAGCCAAACCAGCTCTGTGTAGCTTTCCTAATGTCAGTCTGCTGCATCTTAGATAAACAGAGTAATATAAAATATTTAGCTGTCAATATAAGAACAATGAAAATACATATTAAAAAGGCTAGCATCGCCTTTACTTCAGAAAGGATTTAGTACTGTTTTCTGTGAGTTTTCTGGGATAAAATTGATCAATGAATTTTCCCACGATATAATCAAAGCATTGTGAATGAAAGAATCTATCAATCTGATTTGTTTCATTAATTCGTCATACAATCAATACAAGTTACACATAAAAGTAAATTAAAATCAGTTTTTTTTGTAAATGAATAAAGACCTTGATGTACTTTCTACGAATTACCATGAAACAATCATGCGTCTGCTTCTTTATTCAATAATGCTTTGTAAACTTTGACGTTGGCCATTAAACAACCCCGAAGCATTTGAAACTTAACATTCAAAGAGTTGAAAATATAGTTGCTCCTATATGCAGATGTTTATTTATATTCTGCGTGACCCACAAACACCTTGATCTTTCATAGTTGAACTTGTTCAACAACATGGATTCAATTTAGATCCTAAAGTTAATTAGAATAAGACAGATGTTCTACTAATTACCCTTATTTACTGTGAATGCTATTTCTCACACATACACATAGCATGGACAAAAATAGGATTACTTATGTAGGAATTCAAGTTCAAATACAAATGTCTTGTGTAATGAAGTACAACTTACAGAAAGTGCTGGCACAACCTAGACAGGGATGTCTTAGATTCGATTATCTTAACATGTGCTTAGGGGCAATCTAAATGAGATACTAATAGGTGCATTACTAAAGATTGTATATATATTTAATGTTTTGTCACTATTGATTTTAGATTTATAAATTTAATACATAGGTATTTTAAAACTTCTTGAATCAAATAAAACAAATTATCATACTCAAAGTCCTGAGACATTGGTGTGCTGGAGGAGTGGGGAGGGGGATGGGAGGAGAGGCACTAGGTGTGGCGGGGGATAAAAAATAAAGACATTTTAAAAGAATGTACCTGCAGCCATCCTCTAGCACTATCCTTCTCCGTTTCACCTCTTGTAGGCATAGGCTCCAAGAATGCCCTGCAGCCAATCCTGAAGCTGCTCTTGCGCATGAGAACAGATTCAGGACTAGCCTGAGTACCCTCGATTTGCACTCCAGGCAGGACAGCCTGTGATTCTGTGGCTGCTCTGTCGAGCCCAGTTGCATTGCTGGTTTGGAGAGAGTTTTCACTGTGCATGATGGTTTGGCCGGCCTGAGACGGCTGGCCAAACCCTCCTGCGCAGTGAATGGAGTGCACTATCACTCAGTGCCTGTCACCACCAAGCCCTGCCCCCAAGACTCGGCAGGAAAGGAAAAATAAAACTAGTGTTGTTTTTTTTTTCCATCTGTTTTGGGGGGGCAACACTCCTCTGCCATAGCGGAGGAGCTGCCACTGCACAAAGTATGTTCTTTTGGTAGCATCACCAAAGGAACATCAGGTTTCCCTGGTTTGAAGATACCCAAACTGACCCAGAGTCCCATGCCTTAAGCAGTGGTGAGTGTAAGCAAAATGTGCTTAACAGCTCAACACAAGGATTGATAGATGAAGAGGGCAGACACAAAACCAATCTATGTATGTATATGTTTGTGCATTGTTTATTCATTTTTTTTTATTCAAATAGACTGGTCAAACAACTCATACTATACCCAGGCCCGAACCAAAAGTGATCCAACCCACCATGACCTCTTGGAGTTTAGCAACCAAAAAAAAAACACCACTTTCGAACTCCCGTTTCTAAAGATATAGAGGACGGGGGAGGGAGCCATATTGTTTTATCTCTTCTTGGTAGATTTTGATCCATTACAAAAAAAATGTTTTGGCTGTCTAAATGGCTCAATGGATGTTGAATGTCTCCTGAAATTGAGAACCATAGCTTCTGATTCTCTATAAAAATACACTGGCACATTTATTATGTTGCCTTTATATTTATCAAAGCCAGTGTGAAACAAAAATAAAACCCATAAAATTCCTACTCATTGGATATGGGTTTGCTGACGGTAATATAGAAACGGAAACGTAAGTGTGCGTTATGGCCATTTTGTTACTAAATGGAATGGTTACTGCATTACTGGATTATTAAACATGGCAGTGTGTTATTGATAAATGGTAATTATTCTTAATGTTAATACATTTCATCAGTCTAAGGGATTTCTTTCATTGGGCACCGCAGACATTCGTCATACAATAAAAAGACTGACTTTCACCCAATCAATTATTCTACTCACAAATTACAAAATTGACTATGAATGCCTACGAAGTGCATCATGAACATGATTACAGCTAGAGGGCGAACACCCGAGTCTGACCTATATTAGCTCTGCCTCATACCGTCTGTAAGTGGTAAGCAGGAAAAACGTAAGCTTGCTATAGTTTCATTTTTTACATTACAGAATATTTCAGACAGTATGCGCATGCGTTTAAACATAAACAACCGAACATTGCACAAAGCAAAGCAGCCTTGCCATCATGCATGAAATCACCAGTCTTATTGGCCTACTGTTATTTTTCAGTGACTATATGTAATCGTCTTGCTCTGATACATAGCTATAGTGGAATATTTCATTTGCATAAATGTGTGTCTATTTGCTAGTTTGGTAACTTCGTTTCTAAATCTCTTTTGTCATTGGGGGTAGAAAGGAAAACAAAAGAAAGGAACATGCTTCTATGTGCCTCGTGGACGTGTCTGTCCTGAATGATGGCGCTCCCCTGCACTTTGCACGCACATTTACTGGAAAGGTATGGACCCGTACATGCACACGCGCTTGCATTTTGAAACCCGTAATTGTATATTCCTGAATATTTTAACAGGATGTTTGATATCCCTTAGAGGGTTCAATTCTTCTCATATCAGGACTTGATAACGTTTGCCTTCTTTAAATAGCTTCTGCAGGCTTTGAAGCAAGCCTCACATTTAGAATTCGACACCGTATACCCTCTCATGATATGAGCCCGTGGCTGCTGTACTGGCATTCTTCAGCAGCCATGATGTGTTTCTTTCTATCTGTATTTGTGCTCTCCCACTGTGGCGTCGTTCCCGTCATTGGCCAGACTCTATCTCAGGATAGGTTTTATATTTATTTTTAACTAAGCATCTATGGACCTGGGCTCGAGTAACCACAGAAGACGTGGGGCCGGCTTGTCCCCGTGGTCAACATCTGATCAGGTTTCTGGGACGTCACAGGGCGAGTGTGGCTTCCCGCAGGCGGTGTGCCTTCTGCACGCATCCCGGCATACATTGTTACTCCAACGCGCTGCCTTGCAGCACATTTCACAGCGCCCCTCCCCCACCCTCACACGCAGAGGCTGAGTGGAAAATCTATATGTGTCAGGCATGCAGCTAGGGGAAGACAAAGGCGCCGAGTTAATTACCCATCATTTACTGCTGCTGAGGAGAACAGATGGTAGCGGGCGATATGTAAATGGCAAGGGGCAATGATTATTCGATTTTTTTAGATTAATCGTCGGTGACAATAAAAGCGATTGCAGCCTGCGCCATGGCCACCGCTACATAAATTTTACAGTTTGGTGGAATACATGTTGGATTCTTTTATTGGCATATATGATCTTTTTGTAGTGCTCTGTCAGAACAATAGGGTGCTTTACTGGTGTCCACTGTTTTGCACCAGTTCAAAATATATGAAATAAGGCAAAGGGGAGATTTTAGTAGTCCTTTGTATTATCGATGTTTTCCGTTTTGGAGCGGCTGGTGAGGCGGTACACAATGTGCCTTGAAGTTGCTTTCTCAGTGGAGCCTGACACGCTATGTAGATAGTTTAAATGCATGCAATAACTATTTGCTGCATAGGCACTGGAGCAATATTCGAAGTCATGACGTCACTGGGGATGTCCATTGCATCAGGCGCGCTCATTAGTTTGATGAGAAGAGAGGGCAACTAAAATGTCTATTTTTCGCTAGTCAGTAGAACACTGCTGACGTCTTTCTATGCATGACAAAGTACATTACAGAAACAGTGGTTCTAAAATGCATCAACGAGTAGGAAATCGACTTTTCTAGTGATGTTTGAGATGCAGGGCAATGTTTCTGTTGCAAGGGGGAAAAAACATAAACACGACAGCCCCGGCTTGCAGGCAGTGAGGCTTGCAAGGTCAGAGCCGTGTGTCCCTGGCGCAGCTCCCTCCCTGCCTTAGCAATCAGTAAGCCTCCTTCTTCCTGGAGGAAGGGGGCTAAGCATTTCCGCAGCATGAATAATGTATAGCTACTTGAAGAAAACAGATGTTTGGCTTTTTGCAGATCTTAGAAACTGCTCCATCATCAAAAATATCCCTGCGATAACCTCATTATTGAGTCTGCCCGCTCGTGAAGTTGTTGATCGAGAGTGAGCGGCGGGGCTCACCTCTGCGCCCTGTCAGTACACGATATTCCGCATTCCCGCGTCTTACAGGTTTACTCCGACACAGGCGACCTGAAGCTCTTACAAACGCAATACAGGCAGAGCGCCCGCAGAGACCCTCCTGCACAGAGACTGACGACGTCAGGCCCGGGTCTGAAACTGCGCGTGGCACTGCAAGCATAAGCGCTGCCCGCGACTGCAGGCTGAGGGGGCTGGAGAGCAAGACAACACATTGCTGAGCACACACACCCGACGGCTGAGCTTCCAAGACGGAAATGCATTTTGTATGAGCATTGAGCATACATATAGTAGCACAGGAATAAAGCCGAGTTTACCAAATAGGCAAGAACGTATTGATTCAATAATTATTGGAAACGTCACTATTTTGAGAGCATCTGTTTACACACTTCTGTCCTGCCTTGTTGACTTCTCAAATCTTGCATACATTTTCCCGTACATCTGTGAACCGTTTAGCAGAGCGGCTCGCGCACCTCTGTACAGGTATCACGGCCATATACGCAGCATTATTCGTGCATGCAGGTGTTAGTTGCTCCAGGATCCAGGAGACGAGCTCGAGCCTCCTATAGGATGAATATTTCCCGGTATTCAGCGGATGTACTGCGTGCTACGCTCGCGTGCCTTACTTCCTTTCAGGGTGAGACATAATTTATAGAGGAAAAGGGGGCACCTCATTTTTATTGCCAAAGGGTGATAATGAGTGTGGGAGTGAAAGGCAGCAAGCAGATTCATTGCAGCAAATGAATTAGGATGTAAATAAGACAGATAATACGAACACAGAAGGTGGATCATCGCCACCCAGCATCTGAAGGGTTGAATGTGTTGGCGAAAAATATCACGTGTGTGGAGACAACTTACATGCCGTTTCAGAAACCTTCTGTCGAAAGATCAAATTGTTTATCACAACCCGGTTTTCCTTACATAGACCACGGGCAAAAAAAGCTGTTTAAAAAAAAAAACTGGGAGTCGGATGGTAGCACCCTAGCTTCGTATGAACATTTATTTGGCCTCACCGGCCAAGAGAGGTATGGGCGTATGAATTGTTAATGCATTCTATGGAATTTTCCACACTTATAACATATTTATTTCAGCAAAGAATTATGCAGCCATTTTCATTTGGCAGCTACCTGTAACCGTGTTCCCCAAGGCATATTGGCATATATATATATGTATATATATATATTTATTATAGTAAACACACGTCATATTTGGAGGACAATTATTTTCTTTTTTTCCCCAAAATGCCAAATGTATTTTATAATTGAAAGAAGATTCGCCTGAGCCTTTCTTTGCATCACCAAGCATTATTATACCTCTGGAGTGAGTAGTTGCACTTCCTGTGTATTTCAACGTGTTGTATTACAAAATATTTCTAATGGTAACCGCAGTTCTTTCCAACCATCGTCCTAAAGAAAGATGAACATATTTATAATTTAACTAATTACACAATAAGGCACGCCGTATGAAAATACAGACGATTGTCTAGCATTGTGCACACAAGAAAGAAAGAAATAATAAAACTTAACAGGGATAATTTGATTGCTGCTTCAAACGAATAGAACTTTATTGTTGTCCCATTTGCATTCATTTCTTAAATACAACATATTTTATTTTTGAGTTACACAATTTCACTGTGACCAAGTGTTCATATTGCTATGTATATTTTCCAACCTTAATTTAGAAGCTAGGGTACCACATCATTTCCACTAATCCTTAGGAAACATTCATGCAATATCAAATTTCTCAAAAACCGTTTTTTCATTTACATTCATTTTTACATTCCCAATTTGAAACCTAAAATGTAACCTGTTGCAGTAATGTGTGGTGTGTTGAGGTAAGTTATGTAAGAGAATAGATCAGAAAAAAATAATATTTGTTATGTGGAGGGCTACACAGCAACTTTGTTTCATAGAAGCTGAGTCAGTGTTTAACTGTGTTTGAGCAGGGAGAGGTTGCACTAAAGAACGTAAAAATCAAATAGATGTATTTAGAGGTATGATATTAATCAATTTAAAAGAGACAACGTAAATTTCCCGAGATTGCGACTAGGTTTGTGGGATTGAACAGAAATGTGAGTGCCAGGTCTCGAATGAACCAATCCTTTGATTATAAATCTTATCCTAGACTAGAGAGAATGGCCCGGGTCATCAAAATAGACTCGTTTGCCACGCTGACTGACAAAGGATTTGTGAAGGAACACACCTAATAGGGACAGTTAACTAGTGGCTGCGCACTCATTTTTTTTAAAAATATAGAGCCGATTTTCGAGAGAGTGGCAAGGCCTGTGTAGAAGGACACAGATATGACAAAGATGTACACAACGTTTGCTGTATTTGTTGGGCTGCCACTCTCACATACAACAAAGACAGATCGGCTTGACATTGAGATAGGTTAGGTTTCTATGAGGAGACACATATTTTCAGTACAGTTATTCAAGATAATAATACATCATTTTAAGGCAAACATTACAGGGAAGGACACGTCTTGCAATTATGATGCCACAACTGTACTTGCAACTGTGCAGCCAGTAACAAAAAAAGCTCAACTACCAGCACTACTATAGCCATGATATTTACCATCAAAATGATAGGTTGCTGCTTCCGATATATAAAAAGTCATAGAAAGAGTGGTAGAAACCATCCTGTCGCCAGTGCAAAATCCTTGCTACAAGCAGTGCTGTAAATGGGGAAAATAAGTGCAGGTACTCACCATACTGAGCTCACATGGGGCAGGGCTAGGGACAGGTCTCGGAGTAGACAGAGGGGTGAAGCTGGGAAACATGCATCAAATGCAAGCGAGACATTTTAGAGTGCACTGTTCATGTTGTTATAGAGACATGTTTGGCAATCATTTTCAGAGTTCTTCCTGTACGTTACTCTCGAAACTATGTACCAGATACTATCTCTCTGTCCACCCTTCTTTCTAATTCTCTTTCTGTCTCTCTTTCCTTCTCTCTGCCCCGGTCTCACTCTCTATTACCCGTTCCCTCTATCCGATCTGTCTGTTAGTTATCTGGGACACCAGTGGTGAAGACAGTTGCACATGGTCGCAGTGGTGTGGTCCAGCTCAGAATAGCGTTTTGTGCTCCATTCTGAAGGATCAGGGGAAAGGAATGGTTGGTCATTCCCTCCTCCCCCTTTCCTCGCCCTCTCACCTTCTCTCCCCATCTCTCCCCATCCACCTCACCTCTTTGAAGAATGTTGGTGGTGGGGGGGGGGGGGGGGGGGGGGGAGGTGACTATACAAATAGGCTAGTTGGGCTCTCTTTATACAAATGGAGCAGTGCAATGAGAGGAAAATAGAATCATGTCCCAGGCAGGGCTAAAACGTAGAACAGGTCGCCAATCGGTGGTCTTTTAGCAGAGCTTAAAACAGTAACAAGATAGGGGCAGATCTTACTGCTAAGAGAAGCTTATTCAACAGCAAAGGAGCCAGTAACTTAAATAAATAAAATTCACAAGGAACTTGCAGATGTTAAGTGAGGATTACAAAAATGATGAGCCAGAGTGAAGGTGACGAATGTGAACAGAAGTTGAAATCTAATAAGTTAAAAGACAATACATAAAAACGAAACTTACACTATAAAGAAAAGGGTAACATAGTATTTGCAAGTCAGAAGAGGTATAACAACAAGACATAAGGTAAAATAGAAAGCAGACGAACATGTTCAACTTGGAGATGAGAGGAAGAAAAAGATCTTGAGCAAAACCAAATACAGAAAAGAGCAATTTGCAGACCAGGTTAAGGTTTGGAGGAGTGATTTAAGAGAAGAAAAGGGGAGTTTTTTTTTTACTAAGCCCAGGGTGATACCCCTCTTAATCATTGTATCCAATTCTGTCTGCCGACCTCTCTCATCTCTCCTCAATGCTCTCTTCTCTCCCATTCTCCTTACTCTCTCTCTCCCCTCTTCTTTACCTCTCTCTTCTCCCATATTGTCTGTTCCTTTTCCCTTGTTTCTTTTTCTTATTGTGCCTCTTGGTGCTCTCCTTTATCCCACTTTATTTACCCTCTTCTTTCCTTTATCTCATTCTCTCCAGGTTCTCTCACCTCCTGTTTTCCTTCCTTGCATACCACACTCTTTCCCTATTTTCTCATTTCCTTTTCCCTTCTTCCTGTCTGTAGCTTTCTCCATTTCTTTTTCCATCACTCCCTGCTTTTAAAGCTTCAATGCTTATGTGCCCTCCTGTCATACCTTTTCCTTTACACCACATGTCCCTCTCCTGTCACTCCATCTCTACTCTTCCTTCTTTCCAGGAGGTACATTGACTTATACATCCCTTACTGGGTAAGGACCACCAGGATTGTTGGCCTGAAAGGTCAATAAGGATGAGAAATGATCACACATATCTTAGCAAAAGCCTTGCAAAAGAGTTGGCACTCGAATGATTCTATCCCAAGCCCAGGAGGACTTTACAGGGCCTAGATCAGGAGAAGGACACTGTACCTCTACCTTCCTCTGCTCTGGAATGTGGCTGAGGAGAAAAAAGGTTGAGGATTGTGCAGGGCATTTTTGCATCTCCATGTAAGTCAATGGGTTCGTAAGAAATTGGGTAATTACTTGGTGCGGGTGAATACCCACTTCAAGGAATAAACACAACCCTTGTCAAGATGGACCCTTAAAGTAATCAAGTTAGCCCATGTTCAGTCCTCTGATAGATATGGCATAGAGCAGACAGCCTTAACTTTCAGAAATGTGTAATGTATTTTTTTCAGGAGCAAAAAAGTAATAAAGTAAAAATGCAGCACAATAAAAAAATGGAGTACAATATAATAAACAAAATGGCACAAAGATCAAAAAAATCTAATAAAGGGAACAAAAGATACTATTTTTTAAGTTTAAATAGCACAGGAAGCACAGTGTGCCAATGATAGTCATTGGTTGCAGTACACCGAGACCTAGATGCAATTTGACGTTGACTGTGATGAAGAGCTGGTCAGATATACCAACCAGGTTCATCCTGTTAAAATATATCACCTTCTGACTTAAGTCCTTTAAGCTCACCACAGGAGTATACTTCTAAAAGCCCCAGAACCTCAGGGCATGCACTAGGAGACTCATTCACAGGCTGTCTTGAAGAGGGCATACAACAGGTTCCAGTGCAGGTCCAGTTGCCACTGGTCAGCAGGGCAGTTGGAGGATAAGTCCTCTTGTAACTTGTTGTATCCTCGTAGCTTTAGCAGGTCAGTCTTATGACCATTGGAGTCCATTTCTTTATCAGGCAAGCTATTAAGATGGTGCCTGAAAACAGCTAAATACCTGGTGACCAAGATTATGGTGCAAGTAGAGGACATACATCGAAGAACTATGGCCCAGTTCTAGACACGCTGAAGTCGGAAATAGACACTTGATTGAATCTTCCTCTATCCATGATTTAGTGCATTTCAGTTACAAAAATGAATATTTTACTGAAATTTCTGTATCTATTCACAAACATACTTGTCCATTTAAATACATAGGCAAACAAACCACAACGGGACACCCCTGCCACTGATTTTTAAAGGCAGAATGTCTTATTATTGCCTGGGACAGAGATTCCCAGCTAGACCAAGCTAAATATATAAAGTCATTGCTCATGTATACATTTGTATGCATTTAATAAAAAACTATATTTAGAATTCTTTAGATGACAATTTCAATAACTATAACAAAGACAAAACTTATATAGATAAAAGACTCTCAACTGTAATCTTCATCCCCAACACAATACATTCAAACTCCTCATCCATACCTACTCACACTCACTAATCACACAGACCATACACATAATGCTAACACCTTACACTCAATATTCTTTTAAATCCACAAAACATATGTCGAAGGGAACCAACACAGGAATCAAACACAACCCAAATTTTGAGGATACATGAGAACAAGTTTAGCATTGCATATGTGATACAGTGTAAACTAAAACCTCAAAGTGTAATGGTAAAGAGCGGATTAGTACAATTCGATTGTTTTAATTGATCACTGTAAAAATTGTATGCGTTAAAGTCCACTTCCTGATAAAAATTTCTTGATCAGAACTTAGTATTCTGGTGTTCCTGCTGTGACCAGCGCTGATGCACGTTTCGGTGAACACCCCATTGTGGGGTACACCTTCTTCAGGGTGCTAAGAAGGGATATTCCAAAGTTCAAAGTGAAATGGAGTGCAGGGGGACAAAAGCAACAAAAGCAGTAGATCATGTCTGTTTGTTAGTGGTAATAGTTATACATAAACGATTAGTTAGTTAGATGCTCCAATGCTCCATATTGCTTCGAGGCACCTAAGCTCTTTGGAGAGGATCATCTGTGTCTAGACCAGTCAACACATGTTTTGCAAGGGTCTGATGGCCCCTAACATTTCGTTGTATAGAAGAAGGAAGTCATTCATTCAAATAAATCAAATTGTAGCAGATACAGCATGTTGTCAGTGCAAAAAAGAGCATCCCTGATTGGGTGCATTGCAGTTATAAAAATGATTATTTTACCGAAATGTCTGTATCTATTCACAAACTTCTGTCCTTTTAAATACCCTTAAATACCAAATTCTTTAAAGATATGAGATCCTTTCTTACAACTTTAATATACTCAGATAAACAATGTAGGATTGGATGGGTGGTTCTCACTAGGCCATTAGAATGTGGTGGGCTGAGGGTCCCTTATTTCCCGAGAAAATATTGGACAGTGCAGATCCATTTCACTATACATTGGATGCTTCTATCTCCTCATTTTCCTCACTTGGTTATTGAGAGAGATCAACTTCTGGCAGGTAATTTGAAGATGACTCTGTACGGTACAGCCGAGACCACCTCCCCAAATACACTTAGTTAGATGTACTTCATTGGCTTGGAATTCACTGGTAAAACTGGATAATGGGAACATATTGTATTCCCCTAAGATATTGTTACTGCACAATCTATTTTTGCTATACACAACATATTAGCTGCAATATCTAAGGAAGAAATAACAAAAATGGGTTGTTTCCAAATGGTAAATTCCATCCACTAAATGAATTTAAAGTTGAAGTGAAAGTATCAGCACTAGACCTATTCCCATATTTTTTAACAAAACTAGTTGTAAAAGCAACCTACAACCCATTCCCTAATGAACCGCCTGATGACGCCCGAGTTAATAATAGCAGATGAGTGTCTAAACTGTATAAACAGTTGATAGGTCACAAGAAGGATTGAGCTCCCTGCACGACAGACATGGGAGTAGGAGCTAGGTCCCAGGAGAGCATAAAACTTGGAAGTGTTAGTGTTTACTGGTCAAAACTATTTAAATGAATTATAGACACAGACTGTTGCATTTCACATGTTTTAATAGAAAGTATTTTACTCCAAAATCTTTGCATAAAATGGACCCGACAATTGAACCAAGATGCAGATACAGGGAAGTGGACCTTCTGTACTTGCTGTGGCATTGCCTGCCCCTAGCCACATTGTGGCACAAAGTGTCAGAGTCTATTAAGGTTGATCTGGACACAAAGCTAATAATTACACTACTGGCTACACTGCTGGAGTTTGTGGAGGCTATGCATCTGATTCACACAGATAAACCTACAGTTTTTGTGTAAGTTTACAAATGGTTGCTATTTTATTAGTAGCATCTTCATGACTGTGGAGTCTCTGCACAAAGAAAAATAGAACAGACCTATCTTTTTAATGTTCAGAGAATGTTACGCGTTTCGAAAGATAAACTTTCTTGATCAAGAAAGTTTACCTTTCGAAACGCGTAACATTCTGAGCGAATAAACACTTTATTCTTCCAAACCTCGTCTGTTTGAAAGTGTGGATTACTATTGCCGGTATTGCTCCACCGGCTCAGTGCGCCACCAAACCACTGGCGGACTTCTCAGGAGGAGCTTCAAGTTCTGTGCTTATGTATATATTCACTGAAAAAACCATAGGTTTCAGGGACGTTATAGTTAGAAATGAGCATTTTAAAAACCTTAGAAATTCACTGAAAAAAGCATAGGTTTCAGGGGTGTTATAGTTAGCTGGACATTTCACTTGCACAAAACCATAGTAATTCCTCCGTTATAGTTAGTTCTGCTAACTATAACTCGTGTGCCCGCAATGCACTGCTGATGATGTCACTCATTACATCATTCATGACATGGTCAGTGACATCACTGATGACATCACTGATGACATCTCAAATGACATTACTGATGACCTCTTCCTATGAATGTGGTTTCGATTGAAATTTAAATATGTATTATATATATAGCAATCTGTATTGAAGATTGAGTGGATATATAACTGTTAAGTATGGGCTGAAAATCCGTTCCGTTCGTGGAATTTGCGGATTTTTGGCAAATTCGCATTCCGTGAATCGCACAAATTTGCCCAAAAATCCGCAATTCCCAAGCTGGGAATTTTTGCTTGGTCGCGCTTCAAAAATACAATATCGCGTGCGGCGTTGACTTACCGTGATTCTGAGTTCCCTGAGTTGTTTTTCCTCCCGATTTGCGTGTGCTGCGCCATTTTGGATCTTGCTGCATGATCGCGTGAGAGTTTTTTGACCACGAGTACGTCATCCCGGCCCGCCATCTTGCACAGCGAGAGTTTGACAACGCGAGTACGTCATAAGGGCCCGCGATCACGTATCGCGGGAGTAAACAATTGCAAACACGTAGATGCGGTGCGCAGCTGACTTCCGGCGGGAGATTCGAACAGCTCGCTTTCCCTAACTTGCAAAAATTGCAATTCTGCACAAGAAATCCACCGCAGGCAGCATAAACCTTCTGAAAATGATGATTTTGATCAGAATAACATTTGGTTGCACTTTTTTGTGCAAGGAGTCCATTTTGGTGAGGGTGGGAGGAAGGAAGTGTCCCAGAGTCTCCAACTTCCTGTTCCTGTCCAGCAGGCTCCTCCCAGTGCTTTGTCCATGTCCTGATCACTTTTCATTTGGATCTGGAGCTGGAAGGATTACTTTTTGTGGCTGCTGCTGGATATTTGTATTTGACAACTTTTTGGACTTTGGATCACTTTTGGATTACTTTTGGATTTGAGATTTTACAAGTAAGTTGGTGTTGTTTGTGTGGGGCATTGCAGTTGCTGCAACTACAATTTTTAAACTTTTTCACAACTTAAAAAAAAATATGTTGTTCGTAGGCAGAGTATCAGTAGGCCCAGGGTTAGTCATGGGTGCATGATACAACTTTTTCTGTGAGGTTTGTTGAACTTAAATCTAATTTCTGTCATGGAATTTTAGCTCACTGTTATATGTGGATTTTTTATTTATTTTGGGGTGCCCGTAAAGCCACACTAGTCAGTAGGCCCAGGGGTAGTGAGTGGTGCATGGACCAAGTCTTTCTGTGAGGTGCCTTGAATTTAAACATCATTTAGGGCATGGATGGCTGTGGATTGTGGTGATTTATGTGTGTTTTTCGACTTTCTGGGGTGGTGTTGGGGCCTGGCCATGTGGGTGGGGGCCAGTTTGAGGCCTGGTCCAGGCAGGACCTGGCCATGTGGCTGGAGGTCAAGGGGCCATTTTAAAGCCAAGCAGTGTGCTCAGGCCTGCACCCAGTTTGACTTGCTTTCATCCATTAGGCCCAGGGGTACTCAGTGGTGCATGAAACAACTCTCTCTGTGTGATCTCTCTTCTAGTAATGTAAACATCCATTTTTTATTAGAATTGCAATTTTTATTTTGGGTCTTTGGGTGTGTTGTAATAATAATAAATGCTTAGTTGCAAATATGAATTGAAGCACGACATATGCAACATTTATTTAACTGATGTTCCTCTGGCTTCCTTTGCTTTTAGGTGCGCATGAGAACCACATCAATCATCGTTCATCATTCATCAGTGCCAGGAAGAAGTCCTGCAGTGGTGTGCGCAGCACAACGTCTCGTCACATCACGTGTGGCCACAGACATCTCTGCAACTCGTGCAACTGCGGCCCGCTATTCTGACATCTGAAGAAGATGGGCCCAAAGAAAGGTGGCCGTAGCTCCTCTACCAAGAAAGTTGTCAGTGCCACTGCCAGTAAGAAGGAGCAGAAGAAGCAAGTGGCACCACTTACCAAGGAGACTGGTGTGCCCACAGACACTTTTTTCTGGAAAAAAAACTACGCCTGCAGCAGCGGGGTCCGCTGGGGACCAAGCTGGGAGCAGCACCTCCGCTTCATTGGGCTCAGTGCCACCACGCCAAGTTAGGTCCAAGACCATGAGTGCTGCAGAGGCAGCTACTCTAATTGCTCAATCACCTTCGACCAGTGATGTTGGCTCATCGCAAGAAAGTAGCATCCAATCAACGCAGGGTTTAACTTATCTGACGAGTGTTCAACAACCACAGCCGCAATGACAACCACAGGTGCAACTAGTACAAGCGCAAGCACATGCACAAGGAAAGGCGCAAGGAGAGGCGCAAGGAGAGGTGCAAGGAGAGGTGCAAGGAGAGACTCAAGGAGAGGCGCAAGGAGAGCCGCAAGGAGAGGCGCAAGGAGAGGCTCAAGGAGAGTCGCAACTTGAGGCGCATGGAGCGGCACAACTGCCCACAATGCTTGTTCCTCCAGAAGTAGGGGCACATCAGGAAATCGAGATTCAAGTGGAGGTATCATCTGAGGAAGTCACTCCTCCTGATGATGATCCATTGTCTGCCAGATCCCCAGCAAGAAAAAGGTCAAGGAGGGCTATTACATGTTCTTCTTCAAGCCCCCTTCCTTCTGATGATCTTGATATTGATTGGAACCCACCAATGCAGTCTGAGAGTTAGGCACGCCATGAGCCGACAAAGGTAGCTGAACCTAAAAGAAAGGTTCCCGCAAGCCTTCCACTTATGGGTGATACATTCTGCTGCTGATGAACAGTCTGACGACGACCAGGTCATCACAGTCTTCACTCCAGCCCCAACAGGCATGCAGTAGACAGACAATTTTACGCTATCCCGAATTGCTGCTGAGCAGGATGTGGGCGGCGTGGCACTGGTACCACCACCAACGCAGTTAACTACTACACCAACACGACCTACAGCTTCCATAATTTCTCGTCAGAGGGGCCGGCAGGGACCTCCATCCAACTCGACCTCCATTACCTCAAGTAGTGGTGCTGTAAGTGCACAAAAGAGTCAAATTCAGCCACGGCCATCCTCCACTTCATCTGGCATTGAAAGTAGCACCTCCACCACCAGCAGACATCTCCAGTTCCCAGTTTGAGACTTCTTTAGTGTTAGCAAAAAGGCGGAAAACATGGTTGTTTGTTCGATTTGTAAAACTGTAGTTCGTCGGGGTAAGCTTGTTACCAACTATGGTATCGGAGGCCAGAGAGGTCATCTCCAAAAACACCACACTATTATTTGGAAGGCGCACCTAAGGAAGATCCGGGAATACAAAAGTACAACAAATCCAAATGTATCCATTCATATTGCATCTGATGATGATGACGAGGGGCTGATCGTGCAGGGGGGAAGTGAAGAAGCGACAGACATTTTTTCTGGTACACCCAGTACCCCTGGCAGCAGCACTGCAGTGGTAGCGCCCACACCCTCTACCCCAGCAACATGTATGAGGCACATTAAGAGTCTGGGGGAGACACCAATGCAAAAAAGTACACCAATGAGCCTAACTGGGTTGAAGAAGTCTGGATCATCATCATCACATATGAAAACCGTCCAGACCACCATTAAAAGCATGTTGGAGGCGCCATTTGAACGCAACCACCCAAAGGCACGTCTGTATAACGCAAAGCTGGCTAAAATGCTAGCGCTGGACCTTCTCGATTTTTCTTTCGTGGAAGGGGTGGGTTTTCTGTGGCAACAGTCTACCCTAAATGGAAGGTTCCTAGCCGGTTCTATTTTGCCAGAGTTGCGGATCCAGCACTACATGAAGATGTGTTGGAAGTGATTGGGTCAGCTTTGCAGAAGAGTTCTGTTCACACTATCTACCTGACAACAGACATGTGGACCAGTTGCCAAGCTGTGGATTACATGTGCATCACTGCACTCTGGGTCTCTTTTGCAGGGGTTAGAGAAAAGTTGTCTACAGGTATTGATGACCATGCCACAATTTTTCAAGCGAGTCGGAATCATGCAACAGTAGCCATGTTTGCCATGGAGAAATCTCATACTGCATTAAACATTTTGTATGTGTTTAAGAGTAAGGTCTCTAAATGGCTGGTGCCAAGAAGTCGCACGATTGGTTATGTTTACACGGATAATGGCAGTAATATAGTTAAGGCCATGCATTATGGTGGCTACTTCACAGTGCTGTGTTTGGCGCACTGCATTAACATTATTGTTCAAGATTTCTTGAAAAGAGAAAACACAGTCAGCAAGTTACTGACCACCTGCCGAAGAATCTGCACACATTTCAGCCATTCTTTTAAGGCCTGGAAGGAGATGAGGGTCATTCAACGTTGCAATGGAGTGCCAGTCAAAGGACTCATCCAGGAGGTGGCAACAAGTTGCAACTCATCCTTCTACATGCTTGAACATCTGTTTGAGCAGTACTTGGTAATCAATGAGTATGTCAATAGCTTTAACATATGGTCTGCTGCTATGAAAGACATGAGGCTAGAGCCGGAGGAATGGGACCTAGTTAAAAGTCTGACAAACATGCTTCGTCCTTTAGAGGTCTTCACCCGTGAAGTCAGCAGGGAGGACTGTAGTTTTGGCAAAGCTATCCCATCGTTGTTCATGCTAGAGCAACAACTAAAGGCGGTGTCTTCAACGTTCCGAGCTGATGTTCACAAACAAGATGCACATCTGTTGGCGGAGAGCTTATTAAGCCGCCTACTTGTCAATGAAAGGCTTAAAAAATACATTCAGAACAACATTACATTTGTGCCACTATTCTGGATCCACGGTACAAAAAGGCACTGACCAGCAAAGTATTCATTCCTTTTGATTAAGAAGATGTTTCAAAATACAAACATTGACTAGCTGTGTCAGCCACTCGGTTCGAAAAAGAGCGGCAGGAAATTGAAGGAAACACCACAAGTACTACTGAAGCAGCAGGCCATCCGGCGTCAAGGTCCCCTTCTGTGGCTGAAGGTAGTCACTTTACCTCACAGCCGTTATCGATAGCAGCAACAGTATCGTCGTCATCATCACCTGCACCATGCCCAGCCATAATATTGTCGGAAGCGGATTGGATAACTAGGCAAGTTTTTGCTCGCTCCAGTGTCGATGCAAAGGAAACACATGGTACGCAAAGTGGAGCACCATCCAGGGAGGCCCTTGAGTGGATGGTGCAGGCCTATCTGGATGACCCAAAAGAGGTCTACATTGATTGTGACCCATTGGTGTATTGGTATAGGAAAAGGCCTGCCAGGCCACCGCTCAGCAGGCTGGCTATAAATTATTTGTCTTGCCCACTCGCAAGCGTGCCTTTGGAATGAGTTTTCAGTGTTGCTGGTGCCATTGTCACTTCAAAAAGGTCCCGCCTCTTGCCCAAAAATGTTGAGAGGTTAACAATGATCTAGATGAATCAGCAATTCATACCTCCAGATTACAAAATATGTGAATCCACGCAGGAAGAAGAGGACACCGACTTAGGTGACGGAAGCTCTTCTCTGTTAGCTGACCTACTCCATGTTCAATTCACAGAGTTTGAGGACGAGCTCTACTTCCCTGACAACTAAGCTTGAAAAACTTACTTTTTGTTTTCTTCCGTCCTTTTTGACTTTTATTTCTGTGTGCCTTTCTTTGATTTGCAACTTTTAGCACAACAAAACTTTAATCACAACAAAGCCATCAGCAGCACTGTCTTCGTCTTATTTTCCATATTGAAGGTGCCGCTGTCTGCATTCCTGAGGTTCACAACCAAGTAATGCTCCTCTATCCTCCTCTCCAGACTCCCCCTATCTATTTCCCTCAAGGCAGATGGCCGGATTACGCAGAATTTAGAAACTGTCACTTCAGTCCGTACACAAGTCCCTTCAAAAGAAGTGGGACTGGAATGACTCACTATGCTAACTGCCCCTTCCGAAATTGACATGAGAGGCTGCCCTGTGGCCCTTCACTTAAGAATAAGATGATGACAAGTGGAACAGGTAATGAATGATGAGATGGCATGCAGTGGTAGACAACACTGGCTGTCTGGCTCTGATGAAAGCAATTGTTGTTTGTTTGTTGTGCATGAAGTGAATCCTATCTTCGTGTACTGTTATTATTATTTAATCTTTTACACACTGAATGTAACTCAAATGTACTCTGTTACCTTGTTTAATACAAATTGTACTTCTACTGCAGGGGCCAGCCACTACGTTGCATTTTTAAATTTGGAAAATGTCCTTGGACTCAGTGTGTAGACAACATTGAGTTTGCCAATAACATACCATGATGATGATGAGTCTTGATGATTAAAGTTACATATTATCTTTATTCTTTACACAGTCACTCACTGGGATGGATGGATCATCATCATTGTCGGTTTACAGAAGAAATATGGCCATTTTGTGAGAGGCAAACAACAGGTAAACAAGACAACAACAACCACAGCAGACCTACATGTCTGTCTAGTCGTGGTATGTGAATGGTCGAGCCAGTATAGTGTATGCCAGAGACCAGACAGCAGTTCATGTAAAATTGTGGCTATGTGGCTTGCTGCATAAAATTAGATATGCTTTGTCTTTCTGTGTTGAAGAGGTATGCTACATCATCAGGTTGGTTTAGTCAGTGGTGCCTGCCTTGACCGTCTGCCGTGCCCTGGCCTGCAGTGTGCAATTACTATCCTTGAAAAGGAGACTCAGAGTACGCACTTTAGAAATGATGCCTGTATATAATACTGTCACCTCTAAAACTGTTATTTTTGCACTACACACCGTACCTTATATTTTTTCTCAATGCTGTTTTAATATCCCTTCCTGTTTTTCCATCAACAATTGCAGGCCGGCTTTTATCTTGTGCCATGGGAACAACATCAATCCGCAATTCTGCATCCACCAGGCAGGCAGTGGATAGTGTGTCTGGTCACTAAGATTGATCGACGGAGCGTCAGATGGAATCAATGGAGAAGTACCGCGAATAAGAGGAATGGCTGGATGCATGCAACTTCCCAAATTGAACAGGACAACAACAACATATAGTTACAGTATCCTCTTCACTTCTCCTTATCTTTTAAATAACTTATTGTTTTGAACTTCTATGAGTGCGACTCCCTGCTTCAAATTCATCCCTACAGCTATTTCATAACTTTCTTTGCTATTTTTAAACCTAATGTAATGTACTACTAAGTCATTCTCTCTGTGAGTGAAATTGCGTAATTACAGCAGCCCTGTACTGTCTAATAGTTTAGTACTACTTAGTAAGTTGTAGTTAGTACTACTTTTCAGAAACCGAACCATCCATTTAGCAAACAACTTCATGCATGCACTTCCTTTATGTCCCTTAAAAGATTTATGGATATCTTCGTATCCAAAGATTTGTTTTTCTTCATTTGTTGTTTGTCCATGCTGTGTTTTCTCCACAAAACCTCCCCACAAAACCCCATTCCCATCCAATTTTCAAACCCTAACCCTCTTCTCCCAGGCTGTGTGGTTTTCATTGAGGTGTGACTAAATGACAGCAATAATTCCACACACTTGCTGGGGAGGATTTGGTGCAAGCAACCTCCTCAAATCAATTTTAAGGCAGATAGATGAATCCTAGGATATTGTAATTCTGCTTAAAAAACACCAATGACTATTTTCAAATCAATTCTGAATTTCATGCCCACCATCGATTGGATCCATCGTCAACATCATCCTCCTACATGTCAAGACCTGTTACGCTGCTGTGTCAGTGTTCTTGTTGTAGCCATAATCATCCATGCAATTTTTTTTCCCATTCCCATCTTCAGCATGGCTTAGGCTACAAATATACTGTTCCTTCTAATACTCCTCTCAGGTCACTCAATGCCTCATTTTTTTCCTTTGTTTTTCATATGCTTCTACTGCTAGTGTGGTACCACCAAAACAGTGGAATTTCTGTCCTGGACGGATTTCATGGGCAACCGTAATCGCCATTTGCCATGCAGCCAGCGCTGTGCCTAGCTCTATTCTCAAAAACGAATCACAGGTAAGATAAACATTTTGGGGAGGTAGAATAATGGGCTAGGACTCAGAGGAGAGGAGAGACTGACAGTAGTATTAGTAAAGTACTAGTAGGCCAATTGAATTCACTAACTCTGTTAGTGGCACTTTTGTACATTTTTGGACGTTTAGATAATTCATGCTGGTAAGTTTGAGGAAACCAAACGTACAGTAACCCCCGCCCACCATCCCACAAAGTAATATGAACGCGTACACTATGTTGAAGTATGTAAAATAAATAATTATATATTTACCCTAACAAAAATAAACTAGTCCAATGACCCAAACCACCCCCTCCCTAACTCCAACAAATGTCCATTTCAATGTCCCGCAAAAAGTCCCTCAGAATCCCCAACTCCCAATTCCCACCCCACAACAGTCTTTAAAAAAGGGGCAAGGGACACAGTCACTTCCGGCGGTGTCCTGTGGACAGGTGGTCCAGCAGCTCTCTGCAGAGGTCTTGGAGCTGGTGCTTCTGCTTCTCCAGTGTGCGCGCCATGTAGTCCACTCGGCGGTGTAGCCGGCGCAGGCGTGCCATCCAGGCTCTGGGGGGGCAGCTGCTGGTTTTGTTGGAGCTGAGCGCCGGCAGCTGGAGGCTGTCGGACCACTGCGCCGAACTGGAGGCTGCTGGCTGGTGAACCCGGGGGCACTGGAGGAGGATGCAGCTGTTGCCGCCTCCTCCTCCTGTTCCCGAGCCCACAACTGGCGATATTCTGCACAAATGGCCTCCAGCTTCAGGGCCCTGGCCCCAACAGCCATCTCCTTTCTGGTGAGCTTTTGTGGAGCATCTATATGAAGAAAGAAAGAAAAATACTGTAACCAATACTCTTTAACAATAACACAAAATAATTCAACAGAAAGTTGTCTCACAGTAACACTAGCAACTTGCAAGCACAGTATAACATTTTGGCATGTATCTTTCTGTCGTGTTTGTAGGCCTGTAACATTAGTGGGATTTTGAGGAATTCTACTAGAAGCACCATTGACTCACTACATAGTCAGAGAGTCAGAGAGTACACCTGCCTTCTTCTTTTTTTCTCTAGTTTTGCGAAAGAAATTACTTGTATGTGAACTTGTGGTAGCCAGCATAATGCCAGCTCAGTCAGCTTGCACCCAAGAAAAACAGACACAAGCCATGATGACGCAGACTCGCATTACTTTAAGCAGTTCATGCAGGTGGGGACAGGGAAGCTCTTACTTTACTATAGGGGTGGCACTTCCCATACTCGGTTACATTAAGGGCTACTGCTCAATGTAATTTATATTTTGCAATGCCCCCTCCCCCCGGGGCCTTCAGTACTACAAAAGGAAAATGAAGATTATTCATTTCTGATCATTTATCCAGCCGATCACATGATCTTTGCTTATATGATGGATGACTTTAGGTGCTTTGTTGTGATAGATTGAGTGAACAACAGCGATAGTCCACCCATGATTGACACAGCTGAAAGAAAATTATTAACATAGGGAGTGAGTGTGTTACCCATAATTGCCGGAGTAAGAGACTTGACTTGATATAATGTCAACTATACAATACATACACAATATATGCTGTGCTTGCAATGTAAACTAGTGTACTGTTAGTCATGGGAACATTTCTGAACAATCACAACTTCTAGTATTTGGATTTCCTCTGCTTTGCTACTCTGGCACGAACATGCTGTTCAAACAAAGTAACACTCTTCATCCACTGAGCGTCTGCTCTACCTACATCTCTGCTATCTATGAGGAAGAAGATACCATCCATGCTTCCAAAGTAAACGTCTATCATTCTTCTTAATGTCTCAACTGTACCAACTTTACTTTTTCTCAACAACCAACTAACACCCTTTTCATTTTATTTGGTAAACCACCGTCTTGACTTGCATTTCAGTTTCATCCAAATTATATATTGCAATGCACACCACACATGCATTTTCTGATTCACCCACACAGGCAGTCATCTTCTCTTTGTCCTTCAACCATCCTTGCTTCAAGCAGCCATGCATCTGATTCCTTAATATCAGCCACCTCTGCATGCATTCAAAAACACGTATCATTCTTTACAGTCATAAATGCTACGACTCGCTCGTCCTTCCTTACACCCTTCTTTCCCTTTTAGTTCATCACATTCCTCAAGTTCATCTGATCTGACTTGGCTTCACGATAAAAGTTTTACAGCTGAGTTGAAGTCAAATAGAAGGGGCCATTGCTTACTCGAGAACTATCGCCACTAATGCTTGGGCTAAGTCAAGGGTGACTGTCTTCTCCGTGATTGGCAAAAATTTAGTTCTAAATTAGTAATTGTTCATAACAGTACAGTGTACTTCTACTAGTGTACTGCCTACTATACAGCACATCATACACCCCTTTGCGAGCCAACCCTAAAATGTCAATAAGTAAGGATTATATTAACTTACCACCGTGCGCCGCTGCTGAACCATCCCCCGCAGCAGCTCCTCCTGATGGCACTTGTGGCGCCGCCACATCCGCCCCTGGAGTGGACCTCTCTGCGCTGCTGGCCCCGGCGCTGGTGGTGGGAAGTGCTGCATCCAATGTTGTGATGACGCCTAGAAAAACATGTCATATTTTTAGATGCCATACACCACCCCCTATTTCGTCTCGTAATGGTAGAGAAAATCTTAAACAATTTTTAATTATTGGGACTGAAGATAAGTCACAGTTTTGGGGAGGATGATAACTTATATGCTTAGCCATAACATGCAACACTTTTTGGCACAACTGATAAATGCTTGCTTTTAAATGTGCAACATTTTTCTAATTACAGACAGAACCACCTACTCCTCATCACCACCAGGAGGACTTGAAGTTCCAACAAGGTGAGGGCTCCTCAGTCCCGCACAGTTACTATTAATAATTAGATGTGTTGAAGTATATACTAGGGAAGGGTGTTTAAACTTTAACATCATCTATCACCCCTGCTCGCTGGGAATACTGCGCTATTAAAAATAAAGACATTGTTTTTTTATTTCATATTTGAAAATAAAACTTTAAAACTAAAAATCACTGTGTGGTTTTTGTTCATGAGTGAGTGAGCGGAAGGGTTTGCAGTTGCACTACTGCACTTTGCAAGCATGCTTCCGTGACTCTAATAGGTCGGGACTTGGTAGTCTTCTTCTGTTCTTCTGGGTCGTATAATCATTGGTCAGACACACTAGATAGTCGGTCAGGGGATTGGGGGTTCAATTTCTGTTCTGACTGAGGTATGTGGAAAGTTAAACTGTACCTATCATCAACAATGTCCTATTTCTCTTGTCCATACTTCTGTATGTGCAGAATAGTCCCTGAAACACTAGCGGTATGGTATGTGCTACTATCAAATTAAAAAGCCAACTACTAGCTTATTCTTGGTGGGCATTGACATTTTGTTGTTGGAAATTGTCAAAGCAATAACATTAAGAAGACTGGAATAGACAGCAAGGGCAACCCAGAGGACTGAACTCAGTGCCTCTAGAGCTATTGCTGGATCAGAGTTTTGTTTAACACCGTTTGCCGACTGGGCAAGCTTAGCTACCAACACAGACCGACTCACAATAATAGTAAATGGTAGTAGCCCAGAGAGTGATGGTAGAGGCAGGAAAAGAATGTAGAAATAGTCTACAAGAAGATCAAAGACTATTTTGTAAAAAATAGAATTAGGAAACAGTTTGGAATGAATAGGAGCTGTAAAAGTTAGGGAAGTATAATTATTAATATTAACAACAGAACAACTTACTGGGGGGAGCAGAAGAGCCTGCAGAGGACCGATCCTGCCCACCTTGTTCCGCCGGAGTTCCAGGTGGGGTCTTCTTGCCCCTGGTAGGTACTGATGATCATGAAATAAACACAAACATGGATGATTGTTTTTTTGAAATATTTGATTTCTTTGACCACAATCTAAAATTATCTCGGGGAAACAAATTACCAGCAATTGCACTACATGTATTGATTGACCTATCTGATCTGGTCAATTAGGATAGATAGTACAGAATTGCTGTATTCGCAGACCGTCTACTTGGAAAGTTATGTAAATCACTAACTAAACCAACAACAAAAAGGTTCTACTACGACTGTCAGCACTCAGCAGTACGCAACATGACAGACACAGACCGTCATCAGGATTGCAGACCACTAAAACATGTCCTACTACTAAATAACAAGTCATAATATACTCAAACTATCAATCCACCACTATCTCTTCTTAGTGGCAGCTGGAGTACAAAGGAAGGACTAGACTTGAGTCTCTAGTCTCGTTAGCATTACGCAGTTCTGCTCAAATGAGCCCAAAGTTGCAAACAAGTAAGCATAGTAGCAACGCCACTGAGCAGGCGAGCACCTGCAATTACAGAAGCTATTTAAACATTAATTTACCTGCAATGTAATCGAATCGGCAGCATTCTTGCTCTTTGGGAAAAACATATATTAGCAATATCGAACAGAGCAGAAGAAAACAAAGTAGTTATTAAATAGCTACTCACCAAGGCCTGGAATCTCCACGCCTAGCAGGTGGAGCAGGACTTGCTCCCGGTCAAGGAGGTCAGCCCACCATGCGTCGCCTGATGGTAGGTGCACCGGACCCCCGACTCCCTACGCATGGCCTGGCACACCTTATCCCAGAGCTGGCAATGCTCCCGGAGGCCATACCCTGAACTGGGCTTGCCTCCTGCTGCCATGGTCTTCGGGAGGTGGTGCTGAACAGAAAAGATAAGTGCGGCCACCTCCACCGTGCTGAAAATCTCCCGGCCCACTACATCCTCCCCCCTTAATCGCCCGCAAGGTAGCCGGGTAAGGAGTGCAGGACCCTTCCCCTTGGTGTTCTTCCCGGCTCCCTTTGCCATGGTCCTGGACAGGAAAGTTAAATAAAAAATAGGAAAGAATAGGGAAAAAGTAAATAAAATAAAAAAGGTAAAAAAAGTAGTCTTTAAAGTAACGAAAAGTTGAAAAAAACACAAAATATAGATGTAGAAAAATAGAGGGATAGATAATGAGTAAAGAAGATCAAAAAAAGTTCAAAGAAACAAAGAATTGCAAAGATTAGGGGATGATTGAAAAAGCTTGCCCAGAACCATAGCAATGAATGAAAAACAAGATGGCCGCACCCATGGAGGACCGCGTGGGTAAGTTCGTGCAAAATTTCCCCCGCGAGCCCTCAAAACCGCACATAACCACGTAATCGCGCCCCACGCACAACGCGAGAACGCAACTAGCGCCCGGAAACAGAAATACGCAACGCAAACAAGATGGCCGCGCCCATGTATGATCGCATTGGTAACTTCGCGTTCGCGAACACGCAAAGTGCCCCACAAACACGCAAAAAGAAAAATCTGCAAATTCGCACAAATTCGCCGATTATGCAGACCCAAATTCCCTTTCGCATGAATTTGCGTACCGCAAATTCGCAAATTTCGCCCATACTTAATAATTGTCTGGATGGAGGATTTATTAGTGTTCTGACTGTCTGTTTAAATGACTAATTAGAAGTGTCTCACTAAATACATGGGTTAGTAACTAAACTATGTGAATGTGTGCATCACTGTCTCTGTTGTTGTATAACCTGCTACATTATTTACTCACTAACTAAATGAGTGTCTAGATTAGTTATTGATTAGTTGGCTGAGTATTTGTATGGGAGACTGAGTGTGTGTATGGTTGGGTGGGGTGTGTAAATCTATGCATAGATGTGTGAGTGGTTGATTGACTAGGTGTATGGGTTTAAGAGTGCATGTGGAAATAGTTGTTTGGGTAACTGAATGTGTTTTTTTGTGTGTTGGTCAGGAAATATATGTCTAAGTGGGACATTTCGAACAAAGAACAAAAATAAAACATTGTAACTATGAGTTACTATGTGTATGAATAAATGAGGTGCTGTGTGTATAACTGTGTAGGTGAGTAAGTGTAAGTGTGATTGATTTTTTTTATGAGTGAGTGAGTAGGATGACTGCATAAACTACTAGGATGACTGCTGATGTGTCAATGTCTATATAGGTGTATGAGTGCATTTGATAGTGTTCTATTGATCAGTGACTGCATGTATGAGTGATTCTGTGGGTGAATGGGTAGTTGTGTGTGTAGACTTAGGAATCAGTGAGTAGGTATGTAGTTACTGGTATTGGTGTGTCAATGGTTTCAAACATGGTACTCTGTATTTTACAGTGAGTGATGAAAGGTTATACTAGTGTGTGATGAGGTGAATCAGATTGTCATGTGGATGATGTCATCAGTGATGTCATCAGTGATGTCATTCGAGATGTTATCAGTGATGTCATCAGTGATGTCACTGACCAAGTCATGAATGATGTGACATGTGACATCATCAGCAGTGCATTGCGGGCGCACAAGTGAAATGTCCAGCTAACTATAACACCCCTGAAACCTACGTTTTTTTCAGTGAATTTCAAAGGTTTTTTAAATGGTAATTTCTAACAATAACGTGTCTGAAACAAATGTTTTTTTCAGTGAATTTCAAAGGTTTTTTAAATGCTAATTTCTAACTATAACGTGCCTGAAACCTATGGTTTTTTAGTGAAATTCAAAGGTTTTTTAAATGCTAGTTTCTAATTATGCCTACAGAGATAGGACATGTGATGAAAGAAGAAACAACGCACAGAAAGAAACAAAAGAAATGCAGAAAGAAGCAACAGAAGTCCACAAAGATGAAGAAAAGTGCAGGAAGAAGCAAGACATGTGCAGAAAGAGCCAACAGAAGAGCAGAAAGAGGCCTTATTGCATAATCATCCTTTGCCCTCAATTTTTTTAAACAGGTACTGGTGGTAACTGACTCTGACTAACCAGGCCTAGAGCAAGTGCTATGCTAAAAGGCACTTGGAATACAGTGAAAACACCTACATACACTATGGAACACTATGCGTTGGGGTACCACTGTGATTAGTATGACCTCCTCTGTAAGGCCCCAGTACATAATAGGGCAGGGGGATTAAACCTACCTCTAAGTCAGAGGTAAGGAAATATGCTACTTTAACTAGAAGTCACGTTTGCAGAGTGTTGGAAAAAAGGCGCTGGGTGTCCAACCAGGAATTCTGCTGCGTATGACTTACACGAGGTACCAGGAGGGATTCTCGGCCCCCAAACTCCCTCAGGACTAAATTGGACTTCATTCCCCATCCCGTAGTCTGCCATGAGGCACGTTTTCAGAGTGGTAGAGAAAGCGGGGCATGGCCCCCTAAGACTTCTTAGCAATCCCACTCTGTGGGACTTACAGGAGGTAACAAGAGGGGCCAAATTCCCAAACTATTACCTCCAGTCAGTCCCACACAGCAGCATTGGTAAGTACTCTTACCAGGCCAAACCCACTTTGCCCACCACTCTACAATTGCTCCCCTGGCACGCTCTTGGATGGGGATTTAAGTCCCCTTCAATGCTGGGGTTCCTTTAGGGGCCAACTAGCCTAACGTTTACCTCCAGTAAGCCTCACGCAGTGGGATAGTGAGATTTAGACAAACGCTATGCCCCCTTTCTTCACCACTCTGCAAACGCTTTCCCTGGTGGCGCGATGTAAGTTGGGGGATTAAGTCCCCTTGAATGCTGAGGGTCCCTGGGGTCCAACTAGCCCACCAAGTACCTTCAGTAAGTGCCAAAGAGCTGTGTTTAGAGAAGTGTAAAAAGGGGCATGGCCTGGTCCACCTCTCTGCAACACAGACCTGTGGTGCTTACTGGAGGTACCTGGTGGGCTAGTTGTCCCCCAGGGGCCCTCAGGATTGAAGGGGAATTAATTTCCCAACTTAAAATGCACCACAGGGCGTGTTTGCACACACGTAACCTCAGACCCCGCTCCATCCCTTCACAGCTGTGTAAACTAGGGGTGGGTGGAAATTGCGTAATCGCGTCAAGCAAATCTCCGCAAAACAGAAAAAAATCTCACTGCAACATGCAGAAATTCCGCGAACATGCAAAATTGCTTGCTCGCAGTGCTTTTTTACTGTTCGCAATCCCTGTTTGCATGCTCGGGGGGAAATATCTTGTGAACATGCATTTTGTGAACGCAAACAAGCAAAAAATTCCGCGAAGTCGCGGAATGCAGAATTTTAGGCAATTTTGCGTTCTCCGTGGAACGTCAAATTACCCAAATTCCAAAAATTCCGCCAGCGGAACAGAATTTACCGCCCAGGCCTAGTGCAAATGCCCCATGTGGCGTGTTTTAAGTTGGGAGATTAAGTCACCTTGAAGCCTTGGGCCAATTGTGGTCCCTGGGGACCAATTGGCCCACCATGTACCTCCAGTAAGCACCACAGAGCTGCGTTGCAGAGAGGTGTCCCGAGGCCACGCCCCTTTGTACACCTCTCTGCAATGCAACTCTGTGGCACTTTCTGGATGTACCTGGTGGGTTAGTTGTCCCCCAGGGACCCTCAGGATTTAAGGGGACTTACTTCCCCAACTTTAAACATGCCACTAGGCACGTTTGCACACTTGTCACATCAGGCCACGCCCCCTCCCTGCACCACAGTGTAAACGCATTCCTTGGTGCGTTGTAAATAGGAGGTTTAAATCCCATTGAGTCCTGAGGGTCTCTGGGGGCCAACTAGCCCACCACTTACCTCCAGTAAGCGCCACAGAGCTGTGTTGCAGAGTGGTGTAAAAAGGGGCATGGCCTGAGCCACCACTCACCAACGTAGTGCAGTGGCGCTTAATGGATGTAAGTGGGTGGCTAGTTGGCCTCCAGGGACCCTCAGGATTGAAGAGGAATTAATTGCCCAACTTAAAACGCGCCACAGGGCGTGTTTCCACACATGTCACCTCAGGCCGCACCCCCTCCCTTCTCCAATGTGCAAACACGCCCGTGGCATGTTTTAAGTTAGGGGATTAAGTCCCCTTGAATCCTGAGGGTCCCTGGGGTCCAACTAGCCCACCAGACCTCTCAATGGGGCCCTTCCATCAAGCTTGGTTCATGTTCCATATCACAGCCGGCGGGCATCCCTTTAAGTTAAGCTCCAAGCTTCAAACAATCTCCTGACTCCTTGATGGAAGGGCCCCATTGAGAGGCCCGGCTAAACTTGGCAAATGAACTTTCTTACAGCCAGGATCTGCAGTAGAATCTCTCCCTATGCACTTCATGCTTGTGACTATTTTTAAGCTGATTGAGAGCTGCAAAGGAACACAATGGTAGTGGGACTTCCCCATTGTATGCTGTGGCCGAGGTATGAAACTATTCCTTTGAAGCAAAGTGGTACACTCGGCACACAGTAATAATGAGTGAAAGTTTTACCTAAACTGTCATTAAAAACCAGAAAGGCAAAGGAACAGTTATGCAGCATTATCGGAGTTGCAGTCCCGGTAACTGTTGTGAAGAGGCTTTGAAATATGTACAACGAGGGAACACATGGAATATTTACCATTAGGGCTTTAAGAGTATTAACCTTTATAAATGACTGTACTTACCCTCTTGCATCTAAGATGTATGTGAAGAACGAAAATGAGATCTGAAAAACAAGAATAGACTGGTTCTTTAATACTGGAAGAATGTCTTTTTAATGTCTATCAGTCACGTTATTTAAAAGCTAACGAACCCACCATGACAGCAGCATTTGGCATATGATTAAGAGTCAGTGGACTCGAAACGCGTAATGCCTTCTTTGGCTTTTAATAAAGTAAAGAATCTGTTGGAAGCAGTTGGTGTGGCCTGTTTAACGCTGCTGGAAGAGCGCATGTGTTCTTTTGTGTTTAAGAGGTCTGAAACGGTGTGTGTGTATATATATATATATATATATATATATATATATATATATATATATATATATATATATATATATATATATATATATATATATATATATATATATATAACCTACTGGCGGTTGCCAGTAGGTAGTTATAGTTAGGATTTTTTTCAATGTTAAATCTCAAAATTCTATTTGGAATAACTTTGGTGCCGGTTGATGAATCTGCCTGAAAATTTCCTCAAAATGGCCTCGTCGAGCTCCAATCCTTCCCTGGAAGTTTGGGGGGGATGCGTCAAGCGGGGGCCGAGATAAAAGGGGGGTCCCAAAACATGTTTTCCCCATGTTAATTTCCATAAGGCGGTCAACCTCACTTTTAGCCCGAACGGCTGAATGGATTTACACCAAATTTGGCAAAATTGTAGGGACTGGTAGCCCGATGTGCCTTTGCTATGTCTCAAGATATGTGCTACAGTGGATTTTGAGTAATTTCGGTTCAAAAAAATATATATATCTATAAGCGCGCCCCGGTACGCCCTCCGGGGAGCGCTCCGGGCGCGACATGCGACTTGCGCGCAGAAAGCTGATTGGTTCTTGGGTGTCTGTAAACATTTGAAACAGTCCGGAGCGGCTGCCATCTTGTGTCTCGGTAGGATTGAGGCACAAGAGGTGGCCAAAACAAAGGGGGAATTGACCATAAGGGGGCAGGGTAGACCCCCCCCTGACCCCCTAGGTTTGATGTGGGGGCTATAAAAGGGTCCCGCTGGGCAAAAAAAATATTTTTTTTTCCGAATTTGTGCGGGGGGAGCGCCCGGTACGCGCACCGGGGAGCGCTCCAGGGAAAAAAGAGAATGGCAGAGTTTAAAAATGTAAGTCATTTTATATAAATGGGAGGTAGTTCTGAAAAGAACTGTTTTTTTTTCTTTTTGTTGTTTTATATATTTTTTTTGATTTTTGGAACATTTTTTTGGGGGGGGGATTTTCAGAACAATTTTGTATTTTTTTTGTAGTTTTTCTGGGGTGAAACAAAAGACAGGGAATTGCAAACAGCTCAACTGGAGCAAAAAAATAGAAAAAAATTAAGGTTGCTTGCTGCAGTGATGGTTGTCTGCAGCTCGATTAAGTAAAGTGATGCTCTGCTCACCATAAGATATAGTTTTGTTGCAATATATGCAAACAAATTTAAATTTGGAAAACTTGGTTTGAACATTAGGGACCATCTCCCTAGCCTCTGCACCCGAAGGAGTGGGTTGGTTGGAGGTGCCTGAAGTTGAAGGATGGGGAGGGTTCTTGCTCAGTTGCCTGACTTCAGCTCTTAAATAATTGTTTGGGTGCTTCCTCTGCATGTGCCTTATCATTGTGTGGTTCCCAAACAAATATTTCCTGTTTGGGTTCCCTCTTGACAGTTCTTGGTCACAGATGAGGCAAGTGACCTTTGCTGCATTAACTTTTTTGGCACCCCTTGGCATTTTGAAAAACTCCCAAATAAAATGTTCTTTGGGTTTGTATGGGGGAGTGTCCTCAGGCAGATATTGCCTCTCCTCCTGCTCCTCTTCGTCCTCCTCTTCTCCATGACCACCAATGTGGTCTTGTGGTGATCTTTGTGGTGGTGGTGGAGGTGGTGGTGGGCCAGATGCACCTGCAGCTGCTACTACTGAAGCCATTTTTCACACTCTTCTTCACTCAAGCAACAAAGTGAAAATGAGGAAAAAAGGTGGGGTCTTTCATCATTTGGAAAACAAAACTGTTGTGAACCAATCAAAAGTGTTAATTTCAGGTCACATGACCCGACGCGCTTATGCTACGCGCCCCGGGGCGCGTCGCGTAAGCGTGTCAAATGCTTCAGGGTGCGTTTACGCTATGCGTATCACGCGGACGCGGCTACGCGATACGTCACGATCATGTTTTAGTTCGCGACATTGACAAATGGGAAAAATTGTAGGGACTGGTAGCCCGATGTGCCTTTGCTATACTCAAGTGGTTTTTACGAAAATTAATTTGGAAAAAAATATATATTGTGCTACATTGGGCTATATATATGTTAGAGCCCAAATGTAGCCCAAATGTAGCCCAATGTAGCCCAATGTAGCCCAAAGATGGCCACCAGAGACAAAAAAAACAAATGTAGCCCAAATATCAGCCATATGTAGCCCAACTATAGCCCAATGATAGAATGTACCAGAGTGTTCTAAAGAACAACTAGAGTGTTAGCAGTCTTACTTATAAAGTGAGACTTATAGTTTGGAATTAGCATTTAAAAAACCTAGGAAATTCACTGAAAAAAACATATGTTTCACACCAGTTATAGTTACCTGGAAATTTTACTGACATAAAACCATTGAAATTCCACGTTATAGTTAGTTGGACTCACTATAACTTGCGCGTGTAATGCACTGCTGATGACATCACATATTACATCACTCATGACATGGTCAGTGACATCACTCATGATATCACTGATGACACCATCCAATGAATGTGTATCTTTCTGAAAAATAAATATTTTTTATATATGTATATGTAAAGGTCGATGGAAGAATAAATGTTTAAATAAATGTTTTAATGAATGTTTTAAAAAAAAAATTGATTGGTTAACTGGCTCATTAAGTGTATCTTAGTGAATACATATATTAGCGATTAATTTTTAAATATTTAAATATATGTATCAGTGTTTCACTTTGTGTATAATTGGCTACATGGGTTGGTGAGTAGCTGCATGTGTGTGTATATGGGTTATTAGATGTTTTTTTAGTTTCTTTATATATATTCACCAACAGTTCTATATAGTCACTCATACATATATTCACTCATTATATGTAGTGAAACACCTATACATCCTGTTACACACCAATGGTCATCCAAAAGTTACTCACACACATAATCACACATGCAAATAAACTATTGAACATCCATTTATTTGCATATACAGCTTTACACACACTACCACCTTACTTCTAAGGAAACTTACACATACTTACTCTCTTAAACAATCCCTTATAGAAACACATACTTATTTAAACAAGAACTCTTTCAATCTCTCACTCTCACATATACTCACTTATATACATCAATACTCACATATACTAGATTAAAACATATGTAGTTACTGACAAAGACACAAGTGAGACAGTCATTCACTCACTAACACACACATATACACACTCATCCACCCATACAGTCCTGCACATATGCTGTCTTCAAAACACATACAAACAGTGAGTCAGTCATTGATGCATCTATGTGCTAAGTAACACCCCCACCAAACCATACAGACACTCATACTGATACTAAAAAAACATCTAATAACCAATAGACACACACATGTAGCTACTCACCAACCCATGCAGCCACTTATACACAAAGTGAAACACTGATACAAACATTTAAATATTTAAACAATACTCGCTAATATATGTATTCACTAAGATACACTTAATAAGCCAATTAACCAATCTTTTAAAAAAAAAAACATCCATTAAGACAATTATTTAAACATTTATTCTTCCATTGACCTTTACATATACATATATAAAACATATTTATTTTTCAGAAAGACACACATTCACTGGATGGTGTCATGAGTGTAATGTGTGACGTGATCAGCAGTGCATTGCAGGCGCGCAAGTTATAGTGAGTCCAACTAACTATAACGTGGGAATTTCAATGGTTTTATGTCAGTAAAATTTCCAGCTAACTATAACTGGTGTCAAACCTATGGTTTTTTCAGTGAATTTAATATTTTTTTTAAATGCTAATTCCAAACTATAACTGGTGTGAAACCTATGGTTTTTTCTGTGAATTAAATAGGTTTTTTAAATGCTAATTCCTAAATATATAAGGCCTGAAACCTATGTTTTTTTCAGTGAATTTCAAAGGTTTTTTTAATGCTAATTCCTAACTATATAAGACCTGAAAGCCCAGCAGGAATCTCCAGTATGCGCCAGGGGACTGCATTGCAGATAGGTGTAATGAAGCCACGCCCCTTTTTACACCTCTCTGCAACGCAGCCCCCGTGCATGTTTGAAGAGGGGGAACTAATTCCCCTTGCATAATGGGGGCTCCTGGGGGACAACTAGCCCACCAGGAGCCTCCAGTATGCACCAGGGGGGTGCATTGCAGAGAGGTGTAATGAGACCACACCCTTTTTTACACCTCTCTGCAATGCAGCCCCCGTGCATGTTTGAAGAGGGGGAACTAATTCCCCTTGCATACTAGGGGTCCCTGGTGGCCAACTAGCCCACCTGGAACCTCCAGTATGCGCCAGGGGGCTGCATTGCACAGAGGTGTAATGAGGCTATGCCCCTTTTTACACCTCTCTGCAACGCAGGCCACTGGCGCGTTTGCAGAGGGGGGACTAATTCCCCTTGCATACTGGTGGTCCCGGGGTCATATCTGCCCAAACACCGATATTCCGAACGATTGAAAATGACTTTTCTTGAGAAACATTTGGATTTGGATTATCATGTCCTATACTTTGGAATTTTTGAAAGAGTGACTTTTAGATTCTATAAATTACTCAAGTCTGCCCGAATTGTGTGGGTAAAATTGATACCTAGTCACTTTGAATAAGAATGTACTTACGTCTCGTCTAACATTTGGAAGAAATATCTAGTTATATGACAACAGGATACCGACATAACTTGAAGGAAATAAGAACGCCCTGAAGAAGTTCTGTTGTACAGAACGAAACGTTTCGGCTGGCTGTGGTACATAAACTTAAGGAAAATAAAAGCATTTGAATATACACCAAGATTCAGCGCTTCAATAAGGACTCTAAGTGATATGATTTGATTGGACGTATTGTGCAAGTGGTGCTGTGCCAAACTTTGGAATATTCTCCACTACTCTCTACTACTTACTCTCTCCTACTCCACTACTCTCAAATACTCACTCTCTACTACTCTACTACTCTCTACTACTCTCTCCCTACTACTCACTCCTTACTACTCACTATCTACTACTCTTTACTACTCACTCTCTACTACTCTCTACTCTCAACTACTCACTCTCTACTACTCTCTTTCTACTACTCACTCTTTACTATTCACTCACTACTACTCTCTACTACTCACTCTCTACTTCTCACTCTCTACTACTCACTCTCTACTACTCTCTCTCTACTACTCTCTACTACTCACTCTCTACTACTCACTCTACTACTCACTCTACTACTCACTCTCCACTACTCACTCTCTACTACTCTCTACTACTCACTCTCTACTGATCTCTCTACTATTCTCTACTACTCACTCTACTACTCACTCTCTACTACTCTCTACTATTCTCTCTCTCTACTACTCTCTACTACTCACTCTCTACTACTCACTCTCTACTACTCACTATTTACTACTCTCTACTACTCACTCTCTACTGCTCTCTACTACTCACTCTACTACTTACTCTCTACTACTCTCTACTACTCACTCTCTACTACTCACTCCCTACTACTCTCTACTACTCACTCTACTAATCACTCTACTACTCTCTACTACTCACTCCCTGCTACTCTCTCTACTGCTCTCTACTACTCACTCTCTACTCTCTATTACTCACTGTCAAATCTCTACCTCTCTACCTCTCTCTACTTCTCTCTCTGCCCCTCTACCTCAACCTATCTACCTCTACCTCTCTACCTCTACACCTCTACCTCTACACCTCTACCTCTCTCTACACACACACATATACACATATATTCATGCAAATATATGCATATGCATTTATAATTATGTATGTGTATATGTATATCTACATACATATATACACATATATAATCTACATATCTATATAAATACACATATAAATGCATGCATACATATACATATATGCATACATATGCATGTTATTTACACGAAAGTTTGAAAAACAATAATAAAACCAAAGCTAAAAAGCCATCCCATTACAAACAGATCCGCTTTAACTTAAACGAGTGCGAGATCTATTGCATTTTCAATGCTTGTATACTTTGGTTCCATTAAGAAGGCATTCAGATGTGTCACACATTTGCCATAAATTCTGAATGTTAGCACTCTAGTTGCTCATTAGATCACTGTAGTAAAGCTACTGCTCACCAGTGAAGTCTGCTGCTGGTATTCAAAGTGCATGTTTCAGTCTGCATGTCAGAATTCTTTTAATGAAATAGAAGAGGAGAAGTCAAAATGTGCCCTAATTTTGATTTCTTCAGCACTCTTCCTAATTTCTATGGCAAAATGAACCCCCTGTCCGTCAGCCATGACTCTTTGCAGGATTTAGGATTGCCTGCAGAGAACTGCCCATGCCCTAAGTGCCCCTGTGTAGGCTGTACGAGCGAGGGGCAGGAGCAAAGAGAACTGCAAAGCGTGGCCAAGCACAGAAGAAGCACCATGAAGTGGGAACCCCCCTGGAGCCAACGACCCACCAACTAGATGAGAGCATCTCAGAGCCACCCTGGATGTGTGAGGAAGACCCGAGATGCACCTCCAGAAGTGTGAGCACTCCAGAGCCAGCCACTTGTCTGCTTGCGAGGATGCAAGATAAAGACCCCCTTCTCGTGTGAACATCCCAGAGGCACCCTTTTAAAGTGTACTGGAGGTTCTGGCATCAGCATCTCTCAACGGCGATTTTTGGGGAGGAGGCGGGGGCCCAAAACATGTAACTGGTGCAGAAGACTTCAGCCTGCGGCACTGATACGGTACCGGCCTTTTTCCAGTGAAGGGATGCGGCGAGGCTTATGAGTGCCGCGGGAAGTTGAGCTGGCCCCGTACCTGAAGGGAGGCTTGAGGAGGCTTTGGGAGGATAAAGCTGCCGACAATGTCACATCAGTGAAACAGTCACGATACAGGATCATTATTGAACATGCTGAGAATGGGGGTCTAGAATGCCCGAACACTTTATTTGAAGAACGAGAATGTGAAAACTTTGTCTTTTGCCCAACATACAGTCTGACACGAGGGGGCAAACCTTCTGGCATTGCACGCGCCTTGAGGGAAACGGCATTGGGCACCTCGCAAACGCCGTGAGGGGAAAGGCCATCGGAGCGCATAAGGTGGGACCAGACCACAACTCCCAGCAGCCTCAGCCCAGGTGCCTGACAACAGCATCATCAGGCGGCGCCAGGGCTGTATTTAACATCAGCTGGTGCCCTGCAGCGCGGAACACGCGCGGCCAGCACCGGGCAAAAGCGGGCCGTCTGTGGCCGTCTGGGGCCAAAAGGGGCTGTGCTGGGCCACGGCCCTAACCCTTGACTGACTGGACGAAGGAAGTAAGACTCTGGTATAAAATAGTGCCTTTTGCCACTGAAGTGACTTTTGTGTCAGGTGCCTTAATTTTCTTGGTAACTTTACTCTGTTTCCTGAAAGGGTAGTGTCCCTTACGAAGTAATGTTAGCCATGACAAAACCAAAGGAAGGTAAAAGTAAAAGTGTGGTGGGCACTCTGGACGCGTTCCTAGTAAGAGCCGAATCTGCAATTATTAATGAAATCAAGTTAACGGAACGCAGGCTTTCTCTTGATTCACAACTGCTTCAGAGTCGCAATGATACTACTGGTACAAACCGAGTTCAGGGCCAGGTGGACGGGGGACCAGATTCTTATTGGGGCCCCTTGTTCCCGCAAGATTCTCCCAGTATTGAAGAGATTTCGGATCCACTCACTCCAGGAGAAAAACCAACTGTATTAACAAGGGCACAAAAATCTAAACAGATAGGTGGAGGTAATTCTCCCCCATTAAGTAAAAAACGAAGGGCACAGATAACTAAAAAATCATGCAAACAGTATATAACTAAATCCCAGAGAAAGAAAGGTGCACAAGAGACCGTTGAGATAACCCCTGAATTTGAAACTGAGTCTAGTCATGACCCAGTACTACTAGATACAATACCACTACAAACAGCATCATTTTTGTACCAAGGTATGGGGGAAAACTTCTGGAGTAAGCTTGAAGTAGTGATGAATGCACATGTACAACACATTTTAAGTAAACTGGCGGATATCGAAAAACGGCTATCAAGTTTTGAAAATCAATATTTAAATACCTGCACATCACAAGCTGGACTTAGATCTGGCTTATTCCTTCAAATGGGTAAAAATAGAAGTGGGGAAGTAGTTACATTAGACCGCCCAGGGCCTGGAATTTACAATGGCCCGATGAGTTCCACCTCGGATGTAGACACCTCGGCCCAGGCCGGTAACCAGGCGTCACATTTGACGACTGTGAACAAATCAGCAGGGGCGGGTATCCTTCATAATGAAGGTGGCCGACATAAGATAAGGGTAGTGGATCACCCATCACAACATTTACCTGTTAGTATCCCAGACTCAATTTTAAATCTGCCACCCCAAACTACACTCTATATTGCTGTTTTGGTAAATGTTCAACCATTTAACCCAGGGCAAGGGGAAGATTGGACAGCCCTGAGAAATAAATCATTGCATCTTGTTAAATGCCAAAACGGGAATTAATAGTAGTATCCTGTTTTCTGAATTGAAGATGGCACGAAGAATTAGATGGGTTGGGCCAACTGAGAAAACCTTTGAGGGGGACTGTATAGTTCTAACGTTTAGGTCCCCAGGACTTGTGAGAGCTATAAATGATAGGCTGTCCGACCAAATTATGGATAAATCAAAAGTTATGTTCCTACTGTTGGGGTTCTTTTACCGTCCACTTTCATGGCAACCGAAACTAGCAGGAATAGGGTGTTATAATAAAACAAACCAGCAATCACAATGTCCACCCTGGTTTCAAGTAAATCGATTTGATCCTCTGAGTACCCTAACAGAGGTCGATTGACTACAAGCAGGGAATTTTATGGAAAGTGCCATTAAGGATAAGATCACGTCTCCCTTAGGCATTGGGAACTTTAGCGCGGACACATTCGTTGTTGACCATGACTGTGATGATCTTCAGCCGTCCTGTAATAAAAACTTAGCGCAGGTTCTGGTTACGGAGAGCGAAGAGAAGCAGGAATCTATACAAGTTGATCAACTGGTTGAGGGGTCAGATTCAAGTAAATATCTAGATAGAGGAAAAAACCAACTGGATAGATGTACCCTTCGTTTAATATCATGGAATGTGGCAGGCATTGCACAAAGACTACGGGATGAGGTGTGGATGGGTTATATCAATTCCTTTGACATTATTTGTTTTCAGGAGATTGGAGTGAAACTGACCCATGTCTGGATGGATATTTCTCATCTAGTGTTCATGCTGTACCTTCGTTGGCAAGAAGGGCAAAAGGTGGTCTAATGACTTCATATTCTGTTAAACATAAGTCTCTTAAAATTGATAAACTAATGGTCTCCCCATGGTATCAACTAATCCTGATTACTAATTTACTCACCGTCCCTCTTCTCTTGATTAACTGGTACTATAACATTTTTGATACACAGATTGCATTTGTTATTGATGGCTTACAGGCTGAAGTAGCAAAGGTGACTGAAAAAACTTCCCACTTGTGTATTATGTGGTTCAGGGATTTTAATTGTACCTCATGCCATCAAAGTGGGACCAAGGTCTGTGGCCTACTTGATACCAATGATCAACCAATTGCACATTTTAGGCACACTATACAGGGTGACGCTTTGAATAATAATATTGTAATAAATGATTGGTGTATGTTAGATATGGCAACCAGTACTGAATCAGCGCCAATCCCAACATTTCAAGGGAATGGGGGTCAAATGAGTACAATTTATTTCGTTCTGGTATCTAGTAGGTATGCTCACCTTATTGAAGATTTTAAAGTAGAAGCAAACCCTGCTAGTGATCATAATCCGCTTGTCCCTTTGCTGAGTACTGTGGCTGGTAAGGAACAATTACCTGAACAACCCATAAAATATACCCAGAATCAGGGTCTTAGGCTAAAATTGGATAAGGTTAATCCCAAAAAATTGGAGGAAACTATTTTTAAGGCTAACCGTCTACAAGTAGCCACCTGTCTAATGAATACTTGTGAGCCGGAACTAATTGTCCAGAATTTTGAAGCCCTATGCGAGAGCGTGGCTAGGACTTTTCTTAAACCTATAGGGAAGGGTGGTACTCGAGACAATAAATGGTTTGATGTTGAATGCTCTGCAGCACATACTTTATTGAAGAAGGCCTTACATAGAATCCCGCGGGATAAGGAGATGGTCAAGAGAGTAAGAATAAATTATAAAGAGACCATCGAAAAAAGGAAATTAGAATTGAAAAAACTAGCCTGGGATGACCTAGAGAAAGCCTCTGAACTCAGGAATAGCAGGTTATTTTGGGAGGTGATAAATCGACCCTTCCTTAGCAGTGAAAATAGGACCATGATTATGCAGATAACTGGGGAGGTTTGGGAGTCCCATTACTCCAGGATCTTTAACCCAAAGGGTACTATCCTGAAAAATTTAAAGCGAGGATGAAACTCATTTTAATATTGAGACCGCGGATCAGCTTAGTCTCTTGGGGGAAGTGGAGAAGGGCCTGAGAAGAGGCATGCCACTTAAGGCACCAGGTCCTGACTCAGTACCCCTGGATTTGTTAAAAAATAATCCGGTAGTGTGGGTACCTCTGCTGCTAAATGCTTTAAGGCAATTATTGTGGGACATATTCCATCGACATTGAAAGAGGCAGTAGTGGTCCCAATTTTTAAAAAGGGCAATAAAAGCGACCCCTGTTGCTACCGGCCAATCTCCCTAATAGACGCATCTTGTAAGCTTTTGGGGGGAGTAATATTGGCTCGCCTAGAGACATGGGCAAACTCATCAGGCGTCATTGTGGAATCACAGTATGGCTTCAGAAGTGGCAGAGGTACAACGGAGCAGTGTCTCAATTTGGCCCTGATTATGGGTAAGTACATAAAGGCCAGGGGTGTTTCTATGCACCTGACATTTATGGACTTATCCAGTGCCTTTGATACTGTGTGCAGGCAGAAATTATGGCTACTGATGGAGACTATGCTTTTTGAGGAACCGTTGATAACTTTGCTACGTAGATTACACGCCACCACCTCCGTAGCCATTCGATATGGGCCTGGAGGCGAAAAGACAGGGCCCATCCCATCAACGGAAGGTGTCCGCCAGGGCTGTATTCTTGCCCCCTTTTTATTTTTAGTTTACACGAATGGTTTATAAAAATTCTTGATTGAAAAAGGTTTGGACTTTCCTAAAATTAATGGCAAATACTTACCCTTATTGTCTTATGCAGACAACACTGTGTTAATGACTTTGACTGCAAATAGTATGCAAATATGCTTGGACGCTTTTAATGAATTTATGTTGGGTTGAGACCTAAAGGTAAATTTCACAAAATCATTTACAATGGTCTGTGGCCCAAATAAGACCAAAACACGTAAATTTGTTGTAGATAACAAGGTTATCGAAAAAGTTCAAAATTTTAGTTATTTGGGAAATGTTTTTAACAAATCTCTCAATTGGGACCCTCTTATAATATCACGGGTACCAAAAACCACCAGATCGATAGAGGCTCTCTTTCGCTTCGCTAGCAAACTAGGTCAAAAACCAATTGCTGAGTTAAAGACCCTGAATAAATCAAAATGTTTGCCTGTGGCAATTTACGGTGCAGGGGTATGGGGATACCATAAATGTGCACAGTTACAAATTATGGAGAACACGTTTTTAAAATGCCTGTTATCAGTGCCAAGTAGTTCTCCAAATATATTCTGTCATTCAGAGGTAGGCCTAGATTTCTTGAGTGACAATATCCACGTTTCCCCATTTCTTTTATGGGGGAAAATATGGTCCTCGGAAGACCTGTTGTTTTCAAAAGAAATTCTGAAAGATTGCATAAATTTGGAAAATACCTAGAAAATTCCCTGGCTGTTTTACGTAAAGGAAACCTTTGAAAAAATTGGTCTTGGTGATTTTTACAATAACCCACATCTGATTAAATCAGATACAAAAATGGTGATTAAGAATGCATTTCATGCTATATTAGGCTTGTCTAAACATGAAAATCAGCTTCCATACCAAACAGTTATACTCCAGCAACAATTTTATTTATCTTTTACTCTACACACGCAATGGCGTTTTTACTTAACTAGATTTCGGTTAAATGCACTGAGCTTTTTAGTGGCTTTTCCAAAACAAGGAGGTTGGTGTGAGAGGCTACCCCCTTGCCCATGTGATAATGAAGCTAAACAATGCATATTGCACTTTGTGCTTTTTTGTACACTTTATAAAGCTCAGAGTGATCGCTTTATTAAACCCCTCCTAAGGGACATTAGACCCTGTAATTTTAGGGAAGGTTTTGAGCATTTAAGATCATTGTCAACTGCTGTTATATGTAGTTCTATGCTCAGTTTCATTAGATCAGCAATTTTAATCAGGAATCGTTACTTATATTGTGTCTTCTGATATTTTTGATTTTGATCTTATTTCTGAAAATTACTGAAATTGTTAGAAATGTTGATGATGACTAACGCTTTTAGCTAGAATGTATTAAAGTCACTTCAGTAGTCTTACATACTTGAGTGGGAAGGCGTGAGAGGCCAACCCATTTAAGTAATGTTATGATCAATTTTTGAAAACATATAGTGCACTTTACACTTATTTATGAGCCTCGTAAGGGATAACTGACCTTGATTTTATAGGAACTTCGATTTTTGAACGCTTTTAGCTATAATGTACCAAATTCTCCTAGTGGTTTGCTACATTTAAGCTGGTTAGCATGAGAGGCTAATCAGCTTTTATACAATATAAAGATGCCGTTTTCTGATCATGCACAGTGCACTTTATATTTGCTTATTAACTTGTGAGAATGACGCTTTTGATAATGCACAGTTCACTTTATGTTTCCATATTAGCTTATGAGGAATGTGACTGAGATTATAGAATGAAATCTGCTATAACCCTGATTTTATATTGATTTGTAATGTAAATTTATTATCGACAAATATAGGAATATATCTATATGTATTCTGTTATTGATATATTCTGCTGGAGTTTTGTGTTTTAACTCTGGGAAATGAAATACCATTTGTGAATTTGTAAGTTTAAAACTGTATACTTTTATGATTCTTCTTTCTAGAGTCAAATAAAGTTACTACTGACTGACAGACTGACTAAACCCCCTCATTTTGTTCCTTTGCAAATTAAATGTTTTAAGTGTTACCACTTTATTCCAATCAAGATGACTTCAGGTGTGCCATACTTTTGTCATAAGTAAGACTGTTAGCGCTCTAGTTGTTCTTTAGAACACTCTGGGACATTCTGTCATTGGGCTATACTTGGGCTACATCTTGGGGATATTTGTGCTACATTTGGGCTCTTTTGTCTCTGGCGGTCATCTTGGGAGACTTATTTGTTATGCAGTTTCCTAATTTCCTCATTTACTACAGTCTCCTTAGTAGGAAATACTTTCAGTTTTTTACTTTAATTCCATCAAGAAAGCATTCAGATGTGACACACATTTGCCATAAATTCAGAATGTTAGCACGCTAGTTGCTTATTAGATCACTGTAGTAAAGCTACTGCTCACCAGGGAAGTCTGCTGCTGGTTTTGAAAGTGCATGTTTCAGTCTTCATATCAGAATTTTTTAATGAAATAGAAGAGGATTTGAGAAGTCACTCAAAATGTGCCCTATTTTTCTTTCTCAAGCACTAATCATACTTTCTACGGCAAAATATACCCCCTCATTTCGTTCCTTTTTAAATTAAACGTTTTAAGAGTTACCACTTTATTCCAATCAAGATGGCTTCAGGTGTGCCATACTTTTGTCATAAGTAAGACTGTTAGCGCTCTAGTTGTTCTTTAGAACACTTTGGGACATTCTGTTATTGGTCTATACTTGGGCTACATCTGGGTGATATTTGGGCTCTTTTGTCTCTGGTGGCCATCTTGGGAGACTGCATGTCAGAATTTTTTATTGAAATAGAAGAGGATTTGAAAAGTCACTCAAAATGTGCCCTAATTTTTCTTTCTGCAGCACTAATCATACTTTCTATGGCAAAATATACCCCCTCATTTTGTTCCTTTTTAAATTAAACGTTTTAAGAGTTACCACTTTATTCCAATCAAGATGGCTTCAGGTGTGCCATACCTTTGTAATAAGTAGGACTGTTAGCGCTCTAGTTGTTATTTAGAAATCTCTAGGAAGCTGCAGTAGAACACAGAGGAATCAACTGACAGTCACTGTCCTTGTTGGATTCGTTTTTTTTGCATTTTTTTGTCATATCCGTGTCTCCTGGCGAAGTCCTCTAGCTGCTTCCTGACAGGGCGTAGGGCCGTTACTAGGGCTTGCTGAACTGTTTGTGGGACTGTGGTCTCCATTGCCCTTTTAACCGAGGACTGGACTGAGGCGTCCAATGCCTCCACAATATTGTCCTCTAAAACAGCCTCCTGCTGTCCGTCACACGCCTCCTCCTCATCATTATACTCCTTTGGGTAATGTACCTAATCATCCATAATTAAGGGTGGAGATAAGTAACTGCAGTATTGATAAGCTTCAATTAAATTGAAGACAGACCTATTCACAGCCACCAGGAGGGGTGATGGGGGGGTCAGCCCACTAGCACACAACTTCTGCACCTATAAAAACCCCCTCAGCAAAGCTGTAGTCCAGAGGGTCAGAGACCCAGGCCAACCAAGATGTCCAAGGAGCGTGTTCCCACTCTTTCCTGGCGAGAATTTTACAACCTTAGACAGGCGATTTGAGAGTCAGAGCGATAACTGTCAGGATTCGCGTTTGAATCCGAAGGGAATTCGCGCTGCAGACGTGCCGCCCAAAACGCGACTGAAATGTAGCCGAAAAGCAGCTCAATTCAGCGCGATTGGGGAGCGCGTTGCCGCCGAGAGCCACCCGGTGTGTACAGCGTCACAGGGCGATGAAGGAAGCCCTTGTGCCTGCGCAAGAAGCGCGCGCCTAATGGGGGAGATTAACCGGGAACAAAAGGCCCCGTGAAGTAAAAGTTATCGGTCTGCCCCGGTCAATGACCGTAACCCAAGCGCGCCTTGTACCGGCGCGAGTCTGCTGCACAATTGAAGAAATTAAATCGGAATGCCGAATAAAGCGAGCTGAGGTGACACGCTTACTACGAAGCGCCCGCTCGCAAATGCACCATTCCCTCACTACAAAGCCAAGAAATACACTAGTAAGTGAAACAGATCAATCACTCCTCAATATATCCAACAACATGCAATAAAGCAGAGGGAGGGAACAAAGTGCACTTATCTCTTGCTGTGAGCAGCAAAGAAAGAGGATGATGGGACCAGGCAGAGGGTTCTTATGGACTATGGAGGCGTGTCTAATGTGTGGGCACTATGGGCAATGTAGTTTTTTATACTGTTTATAAAGAAAATATGCATTTTCATTGGCTGCTGTGTTTTGCAGTAAAGATAAGAGAAGCATAATCTGAAGCCTCCGGTCCTGTAATAGAATGTCAGACTTCATTCTCACATGACTGAGAAAGATAATGTGAATTTACAGAAAATATGCTTTCAGTTTAGCTTATAGATCCCCTTCCAAACCACTGTGGGAAAAGCATGAGATAATAGTTTTCTTTCAAACATGATTCATGATATCCCAGCAGAAGGCTTTTTCACATGGTAAAATCACCTTAGAACATACCACAATTCCTAAAATGAGTATGGTACCATCAACAAATGATTTATAATGTAACTAAAGTCCTAAAACCTTCTATTAACTGCAATGCTTTTTAATGAGGTGCTATCATGTGTATTGGTCCCAATATGGCTGCCAACACTTCTTGAATGAAGTGCTGAAAGCCAATCAGATCTCACGATGAGATGTGTGGTTAGGCTCCGCCCAGATATATATTTTTTTTCTTTTGATTTTCTCAGGAACTACTGGAGGGGTTTACACTATTTAACCAAAAGCGTGATCTGCGTACCAGACCCTACCGTTTTCCCAAATTAGGTGTAATTCCGTTCAGCGGTTCGGGATGTAGCCGTGACTAATCGTCCTATGGAAATTCACATGGGAAAAACACATTTTGGGACCCCACTTTTTTCTCGGCATCTGCTTGACGAATCTTCCCGAGACTTTCAGGGAAGAAGCGGAGCGGGCCATCTTCTTTTAGAAATTCGCGAAGATTCAACAACTAGCGCCAAAGTTATTCCCAATAGAATGTTGCGGATTTCCTGTGGAAACTATGTCCTAAACATAACTACCTACTGGCGACTATATACATTCTCTGGAAAAATCATAGGTTTTAGCCACGTTATAGTTAGATATTAGCATTTAAAAAACCTTAGAAATTCACTGAAAAAACCAAAGGTTTCACACATGTTATTGTTAGCTGGACATTTCACTCATACAAAACCAATAAAATTACCCTGTTATAGTTAGTTCAGCTAACTATAACTCGCGCGCCCATAATCCACTGCTGATGACGTCAGATATTACATCACTCATGACATGGTCAGTGACATCACTCATGACATCACTGATGACATCACAAATGACATCACTGATGACATCACCGATGACATCATCCAGTGAATGTGTATCTGGCTGAAAAATAAATATTTTTTATATATGTATATCTAAAGGTCGATGGAAGAATAAATGGACAAATAAGTATCTAAATGGATGGAGGTTTTTGAAAAATTGATTCTATAAGTGACTTATTAAGTGTATCTTAGTGAATACATGTATTAGCGAGTAATGTTTAAATATTTAAATATTTATATCAGTGTCTCACTTTGTGTATGAGTGACTGCATGGGTTGGTGAGTAGCTACATGAGTGTGTATATGGGTTATTAGTTGATTTTTGAGTATCAGTATGAGTGTCTGTATGGTTCGGTCGGGGATATTACTTAGCACAAAGATGCAAGAATGACTGACTCACTGTTTGTATGTTGAAGACAGCATGTGTGCAGGATTATATGGGTGGATAAGTGTGTGTATGGGTGTGTTAGTGAGTGAATGACTGTCTCAATAGTGTCTTTATGAGTAACTACATATGTTTTAAACTAGTATATGGGGGTATTAATGTATATAAGTGAGTATATGTGAGAGTGAGCGATTGGAAAAGTTCCTGTATGAATAAGTATCAGTTTCTATAAGTGATTGTTTAAGAGAGTAAGTATGTGTACTTTTCTGAAGAAGTAAGTGTAGTGGTGTGTGTAAAGCTGTATATGCAAGTAAATGGATGTTTTATTTCCATGTGTGAGTATGTGTGCGAGTAACTATATGGATGAGTATTAGTGTTTAACAGGATGTATAGGTGTATGAGAACATATGATGAGTGAGTACATGTATGAGTGACTATAAAGAACTGGTGGTGAATGAATGGATGTGAATGTTGATTTTGTAATTACTGAATAGGCTCTTCTAACTTGTATTGGTATTTCCATTGTTTTGAATATTTTAGTTTTTATTTTTCAATGTGTTTATCATAGGTTATATTAGGGTGAGAGGAAGTCTGCCACTCTTTCACAAGGATGGTGTCATCAGTGATGTCATCAGTGATTTCATTTGAGATGTCTTCAGTGATGTCATGAGTGATGTCACTGACCATGTCATCAGTGATGTAATATCTGACATCATCAGCAGTGGATTGCGGGCACTTGAGTTATAGTTAGCTGAACTAACTATAAGGGGAGTTTCAATGGTTTTGTATGAGTGAAATGTCCAGATAACTATCACATGTGTGAAACCTATGGTTTTTTCAGTGAATTTCCAAGGTTTTTTAAGTGATAATTCGAAACTATAACGTGGCTAAAACCTATGTTTTTTTCAGTGAAGTTCAAAAGTTTTTTAAATGATAATTTCTAACTTTATCATAACTGAAACCTATGATTTTTTTCAGTGAATATCAAAGGTTTGTTAAATGTCAATATCTAACTACAATATTCCTATAACCTATAGTGTTTCTTAAGTAAAATTTAAAAACACATGTATACTTTTTATAGTAAAACAAAACTTAACAGTAGTGTTTTTTTACTTATAATTATACCTCCAGGTTTTATGGTATTTATTTTTGGGACAATTTCATCTGTATTTATCCATACTTTTTTTTAAATAATTGTATATCTGTTTACACATATATATTTTGGATTTTTAAAAAAAATTAATCTGAAATTAGTATATTTCCACATTTATTTTTTGCTGATAAATATGCACTCATGGCTGAAAGACTGAACGTTTTCACTCATGTAAACACTCTTACATGATAAACTATACACAATCTTCATATTAAAATGTGCAACTTTTATTACACAAGGATATAAATTGCTCTTTAAGGATCTTTTCTAAAAGTCTTTTATTGTTTTGACCCTTTCACTTTTAGAACAACAGGCCTATTGCCCTACTACTCATCATTGACAGCATTTACAAATGCTTAAAAAATAACCCAATTTCCGTATTCATGCACAGTTTAAAATAAATCCAAAGAGGAAAATAAATACTTTTCTGTTTGTATTTATCTGTAAACACCAGTAAAAACATAAATCAAGCAGCCCTACTTATAGTTTAAGAATATTTTCAACTAAATTAGCAGTAATTAACATATAAGTGTGGTAAAAGTATGACACAGCACCGAGGGTGAGTTTACGATTTACAAATGCTAGCATTTTTTAAATTAAGAAGCATAATAATAACAAATATTAATCCTTTTTTTTCTTCTAATGTTAATAATATTTTTTTTATGTCTTCTATTTAGATGTTTTTAATCATAAAAATGCAAAGAACACAGTTTACCGAGTAACACTTTTTAAACTGTCCAACGTATGTAGATAATAATACCTTATACGTGTTACTATCGAAATCGAAACCTTTACAGCTTCACAGTTTGTAACTTTTCCCAACACGTGAAGAAGTAAAACAGTTAAAACGTGAGCACGTGTAAACTGCAAAATGTGCCATCTAAATAGGCGGAGCCACATCTTCCTTCCGTAGACTACTAAACAACCAAAAACTATATAAACCACACCTATTGTGCAATTAGATTTGTTTTTGCGAGTTATTTCTGAGTCGCCAATCTGTGTTGCAGGTTCCGTTTTCTAGCATTGGACTCTCTTTATGCGTTAACAAACATATTCCGTAGTTGTAAGTTGGTTCAATATGGCATAGGCATAGTACTTTGGACCTCATTAGGATTACGATTAATCCGCATCCTCCTGGCCGGCGGAAGCCACCGCCGGGCCGGATGATGCGGATTAACCGCTGCAGACAGAAAAAAGACCCCCCGCCAGATTAGGATGACTGGGGGATTTTTTTTCCATCCACCGGTGGCATTTCCGCTGTGGAAAGGCATACAGACTTTTTTCCACAGTGGAAAGGCATACAGACTTTTCTTTGGGGGCCTGTTGTGGGCCCCCAGGGCTGAAGAGGGGGTGGGGGGTGCACATGGGGGGTACCTATGGTACCACCCTGCCTTTGCGTGCACGAAGCGGCAGGCACCACGCGGTGCCTGCAGTTTCATGCACGCAAAGGAAAACATGGTTTATTTAACATTGCAGAGTGTGCTGCTTCAAGCAGCACCCGCCGCAATGTTAAATATACAGGATGTGACCGCCAGGCTGGCGGTCACATCCTAATCTGCACGGAGGGACCGCCGCTGCCCCTGCGGACGTTCCCTCCTACTCTGGGGTGGCGGACAGATGCAGGTCCGTCCGCCATCCTAATGAGACCCATTGTTATAATTTGTGGCTATTTGTCAATATTTAAACATTTATATCTAGAAAAAAATGTATTGCATGTTATTTACTTTTTCTCTGTAACATCAGCAGCTTGTTTTTAGAAACAGATAGAATACAACAAACATTGCTTCTTTTCTGGCTCCTTTCAGCTTATATATTGCGACTTTTTATATTATAATATTGACACTGTACTTCGCTTGAGAGGTGTTGGTGACCCGTCAACGCAAACTCTAAACATTTACAATCAATGTCATCATCTTCCAGTTGTTATTGCGTTTTCCCCTAGAGATCATATATTGTTAATATGTATAATATAACATTAACAGTTATGGTGATCTCAGTGGAGTTCATGATCCGTTGTCACAAAGAGTAACGATATGTAAGCAAGGTCACCGGCTTCCAGTTTTCAGTCTGTTTCCCCCTTGTGATCATGTCCTGTGAAAATATCTACATAATATAATTCTCACTGTCATGATTTCAGAGGGGTTTATGACCCATCGCCATGAAGATCAAACTTTTTCACCTCCCGGAAAAAAGAAGTTCAGTAAATAATTACCGCTCGAAAGTATTTCATTATCGATGTTCTGTTAAATAGATAACTTTATTTTCCTTTTATTTTTACTGTAACAATGGTATCAATCGTTATATTATAATAAATTGTCCTATTGCTACAGAAGAGGAATGGGAGATTTTTCAGCGCCATCTGTAATATAACTTTCAAATATTAAACAGTACTTGATCAGATATTTTTTTCTAGAAACATATTTTATGAAACTGTTTTTCAAAAACATTTAGCTATCAAGCATACTTTGTTACTTTAAATATTTAATGAACCCTACATTTCTGAATGTTATTTTCTAATTTCTATTCTTATTTGCGGTTCCTGTTCACCTTCTCCATAAAGAATAAATAGGACCTATACTATATATTATAAGAGTACCATCCTATATATTCTTTAGTGAGTAAGTGATTTGTTAGCAGAACAGTCTGCAACCTCTAAGCACTACGACAGCACGTTCCTGAATTGTACAGGATACAAATTTGAAAAATAATAATGCATACATTTCTATGTAATATGAAGTCACTTGTATTTAACTGTTTTTTACTTGTTCTCTTGATCTCGGATAATGTAGTGCAGGAGTGTTTGTTGTAGCACTTCTATTCTACTTTCTCTAAAAGTAATTGATGGCCTCTTACTTCATCAAGAATGTGGGGCAACACTTTTACAAACTGTAGCAGAAAAAGGAAGGATATAGCTCGCTTAACTGATTTTTTATGAAATTCCATTTTTAATTGCCACCCCTTTCATATATACAGCGACAGTTTCTGAAGAAAGTTTATTTGTATTTGCTTAATAAAAACTGTTTCAAACCTAGACTGAATTTTTTGCTGCACAACCACACCTCCCTATCAGGAAAGTAAACACCACATTATAAGTAAATAGTACACCTAAGAAGTATGTCACCCACAAACTTGATAAAAAAAAGCAGCGCAAGACACTGTCATTTTTCTGCTGTGATTTATACACCACACGGCAATTATATAAATGGCCCTTGAAACATATAAAACATTTTTCCCTCATAATCCGTCTCCACCACCTTATGGGCACTGTACAGAGTTAATAGTGTTCCTAACCTGCCCTCCACTACTTTCTTTTCCCATACTCCTTTGGAAATGCGTCACAATATCAGTGAACCATTCCCATCCAATAAGGAAAAAACGTGTACTCGGAACACTTTAGCCAATAAAATGTCCATGTTGTTCCGCACAGCTAGGAAGGAATGACTGACAAAACGTATACTTTTAATACTTCACAACCAATGAACATTAAGCTTTGTAAAGTCCTGATTGGAGCACGTGACCCTAATACTCCCCGAACAGGAAGGAATCACTAACAACGCTTTGCCACTTACATCTTCTATGACTAACGGTTCCTATGAAAACAATATATAAATCTCCAGCACAGTAACTATTTCAATTAGCAACATATTGTGGTAAACTTCTAACCTCTGTGCTCATGCAAGTGTTCCATGAACTGTTACTATGGTAACAGGCAGAAAGGCATTTGAGAGTAGCGTTGAAAGGTACTGGCTGAACAAAAACCATTATATTTACCCTGGATCCTCTAGAAGACAGAAAGGAAAGCAAACTAAAACAAAACACTGTGAACCACATTTACAATCCTCTTGCGCCACTTGTGTGTCCACGCCCCCCTACAAAATTAAAAGTGTGTGGACCTCAAACCCCGGGAACAACCACCCCCCGGAGATTTCTGTATCGTGTGACAGGGGCTCGGTGGACCTCCGCCTGGTACGAGAGCCCTGGAGACCGCCACTGCCGATTCCTGCAGTGGGTGCCTACCCCCGGGACACTGAAATTTGCTATGAGAGGGCGGAAGTCTTGCGGCTCCCGCCCTCCCATAGCAAACTTAGTTTGAACTTTGATAGACACAGCAGTGAAATCTGTTCTCACTTTCAAAATCCAAACAAGATTGCATTTCCACATGCAACTTAGCATCTCCCCATGTGTAAAAGCAATGCTGGCTCCAGAAGGACACGAGGAGTCGGCGAGACCGTGGGGCCATTGTACACTCCGTCTTTTTTATAGATAGGGTCACGTGTGTAGTGACGGATGTACTGGATGGGTGTGGTGTGGGTGTATACCAGCCATGAGGGACTGTGTGTGCCGATCTGACAACTAGACCTGGAACTAAGAAAACACTGCAATGGAAATCTGGGCCATATACTGTTGTTGTGTTTTCCAGGTAGCGTAAGCACAGTGGGCAGTACCAATGTATTTAGTCTCTATTATTTTACACCTCCCCCGGGGCTTTTAAATGTTGGGAAGCGGGCCGCGAGGCTCCAGGACACTGCAGAAGCTGGTCTTGGGGCGTGGCAGTCTCCAGGGCCTTCGAGGGCTCTGGAAATAGGGTCACACAGTCTGCCACAACAATACACTAAAAAGAAGAGAAAGTGATGAGAGATGATATCTGACGTGTTTAGGCTTCAGAGCCTGGATAATCCTTAAATGAGGTCTTGCAGTGAAGTGCGCACTTATTCTGGAAGAAGCCTTTCTGAGTCTTGAGAAAGCAAGTCATCTTTAAAAATTGCCTCTCGTTGCGTGTACTTGCAAACATATCTGATTTGCTCGTATGTTAAAAACAGAAACTTTCAACATCTCTTTTTGATTGGTTGTGAAGCATTGTAAGAAGACTATTCACCTGTGAGGATTTCCAGGTGCTGGTGGAGCATGTGAGGGGGATTTGTGCAGCTTTCGTCATTCGAAAAGTCAAGTGTTATGGCTCTTCCTGAATGCTTTCAGTGTGGGGGTTCCTCTGATGCTGAGGGGGAGTACATTCCATGCCTTGGCCATGATGTACGAGAAGGGTGTGCCTCTTGTCTGGTTATCTCATTACAGAGGATTTCGGCCAAGGCCTGGACAGAGGAGTGGGCCCCCCTCTCGGCCACCCATTATAAATAAAAACATTCCCCCCGAGATTTGGCCCCCTGGAAGGCTAATTAACAATGAAAAGGGCTTTCTTTTTCTCAGCATACACCTATACCGCTACTCAAAAAAAGTATATAGATATTTTTGCCTAGGGGGTCCTTGTGGGATCCCCTGAGCAGTCCTACGGGGTCAGGGTGTGTCTACCTTGCCCCCTTTCTGTGTTTTTCACGTTTCTTTCGCTGCTTTCTTGTGCCTCGGTTCTACCAAGGCACAGGATGGCTGGCAACACTTCCTGGTTTGGAGTGTTGACAGACAGTCGACAGCCAAATAGCATGCAGCTCGTGCTTGTAATGGTACGCACACTATCCTCGGACAGCACTCGTACTGTACTTCGTTATAGATATATCTATGATTTTACTTTAGATTTTCTCAGAAACTACTGAACGGATTTACACCATTTAACAAAAAGCGTAATCTGCAAATCAAACTCTACCTTTTTGCCAAATTTGGTATAGTTCCGTTCAGCAGTTCGGGCTGTAGCCCGTCTTAAAGGTCCCTATGGAAAATTGCATGGAGAAAACACGTTTTGCCCCCCCCCCCTTTTTTCTCGGCGCCCGCTTCACAAATCACAGCTAAACTTTCAGGGAAGGAGCGGAGCGGGGCAGGCCATTTTCTTGGAGAAATTTGCATGTATTCGTCTACCAGCGCCAAAGTTATTCCAAATAGAATGTTGCGGATTTTCTATGGAAACTAAGTCCTAACTATAACTAACTACTGGCGACCGCCAGTAGGTAACATATATATAGGTGTCACAGGTGTCTTTGGGGGTTATTAGGAGCAAACCGCTAACATTCTATTTATTCAATACATTGTCCAGCCCCAGTGGGCGTGCCGGAGATGCCCCCTCAAGTACAAAGGATCATGGTATTCGTAGTCCAGCGACTCTTGAATCAAGTGAATTTACCCCATTCCATAAAACATTGAAAGCCCAAGTGGGTTGATGAATGTCTCACTGCGCATATCGCCACTCATCTGTATCCTCCAACAAGGGGCCCCACCGTCCAGAGCAATGACACCACTACGGCGTCATCCCGGTCCACTTCTTGCGGCAGTGCTCCCCCACCACTAGACCAGCCGTTATGGATGAGAAGAAAAGGTTTGACCTTAATCGGTGAGTAAGCAATTCTTTATTGGAGGTTGTAGCTAGATGAGCAGGAAACATCGGGAGCCATTTCACCACTATATATATATAGTGGTGCCGAAACGTTATGAAACCGACAAGCGATTAAAGAAATTGAACACCGTGAAGTTTGGTCCGTGCTTTGTGTTTCTGCGCCAGCTAGGAGTGTGTGGCGACGTGCAGGAAAACTTTGGTCGGTAATATATATATTATATATATATATATATATATATATATATATATATATATATATATATATATATATATATATATATATATATATATATATATATATATATATATATATATATATATATATATAACTGAATTTGCCATTTATGTTTTAACTTGCACATGTGCACTTAGGTATGTCGGCAGTACACGACAACCTGTGCACGTTAGGATCCTCCAGCATCTACGCGCCATCGTCAATAATGACCCAGCCTATCCTGTGGCTAGGCACTTCAAGGCAGTACATAACAACAATCTTGAGTGCCTATCCTATTTTGTTATCTCTGCAATTGATAAGCCTAGAAGGGGCGGAGATAGGGTCAGGATGCTGAGAAGAATGGAATCTCAATTCATTCTTGAACTAGACAGTAGATCTCCCAATGGCCTTAACAACACGGAGGACCTATATGTGTTTCTGTAAATCATTCTTTGCATTGGCCACCCCGTTTTGCATTGCTTTGGGTATTGGGGTCCTGGTTGGTGTTTGCCTTCCCCCATGTGATCAATACTATCTCCTTGTTGGGTTTTTTGCACGTAACATTTACTCTTTGTGTATATGGTTTCACGGTGATTCACTATGTATGTATCTGTATTAATTTGGGTACACTTATTATTTGAGGACATAGACAATATGCTTTTTCTGTGTTTCCTGATTAATATGCTTTTTCAACAGTCTGATTAGTGACAATGACATTCCTTTGATATTTATACCAAATAGCCCCCGCCCTACAAACATGCTGCTATAGTCGTATGTTTACATATTGCGTTGATTTGCACTTTGATAGATATGGATGCAACATTATAATGTTTACAATTAGCTTATTTTGCACAAAATCGTTAGTATTACTATTGATTTTTTTATTGCATCCATTATAACATTAATCATTTTTAAACGATGCACTTTGCACTTTTCTACGCAATTTTGCACTGAGAATATTCTGTGTAGGCGAGGGCCTTTTTACAATTTATATTTGGTATATTCTTTGTATATGCATTTTAAGCTTTTTTAATATCTCTTTGCATTATTAACCTTTATATCATGGGTCTTCAATATTGTCAATTTGAAATGTGGATTCAAACCAGTATATGAATTTTATTTCCGACTGTTGTTAATTCGAAATGTTTGGAAAACAGACTACGCCATGCATTACTAGTAGTTTGTCCTCGCTTTCCATTACCACGAGGTGTATGATGAAAAAAAGAAAAAAATGCACTTTTTTCACTGTTAGGCATTCAGTATTTAAACGCAAGCATTTCCAACTCTGATTTCTGTGAGCAAGGGCGGATGCCCGAAACGCGTCAGATTGCTTGGTTCAGCTTCTAAATAAAATCTGTGCTTTAAGTAAACTACTGGATCCGCGTGATTTCCTGGGTCGCTGCGGTCGGAGCCTGGGAGGTTGCACTTGTTCGATATATATATATACATATATATAAAACCTACTGGCAGTCACCACTATGTAGTAATAATTAGGACCTAGTTACCATAGGAAAATTGCAACATCTATTCCCAATAACTTTGGCGCAGATTGATGAATCTTTGCGAAATATTTAAAAACGTATGGCCCGCTCTAGTCAGCTCCTATCTTGAAAGTTTCGGGGGTGATTCATCAAGGGGGGCCAAGAAGAAAGAGGGGTCCCAAAACCTGTTTTCCCCATGCAATGTTCATTATTACATTAAAATGTTTTAAGTGTTACCAGTTTGTTCCAATCAAGATGGCCATCTTGGGAGACTTATTTTTTATGAAGTTTCCTAATTTCCTCATTTACTGCAGTCTCCTCAGTAGGAAATGCTTTCAGTTTTTCACTTTGATTCCATCAAGAAGGTATTCAGATATCTCATACATTTGCCATGAAGTCTGAATGATAGCACTTTAGTTGCTCATTAGATCACTCTAGTAAAGCTACTGTTCACCACGGATGTCTGCTGCTGGTATTAAAAGTGCTTGTTTCAGTCTGCATGTCAGAATTTTTTTATGAAATAGAAGATGATTTGATAAGTCACTCAAAATGTGCCCTACTTTTTCTTTTGTCAGCACTAATCATAATTTCTCTGGTAAAATAAACCCCCTCATTGTGGTCATTATTACATTAAAATGTTTTAAGTGTTACCAATTTGTTCCAATCAAGATGGCTTCAGGTGTGCTATACTTTTGTCAAAAGTAAGACAGTAAGCGCTCTAGTTGTTCTTAAGAACACTTTGGGACGTTCTGTCATTGAGCTATACGTGTGCTACATCTGGATAATATTTGTGCTACATTTGGGCTCGTTTGTCTCTGGTGGCCATCTTGGGAGACTTATTTTTTATGAAGTTTCCTAATTTCCTCATTTACTGCAGTCTCCTCAGTAGGAAATACTTTCAGTTTTTTACTTTGATTCCATCAAGAAGGCATTCAGATGTGTCACATATTTGACATAAATTCTGAATGTTAACAATATAGTTGCTCATGAAATCACTGTAGTAACGCGACTGCTCACCAGGGAAGTTTGCTGCTGGTATTCAAAGTGCATGTTTCAGTCTGCACGTGAGAATTTTTTAATGAAATAGAAGAGGATTTGAGAAGTCAAAATGCGCCCTAATTTTTCTTTCTGCAGCACTAATCATAATTTCTATGGCAAAATGATCCCCCTCATTTTGTTCCTTTGCAAAATAAATGTTTTGTGTTAACACTTTATTCCAATCATGATGGATTCGGGTGTGCCATACGTTTGTCATAAGTGAGACTATTACCGCTCTGGTTGTTTTTTAGAACACTCTGGGACATTCTGTCATAGGGCTATACTTGGGCTACATCTGGGTGATATTTGTGCTATGTTTGGGCTCTTCTGTCTCTCGTGGCCATCTTGGGTGTCTTATTTGTTATGAAGTATCCTAATTTCCTTATTTACTACAGCCTCCTCAGTAGGAAATACTTTTAGTGTTTTACTTTGATTCCATCAAGCAGGCATTCAGATGTGTCACACATTTGCCAACAATTCTGACTGTTAGCACTCTGGGGGGAGGGGGAGAGCAAGGTAGTGATTCCCTGCACAACTATGTCTTGTGGGTGGGGGTCCCGGAGCCTGGGACCAAAAACTGTTTTTAATTTTTTTTCCAGCTAACTCAAAGTGGAACTGCAAATACATTCTACAATAACAAAAAAGGCACAGTTTCCCACCGTTCAAATAAACCAAATAAATTAACACCTCAGTGTGGGACAGGGCCCACTGGGGGCAGTGGAAATACTTTAACCCCTTCGAAGCTAATGACGAGCTGGGCTCATCATGGCGCTTACCTGCCGTGCGCGGATGACAAGGCCAGCTCGTCATGATTAATGGTCATTTTGGTTCTTCAGCGCAGGACGGGAAAACGCCTAGCAGCCATGTGGTTAATAGGGGAAGGACCTCCCTGAGCCTCTTTGGTCCCATGGACACCATCTATATGTAGACAGTAAATTGGAGGGGAGGGGGGCATGTAGCCAGTCCTGTGCCTCCAAAGGTCCCAGGGACCTCATCCCCTGGGGCCAAAATTCCACATTATGGAAGGTGGATTTCAGCCCCTATCCCCGAGTCTCACTGAGGCCCCTGTCACCCCGTGCCCCCAGGGCCAATATTTAATTACAAGTGATGGGGCCTTGCATCCCCCACTCCCTGAACCTCTCTGAGACCCCGGGGACCCCATAGCTCTGAGGCTGGCTCTCTTGTTATGTCCCAGGAAGGCCATGCCTGTGCCACTGATTCAGTGCCCGCAAGAATGCAGGCAGGTAAAAATTGTGTGCTCTCACCTGATGGGAGCAGCAAAATTGGTCCTGCCTGGTGGAAGCACACATTTAATTCCCTGCCTGAACTGAGATTGCTCCAGTCTGGCCAGAGCAGAGGTTTGGCAGCAGGGCCTGCGTTCAACCCCACTCTATGCTCAGGCACAAGCTGTGCATGGCGTGAGGTTGGCTGCCGCAAGGGGTTGGTCACAGGGCCTGCCTGCAGGTTATGCGTGGTGTGGAGCAGATGTTTTGCTTGGTAATAAAATATTACTTTACGGTAAAAAAATCCCATGAATTCACTGAAAAAATCAAAGGTTAAATTGACTTTATTGTTAGGTACAGTAATATTATCTTACTTTGCATTAAAAAAAAAACCTTCAGAAATTCACTGAAAAAACAAAGGTTAAGGGGGAGTTATAATTCGGTGAAAATGTAAGTTAAAACACTCTCTTAAATGAACAAAACCACTGAAATTCACTCATTATAGTTATTTCAAGTAACTTGTGCCCTAATGTAACTATAACTCGCACCCTCACCATGTACTGCTTATGACTTCTCATCACACATTACTAATGACATAGTCTGTGTCACTGATAAAATCATTACAACATCGGAAATGACATAATTGACGACAACACTGTGGATGTCGGGTGCAAGTTATATTTTATTCAGGGCACGAGTTACAGTTACTACAGCTAACTATAACTGGTGAATTTCAGTGGATTAGTTAGTTTCAGATGGTATTTTTGTAACTAACAATGTCACCGAATTATAATGTCCCCTAAACCTTTGTTTTATTGAGTGAACATACATATCTATCTATCTATCTTTCTATCTATCTTTCTATCTATCTATCTATCTATCTATCTATCTATCTATCTATCTATCTATCTATCTATCTATCTATCTATCTATCTATCTATCTATCTATCTATCTATCTATCTATCTATCTATCTATCTATCTATCTATCTATCTATCTGTCTATCTCTCTGTCTGTCTGTCTGTCTGTCTGTCTGTCTGTCTGTCTGTCTGTCTGTCTGTCTGTCTGTCTGTCTGTCTGTCTGTCCGTCTGTCTGTCTGTCTGTATGTCTGCCATTCTGTCTGTCTGTCTGTCTATCTATCTATTTATCTATACATATATATGAGTGTATACACATAATTATATGTATATATATATATATATATATATATATATATATATATATATATATTCACTTAACAAAACAAAGGTTACAGGGACGTTATAGTTAGGAAAATCACTGAAAAAACACAAAGGTTTAAGGGAGGTTTAGTTAGGCTCAGTTTTCACTTGTACAAAACCAGTAATATTCAGCAGTTACCGGTACCTGAGCTAGCTATAACTTACGCCCCCGTAAAGCGCTGCTTATGACCTCATATTACACTGATTACATGGTCAGTGACATCACTGATGACATCTCAAATGACAATACTGATGACATCAACTAGTGAGTAACTTTTTTGTAAGAGTTTATGACTGTTAAACGAATAGGACATGTTAGAACGCATGCGTTTACAATGCATGCCATCACAAAGCGGTCATTACAATGACCTTGTTCTTACTACGCATACCATTACAACCCAATTCATTACCACAACTTGCTGGAGGGGGGACACTGGAGTTTGGAATGGTATAATTTACTATTCCAACTTCAGTCTGTGCACTAGTAGGGAAGCTGCTGGATTTAAAATCCAACAGCTTCTGTCACCTACAGCCAGTTGTTGTAATGACTTGCATTGTACTGGTATGCAATGTATCGCCTGTATTGTAAGCAATGTTTACCCTGTTAAACCTATATACTAGCAAACACAACAGGATGATGGATAGGGTGCTGAAACTTTTCAACCACTCACCCCCAGTCACAGATCTGTATTTAATCCATTATTATTTTGCTCACTATGCCACCCCAGTTTGGATCCAGCCATATGAAAAACAGTCTTCACCCTGTTCCTCAATAGAACGGTCCAGCCTTACTGGAGGTAACAGCAGTGCTTAATTTGTAAAATATTAAGTGCAGGTGCTCACATTTTTTAGGAGGCCACACCCACTTCCCAGGCTTCACCCATCTCGTTTAATGGCTCCACCCACATCCACAAACCTCAGAGCCACCTCCTCACTTCTTGAGTTCTGCAAGAAGCTAAAGACATGGCTCTTCATATAAGCACCTCGCGACCTCCTACTTACACACCTATCAGAGCACGTGGATAACCTCTCAGGTGTTAAGTGCACTATACAAATGAATATAACAATATAACATTTCATAATATAACATATGGAAAGCCTATGACAACAACTCAAAAGTTAACTCAAATTAGAGCATGTGGAGGAGGAGCTACGCGAGCATCAAAGATGGCCGCGTGAGCACAGAGCTCCCCGGACCCTCGCCACTCTTCGCACCTTATCCTGACAACATCCTGAATTCTTGAACGGATTATTGAAGAGGAACCTTGGCTGACTTCATAACTCTTTTCAAATTTTAATTCGGACTCGGGGAACCGAAATTACATTGATTCGAACTTTTGAGGCCCACCCTGCGGCAAGCCGGGGACTTGGCGAATTGTGAGGCCGGGACGGAGTTGAATAACAACGGCAGAGGGGTCTTCCCCAGTGGCCCTACTCCGACTTTCTGTTTCGTTTCTGGGTCCTGGCATGGTCTGATTGCGAGAAGGTTCCGCTTGGTCGGGTATCTGTCCAGCCTCTGTTCAGTGTGAATGAGACTTTATCATCTACGCAGTTGGGTCAAGTCATGTCTCTGCCTTGGCCGCACGAGCCAGTTTTTGTGGACTGTTGGTGCCTTGCCCGCAGGCGGCCATTTTCACTAGGTCTCGCGGGCCCCTCCGGGGCGCATCTTCCAGCATGGCAACCAGGGGCGAAGCCGAGAAACGGAAGACTAAGACGCCCCTTCGTGGGGGACGGGTCCTATCCAACGTTATGGACCGGTACACTCAATCCAAAGGATCCCCTGGAGTCACCAGCCGTACCCCGGAGGACGCCAAGGAGGACTCAACCGCCCCTACTGACCCGTCCCTGCAGGACATCATGGGCGCCATTACCAACATGAAGGAGACCATCGGCCAACAGTATGAGGCTCTCGCTCATAAAATTGACACAGTTGCCGTCGATGTCACCCTGATCAGAACCGACCTGTCTAAGACCAACGAGAAGGTGAAGTTGTTGGATCTGAAGACTTCTAGCCTCACAGGCGATGTGTCGGAACTTCAGACCGAACTTGGCAATTTGAAATCAGCTAATGATCTTATGTCCCATCGGCTAGAGGATTTTGAGAACAGGGCAAGACGCAATAACATCCGCGTCATAGGTGTTCCGGAAAACCCCGAGACTCACTCAATTGACCTCCTGGTTGAAGATCTTGTCCTGAACCACCTTGCCCCTTCTGGACTGAGCAAGTTTTTCGCAGTGGAGCACGCCCATCGCGTTCTGTGCGGAAAGCCTAAACCGGGCGCACCTCCGAGGCCTATCATCGCCAAACTTTTTCATTTCAGGGATCGTGATGCTATCCTGCAGGCGTCGAGGGTGAGCGGCCCGGTGAAATTCAAGAATTCCACAGTTAACTTTTACCTGGACTTTACTTAGCTTGTCCAGAGGCAAAGGATGGGCTTTCAGGGTGTTAAGCGACATCTTCGGGACTTAGGATTGAAGTAGGCAATGCTTTTCCCTACCAGGCTTCGTGTGGAGTACGAGGAACGGACATTCTTTTTCGACCGGCCGGAGAATGTGAGTGACTGGCTGGATTCCCTGCCTGGCCCGAACGACCGGACTGAGCACCCTGATGGTGCTGAGGGTGGTGAGCCTGTACAGAAGTGATGCTTCGGCCCCTGATCTCCGAATACTAGACATTGCTCAACTGGGTTCTATTTCTTTTGTATGCTATATTTCACTGATGTTCCCTTCTGGGTGGCGGGAGGGACGGGCCTCTTTCCTCCTCCAGGGTCTTTTTGTAGAGTGGGAAATGTTACGGCGACAGGCACACTGCATGTTGGGGTGGCTTTTTAGTCTATTGCAGGGGTGCAGGGAGGGGGAGTTGTAATGGGTGTTGGTTGGGGGTGGGATGGGGTGTTTGTGAGTGTGTTTCTCTTTCTCAAGGCGAAGTATTGGTTTCTTCTATACTTCGAGTGTTCTGCTCTTTGTCGGGTGACTCCTGTATTACTTGTTGGGATGGGGGGTAGTGGGTTGAGGTTAATATCTTGGAATGTCAATGGATTGGGTGATCGCATAAAACGGGGTGTGGTACTGCAGTATCTGCGTCGCTTGTCTCCTGATGTGGTACTTTTGCAGGAGACGCATCTGGTGGGAAATATGTGTCATGCTATGAATAGGTGGGGTTATCGCCTGGTTGCACACTCCGGGCTCACTACTGGTTCTAGAGGGGTGGGTATTCTGGTTCGGTCTTCTCTCCCTCTGGAGATTGATGATGTAATCCTCGACGACAGAGGGCGTTACACCGCCCTCACTGGTAGGTGGGAGGGTAAGACTCTTTCTCTGCTCACTGTATGTGATCCCCCAGGTTTCCAGACCTCCACCTTCTCGGACATCAGCCGTGTGATGCTGGAGCTCCCTGATTGCACTCTCCTTATGGGTGGGGATTTTAATTCTGTGCTTTCTGGTACTATGGATCGTCACCCCCCCCAGGGATCTTCCTAATTCCCAGTCATGGTTTGGTGGGTACTTGGACACCTTTGGTCTGGTAGATTGCTGGAGGTTGATGCATCTGACATAGAGTCAGTACACTTTTCACTCTGGGGCTCATGGGAGTCTCTCCAGACTTGATTACATCCTTGTGCCCGCTGCCCAGTCTTCCTCTGTTAGAGAGATCAGACACCTGGCTCGGGGCATTTCGGATCATTCTCCATTGTGGCTCTGCATGGACACTGGGGTGAACGTTGTGGGGCGGGTCGCCCCTATTAACCCCTGGTATTTGCGTAATCCCAAGACCCGTAACAGTTTGATAAAGTCCCTAGACCACTATTTCCTGGAGAAAGAGGGGTCTGTTTCCTCCTCTGTGTCCCTGTGGGAAGCTTTTAAGACTGTTATTCGTGGACAGGCCCTATCCTTAATTGCTGAAACTAAGAAAGCTAGGAATCAGGAGGTTGTGAGTCTTGAGGCTGAAATATTGGAACTAGAGGCTGACCTAGAATCAGGCATTACCCATGACAGACTCCACGCCCTTGGTTTGAAGCAACTAGACTATAAATCCCTTGTCACGGATGCTGCGAAGACGATGTACAGGGAGCAGCAGGGTAGACTGTACGATGTTGGGATAAGGCGGGTAAATTGATTGCGTGGCTTGACAAGAAGGAAAGAGCTTCAGACTTTAGATGGTGAGAGTGTGATTCACCCAAGTGTGATTGTGAAGTTTTTTGTGGATTATTTTCATGCTGTGTACTCCCCGGTGTCTGATAGAGATGAGGACGATTCCCATTCATTGCTGCGTGACATTGCGCTGCCCTGCCTTTCCGAGGAGGACCGAGAGTGCATGGAGGCTCCGTTGTCTGTAGACGAGATTGCGATCGCAATTCGTTCTCTCCGTTTGGGCAAGGCTATGGGCCCGAACGGCTTGCCTATTGAGCTGTACAAACTGTGCCCTGATAAAGTCGCACCATATCTTCGCGATATGTTCATGGAGTCACATGACCTTGGCACCCTCCCTTGTGATCAGGGTTGGCAACGATCGTGGTAATTCCCAAGGAGGGCAAGTCTCGGGATCGCTGCGCATCGTACAGGCCCATCTCCCTGTTGAACGCTGAGCCTAAGGTTCTTGCCAAGGTTCTCGCCAATTGTCTGCTTACTGTGATTTGTGACCTGATCCATCAAGATCAATCCGGTTTTATTCCACATCGGAACACCGCTCTCAACTTGCGGCGCCTCCATGGTGTTCTCGCGAGGGCGGGGTCTCTTCCAGAGCCGGCCATCTTGGCTTCCTTGGACGCCACGATGGCCTTTGACACGATAGAATGACCTTATATCTGGGCCGCCCTCGCGAAATTTGGTTTTGGTTCGGAATTTGTCGGGTGGGTGGAACTTTTATATAGGGAACCGCTGGCTCAGGTGGTGGTCAATGGTCGAGTGTCCAAGTCCTTCACTCTTGGGAGGGGTACGAGACAGGGGTGCCCGCTGTCCCCCCTGCTCTTTGCTCTTGCTTTAGAGCCTCTTGCACCATGGATCCGATGGGAGCCGTCGATAAAGGCATTCAGTGGGCCCCCGATTTTGAGGACCGAGTCTCGCCGTATGCCGACGGTATTCTTTTGTACCTTACCTCCCCTCGTAAATCCCTTAACGTCTTGTTTGACGTTCTCACCTCGTTCGGCAAGAATTCTGGCTTGGTCATAAATTGGTCTAAATCTTGTGTATATGTCATCTCGGGCGGCCTTCCTCCATTACCAAGTAGATTTCCCATTCAGATCTCTCAATCTGGCTTCAAATATTTGGGGATTTTTATATCGCTAGATTCAGCTGCCCGCTATGAGCACAATCTCCTTCCCCCTCTCCGTAGGTTGAAACTGGACGTGGTTCGGTGGCGTAGATTGCTGTTGTCGCCGCTCGCCCGCGCTGCGCTCTTTAAAATGATGTCCCTGCCTCGGTTTTTATACGCACTCCAGAATTCGTTCGACATCATTCCGGCAAGTTACTTTCGGGAGGTGGAAGGCTTACGTTTGGGACTGCCGCGCACAAATTGCTCTTGCTAAGCTAACTCTCCCCTGGTATGACGGGGGAATGGCGCTCCCGGATATCAGGCGGCACTATTGGGCCTCCCAGTTGTCCGCAATCAATCACGTAATGTATGCACCCAGCCCAAATCCGGCTTTTGAGATGGACAAGCATCAGTTGCTGGGCGGTAACTACAACAGGGCGCTTTACTCTCGGGCAGCGGGGAGGAATCTAATGGGACCCACTAAGATTGCTGTGCGTGTGTGGAATGATGCAAATGCGGCCATGGGATGGAACGATCGATTGACACGAGCGACCCCTTTGTATGCGTCGGAAAGATTGGGATGCCTCTGGACAACAAAAGGTTTTGAGAAGTGGGATATGATTGGTATAAGCAGAGTGGGTGAACTTTGGGTGAAGGGTGCGGTTAAGACCCTTGAGGTACTTCAGAATGAGTATGAGCTGAGTGACAGAGAGTTTTTCAGGTACGCACAGGTCTTCCATGCCTTGACGTCGGTCTTCGCCGCTGACACTAGTGTTCCCGAGTCCTCCCCACTTGAAGACCGTATACTCGATGGTCATCTGCCCGATAGTACGATTTCATTAATATATAAGAAGTTAATCAACAATCGGGCAGATCTCCTCGTGCGTCTCAGGGAGGCCTGGAATGGAGATGGGTTGGAGCTGGATGACGAAGACTAGCAGTCAGCACTGTCTTCCCAGAAAGAGGTAGCCATTCCCGCCCATCTCGTCCAACTTAAAATTCTTCATCGGGTGTATGTTACTGGTCCTCGTCTGGTTGCCATGGGCTACTCCTCAGATGGGTTATGCAAGCGCGGATGTGGTTTGAGTGCTACTTTCCTCCATATCATTTGGGAATGGCGGGAGGTGGCTGCGTATTGGACTCGAGTGCATGCTGTAATGGAGTGTGTCACCGGGGTTGCTCTGCTGCCTGAGGCTCGGAGATGTCTGTTGAATGTGTGGGAGCTGAATGATTACAACGTCGCTCAGGCCCGGTGGGCAGCCCTTGGGAACATGATCGCAAAGAGAGATATTGCGCAGCTGTGGGGTTCCCAACGGCCCCCCACCCACAGTATGGAAGGAGAATATGGACTGGTGTATGTTTAGAGAGAAGACTGTGTATTTGGCTAGGGGCAAGCCTAGGGCGTGGAATAGAATCTGGGGCCAATGGAATGCTTATCGAGGGAACATCTGTACACCCCCGTTTGAGGAAAATATGGACATTTTTCTATCCCCCTGATCCAACATTCCTGGAATAATCTACTCTTTTTCCTGATTTTCTGACTTCCCCACTGACTCCCCCCCCTGACCATCTCCATTGCTTATCTGGTTGTTCATCTTGTATCGAGGGTACCTCCTGTTGGAGCACGACTTCGTCCATAAGGCTTTCCGCCTTGGGATTTATTTTTTTTTTTATTTTTTTTTGTTCTTTTCTAAAAAACAAAAATAACTACATCCTGATTCCATCCTGTGTTGCTTAGAATTGTATCCTGTATTTTTGCCGGACCTCTAGGGGATCGGCCGCTGCTTTGTGATATTCAATGACTGTTTTTCTGTGCTCTAGCGGCCGGCCCCTGTGGTTGTAGGCCCATACTTGTAACCATTTTTGAATTGCACAATAAAGTTTAAAAAAAAAAAAATTGAGAATGTGTGTACATCTCAATATGCAGCGTTTGGAAAGGTCAAATGAGGACTTAAGGCAGCATTGCAAACTAAGTGAAATGTGCTTGTATTGTGCTGTTTGAAAGAAAGGAACGGATTAAGGAAGAAATACATTAAATAACTCAGCAACAAATGCAGGCAGGAAGGGGAGTACTGGAGTGAGGAAATAATTAAGTAATTGATGAAAAAAGGCGGAAATAAGAAAAGAATGTGAAAGGAAGAAATTATAAGATAGAGGGAGAAAGGATGTGAACGATGTGTGATGGATGAATAGAAAGATGAAAGATGGAAGAAAAGCAAAAGGAAGGGTTAAAAATGCCAAAGGAAGACATTGAAGAAGGGGTGAAGGAAGGAGCAGGAAACAAATTAAGTAAAAAAGGAATGAAGGAAGAAGAAAATAATGCTCCAAGGAAGGAAGAATGGAGAATGAATGTGGATAGAAGGAAACAAGAATGGAAAGTAGAAAGTTACTGGGTCAAGTAGGGACAGAGGGAATAATGACAGTGTTCTATTGCAAAGAAATTGAAAAACAAAAGATTAAAATGCATTTCTGTGTCCATAACACACCATATATGTTTGTAGAGCACAAATGTACCAGAGAGGGTCTTGACACTAAATTAAACATGTTGTTATACAGCTCATGGCACTAATTTTATCGACCTCAGAAAGATGAAAGACTGAGTGGCCACACCAAGATTTACATTTATGTTTCAGCTCTCAAACATGGATTCCTGGAGTGGATATAAAGATATGTGCAAGAAGAAAAAACATAAAAGGTCGAGTGAGGAAGTAGGAGAGGTCTGAAGGCAAGATAAATATGATAGACAAGGAATGTGAAGAGAAGTGTGGAAAGCAGAGATTGGGAGTGCATGATTGGAGTGGAACATGATGAGAGTTAAAAGTGGAAAGAGGAAAAGGCAAGGGAAGAAGATAAGACAGCTGGAGCACATGAAAGGAGAGTGGAAGGGAAAGATGGGATGGTAGAAAATGAAAGCAGTTAGTTTGGGGAGGTGGCAATTAAGAGGAAACGCTGACATAGGGCAGAAAATGAAGGGAAAATGGAGACAAGGGAATGAGTGAGATGTGAAGGGGGAAAAAAAGCAGACACGGAGGGAGAGCAGGAAATAAAGTACACCTCTGCTTCATTAAATAAACAGTAATTAATGTTGTAAAGTTGAGGGGTGACAGGGCTGTATCATTCTTGGGTCTGTCTCATCAATGCATAGCTGTGCTGTCTAAGACTCACAATAGCGATTTTTTTAACTGCGTTAAGATTTTATGACATCAAAGATGTTTTGTGGCATCACAATAGGTATTCTTGATAAAAGATAATAGAGTGTCAGTTATGCCATCAGGATAAAGCTTTGATGGAGAATCAGGCTCTCATGCTTCAAACAAATAGTTGTATTACACAATCAGGCTATAAGTCACAACATCCCACTGCCACCTTTTTCAAATTTAAGTCAGAAACTCAACTCCTTTCAGAGAGGCTTCCACATGCACTTTTGAATAATGCACAAAATGCAATGAAGTCTGCCCTGCTGTTGTTGAGATGTGAGCATATACCCCCTCCCTTCAAACCTCCACCCCAAATGTAATTGCCACATTCACTGCACTTTCTTGGGTTGCCACCGGATCGGTTTCTAATGGCACCAATGCTATTTTAATGTTAAGGCCGGTACATAAATAAGCAGAATCACCTAAAGCCAGGTTTTTTTAGTCCTTATCTGTACACACTTTAAGAGGTGAGCGCTGAGTTAAGGATCCTTGACTAATAATTAAGTAATAAAAGATAAGAGTCAGGTTACAAATGAATAAATACAATTTAGTGCCAAGTTTTTTTTTTATAGAGTTTTATATAGCTCGAACTAGACCCAAAGCTATCGGGTATCAGAACGCTTTACATGAGCTCCAGTTGTGTTACACAAGAATACATCCATTTTTGTTAGGCACGGGGAGATTAAGTGATTTGCCCAGAATCACAGGATGTTGAGCGTCGTTGCCGAGACCAGGTGCGAGGTCGACAGCTGCAAGGCTACATCCTCTTCCCAAAAGTTCTATTTAGTATCACGCCTGGGTTTTTGCACTCTTAAAATAGCAACGAATGGTCGGTATATTACTCTTGGAAAGGTAGCAATCCACATGTTCTAATGAAGACCCCCTCCCCTATTCATGAATTCTAATTCAAAGGGGGTTATTTCTACCTCTCCATGAAGACAGGTACATTTTTAAAGCTCACAGAGGAGAGGATGAGTCCTGCACCCACCTCTCACATAAAACACTATATTCAAGCATTGCATATCAAAGATTGTTGGTTTCTTACCTTTGAAACAAAGCACAGTGTTTGCTCAGAGCCCAAAGTGCAAGGAGGTGGCAAAAATCACACAGCCTCACTTTGTGCCTCTTCCTCTTCTCACACCATCCAAACAGTGGCGTACAAATCCTTACCCCCCCCCCCCCCCCTCCCACCCCCCTGCAAGGTATCCTATTGGGACCCCTGTCACATCTAGAGTTCACTAGTACTCCACCTATTTGCACACCTCTGTGAAAAGGCCTCACAACATGCAACAGACTCCCAATTTGTCTTTAGACAGCAAAGGTGTTGCAAAGATTCCACTGATCTCAAAAGAGATTTCTTTAGGCAGAAGAGAGTATTAAGCACAGAGTATAGCAGTTTCAGGTTTACGTAATAAGAAAGCCATGGAATGTTAACATGCCTGCTGCTTAGCGGTGTGAAAGATAATGTCACGCTCCATCATCCATGTATCATAGCTTAGCAGGTTCATGTGCTTGCTGCTGTGATTCACATGTAAATTTCAGCTCACAAGGCATACAGTTTAATCTTTGAGGTGCTATGTCAAGCTTTCATTGTTGAATTCAATGTCAGTGTAGTGAGAAAGAATACAAATTACATCCACCAAAAGTGGAAACAATAGTGTGCCCTGAACATCTACTTCTCCAGATGCAGAAACATGTTCTGCAGTTGCCCTACTGACCCGACCGATAATTAAAGTATTCAAAGACAAAAATCCCATGCTAGAATTTGGAGAGACCTTTTCTTATGTTTTTTTTCCTAAGAATCCTGTCCAGCCCTTTGCTTAGGGTTGACAACCTTCTCAGAGAAAAGTAAAGATTATCAGTTCATGTTTTAACATTCTGCAGAGTCAGGAAATATGAAATAAAAATGAGGCCAGCAGGACAGAGTTATCACTACTTTGATTTACCCTATTTTCAAAGCAGGAACGCGGAACACAGGCTCTTGCAGCACCTCTGAGTTGCGTGCATACGGAAACAGTGTTTGAAGGTCAGATCATATGCTTTTCCAGCACAGCCCAGCTCTTCAGTTTGGAGCAATCCATGTGTGTGAAACCAAGTTGTAGCTTCAAGGGGGTAGGGCCCGGCGGCCCATCAGTTCATCCACTGAACCAAGAGAGGCCACAGTCACTCCTGGAAGGAAAAGTCTGGGCCGTCTGCCTCAGGAAATTGATACATTTCTGTTCCTGAAATGACATTGCCAGCGCAGGGTCCAGCCTGGCAGCAGCAGCTGCGAATTGTTTTTTTTTTATAATAACTTTCTAATTCCAAGCTGAGAAGGGTCCCTCTAGGAGAGCTATTCTCTTCCTCCCAGTCCCCACCCCGCAATGCGGAGCTGTGGCGACCTATGTTAAGTCACTACATACCAAAAATGCTGAGAAAAGCCCAAATATGCACTGTCTGAGCAGCAGAACTTCTTTTTCCCTCTCAATCCACTGAAAGTTACCAATTAGCTTCCGCTTCCGTTCATAGTCGGCTGCAGAGATAGAAAAGGGACCATACACCATAGCAGCCAACAAGCATTGGCAATCACAACCAGTGAGATTTAATAGACCCGGCCCTGTAAATTAAGTGCAGGTGCTGAGCACCGGATAGCACCGGCACAAATTAAGCACTGGGTAACAGGAGGGGTACTTGGCCCCCAAGGACCATCAGCATCCAATCGATTTCATCCCCCAACTAGTAGTATACCTGGAGGCGAGTTTACAGAGTGGTGGACAACGCCTCTCAGCAATCCCGCTGTGGGGGACTTACTGGAGGTTACAGGAGAGGTGTTGGCTCCCAAGGACCCTCAGCAGACAGGGGGACTTCATTCCCCAACCAGTAGTGCAGCGGGAGGCTTGTTTGCAGAGTGGAGAGAGAAGGGGTGTGGCCTCTGAAGGCCTCTCAGCAATCCTGCTATGTGGGACTTACTAGATGTGACAGGAGGGTTTGCTTCCTCCACATTCCCTTAGCAGCCAAGGGGACTGAACCCCCAACCAGTAGAGCACCAGGAGGCATGTTTGCTGAGTGGTGGAGAAAGGGGTAATAGCCTCTGAAAACCTCACAGCAACCCACTGTGTGGGACATACTGGAGGTAACAGATGGTGTTCCTGGTCCCCAAAGACCCGCAACGTCCATGGGGAGTTCATCCCCCAAACAGTAGTGCGCCAGGAAGCGTGTTTGTAGAGTGGTAGAGAAAAGGGGTGTGGCATCCAATTGCCTCACAGTAATCCTACTGTGTAGGACTGGAGGTAACAGTAGGCAGTCATGGCCCCCAAGGACCCTCAGCATCCAAGGGGACTACATCCCCCAACCAGCAGTGCTCTAGGAGTTGTGTTTGCAGAGTGGTGGAGGAATGGCCTCTCAGCAAGCTCACTGTGAGGAACTTACTGGAGGTAACAAGAGGGGTAGTTTGCCCCCAAGAACACTAAGGAGTCAAGGGGACTTCATTCCTCAACTAGGGTAGTGTGCGAGGAGGCGCATTTGCAGAGTAGTGGTGAAAGGGGGCGTGGCCTTTTTGACTTGCCAGGCCAGATTTTTTTAAATGATCTTGTTTTGTTATGGGAGAGGGTCCACAAGGCATGCCTTCCATGGGTCAATTTCAGCTGTCATCCCTGGGACAAGGCCTTTTTTGAAATAGAGGAGATGGGTGGCACGGCCCCCCATAACTGGGCCAATTTCAGCCCTAGGTTCCCATCCCCTGGGGCCCAGCCTTTTTCTTTTGTAATTTATTTAACAGTCGGAGAGGGGGGTCATGCAATCTTCTCCGGGCTGATTTCGGCATTGGGGATGCCATCCCAGGGCCCAACCTCCATACTGAGTGCCCAGGTCCCACCCAAGGCACCCAGTGATTTTCGTCTGGGACCATGGGGGAACCTGATGGCCCCTGCAGTGCCTGCTGGCTCTCCACCTCCTGCGGAGTGGTCCCAAGGGCCCAGGGATTGTCCCTGAGGCCCCCCACCACAAACTGATCATGGCCCCAAGAAGGTGGTGGTCACTGGGTTGAGGGTGGGCCCTAAAGGTCCCCATAACAAAAGATTAGCCCAGGGAGGTGGTGGTCTATGGGGCATGGAGGGTCCAAGAGACCCGTCCATTTTATTCTGACATGAGGCCCAGGGGAGGTGGTGATCTTCAGGGGTCTGAGATTCCCCAATTTAAAAAAAAATATTCCCTGCGGAGGTGGTGGTCCACAGAGCGTTGATAAGCCCCTGGAGCAGGGTCCATGTGCCCTCCCTCCCTTATTATCGAAATGTTCCTGGGACCCAGCCTACCCGGGGGCGGTAACTAATAAAATGCAGGAGCACATATTTCAAAATATTTAAAAAATGTTTGGTCAGGATCACAGATCCCGTGAGTACTTGAATCAAATTTCTTTTTTGGCCCTGTAGGACCACCCTCAAGAGACCTGGAGTTTAGGGTATTTCTACCCTTTCTTTTTTGCAGAAATTTTACTGGGACTCAGCTCAAGCCAAATCCTGGCTTGAAGTGTTGGCATCCAATCAGATTTTAGCATGAGATCGGGAGGGGTTGCAGATCCTCTGCGTCCTTATAAATAGGATTTGAAATTTCTTTAAATAACTTTGCAACTATTTAACAGGTTTGCACCAATTTACAAAATCTCACTTTCCGGATAAACAGGCATCTTTCTGCTAAACTTGGAGCAATTCCATTCAGCAGTTCATTCCTATGGGCCTAGAGGCCCATAGGAATGAATGGGAAGACAATCGCAATTTGCTAGTACTCATTAGTAGGGGTGGGCTGACATTTCTGTTCTGCCCACGGAATGTGCGGTAATTTGCCCCTTCCGCAAAGAAGGCGGAAAATGGGGCAAATTTCCGCACACTCGGGGGTGGAAGGGAAGTTGGTCGCCCGCCGCCCGCCCGCCTCACGCCCACAATATTAAAAAGATTTAAGCCTAAGATTAAAGACACTTACCTTAGAGTGGGGACATCTCTTCCGGGTCTATCGCGCCTTCTTCTTGAAACTGGGCATGCGCAGTTTCAAGAAGAAGGCGCGATAGACCTGGAAGAGATGCCCCCGCTATAAGGTAAGTGTCTTTAATTATTGTAATATTGCGGGCGGGAGGCGGGCGAGAGGTGGGCGGCCGGGTCGGGTGTCACGAAACAGAAATTTGCGGAGAGGCACGGAAATTGGTTCAATTTCCGTGCCTCCCCGCAAAAATTCATTACGCAACTTCTGCCCACCCTTACCCATTAGGTACTTGCAAATTGCGAATGCAATTTCAAGGATGCAAGGGTGTCAAAAGGACACCATGTTGCACCCCTGAAAAAAGCATGTGTGCACATGTGGCGCACATACATGCCCTATGGGCATGTAAGTGTGCCACATGGCACTTTGAAAAAAGCAAAAAAGTGAATTTTTTAAAGAAATCGCAAATTAATACCAACTTGAAGTTGATGGTAATTTGCGATTTCTAAAGGCAAAATCGCACAACTTGGGTGCTTCCAGAATTGCATTTACGGAATCACAATTTGCGATTCATTACATGCATTTGCAGAATAAGGAATCACAAATTTTGCGATTCTCTATTGTGCAAGGGCCTTTTGGGACGATACATCCCAAAAGGCTTTTTCCTGTTCGCAATCAGCCCTATTCTGATAATTGGCCTGTTTGCAAACAGGAAATAGGCTTCCTACATATGCCCCATAGAGTTCAATGAGTAGACATCAATTTATTCTAGTTGCCTTGCTGTAGTCTTTCCAACATCAGTAAATACTACAAGAGATTTGTGCCATTTCAACAGAAAAGCATCAGTTATTTAAGCAAACTTGAGAATTAACTATGTTAACAGTTAAAAAATTCCATAAATAAATTATTAACTGCCATGACCCTTTTAAACAACTCACTATCCCAGGGCCATGCACCTGATACTTTCAAAGAAGCATCTGTCATTCCTCTCTTAAAAAAACCTGGAGCTGACCCCGAGACCCTCACTAACTACCGACCAGTTTCACAGCTTCCTTATCTGGCTAAACTACTTGAAGCACATGTAGCCAAAAACTCATCTGCCTTCCTGGAGCAGTCAGACTATCTGGACCCTCATCAAGCAGGGTTCCGTCCGGCTCACTCCACAGAATCAGTAGTACTAGCAGTCCTGGATTCCATGCGGGAGAAAGCGGATGAGAAATCACCCCAAGCACTAGTACTACCAGATCTCTCCGCTGCCTTTGACACGGTCAACCATAACACCCTGATGGACCATGTCGAGGCAGGAATCCAAAGACCGGCTCTTAAATGGATAAGTTCCTTCCTAAAAAACCGCTGCCAAGTGGTTCGCCTAGGAAACTTCTCAACTCCCAAGATCGAAAACACCTGTGGGGTCCCCCAGGGCTCCTCGCTATCCCCCCACCTGTTTAACCTATACCTCCTCCCGCTGATCCACGCACTAAAGGAAAGGAAGGTACAACTTTCAACTACGCAGATGACTTTCAACTAATCTTCCCAATTAACAACTCCCCTACCGCTGCTCACGAATTCCAGATGACAATGCTGTTCATCCGTGACTGGATGACAGCAACCACCTCAAACTTAATCCAGACAAAACGTAAGTCATTCTCACAGGTGGCTACTTGAACCCCTGGAGCTCCCACTTCTGGCCTAAAGAACTGGGACAATCCCCTGCTCCCTCCACATCTGCCAAAACATTGGGGATCGTAATCAACAACGATCTGACCATGAAAATTCAAATCGGATCAGTAATCTCAACCTGCTGTTTCCAGTTAAGGAAAATAAAGAAAATTAGCAGGTTCCTTAATCAAGAAGCAAAAACACAGGCAGTCCTCGCGATGGTAATATCCCACATCGACTATGCCAACTCTCTTTATTTTGGCATTCCGGCCTACCTCACCAACCGCCTTCAAATGGTTCAAAACCAGGCGGCAAGACTGATCCTCCAAGGTAACGGGCGCCAACACATCACCACTCTGTTGAAAAAACTGCACTGGCTCCCAATAACCCAGAGATGTGCCTTTAAGAGAGGATGTATCATCTTTAAATCCCTAAATAGTAAAAACCCTAAATTCATCAACAGCCTGATTAGTAGATACATCCCTGCCCGCAACCTGCGATCGGCCCATCTGCATCTCCTGTTCATACCTCTGTTCAAGCTTAAACGTGCCGGAGGGACGAGGTTTGCCACCATAGGCCCCAATTTCTGGAACTCTCTGCCTCTGGAAATCAGATCCAGCACTGACCTCATGAGCTTCCGCAGACTCCTGAAGACTTGGCTTTTCAAACTGGCATACTAATAACACCTCAGTAAAATTCCCTTAGGGTAGTGCCAAGAAACCAACCTGGTGTATGTGCGCTCTACAAATAAATATTAACATAACATAACCAGGGTATGAACAACCACAAACTTATTAATACAGGGCCAAATGTACTATAATACTGACAGCAATAAGTGGTCTCAAATTGCACACTGACGTTTTGCAACAGGTCATAAATTAGTGATGTAACCTATGTACAGACAATCTCCAGTCACTGCAGGACGCAGAACAGCTTGCCTAATGAATATTTATTAGGCAGGTGACCCCTTGTGATCTGTTACAAACAGATGGATGGTGGCTTGCAAAACACAGTAGATCATCATCCTTTTGTATTCCCAAATGTTTTTTAAAAAACTTTTTATCAAAGCTGCACATGTTCCTTAAAGCAGCCAAAGCTTCTTCAAAGCAATAGGAGTCTCCTGTTTGGTGGGAAAGCAAAGAAGGGTGCAAGCATGAGTCCCCTGGACCACTGCATACTCCCCCCAAGACTGGCAATATGATTCTCAAAAGGGAAGGTGTCCACAGTGAAAATATTCCTCTTTGCAAATTAGTTACTACTGTCACTGAGATGTCAGGAACCTACCAGTAGTTTGCAACCATTGATACATAGCATAATGAATCACAGTCAGCAACGAACACCCCATTCACGCCCCTTTCGTCCTCCTTTCATGCCTTTCATAATTACAATCTGGTATGGGTCGCTAAATCCATTTTGTGGGTCAAAAAAGTATTTCTGATTAGCAAAATCAGTTAAATTCATTGTAAATATCCATTTTGTGTTAGCAAACACTGTCATTTTGCACCCTTCAAAGTTTGAGAATGTAACATTTTATACATCTGGCTAGTATTGCCTTATAGAGCAGGATTAAATGAGGGGTGTTCCGCTCATGCCTGGTAGCTGTGGTTTTTAGCAACAGGCAGTGCTTAATTTGAGGCTGTGCTTTCTTGTGCTCGGCACCAGCACCTAATTGTCAACACCTTACTTAGAACAGTCCACCACATAGTGGCACTTCTTATCTAATTTAGAGATGAGCAGAACAACGGTTGTTTGGGAATACAATATACATTAAAATTGTTAACACCTACCTCCCCAGCCATTCCTTTAGCTTTGGGGACCTAGAGCAATCTGAACTGTCACATTTACATTAGAAATAGATGGTTAGTAGTTGTTTTGTCAGCGATGACAAGGGCAAATGGTGGTGCAAGCTGCAGTGGTCTCCTGATCAGAGCTCTGGCACTTAATATTTTACAAATTAAGCACTGGCAACAGGCCTTCCTCAGGGAAAATACTGAACCAAAATATCATAGTCAAGAAATGAGTCAGTACATTTCCTCCAAACAATGAAGGGAAGCAAACATAAAGTAATGACTAAAAGAACACTACCATGACAACATTTGGTAAAGGGGAGCAGGGTCTACGAATTTCTGAAGGAAAGGCAAATTGTACCCATAACAAACTTTTAGGTGTGTATTTTTAAACAGTCACACAAGGGCTGCCATGCATTGGTCTGTAGCAATGAAAAACACTAAAGCCCTCAGGTAATGGTTGCAAATACTTTTCTGTTTTTAAAAGACTTGGGGGCATATTATCAAGGATAGGCAATACATTATCGCCGCTTTTATCGGCAGGAAACTGCCGAGAAAGCCGTGATAATGGGCTTGATAATATGCTCTATGAATTCCAATCGAAGCCCATGTTAGATGTGAAGACATCTAACATGGGCTTCGATTGGAATTCATAGAGCATATTATCAAGGCCATTATCGCTGCTTTATCGGCAGTTTCCTGCCGATAAAAGCGGCGATAATGTATCGCCTGTCCTTGATAATATGCCCCTACCTTCTGTAAAATAAAATACAGCCCTACTCCCTTGAGCAGTAAGCGCCCGGGGTCTTCATTATGAGACAGACAGAAACTGAATGGGGAGGTACAGAGGCCGGAATCAACAAAATCCTCATGAGTTGCAGGTCATGACAAAATAATTAGTTAAAAGCAAGTGGATGGTGATAATAAAATAGGATAAACATAGAAAACATGTCAACTAGAGAATTCTCCAAAATCAAGACACCTGCTTTATTGCAATCTCAAGTCAAGAAACTATATGCATGTGTGTTCCAGGGCCACCTCATTAAATAGACTGAAACTGATAAGAACAAACACACCCTCTAGAACTCACACATGACATTCACAAAAAGAAAGAAACACTCTTTCTTGATGATATACTAGTCGAGGGACTGTACTGCATCACCCGTCAACCACTGTTGGCAAGTATTCTCATTAGTTATGAAGAGGATGAAGAAAAATGCCTAAACTACTTACCGGTAATCTTCCTTATTCTGATTCTCTTTTCCTCATCCCAGTACTTACATTATGAGTTATGTTTACCCATTGCATTGGTATTTCCCACAACCTTCATAGCTGTTCTCGTTCTACTATGAAGAACCTTACCCCTCCCTGTAAATACATCCCTCCTCCAAGAGCACTTCCTGAAACATCACCAAAGCCCAGCCATAAATATAATGATAAGAAGGCAGAGATAAAAAGGGAGGGGGGAGCGTTGTAAGTCCTGGAACGACGAATAGAACATCGACATAATGAAAATTACCTGTAAGTAATCTGAGCATTGCATCTTTATCTCCTTCCTTGTTCCATTCCTTACAATATGAGGATATGCCCATGCCTAGGCCTTCTCATCCCCAACCCAGGAAAGAGAGAAAAAAACACACTAGGAGTGTACATTAACTTCAAGTGAAAGGAACTAAACACCCATATATATTACAAAGGAACATAATGACTGAAAAAATAGTGTTTAACCTAAGAACTGCTCAAAATTACAAGAAAAGTTGGAAGGCAACTTTACAGATGACTCCCAGGCCGAAGCAGAGCTCATTTCCCTGAACCAAATGGAGCCTGTAATAAGAATTTCATGTGGACAGAGTAGCACACATTTCAGCAGAACAAATTTGTCCCACAGATCCCCAACCTATTCTGCCCAGGATGCAGCCCTGCCCCTAGTTGAGTGAGCTAACACAGTTTTCTGGAAATTTCTTGTGAGCATGTTTGTATACTAAGGACACACTGACTTAATCCATCTGGCCAAAGTGGATTTAAAGGACAAGCAACCCCTGTTAGCATGGCCAAAATTAACAAAGAGTCTGATTTCCTAAAAAACAGACGTTCCCTGCACATCTATAGGAAGAGTCTTTACCACGTTCAAAGATGCCACAGAATAGTCCGCAGAAGAAGATTCCAAATGGGAAAGAAGAAGAATTTTCTGATTCATATGAAATGTAAAATTATCTTAGGGCGGAAATTGGGACCTAAGGACAAATCCACCCTGTCCTCAAATATATTCAGGTATGGATATCAGAACTGGAGTGAACCCAACTCTACTTTTCTCTTAGCAGGTTATAGCAATTAAGACACCAACCTTATAGGTTATATATTTTTCTGATGTTTCTTCACGCCCTCAAAAGAAGTACCGTGCAAAAAAGAGAAAAAAGAGAAGACTAAGGGAAGGTCCCAGGGAAGAAAAAAGTATTTCACCCTTGGCCTAATCAAAAGAAACCACTTAAAAGGTCCAGAGGCTAACAGCCTGATTCATCATTGGGAGGTTTTGCGAGTCCGAAATAGCGAATCATAAGGAATCGCTATTCCAGACTCGCAAAACGGGATTCATGTAGGAATAGCAACATTTTTTGCGATTCCTACAGATTCCTTATTTGCGATTAGCAAATTGCTAATCGCAAATAAGGAATAACTCCCCATTCATTCCTATGGGCCAAAAGGCCCATAGGAATTTAGGATTGTCCTTATCCGTCGTCCCACCATTACTCCCTGCCCCACCACTCCAGCGGCACACCAGGCGCAATTGCTGTAATCATTCCGCATTCCTCAGATGACTTCTGTATCAGAAAAATCTTTGAGGACCGGCTGCATAGCAATTGAGTCTGAGGAACCGGGATTATTGGTCTCTTCTGGAACAAGGCAGAAATAATGTTTAGCAAATCTTGTCTCTTTGTTATCTTTAAGGGCAAGGGGGTACAAAAAACCTAGCCTCAGGAACAGGAGAAAACTTTATTCAGTATCCCATATAAAAAGTCTGCTGAACTCATCTGTCCGAGGTCTTGGAGAACCATTGATTCTGAAATAAATGCGACCCCAAAGAGACTCCCGCTCAAGGAATAGTCAGGATCACTGATTCAGGTCCCCTCCCCACAGGGCCACACTGGGAACACAAACCGGCACTGGCAATTATGTCTGACCTGCCATGGGGACATCTGGTGGGAAGCACTGCAGCTGCTTTTGGTACAGAGGGCCGATATTGCAGCACTGCTGCCAAACCAGACCCCTGTACCAAACAGCCCCCACTGTTCCACACCTGGCTCCACCCTTTGGGGCACTGGGAAAAAAGCCCAGTACCCACTACGGCCCTTTGTACCTTCCCCCCTAAAGGATGATGAGAAAAGTCATTCCCTCAAGACTTAGGCTGAAGTCTAGATCTGTTGAAGGGGATGGTATTTATCGTGCTCTTATTTTTATTACACCTTCTGGTCCCTTTACCAAAGCCTTTCTGTCTGTACTTAAAGAGTTGTATGTGTGTTTGATTCTTGAAGGATTTATGCAACACCTCCTCCAGTTCTGAACACTTTGAAACCTCAGAAAGGCATATGAAGGAGACAGTTCTTCTTTGATTCAACATTCCATCACCTAAAGGTGGTGCCTGACCATCACAACCCCAGAACACATCAGACAAAAATCTGGCTCAAACCTCCAGACTCTCCAACGGTTGGGTCTGATCCTCTATTTCTTGAATGGCTGTGGAAAGAAACTGAACAGAGATTGGGAGGTGTAGACTGACTATATTTTAGACCTTATATTTTTGTCCAGAGAATCAGAGACCACAATTTTCTCAGTTAAAAAGGAAGGCTGGCCAACCAAATTAGTCAGATGAAGATCAATAGACAATAGCTGGGGCAACACAAGATCTTCTTTATCCAAAGTATACAATCTACCAAAAAATCTTGAAACTGTTGCTTTATCCAGGTCCCTCCATTCTCTTTGTAAGAAGCCTTGAATGGCAGGGATAAGATGAAGCACAGGAGCAGTGGACCATTGAAAGTGAAGGTACCAATCACTGCTTGAAGAAGGGTCTTCCAAATCCATAGGAAGCTGAGGATTTCTAAAAAGATAAGAAATGATTGGTTTCATCTCTTCCCTTTGAATATACTTTCATGTCGGGGTGGCAATACTGTCAGGAAAAAGGAACTCTTCCTCATAATATTCAGGAGAGGCCCGGGAGGACATGGATGAAGGAGGTAAAAATGACAATTTGGAAGACGCTGAAGAAGCAGGCAATTGCTGAGGGGAGACCACCCTTCCTCTGTAACGTTCATGAACCTCTGAGAGCCACCAGCCCGTTTCCCGCACCAGTCATTGGGGAAGAGCAAGCTCTGCCATTAGAATGACCTCTAACCTCATCCAAAATATATTCTCCAGGAAATACATAATGCGAAAGATGATGTCTCTTTTGCAAATGTCCCGATTATGATATTATGGTAAAAACCAAAGTGAGCCCCAGGAGCTCAAAGGGAATTTAATAAGGGGAAAAGTTCCTTGTATAGAAGGCCACAAAATTGTGGGAAAATATATTACTTAAAATGTAAATATCTATAGGAAGATATTTTTAAAGAAACTTGCCATCAGCGAGGAAGGCACTGGTAAAATAGCAAATGAAGTATGTATAATTTCATGACCAAAACTTCTCCGAATTGAGTTCTAAAACAGAAACCCCAAACTAGATAAGAAAGACACTATGGTCATCCTTCTTCTCAACTCCCTTTTTTCCCCTGTAGCCCAGCTGCAGAGGGAAGAGAAGATACCCAGGCAGCAAGTAGAGGGAAAGAAAGAAGAGCTGTACCTTTGATCGGGCTAACCCCAATGATTAAGTTACGAAAGAGCACTTTCCCCTCAATGGCTGAGTCAAGCAAAGCACCTATTGTCAGCAGGCGGACTCTTCTACAAACCATGGGCCTCATTTATGAAAAGTGAAGCATCGCTGCGTGAAAATAGCGATGCGTCACTTTTCACGGTGCCCTCCTTGTGACACCAATGATGCATCATATTTACAGTATGACACATCATGGCGCAAGGAGTTACAGATACGTCAGTATTTGTGACGTATCTGTATGGGGCAAAAGTGACGCATTGCTGGAGTGTGTCACAAAAGTGACGCAACTCCAGAAATGTGTCCTTTCACTTGGGGCAGACCCCATTTGAAAGGGCCTGCGTCAGTCTTACGCCTGCTGTGAGGCAGGCGTAAGAAATTGACGCATTTGTGTCCTAGAAGTGGCGCAGTGAAATCTTATAGATTTCACTGCGTCACTTCCATGACCCTTTCTTGCGTGAAAACGCCTCCCTTGCATACATTATATGTGGCGCAGGGGTTTACAAAGTGACGCATGTACCTAGATGTGTCACTTTGTAAATATGGCGCAACAAGGCGCATTTTTTAAGCCACTGGTGCATCACAAAAAGTGATGCCCCGGCGGCTTAAAAGTGACGCATAGCCTCATAAATGAGGCCCCATGTACGCAGGGCCATCTTAACAGCAGTATAGGCCCCCGGGCAAAGCAGTGCACTGGGCCCTGCATACACAACCACTCACAGGAATTAAAATGTTTAGCGGAAAATCAGTGTTAAATTCTGGTCTGCATGTGGGCCCTATACTCGTGGGGCCCCGGGAAACTGCCCTGCGTGCCTATGCGTTAAGACGACACTGTTAATGTACATGAAATGCCAGAAAGCGAAAAAAATCTGTAGACATCACTGCTACTGAATAGGTTTCCACTGTGAGAATACAGGCCCGCCTGCAATGCGCAGCCCTTGAAGACCCGCTTCCTTGAAATGCAGCATGAAATTGCCCACGACGGCACGCAGAAGAAATCTTCAGAGGGATACTGAACAATGCGCAGGCAGCAAGACATGTTAAAGAAAAAGAAAAATGTAATGAAATCCAAAATTGAACTGAAAATCCTGAAAAAGAAAGAGATAATAAATAGGAAGATACCCACATGCTTCTAACGTCTGTGAAATTGTAGGAAACTGGTTGCACCAGAAACAAAAACAGAAAGTGCTCCTAGAGGAGGGATGTTTTTATAAGGAAAGGTACATTTTTTATATAATAAAAGGAGAAAACAGCTGTGTGGGTTGTGGGAAATACCAGTGCACTGGGTAAACATAAGGCACAATCTAAGGCATGGGAGGAGAAAGTAGATAAGGAGGTAATGGGAGAGAGAGATGCAAACACATTTCAGCATATTACTGGCATTGTTTCTAGAGGTACTGCTTAATTATGAACCTTATCAGCAACACAATAAACCCTAAAAGAGGACACATGAAACCCAGTCAGCTAGAATAAAATTATTATCTGCACTAAGATACACTTCGGCATGCTCCTTCTACAGCATGGCCTGTGCTTCCTTCCCATCTGGAGAAGTCTATCCATTGCATAAGAATCCATCCATTCATCTGCCACATTGTGTTGTAAACCAGAGATAAAGCAAACCCTGTGTGGCATTGTAACGATCGGATTCTCGGACCAGATAGAATCAGCTCATCAGAGCACCACCAACCCAGCCGGAACGTAATCACCTCCCTCCTTAGGACCTATTTACAACAGGTATCCATGTCTCCCACCCAAGGATGGGGAATTAGCAATGTACATGCCTACGTTTTTCTATAATATCACACTCATACCAGTTAGTCTCGCAGCAACTCAGGCCCAGACCATTCTACCCTGGGGCAGTCCTGATTATATACCATTACACGCTGGCCACAACCAGTGCTCACTCAAGCCACAATCCGGTGGGTATACATACCAGTATCCTCCCTGCTACTCTCTTTTATCTAACAAGCCTCAATCCTGTGGGTATAAACACCAGTGTCCCCCCTGGTGCTCGCTTAACAAGCCACAATCCTGTGGGTATAACGCCGCATCCCAACGACGATCACTTTCCTATGAATACCATTAGCTCTCCATATTGGGGAATCTCTTGCTATTTACTAAGGGTGGAATACTACAATATTATGAGTCACAACGATAACCGAATTAGATGATATGCGACTTATCCTCTACTTCAAGGGCTCCTCTCTCCCTCATTATTCAGTCACTGCTTACCTGATCGGGAGTTGCGTCCGTTCGCGTAATAGTAACTGACTAGAAGAACAGGTTACTTTTTCATACAAGAATAAGAGGCACATGCCGGTTCACTAAGAACTGGGGTACTTTATTTATCATAATAATAATATCAATATAACACTATACTATAACATATAGCCTGCAAAGGAAAATGAAAGGTTAGAATGTGCAAGCTACAAAGAAAGGGTCGACGTCACCTTATTAATATGAAGTCTGGACTCAGCAGTCATCTGGGTTCCCTTCTCGTCTGTGTCTTGGCTCATCTTTAGGGTCACACCTCTGCAGTCACGGATACACGTCTGCACCGCTATGCTCTGTCTCCTTCACCTCCCTCCAAGTCACTGGAACCTTCCTCTCATCAGCTGCTTTCTCTCTGGCTGTTCTGCACTACTCCTCTCTCCTCTCAATCGCGGACCATCTTCACTTCTCGGCTTCAATCTTATAACTCAGTTTCAGCCACTCTGATATTCGTTCTCTTAACTAACTGCTTCACTCTGATCTTAAAGGTCAAAGCTCGCCAGCTGATCCAGCTAAAATAACTTCAACCTTTCTAAGAGAGTATCAGCCTCTCGATCTGTCTCGGACTTTAAAATGGCGACTGTCTGCCCTGAAATAATTAATGGCATTGATGCTAACGGCTAGCTGCCGCCTACAGACTGACTAATTCACTGCCTCATACTTTCACTAATTTGGAAGCTTGTCCCTTCATGGAAAGTTACGGCCAGTAACTTGCCGCCCACCAAATTCTTGTACCTCCCAGTACCAAGGACACGTTACCAGCCAGCCGGCCTGATGTTGTGTCTTCGGAATGGAGAAAAATACAGTCCTTCGATAAGGGCCAGCCTGAGCCGGTTCTCTCCAAGCGAACAACACCTCGTAACTAAAACATTACATTTTACCTAGAAGCATCTCAAGCTGCCGGGGCAGAAAGAAAGATGGAGTCTCTTCCGTTTGAGGCCTACAAGGCCCGAAATAAGCATAACTCCATCGAAGGTATACTAACACTCTTACAAAAGGACGGATTATCACTAATACTAATGAATCTATCCCCTAATATAAGTTTATAAGCCCTGATCTAAGGAAAAGGGTACAGAATTATATCGACACGCCTTTTGAATAGGCTCTATTTACGGTTCTAATCCTTCCACTAGAATGATGGTAGACTGAAGTCACCTCCAATCACCTTACCTCAAGGAGGGGCCGAAAAAGTCGGTCAGAACAGGCATGCGATACCATCAGTGGCTAACCATAATAAATAAGACAAGCTAAGATTGACTTCAATCATGAACTAATGTTTAGCAAAATAACAATTATTACATTTTATTTCTTGGCAGAAGCCATTAACAGGACAGAGCTTCCTCTCAATAACTTTAATGCTCACGCCTTTAACTGCAACGACTGCAAGAGACACACAACCCTCAAAATGGAGGTGATAGGTGATGACTACCTACCACTCATTGTCCAATTGAAGATCTTCTAGAGGCCATAGTGTAGTGCTGCTCACCTAGAAATGAGTGGAGATCCAAGAATAATGTAAAAAATAATAATACAGGAGTTTTACCCAGCTACACCCAACACATGACTGCGGATATATGGCACACTTCACCATCTCACCCACCTGGGCCCACTCATGACTATTTTTCCTCTAACATTTGCACTTGAAAATGCCTTACTATAAATCTGCCATAGAGAACAAAGAAATATTAGCACACATTCTGATGGATAAATATGGTACATTTGGTCTCCTTTACAGTGGTAAATGGCAAGGCACGTGAGTGCAGGTCTGCCATAAATAGGCTGTACACAACAATTATTATTCATAGAGAAAAATGACAACCTCAGCCAGGTAAATCACATCCATTACTTCTGTATTACTCAGTAATTGTAGAATGCCTGGGAGTGAAGCAGTAATCTGGATACACATAAAGAGCCTTAGTATATAGCAGTGGAACATCTTAGTGATATACTGGCTAATGCGCACCAAATTCACAATCACAGCTTTTTGCCCCTTAACAGGGAATATGGCCTCCCTAATATGTCACAGTGGTCTGCAATATCCATGACACTACGCATAGGAAAAGGACCAATACCAGAACCTTGCTTGGTGCACAGGAAAATGCATACAAAGATTGCAGGGTTCAAAATACAATAACATGGTAGGGTGGGAGGTGCTGGTCAGACTATGCCAAAGGCAAGCATAATTATGTACTCTCCTCCCCACTTTTCATTGGATGTGCTTGTCAATACAAATGTTACTACTAAATGGTACCATATCCTTAATTTGTTAATTAACATTAGCATATACGTTTGTACAGACAACACTACAACCCCTGTGCATTAAAAGAGTCACACAATGCAGCCAATTAGCTTCAATTTGTGTAAGCCTCAAAGAACACTCCAAGTCATTTATTTACTCCTCGTTCAACTAGGCATCTTATCCATCTGCACTTAGATTGTCTGCTCTCAGCCCTGTCTGTGTCACAAATGTTCTTATGATCTCCTCTGATGATCGTTCTATCATCCTCCTCACTAGGGGAACCTGTCCTTTGTGGTGGACCATGGCTACACCATTTCTCATCATTACAGGGTGTGTGAGCCAGTCTGCACTTACATTCTACACTTACTTCTGAGCATCTTCTGAGTATTATTACGTAAGACTGTAGTTCTGTTTCTATAAGAAAGATACTAGGGGGTCATTAGGATCGCAGACGGACTTGAGTCGGAGGGAACGTCCGCAGGGTCTGCGGCGTTCCCTCCGTGCAGATTAGGATGTGACCACCAGGGTGGCGGTCACATCCCCTATCTTTAACATTGCGGCGGGTGCAGCTTCAAGCTGCACCCGCCGCATGTTTAAAATACAAGCATCGCATTTGCGTGCACAAAGCGGCAGGCCCTGCGCGGTGCCCGCTGCTTTGTGCACGCAAATGCAGGGGGGTACCATAGGTACCCCCATGTGCACCCCCCCTTCACCCAGGGGGCCCGCAACGGGCCCCCGAAGTGAATGTCCGTATGCTTTTCCACGGCGGAAAAGCTGCCGTGGAAAAGCATGACATTTACACCATCCTAATATGGCTGGCGGTGTCTGATAGACACCGTCAGCCATGTTATTGCTTGTCCGCCGCGGTCGGAAGCCGACCGCGGTGGAAAAGCTGCGAACGGAATCCCAGACCAACCGCCATCCTAATCTGGCGGTGGGTCTTTCGAGGCTCCGCAGAGGATTCTCTGCATCCTCCGGGACGGCGGTGGCTTCCGCTGGCCCGGACGATGCGGAGAATACTCCATCGTAAACAGCCCCTAAATATGGGGCAGCCCAGTATTCCTGGGAACCTGGGCAGCATAAACAATGTATGTGACAATGGTTCCTGTCCGTACTGACAGTTCTAGTGGACTGCTCTCTTCACTGAACAGGTCTGCCTGGTAGCTGCTGTTGTCCCCATGGTGGTTGCTGACACCTAGATCAGGAGTTTGTGGCCCTCCTCCATCCGCAGTTTCCCACCTGTGCCTTATACCTGGTGGTCTAGTGATAGAGCATCACTGCTCTGCTGCTGGACTGCTCTTCTGTCTCTATTTTTCTGCTTTTTCCAGCTTTTCTGCCCTTTTTGCATTTTTTCTGCTGCTGCCTTCTTTTCTGCTTTTCACCTTTTCTGCTTTTGCCTTTTTTCTTGTCCTTGTGCACTTTTCCTCATGCTTCGCTGCCCTTGCCGCTGCGATCCCCCTCGGCCCCCCCCCCTCCAGTGACCCTTTCCCACTCCCTGTGTTTCCGGCTTCCCAGGTATCCAGCCTCCAGCACACTACTTAATGGTAGCCACTGCGCAGTGAAGGTGCAGTCCACTGACCTTTCTAGTAAGTAGTTACTGCATATGGCCAACCACTGGTACTAGACCACCATCCTGTAGAAAATCATGGAGGTAGGGAATTCAAGCAAAACCACACAGAAACGGATGGTAATTTAATTAGATTATTTAAAATAGTCAAACATCGAAACAATTATAGATGAGTTTTTTAAATATATAAAAATACTAAATATAGATTTAATTATAAAATATTTAAAAACCTATATTTACTTTCAAATTTAATGTAATATTACAATTTGTTGAACATATTTGCATTTATTTTAATCCACTTTATATGTGACATAATGATCAATACACAAGGTTGGTGATGCTGTATCATTGTTTTCTGATTTGTCTAACATATACTAATTTGCACAACATATACTTATACTCAAAGTGTGATTCTCATGTTATAGTTGTACATAGTTAAAATGTATTTATGTAGAGTTAGCCATAGTTAATGTAGGTCTGAGTTTAACAACTCATGCTGACATTGAAAATACATTGTGGCTGCTGTGATTCAGTCTCCCCTTTCTCTCATTTCAAGAGTGAAACTACATTAGTTAGACTTAATTAAATTGCTGCAAATGTTTAGTTTCTGTGAGAAATGTTATCACTATGTACTCTGTAGAGAGTGAATGGTGAAATTCCACTGACCACCTGACCATGATATACCCTCCTATTACGAGATGTCTCTTGCAGGACACATAGCTCAAATCTTTCATTTTTCAAAGGTTGAACAGAAAGGCGGAGCCGTGGTATCTGGATATGCTAGACCTTGATTGGTACCCATTCCATGGTAAATGTGTGGAGCTTTGTAGATTGTAGAGAATTGTATGTTTTAATTACGTATTGCTGAGCTAGATAGAGTCATATATACTTTTCCCCTGGCTTGATAGCAGATGCCCCTTTCAGTGCTCTGGAGATTTGTTAATTACATTTACTTATGCTCATAGATTTAGATTCCTAAGCAAATCTTTTTCACTCACCTGACTGAATCTTGATTTGATTCTGCCTTTTAGATGCTTTACTTGCAGCCACCTCCTGCTAATTTTTTTCAATAAAGTTGACTTCTTATCTTATCATTAGGGAGATTCCTTAATGTAAAAGTGAAGCCTACTAATTTTGCCAATGACAACTTTAACAGCCTGTCTTTGTATTTGCTATTTTTTAAATCACGTTCATTTATTCTGACCAATACCATTTACCTGATGATTTTTGATTTATGACTAATTTGAATGATTTGAGCTTGTAACCTATCTATTAATAAACCATCAAAGTTTGAAAATCCTCTACTCTGTCGTCCAAGTGGGACCAAACGCTCTTTACTGTTATTGATGCATTGCTGATTTGTTGATGTTAAACCTCATCCCAGGACTAAAGATTCATACTCTTGAGTGCAGATTGTTTTTGAGTTTGTGCAAATCCAATTCCGCTGTAATAAGGTGATGGCTCCTTCTAGACTCCCTTGTGACGTTTGAAGCATGACTTGTGTTTCCTTCACTGCTATCACACGCCAGTTTCCAGCATTCTTCAGTTTGGGGGAATTTTGGTGTAACAGGAGAGGAAAGATCCATCCTCGCTCACTATGGCGCTCACTATGGCTGGAAGCTTTCGGGAGGTTAGTAATTGCCTTTTTTAAGTTTGGCAAACAGGGGAATCTGTCACAAACATTATAATCAAGGGCGCTTATAATACCGGGCATCTGACACATTTGTGTTGGAGTAGGCTGTCTAAAACTCCAAATAAGGCCCTGATCTTTCCTTCTTTGGGTAATTCCTAGTAGCATTTAGTGCTATATTTGTCTGTTTTGCCATCTGTTGTACTGAACTTCCTTGAATAATGTTCTGTTACTCCAGAATGGGAAGTTTTTGAAATTCTTATAGTATGTTAATGTGATCAGGATTATGTCTTTAGTGGTCTCCCATGAGTTCAAATCCTGTAACTCCAGTAACATGGTTTATAATTATATCCATATGTACCGGTACTGCCATCTGCCCCTTACAGAAACCACTCAATCTGAGTTGACCTGGGCTCTGAGGGGGGGCTTTCCCATTTCCTCAAATTTCTGATTTAGCAAAACATTGTTAGAGTATATTTAGGAGTGCTTTTTATAGTCTCTATTACTTTTCAAAATGGAGCCCACTCTTCCTTCTGCTTTTTCTCCTTTTTAAGATTGTATAAAACTCAAATTGCTTGTCTGCAGGGGTGGTGGTTTAAAGGGGAATTAGCCTTTATGGAAATAGCTGTCTCCGGCATATGTGTTTTATCGCCTCCCATCCAAGTTAGGGAGATCGGGCAGCCATAACCCAATCAGTGTTCCCCATAATGTCTAAGTACATGTAGTTCTGTTGTGCAATAATGGGTTCGTAAGGTTTTCAGAAACAATACATAATGCATCCCTAAACCCATATAATAGGTCCATTAGCAGCAGCTTGCTTTACCACAGTGTTTAAAAAACTCGAACAACTGAGTAAATTTTAAAATCTTTTTTAATAGGTGCTTATCAATTAGAGACATTGTAAACTGATCAGACCTATTAAAACAATGACTACCAGGACTTACTTATTCCCCAAGCCTGAATGTACTGTTTAGGGTGTCTGAGGGGATTGAAGACAGGGCTTACATTTTGCAGCAATTGGACCGGCATACAATCAGGTCATCATCTACCCACCAGCTTCTCTGACCTATAGAGCCCCAGCTCCTTTGGGACCTTCTTTTTATCTATTTTATTGGAGGGAATAGAGTTCTTTACATAGCAACAGTAAACATATTAGGGGTGCGTGCAAACATGTGTAATGTCATGTAATGTAATCATTCAGAATTATTAAGAGTTCCATGAAATTATACTTGAATTACAGGAGAAGAGTAATTCTGCACTTGGAGCTATTTATTGGTTAAAAAATGCCCCCTCACGTCCAAACTGGACATTGAGATGCATGAAAGAGTGCTAAATGCAACAGAACAAAAAAAGTGAGTGGCAGCAGCCGCTCGTGCTCACTAAATGCTCTCGTGGTAGGATTTGTCATTCAAAATTACTCTTAATCACATGAGCAGGAGTAATCGGGTAATAATTGGTAATTCAGGAACAAAAAGTGATGCGCAATTACTGAAATTACCCTCTCATAATCTAAATTCTGCCCAAGCCTAATACTTATCCCACATGAGAATGGATAGATATGCAGGTATATGTATTCTGCAAAGTTATAGAAAAAAAGAACAATATTTAAGAAGGAAGAAGAGGGAGGAAGAGATGATACTGTGAATGGCTGGAAGATTGTGAAGATGTTTGTTGTGAGATCATTATGGCATCAAATAGCAAGAGAGTCCTTAGTGAAGGAAGGTATTTTCAGATACTTGGAACTTTGATAAATGAGGTCTTTCTTAAATTAGTCATTTATACCTGGTGGGCTGTACGTTGGCCCACTAGGACAGCGGAGTCAAGTATTCTACTGACCTGGCAGGGCATAGCCCACCATATTTAGAGATATTTTCTTTCCTGACAGAGAGGTCTAAGCCTGTAGATGAGCCACTGCCACAGTGACTCCTCGCAAGGCCCTAACATTTTGGTGAGTGGCCACCATGGTTCATGTGGATGCTCAGCATGCTTCTTTGTTTTTAAAAAACAAGCTCCCAAAGCAGGATTTTGTTATAAACCAAAAAAAATAATAAACAGTAAAATACTGAGATTTGTCTCTCAATCGGTGGAGTCATTTGAAATATTTTCTGTTTAAGACTGGTAGACTTTTCCTGGTGGTCCCAGACAGAAATAAACATCTGCCTTAAATAATACTTAGGGGTGGGGTCTTCAAACTAGGGGTTGGGCCCACCTAGGGTGGCCTAAAATGATCCCAGAGGGGCGCCAGACTTTGGCCAAAAGAAGTATTATGCTGATAACAGTGCTTTGTTTCAGTGTGGGGGGGGGGATAGAGCAGCAGTAAGCTGTTCTGTAATAGGCCATCCCCAACATCTTTTGTCATTTATATACTGGCTGGTAGAAGATGTCAAAAGGGAAAGGACTCCAAATATTCTTCAAACCTCCCACCCTATTTCGAATACTCATGCTGTGGATAGTTTTATACATTAGTAAGGCCTGCCTGACCAGAATAGTATGTTTGGCAATAAGGTGTTTGACTGCATTTTTCAAATGGTACAGAACTTAACGGCAATGTTTAAATAAGTTAAGACATATTTAAGCTTTGGCAGTTTAAACGAATATTTGTGAAAAGATTTGAGGGGGCCCCAATTATTTGTTTTTCCTGGGAGCACAGCATTAAAAAGTTTGAAGACCATTTGCTTAGACTGAGTGCCGGAAGACTTTTGGGCCTTGGTCAAACCTTTATCCCAGCAGAGCAAATGGGGCACCGACAGCAGAACCGTTATAGTCTTCCTGACTCCAAATAGCGAGGGAAGGCCATCAGTTTAGCAGACAGGGTATGTGTCCTGTCCACCAAACTCTGAATAACCCCCAAGTCTTTTTTTGGGATGGCCAATCTATCCTGCGAGTACCATCTTCAGCGCTTTGTTAAGAGGTGAGGTAGTCTGGTTCTGTCACATAAAGTGCTTTGTAGATCACAGAACAAAGCTTAAAATGGATTTTGGAAGGAAGAAGGAGGCAATTAAAATCCATCAAGGTAGGACAAATGGTCTCAATCTTTCTTTGGTTGGTGATTAATTAAGCTGCTATATGGAACACTTCTATAATTAGTGTCAATGAGAGCTCTAAGATACCAGCATGTAGAGAATGACAAAACGAGGGCCTGAACTGTAGATAAGATGTTTCTTGATGGGAGAATGAGTTTAACTATGGGCAGTAATGTAAGCTGGAACCAAGCTGTTAGTGTCTTTTTCTTGATGTGGGTGTTGAATTATAAATAGAATTCAATCTCAAAGTCAAGTGACTTGTCGGAGGATATGTGAGGAGAAGTCTTTTAAATCCATATTGGTGAGAAACTCCGAGATAACAGGCTTAATGGTTACTGTGTTTATGAGGACATACTTAATCTTTGTTGGGTTGAGCTTCAAACAAAATTCTAAATATCCACTTTTTAATAAGGTTTGCGCAAGCGGGCAAACCAAAGTAGTAGCTCTGAAGGAGCTAGAGGAGGTCAAGGTGCTACTGAAGCTGGTTATCTTGTGTTCTTTACATATTTTCTTTTAGCAATGGAAAGCATATATTGGGGCAGTAGTTGCAGAATGCACCAGCTCGAGGATGGAGTGTTTTTGTGCAGTAGTAAGAGTGCAATAGTTTTCAAGGATGGAAATATACCTCTAATGGAAGAGGTGTTAATGATGGCCTCAATGAGGTGGAATGCGTTCCCCCACAGATGAGTTTTTTGTTTATAATTGAGTATAGGTTGGAAGTCAAGGGTTGTGTTGTCTAGGGTTTGAAGATGGACCATGACGCAAAAGGTTGAAGGTGAATGTGAGGTTTTAAAGTGCGGAAAGTAGAGTTGTTAAGTATGGGTCTGTATTAGATTTATGCCAAATCCTACCAAGTTTGTTTTGTTAACATTAAGGTCCCCGGTGCACCACTGTCTAGAGGGTTTTGCGGTGATTTTATGAATGAAACATAAGACAGGGCCATCCTGCATTTTTAGTATTGTGGCGGGCGGTGCTCTCAGCACCGCCCGCCACATGCTAAAAATGCATGTATGCATTTGCTTAAACAAAGCGGCAGGCACTGCGCGGGTGCCTGCCGCTTTGTTTATGCAAATGCAGGGGGTTACCACAGGTACCCCCCGTGTGCCCCCCCACCTCTTCTTTACTCTGGGGGCCCCCAAAGTGAAGACTGCATGCCTTTCCGTGGCGGCGATGCATCTGAAACAGCCCATGTTAATATGGCTGGCGGTGTCTATTAGAGACCACCACCATATTGGACCTTTTCTGCTCCGGTCGCAAGGCGACGGGGGCGGAAAAGCGGCGGACGCTCTTTCCGTCCGCTGCAGTACCCCCGCCGTCCTAATATGCCAGGGGTCATGTAGGTGTGGATCGCGGGCAGCTTGCCCCCGCCAGGCGGCGGTGGCTACCGCTAGCCTGGTGGGGGCAATCTGCCCACCATCCTAATAGGCCCCTTGTTTTTGTATATTTAAAAACTTTTTTACATGGTTCAAATAGTATTTTAATTATTTATTGTTTAACTGTATTTAAGGTTATTTATTAACCCTTCATCAACTGTGACTATTTCCTTTTGATTTAAAATGTATTTTTGGCAAGCAACATCAAAAACGAATGGTAAATACTTTTGTTCCCCAATGGGAGAAAACTGAGATTTTATTTATGTAATGAAAGTATGTGAATGTTTCTATCAGTTCTACTATACATCATCAATCACGTGTCAAAGTGTAGCAATTTAAATGGTCTATCGACATTGACAGCATTGTCATGTGATCAAGGTCCTTTGAGGACTGAAACGCGTAATGGCCGACATTACAATGCAACCTCATGCACGCAATTATGGGTCTGTGTCTGCTTTCCTGAAAGAAATATTGACGGGAGGCGAAAGGCTGTTCTTCTGATTGATATGTATATTCCCCACCCAGAAGACCCATAATAGCTGCCTGTGAAGGACCACTTGAGAACCTTTCCAAGTATATTGATTATTTTCTACAGACTCATATGAAGAATTTAGAATCTTATGTATAGGACACTAGTGACTTCCTTTTAAAAACTAAAGATGTAGCATGGAGCTCGGACTTTCTATTGGTAACATTGGACGTATGCTCATTATATACCTGCATTAGGCATATGGATGGGCTACGGGCCATGGAATATTTCTTGAGCAAAAGACCAATAGCATATGCCCATCACACGAGAATGTTACTAGATATGTTGTCCTTCTGTTTAAAAAAATAATCATTTCCTTTTTAATGGTCAATTTTATCAGCAGGTGCAAGGAGTAGCTATGGGGGCCAGTTTCTCCCCCAGCTACGCCTGTCTATTCATGGGCTGGTGGGAGGAACTGGTCCTCAGGTGAAAATACAATCAAATTTGTAAAGATCATGTCGTATCCTGGTTGCGTTTTATAGACGATCTTTTTATTGTATGGCAGATATTAATCAGAATGATTTTAATCTAAAATTTACTTTTAATATCAGCAAACACTCTGTGACATTTTTAGATGTACAGGCCTTAATTGTAAACAATGTTTTAACAATTACCCTTTTTAGAAAACCTACTGCAGGCAATACACTGCTACATGCTTCTATTGCGCACCCTCCCCATCTTATAAAGAGTATATCATATGGGGAAATGCTTCACATTAGACGCATATGTAGTGACCCAGCGGATTTAAAAAAGAAACAGTTGGAGAGTTGTGCACAGTTCCTAGATAGAGGGTATAGAAAAAAGGGAGTGGAAATGGCAATGAAAAAGTCCCAGTTAAAACCAAGGGATGAAGTCCTTGCCAATAAAAACAAAAAAATACAAAAAGTAGGCAAGGAAAAAGTGGAGCAGGTCCGACTGATTCTAACATATTCCAAACAACAGAAGGAATTGAGGAGCATATTAAGAAGAAATTGGCACTTTATCCAGGATGACCCTGTGATAGGTGAACATATGCCCTCAAACCCAGCTATAGCTTTTCGAATATCTATAAGCATGGGAAACATGCTATCAAGAAACAGTCAGGAGAGCTTCAAGAAGGATATCTGGCTACCACCTAGGAAGGGATTTTATAAATGCTTGACATGCAGAGCATGCCTGTTTGGTATTAATACAAAAACCTATAAAACAGCATTTTCAAGTACAAGTAAAGAAATCAAACAACACCTTACGTGCAAAACAGAGTATTGTGTGTATGTCTTGGAATGCGAGTGTCAACTAAAATATATAGGCAGTACAAAACTGGCAGTGCATAAAAGGGTCTTACAGCATTTGAGGGCCAGCACAAATAAAGATCAAAACTATCCTGTCGCAAGACACTTTCAGGCTGTACATGATAGCAATCCTAAATATTTAAAATATTTTGCTATAGAGTCAATACCAATGACCAAGAGAGGAGGAGACAGAGAAGCTAAACGTAGACGAACAGAAACAAGCTACATACTGGAGCTCGATTCTAAGTGGCCTGGAGGATTGAATGCGACAGAGGATCTTCATACATTTCTGTGATAACAAGCCTGTTTAAACAATGAAAAGAAGGAATGTTATCTATTTAAAGTGCATACTTAAATGTTTAAATGAATGGTATGCAATGATGCGTTTTAAATATATCTCTGTCTGTCAATCGGTTATCAGGGTATGGGACAGTAAATATAACGCAACCCTTTTTAGCTAAATTAAATTAATGAATACTGTTTTTAGCAATTGGTTTTAAGGTATTTGGGTAGTTTTTATTCATGTGTCTTTTAGCTAGTTGTTTTTAGCAGTATCATGGAGTAAAAGCTCAATTAATAATATTTTGTTTTTTATATGTCCTGGGAGAAAAAAACTTTGCACACAGGTTGACAGACAAATAGGATGCGCATTTGCACATAATACTTGCACATTGTTCACTTTACAAATAATCTCCGTTATGCCTCTACTATTTGTACTCTAAAGCATTGGTCGCTTTACAGCTCGATACTTAGGCACAAGACACTTTGATCATAGTACTGTTGCACCTTGGCACTTTATGGTTCAATGAAGTAGTAATTGAATCCTTTTGAAAACTTAGTACTGTAGCACGACTTGCACTTTACATTTCAATGAATTTATTAAATTGAATGGTTGTTTCTTTTTAGCTACATATAGCTAACTATAGTCTATAGGTGCAATAATGTGGTCAGTGGATGATTGATCTTAATCTGCCTGAAGATATTGCTGTTTAGAGATGCTTTGTTACTTTTAATTTTGTTTACTATTTATGGTTTAATTATACACAGAGGTGAGCACGTAACATGTTATAAATAATTGTTGCATCATAAGAAGAATAACATTGAAAAGTAAGATTTGATAATGAGCATTTAGGCTGATAAATACCTGGTTGGAGTGAACATCCTCACACAAAGGGTAAAATATATCAAATACTATGTATGCATTTAAGCAGATATTACACATGTATATTGAAATATCCCATAGTGAAAGATACAGATTACAAAGTATAAATCTGATTTGGTCAAGGTATTTTAACTTTGCATTATCTCTTCTATGTCTATTAATTATATGATTCACTAGCACTCTAAATTTGGTGAAATGTCTGCGCATGATCAGGTGATCAATGCCGCTTGGACGGCCGAAACGCGTCTTGACTGTGTGGAATTAAAATAAAATAATGCTGAAGCACAAGTTGGTCTATGCCCGTGATTTACGTGCCTAAACGTGAAAAGTTGCGAGTTGTTGCATATATATATATATATATATATATATATATATATATATATATATATATATATATATATATATATATATATAAATAAATATATATATATATATATATAAATAACTATATATATATATATATATATATATATATATATATATATATATATATATATATATATATATATATATATATATATATATTTTTTTTTTTTTTAAAGAATAAAACCCAAGATTCATTCAAACACATAATTGCAGCGTGCACAGTTCTACAAATTTGTCAGCAAACAAAACCAAATGAAAAACCATAATGGAGATCATGCGACTCAGATGCGTCTCATCAGAAAGGCAGAGTGGCATCAACTCCCTTCCACTGTGAGACAGCAACACATGCCTATCTGGCAGTCCTAGAAAAAAACGTTGATGACCGACATAAATACTCACACGTTCAGGATAAATAAATTGTGTGTAAAAGTGGTTAGTTGCCCTGACAGGACCTTGAGTCCACTGAGAAAACCTTACATCTTGTTGGAAGCTCAGGGAGTTTGCAAACCATAAATGAAAAAAGTGTGTCCGGATTTCGAGAAAGACTTCTGCAAACTGGGTCAAATAGGAATGCGAAATGAGCTTTCATTAGCTCACGGGCATCACTTCTAAAATAATGTAGCAATTATGTATTAAGTATGTCTCCAATTAGGAGAAAAAAATCCTGTTTTTACTAATTTGTGTTGTTTTCTTCAGAATGTAAATGTAGTGCCCTGCTGGACACATTCTAGTGTCCCAGCATGGACTAGTTTACCAGCGACACCCTTGAGGGCTTGCCATATACCCAACAAATGCCCATCAAACACAGGCGTCACCAGTCGGGTGATTATGCTAATAAAAGAGCTAGAGTGCACATACTCGAGGCCAATTCCATGTACAGCAACCGTGGGGCATATTTACAAGTCCCTAGTCCCATCGGAGCATGACTATTCTCGATGCTCCGGTGGCGGTATGCCCTGCACCTTATTTACAAAGTGGAGTTAAGCTACTTTTTGTGGTTTAACACTGCTTTGCAAATATGCTACTCTTTCATGCAGGTATCTGTGTGAAAGGTGAATGCAATTGGTGTTGCTGTGAGCATTCCCTTGCAACACCCATTGCTTTTGATCCTGCCCCATATTTACAAGGAGGTGTAAATCTGTGGCAGCGTCAAAAACAAATGCCATGCAATAGCATGTGTTAGAAAGGCCCACGAGGATAAAGGCTTTAATCTCTCTTCTTTTTTGCTTTTTCTATGTGTGCTACACTCTGCAGCATACATAGAAAGAGAAGAAAGCCATTAAATAATGACAATTTACTATTTCTCTATGTGCTGCAGAATGAAGCACACAGAGAAGTTACAAATCGCCATTGTGGATTGGTTGTATGCAGGAAGGGACACCTTCCTGCCCATTAACAATTGCAAAGGTGCCTGTGTTTGCACTAGGCAAAGGAAAACACAGGGATGTGCCATATTGTAGTAAATACAGCGCATCCCTAGGCTAGGGAAAACACAGGGATGTGCCATATTGTAGTAAATTCAGCGCATCCCTAGGCTAGGGAAAACACAGGGTGAGCCAGATTGTTGTAAATGCAGCGCATCCCAAGGCTAGGGAAAACACAGGGATGTGCCATATTGTAGTAAATTCAGCGCATCCCTAGGCTAGGGAAAACACAGGGTGAGCCAGATTGTTGTAAATGCAGCGCATCCCAAGGCTAGGGAAAACACAGGGGTGAGCCATATTGTAGTAAATACAGCTCATCCCTCCATTTTGAAAATGTCGGAGGATAACACACAGCGCTGCCAAATTTGACACAGCTCCGCTCTCCAACGTTTGGCTGTACATATGCCTCCATGTCTCTATGCCGTCCGTGATCTGGCATGTGAGCCAATAATCACTGCAATAGCAAAATCAATTACTGCTTAGACTCACCATCTCGTTGTACTAAATGAGTGCAAAAGTGTTTGGAAGATATCTGAAGTGACATACATTCGTAACACTTGTTTTTTGTCAAGAAAGTTATGGTTGTGTAAACAAAAAGCGTACATATTATTTCTATAAAATCCACCTCCCCACTGTACAGCTATGAACAGTGAGGTCTGCGCCTCTTTTGGCATACTCTTAGTAACAAAACCAATATAAAGCTATTTATTCTAACAAGTAATAACGGGCTATGCTGAGGTGTTTTATAAATTGCATTTCGTGGGAAAATGCAATATTTTTAAAATAAAACCATGTATTTTGTATAAAGTGTGATTCAATTTACTATTGCATTGCAATGAAAGGCACATGAATATATGTCCAAAAGTTTAAAGGGATTAGTTTAAACCTACCGTATCTTCTGAGTAGGCGGACATTACAAAGATCTTTCGGAATACTTTGGGACCTGAGGTAATGGCAAATTTCCCAATTGCTGACAGATGTGGCCGGAGTCCTAGAACATGGTGCTTCTAAAGACGCTGGTGGTAAATCCTCCATTGATAGTGTTCCTGCATCTGCAGAGAATCAGAGCTTTATACATTATTTCCCACCTCAAAACCGGACTCAGAGGGACAAATATCAGAATTAAAAGGTAATCATAAATCTACAGCCTGTAGCTGAATCACTAGAACTCCTTCTTCCCTTCATCTATAAATGAACAGATACAAAAAGGAAAATAGACCCAGAAGGGGATACTTCTATTGTTATGAAAATACAAAAAAAAAACAACAAAAAAAAACGATCCTGTTTACTCTGTTTTTTGAACATCGGCTAGTGGCTTGCGCAGGTGCATTAGCCTGAAGAGCTCATCTTGAAGCCAGGTGGTGCCAGCTGGAGCTTTCTGGAGGTGTTTAACAAGGTAGACAGGACAAACCGTTGGCAACAACTCAGGGCATATTATCAAGCATGAAACTGCCGCTAAAGCAGCGATAATGGGCTTGATAATACGCCGTCGAAAATTCCCATAGAAGCCCATGTTCACACCAGAACATGGGCTTCTATGGGAATTCACAAGGGTGTATTATCAAGCCCATTATTGCTGCAAAAGCAGCAGTTTTCTGCCGCAAAAGCGGCGATAATGTTAATGCCGTTTCTTGGCAATATGCCCCTAGACTCTTTGGGCCTATTTACTAGGTGGTTTGCGTTGCTCTTGCACCACGCAAACCATGGTTTTTGACGTATTCCCAGATTGTCTAGAACTGGTGGACCTGTGTTAAAAAGATACACATGAAAGTTCCTGCACAAAATAATCCTGCATGCAACACAGGCACCCTTGCACCATGATGCCTTCAATACAGTGCATTCCTGCCCTTTCTTGGTCATGCAATGCAGGGCAGCAAGATGACTTGCTGAGCTACATACATTGCATGACTATTTTATAAATAGGCCCCTATGTTTGAACTCGACTTGTTGTCCATCATGCTGTTCTCATGTCCATTTGCCTTTAAGTAGCCTGAAGCAAGATTGTGCCTTGCCCTCTGTGCCTTATACTTTATGTTTTGCTTCAAGTGTAGAGTGAACCTATCCACTTTTAACTGCTTCATTGTGTGTTGCACACTGGTACATCATCCAAAAATTCCAAAATATGCTGAGTGTAGAATACGCAATACCCATGTCATGTTAATTTCATGTTAATTTATCTGTTATCCTATTGTTTGTCTCAGTTCACCAGCCTACATACCTGAAAGCACACAGATATATCTAATTGTCCAAGGTGGTCATGACCTTTACTGCCACTCGATTTACATGTACAGTTTTACTAATAAAAGTGCTGCTGTTCTTCAAAAAGTAAACATTCTAATTTAGTTAAGCCAATGAAGCATTAAATAACCTGAAAACTTTGTATCCTTGAAGATGGCTGTGAAAATCGACCCTGTGCATCATTGCAGCAGCTTTCAGCCAGAAAAGAGTGCTGGCTATAACTGTGCTGGTTTGGTTTTCTCGTCGTTCCAAAGATTAGATCTGAGCAATGCTTGTTGTAGGTGAGTATCTATTGTACCTCTTTCTGGGAAAATATGGATGCAGAAGAATGTGTTTCAAACTCTTGAATGTGAATTAAGCGTCTTTGAGGTGGGAAGATGTCAAATACAATACATTCCTAAAGGTAATTGGTAAAAGTACACATCTAATACTTTGGGCATTGAAACTTTTTAATTCGTTTTTTTTCTCTGAAAATGAACAGGGATATTCTCAAGGACCGGCAATACCTACCGCAAAAGACAGTTAGCTGCAGTTTTTTTTATCACCATCAAACACTGAAAACTATTGCCATGTTAGCGATGTAGTTGTTGCTACTTGGCGATAGTATCAGGGAAGGTGGTGAAAACTGCTGCTAACATCAGCGTGATGGCGATGGGAAATCCGGCATGAGCATGCGATAACTACCGATAGGCCCATTAGCGGCAAAAAAACTCATGTTAGTCAGTCAACCTCCATTGTAAAATAGGCATAAATACCAATAAACTGCAGAATGGGGCAGCCAGGGCCAAGTGAAGCACACATCAACAACCCCTGCAAGCCAGCCAACTTCCAGGATGAAAAGGATGAGAGGCTTGATGCCTCGCTGGACCTGTGCGTGGAGTCTGGATGCCTCTCTGGACCTGTGCCTGGAGCCTGGATGCCTCGCTGGACCTGCGTCTGCAGCCTGGATGCCTCGCTGGACCTGTGTCTGGAGCCTGGATGCCTCACTGGACCTGCGTCTGGAGCCTGGATGTCTCGCTGTACCTGCGTCTGGAGCCTGGATGCCTCACTGGACCTGTGTCTGGAGCCTGGAGTGGGATGCAGAGGAGCTGTGGAGTCGATGAGCTGTGGTAGTAAACATTGATGCACGACGATTGCCCGCACCTGGTGGTGAAATCTGGCAGGGCGCATGGAGACAAGTTGCTGACCTGTGGGAGAAGACCACCTTGCGCACCTTGTAGCTGTCAATAGAAGAGGCGCTACTGCGCCCCAACCTAGGGAGGGTTGTATCGCATACTACGATCCACCACTACACCGGGGTGCATGGACGGGATTACCAACGGTGGGTGCTGCCTCTCTTCATCACAGGCCGGATGATGTTGGGCTGGCCGGATGCTGTGGAAGGTGGGGCCACTGATCTGCACCAAACTTGTGCGACGTGAGTGCTACAACTTCACGCTTAAGGGGGCCCTGCTACATCAGCTGCATCAGGAGGTTCACCAGCAGACTTGGCGGCGACTACTGTACACAGGCTTGTGAAATCCCTCCTGGCTGAGGCTCCTGCTGGCTGAGTCACATATTTGGAGATAGTGCAGCGGAGTGCGCCACAGTGTCAATGTCCAGGTAAGGAGAAGGTGGAACGCGTAGTACAGGATGCCTTGGGGTCGAGTCCCCCAGGCCTAGCACATGTAGCTGATGCACCCCCAGTGTCGGCTCATCCACTGTGGTGGAAGAGAGTCGCCCCACTGCTTCCAAGCAGTGCAGAGGAGGAACACTCATCACACGATGATAACTTACTGATGTAACGTGCTATGTTTCCATTGCGGGTGTGAGGGTGGGTTGGACTGCTCGAAGCACTGGGCAAGGCATGGGCGGATTGGCATGCACATTCAAGTGTGCAATGACTGTTTGGTCGGCCCACTCAGGCTGTCCAAAGCAGTCATGCACACTTCCCTGTTCTCCATGCCGGCTGCATTACAGTCTGCATGGAGAACATGCCCACCCCTCCAGCCCCTGGCTGCATGCCTTGTCCCGTTGCCAAATACCAATTCCACCGCCGCATCGCAGCAGTGTGATTGGCTCAGGTGAGGGAGCCTGGCTGCCTACTTCCTGTTCCTGGAAGCAGACGCAGGAGATCAGGAGCAACGAAGACAAGGGACCTGGCTTTGGTAAGACTTTCCTTATTAAAATTTTACAACACACGCTCACACACACATCCCCGCATCCAGGCCCCATCCTGTGTTCTTTCCAGTGTTTACCACCTCACAGCTGTCCCCTGTTGCATCGCTGCGACAAAGCACATGGGCAACCCTTTTCACTGCACCCTCCTTGCGACACCATGGATGTGCCGTATTTACTGCACGATGCTCCATGTCTCAATCAATGACAGATACATCTGGAATCCTGACATATCTGTCAACGCTAAAGTCACGCATTGCTGCAGTTGTGTCAGAAGCATGACACAACTCCAGCAATGCATGGGGCAGGTCTATCCCTATGGAACTGCGTCATGCTAACACCGGCCATGAGGCAGGCGTAAGGTTTTGACGCAGTGGCATCCTAGCATTGTCCCAGTGAAATCTGATAGATTTCACTGTGCCTCTCCTACTAGGCTTTGTTGCGTTAGAAAGCACAGCCTGCATACATCATACCTAGGCAATCCTGCTTTAGGTGAGGGCTATTTTCCTTTTGGTGGGGTTTCATCAGCTATTATATGTTTAACTCTAAAACAGGAACAGCAGAAAAGAGGGATAGGAGGACAATCAAGCTGCAGAGCAGTGACGCTCTACCATTGGAACACCAGGGATAAGGTGCAGGCAGGAGCCTGTGGGTGGAGGAGGGACTCAACCACCTGACCTCCGGGTCACAGGAACCAGCAGCAGCAGTTAAGGACAGCAACAGCAGCAGCAACCAGACGGCCTAGCGCTATGGGAGCAGGAAGTCCCTTAGGGGATAGCCCACTGTACACCCAGAAGCAAACTAACAGGGGGCAAGGAAAGGCAGCACCTTTTCAGAACTAACAGTGGTGACCGGATTCTGTGTTCCCCAGTGAGTAACGGCAGATCAAGCTGCATCCCCAAGAGCCTGGACCTGAACCGGCCCCCTGCCCCTGGCACCCAATGCCACCAAAAGCCGATCTCAGCGTCTTGAGCCAGTTAGTGGAGTCCCCCACCAGTCTTGTGCGGTGCCCTCGGTGATGTATGTCAGCCGCAATGCAGGGTTTGCACAGGGCACAGTGCTCATCACCCACAGGTGCTAGGCCTGGGCCCGACTTGACCCCCCGGCCTCCTCCGCTATGCATACCACCTTCTCCTCTCCTGGACAGTGACACCAGGGCTCAATGCGCTGCACTCTCTCCAAATCTGTGACTCAGCCAACAGGAGCCTTAGCCAAATGGGATTTCACTAGCCAGGGTACTGCAGTCACCACCAAGTCTGCTGGGAAACTTCCTGATGCATGTGATGCATCAGGACCCCCTTAGGCATGAAGTTGCAGCACTCCCTCCACACAAGTTCAACGCCACTCAGGGGCCTCACCCTACACAGCATCTTGCCAGCGCAACATCCCCTGGCCTGTGATGCAGAGAGGCACGGCCCATCATTGGTAATCTTCTCTGTGCACCCAGGCTTAGTGGTGGGGTGTGGTATGCTAAGCAGACCTCCCTATGTTGGTGAGCAGGTGGACCTCTAGGGTTCAAAGCTCCAAAGGGCACCAGGCGTTCTTCTCACACAGGCCATCAAATATCGCCATGCGACCTGCCAGACTTAACCACCAGGTAAGGACGATCGCCGAAGCCTCAATGTCTATGGCCATGGCCCAGCATCTCCAAAGCACCTCTGCCTCCCACTGAGGGACACAGACGCAGGCCCAGCGAGGCCTCCGGGTCCCGGCGACTGTCCCCGCTTTCAAGGTTTTGGCTGCCATTGTGTTGCAAGGAGGGTGCTATGAAAAGTGATACATCATTGTAAGTAAGTAAATATTTTTTGTACAATTTAATATAAACCTTTACAAAAAAGGAGATTGCTCAAGTAAAAACAAATTCATAAAAAAAGTACACTACAAGTTCATCATTTTTGCACAAAACATTAAAGATAGAAAGAGCTATGGGAGGAAATGGGCTAGCCAAGTTTTCCTTTTCAGCTTGGATGAGCCTTACTCCAACAGAATGTATATATCAACAAGTGTGCTTTAGTAAATCCTTAGTCCAAAAGTTGAGATATAAAAACCTAGATTAAAAGAGTTTAATAATTGCATTAATATTTAAAAGTCACAGAATTAATAGTTGCATTTATAATATTTGTTTCAATTTTATGATATAGATACTACTGGTCCTTCTTTACCTTGGGCCTTTCCAAAGCCCCGTAGTTTTCAAGGGGACGAAAGAGAACTTTATTATGTCAGGCGTTTCCCTGTTTTAAAATAAAAACAGGGGCCGATCTCGGGACCAGACAGTGTAAGCCCCTATTTTAGAGCTGTTTTATGGTGTGCCAGGTCTCTTCATTTTCTCCTCTGTCACCACCATAAAATGTACAAACCGGCATGTCAGCTGTATGTCTCTTCCACCAAAGCAAGCCTTCACTGCTTGCCTGCAGGTTCTTATCCTCTTGGTGTTAAAGATAGATTTCAAGATCAAGAGTCGTTCTAGGTCCTGACCATGGCAAATGCATAGTAGAAGCATGATGCTCCCTTCAGCTTCCCCGCAGAGGCGGCACTCAGTTGTTTCTGCGGTTCACTTCCATGGTGGTAAATGTGGGAGGACAGGGAGAATTCCCAATCGAAACCGGAGTGGTACATCATTGGTTTTTCCCAGCAATGCACCTCATTTCTTAACTGTAGCCCTGAATCTGCATTTTGTCTTCCTCTGGGACTCTGACTGGTCATCCTGGCTGTCAAGGAGTTTGGGGGGTGTTGTAAAGCTGTGCTGCACTCGGCCATGGCTGCTCCATTCTGCATTCCATTGGTTTTCATTCCTATTTTTTATTGGAGGTGGACCTATAGGCTATTTTTGCCTCTAGAGGCAAAAAAAGTCATGTTGGGCTGACTAACAGGAGTTTCTTTTGTCACTAATGGGCTTTTCGTCACTTTTCTCTTGCTAACGTCAAGATTTATCACCTTGACGCTAGTATTAGCAGCAGTTTTCACCACAGCTAGCTGTTACTATCACCATGTAGCGACGTATTGTAAATAAATCACCAACAGGGTGATAGTTTTTGGGAAAGGTCAAGTTTAGAAAACTGCTGCTAACTAACGCTAGTTAGCAGCAGTTCTTGTAAATATACCCACTAGATTCCCAGCCTAAATGAAACAGTTAAAGTGCCTCCTTCTCTGTAAAGATGACATCAATTCACAGGTGTGTTAAGTTGGTTTAATATCCATGATGTTATGATGGAAATGGGCTTGATTCAAGTTGGTTCACCTAGCATGCTAGAATAGAAGTATGTTATGTAGGGTTCAAAATACACGAAGGGGGTGTAAAAGCACTGCAAAGTTCCTTGCATATACAACAGTTTTCAGGCAACAATAAAACTGCCAATATAACTCTAGTCACTTGTGTTCCTGCTGGAGAGAGATCGAAGTTATGCCTAGTGGCAGTTTTGACTCATCTAAGGTAGAGCAGAGGGTTAATGTGCCTGTTGCAAAGAGCATGTTCTATGCAGATCACAGACCAACGTTGTATATGCAGAGACAGAGGTGGACTGCTTTTGTCACAGAGATCCTTTTGGTACTTTGCAGTTAATAAATTACAATCGTAATCTAGGTTACAAAGTTATGTTGTTTCTGAGTCTTTTATTATCCTCAATCTTAATGATGCTAATAAAGGTTTGTTTGGGTAGAAATACATTCTTATTATTAAAGTCAGTCCTAACCACTGTGTTTCGTTCTGAATCCTGAGTTTGTGTGATTAAAATGCTCTGACACCCTTGGTTGGTATGAGAGGTGCTATAAAACATAAGAAATATATGTGAGAGAGGGGCTATTGAGAGATGAGAGGCACTGCTGAAGGCTGATAGTGAGGAAATAATTGAAGAATCCCAATAAAGATTGCTGTATCCTGGTGCACTCTAAGGTCATCAGTTGCTATGCTTTAAAAGCGAATACAATTGAATATATAATGACAAATGTGTTCTAAAATGCAGCATTTTGGGCATTTCTTCAAAACTTTTTTGGGGGGGGAATACTCTCAAACCCCCCTGTAGTGGGCAGGCTGGCTGCGCTCGCACGCTATCCATTGTACGGGGGCTTGTGTTGCAAAGTTCGCCAGGGCTACCTTGAGTTCTCAGTCTGGACCTGGTATCCAAACAGATAATTGAAGATTCGAGCTAGTAACAAACTATGAGTGAAATGATTGCTGATCAAAAATGAATACACACAGATATATTGAAGGCGGACTGTAAATATGTGAATGCGCCTGTGCATGGTTCATGGGCTGGCATCTGTACAACCGCTTACGTGTACAAAATCTACACTCTGCGAACCTTCCTCATACAGAAATGACACAAAAGGCTTTACTCTTATATAGCATTTTCTGTGCCCTGTTTCTTACCATTCTGCTATTTATAGGTTCCAGTTTTTGTTGTACGTTTTGACTCAGGACGTTTTAAAGATACTATTTTGAATGCCACTCAAATATTGTTTGTATAAACAATCCTGGGGCATATCTATAAGAAAATGGCGCCAAGCGGCAGCAGATTTTGCAGCACCACCCTGCGTCATTTCCAAACTGCATGGATGCACCATATTTACAAGAATATTGTGCACCCCTGTGTTTTCCCTAGCGCTTGAGCTGAAAATAGCTGCATAGTGCGAACACATACACCCTTGTGCCATAGTGCAACTGTGCCTGCATTGAAAGGTGGATTGTTTATGTGCAGGAAGGAGCCCATTCCTGCACAAAAACAATCAATAATGGTGAGTTGCTACTTCTATGTGTGCTGCATCACACATAGAAGTAGCAAATCTCCATTATTTAATGATTGTTTTGTGCTGAAAGGGACACCTTCCTGCACAAAAACAATCATTAATGATGCTTCGTTCTTTTTATGTGTGCTGCAGCACACAGAAGAAAGCAAAAACAAGGAAAAATGAAAGTATTTTTCCTCATTGCGTCAATCTAACGCCTGCTTTTGCATGGTGTTAGTTTCTGGCGCTCCCTTAGAATTACAGATCCTTATAAATCTGGGGCAGCGTCAAAAAGCAATGGCTGTTGTGGAGAAACGCCAAAAGAAACAACGATAGCACGCCCCTTTGACACAGATACCTCCATGAAAGGGAACCATCAGCCTGATTCATCATTGGGCCGTTTTGCGAGTCTGAAATAGCGATTCATAAGGAATCGCTATTCCAGACTCGCAAAACGGTATTCATGTAGGAATCGCAAAAAAAAATGTGATTCCAACACATTCCTTATTTGCGATTAGCAAATTGCTAATCGCAAATAAGGAAAAACTCCCCATTCATTCCTATGGGCCAAAAGGCCCATAGGAATGAATGGGGAGTTATTCCTTATTTGCGATTAGCAATTTGCTAATCGCAAATAAGATAGCGATTTCAAGGGTGCCAGGGGTGTCCAAAGGACACCCTGTAGCACCCCTTAAATGCACATTTGAACAGGTGTTGCGCACACACATGTCCAAAGGACATGTGTGTGTGTAACATGCAAAAGAAAAAAATGCACTAAAGTGCTTTTTACTCTTTTTTCGCAATTTACCACCAAGTCAGACTTGGTGGTAAATTGCAACCAAATATTGCGATTTCGCAATTTCTAATTGGTTGATGAATTGCATTTAAGGAATCTCTATTAGAGATTCCTTAAATCCAATTCCTCGCAAATATGCGATTTCGGTAATAGCGATTTTTGCATTTGGGATGATGAATCCCAAATGCAAAAATCGCACTCGCAAAGGGCCAGATTCTCAGAATCTGGCCCTTTGCGAGCGCAATTACCTTTCATGAATCAGGCTGTAAATGTACAAAGAGGAGTTAAGCCGTGCAAAGTAGCTTAACACCGCTGTGTAAATATGGTGCAGGGCATTGCGTCACTGCAACGTCGTAAAAAGTGATGTTCTGGTGGTAGCATCCCCTTATATATATAACCCGCCCCCCCACCCTACCCCCCCAAACCCCGGTTTTATGTTCACTGCCTGCTCCTGGGTTCCAACGTGAACATACACTACCCGGTGGCAGGAGGGACACGCCTACAGTTTGTTCTCAGACCTCAGTCACACTCGTACTGCGATCTGAAGCAGGGTTTGGAAATTAATGTGAGGCTCAAATGCTTCATGATTACCAACACAGACTCTTCATATGAACTTTGTAGTATGTATGTGACCGACAAAGTACAAGCGCTTTATCATCCTGCTGCGGAGCAACGTAAAGTACTCGCGATGCAACCAGGATGTCTAGCTCTATATTTAAGCGTATGGAGAGCCATTTAAAGTGTTGTTGTTACCGAGTATTAAGGAAAGTCAGTTACATTAAGTAGATAACATGAATGAAAACATTTTTGGCAAGCACATAACGTCAATTGTTGCCTGTTAACATCTCGTTTATGACTATCCCTCTGCATCCATTTTATGTGTTCTTTTTTGGGGGGAGTATTGTAGACGATTTATTGTACAGAGTTCCGCACCATCTGCAGAAACGTACTTTAAACCGCGAGAGCCCTCTATTGGACGAAAATGAGAATGCACGTTCAAATATATTTTACGAACATTATTGGTATTTTCCACAGACTCGCTTTTTCTAATACTCCTACTCAGCAATTATTTTTGACAGTGATATTGCCTGTGTCTAATTATTATTTGGTAATACCGAAGAAGAGCTTAGAATTCATGCTATTAGTGTATGTTATTGTTGTGTAGCTTTTCTAGGTTAAGCTAAATATTACTTGTATCTTAATATGAAATCTAACTGTAAATCAATGTAAATTATTTACTATAAACCTAGAACTTTTAAATTGAGATTTCACAGCACAATACCTTATTAAAATAACATTTTACCAAACTAATTAGCTTATTTAAATATAGTTACGTAATTCATAAATATTATTTCTTAATGTATAATTTAAAAAAAATAACAAATATACTAACATTTTTCACGTGTACTACATTCTTAAAAGGTATATAAAGAATTAATTTAAATTATTTTACATTTTTGAACAAAAGTTTTAAAGTTTAATTTTTACATGAAGTTTATTACTTTTTCAAACAATTATTTGATAATTTGTATATATTTTTTAATAATAAACAAAAAATATTCATGCATTTTAAGAGTCAATATAACTTTATTTGTTTAACATAGTTTTACATGAGCATTATTTTAAGTCCCTACCATCATTATTTATTAGGAGAGTGAGTTGCTGTATCTATTAATGGCCATGTCTAGTGCTTGATTGATTCCCAGGCCGGGCTTGAGTATCCATTTACGATGTCACCGTTAGACCTGTAATAACTTTGGAAGTGTAGAGTTTGAATAGTAAAGGGCTTACTCTTTTGTTGGTTGGTGTTTGTATTAGTCCTTGCCCCCGAAACTCCTACTTAATTTTCCCTGTACCTCTCCTGTTTTTTAGTAAGTATTCCCCATTTTCCGACTACCTCATTTGATCCCTCTGACATTTACTACCTCTACTACTAAAACGTAGGCTTACAAGTGTGGAGATATTTGCCATTGTGGTGGAGATATTTACACAGGAAAGATATGCGAGGTGGAGGAAGCAGCATTCTCCTTCTCACCCAGAATTTTATTTTGAGCATACCTTGCTCTAGTCATTGGTCAGTAACCACTCCCCCAGCAATGTGGGCTTATAAAAAGTTCACAAATGCGTGTCCAAACATCATGACCCCCTGGTCGGAGCTTCATCCAACAGTCTCCTATTTTAATCTACTCTTCTCAACAGATGCTTGCCCTTAATATAGCTGGTAAGTGGCCTTCTCCAGCTCACATATTGTCACCATTGGGACCTAACATCTGCTATCTTTGTGATTCCTTTTAGCCCCCACCCATCTGCACTCAGGCCCCTGCCTGAAGATGACAACTTGCTCAACAACAGAATGCTCAAAGGATACCTTATCAACGTGTGTCCACTTCTCAAACACAGACTTAACAACTTCATTTCAACCTACAAACCGAATTTTTGTTATCCTGCTGACATTTAGTTACCCGATTCTTCCATACCTGACAAAGTCATAGCCATACCAACAGGCAAAAATGACTCCATTAAATGTGGGTTGGCATTGTGATTACCTTCCAGTCCCAAATTACTAATTCTGTCATTAATAACAAACATATACTTTAAGCAGATGCACTTATGTTTAAATGAAAATTACGCCATCCCACTCACTCTCCTGAGTCTTGCTCTATCGACCTCTGGGTTTTTATGGCCAACTTATTGCTTCCTTACTAGAAGTGCTACATCATTCTATGCTTCAATTCTACAATACTTAGTAAATTTTAGCCTGCAAATTGACAACCATGATGACTCTGATAGAAAATATGGAAGCAATGATTTAAAATAATTTGTGTCCTCCACTACTCATAAAGCCGGTCACACACTAGGTTTGTTTTTTCCAATACACCATAATACTCCTCTAGACAACCCACTACTCTGGCCTCGTCAAACCTGTAGTGTTGTGTGAGTTAGCAATGATGGAACCGTTTTAGGTCCTGATGGACTCTTTAGTACTATGACGTACGCGTTAGAGTATAGTGAACTAAATGTTGGTTTAGGAAGTTGAGTTTGTGGTTACATGCAGAAGAATAAAGACATATTTTACTAAGTTCCATGCGTGGTGTAGTCATTGGTGGGTACCCAGGCTGTGGTGGATGCTACTACTAGCAAAGCAGAAAAACACCACTCTACCCAAAGTTAACTTGATCTGGCGTTGGTAAGTCACTGGTAAGGAAAACTAGGTCCTACAAACCAAATATCCACCCAAAAGGAATACATATAGGTAAATAGAAAACAATATATATTTTTATTGATATTATTTAATTAATACAATACAAAAGACATGAAAATCAATGTCACCAAAATTAATATCAATATGCATCATGAGTCACACACACTCATTCTATCAAACCAACCAGACAACCAGATACTCACGCATATTCAGACATCCCATCAGGTAACAATTAGTCGGACCACAATAGCTATATTTAGGTGATGATAACTGTCTTCCCCAAACGTATTGATAGGTATGCAAAATCAGAGAAACATGAATGGTTTAAGCAAGAGGGATGCACAGTTCTCAACTTGTTATGCAGTTCAAAATTGCAATTTCTTTTCCAAGAGGGAAATAGATGCAGGAGATACACAGTGGCTCCAGCGCCGACACGCATTTCGGTGTCTAACCCGGATCTGGGTCAAACATTTCATCAGGACGGAGCAAAGCAGTGTAGGACTCATGTGGGGAGGTACTTGGAAGTTAATACCAGGACCGAGTTGCTGAACGGGGGCTTAAAATATGACAATAATGGAGGTCTTCCAAGGATGACCCGATATAGTAAAAAATGGGGCAAGCAGATATGGGATAAAAGTGCATGCATGTGTGGGATAAAGAGTTACCAGCACAAGAGATAGTAAAATCCAATGGATACAGGCCAAGTTAGAGAATAGTCACCATGGAGACAAACAATGTAGTTTAGATGTAGCAAGGTCACATCAGAAGGTCCAGACGGCGTATGTGTGCTTTTGTGGGTGATGACAGGCGGCATGGGGAGGATGCTACAACTCGTGACAAGATAGAGGATAAGTAACCCGATGATCTACAGTTCTCTCCGAGAGAATTTGCTCTACTGCAACAAACTGCTCGTGCATGCCACGTGGGCCTCAGTTTAAATGCTGAAACAATGCTTGTCATATGTGGAGCCAAAGCACAGCTCAAGCCTTTGTAAAGCAATTGAAGTTAATGAAAGATGCACTGAAATTGTTGCCATAATTGGCTGAGAACCTGCTGGCAAGGCCGCAAAGAGAGCTACAGCACTACTACACAACCTATTGCTGTACATCATACAGAGTGATAGCACTTAAGGTGGATGCAACCCGGGTTTCAAAGAGCAGCCAATATTAATTGCCATTTGCAAGATAATGCTTCAGTCAGAAGTGCTATGAGACAGAGATCAACCAGGTGTCAGGCAGTACAAAGAGACACTTAAATTGTTTTGCTTACAAGCAAAAAAATTCAAATAGGACCAACGGTCATCTGCTTACCTGAACTGAGTAAGGAGAGTCATCATACCACAGAGCCAGTTGGAGTGGCCCCAGAGGAAGCACCCAGGGTTGTGTGTGCAGAGCAATCCATAAACAAAGTGGTGCACCACCGAGGCTGCTGAGTGGGGCACAGAACGACTCCAGAGGTTTCTGAAGATCAGAAAGCCTAGAGCAATGGACAGAGCAGTGAAAGTTTGCTTTTCTGGAGACCAAGAAAGAGGTCAAGCTTCCTGTAATTATCAAAGATGACCAAGAAGCCAGCACATCACAATGCATCAGAGATGGTTTGCATAAACAAGATCACCAAGAAGTGTCAGAAAGAACGTTACTCTTAACATCTGTGCGTTCTACCAATGGTTACAGTGCCTCTGCTTTCTTGAAACCAACACCACCTTTTGTCCCCGCCAAAATACTGAATATTGGCGACAGATAGACTGCTTGGATATAGACATTTGATGATTGTATTGATGTACTAGAAGAAACAGATAACAAGAGGGTAATCAAATACCTTAAGAATATAGCTGGTGAAGGTGTAAAAGTAGTCATAAAGAAAATGTCACAAGCTGTCGAAATTAATTACTGTCAAATCAAAGAATCCTTGAATTTCAAGTTCAATCCAATGCCGAATGTAAAATATGAAAATTACATTTTCAGCCAAGAATGACAGAAAGATGGTGAAACCATTGACAGATTTGTTGAAAGACTGGACATGCTCATCAAACACTGTAAGTTCAATTAATGTAATTATGAAGATACAAGCCTCAGGTATTGACGGATGCATTCAGACGATGAATGCTGAAAGAAACTCTTAGTCTGAATCGAGTTCTCATGGCTGCCAGAGCTGAAGAGCATGCCGAAGGACAGGTTGCTAACATGGAGACTGGAGGTGCCCAGAGCGAGTAAGACATGAAAGTAAAATGTTTGCCAAAGCACAAAGCAGAGACGCAGAGTGATGTCTCCAAAAAAGAAGAAGTTGTGTTTTTGGTATGGATTTTTGTTTCCACATGACAATAAATGACCTGCCATTTGACAGGTCTGCAAAGGTTTAGGGAAGGTCAAACATTTTGTGACGTTTTCAAAGGCGAAGGAAAAAGTGAATGCATCATGGCGCAAAGACAAAATGGCCACCTAAATGCTACATAAGCAATGTTAGACGCAAGCCTAAAAGGCCAGGCTACCACACCAATTAGGCAAATCGTCACCAAATGAAGTAGATAGTTATCTAAATAATCATCATAGAGTACTTCAATATCAACATCTAGTGAAAACAAAGAAGATGGTTGTTAAATGTTGATGTTTACCTCGGAAAAACGTCCACATGTGGGACTGGTCACGTGCTAAGTAAAAATGCATGCCAAAGAAAAGTTGACATGAAAAATCACCAAAGTCATTCAAACAATGTCCAAAGATTACATCAAAGGTACGCGGTTTCTCAATACCTTTTATTCTTGACAGCTGTACATCAATAAACATAATGACTCAGGAGAATTTCAATGAACTATCTTCCTTGCCACAACTTAAAATATTGAAAACCTACGTGTATATATGGGCTGCGTCAATGCCTTTAAAAAATTAAGGTTCAATTGAAAAAACAATGAAACACAAGAAAATGAAAGTACAAGCACACATTCACATACTTCAAGATAAAACATGCCTGTTTGCTCAGTTTCAGCCAAACTTCTGCTATTGGACTGATATCAGTGAGCTATAACATGAATGCTCATCGCAAAATAGAAAATCAGCTCCCTTCATTGTTTCTTGGGTTAAAAAAATTCAAGACTTTGAGAGTACAACTGCACATTAATGGGGACATCTATCCTAATGCTCAAAGACACAAATAAATGGCATTTAATTTACAGGAAGCTGCTGAAAAAGAACTCGAATCACTGCTCAAACATGATATCATTGTGTGTTCCACTAGTTCAATGCACTGAGTCTCTCAGTGCCCAAATAAGACAGTGAGGGAGCTGTACGCATTTGCGTTGACATGCGTCTAACAAACAAGGCAATTGAATGAGAATGACATCCAGGTCCGCACATTGCTGCCATGATAACCCAATTGAATAATGTGAAGGTCTTCTCTCACCTTGATTTGTATAAAATATATCATCAGTAGGACCTCAAGGAGATTTGTAGATACATTACTGCCTTTTCTACACATATTGGTCTGATCCATTACAAAAGACTACGTTTCAGTGTATAATCAGCTGCAGAGCTGTGTCAAGATGTTTTTCGATTTATCATACAGCCTGTCATGAATGCGTTTACTTATAGTGGTGACATATTGATTTTCGGAGCTACCCAGAATGAGCATGATAAAGCTCTCACACAAGTGTGTCATTTAATTGTGGATGCAGGTTTGAATTGAATGCCAACAAACATGAGTACCAGAAGACAAGGCTAAAATTCTTTGGCCATATCTTTTCTGATATGGTATGATACCTGATCCAGGTAATGTGCAAGTACTGTCAAATGCCAATCTGCCTCAAGATTTTTCCATGTTACGTTCATTCCTTGGAATGGCCAGGTTCTGTTTTAGATATATCGGCCACTGTAAGTGCTCCGTTGAGAAACTTGATGAAAAAGAATGCTTCCTTTTACTGATCATGTGAATGCGAGTGATGCTTCAATAAGATCAAAAGAGCTATGGAGAACACTACTGAAATGGCCTACTTTAAAGAGTTTGTTGTTGATGCTAGCCCAGTCAGGTTAGGGGCAATTCTTGCACAGCAGACACCCAATTGCTCAAACTCATATTGTGGCATCTGCAAGCAGAAGTTTGTCCTAAACTGATCGTTCTCATTCATAACCTGAGAAAGAAAGTTTAGCAGTGGTGTGGGCTTGTGGACATTTCCACACCTTTCATGTGTTGTTCTTTTCTTCAAGCATTGTTGGCCATCTTTGGAAATCCAAAGGCCAAGATGCCTCTTCATGCTGAACTTTGGGATCTACATTACAAGAATACAACAACACAATTGTGCCCCATCCAGGGAAAGATCAAAACCCTGCTGACTACTTCTCACAAGTACATCTACAGTGCCATGGTACCCCTTCTAAGATAGCTGAAGCCAACAAAAATTTAATTGTGAAATCAAACACACAGCTGCCATTTCGTTGGAACAAATTGTCAATGCCACAAGTGAAGATAGTGATGTGTTAAAACTGAAAGACATTATTTCACATCAGTCTTGAAACCAGCACACTCCGCCTCTTACAATTGAATACCAGAAGTTAAAAAATGTCAAAAATGAACTGTCTGTCACACAAGAAGGTGTTATCCTGGGAGTTTTGAGAATCGTTATTGCAAAGAGTGTGCAACAAAGGATAATTAAAGTTGCCCAAGAAGGACATCGTGGAATCGTTGTCACAAAAAGACCAAGTCTGGTTTCCCCAACTCGATGAGAGAGTTGAAAATAAATTGAAGGCCTGTCATCTATGTAAATGCTTTTCATCGAAAACCACTCAACACATCTTGAACATGTCAGAGTCCCCAACTCATGCATGGGAGAGAAATGCTGTTAAATTCTTTGGTCCTTTTGGCAATGAAAATCACCTGATGGTGATTGTTAATGAATACTCCCGCTTTCCATTGATAGAGGAC